>NC_136384.1:25053575-26439075 GCF_965140285.1 Lepidochelys kempii | reverse complement strand
TTTCACTTTCACTCTCACTCTCACTGTTACTGTCACTTTCACTCTCCTCATCAGATGAAGGTTTCCTCTCCTTTCTTTTGTCCTTTACCATAGACTGGAAGACAGAGAAGATGACAAATATTTAAGAATTATGATAGCGTTCAAAAAGATCCTTCCATAATCACAATTCTCTTAACTGTGTGAATTGCCTTTTAAAAAAATGTTTTTAGTTCACGGATTATTTGAAATCCACAGACTAAAATTTAAAGTAGGCCCACTTAAAAGTAGTTCAATGACTAAAACATGTCCAAAGTATAAACCTCTTGTTCTGAAACAAAAATTTCATCTAGGTCCAAAACATTGAGATTGGAAGTTGGGAAACCATGCCACCCTTACTTCTGCGCTGCTGCTGGCGGTGGTGCTGCCTTCATAGCTCCACCGTTCTTTGGCCATCCAGCTCTGAAGGCAGTGCCGCTGCCAGAAACAGTGCAGAAGTAAGGGTGGCAAAATCATACCTTTGAAGAGAGACCACCTTTTACAAGTGACCACTTCTGCTAACTCCCATGAGAGGTCACTCTTGGCAGGTTTTGCTGTTGTCCATTTTTATTATTAATAGGAATATGAACAAGTGTCTTAAAATATCATTTGGTTTGCCTTTCTAGATAGAGAGCAAATATTCAAACAGTTTTATTCTTAAAATCTGACAGAGGTTCTCATACACTTTAAGGGGCCACGACATTCATACCAAGTTTCTCTCCAAGGGAATATTTATGTTGATAATATGGATAAGGTAAAGGAAATTTGCTATTATATAGCCCAGGAGTTGGCAACCTTTCAGAAGTGGCGTGCTGAGTCTTCATTTATTCACTTTAATTTAAAGTTTTGCGTGCCAGTAATATATTTTAATGTTTTTAGAAGGTCTCTTTCTATAAGTCTATAATATATAACTAAACTATTGTTGTATGTAAAGTAAATAAGGTTTTTAAAATGTTTAAGAAGCTTCATTTAAAACTAAATTACAATGCAGAGCCCCCCGGACCGGTGGCCAGGACCCAGGCAGTGTGAGTGCTACTGAAAATCAGCTCACGTGCTGCCTTTGGCATGTGTGCCATAGGTTGCCTACCCCTGTTATAGCCATAATATGTTTCAGGAAATACAGAATGTATAAACGCATATGAAGTAATATAATTAGTTCAAGCCTACTTGAATGAGACCGGCAGACTGAAATTGAGAGACTGATAACTGGTAATATTTTTAAAATCAATAAATCAAAATACATTTTAGAAATAGCACATATTTACCTATATTTATAAGCAGGATTGACTGCTCTATTTAATCTCAGGAAAAAAAAATTTAGCTACCAAAATATTGTTAACAAAACATTAAAAGGGATCTTTACAAAATTTTGGTTAATGAGAATTATCAAGTTCAGTCAATCCAAAATTGGAACTCAATTTTTCTCTTAAATAAGTAAGTAAAGATCATGTATCTCTGTTTTATATTTGAATAACTATGACAATACTCCTAATTATAAAAGAAAAATTAAAAAGTGCCAGTAGCCCAGCAGTTTATAAGCAGTGTAATAAAACAATGTTTATGTGCATGTTAAGGAGATAGGAAAATTTACATGTGTGTAACTGGGCTTATCTGAAGATATCATTTGACTTGATTCCTTCTCTTGGTCTTGTGCTTCTAGTATGACAGAGCTAGAGATTTCCCTATATCTGAATGTTTTTTGATCTTCTGAAGCTAAAGTAAGCGCACATCATGCACAGATGAAAATGCCAGTGCCACAATGCCACTTAAATATTCATTTTTGTTTCTTGATGACCAGGAAAGAAATAATTTCCCTGTAAGTATAATTTGTGACTGAAATAAATATCTATATGGTAGAATACTCAAGAAGTCAGTCATTTAAAAGACAGTTACCTTTTCCATAACTGGTGTTCTTTGAGATTGTTGCTCATGTCCATTCCATAGTAGATGTGTGTGCTCCCCACATGCAACGGTGCTGTAAGCTTTTCCCTCAGCAGTATCCATAGGGGACTGGCTCTGGTGCCCACATGGCACGCAATAAGGGGCACCGCCAGCTCACCCCACCCTCAGTTCCTTCTTGCCGGAAACTCCAACAGTGGGGAAGGAGGGCGGGTTGTGGAATGGACATGAGCAACACATCTCTAAGAACACCAATTATGGAAAAGGTAACTGTCTTTTCTTCTTCGAGTGCTTGCTCATGTCCTTTCCATATTAGGTGACTCCAAAGCAGTACCCCTAGAGGTGGGTAGGAGTTCATGGAAGTGTAGATTGCAACACAGCTCTGCCGAACCCAGTGTCATCTCTGGCCTGCTGAGTGATGGCAAAATGAGTGGCAAATGTGTGAAAAGAGGACCATGTTGCAGCTCTACAGATGTCCTGGATAGGGATGTGCTCCAGGAAGGCCGCCGAAGATGCCTGAGCTCTCATTGACTGGGCTCTGACAATCAGTGATGGTGGAACCCATGCCAGGTCATAACAGGTCCTTATGCATGAGGTGATCCAATTGGAAATCCTCTGTGAGGGCACCGGGTGACCCTTCATCCTATCCGCCGTAGCAATGAAGAATTGAGTTGATTTTTGGAAAGGAAAGTAGATAGCCAAGGCCCTTCAAATGTCCAGGGCGTGAAGATGCCTCTCCTCACTGGTCTTGTGCGGTTTCGGACAGAACACCAAAGATGTGCTAGTTCATTTGGATCATGCAGGCTCCCTCTGGATGGAGTGACCGCTCATGGTGAGAGAAGTCCCTGCTGAGCTGGTCCGCCAGAGCATTCTTGACACCAGGAACGTGACAAGCTTCCAGGTGGATTTCGTGGCTGATGCAGAAGTCCCATAGATAGAGTGCCTTTTGACAGAGAGCTGACGTACGCACTCCCCCGTTGCTTGTTGATGTAGAACATCAAGGTTGTATTCCCCCATCAGGACTCGTACCACCTTGCCTAACAGGTGGGGCAGGAAGACTCCACATGCCAGCTGGACTGCTTGGCGCTCTTTGATGTTTATGTGCAACTTCGCCTCCTCCGGGGACCACATCCCCTGTGTCTGGAGGTCGCCGAAATGCGCACCCCAGCTGAGGTCCAAGATGTCTGACACCAACTCGATGGAGTGAGGGGGGCTGTTGAACGGAACCCCCTCTAGGACTGTCCTGCGGTCGGTCCACCATTGCAGCGAGGTAAGTATTGCCTGGGGAATGGTAACAATGTTTTCCATGGGGTCTCTGGACTGGGAATAGACTGTCCCCAGCCATTGTTGCAGGGGCAGGAAAGGATGGATCTGGGGAATAGTCTGCTAGGTCACTCTCGGGCGCACCCTCAAAATGACCGTTTGGCCCCCTGCTTATTACAGGTCGAGCCAGACTGGGGAGAGGGTGGAGGCAGTTGGCTCAGGCAGTGCTTGTAGCCCTGGGCTCGTTTATAGGGCTGGTCCTGCCAAGGCTGACTCTCCTTGGCCCTGCGGCTACTGCAGTTTGAACCACTTACAAACCGGGCTGGAACATAGAGACACAGGGTTTTTAAGAGTGGTTCAGGAGTCCTTGAGGCCATGCAACTTGCTGTCTGTTTGCTCCACAAATAAGCCCCAGCTGTCGAAGGGCAGGTCCTGCACTGACTCTTGAGCTTCGGTGGACAACCCAGAGAGGTCACAGCCAAGAGGCTTGCTACATGGAGACAGCGGAAGCCCTGGTGCGGGCAGCAGTGTCCGCAGTGTCTGACGCCACCTGTAGGGCCGCTGTCATACCCTCATCAAGGATTGCTCAGAACTCCTCCTTGATAGCCTCGGGGAGTAACCCTTCAAACTTGGCCATGGTTTGCCACATATTGAAGTCATATCGGCCTAGAAGGTCCTGGTGTTTGGCCACTCTCAGCTGAAGGCTGGAAGACTAATAAACCTTTCACCCAAAAAGATCCAGCCTCCTTGAGTCTTTATTTTTGGGGGTGGCCCTGGGTTGTCGCTGCTTTTCTTTGTGGTTAACCGCCTCGACCACAAGGGAATTGGGGGCTGGGTGGGAGTATAAGTACTCATGCCCTTTGGTTGACACGAAGTGTTTGTATTTGGCCCTTTTAGAGATAGGGGCCAGGGAAGGGGGTGGGGGTGGGGGGATCTGACACAGGGCTTTAGTGATCTTAGGTTTCAGAGTAGCAGCTGTGTTAGTGTGTATCCACAAAAAGAACAGGAGTACTTGTGGCACCTTAGAGACTAACAAATTTATTTGAACATAAGCTTTCGTGGGCTATAGCCCACTTCATTGGATGCATAGAATGGAACATATAGTAAGAAGATATATATATACATACATATATGAACATGAAAAGGTGGAATAAGAAGTTAATTAATTAAAATGAGCTATTATCAGCAGGAGAAAAAAATCTTTCGTAGTGATAATCAAGATGGCCCATTTAGACAGTTGACAAGAAGGTGTGAGGATTCTTAACATAGGGAGATCTTTTTAGTGATCTTAGAAACCCCTTCATGAAGAGGTACAGCCACCCTGGCAGGAGCCGAACAGCAGACAATGTCAAACAGAGAGTCCGAGGTCTCTTCCAATTCTTCTGCCTGAAGCCCCAGGTCAGAAGCAACCCTCTTCAAAAATTCCTGGTGCGCCTTGGTGTCATCCTGAGGAACTGGGTGAGGGGGCCCTGTGATAGCTTCATCTGGCGATGATGAGGACAATGCAGCGGGAACCTCCATGTCCATTGGTGGTCCTGCAGCTTTCTCCCCTGGGTCCTCCTGGACCCACGGGGTCTAACCCCCTGAAGTCTCCAGCACTAGTGGGGGACGGGATACCAAGGCTGCTGGCCTCTCCGAGGCTCCCGATAGTGGTAGGGCAGCCTGGGTGAACCTCCAAGGGTTCCATGGGTACCACTGCACTTGGGGCCATGGGACAGGTTTCAGTGCTGATAATTTTCAGAGGGGTAGCATGTTAGTTTGTATCAGCAAAAACAATGAGGAGTCCTTGTGGCATTTTAGAGGCTAACTGATTTATTTGGGCATAAGCTTTTGTGGGTTAAAACCCACTTCATCAGATGAGCCCACAAAAGCTTATGCCCAAATAAATGTGATAAGTCTCTAAGGTGCCACAAGGACTCCTCGTTGTTGGCGCTGATAATGTAGCCAGCACCGTCGGTAGTCAGGGAACCCTGAGATGGAGCTACCAGTGGAGCAGTCAGTCCTGGGCGACCAGGATTGGGCTGAGTGGTGGCTTTTGTCTGACCAGTGCCAGCAGCTGCATCTCGAAGCTGACCTGTCCAAGCAAGACTGTCTTCATCAAGCTCTCGGGGACCAACGGAGTTCACTGGATCTGCGTCGGATACCCGGTGCTCCATGCCTCACGCTACTCGACCAGTATATCTAACGACCAGGACATCTAATGGGACCAGGAGCTACTCTAACAACTGGCTCATGAGGATCGTCCTGAGTAGGGCGACCTTCCTTCTGGAGACGGGCGATGATGGCCCGGTGAATGGCTGTCTCTGGAACCTGATTGGTCCTGGGATCGATACCGGGCCACTGAAGATGGTCAGGGCCGGTCTCAGAGTTCTTGCACGTGCCTCAGAGGGTCTGTGCCAATCTACTGGCAAGGTACACCTCGAATACCTCAATCAGTACCCCCTGGTGTGGGGACCAAAGAGCCGGTGGTGCCCCTTACACTGCGTCATGTGGGCGCCGCTCCAGAGGGCGCCACAGCTGGTCCCCTATGGATACTGCTGAGGGAAAAACTTCCAGCACTGGTGCATGTAGCGAAGACACACACCTAATAAGGAATGGACATGAGCAAGCACTCGAAGAAGAACTTTGCATTTCCCAACTCTAAAAGGAAGGTGGAATGCCAGCAAGGAATCAAGTCAAACTATATGTTAAGAGCCAATTACAGCTAAATGTCTTTTCCCTCTAAAGATACTGTGTTGACTGGATTCCAGCTCTTAGAGACTATAAAGAGTGAGGGAAAACTGCACAAACTATACATTTTTTAAGTCACAGAGAAAGAAAAACTAACTGAGTTAATTTAATATACCGAGGAAAACCAGATTTCACAAAACATCTTTCAGAAATGGAAAGTAAGAATTGGGTGAGGAAAATGAACAGGTGAACAAGTCACCTGTATGGCCACTTGGACCCTTCCAAACAGAACAATAATATATGGTTTATATTAGCATCAATTTAAGAAACTGGACCAAATACTAATGAAATGGCCTGAAGCCTTATTTATGCTGGTAATTACCAAAGATAGACTACCTTAGTAAGGATCAACAGAAGGAGGTTACGGGGAAGATCTTTAAAATGAGAATGTTGAACTTCATCTAACCCAGTGGTTCCCAAACTGGGGTTTGCAGAACATTACGGGGGTTGACCAGAAAAAATTTCACTAATGGCGGCCAGGAGACCCCGGGCATTGAGGCAGCAGGTGGCACCCAGTTGCAGAGCAGACAGCTCGAGCCCCAGGGAGAGCGGGGCAGGGCAGTTAGGGCTGGCAGCCCGAGCCCCGGCGGTCAGCGGGACCTGCAGCCCAAGTTCAGTGGAGCTTGGTTGACCAGGGCGGTCAACGGGGTCCAGTGGCAGGAGCCCTATGGATTGCGGAGGAAATTTAAACTTAAATCCCTGGAAATATTCATTTTTAGGGGGGGGGTTCACGAGGTTTTACAATTTAGTGAAAGGGGATCGCAGGCTGTTAAAGTTTGGGAACCACTGATCTAACCCCTAAGTCAGCTCCTAGCACAGTTTGGCAATTGGAATATTGCCTTTCAGAATAAAAGCAATCCTCAGTCTTAGTCATGAAACTGAGCGAAGCAATCAGGCACAAAGGCTGGGATTTTCAAAAGGAAAATATCACCATGAGATTATAGCTGAACATATACACTCAGCAAGTATCTCTGCCTTCCTGACTGCACAAGTAACTCCTTTCCACTGGAGATAAAGTCCACTGAGAATGCAAAGAATCAAAATTACACATCATTGCAAGTCCTAATAGTCAGTTATCTCAGAGGACTTACTCCTCAGAGAAGGGTGTCCCATCCCTATACTACAGTCAAAAGAGGCTATAGACCCATCTATAAAATGGCCATAAGTCCATATTTAAGTACCTGTGGAGTCTGAGTGTGTGCCCATCAGCACCTCTGAAAATGCGGTTACTTATTTAATTGCTTAATTACTGATTTTGTTGTCCAGTTACAGGCACTCACAATTAAAAATCTTGGCTTATTTATATTTTGCAAACTCACTAATGAAGTCTTGAATGGACGCCTCAAGAGATCTGAGGTACTCTGTTACAACCAGAGTTTGGGGTAATGTTTCCAATTCTTGGAGATACTCCAACGCATCGATCAAATTTAGAAGAAAGAAAAGGGACATAAGACAATATATGTGAGCAGAAAAGCCTTTAACCTATACTGGCATGTTGCACAAAGAGATTTGATGCAGTGAAATCCAGGTCGGCCATTTGCACATTTTCTACTGAGGAAACATCAAGGAGCCATCTAGACACATCCAAACTGTGGCAGCGCAGAAAACCCACCCTCAGTCTGGATCCTGATTACTTTAAAGGATGAAATGGTATCAAATCAAAATGGACTTAAAGAAACAACAGTGCACCAACAAGTTACGCCAGAGGACTGGGGACCCTACAGAGAACAGGACAGACAAAAACTGCAAATGATATAGACTCACATTCTAAACAAAGCTGCAGGACTGACAGGAGAGCAGGCATTGGATGCACCTGTCCTGGCTCCAGTGGCGCTCCTTTACTGAATGTATAAGAACAGCATGAAAATTGTATGCTTTAGAGGGCCCCAAAGCCCTGGGACTTTTTACACAAGATACACCTGCGGTGCCTCAAAGGGTGAAAAAAGGGATACTCCTGCCTATCTCACTCTAGGCCAAGACTCCAGAGCAGGAATCTAGTCAATATGGTATCTTCAGAGAACAAGAAAAGAAACAATAAGTTAACAGATTTTAGTTTTAGGTACTACAAGCAATTGTTCATATTTTTAAAACTAGGAAAAATTATCTTAACAGGAACCTTTTAAGAATTATTCAGTATATGTTAAGACCTATTAACATGAGTTTTGTACCTATTTCTCAAAAAATTGGACAAGCAAAAAAACCCCCCCAAAACAGGCAAACCTAACATTAATGTGAGTTTTGACGTTTTAGATTCACATTTACTTCATTTCTTGTTCTCTACAGGAGGACGGTTTATAAACAGTTAATTTTTTGCTGCAGTATAAAATATTATTATGTATAGAAAAGCTATTTTAGGTCAGTTAGAGATTGCTAAATTGTATTTTCTCTGATGACTGTATGATTGGACTCATGATAACTAAGACACCTAGTTATATATGCAGAAGGATACAATTATTAGTACCTATGAGTAATAAAATAAGAATTCTAAAACATTTCTGAAATAGTTTGTTATAATGCGTGATATATAAGGAATACATGATAGTTTGGTATGATATAAGGGTTTCATTGTCATTTATTCGAGTTGTCCTGCATAAGTTGCTCATGACTTTGGCACTCATTAGTAAAGCAGCAATCTCAAACTCATTCATACAAACCTTTAGACAATACTACATATGCATTATATATCTTATATATAAAATATTGGATGTTATTTTATTTTGTAAATATTTAATCAAAAATGGTTTACTGGCAAATTGTTCTTTAAAAAGCAACAGTTTGAAAACTGCCCAGAGGTTTCGTATTACTACAGTGGAGGAAATCAAAGGGGAATTCAATTTTTATATCACTTGCACATTTGCTCTGCATATACATAAGTAAAGATCATTCAATTTTGTTTTTAAATTTAGTGAATAGAGCTCGCCTCTCAAAATCGCTACCATGATTTAAAATACTTTCCCCCTCACAGAGGCCTACAGATGATGATGCTTAGTATGACTGAAAGAGTCAACTACTATTGCAGCTTAAAAAATTACTAGTGAAACTATTTGTAATCAAGAGGCACACAATGTACACACTATAATGAAGAAAAGTGCAAGTGAAGAGCCATATGGGCAAAGTAAATGAATATATTTGGGCTGTATAAATAGAAACCTTGCCAACAGGCAGATCCATTCAAAACATTTTCTGAGTAGTAAGGGCAATGTACCAATAAAGTTAGATTGCTTATGGCTCAGATATTCATGATGGATTAAAGGACCTAGAGCTAAGTAACCTGGATTCTGGGATCCCCCCTCCCTGACAAACATTAAATCTGACAATACCAGTCTTATTTTCTTCCATCTCTAATACTTTCCACTGACTTTCAAAATTAATGAAAAATCCTGAAAGTTTCTGAACACAGATCTGTCAGACCTTGCCAGAACTGAGAGTGATTTATGCTACTGGCTGCAAAGTAATGTTATTTATTATCCATGTGTGCAACACTGGAATGACTGAGAAGTGCTCATTATGGTGTCAACATAACTTCATTGCAACAAGTTATTAATACATCATAAATGCACTTACCTCCTTAAATGACTGTAATAGGTTACTACCAGAAACTGACAGCGTAATGTCTATATGATGCATTATAAACAGTGGCTCTTCCTGTGTTTGATAAGGAAAACACGCTAGATTGTCTGCTATATACAAGAGCATATTCACCTCTGTTTTCTGCAAGTTTAAAAAAATAAACATTTTATATAAATATATATATATATAATACACACACACACACACACAAAAAACATTATAGTCTAGTTTATGCACTGCTTTCCAAGGGTCTTGATGCAAAACATCAACATGTACTTCATCCAAAGTAACTTTTCCACCTTGAAAACATTATGCACAAGCAAAGTTTGCATCACACATGAACTTGCATTATTCCTGCTCTGTCCAAACTGGGCTTAAGTAGATATAAAATGGTTGAAGAGGATGTTATTTAAGTGGAAATACATTTAGTTTTGCAGCAAAATAAAAAAAGACTAGGGAAGTAAAGTTAGCCAGGCCAAAATTCACCAAGTCTCATAAAAACACATAAAATAAGGACACCAACATTCATCATTTGAACTTGTTACGGTATATTTTATGAAAAACTTATTCTAATTTCTTTTTAAATGAGGTACATTTATGTAATGCTTACTGCTGTGTCATCAAAGAGGTTGAGTAAAGAAATTAGAAAGGCTCGTCTGTGCTGACGGTTCCCTCGGATCATGGAGTATAGATGTGAACACAAAGCGCTGGAGGATTCATCATGCCTAAAGCCCCTTACAGGATTCTTTGGGCACATGTTGATTGCCTGTTGTACCTGGTAAGACATCTTCATACCAGCCACTGCTTTCATCTAAAATTATAAAATATTTATTTTTGTTTAAATTGTGGCTTTCAAAACAGTCACACAAAAAGAAAAATAATTTTGTCAAATTGAAAAATTTTCATTTGAAATTAATGTCTTCCTCATCTTATTTTCATTAGCCTCAAATTAAAAACACAATTTTCAAAACCCTACCACTTCCTTCACATTTACTCTTTCCCCATGGATTTGTAGTACCCCTGATATTTATTGTAAAATTTAAGCTTTATTTTATTATTTTTTTAAAGCCTCTAGCCATTCTGGGTGTGCAGTTAAATTTCCAAACAAATTGATACAGCATTGTTTCTTGAGTTTGCAAATAGACCGAAATAGCTGTAAGAAAGGTAAAAGCAGTCCCATTCATGTCAAGGGGGTGTTGAAACTGAAGCGTAATGACTGTTTTATGTGAATATCTCTATTAACTGCCCTATTAGAAGCATCCAGCTAAAATGATGATTCAGAGCAGGCAGATATTTCATAAATTTGAAATGATTTTCCACAGGAATAATGTTGAAAGTTGTGAATTTTTGAACTTGCATATATCTTAACCCTCTCGTCTCACTCTACATGCACAGGATGACCAACAGAAACTCCCAATTATCCGCATGTGCCTCGGTCTCTCAGCTGATTTTAGTTAAGCCCAGGATTTGTTCCAGTTTCAGTATCAACAGGATGCCTGACCAGCCAATGTTCCCACCACTCCCTGTGCTTTGGCCTGTGCTTCTATCCCCTTTGCTTCCCTCATCCTCACCTACATGGAGAGTAACTTAGGTCTCAGTTGACTACAGTCGGGACCCCACCTGCCAGCCTCTCTATTAAATTAAGTATGTACTTGGGTACAATGAGTACAGTGACTCCAAATTCTAGTGTTGGATGAACTGGAGTGCCATGGGATTTGGAAGGTCCCATAATCTAGTGCGCACACACAGCTCACTAGAGAGCCAGGCAGTTGGGCACTCAGTTCCACATCAAGATAAGGAGGAGGTTTTGGGGGTGTCTGTAGGGAAAAATAAAGCAATGGAAAGGCCAGGGATGGAAATTAATCTGGAAGGCCAGGTAGAGTGAACGGTAATATCTCACAACAGTAAGAGCCCTCACCTAGCTTCCTCCTCTCTCTAGAACAAGGTATCCAACTACAAGCACCTTCCTATGCTCCCTCTACCCGAACTCCAGCTTCCAAAACCCTGGTGTCTCCCACGGAGAAAAAGTACATGTAACATATAACATTTTCCCAGTATATAAATATTAAGGTGCTACTGCTTGGTTTTTTAGAAGACATTCTCTTCTCTATTCTGTTGAAGATTAGGAGAGTTGTTCCTTGTGATCAAACAGATGATCACAGTTACTTGGCCTGTGATACTCAATGAGCAAGATACTACTAACCATTATAAGTAAGAGAGTTTTAAGGTTGAATGAAACACTTTAGAGCAAATATGAGAACTAGGAATGCTTCCCATTTCTGATATTCTAAATCTTCAACTCTGAGACAAAACTGCTCCTTCACAACTCTATCGTTTCAGATGAAGAGGTCACAACTCAACTTCCCAACACAAGTAGAATTAATAAACAGATAAATATAACCATATTTTCCTATTCCTGCAGTTTGGACTTGTACTTTTCTAGTCTCTTGAGAGAGCAGAGAATCAGCATTTTGTTTAAGTTACGTAATGTTAGAATTACATACATGAATGAATCCAGCATATTTTTTGTCTATTTCCACCAGTTGCTGGTCAGCTTTGTTCCGCATAGAGGGCTCTGGATCTGTGCCCATAGCAATTAAATATGGCACACACTAGAAAAGAAACAGATGAAAATACAAAGGCATTATACACCAAAAATGTATGTGGCTATACACGCTGCTACATGCATAAATTTATCTCACATTATTATTTATGTTAAATTGTTAATAGTTGAGCAACTAGAATGTGACACCTTATGCGACTTACAGCTTGATGGCTTCTTTTAGGCAAGAGCACAAGTTATAAAGAGGGGAGATGATCCAAGGACACGAGCATATTAAAAACTGAAAATTTGTGCCAGAACACAGTTGGTATTCTCAGTATCTCTCTTCCACGGGGCCACATTCTAGGACCCCATACTAGAAAAATGAGGTGTTTTTAGCAATTTGTTGATCTATTTTAAACACCACTTACGCCTATGTAGACAAAGACAGCAGTGTTTCAAAACATGTTACCAGTTCATGATCAATCCTAGGATCCTTGGTCCAGGAGACTCTAGGGTTGACCACAACTTGCTAACATGTTTTGAAACATCAATGTCTGTTTACACCAGGTGCTGACAACAGAGTTAAAAGTGGTGTTTTAAAATTTAGAAAACACTTTTGCTGAGCACACATTCAATTTCCAAGTCTAGATAGGACCTAGTAATTTGCCTCATGGCAAGCCTGAAATTTGGAAGCTATTAATATATTTAAAATATATGGGTCTCAAGTAAATTTGTTACACAGTTTGGTCTAGGAATTATCTACTTGAGGCTTGAGATATCTCCTCAATATTTTCCCAGAATTCTTCCAAAACAAAGGAGGATACAAAAGAATCTGTGGGAAATTATGGATACAGGTAAGTAAAATAGTCTATCCTTGTTAGCCACACCGCTATAGATTTTCACTGTAACAGATAAACACTATTTAGCTAAGATTCACAGGTGAAGAAAATTACTTGAAAATAAACTACAAATAGCTCTAACATTGGCTCTAGAACTTCAGTCCAAAGTAGTGTTTTGCGGGGAAAGATGCTGGCAAAAGAATCTAATGAATGGAATGTAAAGAAGACAGACCATGGATGTAAGTGTGCCTGAACACTAACTGGGGTCTGATACCATATAACAGAAACCAGTGCACTCCACCATGCATTTAATGAGTGCTGCTTAAAAATGATTAAACTAAAATTTAATTTATAAGCCAACGAAGGGTTAGTCTTTGGAATCCTGTTGGCCCTTCAATACAGAAGAATTCTAGACATCTGTTGTATGTAAAACAGCCTCTCCAAACGAAGTATCCCCAAAAGAAGCAACTACTGTAACAGATTTGGGGGAGGGGGGAACACACACATACTGGAAGTTTATCTAGCAGCCATGGGAAATTCTGAGATTTTCTTGTGTAAAAGAAATACAGCACATTAACATTACATACCTGAACTGGATGGATAAGACCCTGGTTTAATGTCAGTGCAATGACATTTAGAGCAAAGTGGCGAACGCTGGACTGTGCATGAAAGAAAGCTTCAAGAACCTGTTTCAGATAAAGTTGCATGATGGAGCTGCTCATCCCTGAGGAAATATCTCCCATTTCTTTCAGATCCTCCTGTTTTGCTACTTTCTTCCCTGTAGAAAGGAACAAAAGCAATTGTTTGTGCCAAGATCTTTGGGAAACCACTAACTTATTCTACTCTACATACTATTCATCATATTCTTTATGACATATTTAAGCTTCAGAATGGTCCCATAACACAGCCCTGAAGATTTCTTGTTTTATAATGCCTGAAAATTAATAATTTCAGAGAAGAATTTGATAATAGAAAAAGCAAAGCACTCATTATTTTAACTGCAAGAATTTAAGTATTACACCTTTTGGATTTTTCCCCAGCAGCTTAAAACTTGAAGTTAAGAACAGAACGCTGTACTCTATACCTCTTGCTGTGGCTATGTATAAAAGATGTTCCTGAAATCTTCATCCAAGGTAATGTATGTATGTATACATGAATAATTAGACCCAAAAAACCCTTATGAATCAGTTCAATTAAAAGGTTGTTTTCATGTAACAAAAGTTACATTTTGAACGTTTTCTTAACACAGCGCTCATCACTCACACTCTCTATCTGCCTGTTGCATACGTGTATCCTCCTCCTGTAGATAGGTTTGGAGATTTTTTAACACTTGGATTTTTAAGTTTACTGAGCTATTCTTATCAGACAGAATGCTGTTGTACAGAGTCTTCACCTCCTGTTCAAACATTAGACTTGGGTGTTGAATAAATGCAAATCCTGAAAGAAAAAAATAAGAAAGATCCCACTTGGTTGCCTTGCAATTACTGTGCTTACATTTTTCAAGGTAAACTAGTAAAATCTTCCATCATACATATATGAAATAAAATACAAAGAATCACTCAAAAATTGGAAACACAACAGAAGGATATTGGAGAATCAGGAGTTCTTGATTCTATTCCAGGCTCTGAAGTGGAGCATGATCTAGTGCTTATGCAGTCAAATACACAGCGCATTAATTCTCAAAGGCAGCATGGCTAAATGAATTTTATTCTCAGCTCTGCTAGAAGTGACCTCATGCAATCAATCTCTCATTTATCCCATTTATAAAATGGGAAAATTATACATGTCCATCCTATAATAGAGGTCTAAGGTCTTGCTCAATCATACGTCCGTGGGAACACTGAGACTCAGACATATACAGACTCAAAAACCCTTTCTTAAAAACTATTATGAAGGAAAAGAACCGTTTGTTTTCCTTCCCCCAGGTGGTAAAGATCTTTAATGAGTAAAAACAACAAAGTGCAAAACAAAAAAGAAAATAAAAGGAAAAGGAAATAATGGAAGAAGAAAAGAATATACATGGAAAAACCCAGCATGAAACAGTGGAGGGGCTGACTGGCTGAAGCCAAGGGAATCAAGGTTCTATAAAGCTGGTTTCTCGCATCTAGAAAAGTTAGTGCAGGAAAAGACTTCGTTCAAGAAAAAGCTCAGTTCATCCAGTGGGTGGAAAAAAGGAAAGAGAAAGGGGTAAGGATGTTCTCTGGTAGGGATTATTATTATCTGCATGAACGTGTAATGACATTTTGTTACCTGATCTTTTCTAGCTAATCTGATTCACTTTTTTAAAGGGATTTTAAATTTAAAGTAGTATTTTTGATACATAACTTTCTTTCCTCCACTCACTGATTTAAATGAGTCTACAACCCACAATTCCCATGGAAAATTCTCCTTATCCTCCCTAATACGTTTTCCTTATTGCTTACTATGTCCAAATGTTTCAGATGGGGGAGATGGAAAATTTGCTATCTGACAATTTTTTTTTAAGAATGACCTCACCTTTAGTCTGCCACCACCTGAAAATAAATTATTTGGGGGGCTCTAAGATGATTGTCTCAGAGACCATGTAAGTAATAAACACAGCTGTATAAAGTAGTACTCCTAAGAGCTTATGTTTGGTCTGCTAGTAAGGATTTAATATTTCGATACTTTATATGGAAGTACACATCTGGAGCAGAAAGAGTGTGGCAAAGCCTCAGACCCAGACCCTTGTAGGCAAGTCAAAACTTGCAAGAAGTGGCAAACTTCTTGCTAGCCATTATCCAGAAAGAAACTGTTAGAGCCTATGTATGTTAATGCCTATTGACATCTAAGGGGATGATCCTCAGCTGTTGTAAACGGTCATAACTCCACTGACTTCAGCTAAGGATCTAATGCATGGTTGCATCACCTAAGACTTTCCCAGATGTTCTTGGCTTGCTAATAATCTTTTGAATCTCATGCCTTGGTGGTGTAAAACTCAAGAAGTAGCAGATTATAAACTACTTTCCTTTTGAAAAATGATGGTACCATTAGTTTAGAAATCTGATACTTTTGAACATTGTAAAGAATTATATATACACATCAGGAAGGCATACACTGTGAAAATGTATTTCTCACAAGAAAGAGAAAAGAGCCCCTTTTTGACCAATTTGCTACAGACTATGTTCAAATATCTTCAGACATGCAGGGATGTCTTCCTTAAAAAAGATGCCAAAGCTTTTTAAATGAACCAACTTCTTGTAAAAAACAAACTACGTATACTATTCCCTGAGATGCACAATTACTGATTCAATTAAAAACAAAAAAATGTCGTAATTCTTACCTAAACCAATAATGGCTTTTGTTTGTACCTCTTCATCTGAATGTTTTGTAAAATACATCAGCAGTTCAAGTACTTTATCCTTAATGTTAACCTGGCCAAATTAAAACAAAAAATATTGGTGACTTAAGAAGAAACAGCTAATTTTTAGATTCTACTTAAAACAATCTTTAAAACCTAATTGCAAAGTGAAACACACATTACTGACATCAGAGCTTTCCCAAAATAAATAAATTGTTGCAAATTACAAGTACAGTCTAGCTTCACTGTGAAGACTTTACTTCACTGTTTCAAATGACCAAACCTATTCTGTTCTATTTACAAGTTACAAGTTTTTTAACTTTACCTGTTTAAACACAAGACACCGAGAAGGTAAACAGAGTGTATTTTACCTTACTGTTGCCTTTAAAATCTTCCTGATCAAAATCAAAATGGCGACACAGTGCTCCAACAGTGAAAAGAGATCTAAGGAGTGCTGGTTTATTGGCTGTAAGTATAGTACTGTTTGGGTCTTCCTGGTGTTGACTTTTTAATTTTGAAAGTGCACCTAAAATAAGAGAAAAGATTTAATCATAGCAAATACTGCACTCCTGAAATGACATGCATAACCAAAACTTTTATAAAATTGTTTAATAATAGTATGCTCTGATATTTAACTTACCATAGTATCTATTAAAACAGGCCCACACAAATTTATAATTTTGAGTAACCTTGTTTACAACAGCCCCAAGACAGCTCACACAGTGCTGCACTACCTGAAGATAAGACAGAAAATGTTTATAACCATTTATTTAGAAATCAAGATAGAGATTTTTCAAAGCAATCTCAAGATATAAAAACATATTATTTATTTAAAACTAATAGAAGATAAAGATCTAAATCTTCAAGACTATTTTGAAAATCTCAGAACAAGTACATAACAACTAAAGTGTAATAATAAATACACAAACTCTGGTAAATCAAGAAAGTTAGTTGGCCATTTACACTATCACAAGTATAGCCAGTTTTTCAAAACTGCTATTCAAACATTAATAGGGAAGAAATGTTCATGCTTTCATCTTAAATAATTTCTACATATTCCATATCAAACTGAACCAAAACCATTACATTAATTTAAAAAGTAGAAATTAAATCTTACCGTCATGCCGTATTTGATTATAAGTTTCATGAGATCTTCCTCAATAGTGGCAAGGAAGGTCTCACTTGGATGCTCCATCAATGGCACCACCAGCTCTAAAATTTTTGCAACATTGCAGATCACCATGAAATCATTCTGAGTCTGTAAAAATAACATTTACAATGATTAAACATTTTCACCATTTTCCTCTATAAGAACTAACTATTTCTAATGTTATTTCAGGTTTGAGAATAACTTAATAAATCTCAGTTTTTCAGTAAAAGTATACATGGATATTCAAAGATCTAACTTTCCTGTGAAGTTTGTTTTAGGTAGCACTTCCCCATAGAAAAAGTTTGGCTAAGGGTTTAAAGACAACAATTTAAATTTGTTACCATGTTCAAAAGTATTGCTATGCTATGATCATCAAATTTAAACTGTTGTCTTTAATTACTAATCCAATACTTTTTCACTAGGAAATAAATGAGTCCAGGTGAGATAATTGTTCTTGTAAAGATAAAAGTTATTGATGTGAAAAGTAAGTTTTATTTTATGGTTAAAATATTCTTCATGTTGTCTTTGGTAATTATTATTTTGTAATTAATTATTACAAAACATGTCATGATATATCCTAAGCATAACAGGAATGCGGTCACTTAATTTTAATTCTGTACATAGGAGGAAATACAGAGTAACTAGATTTTCTGAATTTAAATATTTGATAACATATCATGAAAAAGGTACACACCTATATACCTTAATACATAGGCATACACTGTTTAATAAAATGTAACATTTTGATAACTATCATGGATTTAATATAGTTGCAATGGATAATATTCACCCAGAGGCACAGGGACCATGTAAATCCCTCTGTATCACTTAAGTTCTCTAGAGTGGCTGCATGGGGTGGGGAGGAAGGGGTTCTGGACCCCCTTTATGTTGCAAAGAGATTCTCCTTTCCAGCCACTTATAGGATGGTGTGGGAAGAGTAAAGATGTAGGGGGACCGGAGGGGAGGTTCTCAAAGGAGAAGGAGAAAGAACTCAAACAAGTGGGAGGATTTGATTTTAAGAGACAAGAGTAGGTGAAATAAAAATGTTATTTAAAGTTACTCAGCAAAGTATTAAACAGCTTCTTATTGTTTTCTCTGTTTAAAAAAGTTCCATAGATTTCCAAAGAGTAGTCAGCAGGAACTTTAGTTAGTAGGGACTTTAAAAGGACAAAGAAGCTTGCATTATATACAATGAAGGAGGAGGAACCTGAACAGGGACTCCAGGAGAAGGTAACATGGTCAGCATGATAGGCTAGGAATGCAACCTAATTTATTTCAGCTCTGAAAAGAGAAGAAGTTTGGGGTTGTCTGTACCAAGATTCTCAAAAATGATACATCAGAACTGATGCTGCTCCATCTTGAAGCTTGGCAGTATTCCACACAGTCTGAGTAGGACTTTGGATTCTGACTTTTCCTTTGGAGTCCTAGAAGGAATCTTTGAACTCTTCTGGCTTCTCTGCCCTAGTGCAGTGGTTCTCAACTAGGTGTACGTGTACCGCTGGGGGTATGCAGAGGTCTTCCAGAGGGTACATCAACTCATCTAGATATTTGCCTAGCTTTACAACAGGCTATATAAAAAGCACTGGAGAAGTCAGTACAAACTAAAATTTCATATAGACAAGGACTTGTTTTATACTGCTCTATATACTATATGCTGAAACGTAAGTACAATTTTTATATTCCAGCTGATTTATTTTATGATACAATATATGATAAAAATGAAAAAATAAGCACATTTTCAGTAATAGTGTGCTATGACACTTTTGTATTTTTATGTCTGATTTTGTAAGCAAGTAATTTTTAAGTGAGGTGAAACTTGGTGGTATGCAAGACAAATCAGACTCCTGAAAGGGGTACAGTAGTCTGGAAAGGTTGAGAGCCACTGCCCTAGAGAATGACCCATTGCTGATACCAGATACTAGCAACAGGTGAAGATAAACTGGGGCTGAATGTGATTTAACTACAAATATAGATAAAAAGACAGTGTTTAGGACATTTCAGAAACCATGATTTAAAAAACCTGATCTGATGAAAGATTATTAGCCAGTGGGCCTAAAAGTAGTACACATGCCATACGTGAGGAATCTAGAGAAGAAATTATCAAAGCAAGTATTAATTACCAGTTCACTTCATATACACTAAAGTGTTTTATTAACCCTTTGACAATACAAGTTACAATTTCCCAGTGTGCATCCCATTAATCACAATGGGATACGCTATAAATTACCAGCTAAATGATTTTAGGATTCACCTCAAGCTGCATAACTGAAGCTTGTGTACAGTCCACTGAGTAGATGTTGCGGCATTTAAATCCCCTCCACCCCACTCAGGACAGCTTGGTATACTAGTCAATCAGAAGAGACTACATCTAATCATACAACACCAGGAGTACTTTGTAAATACTGCTAGATGACAAGGCTTGCTATTATGATGTCCTCCATCCACAGGCAGGTGAATGGGGAAGAGACCTGGAGATAATTAACTATTAAGATGACGACAGGAATTCTCAGATTAAAAGACCAGAAGTGAAATTCTGAAGTCAGTGACATAACTACCATTTACTTCAAGGGGGGGGCAGCCCAGGAATTCACACTAGTAGTTTACACAAAACCTTACACAAACAGCAACATTCACAATGGGTTCCTTACCAACTTGCTACCATAAGCAGCAGTGTAAATGTAAAGCAAAGAAAGGGAATGGAGTTTATGTATGAAAAACGACAAAATTGGGATTTTTAGTTTTGAGGGAAAAATGATGACTGAGATTGAAATGTGAAACTAGCTAATGGTGAAATGTTGAAACTAGCTAATGGTTACTATAATATTAAGCTTGATTATGTATTTGTGGTAATTGGAAAAATCAAAATCATGATAAAAGGTTGAAATTAACAGGATAGATACATAAAATTGAACGGCTATCGAATACAGAGCAAATAGTGAATAAGTGGGTTGAACTTTACAGAGGAATAGTTGCATTAAGTATTAATATGTTTATGCAAAATTGGATGACTATCTGAAACTTCATACCATAATGGCACATTGGTCAGTTTTCTGCTGAGGAGTGTACAAAACCAGGAAGTAAATATTACTAAAATAAAGGTTAAATACATTTAAAATATAACACCCTCTACTTATTTTCTTTTTTAAACCTTAATAAGTACGTTTTTAATTTTTAACAAAACCTTTGCAGTTCACCTTGGAGAAGAAAGTAAGAAACCTTGAAGGCAGACTTTTCTGTGCATCCAATACTTTTGGAAAAAAAACACTCCTATTAGAGATGTATGGATTACAAAAGGTTCTCTCATATCTTCAGGACTGAAAACAGCCATGTAGTGGAAATATTGCTGCTGTTTTTTACACTCCCACCCTCAATTTCATCATGCATTTAAGATAACCCTTGAGTTCCATAATTATTGAGATGAAAGAAGACTTTAGTTTCCTATACTTACACTACATTTAGTGGTAAGGTATGGCTGCATGGTCATGGCATGTTTGACCATTAGCTGGGGCCTGATTTTGCTGAATAAGAACAAAGTGGTTATGCAAGCTACCAAGCGACCAGAATTCACACCCTTGTTGTCAGAGTCTGCAAAAATTAGAAAATACATTAAATATATTCAATTCAAGGACTGTTCTTTCAATAACAAAACTGGATAGTAAATAAACACAACATATAAAAATCACTTTCACTGATAATGTATCTTTGAAAAAATGGCATATAAATTCCTCATTAGATAAGAAAACTTGGATTAGCAGACAAAAATGTAAGCACATTATCAAGAAAATATGCAAAATAATAAGTAAACTCCTTTGAAGTTTTCATTAATTTTTAAACCACTTATTTTTCCAGACCACAGGCTCAGCCAATGATTCTGTAATGAATGTAAAACAGAATAATGCAAACAAAACTTGGATTCATAACAAAAACTTTCCTAATATGAAATAATTTGTTTTGTTTTTTGGTCACTGAGAAGGTTCCACAAAATGTAGCTTGGTTAATGAGATTAGCTAGTGAACATGAGTGTGCCTTTGAGCATTTTTGGGAAAGCTGATGATTAATTTTGGAGGTTTTTGCTACTGGATTTGAACTTTGTAGATTGTGAGATCCCTTGTAAACTTTCTAATTTCTGTACTTTGTAATCCCTTTGCACTATATAAGTAGCTGCTTTGCTTCTAACTATGTTGAAGCAGTTCAGTCTGTCAAGTCTTGGAGAATGTGGATTAATCAGAAGGGAGAAAAGCAGGAACAACTCCCAGTTCAGCCATCTTACAGAATCACAGGATTGGAAAGGAGCTCAAGAGGTCATCAAGTCCAGTTCCCTGCACTCATGGTATAAGCATTATCTAGACCAGCCCTGACAGGTGTTTGTCTAACCTGCTCTTAAAAATGATGGAGATTCCACAACCTCGAATGATGGAAATTCCACAACCTCTCTAGGCAATTTATTCCAGTGCTTAACCACCCTGACAGTTAGGAAGCTTTTCCTAATGTCCAACCTAAACCTCCCTTGCTGCAATTTAAGCCCATTGCTTTTTGTCCTATCCTCAGAGGTTAAGAACAATTTTTTCCTTCCTCCTTGTAACAACCTTTTATGTACTTGAAACTGTTATGTCTCCGCTCAGTCTTCTCTATTCCAGACTAAACAAACCCAATTTTTTCAATCTACCCTCGTAGGTCACATTTTCTAGACCTTTAATGATTTTTGTTGCTCTTCTCTGGACTTTCTCCAGTTTTTCCACATCTTTCCTGAAATGTGGCACCCAGAACTGGACACAATACTCCAGTTGAGGCCTAATCAGTACTGAGTAGAGTTGAAGAATTACTTCTCGTGTCTTGCTTACAACACTCTTGCTAATACATCCCAGAATAATTTTGTTTTTGCAACAATGTTACACTGTTGACTCATATTTAGTTTGTGGTCCGCTATGATCCCCAGATCCCTTTCTGCAGTACTCCTTCCGAGGCAGTCATTTCCCATTTTGTATGCGTGCAACTGATTGTTCCTACCTAAGTGGAGTACTTAGCATTTGTCCTTGTTGAATTTCATCCTATTTACTTCAGACCATTTCTTCAGCTTGTCCAGATCATTTTGAATTAGAATCCTATCTTCCAAAGCACTTGCAACCCCTCCCAGCTTGGTATCGTCCGCAAACTTTATAAGTGTTCTCTCTATGCCATTATTTAAATCATCGATGAAGATATTGAACAGAACTGGACCCAGAACTGAACCCTGCGGGACCCCACTTGTTATGCCCTTCCACAAGGTACCCACCTTATAGTAGCTCCATCTAGCTTGCATTTCCCTAGTTTGTTTATGAGAAGGTCATGCGAGACAGTATCAAAAGCTTTACTAAAGTCAAGCTATACAATGTCTACCACTTCCCCCCTATACACAAGGCTTGTTACCCTACCAAAGAAAGCTATCAGGTTGGTTTGACATGATTTGTTCTTGACAAATTCATGCTGACTGTTACTTATCACCTTATTATCTTCTAGATGTTTGCATACTGATTGCTTAATTATTTGTTCCATTATCTTTCCGGGTACAGAAGTTAAGCTGACTGGTCTATAATTCCCCGGGTTGTCCTTATTTCCCTTTTTTAGATTGGCATTATATTTGCCCTTTTCCAGTCTTTTGAAATCTCTCCCATCTTCCATGACTTTTCAAAGATAATTGCTAATGGCTCAGATATCTCCTCTGTCAGCTCTTGAGTATTCTAGGATGCATTTCATCAGGCCCTGGTGACTTGAAGACATCTAACTTGTCTAAGTCATTTTTAACTTGTTCTTTCCCTATTTTAGCCTCTGATCCTACCTCATTTTCACTGGTATTTACTATGTTAGACGTCCAATCACCATCAACCTTCTTGGTGAAAACCGAAACAAATAAGTCACTAAGCACCTCTGCCATTTCCACATGTTCGCTGCCCCCCACTGACTGACAGGACTACCCTGTCCTTGGTCTTCCTCTTGCTTTTAATGTATTTGTAGAATGTTTTCTTGTTACCCTTTAGGTCTCTAGCTAGTTTGATATCGTTTTGCGCCTTGGCCTTTCAATTTTTTTCCCTACATACTTGTGTTATTTGTTTATATTCATCTTTTGTAATTTGACCTAGTTTCCACTTTTTGTAAGACTCATTTTTGATATTTAGATCATTGAAGATCTCTTGGTTAAGCCAGGGTGGTCTCTTGCCGTACTTCCTATCTCTCCTACGCAGTGGGATAGTATGCTCTTGTGCCCTTAATAATATCTCTCTGAAAAACTACCAATTGTCTTAAATTGTTTTTCCCCTTAGACTTGCTTCTCCTGGGATCTTACCTACCAACTCCCTGAGTCTGCTAAAGTCTGCCTTTTTTAAATCCATTTTCTTTATTTTGCTGTTCTCCCTCCTACCATTTCTTTGAATCATGAACTCTTACCATTTCATGATCACTTTCACCCAAGCTGCCTTCCACTTTCAAATTCTCAACCAGTTCCTCCCTATTTGTCAAAATCAAAGCTAGAACAGCCTATCCCCTAGTAGCTTTCCCCATCTTCTGAAATAAAGAATTGTCTCCAATACATTCCAAGAACTTGCTGGATGACCTGTGCCCTCCAGTGTTATTTTCCCAACAGATGTTTGAATAGTTGAAGTCCCCCATCACCACCAAGTCCTGTGTGTTGGATGATTTTGTTAATTGTTTAAAAAAAGCCTCATCCTCCTCTTCTTCGTGGTTAGGTGGTCTGCAGTAGACCCCATCATGACATCTCTCTTGTTTTTTACCCCATTTATTGTTACCTAGAGACTTTCAACAAGTCTGTCTCCTGTTTCCATCTCAACCTCAGTCCAAGTGTATAAATTTTTAATATATAAGGCAACACCTCCTCCCTTTCCCCCCCCGGCTATCCTTCCTGAGCAAGCTGTACCATTCTATACCAATATTCCAGTCATGCGTATTTTCCCACCAAGTCTCTGTGATGCCAACTATGTCATAGTTGTGTTTATTTACTAGCATTTCGAGCTCTTCCTGCTTATTCCCCATACTTCTTGAATTAGTATACAGACATCTAAGATACTGATTTGATTTCTCCCCTGAGTTCTGTCTTGTGGAGCTGTACATAAAAACTTTCATTCAAGGCTCTCAAAGCACTTTGCAAACACTGTGTCCTACAGTCTACTTGTGAGGTTTACCTTTCCGCACCAAGACAGCAACATCAAAATTTTTTCTATAGGAAAAGAAGGGGGAAGGTGGGTGGGTGGCAGGACAACTGGAAATTTTTTTTTAATTCATATGACTTGCGTTCTAATCTAAACTTTGACACATACTACGTGACCTTGAACAAACAGTTTAATCTCTCTGCCCCTATATTTTCGCATCTGTTAAGTATAGATAATAAAACATACCTAATTAATAGGTTGTTACACAAAATTACTGTTTGTAATGTACAATGCGATTATTGGATCAAAGACATTGTTATAAAAGGAAAGTATTATTCAATTTGTATAAATACAAAGCATCTGCCTCCCATCCCTTCATAATCATAATAATTCCCTCATACAACATTTAGAATTATGCAAACCTTTCAGCCCTTTTCTATCTGGCTTCTTACAGCTGTGGAAATCTTACTCCATATGCCTGATTCTGGTTTCCATTAAGGCTCTTTCATATTGCTTTGGCAGTGTAAGTGGCCCTTAAAGTAACCAAAGTAGTGTAAACTTCCAGAATAGTGTACAGGGGTCTCAATGCAATGAAAATCTGGCCCTATATATCTTTTGTGATTATGCTATGCATACTTTGCTGTGTAAACCACAGTGGATATAGTTTTCAATGTCTGCAAGCTGAAAGGGGCTATAGGCAAACCAAAGCATTCACTGAATTAACATATCAACCAGCTGTGGGTTTAAAGATGTACCTGTCTTATGTGGACAGGGTTGTGGGACACAGAGGCAGAGTTAAAGTTGCTGTATTTCCATATTTTCAATGTTTGTGAGTAAATGCTTTTAAGAACTATAAAGTTCTACTACTGATTTCCCCCATCCCTTTAAGCTATTGATATGTATTTACAACCTTACATCCAATTTAAACAAGTTTCCTGTCTAGGAATAATAGTACTATTACTAATCACAGATATAGCACTTTATATAGTCAAAAACCTTCAGTAATATTATTCAACTCTCAGAGAGATTAAGTAACATTAAAATCCCCACTTTAGATAAATGGAAATGGAAGCACAGGGAGAGTATGTCCAAGCTCACACAGCAAGTCGAAGCTGGGAACAGAACCCAAGAGGAACTGACTCAACCCAATAGACCAGACTATTACTTAATGAGATAAAACAACCTAAATGAACTATGTGCAGCAACACCTACAGCTAGCCTGTAAATAACCCAAACATTCTCTATTACTCTAACAAAGCAAAGCTTCCTACTATTTCAAGTTTTATCAAAAGCTGGCAGTTGGACTTGAATATACATATTAGGTAATTTTGTCACAAACTATACCCTTCATGAAAAAATATAAGAAACGAAACTTATAAAAATTTAAAAGACTTTTAAAGATAAAGCCTAGTATTTAAAGTGTATATCTACAATATATATCAAATAGAAATGCATTCAAAACTTACTTAACCTCTCTTTCACACAAAATGTGAAACTCAAAGTTACCATTTATCCCAAATGGGAGTTATCTACTCAAAGATTTAGGAGCTCTAAATGGACACAAGAGCAAAGACATTTCTTAAAATTTTTGACTTATCAGGTATTCTGCTTGGTAAAAAGATGCTAAAAAGGATGTATTACCACAACCATGTGTGGATGAAAAAATAACCTGTGGTAATTTATACTGTCCTGCACATCACAGATTCAGGATTTAAGACCAGAAGGTACCTTTAGATCATTTAGTCTAACCTCTGGTATATCACAGGTAATTAAATTTCTCCCAATTATTCCTATAATGAGCCTAATAAATTGTGTTTCACTAAAATATATCTTCCAGAAAGGCATCCAGTCTTGATCTGAAGACATCAGGAGTTGGAGAAGCCATCTTTTCCCTTGATAGTTTGTTCAATCAGCTAATCCTCCTTGCTATTAAAAAATTCTGCTTTATTTCTAATTTGAATGTATCCATGCCTGCCATGCTCTTGTTATGCCTTATAACAACATTCTATATTTCACCAAGTGTGATAGAACCAGAATATAATAGCACCAGAACAACTTTAATGAAGGAACAAAAAATGTTTTCAAGCAGCATCCTTTTCAAGTGACAAGAGGAAGATTTATTATAATGGCAGTTAAAAGTCAATTTAATCATAACAAAGGAAGCTTTAATTTAGATGTCTTGAGACAGTCCTTGTCTTATCCACTACTGTCCTTTTTTAAACGGAACTACAGATTTTTACAAACATTAGTGTATGATTTAATATATTTAATAACAAAAAATACATTAACACTATTGGATTTTAAGTAATTATATTACCTGCTAGAGATTCCTCATATTTAAGAATGTGCTCAACCAGATTATCAACAAGCTGAGTACAGGCTTTCTTCACAGGTTTATACGAGGCATCTTCTTCTGACTTCAAAAGCTATTGCAGACAGAAAGACAGGAGATGATTAAGATTTAATATAAACTGCAATACACTGAATCGTCCCAATAATTTGCACTTAAATGTATGTCACATTTGTAACAATCACAGATGAAGAAGGATTTCATGATACATATAAAGTTATCCAAGTTCTTCCTAAGAAGCCCTGAAAAGCACTTTGTGAAGGCAAAAAATTAAACTATTTAACAAAATAAATATTACATTTGAATGGGGGATATCTAGGAACAAAGCACTACAATTAAAAGAATTAAGCGATAGGGCAGTAAGTATAGCTCATTCGCAAAGTTTAACAAGTAGAATTGTCTTGTCAGTGAGGTAGATACTATGTTCAAAATGTTAACAGAGTCATGTTCCATTGTCTTTGTCTTTTCTCACTCCCTATAACTCACTATTCACTTCCTGATGCCTGAACTGGCTCTCTGTTGTCCACGTGCCTTATCTGTGACTTGTAAGAGGTGCTGTTCTGGTGCAATATTATCATCTGTTTTGATTTGTTTCTCCTTGCCCCTCTTAGTAGCATAAGAACATAACAAAGGTCAGACCAAAAGTCCATCTAGACCAGTATCCTGTCTCCCGACAGTGGCCAATGCCAGGTGCCCCAGAGGAAATGAACAGAACAGGTGATCATCAAGTGATCCATCCCCTGTCACCCATTCCCAGCTTCCAGCAAATAGAGGCTAGGGACACCATCACTGCCCATCCTGGCTAATAGCCACTGATAGACCATCCTCCATGAATTTATCTAGTTCTTTTTTGAGCCCTGTTATAGTCTTGGCCTTCACAACACCCTCTGGCAAAGAGTTCCACAGATTGACTATGCGTTGTGTGAAGAAATATTTCCTTTTGTTTGTTTTAAACCTGCTGCCTATTAATTTCATTTGGTGACCCCTACTTCTTGTGTTATGAAAAGGAATAAACAACACTTCCTTAAATTTTAACAATGAGACACTGTCTCATGGCCCCCTTTTCCCATTAGTGATTACACTAACCACCTCCACTTGCATTCATAATCACATAACTGTTGACGTTGCTACAGAGATGTTTTCTGTATGGAAAAAGTAATATTATGAAAGTATCAAGACCAAGATTTGAAAAAAATGGGCAGTCTAACTTTGGGCTCCAAGTTTATATTTCAACACCTAAACAACTAGCCTGATTTTGAAAAGTGTCAAATATTCAGCTCCCATTAGTGTCACTGAAGCTGAGAGATGCGCAGAACTTTTGAAAATCAGGTCAATTGTTTAGGCACCAAAATATGGATTTGGAGATTAATTTTAGGCACCCATTTTTGAAAGTCTTGGTTTTAATGCATATGAAGGTATCTTTTAATGCGGATGAAAATATAGAGAAGAATGCAAAATGATGTGACCAGCCAGCTCTCTGGGGATTTCAGATGATCCATGTATACTGCAGTAAGACCCCACGTAATAACAGAAGAAATGCAGTCACTAGCTATCACTCCCAACAAATACAAGAACCAACCAGAGAACTGGGAAAGAAATAAAGGGAGTAGTTACAGGCTGGGATTTTCAAAGGGCCAAAAGAAGTTAGGCACCCAAATTCCACTCAAATTAAATGGGGGCTGGGCTACTAACCTGCTTAGACTACTTTGAAAAATCCCAGCCACTGTCTTGAAAATGGGCAAAAAAAGATGACCTCAAGAACTAGTCAGATTAACGTCAATATTGAGTAAATATAATAAATAAAGCCAGCATCTGGACAGGACAATGAAAAATGCTCTTGCTCCAGCAGTACCAATCGAAACAGACTGAACAATTCTTCCTCCATACCCAGTTCAAAACATCTGCTCGAGGGTGCCATAGAGGGGGAAAGAGGTGAAGCCTCCCTCATGACATGGGTGGGTTCTATAGGTGGGTATGGGGCCAGGTTCCCTAACAGGGCCAGCAGGACAGATCCTGTGGGTGTTGCAGAGGTCCCCATGGTGTGGGAAATCATTGGCTCCTCTGCTGTTGTGGAGGAGGGTAATGCCATGATGCCAGTGGTCTTTTGGGATACTCAGAGTAGCGTTAGGGAATTGGCAGCCCTCATGCTCCATCCGAATCCTCTGAGGAAGCCAGTCCCAATGGCAGTACCACTGGAGCCGGTGGAAGCATGTAAACCATAGGAAGATGCGTTGAAATGTCTTGACCGTGGTATGTCCTGAGTAGGAGATCTGGCATCCCTAGATGTGGATGGTAGTGAAAGGCCACTAGAGTAAACAGTTCATGTGTCTCTGGTGCTTTCTCCAATCTCCCTGGTGTTAATGATACTCATTCCATAGCCAGAACCAGTGCCCGAGTGGAGGACTTTCCTGAAACTGATGAATCTCTGGTCTTAAGGGAGGCTGACGTTGACGGTGTGTGCAGCTTGGTATGCCATACTGGTGGATCTGCCAGTTTGTGAGGTTTTTTGTCATGCTTGTGCGTGTTGGAGAACACTGCCTCCCCGTGGCTGGAATTCGTAGAAGGTGCATCATCATTCTTTGGTTTGGAGGAAGACTTACTGCCATGCTTATGTGCACGCTTCCGTACTTCCTGACTAGGCCCCAGCACGGGGTCCCTAGTGGCGGTACCACCGGAGCTGGACTCAAACTTCATAGCTGGAGGCGCACTCCTGGCTGTCTCAAGCTGATGTTGGGAGGGTGGGGTTCCCCCTGTCTGGGTCTGCCTGAGGCCTCATGGCGACTTCCACAAGCTACTTCTTAATGTGGAAAGCCCGGCCTTCTTGGGTAAGGCTTGGGAAAGACTGGCAAATATTACATTAATGGACAGGATATTACTGGGCAGGAAGCACAGATTTTAAATCCTGGTGTCTTTGGCACAGTCCAGTGCCCATGTGTGGGTACTTGGGTGAGGGGTAATAGTAAACAGATTCCACCTAAGTCTCAGTTCTACCAAAACTATTACTAAAAGTTAAAACTACGTTAAAACAGTAAAAACAGCAAACGCTACAAGAAAAACTAACTGTATACTATTCTAAACATTTTAATGTGCATCATACACAAGAGGACACTAGTAGCTCTGACTTAGACCATGCAGAAGTGAGAAGGAACCGGAGACATGGTTGATCCACTTGGCTCTTTATCACCTTGGACAAAACCAAGAGGTGAGGTGAGACAAGGACGTATGTGTGGACCCCAGCGGAAAGTACTACTTTTAAATTCTCCAGCTTTGGACACATGGCATGGATGTGTAAACCCTCAGTGGAATACAATAAGGACCATTACTCAAAGAAGAACTAGCTTTAGGTACAAAAGCAGTGGCAAAGGAAGAATACAACTGTTAAAGTCAAAAGGTTGTAACAAAAAAGTCAAGAAAATGTTAGATTTTACAATTAGGATAACAGTGTAAAGGACTATTCTAGAAGTTCGTGGAGTTACATTTTAGCCCTAGGTTCCATGAAACATGCTAAGAGTCTTTTGACATTTGTAAAATGAGTCTTTCAAAACTATTACTTACATTTTGAAGAAGTTGTTCAAACCAGTCATATCCTGTATCTCTACAAGCTGCAACCTAAGAAAGAATATTTGGAATAGATTTATAAAAAAGAAATCTGAAGGAAAATGTAATTGAAGTGTTTCAACACAGGTTTAAATTTAAACTATGATAAGTATTTTTCCTTTATGAAAATTATTTTAAATTGTAAGACAGCAGCAACAGGAACTATGTTGTCTGTATTTGATTTTTTTTTTCCACGTTTTAAATGCTACCACAACCTACATTAAGTAAGTCTAAAGTTTTTACTTCAGTTGTAGGGTTACTGTGAGATCAAATTTGACCTAAATTTTAATTTTAGTGAAAATTTAGTTTTTGCAAAGCTTAACAGCTAATAAAATATATGACATATTTCAACTGCCCGAAAATGCATTTTTTAAAGAGGCCCTATAGGATTTGCCATCATTCCAGGACTGTGTTAACTCATGAGAACCTGAAGGTAAAATTGACTAGACTAAAGAAAATGTAACCGATTAGTCTCTTTTTATTGTCTAAGATCAAACTAATGCATAAACTACTGTTTAGAATAAATACTAAAAAGTAGATTAACCAGTTTTATGGTGTTAATAGTGAGATAAACAAATACATTTATTTTAATTGATCATGATTTTAAAACATGTATCCTTTAAAACAATAAATTTTACATAAGGACATCGGACTAGATGTAATGTCCTGCATCACTGAGTCAATCCTGTGCTATTGCACGCAACCCTATCATACACTCCCATTCATAAACTGATCAAGCTCCATCTTAAAACTAGCTAGGTTGTCTGCCACCACTACTCCTTTTGGAAAACTGTTTCAGAACCTCACTCCTTTCATGATTAGACATATTTTAATTTGCAGACTAAATTTATTTATAGCCAGTTTACATCCATTTGTTCTTATGAAAATATTGACCTTTAGCTTAAATAGCTCTTCTCCCTCCGTGATGTTTATCCTCCTGATGTACTGATAGGGAGCAATCTTATTCATTTTCTGCTTTCATTTTGCTAGACTAAATGACCCAAAAACTCTTTTAGTCTCCTCTCATAAGAATGTCTCTCCTTTCCCATGCTCCTCCTACTGGCACTTCTCTGCACCTATTCTAGTTTTTATTCATCATTCTTGAATATGGGTGACCAGAACTGTACACAGTATTCCAGGTGAGATCTTACCATTGCCTTGTACAATGACATTAACACCTTCTTATCTTACTCCTGAGGGCATTCTGTGTCAAAAAATTAAAAATTCTGTGCCAAAAATTTAAAAATTCTGCAAAATTGTGCATGTTTTATTTGTCAATAAATAAATGTAGAGGCTCCCGCATAGCAGTGGGGAGCATAGGCCACTGGCTGCACAAAGGTGGGAGATCATCCTGCATCACCCCATCCCCACCCCTGAGACACAGACTCAGCGGTGAAGGGGCACCTGACCCTGACATAGCACAAGGCCTGGGCCTGCCCCAGAAACACCCTGGGGCAGGTGTGGGGCAGGCAGGCTCAACCATGCAGGATCCAAATGTGAAGGGGCTTGGTGCGGGGTGCGAAGGTTCTATGTAGGACAATCTGGGTGCAGGAAGCTCAGTATAGGGGCTAGGTGTTGGGGGATCTGGATGCACAGAGGCTTGTTGTGGGGATTCCAGGTGCAGGGGCAATGGGACTCTGCAAGAACTTCCAGGTGAAGGTGGTTGGGGCTCAGTGGAGGGATCTGGGAGTGGGAGTATCAGCGGGGGAGTCTGGGTGCTGAGAGAGTGAGGCTTGGTGGGGTGGGGGTCTGGGTGCAGCAGGTTGTGAGTCAGTGATGTGGGTGTCTGGATGTGGGGGCTCACGGTGGTGTGGGGGTTTGAGTGCAGGGAGCTCAGTGGGAGGTAGTCTGGGGTGCAGGGGTGGGGTTCTGGAGGCAGAGGGTCTGGGTTCAGGGGTTGAGATTTGGGTATTGAGTGCAAGGGGAGTTCTGGGTGTATGGGGTGAGGCTTGGCAGGAATGTCTGGGTATGGAAGGTCCAGATGCACAGGGGTTGGGAGGATGGAGGAGCAGCTCTTCAAACAGTGACCCCTGTCCCCTGAAGCTGAGGAGAGATGGGGGCAGGAAGTAGGGGAGGATGCTGAGCTTCCTGCAGCTGAGGGAGGTTTCTGGTGATGAGTCTGATACAGCCCCAGCCACTCCTTGCAGGGGAAGAGGAAGTCCCGTCTTCTCCTGCCTCCAGCCCAGCCAGGACTACCAGCTGATCCCGCTCAGGGTAGGAGCCACTGGCTGGGATATTCCCAGTCCAACAGTGATTTACCACTCCGCTGGCTGCTCTGGGTGCCTGAAACGATGTACCTGCACTGCTAGGGAGTGGTGTGTAACTGCTCTTTCAGCTTCCCTTTGCCTCCCTGTCAGGAAGTCATTTTTCTGCGGGAAAGCAAAGAAATCTGCGGGGGACATGAATTCTGTGCATGCGCAGTGGAGCAGAATTCCCCCAGGAGTATTATCTCTAATTGCTAATACCTCATCTGATAAAATCCTAGGATTGCACTTGATTTTTTTCATGAATGCATCACATTAGTGACTCAGTCATCCTATGGCTGACTAATACACCTAGGTCTTTCTCCTCCTCTATTATTTCCAATTGATGAGCCCCAGGTTTTAGCAGAAAAAACGGTTACCTACCTTTTGTAACTGTTGTTCTTTGAGATGTGTCGCTCGTGTCCATTCCATTCTAGGTGTGTGCATGCCCACCTGACCTGCACAGTTGTCAGAGATTTTTGCCTTAGCAGAATCCATAGTGTCAGCTGTGGCACCCTCTGGAGTGACACACTCATGCCTTGGTCTATTAGGCACCGCTGGCCCTATGCCCTCTAAATACCTTCTTCCTGGCAACTCCAACACAGGGGTAGGAGGGCAGGTAATGGAATGGACATGAGCAACACATCTTGAAGAACAACAGTTATGAAAGGTAGGTAACAGTTTTTTCTTCTTCAAGTGCTTGCTCATGTCAATTTCATTCTAGGTGACTCACAAGCAATATCCCAGGACGTGGGCTTGGAGTTCAGAATCATGCGACTTGCAATACTGCTCTATCAAAGCCTGTGTTATCTCAGGCTTCCTGGGTAAGCATGTAGTGAGATGTGAATGTGTGAATGGATGACCAGACGGCGGTCCTGCAGATATCTGGAATTGGCACATGGGCCAGGAAGGCCACCACTGAGGCTTGCGCCCTAGTTGAGTGGGTGGTTACAATTGCCGGTGGAGGCACTTTTGCCTGATCACAGCAAAACCGGATGAAGGCAGTGATCCATGATGAAATTCTCTGGGTGGACACTGGATGACCTTTCATCCTATCTGCTACCACGACGAATCGTTTCATCGACATACAGAATGGTTTAGGCCCTTACAACGTAGAAGGCTAGTGCTCTCCTGAGGTCCAGGGAGTGCAACCTATGCTCCTCCTCATACTTATGAGGCTTTCGGAAGAAGACTGGCAAGAATATGCCCTGGTTCATGTGAAATTGTGAAACCACATTGGGCAGGAAAACTGGGTGTGGCTGCAGCTGGACCCTGTCCTTGAAAAACACCTTATAGGGAGGCTCCAAGGTAAGTGCCCTAATCTCAGAGACCCTTTGTGCAGATGTTATCACCAACAGGAATGACACCCCCCCAGGAGACCAGAAGAAGGGAACAGGAAGCCAACTGCTCGAAGGGAGCTATCATGAGCACTAGATTCAGGTCCCACAGAGGGACGGGGTCTTGGACATGGGGATAGAGTTGCTCCAGACCTTTCAAGTACTGGACCGTCATGTCATAAGTGAAGACTGACCTGCCCTGGAATAGGGGTGAAAGGCTCATATGGCGGCCAAGTGGATCTTAATCGATGAAAGGGAAAAGCCCTGGTGCTTGAGATGCAGAAGGTAGTTCGTTATCGACTGCAGCGAGGCCTGTTCAAGCCTAACCCCTTGGGTCAAGGCCCAGCACCTCAGCCAGGTAGGCTGCTCTGGTGGAAGGCTTTTTACTCCCCAGTAGGACCTGCTGGACATGGGCCAAGCACTCCTGCTCTTCGGCATTCAACCATTCAGCAACCAAGCTGTCAGGTCCAGCACTGCTAGACTCGGGTGTAGGAGACTGCCATGGTTTTGGGATAGGAGATCCGGCCAAAGAGGCAGCTGCAGTGGGGCCGTCACCGTCAGGTGCAGCAGCATGCCGAACCAGTGTTGGCAAGACCAAACCAGGGCTATCAGGATCACTTTCACCCTGTCCTGCTTGATCTTCATGAGGACTTTGTGGATCAATGTGGATCATTAGAGCCCCCGACCATGGGAGTAAGAAGGCACTGACAAGGATCCCCCGAAATGAGCAGAGCATGTGGCATTTTCTGTTCTGATGAGTCACAAACAAGTCCACTTGGAGAGATCCCACTTTCAGAAGATCACGCTGACCATCTTGGGGTGGAGCAACCATTCGTGGCGAGACTAGAAGGTTCTGCTGAGGCGATCTGCTAATACGTTCCTGGTCCGGGGGAGGTGCGCTGTCACAAGATGAATGGCATGCTGCACACAGAAGTCCCAGAGCCGGAGAACTTCCTGGCAAAGGGCTGACAACCTGGCTCCACCCTGCTAGTTGATATAGAACTTTGTGGTGGTGTTGTCCATCAGGACTTGAACCACTTGCCCTTCAAGTGGAACCAAAAAGCCTGACATATGAAGTGAACCGCTCTGAGCTCCCTGACATTTATGTGGAGGGGGGGTCGACCCGCAACCAGCGGCCTTGTGTGAGCTCCCCAGGAAAACCAGGGTCAGCGATGGGGACGCGAAGGGAACTCCCTCCAACACCGATCTGGGGTCCAACCACCATGACAATGATGACCGGATGTGGTCTGGCACCTTGACTACCAGGTCTAGGTCATGCCTGTTGGGGATGTAGACCAATGCCAGCCACGCCTGCAGCGACTGGAGATGGAGCCAGTTATGCCAGACGACGTAAGTACAGGCTGCCATGTGGCCTAACAACCTTCGGCAAGTATGGGCAGTAGTGAGTGGGTCATCCCTTACACGGAGATCACATCTGACATAGCTTACAAACAAGCCTCTGGAAGGAAGACTGGCCAGCATGGAGTCGAGGACTGCCCTTATAAACTCTGTTTGTTGCACTGGTATGAGGGTCAATTTCTTTTTGTTTACTAACAGGCCCACAGGTGGCACGCACCAGATCAAGACTGCTCTGCACCTGATCCCGTGACCTGCTCTTGATGAGCCAATCATCGAGATAAGGATAGACCTGGACTCCCCGACATCTCAGGTAAGCAGCTACCTGGGCCATGCATTTTGTAAATACCCACGGGGCCGAGGAGAGGCCAAAGGGTAGCACCATGAATTGGAAGTGACGCTGGCCCACCATAAAACGGAGGAACCATCTGTGTCCTCGGAAGATGGAAATAAGAAAATAAGTGTCTTTCAAGTCGCGAGCGGCATACCAGTCTTCCGGATCCAGGGAGGGGATAATGGAGATCAAAGAAACCATGCGGAACATCAACTTCTTGAGATATTTGTTTAGTCACCACAGGTCCAGAATGGGTCTTAGGCCCCCTTTGCCTTCAGGATTAGGAAATAGCAGGAGCAGAATCCTTTCCCCCCTCATTTCCCAAGGGACCTCCTCCACTGCTCCCAGCTGCAGGAGGTTGTCAACCTCCTGAATGAGGAGTTGCTTGTGAGAAGGGTCCCTGAAGAGGAACGGGAAGAGGAGTATGAGGGGGTTGGGGTGGATGAGAATTGCAGGGTGTAGGCCAGAGATACAATTTCTAGCACCCAGCAGTCTGAGGTAACCAGCAACTAGGTCGAATGGTAGGGATGAAGATGGTTGAGGAAAGGATGAGGTGGATCCGGGGATGTGACTGGGACATCGCTCTCAAGCGCACCCGCAAAAAGCCCACTTCTGGCCCCTGTGTTTTTTTGCTGGGCCAGGTTCTGCGGGTGAATGGGAGGAGGAAGGGCGGTGACAACATTACCCAAGGTGTCTGATTGCTCCGCTATCTCTTCCACCTGTCGTCCTAAGTTCGTGGCCACCCTTAGGAGCAGGACTTGGTACTCCTTAAAATCATCCAGTGGGTTAGCACAAAAGGGCCCTGCCAGAGCCTCATCTGGAGAGGATGAGAATGACTGGACCACCAGGGGAGGGCTCAGGGCATCATCCCCCATGGGGGAAAAGGGCTTTCGGAGTGGGCACCTGTCCTTCCACCCCCACGTCCTATTGCACTTCACACACCAAGCCCAGTGCCGTCTGATGCTTGTCTGAAGCAGCAACCAACGATTGCTGAGAAGGGGGCATCAGCATAACTGGCATGCCCCAGGCATTCCAATAAAGCCATTGCACTGGCTACTGGCCCTACTGCCAGGATGACATCATGGAGGTGGACACAGCCTCAGGAGCCCAGTCGCAATGTGTTGTCTCGGCAAGAGGCTGAACTCCCACTCAGTGCTGGAGGAATCCTCCTCTGATGACCATGGCAGGGCTGTCGACAACTGAGTCTTGTGGCTAACCATTGCCGTGGGTAAACGGTTCCTTGAATAGGTGGAGTACAGGGAGTGGCACCGTGTTGGGGAACATTCCCGTGGTCTAGGTGTTGGCGGCTGATGTCGTGGAGAGGGTCAGCAAGCGGACGACAATGACCGGCGCCTCCCTCTGGGCAAGTCTCGACAAGAGGGCTGAGACCAGGAGCACAGTGCCAGTGAATTGGTGACCTGGGCTGATGCGGAGACCAGGGGTGTGATGACTAAGAGTTCTGCCTTGGCTCCAGAGACTGGTGGTGTTCACTCGCCTTCTGGGGGGCTTTCATGGCTGGCTTGCCCTCTGGGTCCATTGCAGCAGGTGGTGCTGGCTGCTCTGGGAGCGTCCTTTGCTCTCTGGGCACCGGGAGGGGCTGGGAAGGTGCTAACTCAGCAATGACTCTGGGTCCCCAACCGCTTCCTGGAGTTGGTGGTGGATCCATTGGGATATGTATTCCCTTGTGTCTCTGGGGTGGGTGAGAGGTCGCTCCGAACAGGGTCCTTTACCCGATGCCCGTTGGTCCTTGCTCAGTGCGAGTCCTGCTATTTTGACTTCTTCTTGGGCACCGGCAAAGGGGAATGGTGTCAGGTAGAGCCCAGTGTCAGGGGTGCACAACACACTGAGGCGAAGTACTGGGAATCGAGTCCAGCTGGGATGGCTCAGAGGCCGAGCTGAGAGCAGCCTCCATAAGAAGGGCTCTCAAATGGATGTCACGCTCTTTTTGTATCCTGGGACGAACGTTCTTAAAGATACAACACCTTTCTTTTACATGAGATTCCCCAAAGCACTTCAGACAGCTGCCATGGGGGTCACTAACAGGCCTATTACAGTCAGCGCAGGGCTTAAAACCTGGAGACTGAGGCATGCCCTGCTTGGGGAAAAATCCCCTAACTTACTAACTATACTGCTGAACAACTACTTACTAACCACAGTAAACAAAACTATTTACACCTCTAATACATGAAGTGAAGAAGGAAACCGATGATCACTTGTGAGGCAACGGAGACAGGCACTCCAACCAACCAGCATGGGCGGTAAAAGGAACTGAGAGGGTGTAGGGCCATGGCAGCTGATATATTGATGCATGAGTGTGACACTCCAGAGGGCGCTGCAGCCAACCCTACGGATACTGCTAAGGCAAATCTCCGACAATCGGGCATGTGGGTGTCCGCACACCTAGAATGGAATCGACAAGAGCAAGCACTCGAAGAAGAAATTCCTGCTATAAGTGCATGACCTTGTACTTTGTACTATTATACGCCATTCCGTTTTTATTACTCTAGTTCATCCAGTTCTTCCTGAATAATATTACATTCCTTGTCCAGAATGGCAATGCCTCCCAACTCTGTGTCATCAGCAAGTCTCATTAGCACACTCCCACTTTTTTTTTTCCAAGATCACTAATAAAAACATTAAATAAGATTGGTCTCAAAATAGATCCTTGAGGAACTTGGTGAATTACCTCTCTCCAGCCTGATTGTTCTCCCTTCAGCATAACCCATTATCATCTCTCTGTTAGCCAGTTCCTTACCCACCTTACAATTCATGCATTGATCCCCATCTTTTCCATTTCTAATAATTTCACATCTGGTACAGTATCAAATACTTTACTGAAGTCCAAACAGATTAAATCTAATGCATTTCCCTTGTCTAAAAAAAAAAATCAGTTATTTCATCCAAGAAAGGTTATAAGGTTAGTCTAGCAAGATTTTCCTTTGATAAACCCATATTGCATTTTAACCCATTAACCTGCATGTCTTTAATTGTTCTTTCCTTCAAAATTTGTTCTGAAGCCTTGCATAATATTAAGGTCAGACTAACAAGTCTGCAGTTACCTGGATCACTAGTTCCTCTTACTTAAACAGGTACTATGTTTCCTATTCTCCTGTCTGATGGATTTTTAAAAAAATCTTTGCTTCTTGACTTGCAATTTCATGTCCCAGTTCTTTCAGTATTCCGGGATGGAGATTATCTGGTCCTCCCAATTTAAACACATTAAGCTCTTTAAGTTTTGCTTCCACCCTAGATGTGATCATTTCCATTTTTATATGCTCGTTCCCATTAGCCATCTTGTCTTTGTCCCTGTGTTTTATATGATCATTCTTACTGAAGACTGAAACAAAGTATTCATTTAGTTTTTGGGCTGTACCTAGACTATCTTTAATCTTTACCCCATCCATGCTGAATAATGGACACACTTCTTTTCTTGTTCTCTTTTTATTCATATGGCTAAGGAACCACTTACTATTTGTTTTAATTTCCTTTGCAAGGTCTAACTCAGTTTGACTTTTGGCAATTCTCACTTTATCCCTATACTTTCTGATTTCTGAGACATACGTTTCTTTGCTAATCAATGTTTTCTTCCATTCCTTGTAGGTTCTTTGCTTACACCTAATATCTTTTTTGAGGTGATTATTCATCCAGTTAGGTCTGCCAAGTTTTTTCCCTTTACTTGGGATGCCAATTCCAGATTTTTTTTGCATATTTGACTCGAAGAAATTCCAAGTCTACTCCACATTTATGTCCCTAAACTCTTCAATCCAGTTTGTCTTCACTAACTAGCTCCATTAATTTCTCAAAAACCTGCCCTTTTGATACAAGAAACCTTAGTTACTGACCTGTTTTTAATGATCTTTCCATTTAATTTAAACTGCACTGACTTGTGATCACTCAATCCAAGTTTATTTTCTACAACCAGCTTGTCTATAACATCCTCAGTACTTACCAAAACCAAGTCTAAAATAGCATCACCTCTTGTTGATTCAATGATTATTTTGGTTATACATACAAACTTTTCTTTTGACACATGTACAGATTCTAAGAATCTGGGTTCAATTTGTTGCTGATATAAATTGGGTACAACCAAATTGGCATTCAAAAGAATGTATGCGCTTATGCCAAATGCATTCTGGCCCTGCATTTCTTATTGACCTACTGAAATTAACCTTTCATATGGATTTTATGTATCACATATGGGATACTTTCTTCAAATGAAGTAAAATTTCTTTAGTGGCCTCCAGGCAGCACTGATGGCTACACATAGCTCTATTAGGGAATTCTATTGTATGTAATAGGAGACCATTTGGTATAATTATAATTTTACAGCACCAGAACAGAATGTAGTACCATTTATCATCACCAATAGGCTGATGAGTATTTATATTAAAAGTTTCCTAAAAGATACTCTTGTTTCTTCCCAACTGTCAGATGAATAAACCCATCACATCTTAAGGGATACAGCAAAAGAGGAGTACATATGAGATTTATAAAACTGTCTGGTGATTTAATTACTTGTTTATTTTTATATATTATAAGAAGGCTCAACAATAAAAATTATTTCAAGACATGTTAAAAAACACCTAATCAAATCCCGCATGTGACTCTTAGTTCAAATTTGTAAGGCATACCACATCAGTGATGTTTAGTATTTTCCTGGTCATTGCTTCTTTGTCATTGTGGGGAGTTGGAGTAAACCAGAGTTTCTGGAATGTCTCATTCACCAGTTTCTAGAGGGAAAAATATATAGTCAGAGATACATAACTTTATCTTGACATAAAGGTTTCCATTTTATTTCCCACATAAGAGTATAGACTTATTGATGGTGTGTCATTTTACACAGAATTACTGGAGCTAAGTGAGGCCTTCTAGAAAGAGAAGGTTACCTGAGCAAGACCTGTATCTCTATCTTAGAAGTTGGATTCCCAGACCAGGCCTGAGTCACCTGGGGCCTCCAAGCTGTATCTGAGGTCACCATTGCCTGGAAGGACATCTGGATAATTATTAATGACCAATGGAAATCCATGCTGTAGAAAATCTACACTACAACAACATTTGTGGAAAATGCCATTTTCAGCATTTTACTGAGAGATTTTGTCAGACTGGGAAGAACTGTTACAAGTTTCAGCAGACCATTACTGCAGTTTCCTGGTGATTCATCATCATCAGATATATATCACTAGATACAGTGAAAGCTTCACTCAGCCAAACAGAACTGTTAACTTCTGTATAGAAAAGAAGAGAACTGGATTCTTCAGCTAAAGTTTGATTGACGATTCCTGTCTGAATATGCTGGTGAAATTCTTACTATCCAGTGTCTATATAATAAGAGGAGCTGGTCACAACCTCTGTGTTTAAGTTGCTTAATACCGTCCTTTATAAAGGACTCATTCTTTAAACTGAAAACTCTCATACCTCCACTATTTGCAGTAGGCCACTGATACATGGCATTGGGCAAGCACTTCAGACTAAAGAAATGCCTTTTCTTTGTCCTGTGAAATTCCATTCAGCTTTTGCTAAGATATAAACTGTTAAAAATCATCCTCTCTCACCTGTGCCTTGCAAGACTCAGGAAAATTTGGGCAGCATGCCAAAATAATAACTGAACACGGAAACATTCTATGACCAGGCTGCCACTGCCACAAAAGCAGTAACAACATACACTGTACTGGAAATACTTAGGAGCTGCCAAAGCAGCTGTAATAGGGTGGGAGGAGAAGAGAGCTAGGCTAGGTTCCTACCTTGGACCCAGCACATGTCCCCAAGTGGCCCATGCCTCTTTGGGTACCCTGTTAGGTAGGAATCCCTCCAACTCTAAGTTGGGGGCCTGGGAAGGGAGAAAAGAGAAAGCAAAGCTAGGTTCCCCCAACTCCCGTTATGGCCCCAGCAGCTCATTGGGGCACCACATGTGGCAGGATCATCTGCAACTTTTGGGAGGTGGAGAAGGAGGAGAAAGCCAGGCCAGACTCCCCTGCCATCGCAGAACATAGATCCAGCTATTCATTCCCACTCTTTAATTACATAATCACACTTTTTTTTCCATAGGACCCCTACTTCATTCAGTATACAGAAAGGACAGAATTAAGGTAACATGGGCACATGTAAATCTAGCATTTCATAACTTTTCAGTGCTTGACTTTGCAACCTAAATAAAGTGCCTTTAATGTAGGTTTTTCTGGGTTTTTTAAATGCAATCATAGAAGTGTAGAACTGGAAAGGACCTCAAAAGGTCATCTAGTCCAGTCCCCTGAACTCAGGGCAGGACTACATAATAACTAGACCATTCCTGACAGCTGTTTGTCTAGCCTGTTCTTAAAAGCCTCCAGTGATGGAAATTTCACAACCTTCCTACAATTTGTTTGAGTGCTTAACTACCCTGACAGTTAGGAAGTTTTTTCTAATGTCTAACCTAAACCTTCCTTGCTGCAATTTAAGCCCATTGCTTCTTGTCCTATCCTCAGAGGTTAACAAGAACAATTTTTCACCCTCTTTCTTGTAACAAACTTGTATGTCCTTGAAAACTTTTATCAGGTCCCCCTTCAGTCTTCTCTTCTCCAGACTAAACAAACCCAATTTTTTCACTTTTTCCTCATAGGCATAGGTCATGTTTTCTAGACTTTTAATAAGTTTTGTTGCTCTCATCTGGACTTTCTCCAATTTTTCCACATCCTTCTTGAAATATGGTGCCCAGAACTGGACACAATACTTCAGCTGAGGTCTTATCAGCGCAGAATAGGGTGGAAGAATTACTTCTCATGTCTTGCCTACAACACTCCTACTAATGCATCTCAGAATTATGTTCTTTTTTTTTTTTGCAACAGTGTTACACTTTTGACTTATATTTAGCTTGTGATCCACTATAGACCCCAGATCCTTTTCCGCAGTACTCCTTCCTAGGGAGTCATTTCCCATTTTTTGTGCAATTAACTGTTCTTTCCTAAGTGGAGTAATATGCATTTGTCCTTATTGAATTTCATTCTGTTTACTTCAGACAATTTCTTCAGATAATTTTGAATTTTAATCCTATCCTCCAAAGCACTTGCAACCCCTTCCAAATTGGGAGGATTTATTTATGTCAGTAATCAGATAGATACAGAGTGGAGATAATTTATATTTGCAAGTGGAAAAGAAGAAATAAATCTAAATATTTTTATTTTATTTCTGAGCTCCCTTATTTTTTAAACAAAAATGGAGTAAACACCACGTCTGACAGGAACCTATCAATATCATTGTGAATTTTAAAAAAAAGACATTTATTTTAAAAAGTTAAAAACAAATAAAAATTATACATATACTAAAGAAACTCTGAAATGCTTCTAAGGAAAAATCTATTTATTTATTTCTCAAGATAAAAGAAAACTAAAATAAACCGTAATTAAAAACTTAAAAGAAATATTCTACCCTACCTTAATGCCCTCTTCATCATTGACTCTGCGAATCATTTTCACGCACATCTCTGTAATTTTGGGAAATGTTGGCTGTTCAATGCAGATATCCCTAAGAATCTTTATAACTCTCTTTCTGACACTGATACCAGTATCCTGATGGGAGAAAGCAAAATACTCTTGAAAAAAAAAATCAGAAGTGAGAATGAATTTAAGTATTGTGTGCATTAATATCAATTAAAAGTTATCAAGCCTGACTTGCAAAACATGTTAAAATAATAATTAAGAAATTCTAAATGCACCTATATGAAAGACAGCATTACTGTTTGGTAACACTACTTCATTCCAGAGGTCCTGTAGGTCCTGGAAGTCAAGTCCTGTGAATACTGCATTGTTGCCCCATTCTACATTCTCTCCCTCAAGAGCTCTGCATTTGTTCTGGTATTAAGGATTGGTCTAAAATCTATCAGAGCCTGATAACTCTGCATATTAACTGGACAGAGATTACACTTCCTTCCTTCCCAGGAGACTGGCTTGGGAAGCAACAAACTGACCATTAAAATGCAGATATTCTGCATGAGACACACAAAATGGGTGAGGTAATATCTTTTACTGGACCAACTTCTTTTGGTGAATGAGAGAAGCTTTTGAGCAACACAGAGCTCTTTCTTCAGGTCTGGGAAAGGTACTTCAAGTGTCACAGCTAAATGCAACATGGAACAGATTGTTTTAGTATAAGTAGTTAGCACATATTCTAAGAGACTATTTAAGGTAGTGGTGGCCAGTTAACACCTCTGCAGTCATAGGACAGAATGGGGGGTTAGTGGGTTACAGATTGTTGTAATAAACCATAAATCCAGTGAGTCTGTTCAGTCCATGATTTTTAAGATCTAGCAGAGTTATGAAGTTAAACTCCCAGGCTCATCTTTTGAAAGCGTTGTGCAGGTTTCCTTTGAGGTTGAGGACTGACAAGTCAGACAGAGAGTGATCACTTTGTGAAAAGTGTTCACCCACAGGTAATAGGGTGTTTTTGTATTTTATCATTTTCCTGTGAGAGTTCATTCAATAGCACAGTGATTGTCTGGTTTCACTCACATAGTTGTTATTGCGGCATTTAGTGCACTTGATGAGGTATACCATGTGTTGTGATAGGCTTGTGTTTAAGAGTAAGGCCACTGGGCTATTTCACTGTAAATTACATTTTTGATTATTGTCTGGATACATTGTAACACATGTTTAATGCCTTAAATTATAACAACAAATGATACCAATAACTAAATCCTCACTTGACAGTTTCATATTTTAAATGATCAGGTTTGTACTCTTCTGTCCCAAGTGGGCTACAGCAGGCTCTCTTTTTTGTTAACCCTCATATTCAATATGTACATGAGGCAATCTAATGGTGATAGTGAGATGGTGAGGGCTTCTAAATGTAGATCACTCCAAGTTCTAAATCTCTATGTTATCAGATTCAAACTGCAACTTTCCCAATGTTTAAAAGAGAAATCAGCTTGTGCTCTAGCTTGCTGAAACTCTCAGATACGATAAAGATATTATTGATTAGAAATAAATGGCAGAAATATATCTGACTCTAACTGAGGGAGTTTTCCCATCTTTTGTTACTCAGGTTTGCAATTTGGAGAATCTTAGTGGATTCTTCCATTCTTCTTAATACCCAAAGAGCAAAGTACTTTCCCTCCCTCCAAATCTGCACTCATTCAGAAGATGGCAACTATTTTTTGTCCAACTGCGGACACTGCCAGTGTAACCTGTCTTTTTGTGACCTTGAGATTGATTTTCTGCAATATGGTCTACCATAAATTGGATTATACCTGAAGATCATTCAAAACTTCAGCTATTGCAGTGTAACATAATGGTGTTTTTCATAGGTAGCATATTGCACTTGAATTCCAGAGACTGCACTAGCTTCCAACAAATTCATGTTTAGGTGCATTTAACACAAAAAACTTGCAGTGGTTAGGCTGCTGGTGTGTTAAGACCACTGCCTATCATGCTGACCAATTCTGTCTCGTTTCCTTGTACTTCCCCATCAGTCTGTCTGTATCCATCTATTGTCTCTTTCCTTGTACTTAGATTGCATGTCTTTGGGGGCAAAGATTATTTTTTCTGTTCATTGTTTATACAGTGGTTGGCACAATGGGATCATGGTCCATAACTAGGACTCCTAGGCACTATAGTGATACCAACAACAATCACCTTTAATATTTGGGTCTTATATGTCTTAGAGTTCTCTCTTCTCCTGTTTTATCCCTATAGTTCAGATCAGTACCCGCAATGTTCTGAGAGCAGAGCTCTCTCACTGTCAGATTATTGGCTCTAGAACTTAACCTTTTACACCACTCTTGGTTTGACAGACATAGAAAAGATAGATCCTAGCTTATCTACTTTCTCAGGCTTAATCTACGGAGATGGAAACATAGGAATGAGAAGTTTAGGCTTTTAGATTTAATATGCTACAAGTTCTTTAAACAATGACACAGGGTCACACTGAATATTTCTATATGTATTTACAAGTGTTTGATATATACATGTTCCTAAAGCCTTCCAAATGCATGTTTAAATCAAAATAAATAACTTGACATGCAAAATACTAATGCTTTCTCACTGTTAATTTAACATGTTCATGTGATCTATCTGAATATCATAAACACATATACAAAATAATTGCTCTTTGGCATCTGAAAATGTTTTTACAATGCCAAAAATTAAAACAAAAAAATGTATAGGTTTAGCTTCTGACCCACTAGTTCCTCATCAAAAGCAACTGTTTCAATTCACAAGGTTAGTCTGGTGGGCAGAATTTTTAGTTTTGATTCCCCAAAAAATCTATACAAGTTAATTTACTCTAGGAACTGGGATGCTATTCAATATAATTAAGCATATAAACCCAGTTAAAAATGTGTTTACAAACATCAAAGTGATTTCAAAAGTGACCATACCAGTATTCGCTCAATGAGCATGTCATAATACTGCTCAGCAAGCTGAGGTCGACAGAGCACAAACCGACCAAGCAACTCCACAGCTGCTTCTCGTACACTAGTGGAGTTATCCATTAACCGTCCATGAACACCTCGTTGCATATCCAACTAAAAATATAAAGGGAAACACGAATGCAAAGTATGGAAAAACAGAATTTCTTTTAAATGTGAATAGAAGAATGTATGTACATTACAGATAGTTTCCTTTTTTTACCCTGGCGAGAATGCTGGGGTCTACAGCAACAACCTCAGACAAACACTTCATGGCTTTTGTTCGAACAGCAATCGCATTTTCACCAAGCACACGCAGAATCTAATAAGAAAACAGAAGTGACATTTTAAACGCTTTTGGAAAGTAGCAAGCAGTGTTCAATGCAAGCAAAAATACAATGGAATAACATGCAAAAGTCAAACTAAAATGAGAAAAAATCAACTACCAAAAATCGAACAAACTTTTAGAAAGTGAGGGGATACATGTGAGTGATGACTTTCCTGCACTGACATTGGAGCCTGGATTCTCCCTCACTATGTTAAGTTATAACCCAAATGTTGATCCATAGGGTCCATCCATTTATTTTAGCTCTGTTTTTCCTATCCACGTCACTTTATTATCCTCCAAACAGGATTTGTGCACCCCAACTTTGAGATAGCTCTATTAAGTGGATCAAAGAAAGTAATGTGACCCAAAGCATTACCTGGAGCTCAAATGTATCACCATGTCTACATGTTGTGGGGGGGAGGGATAGCTCAGTGGTTTGAGCATTGGCCTGCTAAACCCAGGGTTGTGAGTTCAATCCTTGAGGGGGCCATTTAGGGATCTGGGGCAAAAATTGGGGATTGGTCCTGCTTCAAGCAGGGGGTTGGACTAGATGACCTCCTGAGGTCCCTTCCAACCCTAACCTTCTATGATTCTATGTTAGTGCTCTTTTCCCAGCCAGAAAGAAGGAACATTAAGGTCACTTGGTCAAACCATGACCATCAGCATGACAGCACCATTCATTGCAGGCAAATGATTGAGCTAGTTTGCATGGTCCAATTTAAAATTTATACAGTTATATGAATGATCTATGAAGACATGTTTTATGAGGTCATGTTGCCAATCAGGCATGCATTTTAGATAGATGAAATCTGTGAAAAGGTTTCAACATTTTGTAGTTATCTTTTTATTGTGCCCATCTAGTTGATGGATCTCTACATATGCACAAATAAAACAATGTATGTACAGTATGGTATATGTACAATACATGCAGGAAAAAAGAAAAATAAGCACATATGCTATCAATACATAACATGAAAACATGTGGTGTTATCATGACCTATTAAATACCTGTGCTCAACAATGAACAGACATTGCACACTACCCCATAAGTGTTTGGAACCAGGAAACCAACTGTATTTCACAGCATTAAGACTTCTGGCACAGTTTACCTGTGTCAAATAAATATCGAAGCTCTGGGCAAACGGCCTCATAGAGGCCAAGTAGCGAACAATCAAGCAAGCATCTTCATAGTCCACAGTATCAGAATTCATCCTGCAACAAAATTAACACAATACTTGTTAGTTATTTATTAAAAAACAAAGAAAAATGCTTATAAGTCAAATGAGCAGGTAACAAACTAAATCCACAATTACTGAAACTTACTTCAATGTACTGAACTGAGAGGGTGCAGTTTTAATGATACTGCGAAGAAATTTTTTGCGACCTTCCGCTCTGTGCATGATTTGTCCTGTTGTCTCAACTTCTTTTGCATGGTGAGTTCCTTCAGATGAATCCTCATCCTTCTGAGATTTCATTGCTTTCTCTGTCTCCATAGTTGTGTCACGGAACCACTGAGCTATATAAAATTTCCGAGAAAACTGGAGAAATGCAACAAGATTGGCAGAAAAAACAAAGAGAGTGATTATTAATAGTTCCTTTTCAAGTTGTGAAAAAATTAAATTGGGTCCAGGCAGGTATTAGCCCGGGGTTCAATGCTATTCAACATTTTTGTTTGAGACTTGAAAGGCAGAGTGGAAAATATGTTAGTCTAATACAAACAATACCGACAAGAACCAAAGGATTATCGTAGATGAACAGTATATGTGGACGTCTACAGTGTCAAGTATGGCATTTATGAAAGTCAGTCTGAATGCATCAAATACCAACTAAACAGTGTGCTCCAACTAGAATTTAATCAGTGGCAGGCAAGGACCATTATAAACATTATGTCTGAAATTCAGTAGAATGGGTCTACTAAGATTTCAACTACTTTAGAGTGATGCATGCTATGAACAGTTTTGGGATTGGAACGAGGATGTAACCAAGGCACAAGTATGTCTGTCTAAGAGCCTTGGGGAATAAACCATCCCGTTGATGAAGTTCCATTTATATAGACCGAATACATCCAGAAAATTGAAATTTACCAGTAATGAGGCATCAGTCTCTGTGTTTTCATCCAAATAATCTAGCAATGCCTTTTGCAGCTGCTGGATTTCATCTTCTCCTCCTGAAACCTGTAATATGTAGCAAGATACATTCATAAAATATAATATCTCACAGTTGCAAATATGATCAAGAAATCATGACACACACATACATATAAATTAATGTAAAGTAAAAGCACACAATTAATTACGTTGACAATAATTCCAAACTAGTTAGATAATTTCTGTAAATAAATTATCACTAAAACTGCAACACACAAACCAGATTATACATGAGAGACATTGTCTGGCTATGCCGGAAGAAGGACAGGAGACATTCGATGTGGTTTAATTAGGCCACAGCTATTCTTAAATGTCAGAGTACCTGGTAGATAAAAGTGTACAGTGCAGGTAATTCCATAATCATTTACATATACCTGGGGGTGAGGACTGTTGTCAGCCCTAACACTTTACCTATCCTAGTCCCCAGCCAACCCGATGCTGGTACCTCACCCACCATCTCCCTCAAACGAGAGTTATGGGGGGCTATAAAGGAGGGGGAGTTGGCTCCCTGCCACACCAATAATAGGAGTACTGAACTTCCTCCGCTCCCCATTTCCACTCCTTTAAAGAATATCTCCTTTAAATCCTTCACCAAACCATTTTATCTGATCACCATATCCCTTCCCTACAGAGTACCTACACTGGACATCCACCCCATGCTTCCATAATGAGTTGCAATATCATAGCCTAACCTCCGTTTCATGTCCACCACCACAAAGCCCTAATACACTGTGAGGAAGGCGAGAAACCACTACCTCGCCTTGGTCAATCTGGCGGAGAGGGAAAAAATTCCTTCCCAGCCTCCTCCCCGGCCCTCGAAACAAATGAGGAGCACAATGCCCACAATGGATGATGACAAAACCTGGTATTTAAACTACTTCCATGGGTGAGAGGGTAGGGGCTGTTCCAGGGGTCCAGGTAAAAGAGGGCTTTTTTTGTACCAGTGTGGACCTAAATAGTTTCCCTTCTCTTCTGCTCATTGGTCTGAAGTTACTGTAGAAAATCACGTCACACACCTTTTCCTACAAGCCAGACAATGGCCACTATCACTTAACAGAAACAACTGTAGAGCAGAATGTGATAGATGAAAATAAACTGCCTTCCTAAAATCTTACTGGGTTAATATTCAGTCTGTGATGTTGCTATGGCCCCTGTTACTGGGAAAAAATGCCAAAGGATTTAAATCCCCCAAAACAGTCTGACACACAGACAAATCAAGAAATATCACATCAGTTGTCTGTTGGGTTACAAATGTTAGACACTGGAACGGCAGGTTGCTTAGGCCACTATGGCAAAAAGGCAGGAAAAAGAAGGGAGAAGAAAGGGAGAAGTTGAGAGAAATAGTCTCATTAATTTTGACAAAGCAAGGTTATCTGTTAGTAACTGTTGTCCCAGGACATAACATCTACACAAGCACCATTGATTTCATGTGCTCAAATATATCTAAAAAAGCAGAGCTCATTGGGGCTGCACAAGTGTACCTTCAAAGATCTGAACATTGGCAGTGACGTTATTAAAGGAACTAAGAGAGGATACTCTGAAGAGTGGAGATTTGGGTGGGAACGTGACTCTGCATAGGCATTTATAATAAAAGAATGGTTACTGTAAGAAACCTTTTTTCACCTTTTAGAACTATTTCTGTAAATCCACATTCTTAGAAGATTAGCAAGATTTCAATTTAATTAATATTAGTCAACAAGATTTAGATTGAAAGCTCTTTGGGGCAGGACTCTTGTCCTTTTATTTGTTCTATGAAATGCCTAATAAAATTTGAGTGCTTAAAAGAATGAAAAAAACAAAGCACTAACTACCCAAGAGGACAGCTGAACAGATTGCATAACTACTTGCCCAAAACGAGCATCAAATTCTAATGCTAAATCAAGAGAGCTGTGCTTTGTAAAAATAGGAATGAACTCCAGGAGCAAATGTACAAATGATCAGGATAAGAATGCCATTTGCAAAATGGAGATAATATTACATAAATCTTTTGTAAAGTGCTTCAAGATCTATGGATGAGAAGCATTACACAAAGCCAGATTCTAGCCTGCAATTTATCAGGTACATGGGCTTATTGCTAAGGAATGACATGGGCATCTCCCATTGAGTTGTGGCTGTTCCTTCCCCTCAAACAAAATCATCTGCACTTTGCATTGGATCACAAAGATCTATTTCTGGATGACCCCAAGACAGACATATCCTTTGGAACCTGCATTGGTCAGTTCCTACCCATAGTTGAGGTGGAAATATGTTTTGAGGGAGTATGCAACTGCGTTCTGTAGTCCTGGAAGATAAACTGCTGAGATCTGTATGTGTTGCGATACATACCAGTTACATAGTTTTACTGACTTGGCACGTAAGAGGTAGGGTCCTGCTCCTCTTTGCCAATTGATATAATAAACAGATACTGTGTTGTCCAGCATTATTCTGATTGGGTTGCCTGTGATGTGCGGGAAGTAAGTCCTAGCAAGAATAACAAACCTCTCTGAATTCGAATATGTTGATATGGAGGATCGCCTCTTGTGGGATCCATTTGCATTGAGCAAGTCCTAAAACAGTGCACCGCAGCCTAGCAGGGAGGTGTCTATGATGATGATCCTTGTGGGAGGAGGCAATGAGAATGGCACTCACTCACACACACACACTTTTATGGATCTTTCTATCAGTTTGGAGAATTAAGGACCCTATGAGGTACGGACACCTGCTTGGACAGACTGTGCTTCGGGGTATAATCGGTTCTCAGCCAAGCTTAAACCTGCGAGTATAATCTTACTAAGGGTGTCAAAAATGTACGATTTGCCATGTGGCCCAGGAGTTGCAGGAAAGCCCTTGCTGTGATTTGTGGGCTCTACTATATTGTTGAAACAAGACTGCACCTAATGGTGAATTTGTCCAGGAACAAGTATGTTCTTGTGGTGGTGGAATCCAGAGTGACCCTTATGGAATCTATACATCGTGTGGATGTGTGTGTAGACTTTTTCACATTGAGACAGAGGCCAAGAAAAAAAAACAGCGATAAGATGGGATAAGATGGTGGGAGGATGCAAAACATCCTCATCTGGAGAGGAGAAAGATTTATGGGAAGGTGGTATTTATTTGTCCACAGCTGGCTCTGGCTGCTCTGTAAGATCAGGAGCAGGACCAGAGGATGCTTCGGTATCGGAGGGAGTGGGCACCTCAGTGGTACCTGTGTAAGGATGGGATGTCTCCTGACAACCATACTGAGAGGGTGATTTTCTCCTTCTCTTACCCCATTTTTTGAGGGTCTGGATTATTTTAAAGGGTCCTCAGGATCTTTACTTACCGTCGAGCTCGCTGAGCAACCAAATCCAATGAGCAGGGGGGTGACTTGGACCCCTGCATCCAACAGAAGGCTCCATCAACAGAATATTTAGTCTGTCTCGCCTCAATTTTTTAGATCTGCCCTTAAATCCTGAGCAGACTTTACAACTGGAGGTGATGAGACTCTCTCTCAGGCAGTGGTCACAGCTGGAATGTCCATTGCTGTGGGGGAAAAGACCTGTGCCAGTTCTGGCAGGGTATGAAGCCACGGGATAACCCATTACACAAGGACCCAGGTTAAGACCCGAGAGAAAAAAACAAAGGCCCAGATCAGGCAAATGTAAGAGGGGAAGGAGGAAACTCCCCCCACGCTCAAAACTATGCTAAATTAATGAAAAAATGGAAAAGATATAACAAGAAAAGAATTACTAAGAAAAAAAGATAAAAAATAAACTGTCAGAAGATACAAACAGCAAGCTGCGTCGTTAGCTATAGCAGACACTGCAATGCTACATCTCAAGTCGCAGACAGCTGAGAAAGAACTGGGGCAGTAGAGAGTCTGCTTCCCCTTCTCCTCCTCCACATACACACACACCACAGCATGAGGACATCTACGACTCAAGCCAAGACTTGCAGACACTGCTAATGAAAATCTCTTATCAAGAGTGGACAGGTGTGCACACATTCTGAAGTAGAATACTCATAGGGACATTACTCGAAGAACTGAGTAGGTACTCAATTTAAGTCTCAAGGTATACACTTAATGAGATCCTTTCAAATAATTTTTTGTTCTTAGAATGACCAAAGCCTGATGAACCTCAAAATGCTATGAAGGTTATGCCAAAATAGATGCCTGATGGCCCTTGCTGTCTAGATCTTTTCAAATACATAAATACATACATACACAAAAAAATTGTGGAACTGATACAGATGTCGGTGACAAAGCCTTATTCAATATTCCTTAAAAAAGTAGTTTCCATTTCCAAGAATAACATTTTTTTTATTTAAGTTTCCTGGCTGTAAGATATTTCCCTTTTTAAGCACTCAATGTAGTTTACTAGGGTGCAACAATCCTATCTGCCATGTGAAAAGATTGGATCTGGATTCAGAACCCAGTGATGAAGCCAAGATAGAAGCCCAAACACCAGGAGTAGGAAGAGAAGTAGCTCCAATTACAAGCCCACGAGATCGGAGTAACAAGGATGTTGAGTCCAAATAAGAGCTGCTAGAGTTACCCACACAATCTAGTCCCTAAGAAATGTCCTTGATAAGGTCTGGAAGCAGAGGCAGGAAGGAAAAAATATACAGTTTTGCCCCAGTTCAACAACAGAGAATCTAGCAGAGAACCCAAATCTGCTCTTGAGCAGGAAAGTGGTCACTTCACACCGTTTCTTGTAGCAAAGAGGTCTCCATCTTGTGAGAAGAGACTGAACCACCCATGTTGCTCTTGATGCCTGCAATATACCAGCATATCATTCTTTTTTCCTGCAAGATAAAGAGCAGTGTAGTGATTCTGGAGAAATACAACATTTCCAGAGAATTATCACTTGGCATAAATGTCTTAAGTAAGATGACTCTTGTTTACATTAGTACACAGCTGTGGTATTGTCCATAATATGCTTTCTTGAAGAAATGCTTTTCAAGCACAACATATTGCCCAGTGCAGTTTCATTTCCCATGAATTCCAATGACCAGGCAGAGATGCACTAAGAGGAAAGAGAGGAGCACTGTGCCAAAGCGCAGATATCTACCTCTACCACTTCCTATGGAGATTGGGGAACTGAAAGAGACCCCTTTTAGAACATTCTTCTGTACTACCCAGTGCAGCATTCTTAGAATCTTTGCCGGTATTGAGACAAGTTAACAAATTCATCCTTCCTGGAAGAATAATTTGTGTTGAACCAGTGATGTAAAAGTATTATTTGATGTTTTGCACAGGGTGTGACGTAAGCTGACAGTCATGAAACCCATAAGTCTCAAAAAAGACTGAACAGACTTTGGTCATTTAGTTGATAAATATTCTGAATCTCCATAAGTTTCTCCTCTGGTAGAAATACAGCTGCCACAGAAGAATCTGAAGTGGTTCTTATGAAAGTCATTCTCTGGTGGAGTTACAGCTAATTTCAGATTACTAATCCTTAAGATTGGGAGTGAAACTGGGATCAAATAAATTTGAAATGACCACTGAACTCCAGTTCTGACTGTGCCTGACCCAGCCAGTGACCAGGAAAAAACAGACATAAATCCATAGGCATTTTAAATAGACAGCCTAAAACTAGGTATTGTAGAACACTCATGGCATAGTGGAGAGCCAAAAAAGGAACACCTTGTACTGAAAACTGTTGCCTCCCTCACAGAAATGGAGACAATTCTGATGAGTAGCACTGACAGAACCTTGGGAGTACATGTCCTCTAAACAGAGCTCCAAACCAGTCCTGATGGCACAAAGAAAAGTTGACTGATGCCAGATTCATCATTTGGAAATTGAACCTATAGCTATACTACTTTAGTTTTCTCAAATGCATATGAAAGTAGCTCTAACTAAACAAACATATCTGCTCCTTTTGTGAGTTCAGACATCTGCTGACTTTAATAATTAAAATTATTTTTACTCCCCTTAGAGAGAGAGCAGTGAACTGGATTCTATTCTTTCACGTGCATCACCACCACACAGTGGAACAGATTTGTTCAGTAGTTTTAACCCAGTGAAGATAAGGGGTTGGCACAAGAGCAACTGAGGCCCTAATATGACCTGCAGAATCCTTACTGAAAATCATGTGTGAGGCTGAAAGAATCCAGTCTTGATTCTCAAAATCCAGGATGAGTTTATAGGGCTGGTAGTTAGAAAACACATTTTTATTTATAATCTGAGTACATCTGATGAAGTCTTAAAGAGATAATAAAGATGGACTCCCCAAATGGCACTTTTACATAATGACTTTTCAGAGCAGAACAGCACCTCAGACATTTTTAATGCCTCCATCTGTGTTGTTATCTAGGCACCAAATCATATGGATCTTATATATACCTGTTTTAAGATTCGAGCTATGGATCCTTGATCCATTTTGCTAGTGACCGCATCTTTCCTCAATCTTGCAGCTACAGTTCCAAGATAATCAAGTGATGCCACTCTCAAAGCCATCTCTGTAGACTTGTTACTGAACTGATGAACCTAACAAAAGCAGGATAAAATGTTATCTACTCATTTCTGTACCTGCAGTGCTTTTCATAATATACTATTTGATCTTATTCAGAAATTCATCAACTAATAAACTGAATAAATTATATCATTTACAATGGCCACTTATTTATTTGAAGCGTTGTTGTAGATGTGTAAGTCCCAGGATAAGAGAGAGACAAGGTAGGTGAAGTAATATATTTTATTGGACCAACTTCTGTTGATGGAAGATACAAGCTTCACAGGGCTCTTCTTTGGGAAAGAAAATCAGTATGTCTGAGCTAAATACAAGTTGGGACATATTGTTAAACATAAGGGGTTAACACATGTCAGACAACTTAAAATGAAGTGGCCAATTGAGGATTAGCAAGCAGTGAGGTGTATTACAAATTGTTGTAATGAGCCATAGAATCAGTGTCTCCGGAGTCCATGCTTTTAAGTATCTAGCAGAGTTATGAATTTAAGTTACTAAGGATATAATAATAAATGATATTACCTCACTACCTTGTCTCTCCAATAACCACACATATATAATATTTTAAAATTGATATCAAATTCATTTCCTTCACCACTGGGCCCCTCCCTGCAAAAATACTCCTGAGATTTTTTTCCTTCTAATCAAACTAACTAGAGAGGATGCATCTTGTTCAGTGGATATATAAAATGTGTGTGTGAGAATATTATACTTATTTAATCTACCTGCCATATGTACACCAGTGAACTGCAAGCTACTATCTAGCTGGCTTAATCAGGGGCATGATTATAAATTATTTGTGCTATTGCCCAGAAACAGGCCCAAATTACTGCTTTAGTCTCGTAACAAATGTCTGCCAGTACTACTTACCACAGTGACTTATGAATTTCAGACAGACATTCTATACCAGCTAAAATGTTTAATTTATTTGAATCATAGTATTCTCTGTGTTAATGTGCTACATGTGCAAGATGACTAAACTACTGAATAATATTTTTGTGCTATATGAGCAGCCCAGAGAAGCTATCATCTATGAATATCTGCTGATGTTCGTGGATTTTACCCAATATGAGTCTATGCAGCTACTGGGTGCTATGGACTGGAATTTTAATGTGAAAAATATCCCCCACAGAACAATATAAGTGACCTCCACTGAGCAACATAGTCCATGGTGTCACTTTTTTTTTTCAAATTACCTATAAAATACAATAATTTTCCAAACTAAACTTCACTATCTGTATACTATTCAGCATATTATATAATATACTGATATACATCAGCAAAAAGTTCTTAAATGAAGCATGAACATTGTATACCACAAATACACATTTAAATATTAATAAAAGACTATGTCAAAATAAACAAGTTTTCATGATGATGAAAAGGAATTATCATCAACATTATGGCAAATCCCAAAGGGACATAGTTGGCTTGTAAACTGAGCAGCACCAATCTCCAGCAAGGTCCTTCCGCCCTCTGGCTGAATGATCAATCTCTGTCCATCATTGCCATTCTTATCTTGGCAAAGCCAGAAACTTCATGTGGCATTAGATGTGGTCACCCTAATATCACCAGATCTTTACCTTGGGACAGCTTTTTGAGAAGATGGCTAAATTTAATAAGAACGTGCAGCACTTTATATCACTATGATAAATTAGAAATACTGTGGTCTCTTACCAACAACCTTCCTAATAAGCTAAGTAACAGCTCAGCAGCAGGCCATTCTGGCTTGTTGACCGTGGAAAGAAGATCTTGAACAAAGTTCTCAAACAGTGGCCTATAATCCTCTTCTCCCTGTTTACTACCACATCTGTTTAAAGGAAAACAATGAAAATGTTATATAATAATCATGTACTAAAAAGGGTCAACTTTTTTTTATTTGTTCCAAAGTACAAAAACGTGTATTTCTAAAACTAGATAGGACTGAAATGTCAACAGAAAGAGTCATCCTAATCTAGCTATGTTTTTCAGTAACACATCCTATAAAGAACAGAGAGTAAAAGTAGCTAAAATTTCATATTAAAAAGTAGGACAAATGATGGTAGCCCTTTCAATACTCCACATTACCATGAAAGAGATCTGGGATTCATTCCCTGGTCCAGTCTCTTATTTCTTTATCTAGCACTGGTTTCAACTACTGGAGACACAGTTTCCTTAATACTTTATGGGATATTAACGTATAATATGTATTATAACAATTTTACAGACTTTTCAGATATTGACTCAAATTCTACATGTGTGCTGGCTCTCATCTCTCCTCCAAGGGTAAGAAAAAAGGCCTCAGTCTTCGGTGAATTTGATACTCTGTCATCTAAAGTGAATGTATGTTGAATGGATGAGATAAGCCTGAAGATCTTGCTTGTATCTGCAGGGTGAATACATTAGATATAATAGGGTTTCAAGTCTGCATACAGAGAATAAATTAGGTTCCCTAGTTCATACTGGAATAGTGCATTTAGGAGGTATTCTCTCTCAACTCAGTCTCTGGCCTTAATATAAAGGGTGATATGAAGTCTTGGTATCTCTGGTCCATAAACAGCAGGTGCAGTGGAGAAAGATCAGATCAGAGCCTGGCATGCAATGATTTGGTAGTGTTTCAGAGGTATATAGTTTAATAAAATAATTAGGTTAATTTCTTTTAAAATAACTCTAATTAGTTCTTATGGCAGTACAGTATACCTTAAATACTTAATCCGTAAATCATGTTTCTCTTTCATATTATTGCAACACCTTTGGTGAAACCTAAAATTTTCCTCTTTGTATTATGTGGTATAAGCTATTGCATGTAGATTCTCACATGTGTAAACAGCTCCCTGCAGAATTTCTGTTGTATAAAAAGTTCTGTGCAAAGAGCTAACTGTCGTGGAATTTTAAAGTACTTGCAAGTTTCTTTAACTGGAGCTATCTGTCATATGAAAGTAACTGATTTTTCCAGATTTTCTGCAAAATTCATAAGCTTGAACTACACTTCAGGTGCTTGCAATTTTGCAATTGCAGGTTGCAGACTTTGTACAAGATTTGTGCAGAAACCTTAGTGACTATCAAGACTTGTTGAACCTCTAAGAAGTTCAAAATTCATAGCTCCAGGCAATTGTTCTCAGAGAGGCTTAATGAAGAAAACAAATGTGAGTTTTCTTTTTAAGACAGAACTTCACAAAAGAGTATTCATAAAATGAAAAATCTTTTTACAATGTCCTACATTTAAAAATACCATGTCCAATTCAAACTCCAACTTTCTCCACAAAAATTTCTTTTGATTAAAATTTCAGAACTTTAAGGAGTGCCAAATTTCAGTCTATAACAGTTAAAATTGTAATTATGAATGACACATTAAAACACAATTAAACTGTGTGATAACACTTACTTCTTAAGGAAAATGGAAAGGAAGTTTTGTGCTGTTCTCATGGCTGTTTCATATGAGTTAGTAATAAGGACATCTTGATCCACCTAAAAATAATAGCAAAATTCATTTGTTGAATGTACAATATATGAAAACATGAACCTCCAAACCATCATTTTCAGTACATCATGTTATTATGCAGGACACACACATGAACACTGCTTCATGGGCTGGACCAGTGTCACAGAACAAGTACATATGCACACTCTTGTATGAAACAGTTTCATATCTCTTTAAAGGGTCTTACTTTTTTGTTTGACTCCTCTTCTGAATTCGAATCCTTCTCCACTGATGGCAGGTGCACAACACACTGAATAAGCTGTAGAACCAGTGCAGTTACCATCTGAATATACATAGGCTCTCCATCGGTATCACTACTGTTTAACCTGTTGGAGAAAACAAACAGAATATCATTACAGTTAAGAGGGACAATACAAAGGACTTTTAACTCTAACTCCTAACTACCTAAACTATTAAAACCTGATAAGCAAAGTTCACTGGGTTCTAAATGAGTACCCACAGCTTTACCAACTATTCCACTGTAAAGGAAAAAAACAAAATACAATAAGCACCATTCTTGTGAGAGCCGTACAAAATTCATTCTATCCTATACAGATTATTGTACAACCCTCATCTCAGTAGTATGTAAGCTACTTCCAATAGCGCATTAAGCATCTATTATGTGTTTGTACTCAAAATGTTTTGTACTCATTATGCTGACTCCAAAGCAACAGCCAAAATTATTCTCAGATCTATGACATTATTAGATCATGAAGGTATATAAGTCATTTTGGCATGATAAAAAAAGGTTTCCTACCTCTCGTAACTGTTGTTCTTCAAGATGTGTTGCTCGTGTCCATTCCAAATAGGTGTGCGCATACTGTGTGCACAGTCGTTGGAAGGATTTTCCCCTAGTGGTACTCATCGGGTCGACTGTGGAGCCCCCTGGGGGTGTACATAAATCCCCGCCAACCTGCCACCTCTTCAGTTCCTTCTTGCCGGATACACTGGCAGAGGGGAGACAGGTGGGTCTTGGAAAGGACATGAGCAACACATCTCGAAAAACAACAATTATGAGAGGTAGGTAACTGTTTTTTCTTCTTCGAGTGCTTGCTCATGTCGATTCCAGGTAGGTGACTCCCAAGCCTTACCTCGGAGTGGGGTCAGAGCTCACAGAATAGCTGATTGTACTCTAACAGGGTCTGAGCATGCGAGCTCGGAGGCGTTTAACCACGGAGCTTCCATGCGATGGAATGGAGAGACTGAAGATTAGCATGCACTACCATGGTTCTGGGTGATCAAGTCCGGGAACCAGGCGCATGGTAATTGGCGTGTCCACCAACAGGCCTAAAAGCATGGCGAACCAGTGCTGGTGAGGCCACGCTGGTGCTGTTAAGATCATCGATGCTCCCTCCCTTCTGACCTTCAGCAGGACCTTGTGCACAAGCAGGAAGGGCGGAAAGTATATAGTAGATCAGAGGTTCTCAACCTTTTTCTTTCTGAGCCCCCCCCCTCTCCCACCATGCAATAAAAAATTCATGGCCCAGCCATGCCAGGACATCTGATTCAGGAAGGAGACAAACTGGTGATGCTTCCTGTTTTACTTTGTTGCAAACAAATCTATTTCAGGAAATCCCAACTGTAGGAAGATGTTGATCACAACATCTGGGTGGAGGGACCACTCGTGGTTGTGAAATGACCTGCTATGATGATCGGCCAGTTTGTTCTGGAAGGTACAATGCCTCTAGACATATCAAATGGGCGATGCAGAAGTCCCACAGTTTGAGGGCTTCCCGGCACAGGGGAGAGGAGTGAACACCACCCTGCCTGTTTATGTGCAATACCACTGACATGTTGTTGGTCAATACTGATACGTATCTGCCCTCCAGGTGGGCCTGGAATGTCTGGCAAGCAAGGCAGACCACTCTTACCTCCGTGATGTTGATGCGCAGCAAAAGCTCTGTCTGGGACCAGAAGGCGTGAGTCCGCCTAAGTGTGCTCCCCAACCCATCACCGATGCGTCCATTACAAGAGACAGTGAGGGTTGGGGCCTGGAGAAGAGCACTCCTGTACACACTGCTTGTGGGTCGAGCCACCACCTGAAGAACTCAATAACCGGGGAAGTAAGTGTGATTAATTTGTCTAGGTGGTCTCGATTCAGCCTGTGCACAGAGGCTAGCCAAGCCTGAAGGGGACGGAACTGCAGCCTGGCATGCTGTACTACAAGTACAAGCGGCCATATGGTTGAACAGCTTCAGAAAATTTCGTGCCACAGTGGAGGGTATCGTCTGAGTTCCTCTATGATGGCGCCCATGGTGAGAAAGCAAGTTTCTGGAAAGAATGCCTGGCTTGACTCCACAGAGTCCAAGAAGGCTCCGATTAACTCTGTTCTCTGAGTCGGGGTTAGGGTTGACTTTGCTACATTCAGTATGAGGCCGAGCCTGTGAAATGTCGTCCGAAGTAGGCTTACCTAGACCTCCACTTGGTCTCTGGAGGAGTCTTTGATTGGCCAGTTGTTGAGGTACGGGAATACTTGCACCTGCCATTTCCACAGGAAGGCTCCTATGACAGATATGCAATTGGTGAACACCCAAGGGGCCGCCGAGAGGCTGAAGGGGAGAACTGTAAACTGATAGTGAGTGGTGTTGACCACAAAGCAGAGGAATCATCTGTGGGGCAGGATTATGGACACTTGAAAACACGCACCTTCAGATCGAGGGCGACATACCAGTCCCCTGGATCCAGGGAGAGAATAATGGAACTTTACCTTCTTTATTAATTTGTTGAGGTTTTGCAGGTCTAGAATAGGTCTGAGTCCACCCTTGGCCGTCGGGATTAGGAAATACCGGGAATAGAATCCCCTGCCCCTGAATTCTAAAGGGAACTCCTCTATCGCCCCGAGTTGTAGGAGAGTTTGAACCTCCTCCATGAGCAGTTGCTTGTGAAAAGGGTCCCTGAAGAGGGATGGGTTAGGAGGATGGGAAGGCGGGAGGGAACAGAATTGGAGAGAATATCCCAATTCTACCATGCTCAAGACCCATTGGTCTGAGGTAATTTGTGCCCAGGCATGGTAGAAATTGGATAGAGGATTCACAGGATGGGGGCAGAATCTGGGATCTGAACTGGTGCATTGCCCCTGGGTGCACCTTCAAAAGTTTGGTTTGGAAGCTGCTTTGCTGAGCCCTGGCTCTGGGTTCGAGGAGGACTGAGAACCATCTGTTACTCCTGCCCAGTTTCCTGCTTTAGGAGGAGCTATGTAGAATCGAGGAGCAGGCTTAAAATGCTTTCTTCAGGGGGCTGGCGTATGAAGCCCCAGGGACTTCAGAGTCGCCATTGAGTCCTTTAGGCTGTGGAGCTTAGTGTCTGTTTGCTCCGAAAAGAGGCCTATGTAGTCAAACAGCAACTCCTGAATGGTCTGCTGGACCTTGTGCGGGAGTCCCAACACCTGAAGCCATGAACTCCTTCTCATGGCTATGGCTGTTGCCATGATATGGATTGCCAAGTCTGCAGAATCTAAGGAGGCCTGTAAGGAGATCCTTGCAACGACCTTGCCTTCCTCGAGGACCGCAGCAAACTCAGAGCAAGAGTCCATAGGCGCTGACTTCATGAGGAGTAATTTTAGCCTAAAGTCCCTCTCCTTCTTAGTTCTTGAGTGGAAGTTTCTACAGATTTTGCACTTCTCAGTCCAATGGGCTTCCCTCAAACACTTTAAACAGGAGTTGTGTGAGTTTCCCTTTGGCATAGGCTCCAGACAGGACCCAAATGGCTTAAACCCTTGAGACCAAGGCATGCCCTGGTCCCCAGGAGGGGAAACGTGGTGTGGGAAACCCCCAACTGAAACTTCTTACTAACTAAGAACTGTTTGAACTAATACTAAGTTTTAAACTATTTACAGATACAACTGGAAAAAGTCCACTAGAGGATTGCTTGCTGTAGCAAGAAAAGAGCCACTCCAACGACTGTCACTGGCGGTAAGAAGGAACTGAAGAGGCGGCGGATCGGCAGGAACCTATATACACCACCATGAAGGCTTGACTCCAGAAGGCTCCACAGCCAACCAGACAGGTACCGCTAAGGGGCAAACCTTCCGATGACTGTGCACATGGACGTGCACACCTACTTGGAATCGACATGAGTAACCACTCAAAGGAGAATAATAATTTTTGTTTTACAGTGTCTTTCTTTTAACACTCTTAAAACACTTGATATGTAATAGTATATAAGGAGTACTACTGTAAGAATACTATGCCAACCGTTTCACATTATAGGAATAAACATTTTAAAGTTTATCAGAGTGGGAGAAACATTAGAATATAAAAATTATATGCCAAAATTCCTTTAAAGAGAAATTTTCACCATCAGGAAAAACTGAAACGGTTGTATCTTATTTAAAACTGAGACTCAATTGAAGTAGCAAGGAAAATTACCAGATAATGCTTATTGTTTAATCAAAGATTATTTCCTCTACTCTTCACTCTTTTTATATGATACAGCATTTAAATTATAATGCTAAATCTGTGACATTAGCATTTCCTATGACAGAGGTCAAACACAGGATTACGACTTCAGGAGCAACCAGACATATTGGGTGAAGGAGAAAGCTCTTGTATAACATACAGCTGAATTGGCACAGCCACACAAGGGTAATTTAAACCTCCCTAAGATTTAGTGTTGTCTAATGGGGTAGTTTTTGCAGAACATATTTTTGCATATAATCTTTTCCGGAATAACTCACACAAAATTGTGTGCCCATGCAACCAGCTTTAACCTACTTAATTTTGAATCAGTGTCCACAGGGCACTGAGTTTTTTCAAAATAAGCACACAGCATTTTGGGCAGATAGCCCATGATGCATTTTCTTGCTTCTGGGCTCTGTGCATTCTGGGATTATTGCCATGATATATTGTGGGATACCTACCAAAAGTCACTGCAATTTTGAGACCTGGGGGTGAAACTAGCAAATTCCCAGGATTCATCTGTCTTTTGCAATTTAGTGAAATTCTCAAATTACTGTCATGTGGGGAATACTGCTGTGAATGGTGATCTTGAGTCATAAATACAAAGAGGCTAATGCACTTGCATTTGTGGTCATGCAGCCAGATGGCTTTGGAAGTCAGCTGCCACACCGATTTAGATAGAAGAAAAAGATGAAATTGAGCAGCTACTAGAGGATTAACTTTTCTTGGAGCAGCTTCCCTTGGTGGAGTACCATTTCTGGGCCAGGGAAACTAGCACTAACTGGTGGGAAAGGATAGTACTCCAAACCTAGGATGACCAGCAGAATTTCTGGATGACCAAGGCTACTTTCTTAGAGATCTGTTCAGCACTCACTCCAGAGCTCCAGCAGCAGCACACCCCTATGACACATCTCTTCAGCATGGAAAAACATTTGACCATTGCCATTGGACGTTAGCAGTAAGGATTGGCAATCGGTCAGTGCCTAACCAGTTCGGTGCTGAGAGATCAACTATCCGGACTGTTGTCATGGAAGCATGCTCTGCTATAAATCTTGGCAATGCACAATTTATTGATAGATTTGTAGGGCTGGGGTTCCTAATTTGTACTGGGGCTATTGATGGGACCTCACATACCTATTCTTTGCCCCCCACTCCAGGACTCAGAGTTCATCAATAGAAAGGGCTATTTATCTATGATGCTCCATGGCCTGTCTGGTCACTGTGGAAGGCTCACCAATATCAATGTAGGTGGCCTGGAAAAGTCAGGAATGCTAGGATTTTTAGAAACTTTCGAAACCCATCTTACCCCATGCTTCCCTGGCTTATGAAGCCTTACAGAAGTGTTGATTCCCAGGGCAGGTAGACAGACTTGTGCCAGCTCTGTTTGAGCTAGAACACTAAAAATAGCAAATAGCATTATGGATGTTGCGGCCTCAGTGGTGGCTCAGGCTAGCTTCCCAAGTCCAAGCCCACCCAGTCCCCCAGGTCTGAGTTCGAGTGACTAGACTGAGCTGCTACCCATATCATAATATCCACACTGCTATTTTTATTGAGCTAACTTGAACAGAGCCATTGCAACTCTCTTTATCCATGCTGGGAATCACACCTCCCAGCTGCAGTGGAGACATATGCTTACTGGACACTTGGATAATAGAAAGGGCCTCTAATTATATCCTGAGTAGCTGCAGAATGACAGTGGAGTGTGCATTTGAAAGGCTGAGTGGGAGATGGAGGTGCTCTATAACAAGGCTGGAGGCTGCTGAGCAATATCTGCCTTGTGTTATTATAACTGCTTTCTTTTGCACATCTGTGAGAGAAAGGAAAAGAGCCTCACTTATGAGCACAATAAAGAGGCACAGAAACTTTTGGAATGTTATAAACAGTCAGAGAGGCTGCCTCTCCAAACCGCAGCAAATAATCAGGACGACAGGGTGAGGGATGCCTTGTGCTCCTACTTTGAGACTACGAGTTTAAATGGTGACATGAAATATTATCATTAGATCCGGATTTCTTTAGTTTTTGTACAAGGATTTTATTAAATGCAAGATAATTATGCCTTTTAAAGCTTTGTGCAATGATTTCATGAGGAGGCCTTTATGATGTTTCCGGCTGTTATGGGATAAACTCACCTGCAGTGCACCCCTTAGCTCCAGGACACAACACTCCAGAGTTTCTTCCACTCTAGTACTCCCTGTAGGCTGTCTGCCTTTGTGCGCCACTCAGCGCTCTGGCTGATAAGTGGCTAGTTCAGACTCCTTCTTAGGTAACAAAAGTCCACATGCAATCCAAAGTCACCAGTGAATCAACCTATCTTCTGAGCTCTGTGCTCAACCACTTCCTGAATTCCATTGCCTTTCCTTGGCTCTGTTATCAAGCACTGCCCCACTTTAGCATCTTCCTAAAGGCTCTAGCCTTCAGCAGTCTTTGGCACTTGGATCTTTCACAGGAGCCTGCCTGTCTGAACTCCCTCAGCCTATTTATAAGCCTAGGTCTCTCAAGGTATCTCCTGATCCTTCTTTAGTTCTGACCTCTCTGGCTGACAAGTAACTACCTCATTAGCACACAGATGAAGTGAATTTGACTAATGGGGCCTTTAACTCTTCCTAGTCCAAGATGGAGTTCTACAATCACACTAGCATAAGGTTAAATTTTATTAAACCATGTTGAAAATTTGTCAATAACAACCATTATATAATGCAAATAGAAGAAACTTTCCCTATTAATAGCAATTCTACAGAAATATTTTCTGCATCAAACACCTAAACACTAAGTCACTTAACTTGTGTACTTACTCGCATAAAATGCTACACTAATTTTTTAAATAGCAGAAAACATCACAGTATTGAACAAATAACTAATTCCTTGCAACTTTTGTACTATTTGAGTTATGGCACTATTACAGAGCAGGCTTGACTACCACTACATTAATTAAGAGTAAGGCTACAATTCTTTCACGGAGATTGCGGAAGTCATGGATTCCATGACTTTCCGCGACCTCTGTGACTTCCACTGTGGCTGGTGCGGCTGACTTCGGGGCCACCCGAGCAGTGGCCACTGTGGCTGGTCCCACAGACTGCCCAAGCAGAGATCCAGGGGGCTGTCCAGGGGCCAGCTGCACCAGCTACTGCTCAGGCAGCCCCAGGGGGTGCCCTGGGGACCACCCAAGAAGCAGTCCTGGGACAGCTGTAGGTCATCCACAGAGCGGTCCCAGGGCCCAGCCAACACAGAGCACTGGAGCAGGGCCCCCCAGAAACAGAGATTTAGTCAGGGGTATTTTTGGTAAAAATCATCGACAGATCATGGGCTGTGAATTTTTATTTATTGCCCATGACCTGTCCGTGACTTCTACCAAAAATACGCATGACTAAATCTTAGCCTTAATTAAAAGACAATAGTAACCCATGATCTGGATTGTCCCTTGCAAGATTTGCCCTTGAGGGAACCTTCAATGCATACATCTCCTCCATCAAGCATGGAAGGGGGACTCAACCACTTCTTTAACATCATTCCATGGACCTGAACAGCCCACTTGTTGGGAAAGGGGCAGAAATTGGGTGGACCAGGAAGAGGAGTGACTGGGCTGGATGCTTATCACTAACTCTCTAGCCCTCTGAAGATTTTCTAAATAGGACACAGAGCCTGGGGGGGCTGTATTAGCCTTTATGCTGAACCTCACCCTCACTGCGGTCTGGGGATGTCTCCACGCAGATTGGAACATTGCTGCTAAAGAGACCCAAGAGAGCGGTGCTGCCTTGGGCTAAAGCTGGCACAGAAACAGGGAGCCCTGGCCTCCCAAACAACCACCATTTTTGAGGGATGGGCTCCGTATTCTTTTCCATGGAAAGGTAATCATTTTGAGGGATGGGCTCCCAAGAAGAAAATGTGGTGGGAACTCTGTGAGGTTATCTTCACAAATTTTCTTCCAGAACTCCTTCCTTGCAGGTTTTACCAGTGGGGAGGATTACATGGCTCCATATATCCAGCTTCTGAAAAATTTCCTACTTGAAACTTCTATTTGCATACCTTCACTTAGTCTCACTTATATTTCTAGCTAGGTACATAATTACAGGTTTGTTTGTCTATTTGTTATTGTCCCTTTGAAAGTCACATAAACAGTCAAAAACCAAGCACAGACATGTAACACAAGTAGAGGAAATGCAGATAATTACTATGGACCCAGACTGCTTGTCCTATAACTATTCCACTTTTGTTCCCACTGTAAAGCTCTTTAAGGAACAGATAAATCATATTTATAGAATTATTTGCTTGATCTCATTAAGAAATTAATGCATCTTATGGACTTGTAGGTTTTTATAACAATCATTAATAAACCATGTAAAATCTAAACCCCTACATTTATGTACTGAAAATTATGTTCTGTAGAAGTTAGCCATCTGTGTCAGACATTACCTGAAGTTTCTCAAACTTCTTTTGCTGGTTGGTAGTCTTGCAAGTGAAGTGAAAATTTCCTCCAGAATCAACTGTCTATGTTTTTCATACCTCGAGAACACCTGTTATCAGTTACAGGATACAAATATATATGTACAAAAATAATGATTAAGTTTTACAGAAAACCAAAATAGCTTATTACTATTTTTTTCAAAACAAACAGCTTTCCATATTTGTATTCACTAAAATATTCACAACTTGTTTTTTATATTTTTAAGTGATAGACAGGTATCTGAGTAACATACTGTTTTTTCAATACATGGGGGCGGGCAGTTCAGTTTAGCTATTCTTCTGTTTAGACAGGCTTTGATTTTAAAAACATTGAACATATTGCCTCTCTAAAGGTTGAAGATATAGAATGAAACAAACTTGCTTCTTAAACTGCAAGCTTTCTGAGAGGGTTTTTCTGTTTTCGTAATATAATGGTCCTTAAAATTTTATTTTTCTGTGAATCACTTTGCAACATGGATTCCCCTCCACCCACATTTTCCAAAGAAAACCATTTCACATATACTTTTTATCAGGATAATTGCTATTCCTAGCTCTGTATTTTATACCAATGCACAGCTCCAGAAACTACGGTGATGAAAAAAAATAAATCAAATAAACCTGGAAAATACATTAAGGAAAATCATGTTGCTAAGGTTCCTTTGAGAACAGGACAGGAGACAGTGAGGGTTTTTAAAATATTTTTATTAAAAACTAAAAAGTGTACCACTTAAGAAAAAGGCAGGGATAGAGCTTTGATTTTGATTCTGTGATCATATTATATGAGCATGCTTGATTGTTGAGAAGGCCAAAAGAGCTCCTATACGATAGAAGTCACAGCTCTTAGGAAGTCAAACTGTGGTTTGAAACTAGCACAAAAATTAACTTTGCAGTATAGTCTAATTATTCTAATCTATACGATTTAGAATTAATCCGTGTCCAAACATGTTTATGACCATGACTGTCAAAGAAATGGTGAAAAATATAGAGATTGAATGTGTATTTTTATCTCATGACACGAATTTACCATGGGTACAGGATTTTACAAGAAGGATCAGATCCTTAACCAGAAATGTGGAAAAAAAAATCCTAGTTTCCAAGATTGCTGTTCTATCTATGTAAAATTTATGGTAACTCAAAAGCAAAGTGGTAGCCATCTTAAACTTTCTTTTCATTTGCTACTTTGTTAGAGTATTAACTTTATTTTCAGGATGTATTTTATAAGCCTATTTTATTAAAATACATTTATTTTTAATGGAAAATATTATTGATATTGTTCAGTCTAAATACAGACTTTACAACCCTCAGAAGTAAGCTGCATGCACGGTTGGCAAAGATAACTAAGGACTTGTTCACATCAGGACATACCGCGGAATAGTAATCCAGTGGATTAAGATAAATCGCAAAAGGTGATGTAGTGCAGCATAGCAGAGTCCACATGGAGAGTTATTGTGAAAAACTATTGTGCTTTAAGGTCACACCCTATCTTATTTCACAATAGCTTCCCCATGTAGACAAGCCCTATCATCATTATGCTGGAGAGGGGGAAATAACAGACACTAAGGTCTGAAAAGAAATGAGTTCTCCAAGTTCATACAAACATTCAAGTGATTTAATTTAAACCTAAAAAGTGAAAAAAACAAAACAGCTATGCAAATAAAATTGGTTGCATGATTTTTTCTGCTGGGTTGACCTTGCTTGAACTTTGTGTGTTTGGAATGAGGTAAGAGTCACAATCCAGCCAGAGCTACAGTTTTAAGTCCAGTTCTATTCTGAAATATCACTACAAAAATGGTACCTTTTTACTCAACAGATCTACATCTGTATATTCAGTTACTTCTGATTACATTAAAATATCAATATACAATAGTGAGATGAGGATGTCAGACGTTTTTATGTTGTAAATCCAAGGACAAAATAAAAAAGAGAAAGAAACAAAAGAGTTTGGTGTAAACAGTGTAGAAAGTGCTACTTATTTGGGATAATTCTCTTAAGAACGCTAAGTATAAAATTATTTGAATACAATACTTGTGGAGGGCAAAATTGTTTACAATCTTTTTAGTTATAATATTGTATATCTGAAGTTTTCTTTTAATTATTTGGTTTTAGTGGGAATGTCCCATTTGATTTCTTACCATAAACTAATCTGCAAACCAAAGAGGATCAAGTAAATTAAAAAAAGAAAAGGAGTACTTGTGGCACCTTAGAGACTAACCAATTTATTTGAGCATGAGCTTTCGTGAGCTACAGCTCACTTCATCAGATGCATGCCGTGGAAACTGCAGCAGACTTTATATATACACAGAGAATATGAAAAAATACCTCCTCCCACCCCATTGTCCTGCTGGTAATAGCTTATCTAAAGTGATCATCAGGTGGGCCATTTCCAGCACAAATCCAGGTTTTCTCACCCTCCACCCCCCCACACAAATTCACTCTCCTGCTGGTGATAGCCCATCCAAAGTGACAACTCTTTACACAATGTGCATGATAATAAAGTTGGGCCATTTTGTGTGTGTGGTTTTTGGGAGGGGAGTGAAGGGGTGAGAGAACCTGGATTTGTGCAGGAAATGGCCCAACTTTATTATCATGCACATTGTGTAAAGAGTTGTCACTTTGGATGGGCTATCACCAGCAGGAGAGTGAATTTCTGTGGGGGGGTGGAGGGTGAGAAAACCTGGATTTGTGCTGGAAATGGCCCACCTGATGATCACTTTAGATAAGCTATTACCAGCTGGACAATGGGGTGGGAGGAGGTATTTTTTCATATTCTCTGTGTATATATAAAGTCTGCTGCAGTTTCCACGGCATGCATCTGATGAAGTGAGCTGTAGCTCACGAAAGCTCATGCTCAAATAAATTGGTTAGTCTCTAAGGTGCCACAAGTACTCCTTTTCTTTTTGCGAATACAGACTAACACGGCTGTTACTCTGAAGTAAATTAAACTATGTTCCTCCATTGTGATGTTAAAAATATACAATGTGCAGAATAAAATGAGTTCAAAATTCAAATTCTTAACTAGAATGGAAAAAATGCACTGGTGGGGAGATGAAATGGATGAACTAATGTCTCTTTCCATGTGTACGTTTTATTTTTCAACAGCAATATCACTAAATCCTTAAGCTTGTTCATAGATTAAAAAAGTACTCACTGCAGTCACTAGTTTGATGGCGCATAACTGGAGCTCACTGACATTTTCTACAAAAAAAGGTGTTATTCCCATTGAGGATACCTACCAAAAGGAGGGAAAAACAGTAAATACATATTCTTTCCACTAAAGTGATATGTAAACTCTTTGACATAACAGAGTATAATTAAATACATTCACTGCTTCATAGGTACATCTTGTTTGCTATTCGTAAAATGATGTTACATTTTTAATCTTAATTTTATAATAAATCCACTAAAGACTTGCAGATTAAATATTAAATGTATCTTTCTCTGTTTAGCTGGACTACTTTTTTAATAGTGTTATTAAAATATTAAACATTTTTTAAAAATTACACATTTTAAGATCACTAGCAAGACAGTTAAAATAATAAAGTTACAATACTATGACTATAGAAGTCATTCTGATAATTTACCTTAGCCACTGAACTAGATTGTATTTGGTTTACATTTAATGTTATTGCCAAGGTAGTCAAACTTCAGAATCACTTTGAAAAAAAAAAAAAAACATTCTCAAATGGAAATTCTTTTGATGAAACTTGCCTGAAGAATAGTTGTGTCAGTAAGGAGCTGTATCTCTAGCAATTCTGCCAAACTGCTAACAATGTCACATACTTTATTATACAGCATCACTATGACCCTCTGCTTGTGTGTGGAACATTTGGCACGCTTTGCTTTTGAACTTAAAACACCTCCTAGAGAATAAAATAAAATAAAATAATAAAATGATGCATCTACAAGCCTGTCAGTTACAAAGAACAAAATGATTTTCTTTAAAAAAAAAAAAAAAAGAAAGAAAAAAAAGGTACTTTATAATTTTTGTTAGCACAAAATGCTGATAGAAAAGTAATCTCTTTTTAACAGCACTAATTTGGAAAAACAAGAATTGTTATTGCAGACCATTTTTAAATAATTTTTGTGGATTGTTGGGCCAAGATTTTCAATATGGTACTAACAGTTAGTCTCCTACATCCATATATTATTAGAGCTTGTTGGCAATTTTCGACCAGAATGAATTTCTTATAGAAAATTCCGTTTTTCACAAAATTGAAATTTACCACACAGACATTTCTTATTTGCGGGCTGGAAAAATTGAAATGACGACTCCTTGGCTGCCTGCCTTGAAGAGTTTTGTCAATTTCATTTTCTGAGGTGAAATTAGTAAGAGCCTTCCGGGAGGACTGCCAAGACTGAATGCTCTATCTTTCTGCCTCCCCAACTATTAGCCTCCCCGCTGCCCCACAGCTCCATCTGGCAGATTGCTGGGGCTCTCAATCCTCCCACCCACCTAGCTCTGGGGAGGCAAAGAGCCAGGGCGCTCAGCCTTACCACTTCTCCCGCAGCACAGGAGCCGGTGAGGCTCAGCACACCAGCTATCTTAAGCAAAGTAAGCTGTAATGGGATAAGAGGGAAGGTCCTCTCATGGATCAATAACTGGTTAGAAGGTAGGAAACAAAGGGTAGGAATAAATGGTCAGTTTTCAGAATGGAGAGAGGTAAATAGTGTTGTCCCCCAAGGGTCTGTACTGGGACCACTATTATTCAACATATTCAGAAATTATCTGGAAAAAGGGGTAAACAGTGAGGCTGCAAAATTTGAAGATGATACTAAACTACTGCAGATAGTTAAGTCTAAAGCAGACTGCAGAAAGTTACGAAGGGATCTCACAAAACTGGGTGACAGGGCAACAAAATGGCAGATTAAATTAAATATTGGTAAATGCAAAGTAATGCACATTGGAAAACATAATCCCAACTTCATATAAAATGAAGGTATCTAAATTAGCTGCTACCAATCAAGAACAAGATCTTGGAGTCATTGTGGATAGTTCTCTGAAAACATCCACTCAAAGTGCAGCAGCAATCAAAAAAGTGAACAGAATGTTGGGAATCGTTAAGAAAGGGATCGATAATAAGACAGAAAATATCATATTGCCTCTATTTAAATCTATGGTACACCTACATCTTGAATATTGCGTGCAGATGTGGTAGCCTCATCTCAAAAAATATATACTGAAATTGGAAAAGGTTCAGAAAAGGGCAACAAAAATGATTAGGGGTCTGGAACAGCTTCCATGTGAGAAGAGATCAATAAAACTGAGATTTTTCAGTTTAGGAAAGAGACGACTAAGCAGGAATATGACAGAGGTCTATAAAATCAGGACAGGTATGGAGAAAGTAAATAAGGAAGTGTTATTTACTTCTTCTCAAAACACAAGAACTAGGGGTCACCAAATGAAATTAATAGGCAGCAGGTTTAAAACAGACAAAAGGAAGTATTTCTTCATACAACGCCCAGTCAAACTGTGGAACTCTTTGCCAGAGGATGTTGTGAAGGCCAAGACTATAACAGGGTTAAAAAAAGAACTAGATAAGTTCATGGAGAATAGGTTCATCAATGGCTATTAGCCAGGATGGGCAGGGATGGTATCCCTAGCTTCTGTTTGCCAGAAGCTGGGAATGGGCGACAGGGGATGTATCTCTTGATGATTACCTGTTCTGTTCATTCCCTCTGAAGCATCTGGCATTGGCCACTGTCAGAAGACAGGCTACTGGGCTTGATGGACCTTTGGTCTGATCCGGTATGACTGTTCTTATGTTATTTACCTCTTTGGCTCCCAAAACTGTGAAGGAAGGTGTGGAGGCTGAGCAGCCAGGCTCCGCTTCATAGGAAGTTTAAGTGAGGGGTAGGGGATGAGGCAGATGGATAGGCTCAGTGCTCCAGCTCTCTGCCTCTCCAGAAGCACAGTTGGAAAACTCTCTTGAAACAGCATTTTTCTTGAAATACCTTCCCATGAAAAATTTTGCATTTCTGACTTTTTGTCCCCGTTCAGGACAATTTTTTTTCCCCCAAAATGCAAAAAATTTTGCAGGAAGGGATTTCCATTTTCTGGCCACCTCTTGTATCATGTACTTCAACAAACAGTCTGATTTCAAAAGTACTGACCATTAAGTGGCTCCTGATAATTGAAATAAATGGAAGCTGCTGGGTATTCAGGAATCATGAACACCAGACTACTTATTTAGGCACATAATATATGAATGTAAAAGTCTCATTTTAGGCACCAGCTTCTAGTTAGTTAGGTCTTGCCACTGAAGTATGTATGGACCTTTCATGTCACACACTGTTTGGTTCAGAGGAGGATGGGTTTCATTTCCCCTGTCATTTTGGGCTACAATTTACCATTGTAAATTGCTTTTTTCTCAAAATCATATGAAGCATTCAGTCATCCTTTATTCAGAGGACACTGGAAACGGGTGTCTCAAGATTAACTCTTGAATGTAGTGAACTGCATAACAGTGTCAAGGGATGTCAAGTTGTTTGCACAATACACTTAACAGAACTGGTCACATTTAAAATTGTATGCAGCACATTCGCTTACATGCAATCTCATTTATTTATTAACATACTAACCACCATGAGGATCCACTCTGTAGACAGGATCATACTGAGGATAAAGGGTATTCTGCAAATGAAATTTAGTGTACTGAATAACTCTTTCTATTACATCCTCAATATACACAGCTTTAGGCATATTTGGTGATGTCATTATGTTGATCGCGGTAAGACAGGCATCTGCAGACTTTGTGACTCTCTCCATAATCAGATCTCTCCACAATCTTTCCTCATCTTCAGTGTCATTATTCTACAATGAAAAACAGAAAGTTATATACGTTTTCTAAAAAATATGCATTAAGACAAAATTAATTCTGAGTTTTCACAAATACATATTATATTTCTGTATATTACAGGTTAACCCTGCTGAATAATATATACTACAAAAGAAGATTTTATAAATATATATACTAAAACATTATATGACATTTATAATCAGAGTGCTGTGCCTATATTATAAATGTAAAATGTATTTTATTAGCTGGAAAGTAGAATTTTTTTTTATAATATCTCCCTAAACCAGAATGAGATATTAAGGACATGTAATCACCTAAAGGCCCACAGGTTATATTTTTCATGGGTAATTAACATTAACAGAAATTTCTACATTCATCAATAAAGACTGAATTACTTCAAGCAAAAATTCTATTAATTGATCTAATAATTCTTTATTATTTTTAGATGTACAGTACGATGTTGAGTTTTGTGAGGATGAATACATTAAAGACTTTGTGACGCACTTTGAGACTGACTGATGAAAACTGATGTATCAAATCTAGGTGTTATTTTTATAACCCCTGTGATTAGGCTCAGCAGAATCTGATTAAAAAAAATTGATATCAATGTTTATTTTTATGCATATTTTTCAATGTTTATTGATATAAATGTTCAGAATTGTGCAAAATTATGGATTTTAAACTTTTTTTTACTTTTATCTATATAAATTTTCATAGTTGCAGGAAATTATGTGGGTTGTCAGACAATTATTATTTAATGACAGTAGAGAGAGATTCAGAAAGTTAAAGCTTAATAATCATTAAAACACAAACTGTCAACATGACCTGTCAAAATATACTAAGTAAATATCCTTAAGTCAAATTCTCATAAATTCAGCATTGTTCTTATTGTCTGTAAATTTAAATTACAACCAAAGGAAATACTTTTTCATTAGTTTGTGTCTTTGCAGTGAAATCTGTTTACCAACATTTAATAATAAAAAGCTAATCCTTCCAAGCCTACCTATGATTGCTACTTTGACCAGTTTCAATTTCTACCACTATATGTAACTCTAGTGCAGAAAGACTTTTATAAACCATGTGAAAATCATGAGGATTTTCCTGATCCTGTTTTTTCTTCCATGCTCCTTAAAGTCTCAAGATTCCCCTTGTTAGTCATCATCATTGTGTTGAGGATTTGACTCATCAATAACTATGCCTTAAAAACAGACAAAGGAATTGCTAAAGAATCATGAGAGAAACCTCCTCTGTCCCAGAGGTTGAAAGTACAGTCTATGCAGCTCTTCTATCAACCACCAACTCAGACAAGCCTTCAGTATACTAGAGTAGGTCCTCTCAGCCACAAACACACAGACAAAACCTTGGCAGTGAGTCTCTGAGCTTGGGTCAACTTACTCTGGCTCACAGAGCTCCCGCTGGAGGGTTAAAAGTAGCAGCACAGATGTTCCCAGTCAAGCTGGAGCATGGGCTCTGAGATCCATCTCCTGGGTTTCAGAGCCCAGGCTCTAGACCAAGCTGGAACATCTACACTGCTATTTTTAGCCTTATAGCACAAGCCTCACGAGCTCATGTCAGTTGACCCAGGTTCTCAGACTCTCTGCGACGATTTTGGGGGGGAGGGGAGGGGGGTGTTTGGCAGCATAGATGCTCCTGTAGGGATCTTTAGAAAAAAATTCCCACCAGCTTAGTTGGATTGATTGGTCTTATGATTAATAAAATGCACTGGGATTCCAGAGACATGTTTTCCTTTGATGGCACTGCCACAGACTACCTAAGACTGATCCTGGGAAAGTATGAAGTTAGTCAGTTCAGTAAAGCAATTCAGCATGTACGTAAGACTATCCCTTTAGCAAAGCACTTAATCACATGTTGAATTTTAAGCACATGCTTAAATCTCATTGACGTCAGAGGGGTTAATTCAGAAGCCTAAAGTAGATGCTCCTAAAATGGACTCCTAAATTGGAACCTTGATCAATCTGTATCTGAATTCCCCATCTGTAAAATGATGAAAAAAAGAGTTACCTACCTTCCGTAATTGTTGTTCTTCGAGATGTGTTGCTCATGTCCATTCCATTCTAGGTGTGTGCGTGCCCAGTCATCGGAGATTTTTGCCTTAGCAGTACCCATAGGGTTAGCAGGGGCGCCCCAGTGAGTACCGTACTCTTGCCGGCAACTCCAACAGACGGATAGGAGGGTGGGTAATGGAATGGACACGAACAAAACATCTAGAAGAACAACAGTTACGAAAGGTAGGTAACCGTTTTTTCTTCTTCGAGTGCTTGCTCATGTTGATTTCATTCTAGGTGACTCACAAGCAGTTCCAATGGAGGTGGGCTTGGAGATGGTGGTCTTGTAGCTTGCTGCACTGCCCTGCCGAAGCCAGCATTGTCTCGGGCCTGCTGGGTCAGCACATAATGGGACATAAACATGTGGACAGACGACCAGGTAGCAACTCTACAGATCTCTTGGATTGGCACCGGAGACACTTGCAGCCTAGTTGAGTGCACTTTGACTATCGCCGGTGGAGGCACACTCGCCAGCTCATAGCAGTATCGGATGCAGGCTGTGATCCAGGACAAAATCCTCTGAGCAGACACTGGGCGACCTTTCATCCTGTCTGCCGCTGCAACGAACAGCTGCACTGACATATGGAAAGGCCGTGTCCTGTTAATATAAAAGGCCAGTGCCCTTTGGACATTCAGGGGGTATAACCTGTGCTCCTCTTCGGAATTATGGGGCTTCAGAAAGATGACTGGTAAGAAAATGTCCTGGCCGGTATGAAACTGGGAGATTCCGGGAGACTATGTTGGGCAGGAATGCCAGGTGCAGCCGCAGCTGGACCTTATGCTTGTAGAACACCATATAGGGTGGCTCTGACCTAAGTGCCCTGCTCTCAGACACTCTGCTGGTAGACGTAATCACCACCAGTAACGCAACCTTCCAGGAGGGAAGGAGAAGACAGTAGGAAGCCAGAGGTTCAAAAGGAGACCCCATGAGCCTCAACAGCATGAGATTCAAATACCAGGGAGTAACAGGATCCTGGACGTAATGGTAAAGACGCTCCAAACCTTTCAAAAACCAGGCTGTCATGTCGTGAGCGAAGATCGACCTGCCTTGGAACAGAGGGTGGAAAGCTGAAAGAGGAGCCAGGTGGACCCTGACAGACGACAAGACAAGCCCTGAAGCTTCAGATGCAGAAGATAATCCAGGATCATCTGCAGTGAGGCCAGCTTGGATGGACAAGCCGATCCGAAGCCCAGCACGTGAATCTTTTCCACTTCGCCTGGCAAGCTGTTCTGGTGGAGGGCTTTCTGCTACCCAGCATGACCTGTTGCACACGGGTTGAGCATTCCCAGTCTTCCGCATTCAGACTTGCAGCAGCCACGCTGTCAAGCGCAACACCTCTAGGTTCGGGTGCAGGAGACTGCCAGGGTTCTGAGACAGCAGGTCCTGCCAGAGAGGGAGTCACAGCGGCACAGCTTCCGAAAGGTCCAGTGTGCTGAACCAGGACTTGCAAGGCCACTTTGGGGCTATCAGAGTAACCTTCACCCTGTCCTGTTTGATCTTCATGAGGACTCTGTGGATCCATAGCACTGGCGGGAAGGCGTACATCAGGGCTCCCAACCACAGAAGCAGGAAAACATCTGACAAGTACCCCCTGTCCATCCCCTGGAGCGAACACCTGGCATTTCCTATTCTGGTGGGACGTGAACAAGTCCACCTGGAGAGTCCCCTACTTTCGGAAGATCATACTGGCTGCCTCCAGATGAAGCACCCACTCATGGCAAGACGAGAAGTTCCTGCTGAGGCAATTTGCTAGCACATTCTTGGTCCTGGGCAGTTGCGCGCTTACCAGATGAAAGGCATGCTGCACACAGAAGTCCCAAAGGCTGAGAGCTTCTTGGCAAAGAGCTGATGACCTGGCTCCGCCCTGCCTGTTGATGTAATACACCTTGGTGGTATTGGTCTGGCAGGCCAGGAAAACTGCTGACATTGATGTGAAGGGCCAGAGTGTCCTGCAACCAGCGGACTTGAGTGCTGAGCTCACTCAGGTGGGCTCCCCAGCCCAGGTCCGAAGCATCTGAGATGAGGGTCAGTGACAGAGATGGGGCTGCGAAGGGAACACCTTCCAACACCGACTCAGGGTTTAACCACCACTCCAGGGACGACAGGATGTGATCTGGCACCCTGACTACCTGGTCTAGATAGTGTCTGTTGGGAGTGTAAACCAATGCCAGCCATGCTTGCAGAGGCCTGAGGCAAAGCTGGGAATGACTGACCATGTACATACAGCAGTCATGTGGCCCAGCAACTGCAGGTAGGTGTGAGCCATAGTGAGAGGGTGGTTCTTCACATGGGAGATCAGGTCCGACATGGCCTGAAAACATGCCTCCAAAAGGAAGGCTCTGACTTGCATGGAGTCGAGAACCATCCCTCTGAACTCTTTGCTTTGGGCTGGCCTTAAAGTGGATTTTTTCCTCGTTTATTAACAGGCCCAGGTCACAGAAGGTGGAACGCACCCGATCGAGGCTTCTCTACACTTGTTCCTGAGACCTGCCCTTGATGAGCCAATCATTGAGATATGGGAAGACCTGGACCCCTTGACGTTTGAGTTAAACAGCCACTGGCACCATACCCATGCCATCTGAAAGAGAACCTGGCAGCCACAGTGCCCTTCTCCACCAGGATGCCAAATTCTTGGGCCAAACCCTGTGGGAGGGACTCCTTGAACTTATGGAGGGAGTCCCATAAGTTAAAATTGTATCGGCCCAAGAGGGCCTGATGGTTTGCCACCTGGAACTGCAAACTGGCCTTTGAATAATTTTTTTTTTCCAAACAGGTCCAACCATTTGGCCTCTTTATTTTGGTTGTCAAGCTGGTATTTGTCTCTTTCATTGGCCGCAGAAACCACCAGCGAGCCTGGGGGAGGGTGGTTGTAGAGATATTCAAACCCCTCGGCCAGAACAAAGTATTTCTTTGTTGCACGGGGGAATGGAGACGCGATGGGGAGCACTCTCATGAGGCAGGTGACTGGGACCTGTGCCGAGAGGATGACTGGCAGGAGGGCAAATGGCACTGGTTGTACTGGGACCAGCGTCTTCCTCTAGGTGATCTGCGTCAAGACGGCTGAGGCTGCGAACACTGTGCCGGTGACTGAGGGCAAGCCTTGGAGGGTCTAGGCTGCAACTCCAGTGATATATGGTGCAGAGGTGGAGGGCGCTGCTTTGTCTTGAGAGAGATTGGCGGTGCTCCACTGTCCCCTGAGGGGTATTAGTGACTGGCTTGCCCTTGTGGGATTTGCCAGTTCCTGAGGCACGTGCTGCTTCAGTAGTGTGGGTGGAGGCTTGTGCTCTCTCAGCGCTGGGGGAGCTTGTGAAGGTGTTGGTGCCATCAGGGGTTTAGGTCCCATACTGCTCCTTGGAGTCAGTGGAGTCTTCTTTTCACAGGAGTAAGGGCCCCGACCGGGGAGGTATGAGCGTATGGCTCCAGAGTGGTCCAGCAGGCTGAAGTGGGTCCCTTGCCTAAAGACCTATTGCTCTTTTTCCCTGGTGCTGGGAAGCCATGCTTTTTGGTCTTCTTTTTGGGCACTGGCAATGGGGAATGCTGCTGGGTGGATCCTGGTGTGCACTGCGCACCAAGGCTGAGGTACTCTGTGAGTCCTGGTGGGGCTGCATGGAGGCCGGATGCAGGGCAACTCCATGATGAGAGCCTGTAACTGAATATCCCACTCCTTTTGTGTTTAGGGCTGAAAGTTTTTACAAATTCGGCACTTATCTCTAACGTGTGATTCCCTCAAGCACTTGAGGCAGCTGCTATTGGGGTCACTTACAGGCACAGGCCTGCTGCAGTCTGCACAGGGTTTAAACATGGGAGACCGGGGCATGCCCTGCCTGGACGAAGTCCCCATTGGGATCCTAACTGCTAACTTCTAACTACACTTAGCAACCTCTTAACACTAACTACTATAAACAAACTATTTACAAGGCCCTAAGGCTCTAAGTCAGTAGACGAAAACCCGCTAGCCCTTGCAATGCAAGGAAAAGTGCTCCGACTACCCACCACAGGTGGTAAGAAGGAACTGAGAGGGCATAGGGTCAGCAGCGCCTGATATACCAGCACATGAGCGTGGCACTCAAGGGACCACCCCTGCCGACCCTACGGATACCACTAATGCAAAAATCTCCAAATACTGCACATGTGGGTACGGACACACCTAGAATGGAACTGATATGAGCAAGCACTTAAAGAAGAATAGTATTTCTCTTCTCCCAGCTGTTGAACCTACCCAAAGCCCTAGGGATTTTCTCTTCTGACTTGTCTATTTAGATTCAGTTAAGGGCAGGAGCACACCATCTTCTGTGTATGTACAGCATCTAGCACAGGGGTGGGCAAACTTTTTGGCCCGAGGGCCACATCTGGGTGGGGAAATTGCATGCAGGGCTGGGGCAGGGGGTTGTGGTGTGGGAGGGAGTGCAGGGTGTGGGAGGGGTGTGGTGTGCAGGAAGGGGCTCAGGGCAAGGGGTTGGCCAGAGGAGGGCTGCGGGAGGTATGAGGGGCTCAGGGCATGGATTTGGGGTGCAGGAGGGGTTCGGGCTTCGGCGTGCAGCGGTGCCAGGGCAGGCTCGATCTCTGCCTGCCTTGCCTGGTGCCACTCTCAGAAGTGGCCAGCACCACATCCCTGTGGCCCCATGAGTGGGAGGGGAAGAAGAGGGCTCCGTGCGCTGCCCTTGCCTGTGGGTACCTCCCCCGAAGCGCCCATTGGCCGAGATTTCCTGTTCCCAGCCAATGGGAGCCGTGGAGGGCGGTGCCTGGAGGCAAGGGCAGTGCACAGAGCCCTCTTCCCCCACCTCCCGAGGGGCTGCAGGGACGTGGTGCCGGCCACTTCTAGGAGTGGCGCGGGGCTCGTGGCGCGAAGGGGGTGGCAATCCTGCAGGCCGGATCCAAAGTCCTGAGGGGCCGGATCCGGCCCGCGGGCTGTAGTTTGCCCACCCCTGATCTAGCATAACAAAGGCATAGTCTCGATGGGGCTCACTAAGCATTAGTGAAATACAACTAACATTATTAATAGTAAAACTAGTGGGAATTTTTTCCTAAAATTCTCCAGCATAGATATGGTCTTAGCGAGAGACTGACTGGGGGGCAGAAAAAAAAAAACTCTGGGCCACATATAGGGCAGTGCAGCATTGCTAAGTTGTTTCCAAAGTCTTATATTTTGAGATAAATCTTCAACATTTTAGTATTGAGTATATTTCATAATGGAGTTGCAGATTCAGTATTTTGGGTATACCTGGTGGGTATATTTGAAAATTTAAGAGAGACCTGCAAATATTTATTAGAAAAATTGGGCTTTCCTTCTTTATAATCCCTTTCTTCTTTATAATATATAAAGAAAGACCTGAAAGGTGATTGTTTAAATTTATTTTTTTAAAATTTAAAATTTATTTATTTAAAAATTTATTTAAAATTTCTTCTCTGCTTCCTTTTTAATTCAACTTAAGTATCAAGAAAGTCAAGTCTACTCTTCTCTGGTTTTTCTAACGAACCCCTCAGAGATATCAGGAATCTCACCTGTGAATACTGAACACCTTAACAGAAAGAGTGAAGAGGCTGACTCTTTGACAAAGTCTTCCTTTGTCCAAAGCGTTGATTAGTAATTCAAGTTAATTTGCTTTAATAAAAATATAAAAATTCAAATTTTTCAACTAAAAATCCCTTGCCCTCTCAATTGCTCATCTTTCAGTCTCTGGGCTCTCATGATGTCACCATTTCACTAGCTCTTCAGTCATCATGAAGGTAAGATTGGGCCTGAGTTTATTGGAACAAGCCATGCAGAAAACAAACTTAAAAAAACAACAACAATAATTCAGCCCTTTCTTCATACATAGTAAGAAAAAGTAGAAAAGGAAACAAGCAGCCTATTTTCTCCTCCACTTGCAGGTCACTTTTAAAGACATTTTGGAACTGTGTAGTGAAACATGAACAAACCACCACCTATCTAAAAGAAAAATAAAATATTCTGACACATTTAATATGTTCATTTTTTACTTAAGTAAAAATGCCTCCAATCCAAAGGCATATGTATTAACTTTGGTCTATTACCATTTTCCTCAGGCCTGGTCTATACTTTGCCAGGATAGCCATATTGAATAGGAACATGTGTGGGGAAACACACTCTTAACCAACATATGCCAGAAAAGTCCCAGTGTAGACAGTTATAAGAATTTTTTGCCTGTACAGCTTATTTCATTCAGAGAATTGATATAAGTTATACCAGCAGAATAACTCTTTTGCTGATATAAACTGCATCTACATTAGACGAGTTTGCTGGATAGCTATAGAGGAGTGACTATCTGCTTCAGACAAGTCCAGCTCTTTGGTCCCATAACAAATTATGAAAAGAGGTAATCACAGAAAAGTCAATTTATTTTAAAAAGATGCCTGAACGTTGGCACCCTTCTATTAATTTTCCAAAAGAACAGAAGCTATCTTCTTGGTACATTTTTATATTTATGTGTGCGTTATATGATAGAAACAGTTAATAATTAAAGCATTAATATATTAGTTTATATATACAAAAACTATGACATTTTGCCAGCTTGTCACAAAAATTAAATCTATTGAAAAAAGGAAAAAAATAAATAATTACAAGACATTTATGAACTTAACCGCCTCTAGAACATAAGAGCGGCCATACTGGGTCAGACCAAAGGTCCACTGAGCCCAGTATCCTGTCTTCTGACAGTGGCCAATGCCAGCTGCCCCAGAGGGAATGAACAGAACAGGTAATCATCAAGAGATCCATCCCCCGTCACCCAATCCCAGCTTCTGGCAAATAGAGGCTAGGGACACCATCCCTGTCCATCCTGACTAATACCCATTGATAGACCTATCCTCCATGAACTTATCTAATTCTTTTTTTAACCCTGTTATAGTCTTGGCCTTCACAACATCCTCTGGCAAAGAGTTCCACAGGTTGACTGTGCGTTGTGTGAAAAAATACTTCCTTTTGTTTGTTTTAAATCTGCTGCCTACTAATTTCACTTGGTGACCCCTAGTTCTTGTGTTTTGAGAAGAAGTAAATAACACTTCCTTATTTACTTTCTCCACACCAGTCATTTTATAGATCTCTCTCATATCCCCTCTTAGTCGTGTCTTTTCCAAGCTGAAAACTCCCACTCTTATTAATCTCTCCTCATATGGCAGCTGTTCCATATCCTTAATCATTCTTGTTGCCCCTTTCTGAACCTTTTCCAATTCCAATATATCTTTTTTGAGATGGGGTGACCACATCTGCACGTAATAGTCAAGATGTAGACATACGATGGATTTATATAGAGGCAATATGATATCTTCCGTCTTATTAGCTATCCCTTTCTTAATGATTCCCAACATTCTGTTCACTTTTTTGACTGTCGCTGCACATTGAGTGAATGTTTTCAGAGAACTATCCAATCACGCCAAGATCTCTTTTTTGAGTGCTAACAGCTAATTTAGGCTCTATCATTTTATATGTATAGTTGGAATTATGTTTTCCAATGTGCATTAGAACATCTATCTAGAGATAGATATTCTAAAAGATCCTACAAAGAACTTTGAAAAAAGCCCTGAAGTCATGAATAATGTTTGGGGCGTTGGTTATAACCCTCACTCAATCCTTCATGTAATTATGCAGGTGCTTAACTTTAATCATGTGAGTAGATCCATCAAGGTCAAATTAAAATGCTTCCTCTCAATTCTAAATGGTGAGAATCTGCTTTACAGAAAAGTACAGTTTTCTTCTATGGTATATATGAAGTTTAATGGGCAGGTAACAAAGAAAGTTATGCTGGCTGCAAGTTTGCCAATTGCCAATAAAAATCACAGAATGACACTAATGTGTTAAATTATATTTTTAAAAACAGAACACTACCAATCTGCTCTATTTTTAAATAGTTAGTTTTTTACATAAGGAGAACACTGTAGAAACAATATAATTAGGCAAATATTTACTACTACCTGTTGCATTGCTTAAGGGATTATGTTAATTTGTAAACACTAAAATTTCACACCATATTAATTATTATGTGAACTAAAATAGAAATCCTTTACAGTTAAAACCAAAATTATTTTGGAAATATTGCCATTGAGATTAAAATGAAAGTGCATATTTTAATCATTATAGTGATGCCAACAACTATGCTCTGAAACTCACGTGGTTTAGTAATGTAGAAAGCTTTGAGCCATCTTGAATATTCTTCTCCAAGATGTTCAGGACTTTCACTGTTTTATCTGTTGAAAGCTAAAATAAAAATACTTGTATCAAAATAGCAGAAAGAATGTAAACAAATTATTTCTAAGTGGTTAAAATCAAATGTGTGCATGGAAGACAGGGCATACTGTCTAATTCTGGTGTAAAAATTAGGTTGTAAATGCTTGGGGTAGGATCTTAATTTGTGTTTTTACAATTTCTAGCACAGTGAGGCCTTGATCGTGACTGAGGATTCTGATCATATAATAAAACTAAATATGAAGCAATAGTAATAATGGTGATGCCTGTATAGAAATTAAAAATAAACAACAACATTCCATTAGTCTTCTGTTTCTTTGTTTGTTTTTTACAACACATAGGGAGATTAGTAGTAGTTTCTAGTGGTTTGTCACTTGAATTACACAATACAAAAATCTTGAATAAACCACAGTATGAAGTCAGTTTTCATGTTGCAATCAATTTTATAATATGAATTCACTAAGTTTTTCTCATCAAAATGTAATTTGAGAGATTTAGGTTAAATTCTTTATGATTTATTAGAACACCTTCCACAAAAACTGTTCACCCAGATTACACTTTGAACTGGCAAAAATGTATGGGAATATGTTTAATTATGTATATCTGCCACTGCTATCTTCTTGGTGCCAGGAATCAGAATTTGCCAAAACAAAGCACTAATCATGAATCCTGGTTGGCTAGAGTAAGTTTTGTTTTTAATTTATTCTACAGTTTATGGACAACTACAAAATAATTTCAACACTGTGTTGGTACTGGTGCATATATATTTTATTCTCACAGGGGGACTGTGCTGAAAATAAAGTAATTCTACATGACCTACTCATGTTCTACAAAATTAAGACCAGGAAATGAGTGGAGCTTGCTGACCCTTTAAGAATGGGGGCCACTAGCCCAGGTCTTACTGGAACTCAGTCCTGTAAGGCCACTGGTTTCTGGGAGATGTAGACCTCAAGTGACTGAGGGATGACGACTCATCAGGCGATATACAACCACTTTGTAAAAGAACTGTTTGTGCTCAGTATGATGTAGGAACTGGCAAGAACTCCAGCCAGTAGAAGCTGAGGCCTAAGGAGACTTGTAGGGAGCAAGGGCTAAGGCTTGGAAATATCTAGGGAGGAGATGCACCCAGCCCAAAAAGAGGAGTGAGGGCACTCATGGATAAGGCCAGAAGGGAGGCCTAGAGCTGGGGCTACTGAAAACCATAGGAAGAGGTTCATATACTAAGGAATCCAGAAGTCTTCGTAAGAAGTGGCCCTGGAAAGACAGAGTCAGGATAGTAGTGAGGTTGAGAACAGAGAGCTCATAGTGTAGAATCGCATGGTTGGATACCTATACTAGGAAGAGGGTATTAATCTTAGAGGGGTGATACCAATAACCTGCTTCAACAGGATAAACCCCCAAAATGAAGCCCAGGAAGGCATAAAAAGAAAGCCATAGCTTGTTGAGGGCACAGATATTGTTTAGCCTAGGAAAGGGAACCCTGAATTAACAGGGATGTAAGGCTACTGGGCCTGGGGGAAAGGAAATCCAGTGAGAGAAGACTGCTGGGAAGAAGACTGCTGTTGTACTCTGGGAAAAGGGTGGACTTTGTGACATCACCCTCTAACTACATCATCTCAATGCAACAAAGCACTGAGGACCACTAGCTGAAAGGAGGGAAATTGAGACAAGCACATAACAGGAAGAAGTGAGAACACAGTTACAGAGCGGAAATGTATTTTATACATTTAACACTGAAGTGTTATGTACATTTTCATTTTTAAGATCATGACATACCTTGTCCATAATGCCCATTGCCTTAATTTTTGCAGATTCACTACCCAACTCATTAAGCTGATGTTTTCCCAATAGCAACTCCTGTGGAATCTCATCATCATCACCTTAAAAAAAGAAAGGAAAAAAAAAGGAAAAAAAGGCAGTTTACATCTACTCCAATTAACTTCACTAGTTTTAAAAATAGGCTGCTTATTCTGATGCACAAATATGGATTTAGGAGCCTAAATTCAGGCACCCATTTCTGAAAATCCTTGGCCAAAGCATTTTAATATGTCCAGCAAAACAGGCAGTTCACTTAACCCATTAGAGAATCCCTTTGTCTCAAAAAATCAAAAAGAAATATGGGTGTCATTCTACAATTAAACCTTTTTGCACTATCAATGGATTAAAAATGTACATAACATTGCTGAATGTTTTATGAAATATCTTAAAATTTATAATTAGAACTGGGTGGGAAACAATTTTCCCAAAACATGTGAATTTGAGATTTCAAAACCATTTTTCCATTCTAAATTGAGACAAAAAATAAAAATCTCATTTTTTTTTTACCACCCGATAACAACCCCCGTCCCCTGCCAAAAAAAGTCAGATTAGGTCAATCAGAACATTGTGTTTCAGTGTTAATACTTATATTTTTAACTATTTTTGGTGTAAATTAATTAAAATTTCAAAATGAAATGTCATTTCAAACCAAAAAATTGTTTTCAAAATATTGAAATGAGATATTTCAGTGTTTGAAACTTTTCAAATGTTTTTTCCAACTGGGAGATTTTTCAAAATCAATCCTTTCCTACTAACTGTTTTGGTTTCAACAAATCAAAATTTTCTGACAAAGTAGGTGTCATTGGGAAATTCCCAACCAGCTTTTTAGTTAAATTTCACTCAGTATTTTGAAGAGCTACTGATTGCATACAAAATTGTACAAGTGATTATTTATTTGTTTATTTTTTCAGAGGTAAGACCTAGAGTAAATCTATTAAGTTATCAATATGCCAATACCCAATTGTTTGCAACAATACAGCTTCTAGTGCTTTAGCTGGGGTAGGGAGAAATTTTTGAAAGCACCTCAGGGATTTAGGAGCACAAATTCCATTAACTTTCAATGGGAGTTACGCTACTAAATACCTTAGGAGCATTCTCTTTCAAAACATCTTCAATCCCCAGTGCTGATGACCCATTAAGGGAGGTGTAATGCAGAAGATAATCACATTTGGGATAGATATTCTCCCCACCCCAGTAGCTTAAGGTTTGCATCTGTTGTGGTTTGTCTCTCTTCTAAGTCCTGCAAGGAACCAAGGTTGGAGGAAGAAGAGCAATTAGAAGGTGGTGGAGGAGCTTATCCGTGGTGGCAGCCAAAAATGAGAAAGGAGACATTTCCCAGAGTGTACACCAGAGGCAGACAAGTTACAAAGAAGAGTCTATGAAATAAAATGCTTAGATGCAAATTTTGTAAAGGCTTCGTGTGGTTTTGTACAACAGAAAGAGCAGTAGAGAAATTTCTGACATATTACCAAATGTAGTAAAATCCATGTCTTCCAAATTTTCCAAAATATTTTCTACTGAAGCAGTAAACCTCTTAAAAGTTGAAGAATCCATCATTTCTGGTGAAAAAGAAAAGTATATATAGTTGAGTTATATACAACAGACAACATAACCTGAAGAAAACAACAAATTCAACCTTCCGAAAAGTTACCTTCAGGTGTTAGTTTAGGTTCATAAGCCTTCCTTTTCTTTTGTTTTTCTTTTTTCTTCATTTTTCTAGCCACTAGGAAACAAATTAAGAGCTTAAAATGAAGATATCTGAAACAAATGTTTTTGTTCAGTTTCGTAAAATATTCTGTTGAAGTTGGATACATGAATATTAGAAGCCATAAACAACATTCTTTAGACTAGCCTATCCACATTTAATATGCTTATATTAAGAATGCAAGGAAGGGTTATATTAATTATATTGAGTAAGATGTACTTTAATACTGATGAATTACCATCACTGAGGGGAGGAGGAGGAGAATAATCATCCATGTCAGAGTCTTCTGGAGTACGATTGCGATAACGGCTACTACCAGAAGTCCTTCTTCCTTCGTGATAATGACTGCTTCTCCTATGATCACCAGAACTTCTCTTATCATGCTCCTCACACTCCCAAGCTTTATCATCATCTCTGTCCTTTTTATGTTTTTTCCGAGAAGCTAGAAATGAAGCAAGTTTTCATTAGATAAACTGAAATCAGAATTATTTACAAGTTTAAGCAAATTTGTGTACCACTGTTACATTAAGCAAGTGTGCATTATAAACCTATAACATTAAAAACCCAGCCATGACATTATCCTAATCATAATTTCTGAAGAACATATAAAGTCCATGCCTGAAACAGGAAGAGAGGCCTGTTAAATTTTTAAAATACTTACTCAGAATGCCTGCCCTTTTAAATAGAATAAGGGAGGGAAAGTTGTAGGGTAAAATTTTTCATAAGTGCGTAAGTGACTTGAGCTCCCACGTTTCATTTTCATTAGGCATCTAGAACCCCAACTCTTATGGACTTTCAATGAGACTTGAGGTTCTAAATACCTACATCACTTTTGAAAATGGGATTTAGGAGTTTAAGTCAGTTAAGCCCATATTTTTAAAGGTATTTAGGTATTGCAATGCCTAACTGATTTAGAGGCCTAAATATTATTTTCAAAAGGGATTTAGACACTTAGGAAATCCATGTTGTTCCTGGACAAAGGGCTAAACAGTGAGGAGGCAAAATTTGCATATTATACAAAATTACTCAAGATAGTTAAGTCCAAAGCAGACTGTGAAGAGTTACAAAGGGATCTCAGAATACTGGGTGACTGGGCAACAAAATGGAGGATGAAATTCAATGTTGATAAATGCAAAGTAATTCATATTGAAAAACAATCCCAATTATACATACAAAAGGGTAGGGACTAAATTAGCTGTTACCACTCAAGGAGGAGATCTTGGAGTCATCATGGACAGTTCTCTGAAAATATCTGCTCAAGGTGCAGCAGCAGTCAAAAAAGCTAACAGAATGTTAGGACCCATTAGGAAAGGAATAGATAATAAGACAGAAAATATCATAATACCACTATATAAAATCTATGTTATGCCCATACCTTGAATACTGCGTGCAATTATGGTTGCCTTGTCTCAAAAAAAGATGTATTAGAATTGGAAAAGGTACAGAGAAGGGCAACAAAATGATTATGGGCATGGAACAGAGGAGAGATTAAAAACATTGGGACTGTTCAGTTTAGAAAAGAGATGACTAAGGCGGAATATTTTACAGGTGTGTAAAAACATGACCAGTGTGGAGAAAGTGCATAAGGAAGTGTTATTTACCCCTTCACATAACACACGAACCAGGTAGTCACCTGATTAAATTAATAGGCAGCAGATTTAAAACAAACATAAGGAAGCACTATTTCACACCATGCACTGTGTATATGTGGAACTCATTGCCAGGGGATGTTGTGAAGGACAAAAGTATAACTGGGTTAAACAAAAATTAGGTAAGTTCATGGAAGACAGGTCTATCAGTGGCTATTAGCCAAGACGGTCAGGGATGCCACCCCATACTCTCTGGGTGTTCGCAAACCTCTCACTGCCAGAAGCCGGGACTGGACGACAGAGGATGGATCACTCAATGATTGCCTGTTGTGTTCATTCCCTCTGAAGGATTTGGCATTGGCCACTGGCGGAAGACAGGATACTGGGCAAGACGGACCATTGGTCTGGCCCAGTATCGCCATTCTTCTATTCTTATGTTCTTAAATCCCATCACTGTTGAGTGCAGCAATGCCTAAATACCTTTAAAAAACTGGGCCTTAGGATTTTTTAAATTTTAATTATGATACATTACACAAAATTCAGTGTTCTGAAGGTGAGTAGCTAAAAGGTGGAAGCTAGAGACAAAACCCCAGAGCCAGAGAATGAGACTGTGGCTGAAACCAGAGACAGTAACTGTAGCCAGCAGAACTGACAACAGGACAAATCTCACAGGCTAATCAAACTGTGGTAGAAATCCAAACAGCTGAACAGTGGTTAATTCCAAGCGAGATTCGTGTACTTATGGAACTGATAAAAATGGTTGCGAATGTGTATGTCAGCGGTGGAAAGCTAGCAAAGCAATTGCTCATGAAACTACTTGGAGACAAGGAAAGCAATCTGGGATGCTTGGAAGTTGGGAGAAATACTGGAAGGGAAATAAGTGCTTGGGGACTGTCCCACCTCTGTCACCTCTTAAAGGAATGGTTTCAGAGTAACAGCCGTGTTAGTCTGTATTCGCAAAAAGAAAAGGAGTACTTGTGGCACCTTAGAGACTAACCAATTTATTAGAGCATAAGCTTTCGTGAGCTACAGCTCACTTCATCAGATGCATATCGTGGAAACTGCAGCAGACTTTATATATACAGAGAGAATATGAACCAATACCTCCTCCCACCCCACTGTCCTGCTGGTAATAGCTTATCTAGATAATAGCTTATCTAGATAAGCTATTACCAGCAGGACAGTGGGGTGGGAGGAGGTATTGGTTCATATTCATATTCTCTCTGTATATATAAAGTCTGCTGCAGTTTCCACGATATGCATCTGATGAAGTGAGCTGTAGCTCACGAAAGCTTATGCTCTAATAAATTGGTTAGTCTCTAAGGTGCCACAAGTACTCCTTTTCTTAAAGGAATGACACTGTATAAACCTGAACTGCTGATTTAAACAAAAACAAAAAACCACCACCTTTTCAAAAGGCGCCAAACCTTTTCTGGAGTCAGGGGAACTCTACTTATTCAAGAAGTTTACAAAAATCTGTTTTATTCTTCCTTAGTATCAGATCTTAGTTCATTTTGAGGCTGACTTATCTAAATGTAAGTAAGTACCAGCTGCTTCACAGGGGCCAATGCCTAATTTTCAGTTAAGTTTTCTAAAAAGTGTTTTTCTTTAGAATGAAAGCAAACATTAAGGGAGGATTTTAAGAGATGGGTATTACGCATCTTACCTGCTGTTCTGAAATCTGTGCTGCACGGGATTTGTATCTGAACAAGCATACTTATTTCTTCTCCACTGAGCAGCATAGAACCTGTCCCAAGATGCTCGATGCTGAAAGGACCTTCAAATTTTTGCTAAGTGGCCTGTATTTTTACCTGGCCAGAGAGACCAGTAGTTCTAGTGATTGTGCAAACTAGGAAACTTTTAGTGCAGGGTAGCAGGGTCCACACGAACAGTGAGTGCGCAGCATACTAGTGAGCTGTAGATTTACTCTATACCTTACCACATACTAATTGTTCATCTAGACAAGCCCATTGTATAACACAGGTTTACTCTGGAAAGTGTCTCTAAAAATGGCATTACTCTACTGACAATTTCCAGATGAAATTTTCTTCATTTGGCAAATAAACGTGTATTTAACCTGGCTTCCTGCAAATCAATTTGGAATCTGAAAACCAGGAAAGTTCCTCCTTGAAATGTGCATCATCACTAGTAATAAAAGTTCTGCAGGCCATCTAGTCCAGCATCCTGTCTCTTACAGGGATAATATCAGTAGAGCTGGTTGGAAATCAGAATTTTTGGTTTATGGGAAGTATTGACATTTCAAAATTTGTTTTCATTGCAAAATGGAACAAAATTATATTCTGAAAATGATTCTGAAATTGTTTCTTTTTTATTTTTATTTTCACATTTCATAGCAGATCAATAATAATAATAATAATATAATATGCCCTATAACTGATGTCATATGAAAATAATATATTTTCAAATTTTATTGTTTTAAAACCATGAAAGGTAGCCACAACTTAGTATTGACAAACATGTTATCGTATTTTCTAGATCAATCAGTATTAAGTTGCAACTCCCCTTAAGAATTTTAGAACAGTAAAACAAAAATAGAATATTTCAACTATGTCATTATGTCATGTCAGTAGGAGTATTACCACCACTACTGGTATGATAATATTGAAACATAATAAAAATATAAATATGAAAAACTATAAACATTCAAAACAAAACTATTCCCCAAAATAAAAAAATTCTGAAATGAAACAGTTGAAAAAACATTTAGACAAAAAATTTTCAACCAGTTTTAAAGTACCAAATACTTCTGAAGAAGATGTAAGGACCATAAAAGTAGGCATATGCGGGATAATCTGACCCCACATTAAGTCTCATCCTGATCTCTAGGAGGTAAAGCTTGATGTAAGCCATGAAACAGGTTTAATATTCCTTCCAAAATTGTTAATTATAATTCTGGATATTCTTGATATCCACATAAATACCCAATGCATTTTTCAATCTTGTTAAATTCTTGGCCTTAACAACTTCCCATGGCAACGAGTTCCACGGTTAAATCCAAGCTGTGTGAAAAAATATTTTCTTTTATCCATTTTGTATTTCCCATCTTTTAATTTAATTAAATGTCCCCTTTGTTCTTGTGTTAGGTGAAAGGAAAAAAACCCTTCTCAGTCTACCTACTCACTGCAACCTCCTCATTTATTCATCTCCATGGTAAGAGAACAATTCAATTCACTCCCTCTCTTCATACCAAAATGTGTTCATGCTTTTGATCATTCTTGTCACTCTTCTCTGAACCCCCTCTAATTCTGCAATATCATTTCTGAAATGGCATGACCAGTACCATACACAGTAGTCCAGATGAGGCTGCACCACTGATGTATAAAGGCATTACATGAATATCTGTATTATTCACCATCCTATTCTTTATGCATCTTAACAGCTTTTTTGACTGGAGCTACACATTGAGTAGAGATCTTCACTTAAGTTTCTACAATGACACCCTAGTCCCTTTCTTGAGTAGATCCAATTAATTTTGAACCCTGTAAGGTGTGTGAGTTGTTTAAATATTTCCTTGCAATGGGATTACTTTGTATTTATCAACATTCAATTTCATTTGCCACTATGTTGTCCATTTACATAACCTTTTTAGGTCTTTCTGGATTTCCTCATAGTCTTTTCTGATCTGGACAAACATAAGTAACTTTGCATCACCTGTAAATTTTGCTACCTCACTACAGTCCTTCCTCCCTTTCCAGAATATATTAAACAACACAGAACCCAATATGGAATCTTGAGGCAACCCTGTTAATTTTCATCATGGAAAAAGGTTAACAGCCAGGTGCCCCAAAATTCTGTACATCATGGTCAAAACAGCAGCCATTGGTGTCTTTAAAAAAAAGGTAGTGTACTCCTCTTTGGGTTTCCATCTGGATGTGATGAGATTTCTCTTTTAGAGTAGGTGATAGAATTGTCTGTGGTCTCAATCAGACCCATGGGAGCTCAGTATCAGATTATAATACATGATTTTGATGACCATCTTGCTTTTCCTCCCCCAAATAACTTCCATTCAGGCCTGATTTCAAAGGTTATCTCAAGAGCTGTTAGAACTAGAAGTAATTTTGATTTGTCCAAGCAATAATACCCTCCACCCCCAGAGGATGGGGCAGTCCAAAAAAGGCTGTGTCTGAGAAACCCACTGGGAAGAAGGAGACCAAGAGTCTCCTTTTTTCTTCTTCTTGTGTTTCCAGTTAGGAAAAGTGACAGGTTGGTTTGTGCGTGTTTTCTTTTTTGAGGCTTAAAAAAATTCCTACGGCCACATCACAAGGAGAGTTGTTTGGTATGACGAATTCCAGACCTCTGACTGATCTAGCCCCTGTATGCAGTCAAATCTATCAGTCTGCCTCCAGTACTCCAGGGAGAAGGAGACTATTCCCCAGTTCAGTTTGTCAGACATGGAGGAGACATGAGAATTTACAAAACTAGCTATTAAGATAGTAAATAGCATTATGTGGCAGCACTAGGAGTTTGAGATCCCTGACTGCAAAAATCACAGTGGAACTAAAGTATGGGTGAAGATAGATGATAAATATTCAGTTTTAAAATATGGGTGGTCACCAAATTCATTAAATTATTTTTTCAACATTTTCATATAGAATATTATCTATGTAAAACTTCTCAGGTCTTTTTTAATGGTCTTTTCTTTAACCTGAGTCTAAAAGTGTCCTAGAGCACAAGTGAAAAAGTCTACGAGATATTCTGCCATACATGTAGGATTGGGGAGAGAAGTTTAACAGGCTACCTATTCATCTTGCGTGGTAAATTTAGGTTTAGTAATTTTTCCTAAAAATAAGTTACTCAGTCAACGAGTTATCTAGACCCCAAACTTAACTAGTTCTTATATTGTTTTGACTAGTCAGCTAAGAAATCTGTTAGCAAGAGCAAAGAGTTATCCTGCTGTGTAATAGTAGTAATAGAATGATGTACTACTTACATTCAAAAGCTTCTTCGCTTTCATTGTCTTCATCAGAACTGATCTCAGCATATTTTGGTTTCTCATTAACTGTGCTACGTTTGCGCTTGTTCATTTTCACACGTTCACAAAGTGGCATGGTGGATTCAATTTCTGCCAGGAGCTCAGGAGGCAACTCCTTTAACACTGACTGATCTATGCTACCTATTAATGAAGAGTAAGAAGAGTAAATGTAGATCACTAAGGGACCAAAGCTGTAGTCCTTTCTCAGGACTAATTCTAATAGAGCACCCACTAAATATCTCATAGTTAGATATTCTTGAAAGTAACTGATGTCATGAAGTCCTCTGTCCAAAGTTTTATATTTTGTCAACTTTACAATTAAAATGATCATACTGTATCTCTTACAAATGTACTTTAAAAAAATATTTACCAGCATATACATGATACAAATTCAACCAGCGACCTTCACATACATTTCCCTCACTCCCACTAAACAGAGTCTTACTTTAGTTGGTTGTCCAAATTTGCAGAAGTGTTTAAAAAAATTAGGCTAAGTCAGGATTCAGTATGCATCATGGTCACATTTCTACTTATTCTGCAACATCTCCTTTACCAGTGCACATAAGAGGATTACTTTGCAATATCAGAGGGTGGAAACAAAAGCAATCAGAATTTATAAGGTTGTTAACTTTAAAAAATAAGGCCCAGATGACTAGCACACCTCAATTGTTTCCTATGTAGAAATACAACTTTTTTGTGGCTATTACAGAGTTCATTTTTGTTGCTCTTTTCTTAAGCTTAACACAAACTTAAAAAACTTAAAGCGATTGATTAGGTACCAAATAAAAAGAAACAGCAAATAGGAGTACACTATTTTCTACTAATATTCCTTACAGTACCAGAAAGATTATGTAGCATCACATTGCTGTCATCACACATTTTGGTAGTGCTGTTAGGCCTATACAAAGCCAGGACCTCTTAAAGACACTCTTCTATAGGAAGGGTCACACACATATTTCTTAGCAATCAGCCAGGAAAACCAAATTAGTTCAAAGACCAAGTATTATGCTTCAGCACTGGTTCTAATGCACCAATCCTTCACAGACTTATACAGGTGCATATATTTATGCACTGAATAGCTTCACTGAAGTTAATGAGACTACTCATAGCGCAAAAAGCATGTGCATAAGTCTTTAGAGAATTGTGGCCTAAATAAAGGCATGACAAAAAGCAACTCTGGAGGGGAAGACAAGGAGTGCCAGGGGACAAGAAGAACATGTTTCTGCAACTCAGTTTTTAGTATTTTCTTTCTTGTTGAATTCAACAGGATATGGTCTGCTCTGTACAAATCATCTCTCACCAAAGTTTCTTAAGAAGAGTTGAGGTTATTATATACACAGAGCCTCATTTGTTCAGGTACATATAGAAACACCTGGAAAATCCAAGTTTATGCATAAGAAATGAGTCTTATGGTAACAAGCATTAGTCTACAAAACACATGCTAATGATTTTGCTCTGCTTCAAATTTACAGGATACTTATAAAAACTAAAGGGACACAACTTTCAAACAGAAATGTGATTTTTATTTCCTAAAATATTTAAGAGTAAAACATTGAGGAAAATTTGTTTTCAATGTATTTCATTTTTGCATTTGATAGTGGATTTAGTGTATAGTTTTACTGTTAGCACACTGCACAGTCAGTCACCTTTTCCTCTAGTTTGTGTGCCTTTTTTGAACAGTAGTATGGGAGGGGAAAACATTTTGCAGTTTTCTTTAGATAAGATTTTTAAAACCACAAAAATTGGCAGAAGGCAACAGGGGCAGCTGAACTACCTGAAACTCCATTCAAGTTTTGAAATTGACTAGGATACGTTGATGAAGTGCCTCTAATATATTAGCTACCATGCATGTTAAACCTTTTTTATATTTGTACACTACAATATATTTGTAACAATCAAAAATAAGTATAATGAATCATAATTTATACTTGGGAATCTTTACATTTTAAAATATAAAGACATTTTATGTGTATGTATTTTACTATACAGCATTGTAAACAAAATTTCTGAACACTGATATGTTGTCAGATACAATCCATCACTTTTCACACTTACCTCTGTAAAGTCCTAACTACATCATAATCAATCACGTTGGTGAACCCTGTGAGAACATAGCTGCCACCAACATGGTTAAAGTGTAGTTCAATTTTACAGTATAAACAAAATGTGTGTTATAACCTTGTCTGTGAAATATGCTAAAGCTTTGGCAGATCCAAATATAATATTTCCTAGTTAAAATAACAATTCTGTGATCCACGATTAAATAATACTGTAATGAGGAATACTAGAAAAATACGTGGGGAGGTTGGCATACAAGATATGTACTTTTTCTGAAAAAGTTCTCTAAAACAGCTTCAGTCTGAGCGTTCAAATGTATATTAAAAGCTTTGACAGTTAATATTAAAAAAATACTTTAAAAATATATTCACGCAAGTAACCTAACAGACAAGTCCCAGAGTTCAGTGACCAAAAACGGCACCCTGTTACGCTTTTCCAGAATAACTTTTTCCCTAAAATTCCTAGATTCACATAAATAATTTCAGCTTGTATCTGTAATTAAAAAAAACATCTTTAATTTTAATGAAAATACTTTCCCCTACCTAGTTGATCATCTAAATTAATAATCCAAATTATCAGTCGATTTTATTCTGAGAAATGTCATGGTATTTGCATTTATTTTACAACCTGAAAAAAATACAAGTAACTTGCTTCCCTCAGCTTCCTTTATTTACACTATTCAATAATAGGATCAGAAGCCTTTCACGGTATAGCATTTTGTCTGTTGGCATCTTTATTTTATTACAAAAGACTAAAAGCCCATTGGTACAATTAAATGCCCCCAAACTTAGCTAATCCCGGGGTAAAGTTGCCCAGTAGTGCACTGTGATGTTTCAGAATGCGTTGTGGCTAAATTTAAAACACTATGAACCAGGAAATGAAGAGTTGACACACACACTACCCTTGCAATGCAACTTTAACTTTACCCCAGCTGGAGATGGCAACAGCCACTAGGAATGGCTCCATAAGGGTGGTGTAAAGATTAACAAACTATCAAGGAGAATGGATTCTCTATCTTTGAATGCCTTCACATCAAGATTTACTAAAAAGATGTTTTAGTCAATCACAAGTTAACAGGCTCAATACAGGCGTAACTGGATGAAATTCTCTAGTCTAAGATACACAAGTTATCAGACTAGATGGTCTACTGTTCCTTCTAGTCTTAACACCTATGAATCTATAATAAGTAGGTATGAGAAAGGATTAAGAGAATGTGCCATTGCTTGTACTCTGGTTCATAGATTCGAATTCCAGCATTTATCGACATGCACTCCAGCTGCATTCACTATGTTAGGTGTAGCTGTACTGAATGGATAAGGGATTAGTAGAAGCAGCCTGGCTACAATATGAGGAGAAACACATATGGACTTTGAGGGATCAAGTACGCCTCATTTGAGCACTGAATTTTGTAGGCTGTGTCAGTAGAAGTGCATGAGGGTGTCTTCTTGACCTGGGGATTATCAGCAGTGGTTTCCAGGGTTTAGTGACAGGAAAATAAAGGCAATGTCTCAGAAGAAATCCTCAGCACAAAGGTGAAGGGGTGATAACATTTAGTGAGTCTGGGGATGTTTGTGTGCAGTAAGGTTAGTGTTTGAATGTAGGCTAGGTGCAGGTAGCTCCTGTTTGCTACACCTGACATAAACCCAACATAACCTAAAATGGAGAAAGGCACTCTGACACCAGAAGAAGTGTCTCTACACAGGGAGATATACTGGTAACTACAGCAGCAGGAAGTCACACCTCATCTAATACCGATACAGCTTCCCATGTAGACAAAACATTTGTTTCTGTCTCAGTTCTTCATCTGTAAAATGGGAGTAATAGCACTTCTCTACCTCACAGAGCTATTGTGAAGATAAATACATTGAAGTCTTTGAGGTGCTCAGGTATTACAGTGATGGGGGGCAGATAAGTGCCTATGATTGAGTGATTGATGGATGTGGGTTCCTGGAGAGGACAGGGTTGAAGCCACCTCAGCATCCCCCGCTGCACAGCTCTGATTCCCTACTTCCACCCCACTCTTCCCTGCACTGTTCCAACACTCCCCCTCACTGCTCTGACCTCCCAGAATCCCCCCAAAAAGCTCAGACTACCCTACCACTGCTCAGATGCTGCTCCCACTCCTCCAACATTTCCTCCCTCATGCCTAATACCAAATGACTAAAATCAGTTGGGGGATGATTAAAGTCATAGTTTTAGCTCCCGTTATGTGCAAAAAAAAAAAAAAAAAAAAAGTTAGACGAACCAAGCGATTTTGTAAAATGCTGGGTTTGTTTAGGGAACTGTATCTTGGGAACCCCTTGCTCAATTGACCCTAAACCTGGATCAATATATCCCACACCCAAATCGGATATGGCAAATTTCAAGGCAATCTGGACAAAGATTCAGATTTTAGAGCATTTAGAATAGTTAGCCTTTAACTAGGAAGTAATGAAAAATCTCAGCTATAGCACAGCGTAAGTTCTTTTGTACCAGCTTCCAATGGAGGCAAAGAGATACTTTTGATTAGTAATCGAAGTACAGGACTAGGGATCATTTCAACAAGGTGGTTTTTATTCCTTAGTGTCCTTCTCTGAACTTCTCAATTTTACCTATTTCTAAAATGAGGCTAGTACAACCCACTTTTGACAAATGCTTTGAAAGAAAAATATGAAGTGCAAAATCATATAATAGTACTCTGTAGAGACACTGTTGGCAGATTCATGACCAACTATGATTAATTTGAAATTTTGTTTTTATTTGATAAGCGTGGTAGTGGTTTTTTTTGTTTTGTTTTGTGCACAAATGTAAGAACTTAGTATCTTTTTTACCAATATGGAAGCTTAGATTTTGTAATTGATGTGACCCACAGATTTGTCATACCCTATGTTATGATTAAACAAATTAAAATTTGAGCCATCAACCCTCTTGAATGTTACTATTTTCAAAATGGAAAGTGAAAATATGCCTCAACTGAGGTAGTTGCATAACTTTTTCTCACATTAATGAATCACTTGTACATAACACTTTCTCCACAGACATTTGAGATATTGGTAAGCAAAAGAAAAAACAAGCTTATTTCTTTTGTCCCAGACTGTTATATACCAACTTTTAATGGGACAAGATGGTAAAATTAAGAGGAAAATAAGATTTTTTAAACATGCAGAACATCACTATGCTATCATTTCCCCGCCCCACTCATTCACTTTCTTTAAAACCACAACTCATTTAACTGAACCCATTAAATTTAAGTTTAAAACTGATTTTAATATTTCCATCTCTTTTGAGGTCACAATGAGAGTTTCTTTGCTTGCTTTCAACCTTCACTATCATTTTGGCAAAAGTCAGGGGTCTCTTGAACTTCATGACCTAATCATTGTGTTCCTTTTTAAAATAAAAATGTAATTTTAAATAATCATTACATTCACCAAAATAAGATAGTCTTAAAAATTAAATTTCAGGTGAATGGTAATCATCTAACTTGAAATAATTACATTTATAATTTTAAAAAGATATTTAAAACTACAATATGGTATTATAAGGAGCACTTAACTATCAAAAAGACATGAGAAAAAAGAAAAATCAATAATCTGAAAGCAAACAAATAGTTCTATCTTACTCCTATTATAGTCATAGGCCAAACTCATATTGAATATGAACAGGATCAAGTTTAAAGGTAGAAGTCAACAGGTTAAACTTTCTTAGGTGGAAAAATCACCTAAAGCAGATCAAAAGTGTTGAATGCTTTACTACCAGAAAAATTCGTTCACCAGTGGCTAGTAGGAAATTTTCCCATTGTCAAGTTCTGCTGAATGTAAACTTTCACTAAAAAAAAAGGCACATTTTTCCAATCACAAATGTCTAAAAGTAAGCAAACACATCCAACATTTAGAAATCTAAATAAATGGCTTCACTTTCAGAGGTGTTGACTTCTACAAGGGTTGTAAGTGCTTAGCATCTCTGAAAAATTATACCACAAGTTTCTAACGTTTTTGCTGCAAAGATAAACTTTCAAATGCGAACCAATTAAGTTCTGTCTTTCTGAATCTGCAAAAAGACAGTCCATGTCTTATTCTATTTTTGCTCTCCAGGAGATGAACAAAATTTACAATAATCTGGTCAGTTTCAGGACTGTGTTCAGAAGTAGATGAGCATCATGTCTATTTCACTCTTTTGCACTTAGACAATGCTTGGAGCAGCAGCAAAGGCAGGCGCTGGAGTGGAGGAGAAAAAAAATAGAGGACAACCCACACAACTCATGGTAGACTGGACATGGAGAGAGGGGTGAGGTAACTGAGACCTCTCCTCTTTGCAGTAGCAAACTAAGATATATGAGAGAAAGATATTGATTGTGTGTGTCTGCTTCTGACATCTGACAACCAAGGGGGTTACAAGTTGATCTGATATCTGCTAAGGAATGGGCATACAAAAGATGAACCTTCCAGAGCACTATGTTAGTATAAATCCTGGGAGTGGGAAGTGGTAGAGTCCTGTAGTGAGACAGTGATTCTGCACACGGGCCCTGCAGGACCTGCTACCATAATAGCGGGAGCAGGTAAAATGTACTTTGTTGCGGGTAGAATTGGGTGGGAAAAAAACCAGACTGCAGTAATTTGTGGGAAAACACTAAACCTCTCATCAGTTTACCATGTAAAAATTGCATCTGAATTCCATTTATATATAGATTAACCAATTTTTTTTTTAAAAGTAGCATGGGGAAATCTGTCTCTCTTGCAGAATTTGCAGGATCTAAAGTTTTTGTGGGTAGGAGTGGGATAAAAATGCAAGAAACAATGCAGTAATGGGTAGGAGTAGGTATTGTGGGGTGCGGTGGAAGCAGAATTTTTAAAAGTCCCGTGCAGGGTTCTAGAAATTCACCACTTGCTTTTTAGGGTTTCCTTCCACTTTTTGTGTCAACTTCCAGCTATCATGTCTGGGAAATTTTTCAAACGATAAACCTGTTCAATACAACCCAGACAGGGCAAAGCCTAGAACAGAATTAAATTAGACACTTTATCTTTGCTTGCGCTAGAATTATTTTTAAAAAAATCCATTTTATCATTACAAAGTCACATAATTGTATTTCTATCCTATTCAGAAGTTGAAAAAGCAAGGAAGATATTTCCCCCTAATGACAGCATTCTAGTAATGCTGTTTTGAATACATGTATATTTAATATACAAATTTAACTAATTTAAAACTTTTATGTAAATTTCCTTATAGTCCCTGTGTTAGGGCCCCTGCTGGAGGCCTCATGCCCCTGCATCAGCCTGCCCCAGAGTAGAGCAGCGAGAAGTCCTCCAGGCAGCCTAGAGTGGCTGCAGAAGAGCGGCCAATCAGAGGAGCTGCTGGAGTGACCAATAAGGAGCCAAAAGGGCCAGATAAAAGGCAAGCAGCAGAGCAGAGCCTTCAGTTGCTGTGTGGAGCTTGACAAGGGAGGCCCAGGTGCCTGTCTGGCTAGATGAACAGCATGCCATGGATAGCTCACTGCAGAGAGATCACCTGTCAGAACCAAGCCCAAGGAAAGCTGCTGAAGACCAGCCGAGAGAACCAGCGGCCAGGGGGTGCTTGCAAGAGGCAGGTGCTACCCTGATGTAAAACCAAAAAAAGAAATGCATGCTCACTCCAGCCAACCAAAGGGAGCTGTCCATGAGAGGTGGGTGCCTCCCCCCAAAAAGACTTTGATTGCAGGTATATTGGCTAGAGAAAAGGGGGCACTTGTAAGAGGTGGGTGCTGAACCCCGTTACATTATGGTACCAAAGTCGGATCTTCAGACTGACCTTGTCTAAAGGGGGCCAGGACAGAATTCACTCTTTTACTTGGTCAAGCTTTCAACTGTTTTACTACAAGCTTTTAACTGTGTTATTGTGTGAGGCCAGAGGCAGCGGCAGCGGCAGCAACAAAACAGTGAAGACAGAGGCTGAAGAAAGCTGGAGGCAGAGGTGGAGGCAAAGGCAGTTAGACAATGAAGGCAGAGGCCAAAGAAGGGCCGGAGCCAGAAGCAGGCACAGAAACAGGCAATATTTTAATTATTTATTGGGCAGAGCCAGAGCCCAAAGAGAGCCAGAGGCAGCCCAAGTGGAGTACACCCTGACTAACGGGGGCATGAGAAAAGACTGGGCGGGGGGGGAAGAACCACTGCCTCAAACCTGTCTGAAGGGGGAGGTGTGTGGCAGGGTGGACTAGGTCCTGAGGCCCCCTGCTGGAGGCCTCATGGCCCTACATCACTCTGCCCCAGACCTAGAGCAGCAAGAAGTCCTCCAGGAAGCTTAGAGTGGCCGCAGAAGTGTGGTCAATCAGAGGGGCTGAAAGGAGGACAATCAGAGGAGCAACCAATAAGGGGCCAGAAGGGCCAGATAAAAGGCAAGCAGCACAGCACAGCCTTAAGTTGCTGTGTGGAGCTTGACAAGACAGGACCGGGTGCCTGGATGGCTAAACGAGCGGCAGGCCACAGACAGCTCACTGGGCAGAACTGAGCCCAGGGAAAGCTGCCGAAGACCAGCTGAGAGAACCAGCAGACAGGTGGATGCTTATGAGAGGCAGGTGCCACCCTGATATGAGACACCCCCCCACCCCCCCAAAAAAGCAGGCTCACACTAAAGCAACCAAAGAGGGCTGTCCGTGAGAGGCGGGTGCTGGCCCAAAAGAAGACTGATTGCAGGTATATCAGCAAGAGAAAAGGGGGCAGTCATGAGAGGTAAGTGCTGACCCCATTACAGTCCCACATGCTCCCATGTTTTTTCCAGATGCCTGGGGAGCCTTTTAGTGCAATGGACATGACTCTCAGCTGGTGTAGTCAATAGAGCAACACCTATTTATATCAACTGAGGATCTGGCCCATTGAATGCAAAACTGAACAAGACACTGTTTGAAGCCTCTTTCTATTATTATACCAAATGAAAGTTATATCTGCCATAAATCCCAAATGGTCTGCAGCTCTGCTGGTATAGTCTCTAATGTTTATAAAGGCGCCTTCAAACATTGCACTCATCAAGATAATCAATAAGTCAAACTTCTGTAAATTCCAAGCATTCCAGATATTGGTTTCACAGCATTTAATAGATGTTCTAGTTTCACCATTGGAAGCACCATTGGTGCTTCCTGAACCATAGCTATTAAACTTACAGGACTTAAAAGCTCAACCAGATGTACTTATACATTTTATAAATTCCATGAACTCTATTTTTCTCATGGAATTTACAAATTTTGCCAGCTTCGTGCAAGTAGCTACAATTCACAAAGAATTGCAAGACTCCTTAACTGTGGCATAAATACCTTTCAGCTCCCCTACTACTCCTTCCCAGTTATGTTATAAATGTGAATTGCCCCATACATCTCATGAAAGGGGGGCATGGATCAGTGTTCATATCGCACTCCCCATCAGTACCCAGACCAAATTTGGCAATGAATCCTGGTCATGTGCCACCTGAGGCACATTGCACATATGCTAAGGAGATGATCTCCTGGAAGCAGTGAAGGATTCTCCTGACCCAATCAGAGAACTGTGTGGGAGAGCAGGAGGAGAATGCAACATGCCAAGCTCACTTAGCCAAGACATAGATATACCCTGGATGCTGGGGTAAGTACGGGGGAATCCACTGGTACCGTTTCTAGGAGCAGAAACCACTACCCCTGCCTCACTGGGAAAGAAGGCCTTCAACAGGGCCACAGTGTGGGGCAGAGCCACAGGGAGCCCCTGTGACAGCTTATGCTCAGGACCATGGAGTGCATTACTCCAGCCTGCCAATTACCACATGAATAGTGCTTAGACTACAACATGCCCTGAAAACTCAATATGGGATCCAACAACCAAGCAGGATTCTTTATTTCTCACGCATCACCCCCAGAAATAAATGTTCTGAAGGCCAAAGTATACCTCTCACTGACACCAAGAGTTCCATTTCCATCAATAAGTTTGAATAGATGTAACTGTTTGCAACTTCAAAACAATTTTGATGTCACACAAGTACATTTCAGGAAAGATGTGGACAAATTGGAGAAAGTCCAGAGAAGAGCAACAAAAATCATCGTTAAAGGTCTAGAAAACATGACCTATGAGGGAAGATTGAAGAAATTGGGTTTGTTTAGTCTGGAAAAGAGAAGACTGAAAGGGGACACGATAACAGTTTTCAAGTACATAAAAGGTTGTTAAAAGGAGGAGGGAGAAAAATTGTTGTTCTTAACCTCTGAGGATAGGACAAGAAGCAATGAGCTTAAATTGCAGCAAGGGTGGTTTAGATTGGACATTAGGAAAAACTTCCTGTCATAGTGGTTAAACACTGGAATAAATTCCCTAGGGAGGTTGTGGAATCTCCATCACTGGGGATTTTTAAGAGCAGGTTGGACAAATAGCTGTCAGGGATGATCTAGATAATGCTTAGTCCTGCCTTGAGTGCAGGGGACTGGACTAACTGACCTCTCGAAGTCCCTTCTAGTTCTATGATTCTATAAGTATAATATTGGCTCTGCAGTGTTAGTGGGAATAAGTATCAGTAAAAAAAAATTAGTTGCTTCTGTAGGAAGAATACACTTAAGGAGCAGTTTTAAGTAAGATGATGCCATTTTTACACAGTCACAGAACAGCTGCACAGTGTTATCAGTGTGTCTTAACAGAAACTTCTGGGGAGTGGTTAAAATCTCCTTTGTAGATCTAGCCAGAATCTGAAAGCATTCAGTACAAATACGGTATCCATGCTGATTAATCCTAAAATGATCTGTCTAAATATGAAAAATGGTCCTCTGCACTAGACTTTGTCAAAGATTCTTCGGTGAAACCACTACAGTTTTTAAGACAAGCTCATGTGCGATATGACAAGACCCAAAAAACGGTATTCTACACAAGTTTCAAAAAAAATCCCATTTGTCCTATGGAGAGTAGGAAGCTTTTCTCAACCAGCATCAGCGTCTACAGAACTGAAGCCTCTATTAAAAATAATTACATTTATTTTTGTTGTGGTGGCTTCCAAACATGAATTGAATGTAAACCAAATCACCAATATCTTCTTAAGTCTGCAGACAGTTCCATTTCCTTTGTGGCTGCTCTTTATTTTGGCAAGCTGCTGCAGAGAGAACTGCTCCTTTCCAAATTCTATGAGTAGCCAGGAAACTGAGAAGAATCAGCTCAATTTCATGCTGCAGCTCAAGGGCACAGCTATGAGCAGAAACAGAGGCAGACACTGGAGCTATTGACTGGAAAGAACGAAGAACTGGAATCTGGGTAGAGGAAGGATTGCAGATATAACCCACTCACCGCAGCCAGACTACTGAGGAGAAAGAAGAATACCAGAGACCTCACACACAACCCACCTTTGCAGTAAGAGTAGAAGGGGGAGGAGGAGTAGAAGGGGGAGGAGGAGGGACTCACAGATTTTTAGACCAGAAGAGAACATTATAGTAATTTATTATTATTTGAATAACACAAATCATAGAATTTATCCAAGCGATGCCTGTATCAAGCCCATAACTTCTGGTTGAGCTGGAGCTATCTTTTAGAAAAAACATTCAATCTGTGAACGGAACAGAGAAAATGTTCCTTTTTCCTTCAAACAGCCAGAGGGGATTGGAGGGATGATTCAAATTTATTAATGGCCTACTAGCTAGAGGCCTATATGAAGAACAGTGATCCCAAATCAAGGTTCAGGATAACAACTTGGAGAATCCCAGGAACCTCCTTTTTCCCAGCAATGCCCCTATTTTTTAAGTCTTTGGCTAACAGGCTTATCCCTCTGTCTATTAGGAGTCTGTTAAAATTACACAAGCCCATGTACCTGGGATGGCTGTGCAGCAGAGAGAAAGCTTGATGGAGAAAAAACTGCATGCCACTAAGGATTTGTTTAGATGAAAAATTGCACCAGTTTAACTAATGGTGTGATTTTTAAATTGATTTAATTTGACAGCTGCTAAAAGCTGTTTGGACACTTATTTCAGTTGAAACCAGGTTTATTTTAGGTCATCTTAAATTGATTAGGAAAATTTTAAGCTAAATTTAAATAAACCAATCAAACTGAATGAGTATCTATAGAGGGTTTTGCAGCAGTTCAACAAAATCTGTTTAAAAATTAAACCAGAGCAACCTGTGTGCATAGACAGGCCTCAGAGGTTTCTTGGGGGGTAGCAGAAGAAGAAAGGACAAGGAAAATACGGGGAAGGAGGTGCAGAACACCATGTAGGAATTGTAAGAGAAATAGACGAAAGTTAGTGGGGGGAAAGAAAATGGACATTGAAGACAACACGGGAAAAGACTCACCACAACTTATTATATGATAGAAGAGAAAAAAAGCTGAGTGAAACCATGCAGGAAAGTAATGAATAAACAAAAGCAAGGGTGTTATCAAAAGTTACATTTATAAGAATGTCTGACAAATTTAAAAATTAAATGTTGTACACAAACACAGAACAATAAATTCCTTTAAATTGGAGAAGGCATAGTTTTGGGAAATGGCACAAGTGTTTTTCATACTGGCTAGGCAGAATCCTTCAGCCAGCAGTTGCCAAGGGAGACCTTTAGATCTAGTTATGAGTGTTTTCAAACACTGAATTACACCGAATTATTCAGCATCACACATCATAGAAACAGATTGTCTATAAGGTTTTCAAATGTTAACATAGAACACACATGCAGAATTTGAAGTGCAAAGGCAGTTTCTGAAAAATGTGGATGGCCACATGTCAAAAGATTTATAAAAGAAACCTAGTCACTTTAACTACAGACTCTCCATCGAGCTTATTTCCAGTTCTCTAAGACTATGAGTCTAGAAACAAAACTGAAAAAACTGACAGATGCTAGTTCAGGGATTTACATTTTTCCCCACTAACAGAAAAAAACGTTTTCACTTTGGAAAAGTGACAATATATTGCATGTGTCTATATATGGAATATAAAAAGGGGTAGTTTAAGTTCTATCAGCAAGAGTTTAAGATGAATGCATTGCTCATGTGTGGAAAAGCCATTAATCGCTAAATGGGCAATTTAATCACCACTAAAAAGTGTCATTACAACCTTTAGCCACCATGTGTTCTCTACATGCCACAAATTACAGAAAATCTATTTTAGGAATATTTTAGAGGGTGCATATATATAAACTGCAAAGGACTCAGAGGGAGCAAGAACCTCTAAAAATGATCTAAAATAGATTTTCTACACATGACAAAATTATGATTTCAAAGTCCATCATCTTAGGCCCTTCCAAGAGTAGTGCTGGATCCCATCAGAAAGCATAGAATATTCCTTCGTCAATGGTATAAAGCTCCCATTTCTAATCTTTTAGGCTGAGATATGAGACATAAAATTGTGATTTTTCATTTCTAGAAAGGTTTAGTTATGGTTGCAAGACCCAGCCCTAAACCTCAGAAAGATAACTGTGTGAGGAGGCAGGAGTGAATCTCACATTTTGGAGATGAGAACTTTTCACTGGTAGGTTGATATTTAAAAAAATATAATTGGTGTTTTGAGCAGCTCAGAGGTTTGGAGAGCTAAAATAAACTGTGAGCAGAGATTAGGTGTAGCAGTGAAAGGTGCATGATAAATTTATCACATGGTTTTTTATCTCCATACTTATGTACACACATGCACAACACACAAAGAGCATTACTTCATCTTACTGAATCAAGACAGCTTTATAAGAAAATGTCTAAATGTCAAATCTGTGAGCAATTAGATATGATGTTAGCTATTTAAGCAGCTATGGGCTCATATGTATAAATGTATGTATTTAAAAGCCTCTTCCACCACACAATTGATTTATCCTTTATTTTGTGGCCTGACAGACTTGTAGATGTTGACACATTATGACTTCTACAAGTTTTACATTCATTTAACATCTAAACACTTAAAACCATAATTTTTAACTTGATGGTAAGATAGCTTTCACAATGTGGAGTTATAGTGTTTATCATCTAAATGAGCACTAAGAAACAAATTTGATCAGTCATCTAAATGAAGTGTTAATTCAATACAAAAATCACCCACCTAAAAACATACAAGCTACATCAAATAAGATTCTGTCCACACTATGAATTCAACTACGTCAGCAGACCAGGTTATATATATCAATTAAAAGATCTTCAGTCTTTCAGCATAGATGGGATCAGACAGACAATGGTGTTTCCGAATTGAGCTAAAGGCTCAAGGCTAATACATTAACACAGCCATGCTGCTTTAAGCATACTGGGGGACAACCATGTAGTATGTGGGTTCCCGCAATACTCATTTATAGTGTAGATTGGTTAGATGAGTTTGCCCAATACAACTAGGTGTCCCTACTGAATCATATCATTCCATTCATTTTTTAAGAAGCTATAGATTCCAGGAATAGTAAAAAGTCTTAGGGCTGGATTATACGTGCATGTTTTGCACTGGTGTAACTAAATTGATTTATTTACCCCACTGCAATCCCTAATGTAGAGACACTTAAACCAGTTTAAATCATATTTATACCATATCTATACATGATTTAGAATTAAGTGTCTCTACATAAGGGATTTGCACAGGAGCGTAGTCCCACCGATGAAAGATTTCTAATATCGACAAGCCATTGCATAACTGAGATTATACAGAGTCAAATGGAAACCACTCACGTAATAAAACAGAGAAATAATTCATTAGTGCCAGTTCAATTAGCTCAAATTTTAAAAATATTTATTCAATTTCTATCAATAGCAATATTAAAAAAAATTTAGGAAGAGAGGGAACTTCCTAAATGTAATACAAATTAACCTTAAAAGAGTCTTACCTTTATTTGATTTGGATGACTTGTTCTTGTTGGGTTTAAAACAAGAGCTCCTTGATTTATCTTCTCTGTCTTTAATAAATTTTTGTACATCATCCAAAGAAAGCTTTTGCAGAACAACTACTGGCTTAGCTCCTTTATTTAGATCTTCTACTAGCCCAATCTTCTCCACTTTGTCCTTTTGTTCACCCTTAATTTCAGTTTTCCTTGGCTCCTGAGTGACATTGCCATCTTTATCACGCTTGATTTTTGGAATAACAAAATGTTTCAATGCACCAGATCTTCCCCCCAACAAATAACTGGGAAACTCTGCCTTATTGTCAGTGTGTGGTTTATTACTATCCACTTTACTCTTATTACCATCTGTCCTTCGTTCATCCTTGCTGTTGGGTGATTTAAAACCAGGTTTATCAAGTCTTGATTTACTAGAATCTCCTTTACTTTCCTGTTTAATACGAGGACTGTCTGGTCTTGATTTTTGTTCCCCAGAAGAGAACCTCTCTCTTGACTCACCAGACTCATGTCTATGTTTTCTTTCTAGTTTCTCAGTTTTTGAACTATCAGATTTAATCCCATGTTTGGAGTCATGCTCACTTTTGCTTGAGGATCTCAAATATTCAGGTCTTCTGATCTTGGATGGATCTCCCTTATATCTCTCTGATTCGCCCCTGTCCTCAGATTTTTGTTTAAGGTTATCATGGTCACGCCTTGGAGTCTCAGGAATTGAACGTCCATCTGGTCTTTGTTTTGTTGGATCTGATCTACTTTCAGATTTTACCCTGGAGGGATCAGATTTAATTTCCTGTTTATGTTTAGATATTTCAGGTTTCCTCTCTGAAGACGGTTTACTAGAATCTCTTCTATTATCATGTCTATGTTTTGGCGTTTCAGGCCTGCCTTCATTCTTCTGTTTTGGCGTTTCAGGCCTGCCTTCATTCTTCTGTTTTGGCGTTTCAGGCCTGCCTTCATTCTTCTGTTTTGGCGTTTCAGGCCTGTGTCTTATTTCCTGTTTGCCATTATTTTGTTTGCCCTCATTTTGTTTCACGTCCATCTGTCTGTTCTCATTTTGTTTTGTTTCCATCAGTCTGCTCTCATGGTGTTTCACATCCATTAGTCTGCTGTCATGCTTACTTTCATGTTTACCTTCTATCTGTTTGCTCTCATTGTGTTTACTTTCCATCCATTTGCTTTCATTTTGTTGCATTTCCATCTGTTTGCTCTCATTTTGTTGAATGTCTGTCTTTTGACACTCAGAATCTGACTTTTTTCTAAGGGTCTCGGGATGGTTTTCAGGTTTAAGTTTAAGAACTCCAACAGGGTCTTCTTGGGGAATAAAAATAGATCCATCATTACACTGTTTTATTTCTTCAGGCTTTTTGATGGTGTCTGAATCCTGAGTTACAGTTGCCTGAGAGTCCACTCGTCCTGCTTGCTGAAGATCAATACTAACCATCAATGCTGGCCTTGACCCATTTCCTGCAGAACCTGTCTCCTGAGAAGCTGGTCTATTTCCTCCAGTAGCACCCCCAGCCTCCTGTGGATAAGAATCTTGTTTTCGCTTCTTCAAAGGCTTATCTGCAGATTGAAAGAAAAAAAAAACACAATACACATGAAAGGATAAACCTCTAAGCGAAAGACACCCCCCCCCCCCAAAACCTGAAAAACAGTCTCCCTACAGAAACACAGGCAACAAACCTACCCTATGAAAGTAAGTGTGTGCATATCTGTAAACACATTTTCAGTATATTCATGGATTATGGTTTAATGTTAAAAGAACATGAAAGATAACATGCAGCATTCATAAATCAGCAAATGAAAAAGTTAAGGTGTTCCTCCATAACCAGAATTGCTTTTTATGCATAGTGTAATACATTTTCTACTGCAGGACCCAGTTTGATTCAGTGCACGTAAAGGGAGGCGAAGAAAGCAGAGTTTTGTAGCGAACAAGGCATGGATTCTCTCTGCCCTGTTCACTGTGGTGTTTGGATTGTGTGCAAACAGTTTAAGGGACTAAAACTGAACAGTTAGAATAAAAAAAACTAAACTACCACCTCTGGAGAAGTACAGTGGAAGAGCTGAGGCCTGCACTATAATTCATATACACAAAGGGGCAGTATTGTGAATTTCCAAACCTGAATACTTCACGTTGCAAGCTTAATTTTTTAAAATATTATTTCTGAATGGAATATAAATATCCTCTAACTTCAATTACTTGATTGGACAGTTAAGATTTCAATTTACGGTTTACAATTTACAAAATCAACATATACTTCGAGTAGAATCCTGATAACTTTGGATTTAAAAAAGCAGCACCTTGTCATGGGTAGATTATAAGAAGTCAATATAAAAATAGTATATAGCATGTTTATCATCCATTAAACCTAATTCATTACTATCAGGATTTCCCAACAAGGTATTCTAAATGAACATTCATCTGGTGGGTCCCTGAAGCTAAAAACTTTACTTGCAGTACTTCCCATACTTTCAGGTGTCACAAATCTTTTTGTATTTGGCAAACAAGACCTGAAATGTAGGGTCTGTTTTGTTTTTGTCTTTTAGTTTTTTAAATTCTTTCTTTGAATTTTCAGTTCTTTATTGCAAGATGGATTTTCCCAGCTTCACCTCTGTGTCAGAAGAAAAAAAAATCGACAAGATATAAGAGAGAAAAACATAAAAAGGGTAAGCTTCAAACTCTGAGGGTAGTCGGAGAGATGAAATAAAACTCTGCAAATTGATAATCTCCACAGAAGGAAAATTACAACCTCTGAAAGATTCTCACCCTGGAGAGTAAAAAGCTTGAAGTATCTTCCCTAAAGTTAAAATGAGAGCAAAGTTGTAACAAGCAGCAACATGGTCAACAGTAATAATGTGAACAAGGGATTTTTTTCTCTTAATTTTTGTTCATATCTCTATGTACATATCTATAAAATGAGGACTTGGATGAATCTTAAAAATGCAACATCACATAAAACATTCACGACTGCAGAAGGAAACAGCAAGCAGGTATAAAACTCCACACAAATTGGCTAAAACTGCAAATAAGGAACACTGGAAAATGTAAATAAAACTTTTTTTTGAAGGTGGGAGAGCTTTACTTTAGAAATAAATTCTGGAGCAAAGTGTTTGGAATAGGATTCCCTTCCAACAGCTGAAGACAAGCAAGAATGCATTGTAAATGTGTGAGGAGAAGACCACATAATTGGCTTTGGATAGGTCTATGAACGCTCTGGTTCCGGGCAGGTGGTTGTGATAACCTTGCCTCTGGTCAACTGACCCTTTAACAAGACTTCAGGTGATAGCAATATGAAATGAACTCAGACGTCCACTTGGTTATTGGTCCTTTTGTTAACAGCATTAACCAGCAAATTGATTTAAAAAGAAACAAAATAACGGTTGGAATTTCTAGACTGCACCAAGTAAGAATTCCAAAGACATTTTCACATCCAGTGTACAGAGAAGGGCCTCCCCAAGGTGGGCATCAAAGCATGAGAATAATGTGGGGAAGATGATGGGCTCACTAAGATGGAACTCTGACACCATCCAGAGAGGTCACGAGGGCCTGAAGCTCATTTACTCCACAAGATGAAGTCACTGACGCTAGGAAAATGAACTTCCATGAAAAAAAATTAACCTCAAAAGAGCTGAGTGGCCCAAAAAGAATTTTCTTCCGTTTTGTCAAGACCAGAATAACTTTTCATGACACAGAAGACTTTATAACAGGAGGCTAAAGAAGTTTCAAGCCCCTATAAACTTGACAAGAAATTGCAGAGAAAAAGGTCTACCTTCACCTAGGTCATAATAGGCCAAAAGAGCTGTTCAATGTATCTGGGAGGATTTAGTCTAAGTTGGACTCAAACAAGCAAAGAAGGTGGTCAAGCAGTTTTTGCATGGAAAGGGACTGGCAATCTTCTTTCTAGACATTGCAATCTTCAGTAATGTTAAGATGACCTGACATTAAATTCCTGCCCAAGTTTCTTAGACAAGAATAGAGACCATATCTTATTACTCATATCCAGATGTGGCTGATCTAGGACTGTGGCAAAAATGTTTCCCAGTTTTTAAATACATTAACTGACCAAGCTCCATTTGGACTGGATCTGGAACTATTAGGTGGATGGGGAGAGAAAAGGGTATGTATATACTGGAGATTAGGACAGATTAAACAGGAAGGAAGTTAAGATGACAAATAGGAATGGGAACCGGTATTGGAGGAGTAATTTCTGACAGATGTCCCCTGGTTAGGAGTTACTGGTTGATGGGGTTTATTGTTTTATATGGTATGTGTAGCCTACCTGCAGTCCTTATTCATGCACTCCATGGATTACCAATTCAATGTTGCTGAGAGGTTGCAATAAGGATTAAGGTGTTGCCATTAGACCTTATTGATGGTTCTTCCCAACCTTCTTCTCTTACATATCTGCCTTCAGCTAGCTGATTTAGTCCTCTATCTAGTAGGTGTCTATTTTTAAAGACATAATCAGTTATTTAAAATTGTGGATGAAACCTGACTAGATTACTTTGTATGCCTATTTGGCCAATTGTCTCCAGATGGATATCCGGGGTCTAGCATGAGCAACAGGAGGATCAGCAAGCAAGTGTGGTTCTCCTGGTTTTATTAAATCAGGAATGTAGGCAGTTTCTCACACTAAAATTGGATTTATGCAAGCATGTGGTCTTCTTGCTTATAGATCAAAAAAGAGAAAGTGGGAGTATTGCTAGGATTCTCTTCTGTACCTCACATTTTTTGAAGGTGACTAAGGAGGAAAGAATAGGAAAGAATCAGGAAAGATGAAAATGCAGACATAGGAAAGAATCAGTTGCTTATTGTTTTGGGTGATTGCGGATGGCTTTTGAATAGATTGAAGGGTCTATTATTGTTGAAGATCTGCTTAGACTATCAACTTCTTGGTGCAGGAACTGTGTATTTCAGGTTGTGGTGAGGTAGTTCTAGCATAATTTAGTATCCATTTAGTCCAGACTTCTCCAACTGTTTTCAGTGTGGGTTTAGGCTTGAATATGGCACAGAAATTGCTCTTAAATTCACCCATCATTCTTTTGTTCCTGAGAAGAGCAGAAGCTTGATTTAGATGATCATTTATCCAAGACTCTACAATGCTACCCCACCTATTCAATACTACTAGGAGATACTAGGAGAGGTAGTGAGATGGCCTGAGTACTTGCTTTCCAAGTATATGGCTATGGCTGGGACATGAATGACAGCTACCTACGTGAAACTAATCTGGATCAGAGTGATGTTGGTTAGCTGGAAAAAACACCAGAAGAAATAGCAGAGATGATATCTTCACAATTTCTCTTTCTCCAGGTTCACCACCTAGGAATTTTGTTAGCTCACTTGCATACATCCAGATAGCAGCAGTTAAAAGTCTGCATTTTCATCTTTGCTTTGTAAGGAAGTTTAGACCTTTCCTATCAGATATGGATTTTGTCACCCTCTATCCATGCTTGTCTCATCTCCAAATTGGGAGTGGACCTAGCTACCCAAGAAGCATCTGTCTGTCCACAAACATGATCTCTTAACAGTAATTTCCCACTGGAACTATGAAACTATAACAGAAGGGGGCCTACCTCCCACCTCCCCAAGCAGCAGCAATGTGAGAAGCTGGAAGTAGCAGCAGCCACTGCCAAAGTTAAAAGAAAAGGAGGACTTGTGGCACCTCAGAGACTAACAAATTTATTTGAGCATAAGCTTTCGTGAGTCTCTAAGGTGCCACAAGTCCTCCTCTTCTTTTTGCAGATACAGACTAACACGGCTTCTACTCTGAAACCTGCCAAAGTTAAGTGACTTAGTATTGTTTAAGACCCTTACCCAGTGCTAAGGACACTGCCCAAATTATAAAATTTACAGAGACAAAACACATTCAGTGTCCTGTTTCTTCTCCAACAAGCTTTTGTCTGTCATTTATCTCTGCCTACGTCCAAACAAACAAACAATCAGCACAATCTGACAATAATGAAGCAAAAATTACTTTACTGTAGGTCAAGTACATCCCTTAGGCTTTGAGATTTGAGCTTCTCCTACCCAATAATACCTGCTGGATGAAAGACCCTCTCAATAACACAGAGATGTGGTGGTAGGGAAATCAGACGTGCTTATGAATTTTTTTCTTGGAACCTCTATGCCTGACAGTCAAAAAATAGGAAGCCCCTTTCCCCCTTGAATGGAGAAAGGGAAGTTCTTATGGATCCATACCTGGCCTTACAAACTGCCACTAGCACCATCTTCCAGAATTATAGCTTCCAAATTTGAAAAAAAAAATTATATAAACTTTAGTTTTTAATTAAAACTATTTCAAAAAAATTCGATTTGCAAGAAACTTATGACCTTTTTTATAATACTCCATTTTCTCAGTCACACTATTATGGTTACACTGAAAATTCTCTAAGTGAGGATCCTGCTGTTACGTACAATTTAATTAAAAAAAAAAAAAGTCGCAGGGAGGATCAATAACCTTCTTGGCTTCTTATTGTCAAATACTCAGGATTACAGAAAGGCAAGCTTACCTATCTATACAATAACTGGAGTTCTTAGAGATGTTTTGTCCCCATGGATGCTCCACTTCTGGTGCGTGCGCATTCCCTATGGGTAAGGCCCTGCTAAATTCAGAGTCCATTTTGGTAAAAAATTGGACAGGATTTTAAAAAGCGTAAATTTCATGATTTCAGATATTTAAATCTGAAATTTCATGATGTTGTAACTTTAGGGAGTCATGGGATATCATACAGGAAGATCTGGATGACCTTGTAAACTAAAGTAATCGTAATAGGATGAAATTTAATAGCGAACAGTGCAAGGTCATGCATTTAGGGATTAATAACAAGAATTTTTGTTATAAACTGGGGATGCATCACTTGGAAGTAACGGAGGAGGAGAAGGACCTCGGAGTATTGGTCGATCACAGGATGACTATGAGCCACCAATGTGATATGGCCGTCAAAAAAGCTAATGCGGTCTTGGGATGCATCAGGTGAGGTATTTCCAGCAGAGATAAGGAGGTGTTAGTACCTTTATACAAGACACTGGTGAGACCTCATCTGGAATATTGTGTGCAGTTCTGGTCTCCCATGTTTAAGAAGGATGAATTCAAACTGCAACAGATACAAAGAAGGGCTACTAGGATGATCCGAGGAATAGAAAACCTGTTTTATAAAAGGAGACTCAAAGAGCTTGGCTTGTTTAGCCTAACCAAAAGAAGGCTGAGAGGAGATAGGATTGCTATCTATAAATATATCAGAGGCATAAATACCACACAGGGAGAAAAATTATTTAGGCTCAGTACCAGTGTGGACACAAGAACAAATGGATATAAACTGGCCATCAGGAAGTTTAGACTTGAAATTAGATGAAGGTTTCTAACCATCAGAGGAGTGAAGTTCTAGAACAGCCTTCCAAGGGGAGCAGTGGAAGCCAAAGACATATCTGGCTCCAAGACTAAGCTTGATAAGTTTATGGAGGGGATGATATGATGGGATAGCTTAATTTTGGCAATTAATTGATCTTCAACTATTAACGGTATATATGTCCAATGGCCTGTGATGGGATGTTAGGTGGGGTGAGATCTGAGTTACTATAGAGAATTCTTTCCTGGGTGTCTGGCTGGTCAGTCTTGCCCACATGCTCAGGGTTTAGCTGATCACCATATCTGGGGTTGGGAAGGAATTTTCCTCCAGGGCAGACTGGCAGAAGCCCTGGAGGTTTTTCGCCTTCCTCTGCAGCACTTGCTGGAGGATTCTCTGCACCTTTAAGTCTTTAAACCACAATTTGAGGACTTCAATATCTCAGACATAGGTTAGGGGTTTGTTACAGGAGTGGGTGGGTGAGATTCTGTGGCCTGCGTTGTGCAGGAGGTCAGATTAGACAATCATAATGGTCCCTTCTGACCTTAAAGACTATGATTCTATGATTCTGCACTGCTGCAGACAGCAGTCAGTCAGAGAGTGGTAGACCAGTTCTAAAGGCAGCGCTGCCGCCAGCAGCAGCACAGAAGTAAGGATGGCACAGTATGGTATTGCCACCCTTACTTCTGCATTGCTGCCTTCAGAGCGGGGCCCTCAGTCAGCAGTCACCACTCTCTGCCAACTCAGCTCTGCAGACAGCAGTGCAGATGCAGATGCAAGGGTGGCAATACCACGACCCCCCTACAAATAACTTTACAATCCCTCTATCCCACACAACCTCCTTTTGGGTTGGGACCCCCAGTTTAAGAAATTCTGGTCTCCCCCATGAATTCTGTATAGTATAATGGAAAAAGTACACAAAAGACCAGATTTCATGGTCCGTGATGCATTTTTTCCCAGATGTGAATTTGGTAGGGCCCTACCGATGTAGGATGACCAGATGTCCCGATTTTATAGGGACAGTCCCGATTTTTGGGTCTTTTTCTTATACAGGCTCCTATTACCTCCCACCCGCTGTCCCGATTTTTCACACTTGCAGTCTGGTCACCCTATACCCATGGATCTGTACCTTCATCATACATATCCTTGTGCTCCACTGTGAGCGTATAATAGGAAGCGATGGACCTATCACTGCTTCAGTTCCTTCTCAACCATGAAGTCGAGGGGGAAGGACTCCGGACACAGAGGGGAAGGATGGCAGGTAATGGAACACCCATAGAGACAAAACATCTCAAAGAACCTCAGTTACTCTACAAGTAACCTCCTCCTCCCCCAAGTTATTGTCCCAATTGGAGCTCTACTTCAGATGACCCAAAAGCCATCCATGAATTATGGAAGGGCATTTTGAGGAGGCAGATTCAGTACAGACTGGACACCAGTCTCACCAAAGGCTGCATCTGCCCTGGAAACATGCATGATAACATAGTGCTTGGAAAATATGCACAGACAACCATCTGCAATTAGTATGTTCTTAAGTATGGCTATAGAGGTGCATTGTGCCCTAATAGAATGGGCAGTCATCCTAGGTGGGGGGATGCACTCCAGAAGCTTTGTAACATTCTAAAATGCAACCTGAAGCTCATTTCAATACTCCTTAGGTGGAATCTGGCATCCCTTCATTCACTCTGTGGTGCTGTGTAGTATCCAAAATATTGGGAGATTCATGATCCTCAAACCAAAAGATCAAAATAGCTGCTTGGGAAGAGTCACTAACTGAAGTAACACAGATGACGGCCCCTTTTTGTGGAATCTGGAGCTCTTCCTATGTGGTTCCAACTAGTCTTTGCAGGGGTTGTCACTTGAGTGGGCAAGACCATTGCGCTGTCTGCAACTTGTTATATTTCTCTTCATTGTAGGGATGTAGATGCCAAGAGATTGCAGGGTCCCGCTAGAGTTCTTCAGTGAGTGAAGGGATTTGTCTGTTGTATCATTGAAGAGCTTGGGCTCTTTGAAAGGAAGATCCTCCACTGTATTTTGGACCTCTGTGGGGAGACCAGAGGATTGCAGACAGAGCTTGATGCATAATTATAACATAAATTGCCAAGAACAATTTGTGTCAGCTGCATGTAGTGAAGCCTGTAGAGAAGCTTTGGCAATCATCTGGAGAGCCTGAAATGGTTTCTTCTGGTCTTGAGGCAAATAATAATCAATGTGAGTATTTGCTGTAATTAATAAAGTCATGCTTTTGCCATCAAAGCACGGTAGATGACAACCCTGAATTGTAGACTGGCCAAAGAGTAACTCTCAAGGCCAGAAAAGTCCAAGCATTTAAGTTCTGTATCATGAGAGGTTGATCTGGATCAATGCTGTCCATTTCTCTCATTAACGGCATTGACTACCAGAGAGATATGACTGCTTTCCATAAGTGCATAGGAAGGATAAACACCAGGGAGGGAGAAGAGTTATTTAAGTTAAGGAACAGTTGTTGCCACAAGAACAAATGGATATAAAGTGGCCAACAAGAATTTTACGATTGAAATTAGATGACGGTTTCTAACCGTCAGAGGAGTGAAACTACGAAAGTTAGCTAGCGCACACTGTGACAATCCATCACTAGCCACAGATGGTTGAGAAGGAACTTGAGCAATGGTGGGTCTGCCCCTCCCTGACAAAAAAAATCTCTGTATGAAAGTGCATAGGTGTGTGCACACACCGTAGTGGAGCACCCATAGGGACAATAAATCAAAGGAGATCATGCCTTCTTAAGTCACTACTCTGGAGATCCATGAAAACACAAAAAAAATTTGAAGGAATTCAAAAACATCCTTCATCTTAGTTGACTGACTTTATGCATCTTTTGTAACTTTGGTGTTCAAACTTCAGCCACTTAGATCCATAGTTTTTTTATTATTATTTTTGCTGCAATGGCGGTAGCATATCTAGTACTTGACTAGCATATCATAGAGACTAATATTTTCCTTTCATAGATCCAGGTTCTGGTGCAGAACAAGACCTTGTCTCAGTCTGAGTGGTGGTTACAGATTATAAATCAAATGACAGCCAGGACCTGTAGGACCAATAAACTGCAGTCAGTCTCTGTGGCCTGCTTCTTTGCAACCAGTGGAGCAGGTGGGAAGCCACAGAGCAGTCTTTTGACCATCTTAGAGGTATGGCATCCAACTTCTCTACCTCCAGGTTTTTTTTCTTTTCAAGCACTGCTCCATTTTTTGTACTGTTACTATACAAACAAATCCAACAAAGTCTGAAGAACTGATTGATCCAGCTACATTCTCCTGGGCATGTATCTTTCCTGCTGAGCAAAGAAAGGATGTGATGTTCTCTTTCTATAAAGTGCCCTGAGGGAAAAGGGAAAGTTTTTGTTCTCAAGACATTATCAACGTCATTTCTCTGAGTCAAAAAAAATGCTTAGCCTCTTGTGAAATTACATAGGCTATGGTGGTGGTATTTTCTGTGAGGATCAGCACATGATCAGGAGAGGATGTTGGAAATGAGGGAAGGCTAATCTGATGGCTCAGATTTCCAGTCAATTAAGTCTCCTTTCTCATCCTTGAGCCAATACCACTAGAGCCACCACAGAGTTCAAATGCACCCTTCATTCTTGGAAACTACTGTTTCTCCAATATTTGAGGTTACGTCCACTAGCAAAGGGACATTACAATTGGAATCAGCATGTATGTTCTTCATCTACCTGTTTGCCAGGTTTGCAAGACAGCAGTGCCAAATGAACGGTGTCCACAAAGGAAACCAGCAGATCAGGACCTGCGGTAAGTATGGTGGCTGGATGAGTGGTGACTGGGTCATTTAAACAATCTTTTCTAGTTTCTCCTTCAAAATGAACATTTTTGTCCAGGACAGTATCCAGAACAACTGTAGGTCATCAAGTCTCCAAGGTTGCAGCTGACTCCTTACCCTATTTAAAAGGAAACCATGTTCCTCCAGACATGATACAGTTGCCATGAATTCTTACATGACTTTAGACAGAGAGGAATCGAATGGTTAGACATGTATGTTCTGTTCTCCAAGAGAATCATGTTGACAAGGGTCTTTTGTAAATACCCGTGGAAAGGTAGAGACCAAAAGAAAGAAACTGGTATTGTTACTGCCCTTCATATTAGCAGAATTGTGGGTACCTTCAATGGTTCTGCTGTATTAATATGCTAAGGTAGGCCTCTTTACGAATATCTTATAGATGTCACGAAGTCACCTTAGTTACATCATCCTTTCATTTTCTTTATCTATTTTGACTTTCTTGTGGATTTATTCAGACTTCAGGTCCATGATGCCTTGAGTGTCTCCATTCCTCTTCAGCATCTCAAAGGAGATAGATTCCATAGCACTGATCCCTGGATGGAAATAGGTTAAAGGCTGAAGAACAGAGCTAAACTTTTAAATATTTTAGTGTGAGTGTGTGTGTAAAATTAGTTTAGCATAGAACATCAAAAAGCCTTATGTTGCTAAAAGATTACTTGAATAAGCTTCCAAAGTCTCTGCAACAAGCAGACACCTACGGTCTGCCATAAATTCAAATCTGAAAGCAGAGGACTTTAGAAACTTGTGCTGAGAGGTGACTGCTAAAAGACCCAATCTGCTTCTAGTCACACAGGGAAAAGGAACATCCCATAAAGAGGGATGTCAGGAGAAAACACTGAGACTAAGTAGTCCCTCAGCTGATCTGCCTTAGGCTGAAGGAGACTTAAGAGCAGTTTTGCTGAATTCAGGAAGTTGAACAGCTTATTTTTGGAAGTGTGTTTGTAAGAGGATGGTAATGTAGTTAGTGTAATTAGGAGCTGAAAGCTCACACAAGGCATTATAATTTTTCTTCTGCTGATCCTTGTAACTCCCTGCTCCTGTCAAGCTGACTAACGTGCCTCTGTATTGTCAGGGGCAATTTACATTAGTACACTAGAAAACTGCATGACAAACTATGGAACAGTGGCAGCCAAGCTTCAAAACCATTCAGACACTGTAGTTCCCTACTAAATCTCTCTCATTTTAACAGTTTAATGTGTAACCTACTTTAACCTCTCCCAAGAAATAGGTTTTCAAAATGTAAATGTTGGGTTCCATCGACGTGATCAGTTTGTGAATGGGTAAAACTGTTTGGAAAAGAATAATTCTCCACAAGTACCTGAAAATTTAACATACATACTATACTTAGAATAGTAAGAAAATCTGAAAAAAAATGAACACAGAAAAATTTAAAATATTGTTAGTACCTTAATGAAAAAATAATGAACATTTATTCAAGTACTACTTGTGAGAGACTGATTTACAACTTGGTTTATATCCAATAGCTTGTGTAAGTGGCAAACTCTTAAAAGTTTATTGCCAAATTGTTTTATGCTCCCCAACATTCCTCTAACAGATTACTGATTTTATTCTGACACCATCTCACCTTCGATTTGAAAATACTTTAACTAATTGCAATGACATTTATGCTGCCTGATAATGAGCAAAGCCTACATCATGTTATGTTAATTAATATCAGAGTGGATTCAGCCACCAGTTACAAACTACAAAAGCAGTATGTTCATCTTGACTTGCAATAACTTTTTTTAGCTCCACCTCTATATCATCACTTTCTCTGTTACACATGACTGCACAAAGAACACGGGACAAATTATTCGTTGGACAAATCCTTTCCTCCCATCCTTTCAATAGGTACAGAGATAGTCCTATTATTAGGCCACAGTCTGAATGAGGCAATTTTATTTTATATCCTAAAATACTACTTTACTACTATCCTCAGAGACCAGATTCACACTTCAACAAACTTCTACTTGGAAGAGCCTACACTGCCATTGGAGATCTACACTATTTAAAAAAAAAAAAAAACATTCAGAAGTGTTTTCACATGTTTTCTTTGCTCAGTCTGTTATTTCACCTTCTTTAAAGAGAGAAATTCAAGCAATTTTTACAGATAGACTAACATCTAATTTCAGAAAACTGAAATTCTTTTTTTCTACGTTATTACAATCACATCTATGTTAAACATCTCACTGTCTCCTATAAAAATAGGACACTAGCAAACTTTTTTCATTACCAATGCTACATAAGGACACTAGCTCCACCTAGTGTAGTGTACAGTGATACAAAATGCAGACTTCATAAAGTTTACCTGTCACACTTGCAAAATACATACAGCATCCTATTTGGTCTTGTTTTCTTTTTTTGTAGGGACACTAGATTTTTTAATATACATATTGCTCCAAGTTATCTTCCTCCCATTTTAAGTATTCACAAATGCCTCATTTCAACTTCTTCCTTGTATCTGTGAGTCTACTTTTGTACAGGTTAAGTATACAAATGACAAAACAACTCATGTCTCTTTTTTTAAGGAAAACAAAGAATGATCTTAAGCTTCTACCATTCATTTTGTACACCAGTAGTACATTGCCTGTAGCTACACATTTTGTCATGAAAATGTATAGGCAATATTAAATTACACACAATGCCTCAGGCAACATCAGTAATTAATTCTTATTGCTCGTGTTGTTGTTTTTTAATGTAAAAGTTACATTACAAAAAGATTACTTACCAATAACTGTAGTTTTGAGTGTATTGCTCCTGCATATCCACACTCTTGGGATGTATGTGTCTGCTGCTTTCAGCTTGGAACCATCTAGAAAAGAAGTGCCCACAGGGGACATGCAAGTGCCCCCTCACAGATCGAAACACTGGAAGCAAATTTATAAAAGGGTCCAAGTAGCCGTTTCTTCCATTAGTTTAAAGAATCCATACAAGGATACCAAAGAAGTGGGGAGAATGGATCTTCAGAGGCAATGTACTGGAAAAATGCAGTTACTGGTAGGTAATCTTTTTCTCCTTTAAGAATTGCCTCTGTAGATCCCTATTTTTAGGGAATTAAGTGCAGTAGCCTCTCAGGAGAAGAGCTGAGAATTCAATGATAGTTGCCTGACGGCTCTCCCAAATTGATGAATCTAGAGAACAGTACTCTGTACAGCTAGAACTGTAACTCCATATAAGTTTATATGACAGACACATTACATAAAAATGATTTTGAACCTGCCTAGGATCCAAAAGAATGAGTGTTCAATCCTACAAATACAGGGCCTCCAACTAAAATTATAGCAAATCTGAATCCAAGCCTAATGCATTTTGAAACTCTAAACAGAAATGGATTCCCTTTTGGATTTTTCACTAAAAGCTATATATTAGCTAGATGACTTCTAGATGGGTTTTCTTCCTTCCTCTTTCTAAACAGTAGCATAAGGCCCTATTAATATTATGAATATGTTATCTACTTCCCACAGTAACATATGTGGTCTAGGGAAAAACATTAACCATTTGAGGTAAAAATAGGGGGTGATACTTTTAACCCCTGTAAGGAAGGTCAGCCATTAAAACCTCCAGTTCATTCTCCTTGATGAGGTTATAGCATTCAGAAAGGCAGTTTTCAGGTTTAAAGGTGCCTCTATTAATGTTGTAAATACTAAGTTTAAATCTCCCGATATATACCCTGCTCTTCAACTGGAGAGTTAGTGAGCATTTTAAAAAGTATAATGTAATGGAAGATTAAAACTTGGAACAGTAGGATCATATGCAAAAATAATGTACATAAGCATCCTAGCAGTGGTAAGAGACAAACCAAATTTTTTTCAAATGAGACAGTCAAAAGTCTAAGGAACTGGTGTTGATAAAGGTCCAAATTGTTATCTAACCCAAAGAAAATCTCTTCTGCTTCAAAAAACATTCCTTGTTGGAAATTTTCTAGATTGTAACTTTCTTGCACGTTCTTCTGAATCTGCATCCTTCCCGCACAGTCATATGTCACTTAGGGTACAAACATGTGTTCACCATCCCTGTCTATCATGCTGTTTGCCAAAATTACTACCTTGATGTGTTTCTATAACTGAACTCTTTTACAAGGATAGATTGCTGGCCTATTGCTCAACCTCCAACTGGTCCGGCTTGGGTGGTGCTGTCGGGAGTTAAAACTCCTGCTGGCAGAGTGCTCAGGGTCATTGGAACACAAACTTTCTCTCCATCTCAAGGTGTAGTCCACAGGGAAGGCTGGACTTCCTTAGAACACTCAATGTCAGAATTTTACAAAATACTCTGAACAGACTAAGATCAGAATGAAGAATGTGGCTGTGCTCCCAAGAGAAAATTCAAAAGTAATTAAGAGGAAACAGAAGCATAAAGAAATACAGAAAGTCTGAATACTTAAATTGATGAGCCCAAGTAGGAGCTATGAGAAATAGGTACATCCTTGTAATTTCTGATTTTCCTGAGTATGATCAGAAGTAGAAACAGGGAGTCTTGTCTGCCATCCAAAATAAAGAGGCCCATTAGCATATACAGGTCTACCCATGTACTTGATCTGGGGTAGGGTCACCTCATGATAATTCTTGTCTCAAAGAGATGCAAAGATGATCCCATTTCCTACAAAATCCTTCAGGAATCACTCATGTTACCATTTATGTCTTCTTCTGACACCTGAGACTTGATAAAGAGAAGTTGGATTAATCTGATGAGCCACTATTACTTTCACCAGTTTTTTTCTAATACAGACAAGTTGTTCACAATACTGATCAATTTAGAGAATGATTCCCTAAGTGGAAGAGGAGAAGGAGATGATGGCTTGTTCTTCCCAAGAGCAGGCAAAGAAAAAATTACACATTTTACCAAACTCCTCAGTACCTTTTAGTCATGATGGAAAGACTACAAAAAGGGTCATGTAAATGAAGGTCCAAATGACCATAAGGACAAAATAATGAAATGGATCCCAGAAGAGCTTTTCGGTGTGGGGCAGTGTATCAGGGTGATGCTTCCTACTCACATCTGATGAAGCTAAGGTCAACCATGTCAGTTATTAGAGCAACAATCTGTGTGCCCTGATAATCTCCCTTTTTCTTCTTTATTCCAGAAAGATTTGGCACAGCCCAGAGAAGGAGGCATCTGCTTAGTATGTTGCTCCAGTGCCATCATCAGATTTGAGGTCTCCACTCAACTTGAAGCAGCTTTGTTCTGAGGGAGCTAAATACAGAGGTATTGGAATTGAGGCACTCAGTGAGGACGGCACCAGAATCTGCAAAGTCTACAGATCCCCATTCATCATTCATCATGATCATTCATCATATCATTCCTGCCAGTTCTGAAAAGAATCCCCAGGAGAGTTCCTCCTCTTCTCCAGAATGATTCAACACCCGTGGAAAGAACATGTTCACATGCACCAAAAGCCTTGAAGTTTAGACTATGGCTGTGAGAAGCCTTAGAGTGCATCTCTGAGAAAGTACAGTGCTGTAGACACATCATAACCCCAAAGGACTCCATAGCTGAGGAAACCTTGGGAAAGACCACCAACCTTTCAATGGTTCCTGAGGGTGATCATATAAAAGAAGCCATTGATGGTTCTAGAACCAGCAGGTTGAGATGAGAAGGTACTCTTCAAGGACTAAGCACCAAATACACTTTTGCTCATGTTCCTTATCCTGGGAGATAAGTCATAAAACTCAGAGCAGCATCTGGGGAATGACCCACCCTCAAGAACAGGAAACACTGGATGTATCTGTCTGTAGTGAACATCTTGACTTTGCAGTATGGGCACCAAATAAAGCCTGTGCACTCATTCTTGTCAGCCATACAAAACCAGGAGGAGAGAACTAGAGCCAAGAACTAGCCAGAAAAACCTAGGACAACCATCTGCACTGACTGAAGTTGGGTCTCATCACCTTAAGGATATAACACTCAAGTTTTTCACGCAATGGCAGAAAAGTTACCAGAAAAATTAAGTAAAGAACAAAGCTACACTTTTCTTAAAAACTAAAGTATGCACAAAAAAATTACAGTGCAGAGAGACAGGAGCACTAAGATGGTTCAGTACCCACAATGAAGTACTAACAGAGTGGTTTGGTCTATGAATCCCCTTTTACAGTCTTGCTCCGAATATCTGAGTGCTGCAGAAGGGTGGTTATGCAACCCCAAAAGACACTGCTTTTCTAGATGGTTCTCAGTTAAAGGCCTTGGAAAACATCCCAAGAGCTGGGATCTACAGAGACAATTCTTGAAGAAACAAAGGGTTAGGAAATAAATTGAAAGCACTTTTAAATCAAGTTAATTATTAGTAGAAGAAGTATAGCAGCTTAGCCATTCAGAAAAGCATTTCCTTCCATCAAAAGTATATTAAAATCAGATTAAGAGAGAATACATTTGAAGAGAGCACATATTTCTCTCCATAAATGGATTATCTGAAATAATGCATAATGTAATGTGACAAGACTCAAATTTATCACCAAATAAAGGATTTTTTAAAGTTTTACTAATTCCAGTAATAAATATTAAAATTTGGGTTAGAAACATGTTTTGATTTATTTAAACAGAATTTTTGGTCTAAATAAGGAAAAAACTTGTGCTCTCTCTGGATGGGTGATTAAGTCTGCATTTGTTAATACCCAAATTTGGTGCCAACTAAAATAGAGCCCAGTCCAGATGTTGGTTCATACATGTTCAGTTGCAACTGTATTATCAAGTCAGAAATTGCCCTGTTTAACTTCAGCAAGGCTTTTCTCTGACACCTCTGCTAAATTAGCATCAGACTTAAAAAGATTTTCTCTCAGAAGTTAAACAGATAGTATACAGGCTGCCTTTAAACAAAACTAAGGTTTACCCATTCTCATTTAACATGCCTTTTCCACGTAACACACAAACACACCCACATACCCCCCCTTGTTTTCAATTTCTAGAGGTGGGGTTTTATTCCACTGTTATAACTTCATAGCAAATGACCTTCAAACTGGTTAACATGATCAGAAACGTAAAACAGGATCAAGAAAGGATCACCCTGAAAAGGCATCTATGGAGGGCAGGCTTTAGACATAGATATTTAAATGAAGAGGGAAAAGGAAAACTCCAAATGTTAGTCTAGCCTCTATGGCATAGAGCAGTGGTTCTCAACCAGGGGTCCGGGGACCCTGAGGGTCCGCCAAGCATGGCCAGGGTTAGACCCCCTGGGGCCCAGGGCAGAAAGCCAAAGCCCCTCTGCATGGGGCTGAAGCTCAGGGCCCTGAGCCACGCCACCCACGGCTGAAGACTAAGCCTGAGCAATGTAGCTTTCCCAGGCAATGCTTGCTACCCCCAACACCATTCCTGGCTTTTATATGCAGAAAACTAGTTGTTGTGGCACAGGTGGGCCATGGAATTTTTACAGTATATGGGGTAGAGAAAGCCTCAGAAAGAAAAAGGTTGAGAACCTCTGGCGTAGAGAACACAAGTCTGATAAATAGGTACTGTATATAGTAGTTCACTGGAATATGTAATTTACAGATAAACAATGGTGTTCAGTTGATCAAAAACGAAAGCAATGTAGAAGTATATATTATCCAATCATACCATTGCCTTTTTAAAAAAAGATGTACAATTCTGATCCAATATACCTTTCATGTTAGATATGACTGGTGATAAAAACAGAAGTGGTGTAGCAATTCTATTGTAATTTCAAAAAAAGATGTTTATACTGTATGGTCAGTAAACTAGTGCACAAGGGAAGTAAGTGTCTCTTTCATCAACTAATTGATCCGTTATTTAATATCTATTAGAAACTGTGATTCCATCTATCAATGTAATTGTGTGGTACTGTCAGAATTCAAGTAACATCACAAGCAATGTCCACTCTATCCTGATCTAATGTCATGGCTCAAAATTAAGAGTAGTTTATGAATAATTTAACTTTTATTTTGTATGAACCCAAATTAAAAAACCTAACAACTTCATTCTCCAGATTTTAAGGATTGCAAGCAAAGTGATACCAGATATTACACACATGAAAGGTCACAGTTCATTTTGGACAACAAAGATGATGGCAGTATAAGAACCTATACAGAACAGAACAGAACTATGTGATGATGGGAAATAATAGGATATATACACAATCCTTTTACCTTTATCTTGGACTTCTTTTGAAAATCGCTCCCTTTCAATAGCTGATTCACGTTCTATCCGCTCAATTTCAGCCAATGCATCCAACTCTACTTCATCATATGGCGTTATAGTTCCTTGTTGCGAAACCTGTTGCTGTGTCTGTACCACAGGAGTTTGAGGTTGTTTTGCAGCAACTGAAGTGTTCTGTTGTAAAACAGGCACTTGTTGTGCCTGAAGGAATGCTGTCTGTTCATGCTGAGGCAAACACTGAGCAGCATTTAGTGGGCGATTAATATCCTGTGGAGTAATGGGTGTTTTAGAAGTCTGTCCTGGGTACTGCACATTAAAAGGAATATCACCCTCTGACACATTACTGTTTTCCAAACCAGAAAGCATATCGTCCTGCTGGTCCATATCTGAAGATCTTACACGAGAGAGTCTTAACGTAAGTTTAGTGGAGTCCTTGGAAGGAGAACTAATGATATCATACATTGCAGCTTTTTCAGTCTGGTCTTTTTCATCCTTGCCTAACTTCATTTTCTTTTGTTTCTTTTGCTTTCTTTCTGGAGAATCTAACAATATGTCTGGGGGTACATCTCTAGGTGATGAATAAGGTGGAGGCTGAGATTGTACGATTAAAGGTGGTCTTGATCCTAGAATAATAATTCAGAAAAACTGAACAGTTATGATGTTTCACAGTTTATATAAAAACACACTAAATATACCCTAAATTATTTATAATGTGTATTTCTACAAATAGCTGTGCTTACAAAGAGTAAGTATATAAATAAGATGCATGATGGAGAACATCCTAAAGCCAGATGTAATACAGATAGTTGCAGCAAAGGATGCCCATATCTCCTAGCAATTTATTTTAGCAATCCACATGTAGTGGAGAAAGCACCATTCTAGTGAAGATGGCCAAAACTTTTCACAAAGCTCTTATAAGTTCAGGCCAGGACATCAACTATTAAAGATTTAGGTTAATGAAAAGGTAACCCAGTCTATGGGAAAAGGAAGGGTTTAAGGCTCCATAGATTCTCGTGGGATCCAGTGATGACAATTTAATGATGAGCTATAGACAGACAATAGTCACTATATCTATGCATTTCCAAATGCAATAAAATGAAATCTGAACACATCCACAGGTCACAGAAGGCTCCCTACTTAAACATGTTCCTGGAAAGATGAAGTTAGGAAGCATTTCAAAAGCAAAATAAAAATGGCCTTCCTTTACTCTTTTTCCCTGAGTATATCTATTTCTTTTGCAACTTTCCTACTTTAGGGGAGCACTTAGTCAATTCACCTAGAGGCAATGCTTCTGTCCACAAGTGACTGAGGATATTGTTTCCACCATTACCTTTCTACATCTGTTCTTTTTTTCCCCATCTCCCAACTTATTTACTTTTCTTTCTAAAATGCATTCATCCCAAGTTTTGAGCACATTTACATGTATTTTACAAACAGGAACTTTAAAAAAGGGGATAATGTTCACATACACACTTCCCGAATTCATCACAAATTTAAAAAACCTCTTTTCAACTTCAAATAGTGCAAGCTCCCTTAATTCTCTGTTCCACAAAAAGCCTAGGAAAATAGATAAACTTTGCAAAGGTCAACAATTTGAGCTCTGTTGGTCCATTGTGGGAGTGATGGTGTGGAGAAGTGAAGGGCACAAAGGGCCCCTTGCTAAAAAATACCCTGCTATCAAGCCTCCTCTAGATTAAACATGGGGGCTATTAGCTTAAGCTTTTCTAATGATACCATGATAGCACTTGAGGAGAGGGGCAGTAGCTAAGGTAGCTACAATTCAACCACTTAGACATTTATTGGTTAACACCTTGAACTGCATTCAAATGAATTGGAAGACAGACTGCAATTGTAATATGATCTATGCAAGAGACACTACTAAGTAAGGACGAAGCGTTATTCTGCAGATGAAGTTTCTGATTGATTTTCCAAGTAGCTCCAAGGACAGCACATTGCAACACATGGATCGAACAGTGACAAAATGAGGTATAACTGTGGCAAGGCCTACATTCAATTAAAAGCTCTCTCTACAGATGTCCTCTTTTCCTTTGTCCAAGCTCTTGTGCCTTGTTTTTCTCCAGTTCATCCTGATAGATGTTCTACAACCTCTTTACACTAAACATGTCATAAATTGGATTTATTTTACCCTAATCCTTTTTTCCTTTCCTCATCATGACTGTCACTTACACTAACCTCCTTCCCACTGAAGCCTGCAACCATGAAATTATCTTTGATTCCCTTTCTCCTCACATCCAGACTCTAAAAATCTTGCAGCTATTCACTCCAGCATTTCTCAAATCAGCCCGCATCTTCATCCCCCAGGCCAAAATCCTGGCTTCTGCCAAGGCTGTCTCTCATTCTGCCTTCCACCACTGACTTCAATTCTTGTGATATATAACTTGAGATCCTTTTGACCTCAAGTGTAAATATTCCAGAACCTACAAGATTAGTTTACTACAGCATATAGGAGAAAATCTATTACCGGATTATTTCCTTTCTGGTAATGACCCTCTCCCACAACAGGACATAAGGACTGTATTTCTCTTTTGGCAGATATCAGAGGCATCACAAACTTGTCCAAAGACCTTACATGCTTGCCTCCATTCCCCACATACACTTCTATTCTCAATCCAAATGAGTACTTTTAAAGCTGTAATGGAACACTCAAGTCTTATTCTTAACAATTATGTCTTATTCAATGACATTAAAAGCCTGATTGTCCATTGCCTTTCACCTTGTAAAGTATTTATACTAGTGCAAAGTGAGTGTAAAACAGTACCAATCTGCGCTTACTTTGCTCTGGGGCATGACATATACATAAAGTATAGGGCAATACAGAATCAGGCTTTTTCTATTTAAGAGTAGCCTGAAGAGGCCAAAGGATCTCAGATGACGATCTCAGATGAGGTGGACTGGGTTGTGAGATTATTCCCAGAAAAATAATCAGTTAATTTTTTTCATTCTGGATTCTGACTTCTCCACCACATTTGGGATCTAGCAAGCTGTAAGGAAAAATTAATAGTGAGGGAGAAGAAGGAATAAACAAGAGTTTCCCCTTCCCTAAAAAGCAACATATATAACTATCACTTGGAGCACCTTCCTGGTGAAGGAAAAATAAATAAATTTGTTAGTCTCTAAGGTGCCACAAGTACTCCTTTTCTTTTTGTGTATACAGGAATGACATTAGTAGTTAACAGAGTTTTATAAAGGTGTAGGTGACCAGGTGGCAAAAGTACAGATTTCCCCTACGATATCTGATGTCCTATCCCAGGATGCCACCACTGAGCATATTAAATAGGCTCTGATTCCTTCTAGGGCTGGTTTATTCTCAGCTGTGTATGTCTGGCAATGCCACCTGGCTAAGAAGGATTTAGAAGCTGTCAAGTCTAGGCATCTAGGGTGAAAATAAATGAATAAAGAGGTTGTCCTGAACTGACTGGTTCTACTAAGATACAATTTACCAGCTCTTCCCACAAACAGCATATGCCATGCTCTTTTGCATGTTGAGGTGTCAAGCAAAATGATCTCTTGTTATGTTAGGAAGCATATGTTTAACTTTGGAATAACTCAGAAGCATGATGAGCAACCTGGCCCTTAGGGAAAATATTATAAGGCTCATGCCATAAGAGCAAAGATTTCTGGAGACATTTCTTGCTAACGTGATTATGATGAGGAAGAATGTTTTCATAGCAAGGAAATACAGTGAATTAGATATCATCTGCTTGAATGGATAGGTGAAGATCCCATGTAGGGAGGATAGGTTTGGTTTAAATAAGAGTGCTGCTATAATAAACTTTGATACTATGGGGTGATCTACGAGAGACTTGGATGAGCCTGATTTTATAACAGTCTTTAGTGCTGAGACACAAGAAGCAGTGGTGGTGGTGGTCCCTAGGTCCAAGTGTAGGCCATCCTGTAAGACATTCAGCAAATGGGAAAGCCTGATTTCCTCTAGTTGATCTTTCTTAGTACCAATAGGAGAATTTTGTCCAAACTCTTGTGTAGGCTGAGAGGGTGCAAGGCTTATGTGAGGCTAAGAGACCCTCCATTACTTTGGAAGGGGTATCCAACCTTATTTAGGACTTGCTGCTCAATAACTAAACAATCAGACTCGAGTAATCTGGGATGTGATGCAGAAGCAGGTCCTAAAATAGGACATCCTGCCTGCTAGGGAGAATAAAAGGAAGCCTGTGTAATATCTCCAAAACATTTGAGTCCCAAGCCCTTCTTGGCCAGTCTGGGGTAAGGATGACAGCTGCAGCATCCTTCCTATATCTTCTTAATCATTCTTCCTAGTAGCAAAAAAAAGGAAGAGAGTGAGAAGTGTTTTAGAGAAGCTGACTTGGAAATCTGTGAGCCAGACCATCTTTTCCCAGTGATCTTCAGTCTATTTTCCTCGCCTTGTCTTTTGCATTACAACTGAACATTAACATATCCCATTAAGGTGGGTCTCAGCTAAGGCTTAGGTCGAACTGAGCTACGCCTCTCTAAATACTAGCTTGAATACATGCAGGTTCAGGAACCATTATTAGCTGTCTATCTCTGATGGCTTAGCCAGGCAGGTTTTTTGTTCAGCAATCCTTTTGGGTGAATCACCCTAGCAGAGGTTAGATGAGCTTCTGCCCAGGAGACAATCTACTTCACTTTGGCATTTAAATTAAATGTCTTGTTCCTACCTCTTGATGATACATTTGTAGCATGGTTGTCACATTTTCTAACTGAACCACACACTGTTTCTTTCTCAGGTTATCCTGGAAGAGCCACCTTGATCATTCTCATCTCTAAGAAGTGGATGCTCTGGAGTCTGACCTTTCATCATATTCTCTTTGTTATGATGCCCTGGGTCTGATCCCACACTCTGAAAGGCATCAGAGATTTAGGATTCAGATCGCAGAGGGGGGAATCCTACCATCAGTCAGCTTCCTTTTTCAGAGGAAACAGAGGGAATGGATCACTCTGAATGGTACCTTCACCTTTCATTGCATCTCCTACTGAGAACAGTTTCTAGCCCTCAAGTGGAAACCTTTAAGCACTCTTGCATGCCATTTGGCCAATAGAGTAATCTCTGTGCATGGAGCCTGTCAGACCTATGACCTACAGGTAAAGATAGACAACTTGTGGCACAGTGGACATCAGTACCAGAAAGTTATCAGAACTTTGCTGCATTGGAAGGACTCTCATTCTGTGTGTGTGTGTGTCTGCCTTGACTCATGGTGAGGTGATCGACAACGGTTCAGGGATTCTCTTCTTTAAGTATATCAGTCTGGACAGGGTACTCCGAGTTGCTTACTGAGGGTATGTCTGCACAGGGGGTAAAAACCCACATCTGGTCCAGGTCAGCTGACTGAGGCTCTGGGGCCAAAAAATTGCTGTGTAGACATTCAGGCTCAGCCTGGAGCTTGAACTCTGGGATTCTGAGGGTGGAGGATCCCAGAGCTCGGGCTCCAGCCTGAGACCAAACGTCTACACAGCCATTTTTGGCCCCACAGCCCAAGCCCTGTGAGCCAGAGTCAGCTGACCTGGGCCACCTGTGTCTGTGCCATTGGGGCTTTTATTTCCCATATAGCTTTCCCTGAGAATTACAGAATGACAGAAAAGTAGTGCTAAATGGACCCCTGAGAAGTCGTCTTGCCTATCCCCTCATGTTGAAACAGGATCTGGATACCTAGATCATCCCTGACAGGTGTTTGTCTAATCTGCTCTTAAAAATCTCCAGTGATGAGGATTCCACAACTTCCTTTGGTAAGCTACCCCAGTACTTAACTAACCTTATAGTTAGGAACTTTTTCCTAATATCTAACCTAAATCTGCCTTGCTGCTACTTCTTGTCCTACCTTCAGAGGATATGGACAACCGATCACTGTCCTCTTTATAACAGCCCTTAACATATTTAAAGACTTAACAGGTCCTCCACTCAGTCTTCTTTGCTCAATACTAAACATACTCAACCTTTTTAACCTTTGCTTATAGGTCTGATTTTCTAAAATTTCCACAATTTTTGAGGCGCTCCTCTAGGCTCTCTCCAGTTCGTTCACATCTTTCCTAAAGTGTGATACCCAGAATTGGACAAACTACTCCAGCTGAGGCCTTACCAGTGCCAAGTACAGTGGAACAATTACCTCCCATGCCTTACTCATGATATTCCTCTTAATATAGAATTATATTAGCCTTTTCTGCAGAGGTGGCCACCACTGTCCTCCCATGATTTCACATATAAGGGCAAATGCTTCTTGTTTTTCTGGCTTGAAGTTGTTATGCTCAGAAGTTTCTTTGTTGAAAGAGCTAGAATTTGTGGACAGATATGAGAATCAAGAATGCTTTTGGCTTTTTTAAAAAATTATTTTTGGTTGGGAGGTTATTTTCCCTTTTGTGGGGGAGAGTAATAATATAACAGATTACTCTTTTCTTCTCTGATATTCTTTTCTGGATCACAGTCCACGGAGATGTGTCATGAGCCCTGGTATTATTTATCATCCAATATATAACTGGAGAGGAAGTATAGGGGAACAATCCTGAAGAGGTCTCAGATCTTCCTGAGGGAAGATCAGAAAAGATGCCAGATCAGTTGGCAAATAACCCACATACCCACTCCTTGGCAAAATACTGAGAATCTATGAATAAAAATACTATATAAAGATCTAGATATCACCATTATTGTTACTTTTTATGAAGATCCTGGCTTGGTACTCTTTAGAGAAGGATTTACAAAAGTTTTGGGGAGATTTTTCAATGTAACCCTGCAACACTATTGACTGATGAGCACAGTCTTGTTTATCAAGTTTTGTTGCTTAAGAGAACCCTTGCAAAGATGTCTCCATCTGTTTCTTGGCTGGCATGGGTGGAATATGCGGCCCAAACAAATCATCCAGACTCTGAGCCCCTTCTCTTGGCACAGTGAGGGCATGTAGACTGGGAACAATTGTGGCAGGGTTCCCCTTTTGTAGCTCCAGAAAAGATCTCTTAGCAGATGGAGCCCCTTTTGTTTGGCTCTGCCATGATGGAAAAGAGGAGAATAATGAAAGGATGGAGCTGGATGAGTAGTCCTACTTGGGGAATGATCCACTACACACTTCTCACAACTGTCCCAAAATTTGGCTTTAAAAGAAGATGTGGTAACAGGAACCATAGGAATACTAAGCCATTGCTCTGTTTGCATGTTTGGAGAGACGGAACCTGAATTGAAGGCAGAATAGGCATGCCCGAGCCTTGGATACTTATAGACAAATCAGAGCTGTCTTTGGTATTTGTAAGAAGAGAGGTGCAGCCAAACATAACAGAGTAAGGGTATTTTTTACTCTATTAAAAAAGACAGGCAAACTCAATCAAGACAGCAGATTTAACTTCCGTCATTTCTTGCAGGAGTTTTCCCCAGTCTAAAACATTACCTTTTCCCTATTCAAATTCTGTGTCAGCCAAATAGTGCTTATCATACTTAAACACTGAGCAATCATACTCTTAAAGTCTAATTAATTACACAAAAAATCTCAGGGTTATCTATATTTTGAAATCAGAGAAGCTCAATATCTACAGTATCTTCCCTAAAGGCCTCATATGTTGAACCAGAGGGCTGAGAACCTGGAAACCCTATGGTACCTTGCATGTGATCTCTCTGATGAGCAAAAGTCCAATACCACCCCTTAGGTCCTCCACGGAGCAAACAATTTTCTTTCAATACCAATTTCTTCTGTTATTTGCAGTCTTGTCAACAATATTTTCAGGGGTCAATATCAAAGACAGCTAAGAGATCTAAAATAATCAGCATGGACACTAGATGTTCATTCATCACCAAGAGGAAACTGGTCAATGCAACTAAGCTGTCTCCCCCCCACATCAAGGCCTAAAAAACAGACGGTCATACATCAAGTGGTCTGAGAACTTAAGTATTATTAGAACCATTTCAAACCACCTCAGTAAGATTCTCTACAAGGGAGATAAGAGACAGGGCAGTATTTGCTGAGATTCTTGCCATCAAAAAATAATCTCTTGATCAAAGATTTAATAATAACTACACTAAGAGATGCTGGCATTTTGGCTCCATCAATAGCTCAATACCTCCCTTTTGGACTTCAGCAAACAAGAGGTGTGTGGATCCAATATAAAGATTAGAGCCTGAAATGCCTCCAATATTTCCAGAACCATACTAATTCACACCAACTGGTCCACCACTGCTATGCTTCTGCCACAACCAGTCCAAGTCCAAGCAATCTTACAAGTTGGCTGAAAAATTTTCAAGGTGGGTGACAATTGTGTTTGAGGTGAGGTTGACTGGATTCACCAAACTGTTTATTAACTGGAACACCTATACTGATCAAGACTTTGTGGATGCTATAATGGCAGCAACTAAATTATTCTTTTGCCACCTACACAACCCAGCACAAGACTTCATAAATTCTTTACTCCAACCTGCCAGTCTTCAATCACAACTTTTCCCACCAGGGGTTCCACCCATCTTCCTTCCAGCTTCATCTTTCATAGGATAGCTATATAATACAATGAACTGTGAAAAGCATTTTAGCAATCTTCTGCCTCCCTTCTCTACCCTATCCTTTGTCTCAGTTCTCTCTTGCTCCCTCACTGAGCCATCTAGGAAACATTGTATTTTATTATCTTCCAGTGGTATGGCAGGAAAAAATATTTTTGCCCCTTTTTATTATTGTGGCATTGAGTTATTAAGTATTTGCATAGCTTTGGATCCTCTGCCATACACCAGAATTGTGTACTCCATTCACCGAGTCACAGTCAATTACTGCTATAAAATGGTAAGGAGGCACTCAGGGGAAAAATAAGCAAACATACATGCACACACACACACACACACACACACACACACACACGTTCTAGAGCTTGGTATAAAGAACTACTTTTAGGTTTTTTTTAATTATCTTACTAAACTGCCCTCCTACTTTTCCTATCCAGCTAATATATTTAGGCCACACCCACAGTAGATATTAAACGGTGTTTTTAAATTCAATGTGTCTCATTGCAATTAACGCAATAACTGTTTTATGTTATGATACTTTTATAAATATAAAGAAATCAATAACTCAGTGATGTGTTTGAACCATAGAACAATGGAAAATTGTTCTTCTAATAGTTTAATCCTCAACATGTACAGGGTTCACGATCTTGCTATCTTCCACAGTAGTCTGTTTTAAAATATAGTAAGTCAAATTTTGGTCCTTCTCAGGTTTCCAGTCAAAGGGGGACCAAGATAAAATTGTAATTAAAAATATCATTATGTGTATGTAACTTCTGCGGTTTTATCTGAACATAAAATGCTAGTTAGATCAAACTATATAGCCTATAAATTCACTTGTCTTTTATCATTGGGAAATAAACTCATACATACATACAAACAACCTGTTTTAGCTATAAGAGTACCTTTAGGTGTTCCATCGCTTCCAGCTGGAGAGCACACTGACTGTGGTGACCGCAAAGAAAAGGATGCAGCATTCCTTATTGAAGACTCACCATCCTAAAAACAGTGATGATAATGTATATTATAAACTTATTTTCTAAAAAGAAGTCTAATCAGAAAAAATACTGGAAGGAGGTCACAAGACAGCTACTAGCACATTTAAGACGCTTTGAAATTTAGACACTTTTCATCATATTTTATGTATATTTTACAATGAAATCAGAGTCCGAGTGAGAACCTACAACCAGCACATGCAAAAAATAAATATGAATTAGTGAAAATATGTTTTAGCTAAAAGCACCACTTTATTTAGTTTGTCATGAAGAATTATACATATTTAGAAGTTCTCTGATATTAGCACTCATGCCAATGAGCCAATAAATACAAGCCTGAACTCCCTTTGCTACCAATTGAAAAAAAAATACGAAAACTTTCCATGAGGAGAAGTTTCAATTTAAGATCATAAGATCATAACGGGGACAGAAGAGAATGAAAAATTTGTTTTTCTCCCTTTAAAAAAAAAAACACACAAACAAATGGAAACAGCTATATACTAAGGCAAACGAGAGAGAGTGTGACTAAAGCCTAAGGAAGAAGGACTCTGCTAGCAGATTCCATCCCAAACCAAAGGTGGTTGAGAAGGAACTGAGGGTCCATGGACCACACAGCGCTATATATAGAGGCCCCTCTCAGTGCAAGATGGGGAGGAGTGCATGTGCAGCCCAATGGGCACTGCTACCAAAAGATCTCCCATCCCACGCGCATGTGGAGCTGCCGCACCTACAGTGGCGTACCCATAGGGACACTATTGGAAGTAGTAGTATTATTTGCATTCTAAAACTCAAAAACAGTTGAATATTGCTCAAATTTAAAAAAAACAAAAACATTCAGAGAGACATTTAAGTATAGAAAATTTCAGCTCTAAAGCAGAATGTTTCAGAAACTTGTGTGTGAAAGCAGGAAATTACAATAAAAACTTCTCTGCAATACTCACTATACTGGATGCAATCAGGCATCTGCTTTAATTGAAGTGATGCTGTCAAGTTTTTTTTTTTTTTTGTAATTCCTTAACTCTTATCTTAAAATATTAAAATGTAAAAGGATTTAAAAAACTGAATGTACTTTACTTTTTGTTTACTTTCTGCAGTCAAACTGAACAAGGACACTAGACCAGTTATGTTTAATTTGTTCTCGATTTCTAGACAGACAATTTCAGTTCTAGCTTCTCATGTACTAAGATATTGCTTCAATCTTGGTGCTGCATATACTGTGTGGAAACTTTTTTTAAAAGAAAAAAAACCCCACTCTTGGAATAATTATTTTTAAATGTCATTGAAAGATTTCTACCAGTTCTTAAGTTTTGCAAAAAAGCTTCTTTTAACAAACGGATGATTGTTTTGGCAGTGTACCTTTAAAATAAGAATTAGCTGTGGGAAACATGTATATTTGATGCTGGAAGAAGCTTCCCACTTTAGTGAAATTGTACCACTGAGGCAGAGAGCTTGGATTTTCAGGATGCTGCTTTTATATTACAAACGTAATACTATTGAATTCACACTGTAGTTATGGATTTTCCATTAACTGTTCATTGCTTGTTTGGTGAACACACAATCATTGATATTCTAGAAACAGCTAAATGATTGTGTGCTTGTTTTAATACACAAAAAGGATGCAGTTAATTCACCCTCTCTTGGTTTTATTGAGTTAACTGTGCTCAGGGTTTTAAGGATACAGGTGTTAACACGCTTGATATGGTCCTCTGTGAGAAAGTGTAACACGCTTGTATGTGTGTTATGTCTCCCTCCCACTCTACTGGCTAGTTTATATAGATAACTGTCTACTACTGCTGCAAGCTAATGTAGTGATTACTCTGGAAGAGGCTTGACTTGATGCTAAATATCCCAAGTTCAAGCCCCTCTCATAACCTGTAGTGAGCATCATTACAACAGCATTGCTCAAAGAACTGATGCCAAAAAACATTCTTAGTGGTTCTTACATATCATGCTTGTAAAGAACTACCTCAGCAAGATACATACACAGGCTGAGAAAATGCTGGCAGGATGAGAAACTCATTAAGTGGAATATTCATCACCAATTTAGTAAAGAATCTGGGATGAGTTCACAGCATCACTCTCTTCTTTAAAATCTACTAAACTGTGTATCAGTCATTAGAGCATGAATTTCACCTCCCTCCTCCCCCCTTTATATGAACTGAAGTCACAGATGCCAGGAAAATAAATTTCCATGCAAGACATTTGAGCTCACAGGTATTGAGTAAAAATACAAAGTCAAAAGAAACTTTCATCAGGCTTGACAGGATCATATCACTATCTAACATCAGAGACCTTTTAAATAGGGTGTTTCAAATGTGTCATGAAACCAACAAAGGGCTGATGAGCTATGTATCTACATAGGCTCTTATCCTGTCCACATCACCACCGTATCTGAGCAACTAAAACAAAGCAAAATTCCCTCTTAAAATAAGCTAAGATTCAGAGACAATTTTCACTTTTCTTCAATGCAAAATAAATGTTGCAAAAGTGGTTTCAAGTAAAACAGTGGTCATTTAAAATACCTTTGAAAACTAAGACCTACACAAACAGAAATTGAAAAATTAATTAAATTGATTACTCCTTTTCAAATGTCAACAGCAACCTAGCAAAATATTTGGTTTTTAGACCAGTCCCACAATTCAAATATTTGTCAAACATTTCCATTCAGATAAAAAATTTGTTGGGGGTGTAACATACATCACTACTTAGTCTGTGCACCATCTGTAGGTAGTCTTCATTTGAGCCATGTCTAGAATTATCAGCATGGTGATTAGCTGAATTGCCAGACAACTGACTTGAAACTTTATTTTCATGTATGTTCCTCATCCCACCTGAGACAATGGGACTGGATACTGAAGCTGAAATAAGAAAAAAAACCATAATTATACAAATATTTAATATTAACAGGTTTTCTTAAGTCCAGTTATTGATAATACATGTAAGAGAGAGATCAACGACATGTTTGGCAATCAACTGAATTCACCAGCACCGCTTCAGCAACAAGTAGTTACAAGCATTATGAATTAACATTTACCAGGGATTTATGATATTATACCAGTCTGACCAATTCTGTTTACTCAGTGAAATATACTTGTTTAATATACAAGATTCTTTAATAAGTTAGACTTGCATTTAGTTACAGTGGAGAAGTTAGAGGCGTGAATAAAGGGGAAACACTTGTGGATCAAGCCAGGAAACAATGCAAATAGCTGTAGAGACATTTGTTAATGACAAATGTTCCACTGGAAAAGAAAAAGGAAAGATCAGAAAAATTCCTTGACTGAAGGTCAAAGATTCTATCATCAAAAGATCAGACTAAAAAGCTCAAGCTATGTCTCAAAAGAAAATGTGAAGCAGCACAACAACAAGTAGGGAAAACAGTAGGCCTATATTAACAGATATGTACAGAATGCATACTTCCTCATCAAGTTAATGTAACTCATGGCAAATTTTGGCTGTATCTAAAGCATGGAAAAACAGTAATAAAAATTAAAATGGAGAAAGATCAAGAACATTTTATAATTTAGACTGCAAATTCTAAATTATTCTAGGGAAATGTATATTTTTTGGCCATTTTTCTGGGTGTTTTGGCACAGAATTTGTTCTTGGTCATATTTGTTTACAAGCTTATATCTTTGTTAGTTACCACAATTATGAAAATAATATATTACCACAAAGATTAGAAATATTGAACACACATTAAAAGTTCCTTCTCCCATTACCTCACTATGAGATGGGCATATGTAGGAAAAGTATAATTTCTGCTTTCCCCACAAATTCCTTGCAATGCTTTCAGAGATGGCAACAAGGTCTTCATTCTTCTCTTTTGTCGGTAGCAGAGTAATATTCTGTTCTCCATACCAAGGATGGGACAGAAACTAATGTTTGATTTGAGTTTTATATGCCTTAGGACCAGTGCTTAATTTTGTTATGAAAGAATAGTGGGGCTCAAGCAATTATTACACATTCATAACTGATGCAGCAAGCCCAGAGATGAACTGCTAAGCCTAGAGGTGCCGGGGCTCAACCTGGCACAAATTAAGCACTACTTAGGACTTCCCATTTCATGATACCATAGGGTACACAGTCTATCTCCTGAGACACTATTTACTCTAGAATCTTACTAAACGTGAAGCTCCAGAGTGTACAAACTGAAAACACATGCAGGATACCTTTATTGCTTGCTGCGGTTGAGAGGATGGCTAAAAAGCCTCTTCTCTGAAAATTTATGTTAGCCAGGTGTAAGGTTTTGGAACATACTATTAAATATTTTTTGTTGCAGGGATGGAAGGTCATTTCTATACTCAATGGATTTGGCAGCCACTTTTGCCACAGTAAAATCATGGAGAATACTGTGACCCTAATTATAAGTAGAGATAGGCATAAATCAAACCCATCCCAAATGTTAATGGTCAGAGGGAAGCAAGGAGTTTGGAATCCAGATCAAGATCCAGACATTTTGTGCTGGCCCCTATTACTACCAACACCTTTTCAAAAAAAAAAAAAAAAAAAGACAAATGTGACATCTTCGAACTTTGAGAGGGTTCAAAATCTGTTTTATGGCTGGGCTGGATCGAACTCAAATCTTCTAACTTACTGTTACAGCCTAACAACTGTTCATTCCCTGAAGTTATACGGGGGAAAAAAACCTTCATGTTAAGTTTTCATCACTTCCCTTAATATATGAAATAGCGATAGATGATATACATAACATGAAATACAGAACTATCCTACATTTTCACCAAGTAACTAAGCCTTAAGAACAGCTTGTTTCAAGAAAATGCAAGTTGTGCTCATAAAATGTCTTAAAATGTTTGAAAACCATTTAACAATAAAAATTTCAGTTCTGTAAGGTTTTTTGATATTGCTGTATTCTATTTTTCTCCCAATTCCAGCTGAATTTTAAAGGGCAGTTAGGTAATTATGCAGCCTATTGCACACTTTAGACAAATTCCTGCCTAACTTATTCACACACAGATCCTGCTAACCTTATGCAATTTTGCACATGAACAGTGAGCAGGGTTTGGCCCTTTGAAAGGAATTACAGAACTGTGAAATATCCAAGCAAAGTTGACGTTATCTTGAGTTCTGAGAATAGAACAATGATCTAATTACCTTGTTGCATCTGCGGGTGTGGTGTATAACTTGGAGGATGTGAATATGGCATGTATCCTGCTGGGCTTTGAGGAGCATATGGACTAGGCACTGGGCTGTTCTGTTGTGCCATAAATCTGTTACCAGAGCTTGTCTGTGGTGGCACAAACCGGCTAAAAACAAAACCCAATTACAAGTTAGGAAATCCATTGTAGGCATCGTATTTCTTACACTTATTTTACAAAATTTTACAAGACCAGACATGTAATCCAGTGGAATCAAGAAACACCTATTAAGAGTAACATTTCTCACAAAATAGTTTACACCTTCTCTGATTCAATTATTTCTTAAGAGCTACATTTGCATTAATCAAAACTAACAGGGGAGAAAAAAAATCCATTCAGAAGAACTCTACCTAGAAAAAGTAAATAGCTGTTTAAAGTTCTAACCAGGTATTACAGGAAAAATAAAATTTACAGTCTCCAGGCTTACTCATAGCTTACTAAAAACCTGAATGAAAATCAAAACCAAAGTTTAATTTTTCACGTGATGACTAGCTTGATTAGCATTATCAATTAATCCATATATTCCTAGGTCTCGTGGCATCTGGAGCATAAATTTGGCAATTCATTTTCAAACAATTCAGTTTTCTAAAATACACTGGAGTCCATTATATCGTTTTTGAAGACTTGTTGACGACTATAGTTCTGTTACAAAATGCTTTATAGAGCCTGGGGAGCAAATTCCAGCACTTTGAACAAATTTGTGACAAAATTCAGCAAACTAAACTGAATATTAATTATTTTTGTAATTAAAGTAACATGTCAGAGTGCTTATGTTTGACAATGCACTAGAAATTATTCTTTGGACACTGCCTGACTTAACATTTTAGCCTCAAACAAAAGAAAAAAGTAGACAAAATAGTGGGCTTTTTCATCTTGAGAAAATAAACAGGAATTCTTCGTCTGGATACAGTTTTAAAGAAATGACAGTACAGCATGCCTTCTAATGGAATATCAAGCAGAAGTATTAATGAAAATGAGCTAAGATATATGTCCCCCTCTTTTTCCCCTTTTCCTATCTACAGGCAGACTACAATGACCAGACTTTTCAACCAGGTCTTTTGGTCAAAATCCAGATGCTTGGCGACCCTATTTAAGCCTCTAGAAACCAAAGACCTTGCTTTATTCTAAAATATCACAATCTTGTTCCATGTGTCTATAGGGGACTTAAATCACATTATACATAAAACACATGAGTGTTCTATACCACTGAAAACTACCTGAGGCTGGGCAGAAGTCATTATCTTCTGTGTAGTCAAAGAAAACCAAAATAACAGCCAAGTGGATTTTGAGAGGGGGAGGGATGAGGCTATTCTCATTAGTGAGCACATGCAACTCCCATTAAAATTAACAGGAGTTCAGTGTGTGCACCGAAAGTTAAAAGATCATTGAGAGGGCATTTTGATTTGTAATTGTTTAATTTAGCAGCTCGCCGATAAGTATATAATACTGTAAATTAATAACTGGACATTCCAATAAGATTTCATAGAACTTTGTTTCTCTGTCAAAACTATACTGCTAATTTTAAGGAGAGTATTACCCACACAAAGAGGACCTAATCCAAAGCCCACTGAATTCAATAAACCTTGGATCAACCCCATAAAGAGGACATAAATGAAGCAAAAGAGAAAAAGTGATTCAGGCAGTATACATTCTCTTTATAGGGCTAATCCAAGATTTATTTAATTCAATGGGCTTTGGATCAGGTCCTCTTTGTTTGGGTAGTACTCTCCTCTATTTTAGCAGCAAGTCTGCAACACACTTGTCATAACCAAAAAACTCAATATTCAGCCCTGGAAATAGCTCTTGGATAATGCAAAGAAAGGAGTAACTACGGAACATGGAATTTGCTTTGTAAATTATTTTTGATATTGTGATTACACACTACAGTATATTTAGCATGATATTTTCCTTGAAGCTTTGTGTTCTTTTAATAGGTAAACAATCCCACCCCCTGACTTTGTTTAAGTAGTGCAGTCATGACCCTTTCCCCGCCACTCCAAAATATTGTTGATGTCTGATTTTACAACAGCAACTATCAATTACTTGTTATAAACTTAATGAGACTTAGGAGATGTAATGTATAACAGAGTTTTTGAATGGAACAAATACAAAGCAATTGCTTGAAATAAAACTAAAGTTAAGACAAAGATTGAAACAGTAAAACAGGGAAACAGAAAGTACATTTTACAAGAACTTTTTTTTTTCGTTCCAGTACTTTCATGTCTGAAATTTGCCACTGTTCTCTCTCAATCTTTGTGAAGACGGTGCTTTATTTTTATTTTTGAGGGTTCGCCTCATTTAGGTGTGCAGCCCAAAATAACAAACACACAGAAAGGGACGTTATAAGGTTGTTACAAGGTGTTTTGTTTGTTAACTTGTAGACAATGTTATACGTAGTTTTATATTAAAAACATATCAATGACTCCGAATTTTTAAGATTTTTTTTTTAAAAATATCTACAAGAACATTTATTACAATGTAGCCTTCTCAAGGAATAAGACCAGTAAAGAAAACAAGCATTTTGCAAAACTAAAATATTTTCGGAGAGATGGGGCTTGGGGGGAGGGGAGTTGGGTGGTTGGGTTTTTTTGCAATACATAAAATCTAGAAAACTTTCCTCAACACCACTCCAAAACACAAAAGTATACCTTGAAGGGTGGAACAATTTTATTTGCCAAGTTACATTAAAGTATATAAATGCATTATGTAATGTGCCAAATAAAAGAGTTCTAAAGCTTAACAAGGCAAACTGTGTTTGTTAGTTATAAACCAAGGGTGTCAAGCATACAGCTCACATGCTGAACCCTTCCCCATCCAGCCCCATCCAAAATTAACAAACCTATCCAGACCGCAGCTGCCTTTCTTGATGCAGCTTAGAGGAGCTGGTATAGGCAGAGTTGAGAAAGAAGCCTATGTCTGACTGGCCATGGGTACCTGAGCCCATCCTCTTCTCAGCAGTCCTTTGTAAAGCTGCTCTCACAATGCCCCATTGTACAGGCTTAAATAAGACCTCCTTCCTGTCCTCTTTACCTCAGTTCTGCTGCTGCTGCTGCTGCCGCCAAATCTTCACGAGTGGGTCCCTTATCTCCCCCCACTTCTGCCCCAGTCCCTCCTGGCACCACAGCCAACCTCCCAATATAGGAGTGTGAGAGAGAATCCTCCAGAGGAGGATTCCCAAACTGAGGCAGAAGGTATGGAAAATTCACCAAAAATTGGTGAGGGGGTCATTGCTCGTGCGGGAATGCACTGAGGGATGAACTAACTAACAAAGGACAGGACGTTTCAATAAATGCATTTACCCTCTTAAAAGTCTGCATTTAAATGCCATATTTAACTGTGCTAGCTAAAGAGGCTTGCTCTGTGGTTGGACAAGAATACAATGTTTGCCTCCTGACAGTGAAATTTTTACTTCCGACCCACAGACTCAAAACAAGTTTGACCACCACTGCAGAATGGGTTTGACCCCTCCCCTACTGTAGACACTATATTACCTGGAAGGGCTATGTGAAATAGTGGTTTGTTGATAATTGGAAGATGCAGGACTACCATGCATGGAATTCTGAGAAAGTTTGTACTGTGGCATCATCATTCCTGTTTAAAAAAAAAAAAAAAAATCAATGTTACCATATGTATACGTTGTACAGTTTCAACTCTTAGGTTTTTCCTATTTGAGGAACTACTTTTTATAGGAATATAAAGTGTACACCCACCACATTAATATCCTGCACTTATAATTAAATTAGAAAAAACATTCACACACTCAGCTCCATTTAACATGTATATTTCATATTTATGACACATACTCATAAATGTGTGTAGGAGATTATATATAGAATTCACTTAAAAGAAGATCTATATCAGGAATGCATTTCAAAGGTAGTTTCTTATATTTATTAATTTTTTCCATCTCCTATTCCTGTTGGCAAATACAGACAATGATAACTCTTTGTATTTTATAATGGGAAACCTGGATTACACATCACAGTTGAGTCAAACAGTAACAATTAATCTGTAATTAAACAATATTTCTTACAGTAGCAAGAAAAACAACTTCTAAACTATTAAATTGGGTGGGAGGATTGGGTTGATATGACGGGTCTAAAGCCAAGTAAAAAAAAAGAAATTATTGTTCTCCAATAGTATTTCCCAAATGACAGCACAAATAAATATGGCTTTACAGTACTACCCATGAAAATGAACTACTAATAAACCAGTGGCCTGTAACACACATCCAATATTGTTTATTTTTTCCAATACATTTATAAGTGTTTTTGTGCTTTCTAGTAAGCATCATACTATCAAACAAGAAACATTTTTTAAAAAACCAGTCAAATACTGCATACAGCCATGCAGTAATTTAAAAGACCTTGTACAAGAATAAATTGCAATAGCCCCCAGGGCAAAACACACTATCCACAAAGGAATCAATTCCAAAATACAGTAAAAGCTGTTTTATCCAGCATGTTGGGAGACTGGGGGGTGATGGAAGTGAAAAATGCCGGTTAACTAAGAGGGAGGGAGTTTCGATGCCGGGGGGCACTGGGGTGCAGGTTCTGGGAGAGAGTTTGGGTACGGGAGGGGGCTCAGACAGGGGGTTGGGGTGCAGGATGAGGTACAGGGTGCCGGATCCAGGGGGCGCTCACTTTGGGCAGCTCCACGCAAGTGGGTACCTGTCCTGGCTGCTCCTAGGAGGAGCTGCAGCAGGCAGCTCTGCACGCTGCCCCCGCCCCACCCCGCACGCTGGCTTTGCAACTCCCGTGGGGGAAACAGCCAATGGGAGCTGCGGAGGCTGAGCCTGCGGGCAGAGGCAGTGTGCTGAGCCACCTGCTGCACCTCCGCCTAGGAGCAGCTGGGACAGGTCGCCACCTGAGGCGAGCGCCCGCTGGATCCAACACCCCACACTCCCTCCCGTGCCCCAACAGGCTGCCCCGAGCCCCGTCCCCAAACTCCTTCCCAGAGCCTGTGCTCCACACTCCTTCCCATGCCATCCAGACTATAAACCGAAAGATCAGAGCTTTCCGGTTGGTGAAGTGCCGGATAAAACAGCTTTTACTGTAATAAGAGCATGGGGATGGAGGGGGAAAGGACACAAAGCTGAACTGAAGTGAAGGAGGGAAATAAATGTAAAAATAGACCAAGTTAAATAAGGCAAACTTGTAGCATGGTTTAAACTTTATCCTGTGAGGGACTCCAGCAGATCTCTTGCCTCCTTCAACTGAATGCCCCAGCAGAGAAATAAATTTCTCAACCCAGTTCTGATTCAGCCTTAACTTACTAGTTGCAAACACCTGTATCCAGTGGTGAGCTGGAGCCTGTTCACACCGGTTCACTAGAACTGGTTGTTAAATTTAGAAGTCCTTTTAGAACCGGAGGCACAGCAGAGGTGAGCTGGGCGGAAGGGGGGTGCGTGAGGTGGGCAACCTGCGCCGCAGCAGGTAACCCGGGAGGTGCGCAGGGGAACCGCTCCCCACCCCAGCTCACCTCCGCCTCCCTGGGCCTGAGCGCGAAGCCGCCGCCTGCTTCTCAGCCCTCCCAGGCTTCCCACACGAACAGCTGATTCGCGGGAAGCCGGGAGGGGTGGAGAAGCAGAGCGGGGTGGAGCATTCAAGGGAGGAGGCGGAATGGAGGTGAGGTGAGCTGGGGCCGGGTGTGGAGCAGGGCAGGGAGCTCTGCACCCACCAAATTTTCCCCGTGGGTGCTCCAGCCCCGGAGCACCCACGGAGTCGGCACTAAGGCTGCTCCCCCTGCCTCCCCCCAGCTACGCTCCCCCGCCCCTAGGAGCCAGAGGGACCTTCCGGATGCTTCGGGGGAGCTGCCCCAGGTAAGCACCACTGGGACTCCCCACCTCGCCCCCCGGCAGGTCCCTCTGGCTCTTAGGGGCGGGGTGGGCACCCACTACGGTGGCCCACGAGACCCTCCTGCCCAGTTCTGGGGGCAGTCAAGGGACAGGGGAGGGGGGCATCAAGGAATGCAGGGGGTTGGATGGGGCAGGAGTCCCCGGGGGGCGGGGGTGGGCTACGACCCCCTCGTGGGGTGAGGAGGGAACCGGTTGTTAAGATTTTGGCAGCTCATCACTGCCTGTATCTGTCAGGAAGGAACGCAGGGCAAAAAGGCAATCTGTTAAATCATTTGGGCCTGGATTATGAAGCGCTTTATATATGAAGACCTTGAATTGTATCCCTAGGTATACAAACAGCTAGCATCTATCATGAAGGGTGAGTGTAACTGTGATGTATTGAAACTGTTAAAATTGTGATCTATCACTTCAGAGTCTCAGGGGTTTTCATAATCCTGTTTGCAGGCAGGGGGAGACTCTAGGGAAGCATGTAATCTGGACCTAGCAGCACTCAGTCTGCAGACATCTTAGAATACAGGGGGATGAGTTGTGCCTCTGTGTTAGGGAGAAGTATGCTTTGTTTCTCTGCTTTGGAATTCTTCATGCATTATCGTTCTGAATGCTAAGAAAAAGTAGTGTTACACTGCAACCTATCCACAACGGTATCTAGGTTTTTATCTAATTTCTTAGAGTGTATGCCATGGACATAGCAATAACCCACTATCATACCTATCCTAAGGGGCAAACAGCAGCTGTGTTTTGTAACTGTTCCAAACTCTGTATCATTTCAATATAAACTCAGTTATGGAGCATTACAGAAGTAGGAGTATGAATGGGAGATAAGTTATTTTTACCTGGAAATGTCCTTTCCTAGACCTTTGAATAACTACCTGCTATGATGAAGTAGGGAAACAAAATCTAAAGTGTGACCTGTATGTGGCTTTAAACGGCCTCTTAGAAATCATATCCTGAGTAGGTAGCTACCAAAGCTGTAATAAACACTAACTAAACTTTAAGTTAGCAAAAGCACTTCATAACAACTTTGGAAAATTAGCCAATTAAATGGGTGGGTCACCCTACTACATAAGGGGTTTGAGAAGGGAAGTTCATAAGTTGGGGGGAGGGTCCATTATGTCTTCAAAATGGGATGTTCATAGTGACTGCAATTCCTGGGATGGTGAATGATTAATTATATACATATTTCAAGTCTCAAAGGCATGACCAGTTGCTGAAATATAATTTGTTGTAAAATTCTCCTACCAAAAGCTAACAGCAGCAGACAAGATGGACACTTTATAGTGTCTTCAAAACAAAGTTATTGCTTTGCAGATTTCCTTAAAATGAAGCATTCAACCCTTCTGACCATCAAATCTCTGCCATTTCCCAGTTGAGTGTGCATCAATACCCACAAATGGAGTTGCCTCCCTACCTTTGCAAGTTTCCAAGACTCTTGATTTAATCCATCTTCCTATTAGGCTGTTTTTACCAGATGGCTAGCTGGTACAGAACATGACTTTAATTTCTGGAGGCCTCAACCTTGGACAGATATATTTTGGTCACCCTTCTAGCATCTAAGGTGTTCAAGGGACTCAGAAGGACAGTAATACCTCCACCCTTTTGTCCTGAGGAAGAAAAAGTTAACTTTCAGCATTAATCCTGGGTCCGTTGTGATAAGAATCTCATCCTGTAGTACTGAGGCACCATGGATAAAGACACATTTCCAAAGCTCTCTTTGAAGAGGTGATAACAGTTAAGGAGGAGATCCTGATTATGAGGAAAAAAAGCAGGGCTTGCCAGGTGCCTGTTAACCTGGGAAGGATTTATCAATGATGTTATCCTTAGTAAATGGAGGAAATACTGGTGGCTAGCAATCAGCTCAGTTCTTTCCCAGCTCATCATGCTCAAAATCGCTGAAGCGTGTTTTGTAAGGGTATGTGGTTTTGGACCTATAAATAAGGCACACTGCATGTACTCCAGGTTATGCTTTATATTTGCAAATTATGCACGTGTGTCATTTATAACAGGAGTATCTGAGTTCTGCTTGTGTGTATTGATTTGTTTCAAGAAAACATAAGCATAGCAGAGAGTTTTGGGGAGTTCCTGGAGAACTCATTTTCTATTTTTCAAATTCTAGGCTTGTAGACAGCAAATTAGGGCTTTGGTGGGCGGATTTTTGGCACAATTGCCAGGTGGTCTGATTTGAGGCTGCATTACCAGAGGGGTAATCTGCATCTGGATTAAGTCTAAGAATCATGTCACCAAGTGAAGTGAGGCACAATTGTTACTGAGACTTGGTTCTGCTGTGATCTTTTTAGTTATGGATTGTCTTGGGAAGGAACACATGGAGAGTGGCTCCAAGGGTCATGAAAAGCAGCATCTTTCACTACTGCTTCTAGGTCCCTACCTTGTTAAGGATATATGAGTTTTTGACCTTGAGGCGAATAGGTTTAAGCTCAGCAATCTGAAGACTTGGGTGCCACAATGACTCTCTCACTCAGGAACTATTCACCCTGGATCTCTCACCATCCTGCTAATCCAGTCCATTATAATACGCATCATCTGATATGTAGGGTCCAATGTATATGCAGGCTCTCCCCCATTTCAATAGTGAGCTGGCCTCCTTGTGAAGAGTTCAAAACTTTGTTCCCCCTTGTCTATTCACATATCCCATTGTTGTAGCCTTGCCCGTCATGACTGGTACAGACACATTCTGCAGGTCTAGATAGATAGATAGGTCCATCAATGGCTATTAGCTAGGATGGGCAGGGATGTAAAACCATGCTCTGAAGTGTCCCTAGGCTCCGTGTGCCAGAAACGGAGAATGGGCGACGGGGATTAGCAACTTGATGATTACCTGTTCTGTTCATTCCCTTTGAATTACCTGGCATTGGCCATTGTTGGCAGACAGGATACTGGGTTGGATGGACAATTGATCTGACCCAGTATGGCCATTCTTATATTCTTAGAAGTGAAGTAGCATGGCCCTAATTGCTTCAAGCTCCACCACTTTATATGTTTTTGCTGTCCATTAGTCCATGTGTCCTGTGTTATCTGACACTTTAAAAACGAGTCCCAAAACTGAGCAAGCTTGAAATTGGTTGTTACTGCCATTTGACCAAACTACAACATTAGGTGGCCTGAAATGAACCTATGGAATGGGTCCACCAGTGCAACAACTGGAGCATAGAGTGTGAAACCTCTTCCTTGTAGCTAAAGTTGGACAAAACTGAAGACTCAGGAAGCAGGATTTTTTGTACTGACTTCACATGGAAACATTACCATTGAAGAGTTTCCACACACAATATTAGTATGCTGCTGAGTTGCATTCGGGCTCTTACTGATGCCATGGGTGCAACTGACAGCTGTTGAATTAGGTCCAGAATATTTTCTTGTTTCTCATTGGAAATGACAACCTTATCTTTGGTTACTATTGTATTATGTCCAGAATTACTTGCAGGTGTTGCTGCCAGATCATACTTCTTCATGTTCACCACAAACTCATACTCCTCTAGGAAGATTACAATTGATTTTGTAACTTTTATGCCCCTTAAGAAGGGCTTTGATTAGAAGGTGATGCCATTTGCAACAAACAGTCAAAATTCTCTCATCCAGTGTTCATATTATGGTGGGGGAGAGAGGGGAGTAACACTGTCACGCCTAATTTTTACAAGTTAGTTTTCTTTATGCATAATCACTGTTTTTTGAAGAAATGCTGTATTTTTACCACCTTTTAGGGGAGCTGTTTCAGGTAGCAGGGGATTAAAGTTCTCTGCTTTAATTTCTCTAGAGTCAATTCTTGGAGTAGAGTTGCTGTCTGGGAATAGGGCATTGGTATTTTGGCTAAGATTCCTGAAAGAGGTGATTCCCTGCTTGCTGTTTGACCATCTCTGTGTAGGGACTGGTGTACGTATTGTAAATAAAGCCAGTTATACTAAGAAAATTTCTAGACTCTGCATCACTGATTTCTCCTCCAATGGGAAACTGACCTGGCAAGGCCATTTATTCTGCTACTGTTCAGCAGTGGGAAGGTACAGGTGTCTGAAGCCAGACAGAGTTCCTAATGAGAAACTATGAGTTGTTATTCCTGTTGCACTGAGATGAACATGTAGTGGAAGAGCTCAGAGAAATCAGAGCTGCCCAAGAGTCAATAAATTCCCCTACTGGACCAACTTCTGTTGGTGAGAAAGAGAAGCTTTTGAGCCTACACAGTGGTCAGGTCATGATCCGAGCTCTGTGTATGCTCAAAAGCTTGTCTCTCTCATCAACAGAAGTTGGTTCAATAAAAGATATTACCTCACCCACCTTGTGTCTCTAATATCCTAGGACCAGCACAGACACAACAACACTACATACAATAAATCTCTCTGTCCAGTAATTGTCTCAAGAACTGAGGAAGGACTTAAAACAGGGCCTGAAGGCCTGGCAAGATTACCAGTCTGAGTCACGGATTTCTCCTGCCATAGTAAATGAACCTGCAAGGCATAGAAATCTGCTACTGCTCAACACAGGTCCTACACTGCTATGGCTATGCTGAGGTTCCCACCAGTTTTGACACTGGAACAAACTTAACTGATGTTTTTAAACTAGTTTGTATTTTTTGGTAAGTTTCTCCGGTGTAGAAAAGACACATGAAAGACATTCAGGTGATCTCTTTGCAACTCAAATCCTTGCATCCACCACTAGACTATCTACTTTTAACTAATGTGGGGAGTGATTGGGCAGCCCTGTGAAGTTGCACCCTGCAAAATAAGAGAAAAGGAGACAGAGAGATGTGCTAACTATAAAAGCCATATTTATGAATTTCAGAAGATGCACTTCCTGTAAGAGTAAAGAGAGAGTTCTAGAACTGAGCTGCCTTGTCTTCTTTTTAAATGTATCTATGCTAGAAAAATTAATAGGTATATTATAGTAAAAAGAAAAGGAGTACTTGTGGCACCTTAGAGACTAACCAATTTATTTGAGCATAAGCTTTCGTAAAAGCTTATGCTCAAATAAATTGGTTAGTCTCTAAGGTGCCACAAGTACTCCTTTTCTTTTTGCGAATACAGACTAACACGGCTGTTACTCTGAAACCTATATTATAGTAGTAGCTCATAATGGTACAACTGCCCTCTGCAACTTTAACTGAACAAGTCTAATGGCATAGTGGCAAATGCCTAAATTCTATCTATATCAGTGCTATATCAATACAACTGCATCACTGATGGCAATAACTGAAATAAAGGTACAAATATTTCTTGTATAGATAAATCCTGTTCCCACTCCTCCCTCTTTTCTTGTTCAGCAGGGAAGAGATCGGATAATCCTCTTGGAATGCAGCAGTTATTACCTACCTGGTAGGTGTGAAGTTCTGCATTCCAAGAAGATTAACAGTTTAACTAGCTGAGAGTTGGAGTGAAAGTCTCTCTAATTGCACTGAAGAAGTCTGAGAGTGTATGTATATCATTTTACTATAGAGGCATTTTCACTATATCCAATAATATGGGATGAAAAATCCTTGACTCCCACTAAACTTGTGTAATTGGGCTTTATGTGGTTGTCTCCTCCACCAGCACTTGTACAAGACAAACTGCACTGTCCAGCTGAGGGGTACATGAACAGCAATTCACTGCCCCTGCTTCATTCTTGGAGGGGTGGGAGGAGTAGAAGAGGGTGCAGGGATGCAGGAAGGGGGATGGGTGTCAGTGATAGGAACGCCCAAAATTGACCATTCAGACCATACTAATATCAGGAAGATAACTATAGCATGAAGGGCCTTTCACAGGCCACCATTTATATACTTTTCACTGTATATATAAAAAAAGAGTTGGCAAGTCAAATATTAAACCTATACGAAGCAAACAGAAAACTGACAAAGTATACACATTTTTTGAGGAGAGAATAATTATTTAAAATTTACAAGTAAATCCATTAGTTTATGAGTTAATTGAAAACTTAGTTTGTAATTTCTTTGACCTGAATGACTTTAATTGAAGAACATGCAGACTTTTCCACCCTTTTGAATATAAATTAATTTTGAAACTAGATTGAATTTAAACTAAATTAATGACTTTTTCAATCCACTGTTATGATTATAAAGGCTATAGGTGGCCAAGTAGAGCTCATAACTGTTGGCCACCGTGACTGAGAAAGTTCAAGCAATTACTATCCTTCCTCTATAGCAATTATGAATGCAACAATTGTATTGGGTGTAATGATTCTGAAGGAGTCTGAATATGTGTGTCAGAGTTCTCACTGGTAGAACACCTGGCCCACCTGTCACTTCTCTTGCCACACATGTTTGGGCATGTGTACTTGAAAGGCTATGGCTTTGAGGCCTCTGCACCAATATGCACGAGTCAGCACTGCTGTGGAAACAGAGGGAGGAATGCCTGGGAAACAGTTAAAGCACAGAAACACTGCAACTTGGGGACTGGCTTTCCCCCATCTCTCTACATATTGCTAGTCACACTAACACAACCTCCTAAAGTAATAAGTCAAATTGCAAATTAACAGCCAGCTTCAGTTAGCTTGTTCAGCTCTGGTGAGCCAAAGCAGCTATAAACCCAACTTTTATTGGCTAATACACTCTGGTTACTTTGCACTGAACTGGTATGCAAGTAAATCTCCCCTTAATATTAAAATAAAAAAAATTAATGTTCACACTATGCATCTTTAAAATATTATAAATATCAGATGGTAGCATTCCCTTTGGGTTTCTTGTTTACTGTTTGTGTATGAATTTTAAAAAAAACAGTTACACACCTTTTTCATTAACGGTTGTTCCTTTGAGATGTGTTGCTCATGTCCATTCCATTCTAGGTATGCGCACACCCATGTGCATGGTCATCAGAGATTTTTGCCTTAGTGGTATCCATAGGACCAGCTGTGATTCCGCCTTGAGTGTCATGCTCATATGTCGGTATATCAGGCACCGCTGGCCCCACGCCCTCCCAGTTCCTTCTTGCTGACAACTCCGACAAGGGCAGGAGGGCAGGTAATGGATTGGACATGAGCAACACAGCTCACAGAACAACAGTTATGAAAAAGGTGGGTAACAGTTTTTTCTTCTTAGAGTGCTTGCTCAAGTCGATTACATTCTAGGTGACTCACGAGCAGTATCAACGGAGGTGGGCTCATAATTCACAGTCTTGCAACTTGCAGCACTGCTCTGCCAAAGCCAGAGTCATCTTGAGCTTGCTAGGTCAGCACATAATGAGACGCTAACGTGTGGACAGACAACCAGGTAGCAGCCCTACAGATCTCTTGGATTGATACCTGTGGCAGGAAGGCTGCTGACAACACTTGTTCCCTAGTCGAGTGTGTTTTCACAATCACCAGCGGAGGCACTTTCGCCAGCTCATAGCAGTAGTGGATGCAGGCCGTGATCCAGGACAAAATCCTCTGAACAGATACTGGCGACCCTTCACTCTGTCTGCCACTGCAATGAACAACTGCGTTGATTTACGGTATGGCATTGTTCTATCTATGTAGAAGACAGCACCCTCCTGACATTCAGGGTGTGTAGCCTACGCACCTCATCTGATGCAAAAGGCTTTGGAAAGAAGATGGGCAAGTATATGTCCTGATCAGTATGAAAATGGGAAACAATCTTGGGCAGAAACGCTGGGTGTGGTTGCAGCTGGACCTTAATCCTTGTAGAAGACCGCATAAGGTGGCTCCGAAGTAAGGCTCGGACACCCTGCAGGCTGACTTATAGCAACGACAGCACACAATTCAAGTCCCGTGGGCGGGGGGGGCAGCTGGAGAGATGCTGGAAGTGTGAGTACAGATGCTCCAGACCTTTCAAAAACCATGTTGTCATGTCATGAGTGAAGCTCGACCTGCTGTGGAATGGAGGATGGAAAGCTGAGACAGCGGCCAGATGGACCTTGACTAATGACAGGAGTTTGAGGTGCAGCAGATAATCCAGGATCTCTCGCAGCGGGGCCTGCTCAACCCAAATATGCCATTCCGAGACCCAGCATGTGAATCTATTCCATTTGGCCAGGTAAATCACTCTGGTGAAGGGTTTCCTGCTATCCAGCAAGACCTGCTCGACATGGGCTCAGCATGCCCATTTGTCCGTGCTTAGCCATGCAGTAGTCAAGCTGTCAAGTACAGGGCCACTAGATTTGGATGCAAAAGGCTGCCATGGTTCTGTGACAGCAGATCTAGGCAGAGGGGCAGCTGCAGCAGGGCAGCTACCGAAAGGCTCAGCAACGCGCCGAACCAGTGCTGGTGAGGCCACGCAGGGACTATTCGGATAATTTTCACCCTATTTTGCCTGATCTTTACAAGGATTCTATGAATCAGTGGCACTGGCGGGAAGGTGTACATCGATGACCACGGAATGAGAAAGGCATCTGACAGGGAGTGCCCATCCATTCCCAGGATTGAACGGAACACTTGGCATTTTCTGTTCTGCCTGGACATGAACAGGTCCACCTGGATAGTCCCCCACCTCTGGAAGATTATGCTGACCACCTCCAGATGGAGCGACCACTCAAAGTGAGAGGAGAAAGTCCTGGTGAGGTGATTCTGGTTCCATACAGGTGCACGGCTATCAGATGAATGGCCGCACACAAAAATCCCAAAGGCAGAGAGTTTCTTGACGAAGGGCTGAAGACCTGGCACCTCCCTGACTGTTGATGTAACACATCACGGCACTGTTGTCCATCAGGACCTGCACCACCTTGCCCTTCAGATGGGGCAAGAACACCTGGCAGGCCAGGCGAACTGCTCTGAGCTCCCTGATGTTGATATGAAGGTCCAGGACATCCCACAACCAGCAGTCCTGGGTGCTCAGCTCGCCCAGGTGGGCTCCCCAATCCAGGTCTGAAGCACTGGAGACCAGGGTCCGCGATGGGGATGGGGTCATGAAAGGGACTCCCTCCATCAGCAACTCAGGGTCCAACCACCAATCCAGAGATGACCCAATGTGGTCCGGATCCTGACTATCCGGTCTAGGTCATGCCTATTGGGAATGTAGACCAACACCAGCCACGCTCGCAGCGGCCGGAGATGGAGCAGAGCATGGCTGACCACATATGTACACACAGCCACTGGCCCAACAGCTGCAGGCGGGTGTGAGCCGTGGTGAGTGGGTGGTTCTTTACATGGGAGATCAGCTCCGACATGGCCTGAAAACGCACTTCCAGAAGGAAGGCTCTGGCTCGCGTGAAGTTGAGAACCACCCCCAGTGAACTCTATTTGCTGGACGGGAGTTAAGGTGGATTTTTTTCTCATTTATTAACAGGCGCAGAGTGGGGCAAGTGGCATGCACCAGATCGAGGCTCCTCTGCACTTGTTCCCAAGACCTGCCCTTGATGAGCCAGTCATTGAGATATGGGAAAACCTGGACCCTTAGGCATCTCAGATAAGCAACCACTAGCACCATACATTTTGTGAACCCCCTGGGGGCCAATGAGAGGCCAAAGGGCAGCAATGTGAATTAGAAATGGTGCCAGCCCGCTATGAAACTGAGGAAGCATCTGTGACCTGGAATATGGAAATAAGCACTCTTTAAGTTGAGGGTGCTGTATCCATCTACCGGATTCAGGAAGGGGATGATGGAGGCCAGGGAGACCATGCAAAACTTCAACTTTTTGAGAGACTTGTTGAGACCCCCACTTTTGCCATCAGAATTAGGAAGTAGCCGGAACAGAAACCTTTTCCTTTCATGTCCCGAGGGACCTCCTCCACCGCCCCCCGGCACAGGAAGTTCTTGACCTCTTGAATGAGGAGTTGTTCGTAAGAAGGGTCCCTGAAGAGGGATGGGAAAAGGGAGGGTTGGAGTGGGGGCGGCTACAAATTGCAGGGTATAGTCATGAGTTACTATGTCCAGCACCCAGCAGTCCGAGCTGACCCACAAGCAGGCCAAACAGCAGAGACAAAAACAATTGAGGAAAGGACAGGGTGGCTCCAGGGAATTGACTGGGGTGTCACTCTTGAGCACACCTTCAAAATGAGCTTCTGGCCCCCAGGATGCTTCGCTGGCCTGGGCTGCACAGGTGAGCGGGAGGAGAAAGAGAGGCGATGACGAAAACTCAGGTCTCTATCCCTCCTCCTAGCAGACCCCTGACAAGGCCGACAAGGCCTTGGAGGTGGGGGTGGCCAGAACTGCTTCTATACAGACTGAGGTGTATACATGCCCAGTGAGTGAAGGGTGGCCCGAGTGTCCTTCAACCCATGCAGTCTTGCTTCTATTTGTTCAGAGAAGAGACCACTCCCATCAAATGAGAGGTCCTGGACTCAGGTCTGCATCTCTTGGGAAAGACCGGAGGTCCGCAGCCAGGACCTGTGCCACAAAACCACCCTAGCTGCCGAGTCCGCAGTGTTCCACGACATTTGGAAGGAGCACCTAGCCGCCGCAGTGCCATCTGCCACCAGGGTGCTGAATTCATGGGCCAAACACTGTGGAAGGGACTCTCTGAACTTATGGAGGGAGTCCCATAAATTAAAATTCTATCTACCCATGGTTCACCACCAGGAACTGCAGGCTGGCAGTGGACTAAATTTTTCTCCAAAAAGGTCCAATCTTTTGGCCTCTATTTTTGGGAGTTGAGCTGATGTGCCCCTGCTTGTCTTTTTTGTTGGCCGCAGAGAAACCAACAAGCCCAGAGGTGGGTGGGTATAAAGGTACTCAAACCCTTTGGCTGGGACAAAGTACTTCTTTTCAGCCCTTTTGGAGGTGGGAGGGATGGAAAACAGGGTTTGACAGAGGGCCTTTGCAATTTTGAGGACCCGGTCATGCACTGGTAATGCAACATGGACCAGGGTAAAGGCTGAGAGGACGCTGAACAAGGTGTCTGCCTGTTTGGCCATCTCCTCCACCTCTAAGCCCAAGTTCTTGGCCATCCGTTGAAGCAGGGCCTGGTGTTCTTTAAAGTCATCAGGTGGGCTGGCCCGCAAGGGTCCCACGACCGCCTTGTCCAGGGATGAAGATGATGACTGTACCACTGGGGGAGGCCCTGGGGCATCGTCCCCTGTGGGGGAGGGAGGTTTAGGGGAGCAACTTATTGCTCTGAGGCAGAGGCAGATGAGCGGTGCAAAGCGGGAATCGTCATGACCGGAACACCCCATGTGCTCCAATAAGGCCACTGTGCTGGCCACTAGCCATGCTGACAAGGTGGCGCCGTCAATGTAGACACGGCCTCGGAAGCCTAATTGCACCAATGGAGTCTGGGTGAGAGGCTGAACTGCCCTTCCGTGCTGGAGGAATCCTAGTTCAGTGACCATGGTGGGGCCGTTGATGCTTGCGTCTGCCTGCTCACCGTCGAACACTGGTGCCTGGAATGAGAGGTTCGGTGCTGGTATCGAGGAGGTCGGTGCCGGGGTGACTGGAGTTGTGACAGAGAGTGCTCCCATGGGGCAGGTGACCAAGATCTGCACCAAGAGGACAACCGGCTGGAGGACAAATAGCTGCCGGTGGTACGGGGACCGGTGCCCTCCCCCTAGGCGATCCATGTTGAGATGGCAGGGACCACGATTGTGGTAACGGTGACCAAGGGTGATTCCCAGAGGATCTGGGCTGCGACTCCAGAATCTGCGGTGCAGAGGAGAAGAGCAATGCCTTGTCTTGGGGGATCAGCAGCACTCCACTGTCCCAAGGGGTCTTAGTAGTTGGCTTGCCCTCATAGGGAGACTTTGCAGTTTGGGCGGAGGCCTCTGGCTCTCTCGGTGCCAAGGAAGCTTGGGAAGGCATGGATGCCATCAGGAGTTTGGTTCCCCTACTGCTCCCAGGAATTGGTGGTGGATCCTTTAAGGGGCTAAGGGAGGCACGTACACATGGTTCCTTTGCCCGATGGCCCTTCTTGCCTGGTGCCGGGGACTATGCATCTGTGTTTTCTTTTTGGGCACCAGATATGGGGAGTGGTGCCAGGTGGTGCCAGGGGTGTGCTGCACACCGAGGCCGAGATATTAGGTGAGTCTTGGCAGGATGGCTCAGATGCCGGACAAAGGGTAGCCTCCATGAGGAGAGCCCGCAAACAAATATCCTGCTTTGAGTCCTAGGTTAAAAATATTTTCAAATACGACATTTGTCCTTCACATGTGATTCCCCCAAGCATTTGAGGCAGTTGCCAAGGGGATCACTTACAGGCATAGGCCTATTATTGTCCACATATGGCTGAAGCCCCAGAGACCGGGACCATGCCCCATCTGAGGTGAAGTAGGACTCTAACTTCTAACTACACTTAACAGCTACTTGACACTGACTACTATATACAAACTATTTACAAGGCCCGAAGGCTTCAAAAAGAAAAGGAGTACTTGTGGCACCTTAGAGACTAACCAATTTATTTGAGCATGAGCTTTCGTGAGCTACAGCTCACTTCATCGGATGCATGCCGTGGAAACTGTAGCAGACTTTATATATACACAGAGAATATGAAAAAATACCTCCTCCCACCCCACTGTCCAGCTGGTAATAGCTTATCTAAAGTGATCATCAGGTGGGCCATTTCCAGCACAAATCCAGGTTAGGATTCAAGTTAGAGGAGACGAAACTGCTAGCTCTTGCTATGCAAGGAAAGGTGCTCTGACCAACCACCACAGGTGGTAAGAAGGAACAGGGAAGGTGTAGAGTCGGCATTGCCTGATATACCAAAGCATGAGCGTGGCACTCAAGGGGGCGCTACAGCTGGCCCTATGGATACCGCTAAGGCAAAAATCTCTGACCACCACACACAGGGGCACACACACATTTAGAATGGAATCAACATGAGCAGCACACTAAGAAGAACCAAGGGCATGCAAAGAAAAAGCTATGCTAAAATGGAGATGCTGTTGACAGTATTTCAGTAATTATCCCCAAACTATGCATTACAAACCCGGATTTGAGTTAAGGTGAAACTTAAAAGAAATCTAAATATTTTAATGTATAGAAATGCACAGTTAAGGAATCCAAAACGATCATAATGCTGCCCTTTTTCACTAGGAGGGTGGTGAAACACTGGAATGAGTTACCTAGGGAGGTGGTGGAATCTCCTTCCTTAGAAGTTTTTAAGGTCAGGCTTGACAAAGCCCTGACTGGGATGATTTAGTTGGGGATTGGTCCTGCTTTGAGCAGGAGGTTGGACTAGATGACCTCCTGAGGTCCCTTTCAACCCTGATATTCTGTGATTCTATGCCCTCTACTGACACCATGGGGGATAGAGGAAAATGTGTAAAAAAGCCCCCTATTTTTAAAAATCAGTTAAATCTAGTGTGAGGCCACAAACACTGAAAATTCCATCATAGCTTTATTGTTATCGCATTGCATTACTAAAAGATGGAGTTAAATCTTAGGTGTACATTTCTATATCTAAAAATATTTGAATTTCTTTTAAGTTTAACATTGAGATTCCTGGGTTTGCGGAGAATCTACTACACCACTTTAAAAAAAAAAAAAAAAATCTTGTAAACCTTTCCTGAACATATAAGTTCACTGAACAGTCAGAATGTAGTAATGGAAAGGAGAATCATTGCTTATTATGAATGTGAAATTAGTTATTTAAAATGAGAATTCAACCCTGAGGAACCTTGTTAATCCATACTCTAGAGTTAGACCAGTGGTTCCCAAACTTTAACAGCCTGCAAACCTCTTGCACTAAATTGTGAAATCTCGTGAACCCCCTCCTAAAAATGACTATTTCCAGGGATTTAAGTTTAAATTTCCTTTGCACTCCACAATCCATGGGGCTCCTGCTGCTGGACCCCCTTGATCGCCCCCGTCAACTGAGCTCCACTGAGCTCGGGCTGAAGGTCCTGCTGACTGCTGGGGCTCAGGCTGCCAACCCCAATTGCCCGGCCCCACTATCCTTGGGGCTCGGGCTGCCAGCCTCGTGCGGAGTGCTGGGGTTCGGGCTGCTGGCTCCCCCGCTCTCCCTGGGGCTCAGGCTGTCTGCCCTGCAACCGGGTCTCACCTGCTGCCTCCAATGCCCAGGGTCCTCTGGCCTCCATGAGTGAAATTTTTTTGGCAAACCCCCTATAACGTTCTACGAACCCCAGTTGGGAACCACTGAGTTAGACTCAAAGAAGGAGTGACCTCATGAAGCTATACAGAATTTTGATCATGGTCTGTTGAAATGCTCTACAGCAGAATTTTTCACATGTTGCCCTTTGTACAGAAGTTGGACTACGAACAGACTGTGTGGTGATGTGATTCAGTTTGTTCATATACCTTGTTAACAGTAAATATCTCGGAAAAACCCACGACATAAACCAGAAATAATGGAGTACATCAGGGTTCTCAACCTTTTTCCTTTCTAAGGCCCCCGCGACATACTTTAAAAATTCTAGGGTCCAGCAGGGGTGGGGGGCCTCGGGGCAGGGGCCCTGGACCGTAGTTTGATTTCTATTTCAACGGCCAGTGGGGCTCGAGCCACCTCCACATGGCGGGGTCTAGGGAGGGAATGGTACCTCCACCCCTGACTCACCGCAGCAGGCCACCCTTCCTGTCAGGAGGGATTGGGGGGAGGGGGAAGGAAGGCAACGTGCAACCAAAAATTATAACTCAAAGGTGGGGGGCTCAAAAACTTTGAAAACAGCTTAGGATGCAGGGAAGGGATAGCTTGGGGCTGTGGTGCAGACAGGGGGTAGCTCAACTTGCAGGGAGGGGGTAGCTAGGGGCTGTGTGGACACAGGTAGTGGCTGTGGGTGCAATCAGTGGAGTGGCTAGGAGCTATGTGCAGGTGGGGGTAGCTCAGGGTGCAGGGAGAGGGATACTAGGGACTGTGTGCAATCCAGGCATAGCTTAGGGTGTAGGGAGGGCATAGCCTCAAGTTGTGGGGAGAGGGGTATTAGGGTCTGTGTGCTGGGAGGATTGCCCTGCAATCTCTGTTCCCGGAGGGGTCTGCCAGACATGGAACTGGGTCTCCCCAGCCAGGGGGCTCTTACCGGCTGCCTCTGAGGGAGCAAAAGGGGCTAGGAGCTGAGGAGCATCATCAGCCTGGTGCACCAGCAGGACCAGAAGGAACTGTGCTGCTGTCTGCTCCATGCCACCAGCCACAGCAGGAGCTGCTCCACACTGCCCATCTCCGGCTTCCTGGCTCCAACCTGGCTGGGGGCAGGGAAAGGAGATTGGGTGGGAGGGGGGAGAGAGAGAGGTGTGGAGCTGCTCCCGAGACTGCTGTGATCTTGTGCTGCAGTTTGGGGGGGGTGAGAGGGAAATCCCTCCGTGTTCCCAACTCTGCCCATGGGCTCAGGACTTCTGCTCCACAGGGAGCACCAGGGCTCCTGCTCCACAGGGAGCACCAGGGCTTGGGGCTCCAGGATTCAGTCCAGCACCTCCTGGCTTCAGCTCCACAGGGGGCACCAGGGATCTGGGCTTCAGCCGTGGGGCCCCTGGTGGAGAACTGCTGGAGTACATCACCAAAATTAGTTTGCAAAATGGCTAAAGAGCTACAACAAATGGGTAAAGAAATAATCCACATCTGAGCTCAGACAACTGCAGCCAAAAGCCTAAATACTAGCTGAATGCCATACAAACTTTGGCAATCCCCAAAAATCTATTTAGCTACTTACTGTCAACTGAACATCACTACTGTATCACTTAATATCAGGAAATGCCAACTCCCTTGTGAGGAAAGACTAAATCTGTCTACATATTAAATTTCATTTTTATAATTATTAAAATCGTAAGTAAAAAGAAATCTTCCAACCCTAATTTCTAAGTTGAACTCTTATTCTTACAACTAATACTGTTTGTAGATTTCAAAGTCTATGGAATTCCACTTGTTCTCTTTACTGTACCCACTAGAATCCAACACGTAAGATAGACAGTGTGATGCTGACACACCAGGTACCAACTCATGCCAAAGCCTCAGGCCTCACTGAACACTGACAAAAACATAACTGGAAACAAGTCTGTCTTACCTGTATGTTAGTATTGTTAAGATAAATATTAAGAGCTGTAAGAATGTGTTTGGTGTCTAGACATTATGATTAGTGTAGCATGCTGCATATACAGATCTCACTTTTAACCTCTATTGTGCATGGTATAAAGTTATGAGCGTTTGCATTGTAAACCTGTGTAATCGTGTAACTCACTAAACAGGAAAAGAAGCATTAATTAATGTGAAGTGTTCATCCTGCACACAAGATGGCTCATTGAAGGCAAATGAGGAACTGTAGCATCAAAGGGTAGAGACCTTGTTGACTACATTCCTCACTCCCTCCAGGAAGAGGAGACCTGCACATGAACATATCCCATCAGCTTGGATTCTGGGGTGAAGAGATAAAAATCCCTGACAAAGAGAAACTGGGATCTTTATAATGTCTGGACTCTGAGGGGGCAAAGATTAACAAACATAAGCAAGAAATCCTCATGCTGCTTGGCATGGGGCACCCCTGAAGGATATACAGAGCTGCTTATTTTAGAAGCTTATATTACCTTTTTAAATCTAAAACTAATTCGTGTGTGTGTATGTTTCCTGTTTTAATCTTGTGAATAACTCATTTCTTTTCTTAGTTAATGAATCTTTAGTTAGTATATTACAGTATTGGCTACAAGCATTGTCTTTGGTTTAAGATATGAGTACAACTGACCTGGAATAAGTGACTGGTGCTTTGGGACTGGGAGTAACCTGAATATTGTTGTCATTATTGGTGTAAAGTGACCATCTACCACACAGTTCAGCATGTCTGGGTGGCAAGATAGACTGGAATGCCCAAGGGGACTGTCTGTGACTCCATGGTAAGACTGCAGTAGTGCTTTAGAAGTTCACATTTGTCATTGGGTTGATGAAATCTAATTACAGAACATACAATATGTTTGGGGTTTCTGCCTTGCTTTTAGACAGTCTTCCCTGAGGCTGCCACTCATAGGCCTGGGCCATTCCAGACAGCGTGATGTACAGTATCCTAGTTTATTCAGTAAAGACCCGGTTTTCTGGTGGCACCTGCTGCCCTGACATATTGTACTAAGACACAGGTTTTTGTCCCAGTTTCCATATAATTGTTTAACTGCCTCACTGGCATTCTTCCATCAGCTGCCCTCACCAACCTTATATTAATAACTCAAGTTTCTACCACCTCTGGAGGAGACTTGAAAAGGCATAAAGAGGAGATAGACACCCAACGAGAGTTGAGTGTCTAACTCCACTTGTGCCTTGTCATTTTCTCTATTGAATTGTCTGTGCAATAGAGCGAAATATTCGAGCTTACAAACCTGTCTGGATCACAAAGAAAAGAAACCCTAGCTGATCTTGTCTCACCTCTCATTAGTACTCCACCAGAGAGAGAGTTGGATGAGACTTTCTAAGGTCCACCTACTCTGATTCTTGAAGCTGGGGGTAAGGGGAGGGGCCTGGGTGTGTGTGTGTTTTAATTAACAGTATGCTTCCACAAACTTACATTTTTTTAAATCTGGCACCAAGTAGTTTAAGGTTAAAATAGCAACCCAACTATGTCCAGATCAGATCAGAAAGTCGTCTTCATATTTAAAATGTTTTTCATTATACAGGCAACAATTTCAATCAAGATGAGGGTTGTTAGATGGATAATTTCATGGATTAAAACTACCCCAAGAAGAAACATTTTTCAAGTGTTCCAGATCTGTAGGATATAACCAAATCTTGGGGTAGTTATTCCCAATTATCTATCCACTAGGACATTGTTTTCTATTTCATGCCAATTATGTATTCAGGATCATTCAAATGAACAAAGCTGAGTAGAAGTGCCTACGTAGAAGTGACTTGGTTCTCTTTTAGGCCTGCCATCTGCTACTTGCAATCCAATCCATCTGTGCTGACCAATTCAATATGGTCATGCTTTGCCTCATACCCCAAACGCTTTTCTCTAGTATACCTAATTCCTCTCAAAATTTTGCTCTCTTCTCCAGCTCCTCCCTCTGGCTACACACATATGATTCAATGCTTGCTTACATGCCATGCAGCAGAATTGCTACAAATCTTGAAGTCTGTATAAATTAAAATTAAACTTTTGTGACAGTTTAAGCATGCTACATCTTCCCCTCTGATTCCCTGAAATATTTTACATTGCTAAACTATTTGTAACTCCTCCTTCCAAGTTTTATATTTTGTATGGAGCTGTTACCAATACCTTCCTTCCCTAATAATTTTTTTAAATGCCATCAGTTTTTAAGCGAGTTTGTTAAGAATGACCATACTTGCTTCACAAAAGGCGTCTCCCCTTGCAATGATTCAACAGTTAAGTATAACTTTTCCCTCAAAATCTGCAAAAACTTCATCAGCTCTTGGTTCCTCCTTTGCAAAATTCTTAGCCAGGGACAAATTAACTTAGATTCAAAACAGCTACTCACTATATGACAGCAGAAATTTTTATCACTTTCCATATATTTTTATGTATTAGATATAAACCATTTCCACAATTCCCTCAAACAGCTTTCTCCCCAGGGTCCTCCCCATGAGCAACTGGGAGGTCACCAGGACTGGGAAGCGAGGGTCTCAGTTAACCCACGTTCCTGCTGTTTGAGATGCTGAAAGCTGTCACTGCAACAATAAAATTTGGAATAGCTGCAGTTCATGTGAACAATCTTACTGGTGCATTAGCACCTTGTACTGCTATAAGACAAGACAAATGTAAGAAAAGAGCCAAAGATAAATTCAAAGCCATTTAAAAACAAACAAAAACGAATACCAAATCCCTCTCCCCTCCGCCAAACAAAATCCCACTAATTTGCAGGAGTCTAACCTTATTTTTGCCAATTTCCCATTAGATTTCTAATGTCCCTGCTTATCCCCAAGGAGTAACCAAGACACACAGCATCCTGACATTACCCAAAGGTAAAACACAAAGATCAGAATTTGTCATATTTGTGATCCATGTACATTTCTGAGGACTTTAACTTTTTTTTTTAAATCTATAAAATGTAATTAGTAGAAACATATCCTCACCACTTTGTACCCCGTATCTGTTTTGCATGCTTTTCTCCCTGAAAACATTAGGATTCCTTGCCAGGACAGCCTGCAGCAAGACTGGTATATCTCCCTCTGGATCATCGCTGCCAAGGTTATCTTTCAATTCTCTGGGATTGAAGAGATAAGCAAACAAAAGAAAGTGAATGTTTTCAAAATATCGGAGGCTACAGGTAAAAGCCACAGACCTGCTCAACAATAAATAGAAAGACGTCTAAAATGTTGTCCCTCTGCTTCTCAATTTGAGATTCTTATTCTTTTTTTCAGCACAATGGAGGGAAAGTATTTGTATCTGTCTTCATATTAATAATTTCCCCACTATTACCAGTTAGACTAATGATACAACTTCCCATGTTCACTCAGAGCCTCATCTTCTCCATCACAGAACAATGCACTAATGCCAAAGCCACCAAGGAAGTGTCATTTTAAGGGTAAGGGTGTGTGTGTGTGTGTGTGTGTGTAAAAGTGTGTGTAAATCAATCAATCAAACCTCACTTCTATCACACTCAGGTTTGAGCTAACAATTTAAGCATGCTTCCTGTTTAATCCGGCAATTGCCATATCCTTGACAGGACAGGATCGTTTGTCACCCACCCATGGGAGTTATAGAATTTTCTTTAAGATGTTCCTATGTTTACAATCCCTCCCCCCAGCCTTGGGGGATTTTTTTAAATATTGGTTTATCTTGGGGGATTGGCTTCACACTCAACCATAGTAAATTACTAGAACATTTGGAAGCAGTGTAGGGGGCAAAGCCCCGAAGACAAGCCAATTCACGAGACAGAAAAAAAGCTCAAGAAGCATACTTGACAAAACAGTTTGAAAATTCTGAGTACAGGAGCCAATCAAAGCAGATGAATTATAAGAGCCAGAGTAGAAACAGAAGCATATTCATAGCAGTGTTAGAGAAATAAATGTGTCGCAATTATGCAAATTCCTGTACAATCATTGACTAATAATGAATGCAGCCCAGAGTACAGGAATGTTACAGGGTGTCTGATCCCTATAAACAAAGCAGGTTGAGCTACTTTGTCCCAATACAGGTGCTCCATTTGGCCAATTAAGTGGAGGGTAGGGAGCAGCACCTGGGGCTATAATGGATCAGGGAGAATCCGAGAAGGAGCAGGTCCTTGAAAGAAGCTGGAGGAGGACTCAAGGGAAAGGCTCAAAGCAGGAGAACAGAGGGGTTTGCTGGCTGGCCTTCCCAAGCTAGAGAGCCAAGGCCAGAGGGCTGAAGGCACAGAAGCAGAGGGAGTTGCCTGCTTACTTGCCAACTGGAGCCAAGGGCCAGAGAGGAGCGAAGGCAGGGAAACAGTAAAGGGGCTTACCCATTAGCCTGTCTGAGATGAGAACAAAATAAGGGGAGTGATGGATGCTCCCTTGGTGAGGATGAATTCCCAGCAGAGAGACCATGGGGGAGCCCACTAGGAAGAGTAGGGTCATATGCCAACTGGAAGGGCTTAGGTAGATGTTCTGTAGGACAGGATAGGACTGAAGAAAAGTGGTGGGGGAAGATGCTGGAGTGTAGTATGTGCCATGTCAATGCATTAGTTGGTGGGGGATTTTAAGGACTATATGCAGTGGGGGGTTATAAATGGACTATGTTTTAGGACTTTTATTATGGATTACTTGCGTGATATTTTTTAAATAAATAGGTCCCAAGGAAGAGCATAACTGAAGCAGGAAACAACTTAGAAGCCCAAGAGGGGAACTGGGATAGTAAACTTGGCATTAGGGCACCCAGGGATGAGGGGGAGTTGTTGACAAGAGATATGAAAAACAGTATACAAATGATACACCCACAACATATAAAATTGCAAGTAACAACGTATCTGGAGAAAAATCTACAGTTATTAATATGTAATTGTCCAGTAACCTTGCACTTTGATTAGGTAAAATTATTTAATGGTGTTCTAATACAAATTGGTACTGCGGTACACAAACTTGACAATGTACTTGCATATTTTCAATTTTAATAAATTAAACCACTTCTTATACCTATTTTTGCTAATTTTAATCTCACAAAGAAGAAACAAGTTATTCTGACACTTTGGTATAAAGAAATGCAAAGTACATACATGTGATCTGTAGACACCTGGTTGAGGCTGTGTACAAGTTGTGAAACCAGATTTTCATCCCTGCAGGCCAGAAGGCAGTTTACCTCTTCTGCTATCCGTCCATTAAAGAGCAGGCTTTTTGTAGTTGTAGCAGGTAAAGGTGATGGAAGAGGCAGCTGGTTCAAAACTGCATTAGCAGAGAAAAGTAACTCAAATTATTCCACTGAAAATTAACCAATAGACCTGCATCAGTTTATTCTCTCACATTCTTAAAAAAGAAACACAGTAAGTTTGAAACAAATTGAAGATCTCTGAGTTTCTCCTTACATCAAGAAAATCTGGAATCATATTTTAAACCAAAAAATTGAATTTGGTCAACTCCACAGATTACATTATAGGATTATTTTTTAAACTAAAGACATCATCTGACAATGCTTTCTCTTTCCAAAAAAATTGTTTCTAATAAATCAGAAAACACATTAACATATTAGAACAATTTAGCCTTGGAGCTGAATCAACTATTAAAAAGGGAGAAAAAATAAAAAACAATACAGTCGCACATCATTCAGTGATTGTGTACAGCCTTTGCTTAAAATTTCTTGTTCCATCTGCAAATTGCAGTGGCATGGATCAAATGTTCAATGTTACTTGTTTCCAAGATGAACTGATCTCAAATCAATGTGATTTGAAGAAATCTTGATTTAAATCAATTATGTTAATCTTGATTTGTATTTCTACTTGTTATTTTCATAAAGGGCAGTCCCTTTTCACTGATTGATACAACCACTAAAAAATATTAATTTGCAATTAAATGTAGCCTTTGAACTAAATTTGGTACTTTTTGTTAACCAGAAGGATATGAAATATCTATACAGAGTTATTTCTGCAATTATATAGCCTAACATACCTTTATTCAAATTTTCAATTTTCACATATTTTATGTTAAGAAGCAATGTATTTATCTTTTTCTATCAAATTTATCTTTTACTCATGATTTTGCATCAAGCTGGTTTGGGATGGAAATTTGAATTCCATCAAAAATGCACAAACACAGTGTCTTTTTTATTAGTTAAATAAACTATCTTAAATACACTGAATAAATTAAAAAGACCATCAAAACATATTTTCCATTTAAAATAAACTCATTTATTAAAAACAGCATCTAGTCACCATGTTCTTGAAGTTATTAGAATTAATGGACCTCCTCCTCTCCCACCTCATTTTTATTCATATACTGGAAGAGGAAAAACAAGCTTTCCTGCTTTTTTAATTTCCAATTGGTGTCTCAACTTTGAACAAACTAGACCAAATGAAGAAAAATTCTGTCTGCATGTGCAGAAAAGGATACTGCCATCAGAAGCCGGTTTAGCACTTCAACAAACTCTGGTTCCAGGTGGTCAGCCAGTGACTTCCACGGTTCAATTGTTTAACTTTCTGTAACACTTCAACAGCAAACATGTACTGCTTGAATGGTTCACCTCCAGCCCTGAAATTTATTATGGTTGGCATGACTGATGGATGATTATTAGATGTTCATGTCATAGCAGCATCTTCCAGTTCAGTAGTTGGGCATCTATACTCTGGCACTTTCTCTATTGAGAATATTGGCAAGAAAATGAGGTAGGGTGAATTTTGATCCATCTGCTTCTTCACAGCATTCAATTTAACTCTGCTATTGGATATTTTCTTCTGCGGTGTTCCTTGGAATTTCTTTCCAAATTTCAACAGCATCAGCAATAGAACAGCTATTTTTTTGCACTTTGTCCAAAGCTATGGAAATAGGTTTCAGAATATTCAGCATAGCTTCTGTGTTTCTCTTTAGTCCAACATTGACTACTTGGGCTATGATAGTCCATCTATTTTGTCATGATATTCTTCTCAAATTTCCAGTTTTTAATTAACAGCTCAAAATAATCAACCACTGAATTCCATCATGCATCTTTGGGGAGAATTAGTTTTGATCCTGTGTCTCTTCAGCGAAGTTGAAGCAAAACCAGAAGCTTTTCATAATTTCAACAACATTTTCCATTATTGTTAGAGTACTTAAATCTTTCGCTAAAAGATATAACATATGGGTGCAGTGCTTATTTGATGTAAGTTTCAAGTTCACTTCATTATCCATTTATAGGATTTATTCTCATCTCAATTTCAGCATATCTAATTTATTTTTAAAAATTTACTCTAGTAAACTTAACATAGTTTATCATAATTTCAAATTTAATTTTAAACACATTTAGGTTTTAAAATAAACTAAAAATACTGAACAAAAATGTAGAAAAAATATGACAAAAAACTAAATAAAAAAGTACTTACGGTCTGTGAGACTAGCAATCCCTGCAAGAGTAGTGATGGGAACATGAGGCATATCCCCATTCATCCTGAAGCTCTGGGATGGGTGCCTACACAGATGTTTTAGTTCAGGTGCCAGCTACCATTTCTTTCCATCTCCCAAGCACTACAAAAAGCAAACAAAAACCAAATAAGCAAAAATTCAATTTGCTTAAAGCTACTTGGAATTCAAAAGGATTACCAAGTTACAATGAAGCATGAACAGTTTATATCATCCTTCGTGCACTTGTCTATTTCACAAAGAACAATTTTATTAATAAACAGTAAAGAAACAGTGGTATAAAGGGTAGGAAGCCACAAATGAATCTCATCAATATTGGCTTCAACAATTAACATGTGAGCTTATTCAAATGACAGAACAGTGATCAAAAAGGCATGCTTCTCCTAAGGATTTTATTACAAAGGAAACTGCTGCTCAATTTATACACTAGCAAGCAAATTGTCAATATTTCATTCACCGATATTCTTTTAAGTATCAAACATTTGATGCATAAAAACTGTTATACCTGATCTTGTGAACAAATGACCTAAGATTACTGTAATTGAAAGATCAGTGAAAAAAAAAAAAAATCTGTTCACTTTGCACTTGACAGCACTTTATGCCTAGTTAGTTTAAGTATTTACCCTGTATAGTCAGTTTTCAATCTGTGCGGATCTTCCAGACAATAACAGGGTAAAGCAACATCACAAAACAGGAAAGTGTGATGTATAACTACTAAATTAGCAGGGGAACCAAGGGCAGATATAGCACCTTAATGTAATTACAAATGAAAAGTTCAGGCCTAAACACTGTTCTGCGAATGCACATATTCTCTTTAAGTTGAAAACTTCTCCTTGGCAGATCTGTGGTAATGTCTAAGGAACTTCTATACAATTATATTTGGTAACATTAGGAGGATAGCTCAATGGATTAGTAAAATCTTTCACTTCTAGCTCACTGCATCAAATCTAATTCAGATTGGTAAATACTGAAAGTTATCACCTGAATGCTGTTTGGAGCCTTACATGAAATGAGTTAGTTGTCACAGATGAGGTTGTAGAAAGGTGTCCACTAGTTTGAAGTAAAACAAAAAACCCCAAACCATCACTCTAGACATCTCTTGACAATATAAGCATAGACCCCAAAGATTCACTGGGAATGGAAAGTAAGCTATACTCATAGCTCTAGAAATAGTGCCTTCAGGTCTGGGTTCAGGCATTTTGCAGGATAGCGGGGGAAGCCTGTACACACACACACTCTCTCTCTCTCTCTCTGCGTATTTTATAAATTAATAGAAACCATCTTCAGAGATATCAATCCAGCACTAAAGAACACTAGTCCAGTTTACACTTAAAAAAATCACTGTTAAGCTGTTTATCAATGCAGTGAATTCTTTATAACAGCAGCAACCCTAAGCATTCAAGTTTGTCAATATTTACATATAAACCACCCCAAAAACAGAACCTGCAACTGGATGTTACAACTGACATCTGGATTAAATAGTCTGTTTGAAATGTAGTTCTCCAATGAAAAGTAATTATATAAAAGTGGCACCTTCTTACTCACATGTACCCAGTTACATCTGCTTGTTTCAGGCCTAGTCTATACAGTTTTTATGCTGGTATAACGGTTTCAGTTAGGGTTGTGATTTTTTTTTTTAAATTGAAATAGTTATACTAGTACAAACAATAGTATAAACACAATTATATCTGTATAAAGGTGTCTTATACTGGTATATCTTATTCCCCTTCTTGTACAGGAATAACTTATACCAATATAGGCCCTTTATAGCAGTCTAGCTGTACCCATAGTAGGGATATTATTTCACTTTAACTATACAGTATAGTTAAAGCCGTACAACTTTTGTGTTTAGACCAGTCCTTATTAACTAAATCAGTGGTTCCCAAACTTTTGTACTAGTGACTCCTTTCACATAGCAAGCCTCAGAATGTGACCCCCCCCCCTTAAAAATTAAAAACACTTTTTAATACATTTAACACCATTATAAATGCTGGAGGCAAAGTGGGGTTTGGGGTGGAGGCTGACAGCTCATGACACTCCACATAATAACCTCATGACCCACTAAGGGGTCCCAACCCCCAATTTGAGAACCCCTGAATGAAAGGGTTCTCGATGGTTCATGCACACGAGCTACACAGAGCCATCATAGTTATGACAGGGGAGAGTTGGAGTCTACTCCTCTTATAACAACTGAATTGCCTGAGTTCCAAGGAGTTACAACTTTACAGTTCCACTAGAGACAAGAGCATAATCTGGATACATTAGAAGGACAGATTCCAGCTTGACTCTCAGATCCCAGATTGAGTTGAAGGACTTGCAATTAGAAAATAAACAATCTTTTTGTTGGTAAATTGAATACATCTGATGTGGAGCCAAGAATTTATTAAAAACTACCATTCTGGACTTTTCTAGTTCTTTACAATGTATACAAAGCAGCCTAGAAAAGATTGGGATTTTTTACTGATGGTTTCATACTCACCAAGGTTGTCAACTCTGGTTTGTCCTAGTTTTGCTGAAGGAATTTGAAGAGGTCTCTGGAATGTTTATTGGGAACATGAATATTTTAACTAAGACTTCTTTTTATACAAATGTTATTCGTTTATTGAAATTTTTTAAAAAGTGTTTATAAAAACAAAAATAAAGTTTAAAAAAGTGACCAAAAATCCCTTTCCTTCTCAACTGCTCAAATATAACTTTGACACTTGCAATGCCACCATATCACTACTTCTCTAGAGTCTTCAAGTTAACAAGCCCTGAATTTCAATCAATCAATCAAACAATAAATAAATAAATAAATAAATAAATAGAGTCAACCCTCGAACAACCCTCGAACCCTCCCCAACCCTCGAACATTTGAGACCTTCTCCTGTATTGTAAAAGGGCACAAGCCCATTATTAAAACTCTGCAGGTCTCCCTTAAGAGGGTGGAACAAATAAATACTAAAATTTAAAGACTATACTTTAAAAGTTACATATAAAACAGCTAAGTCTATTAAGTATGAAAGAAGAGAAGGTTAATCACCCTGTGCTGTAACTGAGGTTCTTGGAGGCGGCTGTCCCTGTAGGTGCTCCACTTTAGGTGAATCTGTACCCCTCTGCTTGTAATTGGAAATTTTTAGTAGTGGTGCCTGGTTGGATCGCAGTGCTATCCCCATCTCGCACTGCCTCAGGCAGTTACATAGCACTGTGAGACCAATCCACCACCTCCTCAGTTCCTTCTCTACTGCAGTCTCGAGAGTGAAAAAACTCCGTAGTAAAGGGGAAGAGAGAGGGTAGTGGAGCTCCCACAGGGACAACTATCTTGAAGAACCTCAATTACTGCACAGGGTGAATAAGCTTCTTTTCTTCTTCAAGGAGTGTCCTGAAGGCACTCCACTTTATATGACTGTAGAGCAGTGCCCCTCAGTGGAAGAGAAGGGAAGGGCTTCAGAGTGGATGATAAAAACCGTAAGTCCGAATAGAGCATCAAATGATGAGTGCTGCTCTATGGCATAATGCTGTATGAACATATGGGCTGACGCCCAGGTTGCTGCTCTGCAGATGTCCATAACTGGCACATTGCTGAGGAAGGCTATCCATGTAGAGCGTGCTCTGGTGGAGTGTGTGCGGGTTCCCAGTGTTGTAGTGGTGGTGGGGGGTTGTAGTGTTGCTGAAAATAACAAATTAGAAAACAGTGGAAGTAGAAACCCTTCCCTCTGTGTTGTGTTGGTACTGGTTCTACTGCGCCCAGGTGTATGAGATGGTTTACCTCCTATTATAGTAGGTGTTTGTGAGAAAGGTCCCTCAAGAGGGAGGTAAATTGGATGGAATAATCAGTCTCAATGATTTCTGCGACCCATTTGTTTGACGTGATGGTCAGCCAAACTGGGTGGAATGGGGTCAGATGGTCTCAAACGGATGAGTGGTTGTGGATGGTTCCAGCAATTGAAATTGTGGGAAGTATCTCGGGTCCTCAACCAAACCCTAAAAATTGTTGTTTGCGGGAGGTTGTTGATACATCGAGAGCTGAGAAGCGAGTGATCTCCTTCTAGTGGGTCCCTGCCTCTGCCGGTCATACTGCCTCTGAGATTGGATGTAGGGTACGGCTCTTGTTCTTTGTGCCAAGAAATACTTCCTTTGTTTTTTCTTTCGGAAAGGTGTATAAATGCCCACGGATCTGAGAGCCGCCCTGGAGTTCTTTAATTTATGAAGTGACTCATCCATCTTGGATGTGAACAGCTTTGTGCCCTCAATCAACTGTAGATTGTGCTTCTTTGGGGAATCCAGAGAAGTGGAGCCAGGAAGCTTGCTGCATTACCACAGCCGTGGCAATGGAACATGCCACCGTGTCTGATGAGTACAGTGAGGCTGATAAGGCTGTTTGAGCAAGAATGTGGCCCTCCAAGATAGCTGCTTTGAATTGCTCTTTTTTATCCGCAAATAGAAAAATCAGTAAATTCAGATACTTTTGAATAAATTTGTGCAATTATATTTGGCCATTAATGTCTTGTAATCGCCCATCCTAAATTATAGGGTCACTGACAAGTAGACCTTTCATCCACAAAGGTCTAACCTATTCTAGTCCCTGTCACATGGGATGATTGTGGTCTTCCCCTTTCATACACAGCCTTTACCACAAGGGAGTTTGGTGTGCGATGTGAGAACAAAAATTCTACTCCCTTGGAAGTGAGATGATGATTTTTATCCGCCCTTTTGCAGGTGGGTGTGATTGTTGCCAGTGTCTGCCATATTATCTTGGCTGGGTTCATGAGAGCCTCATTTATTGGTAGAGCAATCTTGAAGGACGTTGAAGTCTGGAGGAGATCTTGCAATTTATGTTGGGCTTCCATCACTTCCTCCAGCAGTCTCTCCAGAGAATCTGCAATCCTCTTAAATAGTTCCTGCAACTGTTTAAAATCATATCCCATGATGTGGGCACAACAGCTTCATCCGGGGAAGAGAAAGAAAAGTTGGAAGATGGTGCAGGTTCCCTGGTCCAAAGTTTCCTCTAATTCCTTGACTGCCTCTTCTGGAAGTTCAGAGGGTCCAGGTAGAGAGGGTGAAGGAGAATGCCTCAACCTCACTCTGGGTGCACTGGGAGGCTTAGGGTATTGTTGACGGTATGCTGTCCATGGGTCCCAGTAAAGCCACTGTGGTGGAAATGACATGGGAAATGACAGGAGTCCCTGTACCAGCCTTGAGTTTTGGGTCCTGGGTGATATTTACAGTGTTCTGGTGGACCTGGCCCAGTAGTTCTGTGGATAGGTGAGGAGTAATAGGAGGAGTAGATTTCTCCTTCATCCTCATCACTAGATAAAGGGGGAGCTTATCTGGGTGATGAAGTAAGATGGGCTCAGTACCAAGCTTGCTGGAGTGAGGTTGGTACCAAGGAGACCAGAAAATCTTTGTGGAGGAGAAATTGTTGCAGTACCGAGCACATCAGTACTGAAGAAGGAATTGTCAGCAGTACCAATGTCTTTGATGTGGTTGTTGGTGCAGACGGTCATGCACTATGCGCTACAGAGGCAGAAGGTGGTGCTGTAGCCTGTAGCATTGCTGAGCTGCTCGATGCTGCATGTTTGAACGGTTCTGGCAGCGCCAAGGCAGGGACTGTAGGTCTCCCTTTACTGCCTTTTCCGAGTCAGCCCATTTAGGATCTTTTGCTTGCGCTGTACCCACGGTACCAGATGGTCCCGTTATCTCACGGGTGGAAGGTCTCACTGCTGTCGGTACTGATGGGGTCTGTCAAGTCAGGGAATGCTACTTATTGGAGGATTTCCGAAAGGGGAGGTCGGAAAAAATGGTTACTCAACTTGTTGTAACTGTTGTTCTTTGAGATGTGTTGTTCACGTCCATTCCAATCAAGTGTGCACACGCTGCGTGCACAGTTCCCAGAAATTTTTTCCCCAGCAGCTCCTGTCAGGTCAGCTGTCAATCCCCCTGGAGTGGCTCCTTCATGGTGCTCAATATATGACCCTGCCAACCTGGCCCCTCCTCAGTTCCTTTTTGCTGGCTACTCCAACAGAGGAGTAGGAGGGTGGGTATTGGAATGGACATGAACAACGCATCTCGAAGAACAACAGTTACAAGGTGAGTAACTGTTTTTTTCTTCTTCGAGTGCTTGTTCATGCTGATTCCAAACAGGTGACTCCCAAGCTCTATCCCGGAGGTGGGGTCGGAGTTAAGGAATCGCTGATTGGAGCACTGCTCTGCCGAAAGCTGCATCATCTATAGGGTGCTGTGTGATGGCATAGTGAGAGGTGAATGTATGGACCAAGGGACCAAGTAGCTGCCCTACAGATTTCCTGTATCGGGACCTAGGCCAGGAACGCAGCTGACAAGGCCTGTGCCCTTGTGGAATGAGCCTTAAGAGGTGGGGCTGGGACCTTGGCCAGCTCATAACATGTGCGGATACAGGCCGTGATCCAGGAAGATAATCTTTGAGATGAGATCGGGAGTCCTTTCATGCAGCCTGCCACTGCCACGAACAGCTGGTTCGACCTCCTGAATGGCTCTGTGCACTCAATGTAGAATGCTAATGCCCGCTGAACATTCAATGAGGGCAGCCTTTGCTCTTGGTACTGTTGTGTGGCTTGGGATAGAAAACAGGTAGAAAAATATCTTGGCTAGTATGGATTTGTGACACTACTTTAGGGAGAAAGGCCAGGTTAGGTCTGAGTTGCACCTTTTGTGGAACACCATGTAGGGTGGGTCAGAAGTAAGGGCCTTTAACTCTTACACCCTCCTGGCTGATGTGATGGCAACCAGAAAGGCTATCTTCCATGACAGGTAGAGAAGGGAGCAAGTTGCCAGCGGTTTGAATGGGGGTCCCATTAATCTGGAGAGGACCATGTTAAGACTGCATGCCAGAAGAGGCTGTCTAACCTGAGGATATAGCCATGCTAGACCCTTAAGGAAACGTCCTACCATAGGGTTAGCGAATATGGAGCATCCAGACGTGCCCAGATGGAAGGCCGAGATAGCAGCAAGGTGTATCTTGATGCATGACACTGCCAGGCCTTGTTGGCAGAAGGTACTCCAGGATGAGTAGTATAGATGACTGGAGTGGAAGAGTGTGATGTGGGGCATACAAGCAAGTGAACCTCTTCCACTTGGCCAGATGAGTGACCCTGGTGGATGGTTTTCTGCTGCCGAGCAGGACCTTTCTCACTGGTTCTGAGCACAGGAGCTCCATTGGGTTTAGCCATAAAGCTTCCAAGTCGTGAGATGGAGGGAATGGAGGTCGGGGTGGTGAAGGCGACCATGGTCTTGTGTGATCAGATTGGGGTATAGAAGCGTGGTGTACCAATGTTGGCAGGGCCAAGCCAGGGCCAGCAGAATTACTTTCACTCTGTCTCTGCAGATTTTCATTCCACTGTGCACAAGTGGAAATGGTGGAAAGGCATACATGAGACAGTCTGCCCAGGGAAGCAGGAACTAATCCGAAATCAAACCTGGGCTGTGTTTCTGAAAGAAGCAGAACATTGGGCACCTCCTGTTACTCCGGGTGACAAACAGATCGACCTGGGAAAAACCCGACTTTTGGAAGATGGAATATATGACATCCGGACAGATGGCCCACTTCTGATTGTGAGACGATCTGCTGAGGTGGTCTGCTAGTTCATTCTGTACACCTGGGAGATAGAACACCTCCAGTGAATGGAGTGGGCTATGCAGAACTCCCATAGCTGAAGGCCCTCTGGATATAGGGGGGAAGATCAGGCTCCACCTTGCTTGTTGATGTAAAATATGGCCTGTCGTTACCCACACACACTGGCCTTGGAGCCAGGATAGGAAAGTTTGGCACACTAACCACATTGCTCCGAGCTCTCTGATACTGATATGCAAGGAGAGCTTGTCCTGTGACCATAATCCTTGCGCCTGGAGATCTCCCAGATGCACCCCCCTCCCCAACCCAGAGCTGATATGTCTGTTACTAGGGACAAAGAGGGCGGGGGGCTGTTGAAGGGGATTCCCTTGCACACTGTGTGAGGGTCGAGCCACCACTGGAGGAACTTGAGTACTTGGTCTGGCACCATGACCACAGATTCCAGGTGTCACACCTCGGGTAGTATACAGACACAAGCCATGCTTGAAGTGGTAGGAACATCAGTCTGGCATGCTGGACCACGTAAGTGCAGGCTACCATGTGGCCAAGGAGACTCAGGCAACCCCTAGCGGTAGTGGTCGGGTACTGCCTGAGGCTTTGGATAATGTCTGTCATGGTCTGAAATGGGGTCTCTGGTAGGAGCACCCTTGCCTGCACAGAGTCCAGCACCGAACCAATGAATTCTATTCTTTGAATTGGCGACAAGGTTGACTTGTTCACACTGAAAAGTTCCCCCAACCTCTCAAAAGTAGCTCTGACTAGTTGGATTTGAGACTCCACCTGCTCCCCGGTACACCACCTGAGTAGCCATTCGTCGAGATAGGGATATACCTGCACCTACCTCCTGCGGAGGAAGGCTGCTATGACTGACATACACTTGGTGAACACTCGGGGGGCTGTTGACAGACCGAAGGGGAGGACCATGAATTGATAGTGTTTGTGGCTGGCTACAAACCACAGAAATCTGTGGGGTGGGGTGGGGGTGTTTTTTTTTAAAAAAAAGAAAATGAACAGGGAAGGGTAACTAACTATTGACTAAAAGAAAAGGAGTACTTGTGGCACCTTAGAGACTAACCAATTTATTTGAGCATGAGCTTTCATGAGCTACAGCTCACTTCATCGGATGCATACCTTGGAAACTGCAGAAGACATTATATACACACAGAGACCATGAAACAATACCTCCTCCCACTCCACTGTCCTGCTGGTAATAGCTTATCTAAAGTGATCATCAAGTTGGGCCATTTCCAGCACAAATCCAGGTTTTCTCACCCTCCGCCCCCCCCCCCCCACACACACACAAACTCACTCTCCTGCTGGTAATAGCCCATCCAAAGTGACCACTCTCTTTAAAATGTGTATGATAATCAAGGTGGGCCATTTCCAGCACAAATCCAGGTTTTCTCACCCCTCCACCCCCCTCCAAAAACCACACACACAAACTCACTCTCCTGCTGGTAATAGCTTATCCAAAGTGACCACTCTCCTCACAATGTGTATGAAAATCAAGGTGGGCCATTTCCAGCACAAATACAGGTTCCCCCCCTCCTTTTTTTTGGTTAGTCATTAAGGTGCCACAAGTACTACTTTTCTTTTTGCGAATACAGACTAACACGGCTGTTACTCTGATAACTATTGACTAACTATTAACTAACTAGTGGTATTCTAAAGTTAAAACCAGATAAATCTGAAGTGCAGAGGCACTGCTAAGTGCTCCATCTCAAGCCGAAGGCAGTAGAGAAGGAACGGGGGTGGGGGGGGTGAGGGTTTGGACACACAGCACCATGTAACCACCTGAAGCTGCGTGAGACGCGTGTGTGATGAACCAGGCACTGCTACTAAAAATCTCCAATTACAAGAGCAGGGGCACAGATTCACCTAAAGTGGGGCACCCACAGGGATACTCCTCGAAGATGCAGCCAATGTTTAATATTCATTAAATTCAATTATTGAAAAAAGTGCTTGCCCACTCAAGTTTCACTCACTGTAAAGATTCAGCAGCAACAAAATACAATAGTGCTTAGATATCACTGTGATATCTAACATTGAAAAACCTAATCAAATGAAGAATCTCATGGAATAATTCTAGCTTCAACTGAGAAGCCTATAATATTTACAAGGATTACACCAGTTTCAATCTACCCTTCCCAGAAGCAACAACGAAGGCACAATATAATCCATTCCTACAGGTGACAAAAGGGTTAGGGAAAAGAGATTGAAACAAACCTAAACAAAAAATACACATATAGGAGAGGGGCTACCGACACATCTGTGAAAGAAAGAAACCTACATTCAGACATACACAAAGAATGAGGAGAAAAAATAGCAAGAAAAGTAGAGTGTAATCTTACCTGCCCCGCAAAGTCCTCACTTAGGGAGAGGTTGGAAAAAGAGGTGGAAGGAGGTTACCCAGTATTTACTAATCAAGTCTGATACAAAGATTGGAGCTTTCCATCAAGATCCAGGAAGAATTCCCTCCCTGGTGAGAAGCGCAACACAGGAGCCCACTTACAGTGATTGGGAGAGAAGTGTGTGCCTTGGGTTTCTCAACAGAACCCACACTGCAAGATCCCATATTTTGCATCAGCTTCTGGCTTGTCACATGGCAATTTTCCAAGTCCCAATTACATTATATGTAAAGGGAATGCAGCGAATACTATATAAAACTCCACTGATTTTAATGCATCTTTGTTTACTTGGATAACTACGACCTTTTGCATGTCTCCTATTAGGAAGAGAACATGGGGATTTTAAAACCAACAAGACATTTTAAAAATGTGTCTTGTAAAATAATTATTAAAATAGAATGAATCATAGAATCATAGAATATCAGGGTTGGAAAGGACCTCAGGAGGTCATCTAGTCCAACCCCCTGCTCAAAGCAGGACCAATCCCCAACTAAATCATCCCAGCCAGGGCTTTGTCAAGCCTGACCTTAAAAACTTCTAAGGAAGGAGATTCTACCACCTCCCTAGGTAACGCATTCCAGTGTTTCACCACCCTCCTAGTGAAAAAGTTTTTCCTAATATCCAACCTAAACCTCCGCCACTGTAACTTGAATGAAATGTGTACATTTTATGTGGTCTATTGAAGATGTTCAAAATACGATTTGCATGGCTTTTATTACATTTTGGAAACATTTTTTCGTGTATTGTATATACACCTAAGCCTGCCAAACTCCACTTCAGTCATTTTCTCAATGATCAACTTTTATGCATGCCCTCACTATCATTTGCAGTAGCAACTATTGTATCAGATATTGTGGTTGTCTAGTATGAATTCACAAATTTGAGTAACATAAGGAAATGGCATGGTACGGTGTTTTTCTCCATTCTTAAAGAAATTTCATATTATAGCTAAAGTTTACTTAAAGCAATTTTCATTGTAATAAAGTTTCTCAAGCACAGTGCATGGAATTTTTTGAAAAATACTAACACTGAGGTTAAACAGAACTGACAGCCAGTTAACTTCCTTTACTGCACCTGCCACCATCTCATCTTTCCTACCACTGAATTACAACTGTTTATTACAAATACAATGCTACAGAGGTACAGAAACTTAGTAAAGGAAACTGGTGCACACAGATATGGTTTGGTTTTCTTTAACCAGGACACTACAATCTTCAAAAACTCAAATGCTATTCGAGGTTCTTTACTTGAACTGGATGCCACTTTGCACACCATTTTAGCAGTTACTTAGTTCTACAATAGCTGTCTTGAAAAATTCCCTTGTCCACAATAAATAGGAAACTTTTTCCAGACAAATGCTACCAACTGTTTCAAAATCTAAGCTTTCATTACAACAATTAAGTTAGTAGGCAAAGATGACTTTTCAAATTTGAACTAAGTGTAAAATAATAGAATGCTGTCTTCCAAAATCTGCAGATATCTCCTGGTGTCTCTTGCTTTCCCAAACTGCAGATATCTGAAAACTCACTGGAGCTTTGTCAGTTTCCCCTTCTATTATTGGGAACCTTATAAACATGCACTGAAGCAAAAACACACTGAAAATCTGTAAATTTTCACTCTACTGGAGGCTAGAAAAGCTGTAAGTATCAGAGGCAGACATTATTAACCTAGATGCTTCACCAGTGCCTGCCACCATAATATCCAAGCGTAATGTAGATATTAACTGGGAAGGAGGACCCAAAAACAGAGTTAGTTTAGCAGCTACCTCACTCTTATAGCAGCTAACTTTGGAGTATGAGTGAAGAACAGAGACAAAATACCCCCCAAGCTCCAGGCACCATAAAATCTTTCAGGACATATGTGGAAGGTTGTAAAGCTTTAATGTTTCAGATACCTACTTTTCAGAAGCTACAAACATAAAATCCTGCATGTTATCCAAGGACAGCACACTCCATTTGCTGGCAGCTTTGGGTAAGGAGTTTTTGCTTTTTAAAGGAACAGGTGTAATGTGTGGTATGCACAATAGAGCCACCAGAAACCAGCCAAAACTGTAGTATATATACGCAACTAGGACTTGCACATTGTGTGTATTCATTCAGTAAGTATGGTTGTTTTTTATCCTACTGTGCCTGTGTGATTTCTACATATTCTGTTGTAGAAAGACAACAGGTATTGATAGAAATTTGGGAGGATGAAGAAATGGCAGAGCAAATATAAAAAAAGGAGGTGATTCTGAACAAAAAGGTGAAGAAAAATAAATGAGAAGACACAGACTAATGTAAGAAAAGATGCACCAGGTAAACAACAAGGAAAAGTGTAAAGTCGAGATGGGAACGAAGGAATTAAAAACAAAAAAAACTTCAAGCCCTGTAAAGTAACAGGATACTGGGAACTTTAACATGATGCAGCTTTCTAGGACAGTTACATAACAAAAAATTATGTTAGAAGTATAACCAAAATAATTTCTTTTAATAACTTGAAAGTTTAAAAATGTCAGATTAAAGGATGCCAGTGCAACCTTAATTATGCCTTGTGTTTCCACCCTGCACACTGAATAAGGAGGGGTTCCATGGAAAAAAATAGTATGTGATCGTGTAATTAAAGATTGTATCACAATGCAGATGCACAAGGAGAGCAGAACTAAGGTTGCACTTTGGCAACTGCCATTCTAGAATTTTCCAATTTTTGAGTGCATGACTTTACAAACTCAAGCTACTTCCTTTCAACATAGCTTTTTGGTATGTAATTTCCTAGGTTATTTTTAGAAGTAAAAATAAATTTTATTCTGTACAAATGTAAACCCCCCACACATCATTCATTAGCAGGACTGGAACTCTGAACCTTCAGCACTGCAGGATAGACCTACTACCATAGGCACTGACTCCGTGAGTGCTCCAGGGCTGGAGCACCCATGGAAAAAAAATTAGCAGGTGCTTAGCACTCACTGCAGCCAGCTCCCACTTCTCCCTTCCCCCCAAGCCCTCCCACCTGCCAGTGGCCCGGATGATCAACTCCTCCCTCTCCCTTCCAGCACCTCCTGCCCACTGCGATCAGCTGTTCTGCAGCATGCAGGAGGCTCTGCGGGGGACAGGGAGGAGTGAGGGCAGGGCATGCTTGGGGGAGGGGCAGAATGGAGTGGGAAGATGAGGGATGGGGGCCAGGCCTTGGGGGAAGGAGCAGAGTGGGGGCGAGGCCTAGGGCTGAGCAGGGGGTTGAGCACCCCCAGGGAAAGGAAGAAGCCAGCACCTGAATCTACCACTTTAATCATAGCAATAACTGTATTAGCTGACAGCAACAGAAGGCTATTACTCTGTCAGAGACTGGAAGTGACGAGGGAACGAGCTGCTAGCACTATATTATGGGTGCATAGGGTTGGCAATGGTTGGCCTGGCTCTTTCCCCCAACCCCAGAAGCTGAGGGAGCTTCTGACCCACAGGTTACCTTTACAGGGATAGAAGAGGGGGAAATGAGACAATAGGACCACTTGGGTTCGAGAATGGGGAGCCCAGCCTGGCGCTCTTTCCTCCTGACCCCGACTGCTACAGCTGTTCTGAGGGCTCGCAGGTGTTTCTCAGTGCAATGTTCATTGGAGGTTATACTGTGAGTTTTTTTGGTGGCCTGGGCTTTGCTATTTAGAATGTGTGTTCAGTTATTATTTGTAACTCCGGTAAAGTTGAATGGAATTGCATAGCACACAAAAAAGGCACTTCTCCAGCCCAATGCTTTCTTCTTGTTGAATTTCAAAGGCCTGCTACAAACAATGAACATGCTAAAGAATCTCAAAAAAGGTGCAAGAATCTTTCATAATGGAAAGCGTACAGCGAGCTAAATATAAGGGTTGATACCAGCAACTCCTGTAATTTTTAGTGCTAGGTATTTTGCAGTCATATGATGACAGCCCTCACTTCAAAGAACTTAAAATATATAAAGAGATAGATAGAAGGATGGAGAAAGGTATACAAATATACAAACAAATTAAACAGTTAGGACTATGATTAGAACACTTCATATTAGTTAAGTTTTAAAAAAAAATTACATTCTCCTCCCCAACAGTATCCTCAACTACCCCTCCACCTAGTCACCATTGGCTCCTTCTTCATGATTTGCTAGCGCAGAACCTCGCACCTGCGTGAAATCCCAAAGAGAGAAGGGGGCCTGTTCCGTTAACTGCCCCTGTTTTTGTTACTTCGTTTTTAATCCTTGACTTCTTCTCTTTTTAATCACTTTTAACCTTTATCTATTAACAAAAACCACCCTCCCTCCAGTCCTCCCATTTCCTAGCTATCTAGGAGCCCCAGTCTACTAGCTTACCCACTGCTGCCTATGCTAAGAGTACCTTATGTCCAGCCTGCCTAGCTACATATAGAATCAGGCTCATTGTGAGTAGAAAAAAAATAGTCAATATACACACACTGTTAAAACAAAAGTGCAGAAATTTTCTTTATTGGTGATAGAAAGCTAAACAATCCCCATATAAAAAAAATATGTATCACATAAAACTATAAAGTTATTTTTAAAGATCTGTAACTATTTTAAAGATTTTTTAAAGATCTGCAACTACTAAGTAAGAGACAATATCACGGTGTTCAAGTACAAACCATCCACAGTCCAGAAATCCTGAACATGATATGAATTAAAAGTAATAGCATACCGAGACAATAGGTTTCCTCCCACATTTCTTCAAGAACTACTGAAAGTTAGGGGATCCACAAAATTTCAGTAAGTTCTTGCTTTATGAATTCCCTACTGAAAAATAATAAAATACTTTTATTGGAGTAATAAATCACAGCAGGATATTGTTACTTAGGCCACAAAACTCTGCTTTAAAAAAGTATTTCAAAGCTCTTTCAAGTTCTGTTAGCTTTCTAATTTATAAGAAAACTGTTTGTTTTAAATGTAAACATTTATTTCAGCACTTGCAATAATGTAGCTTTGTGCTAGTGCATTAGGCCCAAAGAGTGGAGCTAACCAACTGTTTTCATTGTTCTAGTCAATTTAAAAAAAAAAAAAAGTAGACTGGCATAAACAGTGAAAAGTAACTGTCTGAAATGGGCCACTCTCATTACCACTTCAAAAGTTATTTTTCCTCCCTTGGTATCTTGCTGTCAGTTGAATTGTCTCATTAGACTGACCTCACACTTAGTAAGGCAGCTCACATCTTTTCATGTATTTATATCTGCTCCTGTATTTTCCACTCCATGCATCTGATGAAGTGGGTTCTAGCCCACGAAAGCTTATGCCCAAATAAATTTGTTAGTCTCTAAGGTGCCACAAGGACTTCTCATTGTTTTTTTTAGTGAAAAGTAAATTAGACTTGATTCATTTCAAAATTCTCAAAAATGATTAGGCAGCTCGTGTGCTGTGACCACTGATCATCATAGTTATAATTATTTCATTGTTACCTTTTTGCTCCCCATCTGTTTGCTGTAGCAACCTATAACATAGTTAGATTGTACAGACTTTATGGTAAGCATGTACAAATAAAGAGCAAGAAGACTGTCTGTACCTCAACAAAATCTCAGTCCTTGTCTGAAGCCCTTACGCCCCAATACAAATTAATAAAAACAGTAATTATAACCTACAGTGATACTAGTAAAATATGTGGGGGGAGAGGTTAAGACATTTTTAAACTGACATTTTTGTGTGTCAGAATTTTTTTTTTTAAAGTACACCAAAGGGGAGTACAAACTTTGCAAAGCTCCAAAGTTGATATCCCCACATCCCATATAAAGCCTGATTAAGTGGGATTTGGATGTGGAATTATGTGGAGGTGTAAGAGTATGACATTTAAATTCTTCTCTTCACTCTCACCAGGTGATGAGGTTGCCATACAGTTCCTCTCTGGCTGCTATACCCACTCGTCAACTTCTCCAGAATTTTTTTTTTTTTATTAAAAATAAAAGAAAAATTTTACCCATTATGGTTGGGCAACAAGAGATTGATTCCCTGAGCAGCGCTTAAGTGCAATACTCAGATAGGAATCTGAGCACACAAAGATAAACAGATCACAAAACCACAAGGGATCACTATAATCATCTAGTCCTGGGGTGGGCAACTCTTTGGCCCGAGGGCCACATCGGGGTTGCAAAACTGTATGGAGGGCCGGGTAGGGAAGGCTGTGCCTCCCCAAACAGCCTGGCCCCTACCCCCTATCCGCCCCCTCCCACTTCCCCCCCTGACTGCCCCCTCAGAATCCCCAACCCACCCCTTCCTGGTATCAGCCGCCCTAACCGCCGCCTCCCCGGACCCCACCCCCTATCCAACCTGCCCTGCTCCCTGTCCCCGGACCCCTATCCACACCCCCACCCCCTGACAGGCCCCCCCACTCCTTGTCCTAGGACCTCCATCCCTAACTGCCCCCCCACCAGGACCCCACCCGCTCCCTGTCCATCCCCCCCCACAAACCCCCTGCTCCCTATCCAACTCCCCTGCTCCCTGTCTCCTGACTGCCGCCCCCTCGAACCTCCACCCCATCTAACCACCCCCGGAACCTCCTGCCCCTTAGCCAACCCCCCTCTCCCCCTACCATGCTGCTCAGAGCAGCAGGAATGGCTTATTGGAAAGCCTGGGAGGTGGGCAGGAGCAAGCTGCGATGGCTGCGGGGGAGGGGCCAGGAGCTAGCCTCCCCAGACAGGAGCTCAGGGGCTGGGCAGGACGGTCCCATGGGTCAGATGTGGTCTGCAGGCCGTAGTTTGTCCACCTCTGATCTAGTCTAACCTCCTGTATTAGCTTGGAGAGAGTTTAGGAATTGCCTCAGGATAGTGAGGCCTCTCATCTTAATTTGGCCCCTTGTTTATTAGGTGTCCACCAGTAAATGATTCATGTCTCTGTGTATGAGGGGGTGGATGGAGAAAAAGGATGGGTAAGGACATGAAAGAGACAGAGAAATGAGTAAGTAAGAAAAACTAGCATATTGAGGGGTGGTTTTTTTAAGGATAAATGGGGAGAGTGGAGGGGGAAAAATATAGGCGTGACAGCAGAAAACACAATATAGAAAAGGGAATGAGACGCTGTATACAGGGATTAAAGGGAGAAAAAATGGGGGGGGGGGGAACACACTGAAGGCAGTCAAGGTGAAGAAACACTGATCTGCAACAGAAATAAAAGAAAAAAACTGGAGCAAAGCCAGGAAAAGAAAAGATAAAACAAAAACAAGAGCTATTGTATTAGTTTTTCTTTTCCGATACAAAGCTGATTTACATCTACAATTAAATACAGCTCCCAAGTTGAAACAACTTTTTATTCTCATCAGTTGCAGGGGATGTAACTTTTGGGCCATGACAGCACAGATATTTTTCACCCTAACTAGCAGACTTCGTTCTCGAACTAGTCTTAGGTAAAACTGTCAATTCCAGCACTTATGGATGATTTCTCGCCACTTATAGGTTTCTTCCCAATCCCTAACAAAAATACCCGTTTTTCTGTGTTGTGTGTTTTCTGTTTGAATCTTGTGTGGGAGCAGGGGATGAATAACAGAGGGAGAAGTGTGTTTGTGAAGTTATGCACAAGTTCAGTAACATGAAGGCAATTAGTCAGGAACTAATATTTAACATACAAAAAAATCAAATTAAAAAAATAAATGTTTCCTTTCCCCACTCTACTGTATATTGTCCACTTAACTTGAAAGATCTTTAGGGAAGAAACCTATTATATCTGTGAATGGCCTAGTACACTTTTAAAACTTTTGTACGTAATCAAAGAGTTTTGTACATCTTTAAGGTCTTTGTTATGGAACATGAAAAGAAAAAAGGGGATAACTTTTGTGAGGCTGCACTTTGCAGTTCTCCTTTTAAAATGTTCAAATACTTCAAGAGTAATTGGTAAAACTTCCCCAATTGGGTATTATTTTTATCTAGCAATTTTTCCACATATCTTTTTCAAATTAAAAAAAAAGGTAATGGTTATTAATTTTTTATTTGTGCACCAGCATCAGACTGATGTAATCACAACTGCATGAATAGGGTCAACTTCTGCCATAGCACACAAGTCCAAGCCATTTTACAAATTCTCTCTGTAAGCTGTGTACTTATTTTTCTAGAAACCAAACACAGTACATCAAATTCAGATGCCTTTATTCATAATGGTTTAAAAACTGTCACATTTTGGCTTACACTACTATTTCTTGTTATTTAAGATTTATATAAACCTCTATAGCTGCTTGTACAACTACAATGCACAATACAAAATAGAATATAAAGGATACAAATACACTCACCAAACCCCTCCAACCCTCAGTTTCTTTCTCCTCCCCTCTCACTGCAACCATCCCCAACAAAGCCTGAGGTAATACCTTCCAGTTCAGTGGTTCTCAACCAGAGATATGTGTACCCTGGGTGGTATGCGGAGGTCTTCCAGGGGGTACATTAACTCATCTAGATATTTGCCTAGTTTTACGACAGGCTACATAAATAACACTAGTGAAGTCAGTACAAACTAAAATTACATAGTGACTTGTTTATACTGCTCTATGTACTATACACTGAAATGTAAGTACAATATATTCCAATTGGTTTATAATTATATGGTAAAAATTAGAAAGTAAGCAATTTTTCAGTAATAGTGTGCTGTAGCACTTTTACTTGCTTACAAAATCAGACATGAAAATACAATTTTTAAGTGAGGTGAAACCTGGGGATACGCAAGTCAAATAAGGTTGCCAGGCATCCGGTTTTCGGAAAACCTGGTTGAAAAGGGACCCTAGAGGCTTCCGTCAGCACCACTGATTGGGCCGTTAAAGTCTGGTTGGCAGCACAGTGGGGCTAAGGCAGGCTCCCTGCCTGCCATGGCCCCGCAAAGCTCCCAGAAACGGCGACATGTCCCTGCAACCCCTAGGCAGAGGGGCAATCAGGGAAGCTCTGCATGCTGCCCCACCCACAGCACCAGCTCCACAGCTCCCATTGGCCAGGAACCACAACCAATGGGAGCTGTGAGGGCGGCACTTGCAGGTGCAGGCAGCACGCAGAGCCCTGTGGCCCTCCCCTTAGGGACCACAGGGACATGCTAGCCACTTCTAGGAGCTGCACAGAGCCAGGGCAGGCAGGGAGCCTGCCTTAGGCCCATTGCACTGATGACCAGGAGCCACCTGAGGTAAGCGCCACCCGGCTGGAACGCGCACCCTGAACCCCCTCCTGTACCCCAACCCCCTACCCCAGTTCTGAGCCCCCCTTCCAGACCCCAACCACCTGCACCAGCCTTGCACCGTCTCCCGCACCCTAACTCCCTCCTAGAACTCTCACCCAACCCACTGCGGCACCTCTGAGCCCTCTCCCACACTCTGAACCCCTCAGCCCCAGCCCAGAGCCCCCTCCTGCACCCCAACTCCCTGCAGAAGCCCAGAGTCCCCTCCTGCACACTGAAACCCTCATTTCTGGCCCTACTGCGAAGCCCACATGCTCAGCTGGAGCCCTCCTGCCCTCCCGCAGCCCAGTGAAAGTGAATGAGGGTGGGGAAGAGTGAGCGACCTGATGTTGGCTGCTTCCAGGGTGCAGCATGGTCCGCGGTGCCAGGACAGGTGGGAAGCCTGCCTCTGCACCCCGGCTGCACCGCTGACCAGGAGCTGCCAGAGGTAAGCCTGTGCTCCACCCCCGAAGCTCTCACCCGCAGGCAACACTCAGCGCCACTGCCCCCCACAGCTCCCATTGGCTGGGAACCAGCCAATGGGAGTGCGGAGCCGGTGCTCGGGGCAGGGGCAGCATGCGGAGCCCCATGGCCCCCTGCCTAGAAGACAGACACACCTCTGGCCGCTTCCGGGGAACAGCGCAGTGTCAGAACAGGTGGGCACTAGCCTGCCTTAGATGGGCAGCACCGCGACGGGATTTTTAACATCCCGGTCAGTGGTGCTGACCAGAGCCACTATGGTCCCTGGGTGCTGAGCATGGCGACCCAGGTGCCTTACATGCTACGACCCAATACTGGGTCATGACCTGAACTTTGAAATACCCTGTCCCAAGGTATAGTACAAAATTATTCTTCCTATGGGATACAAATTCCAAACACCAAATTAATAACAGAAACAAATCAATTACTGTTTGAAAGAGCAGTCTACTACCAAAGATCACAGATGAGAAACTATGACAGAGCAGACTGATATGCACCTAACCGCTTACTCCAAATAATAAAACTCCATTAAAGAGCGTAAAAGCTCAGAGAAGCCTCTACTAACACTACATATGAAAACAAACCAACCAGCACTTACAGAAATTAAAAGACCCAGATGTGCATGGACTAGTAGTAACTTTCTATAAATACGAGATACAGAAGTGATAAATACTGGAATCAGAAGAATGATTCACATTGAAGCAACAGCCAGAAGATGCAGAATTCTCTCTACAGTACAGACAGAGGTCAAACTCAGTATTTGAGTGAACCCAATATGCTCAGATCCCAAAGTGATTAACTCATGGGAAAATTGAACAAGGTTAATAAAGTATAACTTATGAAACCAAAAAATTAAGGAATTTGAAATAAAAAAAATTAAGAAGGTTTAGAAGCCTTTCTAAACCAGTATTAAGACTTAGGTTTCCTAAAAGCAACTTCAATAGTAACTGGCTAATCGCCTTACAAACACCATAATAAAAGGCACACAATACTAAAACAAATAAAAAACAGGTAAAGAAACTAAGTTGGAGAAAATGAAGGGCTATGAAGGTTAATGTAGCCAGTCAGCAATGGAGCTATGCTGATTTACACCAGCAGAGGATCTGTCCCAAAATGTGTAATTGCTTGTTACCATGCTTGTTATCTGTAACCTGTTTTGTAAACAAATACAAAAAAGTGAAAAGATGCCAGTACCTAAGATTTCCTGAGAACAAGGAAAAAGCCTCTTTCTTACGCCTAACTCAAAAATCACAGGTCCATTTACTTAAAACAGTCCTTTTCAAATACAGCAAATGTTATATATTTCAATTTATACAAAAATAGAAAAACCTTTCTAGGGCTCTTGACACCCTATTACATTTTTTTCAAAATGCATTTATATTTATTCCTATTTCATTGGGGATTCTTTTAAGTGTTTGGGTTAAAAAGTCATACTTTTAGCTCCAGAATAAGCAAGCTACTGCTGCTGCTTCCACATCAGAAAAGCAGTACCAACAGCAAAATCTGAAATCTCTAAGTAGCTTCAAGGTGCAGCCTAAACAAAACAATCCATCTGTTTAAAAGCAAACTCTACTTGAAAATTGTTTTCCCCACTTTTTGCAGCCAACCACAGTAAGCTGCTCTAAAACGTGAAATATTTAAATGCGTTTTTCTTGCTAGCCAGTTTTGTAGAGTACAACCTATAAAAAGCAGTTAAAATTTTAGCCAAGAGTTACTCACAGTGTTTATTACTGTGTCAAGAGTACTTTGTGGGAAAGGGAAAACACACACCATTTGCAACTGAAGCCTAAAAATACAGAAACATGTCTGTCTGGCATGATACCACACTTTTTGAGGAACTGATTTATACACACACTAAAAGGGAGAGGGAGTGGTTGGTATGGTTCAGGATTGGAAATGTGTACCTTACAGTAAGTGAACTAGTGTGGATGCAGCCAAAGCCACCAACCCCTACACAATTTAAACAAATGAAGCAATTGTGCACTATATTGTGTATTTCATTTAATTTTAAAATATTTTCAATCAATATTTTAAAAGTGCAGCCTATTATACTTTTCTTGGGTTTGCTAATCATTTCTCACCCAGATTTCACTCCACTTGAAAAAAAATTTTCTTCTTATATTAAACCATGGTACAATTTCTCATGTGATCTCTTCAGTTTGTTTTCTCTCTTCTTTCTGTCTCCCCCCTTCACCCTCATCAGTTCCTTTATCTCCCTATATTGACTCCATCATCTTCACTGCCACATCACTCCCCCTACTGCACTAAAAACACAAAACAAAAATTAACCCATCAATCTCTCATCACATCAGGGGCTTGGAAATTGTTCTAGATACCTGACAGCTAGTTTGCTAAACCTTTTAGGTTGACTGATACAAAATTAATGCACACAAAAAAACTGTTTAGAAGCAGTTGAGGTTGCTACACAAAGAACATGGCTGAGACAAACTCATAAAACCAAGGAAATAAAAAACTAAGCTACCTACACAATATACATCCTCTACTCCTACAACCACAATTTTATCATTATCACAAACTTAACTCTACCCCCTTCTGCATATAATCTTTATACACACACACAGGGGAGTTGAGCATGTTAGGTGTACAGTAACTCCTCACCTAAAGTCATCCCGTTGCTTAAAGTTGTTACATTGCTGACCAATTAGGGAACATGCTCGTTTAAAGTTGCACAATGCTTCCTTATAACGTTGTTTGGCAGCCGCCTGCTTTGTCCATTACTTGCAGGAAAAGCAGCCTGTTGCAGCTACTGGTGGGGACTTGGAACCAGGGTGGACCGGCAGCCCCACTATGTTCCCTGTGCAGCAGCCACCCAGCAGGCTACCAATGCCTGCAGTTCAGCTGTCCCTCCCCCACGCTGCCCTGGACTGCTCCTGCCCTCTGCCTTGGAGATGCTCCCAGGAGCCTCCTGCTTGCTGTGCAGGGGAGGGGGGGGAAGAGGGGGATAATGTCAGGGTATCCCCCTCTCCCCCACTTACCACCTACCCATATAGAGCAGGGGGGAGACACAACAGGGCTCAGGAGAGAGCTGTAGTCTCAACTTCCTGATCTTTTTAAAGGCAATGTACTTAGAGTGTGGTGTCAGTGTACTTAAAGGGGCAATGCACATCTCTCTCTCACCCCCACACACAGGGTGTGTGTCTCTCTCTGCCATGCTGTCTCCCCTCCCTCCATTTGTGCTGCCTTGTAGAATGTGAGGCTACATTAACAACAATGTATTAACCCTTGAGGGCTCAGCCGAATGCTAGTTCATCATTTAGCAGTAAGGCATCCCCTGGGAAATATCCCACCCTCTAACTTACCATCTCAACCAAAGTTTCACAATCATCATTGCTGTGCACAGTATTGTTTGTTTAAAACTTATACTCTGTGTGTGTGTATTATATATATAAAAAATATAGTTTTTTGTCTGGTGAAAAAAATTTCTCTTGAACCTAACTCTCCCCCCCCAGTTTACATTAATTCTTATGGGGAAATTGGATTCGCTTAACATCACATTTTTCAGGAACATAACTACAACGTTAAGCAAGGAGTTACTGTTGTGCGAGCAGAGTTTGATAAAAAGATAGGAAGAGGAGATGATAGAAGGCTGTCATCCTTGGGGCAGAACTGAGATAGTAGTGTGTGGTCTGTTGTATAGAACAACTGTGGTAAGATGAGTGTCAGTGGCTAACGAAGTAGAGAGTATATATTATGAGATAGCTTAAATTTCCATTTCCTTACTTTTGCAGGTTTGTGTGAGTTAAGTAGTATGGAGCAACAATGACTGCTTCCAAAGAAATGTTTCTATGTATTAATACTTTAGTTTAAAGAAAAAAAAAAAAGGTGAAAGGCCAGAAGTGAAACTGCTAATGAAGAAAAAATTTTTCCACCAAACAGCACATACTTACTCTCCCAGACACCTTAAAGTACCCACCCATCTGCGACAGCAACCAAGTTTTATGCAAACCCATCTCCTGCCCCCATCCCCACTTGACACAGGGTGTATTGATCATAAGCTGAAGCTTAGCATCATGTACACATTATTTGCAAATATCCAAATTATAATGTCTCACAGATGCACAAATCTTGGATGCTATGTACTCTACAGTTTTAAAATCTCTTCAAACTTGTTAGTAATGAAGCAGTTCCTTCTGCAAACCAGGACGGGCATCTGCTTCCTTTCTGGAGCTAAAGCTGAGAGCTCTGGGGTGGGGAAAGGAAAAGGAGAAGGGAAGGGGAGTTGTAGAAGCTTCCCTTCAACCAATCTCCCATTGCAGCTGTAATAAGCCGAGTAGACAGCCAGAAACCAGAGTGGCTGAAGACTGTATCAGGAACTATTTAGTTCAGATACTTTGTGCCTTGTATTTGGTCCTTGCATGCTAGCCTCTGGAATGACTCAAGGCCTTCAGAAAAGACATCTCAAAAGAAGGAACCTGATGAGGATATTGTTTATATTTAGGCTTGGTAGAATTCGATTTTTGTTATTTTTCATCATTTCAACAGATAATATTGATGATTATTTCTAAGCATTTTTTCAATTTTTATCAGTTTAAATTTTCACTGTTGGGGAAATTATAAGGGGATCGGACAATTATTTAATAATAGTAGACATTCAGATTTTAAAAGCTTCATAAGCATTCGAATACAAATTGTCATCATATAAAAATATACCAACTAAATATCCTTAAATCAAACTCTTAGTTCTCAAGCATCACTTTTCTTACTTTGCATAACTATAAATGCCTATTAAGATTGGCTACACTGGGTCAGACCAATAGTCCATCTAGCCCAGCATCTAGTCTTCCAACAGTGGCCAGTGCCAGATGCTTCAAAAGGCATGAACAGAGTGATCTATCCCCTGTTATCCAGTCCCAGCTTCTGGCAGTCAGAAGTTTAGGGACACCTGGAGCATAGGATTGCATCCCTGACCATCTTGGCTAACAGCCATTGATGAACCTATCCTCCATTAACTTATCTAATTACTTTTTGAATCTAGTTATACTTTTGGCCTTCACAACATCCCATGGCAATGAGTTCCACAGATTGACTATGTGTTGTATGAAAAAGTACTTTCTTATCCCAACCTGCTGCCTATTAATTTCATTCTGTGACAGCCCCCACCCCTCAGTTCTTGTGTTATGTGAAAGGGTAAATAACACACCATTTTTCCCTTTCTCTGCACCATTATTGATTTTATAGATCAGTATCATATCGCCCCCTTAGGCATGTCTTTTCTAAGATGATCAGTCCCAGTCTTTTTAAATCTCTCTTCATACGGAAGATGTTCCATACCCTTAATTATTTGTGTTGCCTTTGTTGGTACCTTTTTCAATTCTTTTAGAGAATGAAAGACAGAGATGGAACAACCTGAAATGCATGCAGAATTCAAGGTGTGGGTGTACCATGAATTTATATAGCGGCACTACGATATTTTCTATCATATTAGCTATCCCTTTCCTAATGGTTCATAACATTCCATTAGCTTTTTTGATTGTTGCTGAACAATGAGTGGATTTTTCAGAGAACTATCCACAATGACTCCAAGATCTCTTTCTTGTGTGGTAACAGCTAATGTAGACCCCACCCTTTTGTATGTATAGTTGGGATTACATTTTCCAAAATGCATTACTTTACATTTATCAAGATTGAATCTGATCTGCCAAATTGTTGCTCGGTCACCCAGTTTTGTGAGATCCCTTTGGAACTCTTCGCAGCCTGCTTTGGATTTAACTACCTTGAGTGATTTAGTATCATTTGCAAACTTTGCCACCTCACCGTTTCCCCCCTTTTCCAGATCATTTATAAATATGTACAACAGCACAGGTCCCAGTACAGATCCCTGGGGGACCCTACTAACTCCTTCCATTGTGAAAACTGACCATTTATTCCTACCCTTTGTTTCCTTTTAATCAGTTATTAATCCATGAGGACCTTCCCTCTTATCCCATGACTCCTTACTCTGCTTAAGAACCTTAGGTGTTGGACCTTCTCAAAGGTTTTCTGCAAGTCTAAGTACACTATATCCACTGGATCACCCTCGTTCTCATTCTTGTTGACACCCTCAAAGAATTCTAATAGATTGATGAGGCATGATTTCCCTTTATAAAAGTCATGTTGACTCTTCACCAACATATGTTCATCTATGTGTCTGATAATTCTGCTCTTTACTACAGTTTTAACCACAGTCCCTGCTATTGAAGTTAGGCTTACTGGCCTGTAATTTCCAGGATCACTTCTGGAGCCTTTGTAAAAAAATTAACATTACATTAGCTATCTTCCAGTCATCTGGTACGGAGACTGATTTAAGTGATAAGTTACATACCACAATTAGTAGTTCGGTAATTTCATACTTGAGTTCCTTCAGAACTTGTGGATGAATACCATCTGGTCCTGGTGACTTATTACTGTTTATTCTACTAGCGCCTCATATAATTTTAGGGGAAAACGAAGGTTACTTACTTGTAACCAGAGTTCTTCAGGATAGATTCTGCAAATTCATACTCACACCATGCATTGGTGAGTGCTGAATCAGTGGAAACTTCTCATACCAGTGCCTCTTGGAGTGCTCATGTGCCCTTCGTACCCTTCCCCACTGTGTTCTTGAAGGAGATGGTGAAGCCATAAGAGGGTGTGGTGCCCTCTGCCACCTCAGTTCCTTGCACCACTTTTTCAGACTCAAAATTCCATTAAGATTCTGAGGAAGAGGGGAAGGTGGGCAGGGCATGTCAATATCCAAAGTCCATCTCAAGAATTCTTTTATAGGTAAGGGCATGTCTACACTACAAAATTAAGTGACTTACGTTGACGTACAGGCACCCCAGTAATTAAAGCGGTGATTCACGTTCACATTATGCTCCTTCTGTCAGCGGTGTGTGTTCTTAACCAGGAGTGCTTCCGCCAAATGAAGTGGTGCATTGTGGGGCAGACAGCTGGAGCCCTCCCTCGCTGCCCTGAGGCTCAGCCCAACCCGTCAACCCAGGGTTCACAGCTGGATCCCTCCCCCATTCCTCCGGGCTGACAGCTTGGGTTGTCACCCTGATGCTCACAGCCCGAGCTATCAGCCCAGCACAGGGTTGCCAGCTGGAGTGGGTGGGGCTTCAGCTGTGAGCCCCAGGGCAGTTGAGGCTCCAGCTCTGAACCTTATACCAAGCCGACAACTCATGCTGTGAGCCCCCAGTGGCAGGGTTGACAGCCAACAGGCGATGTAAGTAACTAAGTGTCTACACGGACACTGTGTTGCCCTAACTACATTGACCTAAGCACTACATCTTTCACAGAGGTGGAGTTAAGTCAGTGTAATGGGAGACATCCATTAGTGGGAGCTACATTTTAGTGTAGATGCTTAGAGAGTGAGGTCAACATACGCTGCCTTACATTGACCTAATTCTATGGTGTAGACCCAGACCTAAGTAACCTTCATTTCTTCTTCTTCTAGTGTCTTCTGCATATTCCCACTCATGGATACTTTAGCAAGCAGTACCCACCAAAGAAAGATGGGACTTGGAGTCCTAATTGAACAGGAATTGAAGTACTGCTCTGCCAAACTAAGTGTCAGCTCCAGATGCTAGGTCAAAGGAATAGTGTTTTGTAAATGCACGTACTGAGCTCCAGGTAACAGACCTATAAGATTTCAGCAACTGGAACATGTCTAAAGCCATGCTACTGAGGTAGCCATTGGTCTGGGAGAGTGGTAACCTATAACTATCTAACCCATGTAGATGTCTGAAGACACTGTTTGACCCTTATGGTTGCCTGCACATGCAATAGATTGGGAAACCACTTGAAATTCTTTGGTCCTATTATGATAGTAAGCTAGATATCTGTTTGTACCTGAAGTATATAATTTTGACTCTCCTACATAAGCGCAAGGTATAGGAAAGAAAACTGGCAGATTAATGTGACTGATTAATGCGGAAGTCAGATACCAGCTTGGCAAATAATATATTATTAGGACACAGAACTGTGTTTTCCTTGAATGATGGATCACCAGTAAAGTCATGTAGTTCACTCATCCACCTAGCTGTCACGATGGTTATTATAAAAGTAATTTTACCAGGAATTGAGAACTGCCATAAGCTCAAATGGAGGCTTCATGAACCTAATTAGGACTAAACTGAGGTCCCATGAAGGAACAGGGTCTTTTATTGGTGGATATATTGATAAGTCCATTCATAAATTTCTTTACTGCATTATATGCAAAGACAGATTTACGGTCTATGAGCATTTATCGTCTATGAGATGTGTTGCTGCAGCTGCTAAGTGTGCGTTCAAAGAAGACAGAAAAAATCTGAAAGCTTTAGCTGAAGTATTCAAGTATATACTGAATTAGAGCCAATGACAACGTGTATGTTTCTCGATTATCTACTTCACAAATTCAGTCCACTTGAGATATAATAATTTCTGGTTGATTTTGTTTCTGTTTTTAAGTTAATATCTGCTACTGTCAAGGCTGATTCCCCCACTCCAGCACTTCGAGTGCAGAAGATGGGGGCCTGCAAGGATTCTAAAAATTAATGCTGGCCACTCCAGGCTTGTATTAAACTTCCCAAGGTTACAATTTCTCTCTGACCTTGGATGGGTAGATGCTGCCACCACCCAAATGCAAAAAACCCCTTTGAACACAGGAAGGCACACTTGGAAATTCTTCCCTATGGGGTACTCTCAAGCCCTTTCACCCCACCTCTGGGAAAGAGGTGAGAAAGAAACAAAGGAAATCAGCTGTTGCCACCAGTTAATTAAATAACATATGCACAAACCTCTTAGGACACAAAAACCAAATCCTGTTCTTAAAAAAGGTAAATTTTATTAAAAACGAAAAGGAAAATACATCTGAAACTTAGGCTATTGCTAGATTTAAAAAGAGCAAATATATTAATTAAGTATCAAGAATGGTTTTCTTGAGGTCCATCTTAATGGTAACAAGCAAAACAGCATTTGGGGGTTAGCATAGAGAAGTCCACAAGCCATAAAGAAATAAACCTAATAGTGTCTTCCTAATTTACGTTTCCTAATTTACTTACATATCTAGGGGTTTCAAATGAGTAGTTTCTAGGTATGATCTGGTGATTTTCATACCTGGCCCGCAGCTTTTACAGCATAGCCCCAGCCCTGTCTCTGCTCTGGCCCCTCTCTCCGGAGAACAGACAGACAAAGGGAAAGTTTTTTCCCAATTTTAAGAAGTTCTAGCCCTCCCATTGGCTCTTTTGGTCAGGTGCCCACTCCCTTCCTTTTACCTATGGGCTTTTCTAACCCTTTACAGGAAAAGAAGTAGAGAACAGCTATTAACAGGGGATTTTGTAGCTAACTGGCTGCCTGAAGTCCATAAAAGGGAGCTACCCTCCCCCACTTTTTCATTTATTACAGCTACACTTCTAAAGGACAAGATTTTTCAAGGCCTATTATAATCTGATGCCACACACAGTCCGGTATAGCAACAGAGTATTCGGGTGATGAATTTTGCCATCTTGTTGAGATAAGTCTAGTAACACGGAAAGCAGTCTGTACACTCCCTTGAAGGTCCATGTACTACTGTTGTCTTGGCATCCTGGGGCACCTAAAATTATCCTAGATCAATCTTGTCTTTATTATCTTCTTTCTCAATCGCCGGATGAAACAAAAGCAGGGAAGGCATAGATCAGACCGTTTCCCCAGTTCAGGAGGAAAGCATCTGATATGAACAGACTGTCTTCCTGCTCTTGGCTAAAACAGGGACACTTCAAATTCTGTCTGGTGGCAAGGAGATGGACGTTCAGGAATCCACACAGATGGAAGATGTTGTCTATAATTTATTTATTTAATGACTATTTCTGCAGTTCCTTAAAGTTCCTGTTCAGTTCAACTGTGAGGCTATTGACCTTGCATAGGACTGGATACACCAATCCCATAAATTGAGTGCTTCCTTCACAGCTGGAAAGGATGACGCCCTCCTTGTTTGTTCACATAAATATACTGCCTTTGTATTATCTATCATTACTGACATTACCTTGTTCTGGATGTAATGTAGAAAAGATTTGAGTGCCCAACAGATTGCTCTACATTCTAGAATGTTTATATGTAGTTTCCTCTTGAGAGCTCCAATGACCTTGTTGGAGGCATTAAAGGTGAGCTAGAAGGTTGAACTGTACCACTTTCCAAACATTTGTATATTGAGTCCACCATGTCAAGGACAGCAGTATTTCTTCCTGGATGGTCAACCCTGTCAACATATTGCTTGTATTTGACCTAATTTAATACCAGAAGGTATTACACAGTTCTTGATCTGAGCTGAACATAAAGGGATATGTCCTAAGTGGCTAAAGCCAAGGGGACCATAAGAGCTCAGAAGAACATTACTGTTTGAGTAGAATTTTGACAGGGCTATGGCAGATTGATGCTTCAGAAATCCTTCTCCGGGCAGACATGCTCTGTCCTCCTGAGAGTCAAGAACTGTTCCTATGAATGTAGAAAGAATGGATTTTTTTTCATATTTATCAAGAGTTCTAATCTCTCAAAGAGGGAAGGTGTAATGTATGTCTTTGAAGAAGGCATCTTTCAATGAGGCTTTCATGAGCCAATAGTCAAAATAAGGGTAAACAAAAACACCCTGCAGTCTTAAATGAGTCACTACTGCAGCTAGGCACTTGTAAATACCCTAAGGCAGTAGACAGGACAAATGGCAGGATCTTGTCATGACTTGACTTTGGAACCAACAATTGTCTTGGAACCTGAAACTGGAGCCAGGACCAGAGCTTTTTGAATGGAGCTTTGAGACCCAGAGGGGGCCAAGAGCAATAACAGCTTTTTCATCTTGTGCTCATACCCTTTATAGATATCAGATCTGCGGGGCTTTGAACTTCTTGGAGCAATAGAGCTTGCAGCTTGGCTTGTCTAAGCCAAGCATCTAGTACAGGCATTTGATGTCAGAAAGACTGATGGACAAGAGACACACCTTTTAAAGCCAGGTCTCTTCACCTTTGGATCCACCATGGAACTGGTACTGTAGTTGGAACTGAAGAACTAACTGCTATTAACTATACTAAGAACAAAATTTTTCTTTAACTCATTGACACTACACCATGCTATGCTAATGCTAAATTACACTAGATAAAGGCACTTATATCTTCCTGACAGAAGGATCCAGAGAGATTCATGACCATCTGCTGCTGTGATTTGAAGGAATTGAAATGGCATGCGGTACACACACCCTTTTATAACCTCACCTTCAGAATGTTCAGGAAGGCAGAGGGGACAGGTAGGAGAGGCACACGAACACTCCAACAGATACTGCTATGAGAAGGTGCCACCATCTCAACAGTTGAAATATGTAACAGACACTTGAAATAGTACATAATAATGATATCCAAGATGGTGTTAAGAAGCTGGAACAAAGTATAGAAGTAGTTAATGATACACAAGCAGTGTTTCCTCTAATTTTTCCCACCCATGTGCAGAATGAATTTTGTTATGTGCACCAATATATAGGTGATGCATGACACATCACCTTCATATTGGTGTACATAAAATTCATGTGGTGGGGGTGGAGCCAAGGGATTCAGTGTGTGGGAGCGGGCTCAGGTCTGGGGAAGAGGGTTAGGGAGCAGGGGAGTGAGGACTCTGGATGGTGGTGCGGGCTCTGGGGTGGGGCTGGTGATCAGGGGCTCAGGCAGATGATTGGGGAGGAGTTGAGGGCTCTGGCTGGGGCTGGAGATGAGGGGTTTGGGGTGCAGGAGGGTGCTCCAGGGCTACAGCAGGGAGAGAGCACTCCCCCAGCTCTCTCTTCCCACAGGAGCACTTGTGTCTGGTTCCTACTATCCATCACAACTTTTATGTTGTCAATATTGATTTCTGTGGTGGACTACAAATTGTGTAGCATCATTAACTGTTTTTAAAAAGCAGTTTCAATATGTTTTGATATTAAAATCTGTAATTCCTATTTCTTTGTTACTCAAACTATTCTGTGCAACCAGAAAAACTGCAGTTTTCTGCAGAATGCAGCATTGGCTTGCCAAATAATCAAGGAGTGGAGAAAGCCTAATGCAGAATTTAAGTCCCAGTTGCTGCAGTATAGGTAGGGTCATTATTCAGATTATATTTTCATAAATGGCATTTTCCTTGCACAACTGATCTATACAAATGAGAGAGTTTAAATTAGTGGGGGTCAATTAAAATTAATACTAATGAATCCTGGAGTTATGTGGTGCTTATTTATCACAGTGGTTATATCAAAATAGAATCCAAAATATATTTTGCATTAGTTGTATTGGTACACAACTTCATAAGTGTAAACTACTAAAATTAATTCTCAAATTAATCCAACATGGCAAAACGGGGTGAGTCGGAATCACTTAAAAAAGGAAAGCAAGAGGTTGTGGATGACTGGGCCCAAGATGTAAAAACAAAGGACTAATATCAGTTTCAGTGGAAATATCAAAATAGGCCATACAAGCCTTTGCCTTATCACGAGGGAAAAAATTTCTGTTTTTATTTCAAGTTAGCTAACTTGAGGCAAAATCCTAGTGAAGACAAAGCAGTTTGGAGTTTTGACCCAAATTAGCAGTTTGAGTTCAATACTGTGCGGGAGCCTAATCTTAATTCAATCTGCTAATCTGTGTCAAAACTACAAATTGCTTTATCTTCATTAGGATTTTACCCCAAGTTAACTAATTTGAGTTAAGAACACAACTTTCTTCCTAGTGAAGACAGTGTCTTAGTGGCATATAATATCCAATACTGTTAAATATTTTTATTAAAAACTTGAAGTAGAATGTATCATATCTGCATATAATCTGAATCTTAGAAAATCATTACAGAATACAATTTAGATATAGCATTTCCTTGTTAAATTAGAGAAAAGAGATTCAATCAATAAGGAGATTCAGATTTTTCAAAAACTTATAAATCCTTGTCCTTCCTGGAGTAAAATATCAAAGCATAACTTTTTTTTTTTTTTTTTAAAATGCAGGGTTCGCCATCCTCCCCAAACCAAAACTTTGTACATGTCATAGTGGAAACCAGTTCCTGAAAAGTGCTCCTATAATCTGAAAAAATATTTGAGAGATAAAGGGAGAATCCTAGTCAGTCCTCCCTTTTCTTTGAACATTCAATATGTCTCTCTTTAATCTTATATTGCTAAAGCTAACCATAGGGTCTCTTCTGGTCAAAACTAGTTATTGAAATAGCTGCCAGTAAAAAGCCTATGCTTTCTTAGGGACTGTGGTTCACCGGAGGCTAAGGTCGAAACTTCTATCAGGTGCGGGGGATGAAGGGGTAGGAGTATGGCTGTCCATGAGGGGACTGAAGAATGATGGCTTCCCCAAACAGATACATCACGCTCACATCTTAGAAGGAACAGGGACCTTTTTGTGCTTTTTTTTCCTCCCATACTGGTCCCTCAAATATCCTCTATGCTATTCTTCTTTCCAATTCTCTGCAGATGGGCTGAGCTAGGATGGCACCTGCAAGCGCTGAAGACAAAACTGCCTCTTTGGGTATTCCTATACTGCAGCTGGGAGGTGTTATGTGCTACAGGAGCAGACAGACTCAAGCTTGCTAAAAATAACTGCATAGATGTTGTGGCACTGAGAGTGGTTTGGCTAGCCACCCGAGTTCAATGCCTCTCAGCCTTCTGTGTCTGGGCTTGGGCACCTAGCCTGAATCACTGCCAGTGCTGCAAGACTGACTATTTTCAACACACTAAAGTCTGTCTACCTACGTTGGGAATCACACCTCCCAACTACAATGTAAACATAGCTTTTAAACGCTCCAGTGCTGGTGAGTGAGAGAGCGAGAGCGCGTGCGCGAGCCTGACAGCACTTAGGCATGCTTATTTTAGGCACCCTGCTAGCATATTCTGAGAAACAGGGAAGCTTCTGGAGCTGAGTAGGCTGGGTCTCACCTGAAAATGGTACTGGGAACACTGTTTGTATCTATGGACCAAAATTGCACATGCTGCCTTTCCACAGAGGTACTGGCACTGTGTGGAACTAAAGAAACTTACGCTGTTTGCCTGATCCACTTGGAAACACAAGACCAAGCCTGGGAGGAGGAAAAACTTTGCTCAGAAAGTTTCCCTAGTTGAGGGTAAAGGTGAAACTTTCTTCTTCTTTACATCCTCTCCCCTTTTCTCAGTGATCCCTTGGAGTCAATGCTTCCCTCACACTTCAGCCAGAAGGGGACTGCAATATTTAGATGTGCAGCATAGAATTGGCGTTCCCAGAGGAATCAGCCATAATGTGTGCAACAAGCCAACTCTTGCAGGATAACAAGACAAAGCTTTCAGGTTGTCAGTGCTTCGTCTAGTGCTACAGAGACAGTTGCACATCATTGTGTGGCTAGAAGTGAGATAGAACAAACTGGAGTAGACAGTTGAGGGCTTTCTTCCAATCACTTACTGTTAGAAAGGGTATAGAGGCTTCAACTGCTAGTGACAGAAACATCTGGGTTCATGAGAATCAGCAAAGGTCTTACATATAGGGAGAAAATTGTAGGTATTCTGTCTCCTTATGCAGGCTGATAGGAAATATAACCAAATGTCTAGACTAGTATAGAAGAATAAAGAGAAGTATGTGTTAACTATAAATCATAGAATATCAGGGTTGGAAGGGACCTCAGGAGGTCATCTAGTCCAACCCCCTGCTCAAAGCAGGACCAATCCCCAGTTTTTGCCCCAGATCCCTAAATGGCCCCCTTAAGGACTGAACTCACAACCCTGGGTTTAGCAGGCCAATGCTCAAACCACTGCGCTATCCCTCCCCCAAATCAATACATAAAATTAGAATGAGGGAACACAGTCCAGGCAGTATCATCATAGAATGACCTGGCAGTTAGGATGTACTGATTATTCTAGTATACAAACTTTATATCTAACTGTATTCATATATAGTACAGTATTAAATATTAACAAGGAGGGCAGCAACATGTCTCTCAGACTGTTCAGAGGAAAATACATTTAGAAAAATAAGACATTTGAGGCAAAGTTAACTACATGCATTCAGTTTGCATCTCAATGCAATGATGGGGACCTATGTTTCTAACAAATATGATGGGGGTGCTGTAGAACAGACAGGGATCAACTATTTTCAGACACTATGGACAAAAAACAAAGTTGCCTCAACAACCTTAATCTGGCCCTGTTATGGTTGGCACTAACCCCTAGAGCACCTACTTGCGTTGAGTCGGTGTCATCCCACACGGTGCCTGGTGGCATCTGCTCCAGCACAAGTGCATCCTTGTCTCAGTTTTACCAAATGGGTTTTCAATTAGGCTTTTATGTAGCGAAGAGTGCTCCTCCAGGGGTCTAATATATTTAACCTAAGCTGAATGTGGTGTGCAAGCAAGCCTTCACCCCAGCAGTAAATTTTAGACCTTGTCTACAATTACCGTGGTGTGTACGGTAAATGTAGCTACACGCATCAGTAAAAGACTCCAGCAAGGTGGAGGCAGAGGAGAGGAAAGGATCTGACAGGAGAGAGTTGGGGGAGCCTTTCTTCGCTGCCCAAGTCTTTCCCTGCAGCAGGGAGCCTGATAGGGCCTTTCATTGCAGTGGGGAAAGGCGCCAGCAGACAGGAGAGAGAGCAAGATACTACACTGCTAAAAATTCTAATGCATATGTAGTACGCATTGCTCTGGTGTGTAGAAAGCCATGTAAGGTATATACCTTAAGGTACAGGTGTGTAGAGCACTCTATTCACCTAAGCAGTGCCTCACTGTCTACACTGCTATTTACACAAAGCTAGCTGGGCATGCAGTGTCTGATCTCTGCACACTGCCATAAGAATAGAGCTACCCTTAGTCAGTCTGTCCCAGCTAAGTCCATCCATCTCCAACCAGGCTTCTTACCAATAAGGAAACTCAGGACCCCACTCTGGAGTCGGTCACCTTGTCATCACCTGGGGAAGGGTTCCTCCTAAGGATTCAGGATTCCAGCAGAGTTCAAATTACTGCAACACTCTTCTGGAAAGGCATGTAGTTCCTCTGCAATCTGGATCGCCTGCTGATAAAGTCCTTTCGCTGGGATGAAATCTGCCTAGGGACATGGCACTTACAGCTCTTCTCATTTGGAAACTCTTCCTTCCAGGAGTACCCTTCCTAGGTTCCCTTTCCTTGTGATCTACCTAACAATTTCCCCTGACAAGACCCTTTCCTCAGGAGCCTTCTGGTGCCTTCCTGACTGAGCCCTCATAACACTTTATTAGGCCCATGTATTCTTTAGCTAATTAACTGCCACCAAGCCACCTCAGCAATCAACTGCTCACAGGTGGATTTGGGTTAGCTCATTCTCCTTAGCGGAGCCTGCCAGAGGTAGGCCAGGTCCCTGACCCCTTCACCAGGCCAGTTACCCCGTGATAGACCCCCTAATGTGTATGCATTATGATACCATCTTTAATTGTATGATCGCAATATTTTTTCCACAGGACCATTGCCTTCTTCAGTAAACAGAATAAACCAAGCTCTCAGAGTTGTGTAGTGAAGGAACCTGTTGTCTGCAGAACCATCTCATCTAATGCAGAAGCTGGAACATATGTAGTGAATGAGGCAGGATATTGCTGGAAGAGAAAGGATGGTCTCATGGTTAAGGCAGTAAAATGTTGCCCTGGAGGATTGGATTCTACCCCTGCCTCTGCCACAGGGTTCTTATGTGATGCTAGGCAAGTCACGTAAACCAAAATTTTCAAACTGGAGGCCCAATTTGAGACCCTACGGTCTGATTTTCAGAGTTTAGGAGCACACTCAGCCTCAACAAAGACAATGGGATCTGTACTTTGACCAGATAAAGTGATACATAATGCTTTGTACTCTGAAAACTCAGGTCTTAGGAGGCATCTTAAATTGGGCATAAAAAATTAGTAGACAACTTTCATTTCTCTCTGCCTCAATTTCCCATCTTTTAAAATGTGTATACCACTTCACATCACAGAAGTGTTGTGAAAATACATTAAATATTAATGTGTGTGAAATACGGGGATACTATAGTGATGCACATCAGATAAAAGTCCATGAGGAAATTAATAAATCTATATTCAGATCAGATTCTGAACTGTGTGCAGTAAAGAGGCATGGGCCCACATACTGAATAAATGAGGGCAAAACAAAATATTGAAGAGCTACTCAGTCAGTAAGCACCATCCATCTTGCGCACTGAATAAAGGGCAAGGGTGCTGTGGAAAAAATAGAATGTGATCATGTAATTAAAGACTATCATAATGCATATGCCAAATGTGACCAAATTAAGCTTACACAAAAAACATTAATTCTAGCATTTCCTAACTTTTGAACGCTTGACATTGCAACCTAATGTTCTTTTACTGTAGTTTCTTATCTTGGATTTGTCTGGGGTTTCGTCTCCACGTCACTCACCAATATAACTGATAATAAAGAATGGTTATTTACCCTACAACAATTGATTCTTCAATATGTTCTAATCAGTGTGGAGCCTACTGTATATTTGCATGCCCCTCATGTGCACGAAATTGGAGTTTAATGGCAGTGGCTGTAAAGGCCATGCCTGTGACTTGTGCCTCTTCACGCTCCCATACAAGGGCATAATGCGTGGGGCTACCACTTCCTTCCCTCAATCCCCTTGAAATTCACTGCCTGTGCTACCATAAAGCAGGGATGATGGAAGGTGAGTCATGGGATCCACACTGACTACAACATCTCAAAGAACCAAAAGTTACTGTAGGGTAAGTAACTTCTTTCTTCAAGCACATAGTGTGGATCCCACTACAGGTGACCGGCAAGCAGCATCTCCTCAAGATGGTGGAAATGAGGAGTTCCAGCTTTACCATTCGAACAATAATTGTAGTAATGCTCTCCCAAATGTGGCATATATCCTAGAAGCTTAGTTGAAGGTATAATGTTTGACAAAGGTCAGTGGATTACCCCACATTGCTGCTTTACAAATTTCTGATAGTGGTACATTTCTGAAGCAGGTGGACAATGCCACCTGAGCTTGGGCGGAGTGAGCCTTGGTGTTCAATGGGAGAGGTACATCAGACAACTGGTAATACTGGAGATACACAGTGTTATTTTGAAAGTCATTGGAATGAGATGTCCTGACCTTTGGAACACCCAGGTCCTGTCAATGTAATAACGCAAAATCCAGGACTCATCTACTGGGTGCAGTTTCTTTGCTCCCAATGCCAACTATGGTTTTGGCAAGAAGACAGATAGATCCCTCATCTAAACTAGTCAAGCTAGTAAATTTTAGACCTTGTCCACACTTGTGGAGGTTTATACTTGGGAATTAGTTTGCATGAAGTCTTAGGCCAACTCTACAACTTACATCAGTATAATGACATCGCACAGGGGTGTGAAAAATCCACAATCCTGAGCAATGCAGTTATTCCAACCTAATCCCCGGTATAAACAGCACTACGTTGATGGGAGGGCTTCTTCTGTCAACATAGCTACTGCCTTTCATGGAGATGGATTAACTATGCCGATGGGAGAATCTCTTCTGTCAGCATAGTACTGTCTTCACTTAAGCACTCCAGTAGCACAGCTGCACCAGTGCAGCTTTTTAAGTGTAGACCTGCCCTTACGATCACCTGTTCTCTATGGAAGCTGCATGGGATGGTGCAGCCATAAATAACTGAAGCTCTCTCACTCTTCTGGTTGAAAAGATAGCCATAAGGAAGACCATCTTCAGAGTGAGGTGATACAAGAAGTATTCTACAAGAAGTTCAAAGGAAGCCTTAGGAAGACAGTGTTGAGGTCGCAGGAATGGGTTCTCTGAAAGTGGACAAGTATACGAAGAGCCTTTGAGAAACTCCAATACAGTGTCAGGTGTGAAAAGACCAAGTATGACTATACCAGCAGATGGCAAGCCAAAATTGCTGTAATTGTTTTACTAGAGCAGAATGAAAGGCCATCATGTTTCAAAAGCAATTAGTAGTTGATGATCTTCCGTACCAAGGCCTGGGCTGGGTCCAATCTATGTTGGACAGTCCATATCAAGAACTTCTTCCATTTAGATAAGTACATCTTTTTGGTCAACATTTTCCTGCTCTGTATCAGGATTTCTGCTGATAGCAGTCCTTGTCCATGTTACTTAACCAGCCAATAGCTACACTGTCCTATAGAATGACTTCAGGTGTGAACAGAATACCTGGCCATTGTGTTAGGACAGGAGTGGGCAAATTTTTTGGCCCAAGGGACACATCTCGGTGGGGAAATTGCATGCAGGGCCATGAATGTAGGGCTGGGGCAGGGGGTTGGGGTATGGGAGGGAGTACGATGTGCAGAAAGGGGCTCAAGGCAAGGGGATGGGGCACAGGAGGGGTGCGGCGTGCGAGAGGGACTCAGGGCAGAGGGGCAGGAGGAGTGCAGGGTGAAGCAGGGGGCTCAGGGCAAGGGGTTAGGGTGCGGGATGTGGGCTCCGGCCCGGTACCACTTACCTTGAGCGGCTCCAGGGTGGCAGCAGTGCGCAGCAAGGCTGCGGCTCTCTGCCTGCACTGGCCCCGCACCGTTCCTGGAAGCGGCCGGCACCACGTCCCTGTGGGACGGAGGGGCAGAGGGCTCCATGTGCTGCCCTCGCCTGCGGGTCTGTCCCCCCCAAATTCCCACTGGCCGTGTTTCCCCGTTCCCAGCCAATGGGAGCTGCAGGGGGTGGTGCCTGCAGGCGAGGGCAGCGCACGGAGCCCTTTGCTTCCTCCCCTCCCCCAGGGACCACAGGGATGTGGTGCCGGCCGCTTCTAGGAGCGGTGCAGGGCTAAGGCAGGTAGGGAGCCTGCCTTAACCCTGTGGCGCCACAGGGTGGTAATCCTGCGGGCTGGATCCAATGCCCTGATGGGCTGGATCCAGCTAACGGGTCATAGTTTGCCCACTCCTGTGTCAGGAGATCAGATCCAGGCAGTCCGGGAGCTGGATAAGTGGCACTCAAAAGGCAGGCATCTGGTAGTGAGTGACCTGGACTCAGACTTCCTTTGGAACAGAAGTATTGACAGTTTTTCATCACCAACATCAATGCCAAAGTCTATCACAGAGGTAGCATAATAATGGAATAGTGGCTGTAAAACGGACCTCCACAGTGGCCACAGATTGTCTGCTCAGGAAGTTGGACAAGTTGTCGCTGACTCCTGGGAAAAGAACCATCAAGATTTATCCCATGTTGGAGGCATCACTGCCAGAACTTGATAGCATTCAGACAGACAGAGGGGCGACAAATATGCACCTCCTTGTTTGTTTATACAGTGCATTGTAAGTGTGTTTTCTGTCAGGATTTGCACTGTGGAGTTTTAAAGAACAGGAAAGGAAGGTTATGCAAAGGACATGTCTTCTGGGACCTCGTCATTTGCATTTGTAGGTGGTCCAGGTGGGCTTGCCCACTAGTCCCTGACATCTCTGTCAGAGCTTTTGTTGGGATAGGGCAGAAAATAGTAACCATCAGCCCACATTTGTGGATTCCTTCCATCAGCTCAGGTCTGTACTGACATGAAGTAGAACCAGGGTCCTTCCTGCACATTTGCTGTTTTGAGCCAGAATTGGAGAAGTCACAGGCAAAGTCTGCCAAGTAGTGTCATGTATGTGCATGCCAAAATATAGCTGAGTAGTCCCAGATAGAATCAAACTTGACAACAATGGTTGCAGCTATCTGTGTTAGGATAAGAGACTATTCTGCACAGTCCACTAGGAGGCCTAGCTGAGAGAACAGGGAGAGGACACATTGTAGGCATGCCACCATCTCCTCCTGGGATCTACGCCAATCATCCAGGTCAGGGTATACACGTTTACCCTTTCTTCTGAAATGTGGTACCACTATCACTGAGCACTTTGAAGACTCTCTATGCTATGGAAAGGGAAAATGGCAGTACCTTGTACTGCTAATGATTGCGCCCTACTGTGAATCACAGGTACTTCCTGTGGGCTAGATGGATAGGTATGCGGAAATAGGCATCTTACAAAATGAGAGCCATGAACCAGCCTTGAGCCTAAAGCAATGGAATAATGGATGCAAGCACTACCATCCTGAATCTAAGGTGGTGAACATATTTGTTTAACCTTTCCTAAACCTGTGGGTGAAGATCCCCTTTCTTCTTTGAGATAAGGTTATATCTGATTCAGAAGCCTCTTCCTTTGTACTCCTGCAGGACATCATCTATGACTCCTAGATGAAGCAAGGAAGCCATTTCTGTTTGTAACAGGCTGCCATGAAAAAGGTCCATGAAGGACAGGGTATGCAGCTTATAGAAGTTGAAATATGGAAGATCGTGTAGCGGGGTTCGCTCACCACGGTTACACCTCCTGCTGATTGTCTTGAGAATTAGCTCTGCATGGTAGTGCACCCTCTTCAGGTGGTGCCTCGCCGCTGTCACTCCTGCTCTAGGACCCACATCTCTCCAAGGACCGCGTCACCCTCTTCAGTGACACAGCCCTCCGGCCGTGCCACACACTGTGCTCCCCATTCTGGGGGACCTGCAGTCTGTTGTTCAGCCACTTCCCTTAATGGCTACTGCAGCGACTTGTCTGGCCACTTCCTCGTGGCCCCAGCATTCTCTTTGCCCTTGCCTCAGGGCCTCAGCCTGCAAACCCCAGCAGGCAGCCTGGAGCTGTCTCCCGCTCCCCGCTCGAGCATTGCTCTGTCCAGGAAGCTGGCAGTTCTCCCAGCCCTCCAGAGACACTGTCCTTCCTCCCTGGGCTCCCAGCAGAGAACTGCCTTCCTCTGCCCTGCAGCTCCCTTTTTCATATGGGCCTGCTTGGCCCTGATTAGCTGCTCCCTTCAGCCCTTCTCTGACTGCCTCCTGCGCAACCTCCCTAGGGCTGCTTTTAATCCCTTTTCTGCTAGTAAGGGGCAGCCACCCCATCATAGATAGCCTTGGGCAAATGATGTCTAACACCATCTGTCAGCTGTGATGTCCATCCAGGTTTGGTAGAAAAGAGCAAAGTAGTTCTTGAAGATGAGAAAAGCTCTGGATTGACTCCAGTGTGACTCTCCATGCTCTCATAAAATCTGCTGCCTCAAAGATCACTGGGCTGGTCAAGCAGGTAAAAGACAGGCTCCCCTTGGAGAACATAGGTTCACTTTTTTTTGTTTGTAATCAGGCTGTCAAGCCCCAGGAATAGCTTTTGCTAGAGTTGGTACTTGTATTGATTTCTATAAGAATATGGTGTACAGTCCCTCAAGGACTGCAGTGTGGACCTCAAATCCTCCAGAGAATGGAGCACTGTATCTATTCTCTGGATAAAAAACTCCATTCCGTCAAAGAGAAAGTCATCTGTATCTTGCATGAACATGCGATGCCTGAAATCATAAGGCCACTTCTTTTTGACAGCTGTGGCTATCGACCTTGTGGCCTATCAGAAGTGTCCATGCTACCTGTAACGATGTTATCGTGACCATCTGGCCTTCTTTAATGATTTCCCACAACTCACCCATTTTCCTGAAGGCTTTCTGACAGGAAAAAAGTGACCCTCTCCACAGTGAGGTAATTATATTTGGTGAGCAGGGCCTGACAGTTTGCCTCCTGAAGCTACAATAAGGCTGATGAATATGCCTTGCATCCAAAAAGGTCCAGCTTCTTAGGATCTTTGTCTTTAGGAGGAGAGCTGGGTGACGTTTTTCAGATGTACAGTTTATTTGCTAAAAAAATGCAGTTTTGGTGGGCCCAAAACTAGTTGCAAATTTGATGCGAGCTGGCAGAACATTTTCGGCCAAAAAAATTTTTTCCCCAGGACTCAGGTGCCGTTCACAAAAGGGCCAGAAAACGACACAGTGATGGTGCCGCTACCCACTTTATACTTTTTAGCCAACTGGTTACGGAATTCACCAGGGATGTGGAAGACCCAGGCTAAATTCATCCCTCTGCCCGATGTGGAGAAGGAATTTGAACTTGGCTATCCCACATTACAGGAGAGTGCCCTGGCCAATGGGCTCTGAGATATTCCAGGGTTGATATTCTCAGTTGCTCCTGTTGAAGCCATTCCACTCTGTCTAAACAATTAAAGTGATGGGACTAGGGACACGAACCTGAGTCTCCCATTTTCCTGGAGAGTGTCCAAGCTATAAGAGTCATTCTCATTTTCTTTCTCTAGCCCAATGATTATTCAAGTATTTTATACAAAGTGGAATACCTTCACTAGGAGAGATTTAGAAAGACCTACCCCTCACCCCTGCCCCGGTCCCAGAGGTTAGGGCACTCTTCTGCAACGTGGGAGACCCAAGCTCATGTCCCTGCTTCACATCAAGCAGAGGGTAGAACAGATGATGAGTCTCCCACATCCAAGATGAGTGCTCTAACCACTGGGCTGAAAGTTATAAAGGTGGGCACCACCACAACCTCCTCCTCCAGCTGTTTTGTGAATCTAGCTCCTCCCTTGATTTTATGTGAGAAAGTGCCTGGATACAAAACCGTTTGTTTGACCTAAAACAAAATTTAATGACTTGATTCGCCAAAATTTTTTGGACTTTTCAGATTCAGTTGGACTCCAACCCAGTTTTGTTTTTGTTTTTTTTAAACTGAGTGAATTGAAAAATCAGTTCTCTCAGTTCTACTTAGTAGTACCTTTATAGGACTGAGTTTTCTTGGACTGACAAAACCAACAAGGATCCTGGGTTTAGGTGGGGGTAGAAGTGATCAAAGCTTTTCAGGAGAACCTGACATCCTTTCTCCACATATCTGGAAGTGGGAGAAAGTGTGGCCTGGGTTTCCTATAGCCCTTTAGCTGGTTCTAGGATCCTTCATTATTTGGGAGAGATCTTCCAGCTGGCACCATGGTGCTCAAAAATATCAGAAAGCTTGTGAGATTTTTCTTGTACAAGAGTAGTCTCAATGTCCAACATCTCCATGATACAGGTCTTGGGAAGCTTTAAAGACACACCTAGGGTAAGGGGTTTGGGGAAGTGCCAGGGCCTCTCCTCCTAACCTGCAATGCAAGGAGTGTGGCAGGGTTCCCCTGTTGGGTGGGGATGTGCCTTACTTCCTATGTGGGAGGCAGGTCCCCAGCTGTGGGGCCACCTGATACTGCTATTTAGGGCATGGCCAGGAGGGGAGGCAGCAGCAGCTGCTGGGTCTCCTCTCAGAGCTGGCTGGCTGGATTCCTTAGCTTCCCCCAATGCTTTGCACCCCTGCATCTGATTGACGGGTCCAGTCTGCCTCTGAGGCTTCATAAAGCAGTGTACCTAATGCCAAAATCAGTGAACTTAATTACAGATAAGAACGAACAAGAAGGATTCCTTACACAAATGGGCTCCTAATTCCCATGACATGTCATACAAAGGTCATAGCTACTGGGAAAACTGACTTCAGAGAATAATTTGAGGAAAAACCTAGTGGAGAGGTTCAATCCATCCTGCCCTACAAGCCCATGGATCCCTTTGAACATTCAGAACAGAGTTCTACTTTGAAAAGTACTACCCCCTCTTCATCCAAAAATCAAGACAGCAAATCATACACATACAATGGTCTTCTCTATGGTTCAGGACTCATTAGCTTCATACGTACACTTCAACACTGTGTTGGTTTTTACCTAATTTGACACTAAAACCAGGATTACAGGTATATCAACACACTTCTGGTGTTTTTACTGCTTTCAACTTTAACCCAAGAGTATTCTGGATCAAATTCTGTCTAGTAACTCCACTGATGTCAACAGAATTACAACATAACTGAATATTATTCCCTGTCAATTATTGTTATAACTTGAGCGTGACAACCTAATAGCCCATTAGCCACTTTTTTTTAATTACTCCATTATTCATGAGACTGTTTACAACTTTAATTGGTTCACATGAAGTAACATCATTTAACTCTTACTTTGCTGTGGTTTTCCTTTTTAATGGATGTATTTTCTGTTACAATGCAGCTGGCCATAAATGTATATACATTTTTCATTCTAGTTGCTACAGTTATTCATTAGAATGAAGACACAACTACAGATAGAAATTAATTTAGTACATCTGCTTTGTTGCCATGATTTATAGAGATCTGTATGTATACTTTTCATAAGGGTTGAATTGACTTTATATGAGACTTTTAAAATTCATATTCCAAAGAGCCTATAATGGTGACTAGAATGACATGCATTATTCAAGGTGTGGGCATACCATGGGTTTAAATAATGGCATTATGATATTTACTGTCTTACTTTCTATCCCTTTCCTAATGGTTCCTATCACTCTGTTAGCTGTTTTGATTGCCAATGCACATTGAGCAGATGCTTTTAGAGAACTATCCACAATGACTCCAAGATCTCTTTTTCCTGAGTGATAACAGCTAATTTAGATCCCATCATTTTGTATGTATAGTTGGGATTATGTTTTCCATTATGTATTACTTTGCATTTATCAACAATGATTTTCATCTGCCATTTTGATGCCTAGTCACTCAGTTTTGTGAGATCCCTTGGTAAACCTTTGTAGTCTGCTTTGGACTTAACTATCTTCAGTAATTTTTTATCATCTGCAAATTTTGCCACCTCACTCCTTACCTTTTTTCCGGATCCCTTATAAGAGATTTCTTATGCATAATTTCTAGCAAAGTTGAAAAATTGTTACCTACCTTTCTGTAACTGTTGTTCTTTGAGACAATACATGTCCATTCTACTGCAGGTGAGTGCACACCCAATCATCAGTGTTTTTTTTTCCTCAGTGGTACCTGTCAAGCACACTCTTCTGCCTCATACCACTGTGTGAAGGTATAAAGGGAGGAGCCATCCCTGACCTTTCTCAGATCCTTCTTACTGGATAGACTCGAGCAGAGAGGAGAAAGAGGGTGGGTCATGGAATGGACATGTGTGTAACATCTTGAAGAACAGCAGCTACAGAAAGGTAGGTAAATGTTTCTTCTTGTTCCAGTGATTGCACATGTTCATTCCACAGTAGGATGATTCACTAGCAGATCTAACTAGAGATGGACCTGTAGTCTCTTTGAACAGTGATTGCAGAACACCACTCTTGAATCTGGCACTGATGGGCTTATAGTGTAATGAGAAACAAACATGTACACTGATGACCATGATGCTGCTTTGCAAATGTTCAGAATAGGAATTTGTGCCAGGAAAACTACAGATGCTGCGTGTGCCCTAGTTGAATGGGCTAGCTCTCTAGCTGGTGTGGTGACATTAGTCAACTGGTAGCAGAAATGAATATACTAAGAAATCCAGGAGGAAAGCCTGAGAGAGGATACTGAGTGGCCTTTCATTCTGTTTGCCACCATGACAAACAATTGTGATGACAACCTAAATGATTTAGATAAAAGGCTAAAGCTCTTCTTTGGTCTGAAGGGTGGAGCTTTTCTTCTTCTCTATGACCATGAGGTTTCAGGAAGAAAGTTAGCAAACAGATTATCTGATTAATGTGAAAGTTGGGGACTAACCTGACCCAAAGCTCCAGCAAAAAGTAAACCTTGTCCTTATAAAAGACTATGTAGGGCGGCTCTGAGCTCTCCTTGCTGAGGTCACTCACCGGCACTGGTTTGCTGAGTAACACAATTTAAACCATGGAGATCAAGGCATGGTGCTGATACCATGCCCAGTACTGAAAGCTGAACCAGTCAGTCTAAGACCTAAAAACTCAAACTTATAACTAACTACCAGTACCCTAACTATAGATATTTCAGACGCTAACTATGAGACTACACTAAGTAAAACTGGAAATATATTACAAAGAATGGAGGGAAGAACTTGCAGTAGCAAGGCTGTAATTGCTCCAACAACCGCCACAGATGATAAGAAGGAACTGAGTGTGATCAAAGTCAGTTCCGCCCTTTATACCTGCACGCAGTGGCACATGGCAGCAGAGGATGCTTAAGTCACACCACACCGTAGGGCACACTAAGGGAAAATAATCTTACAACCATGCACTGAGTGCATACACACCTATAATGGAATTAACATGTGCAATCAGTCTAAGAAAAGGAATAAGCTTTTTGGGGGAAAATTTAAAGTCGGTGAACCCAGTTTTCCCTACTGGTATGATTCTTTGCTCTATCAATTCATTCCACACCTAACTAATCAATGCTCTGCTTTCTTGTCTGCCACATGAAGGTTCATTTCTGCCACTATTACTCATGCTAAATTGTATTTTAGTACAAGTAACCCCACATAGGGGGAGGGACAGCTCAGTGGTTTGAGCATTGGCCTGCTAAACGCAGGGTTGTGAGTTCAATCCTTGAGGGGGCCACTTAGGGATCTGGGGCAAAAGAAAATTGGGGATTGGTCCTGCTTTGAGCAGGGGGTTGGACTAGATGATCTCCTGAGGTACCTTCCAACTCTGATATTCTATGATTCTATAACAGTGGCAGAATCTGGCCCTTAATGTCAGTGCGTCATAAACCAGTAGTACTTTTCTCATGGGCCAGAAAGTTGCGTGTTCAGTTCCCACTCAGAAACTTAACTCTCACCCAATGCTGAAACTATATGGTTATAGAAACCACCCTTCAGAAATTTTTGAAGTTTTGAATGGAATTCAAGAATCTCAGGCTGAAATTTTTAGAAACCATGACTCAGCAGAATCCAACAGAAACAAAGCCAGCAGCAATTTAGCTGTGATGGTATGTATCCACTGTATTAGAAAGTGGCTTAAGTATACATGCAGTTCAAGCTACACAAGTCTCTAAGCCAAAGTACAGTTTTGAGGATGGAATTGAAAGACTGACATAGTGAAACTGGCTCATCTCAGAAAAGGCACCTTCAATACTCCAGTCAAAAAAACCCTGAGATGTTGAGGAGAGAATCCAAAAAAACCCAAACAAACAGAAAGGTAGTTCCCTTAGAAGAAATTCCTTTCAGACAGAGAACTGTAGAGACATGTTACATGCTAAAGTTACATTAGACAGAATACATAAATCTACAGTCCCCATGGTGGTGCTTTTTTTTTTTTTTTGGTTAAATGTTTCCATTTTGATCTAGAGCAGGGGTAGTCTATTTTTTGTCAAGGTCCAAATTTCTTGGTCAAGGCATAGTTAAGATCTGGATTCCAGAGAAAATAATAAAAAAAAATAATAATAATTAATAAGTAAATTAAAATATTTTGGGGTCTGTTCAAAATCATCTGGAAGCCCAGGTTTGGCCATGGCCCACCTATTGACTAACCCTGATCTAAAGGGACAACTCAACAGAAGGAATCAAGAGTTTCAAGGTGGATTATGCTAGTCACTGGGGAATCTTTTGAGGAAAGATGATCTATATAATTATATGACAGATAAAAGAAAAGGAGAACTTGTGGCACCTTAGAGACTAACCAATTTATTTGAGCATAAGCTTCATCCGATGAAGCGAGCTGTAGCTCACGAAAGCTTATGCTCAAATAAATTGGTTAGTCTCTAAGGTGCCACAAGTACTCCTTTTCTTTTTGCGAATACAGACTAACACGGCTGTTACTCTGAAACCTGTCATATATGACAGATGGCATCCACTGAACCAGAATAAATATCAGAGGATGCTCATGATGGTCCCTTCTGACCTTACAGTCTACGAGGGACTATTTAAACTGGTAGCTGGGGGAAAGACAGTAGGTTCTAAACAGCATTCAGGTCATAACAGAGGCTGTTACAAACAGCAGAAATACAAGCAAAAGTATAGATCCAGCAATGACGTTAATTGTGGTTGCATCAGAGAAAGAGTATGAGAGTGACAAAGAGATATAATTAATTATATTAATAAATACTTTGATCAAACTCATATTAAAAATATAATTATCCTGTTACAAATCAAAGCTAATGAAAGAACCTTAAAAGTAAATATAAGTGATATGGAATAGCACATAGATATAAACTGCCATTTTTGTAATGTGTGGATGAGAATCTGTGATATTTTGCAATTCTTGGCTGTAAAATATATAAGAAAGATACTCTAAGTTACAGAAATGAGGAAGTAATGTTACACAGAGAGAATACCATTAGAGCTCTAGACAGTTATGTAATTGCTATCATTTGTACAATATGAATAAATAAGAAACATTAGAAATATGTATGGCTAAGAATTGAAATTATATGATCAAAGAATAATAGGCCTAAGTACATTTGGCCTCTAAACGAGACTGGTGATGGTGAAATTGGACATTGACACATATCAGAAAGGCAACAAACTCTTCAGTAATAAAAGACATCAGTTGTGCTATGAACAGTTGAAATAGACAGTGGCAAGAGTTGTGACATGGGTTGGCAAAACCATTTCTCAGTACCACAAATGATTGTTTTTTCACACAGCTTATTTCTGAATACCCAAGGCTAACTCAACATACCGGAATATCAACTAACGTGACAATAGTATAATTAAGTTTGAACATTCTTGCCGCAGCAGGGTGGCATGCTGGGCAAGAAAAGGTTAAGGGGGGAAAAAAAAGGTAGTACCTTGACTCCACCATGCAAGAAAGTGCATTTTTAAAAAAGTGAAATTTACAAAAGAAAAGGCTGTTTGAGACAATTAAAACCCATGGAACTAGGTTAGAGCATAAATACCTCATACACCAAAACAAAGAAAAAAGCCTTCTCATATGTTTAAAAGGAGAAATGCAAATATAGTCTCTGTGATGTGAAAAGAGCAGAACAAGTTTTGGCAGCTAAATTACATGGCAGCAATTAAGAGATCTGAAGAACAAATAGTCAAAAAATATATAGAAAGGCTCTTTAAGTACATCAGAAGTAGGAAGCCTAAGGTAGTGGGAATGAAAAGGGTTAAGGAGAATCCAGAGAAGATAAATGATTTCTTGGTTTCAGTCCATGCTACAGAGGAGTAAGCAGAATACCAACCCCAGTATTTATCTTTACAGGTAACTAAGGTATAAATAATAGAGGGTTAAAGTAAATTTCTACTGTTGTTTTAAATTTAAGTTGCAATAAATCACCAGGACAGGATGGCATTTATCTGGCAACTGTGAGGGAGTTAAAGAACAAACTATTAACTGAAATATGCAAATTACCAAAAACAGCCACTCTCTCAGGGGATCATATGGTGACCAGTTTTGTACAGATCTTTCTACAAATGTACTGTGATCCTGGGAATTATGCACCAGCAAACCTTACTTCTGTGCCAAGAAAAGTAGTTTAGAAACTCTCTGAAATATAAAATTATTAAACATTCGAGTGTAATATTCAGGGACAAAATAGCAAAGCTTTCATAAGGATTGCAGAAAAATTGTGCCTCTCTAGCCTGTTAGAATATCTTAGACAGTATAAAAACCAAATCACAGATAAAGGAGAATGTGCCCATGAATACACTATTTACAATTTCTAAAGTGTTTCCATAAAGTTTCTTACAAAAGTTTATTATGGCAACTTGGTAACCACATGGTGAGAAGTAAAGTATTGTCAAAATTAAAAGCTAATAAGGCATAAGAAACAATGAAGGGGAGTACATGGTCAATATTCAGTATGGAAATTTACTGGGAGTACCTCAGGAATCAATACTAAGCAAGAAATTCTCAAAATATGCTATTTACACCCTTCATCTAGATCATTTTTTAATATTGCCTAAAACTGACTAGTATTACTTGGAGTTAGTTATGGTGAGGAATTTGGAGGAAACAAAAAGGACTTATAAAAACTAGCCAACTGGGCAACACAGTGGCAGATGAAGCTCAATATACAGGACAAAAATGCATATTTGAAGGTATAATTTATAAGCTATTTGTACCAAACAGATAAGCAGAGGCTAATGAAAAGGCGGCATGGTGCATGCTTCTCTGTTAAAAAGGGAGGGGGAGAGAGAGAGAGAGTGTGCGAGCAAGCTCTGCCTCCTCTCCTTGGCTAACACTGTTAAAAAGTAAAAAGCACTGCCCATCCCGTTTCAATGTACTTTAACCATTACAGATAAATTAGAAAGTAGTTACAACTGAGAAACGTGTGTATCATTGTGCACTGTTCAAGAAATCTGCCCAATATGAACTGGTTGTCCAAATAACAAATGAGATATTTAGTCAACTTTCTCTAATCTTAGACCTAATCTAAATTTTAGCTATACTAATAAAATCCTCATGGTGTAGAGAGATCTTATACCAGCAAAAAAAAAAAGTGCTTCTGCCAGTATATCTTACATCAGTTTCGTGAGCGAAATAAACTATGCCAGCAAAAGCACTTTTATGCCAGTATAAGTCCATCTACACAATATCTTTTGCAAGCTTAGAAATATTGCAAATATATTACATTCCTAACCAACGCTGCTATGCCAGCAAAAGTTTCTAGTGTAGACCTAGCCTTCATAAGCTATTATAATATTGCTTAAATCAGTTGTGCCCCCTCATCTGGAATATCACATTCATTTTTGGACACCTAACTGTACAAGACATAATAGAAAAACATCAAGGCACACAAAAGAAAGCAATCACAAGCATGCAGGCATTTCTGAGGAGAAATTTAGAATGGGTAGAGACAGAGACAGACGTGCCTTTATAGACACGTCTAGGGAATATATATTAAAAAAAGAATAGTCAGGAATTCAAAGTTACTTTTTCAATAATGTGGTGATATTAAAAGTGGATAATAGGAAAGTTGATTAAATTCACAGTTAACCTGAGAAACGCACTGCTACAGCAGACTGTGGCAAAAAAGTTAAGATTGAAAGGAGCATATATTTATATTAAAAACTATAGCTCTTAACTTTAATTTAAGCTAAAATAAATGTAAGAGTTATCAAACCTCACAACTGCACACATAAATGGTCCATCAGGTGGTGTCAAAAAACCATTTGATGGTATAACAGTGCATATTTAGCAGTGAAAATTTGATAAATTTCAAAATTGACTTTTTCCACCCACAAGAATTTCAAAACTTTTTTTTTCTCCCCCAAAGAATTTCCAATGCTACTCTCCTTTCCCTCTCCAAAAAAAGTCAGCTGTGACAATAATGACAGTTTATGTCTTCATCTGAAACATGTAGAGCACAGAATATCAGACATACCAGGACAACTTTCATTGGTCTTTAAGAGAAAAAACTCAGCTATGTGGGAGCAGCAAAGGCAATGCTCCTATATGGAGAGCTGGAAAGCAAGGACAGAAATCTGAAAATTGCAGGAGGAACTAGAAGGGAATGGGATAAGACTGCAATCCAGAGCATGGGATCTCTGCTGAATAAAATACAACTCTTTGTTTCCACCTTGGGATGGACATCACTTGCCTGCTCAGGGTTTCACAAGAGTAGGAGTTAGTTTGTTTCTGCCAAACAAAAAAGGTTGCAACCCTAGGCCCTGATCACATGTGCTCAATATTACATATTTGAGCAGCCCAATTGACTTCAATGGAATTCCTACGCAGCGCAGAAAATTAAGCATGTGCAAATCTTTGCAAGCCTCTAGTTTTTAGCAGCTTAGTGTTTTTTAAAAGCACCTTTTAAAAAAGGTATCAGTTTTGTAAATTCAGTGGCAATGTTGTTAATGTTTTACAAGCTGCCACAAATTTAATGAATGCAAAACATTAAACATACTGTGTACCCTCTGAGTAATTAAAGTGATTTCTTTATCTTTCACACCAAGTTAATTACCATGTTTTTAAAAGTGACAGATGAAAAAACAAAGAAAACCCACAAAAATGAAGATAAATGAACCTAGAAAAGTTTTACATAAAAAGTTCAGAATATGTGAAAAATTCATAGGTTTTCTTGAATACAAAAGTAAAACACTATTTCCTTATACTACTAAATATTGCTTAAAACTTTTCTCCCATTTACTCTAAAGTGCCACAGAGATTGCAAACGTCATAGAATTTAGTATTTGTGCACTGCATGCTGCAGGGTTCCTTTCACATGCCACTCTACCACAAATAAAACCACATTATAATAAACCATGCACCCCAAACTCACTGAATTAACACTTGTGGAGCCAGAAGAGCCTTAATCCTTCGAAGTGAGAAAGTCTAATCCAGCTCTGATGGGGAAGAGAGCATAGTTAGTAAAACCAGCAGATTGAAAAGGCTCTGGAAAGTCTCAAAAGAATTCTGTTAACCTCAACCAATCCCTAGAGAAGGACATCCTCTCTAAGAACTTCAGTAAACTCCTACCCACAGCAGAAAGGATACTTATTTGATGGAGAAGGAAAACACTGCCACTGCAACAGATTCTCTCACTCCTCCTGCAGAGCTGGAAATGTCCCCTAATTTTGCTTTCTTATGCACACATAAAAAGCAAGAGCATATGGCCCACAGAATCTATGTCCTATATGCCACAGAACATAAGCACCTTCCATCACCCTCAAGTTACATCTAAACTTATTTTCAATATAAAATGATCTAATCTTCCAACAATAAAAATCAAATTAAGACTCTGTTCCAGGGCACTTCCTGGCTATAAGAAAGGAACATCATGTCATGCAATTCAGCCAGCAGTAACTGAACAAAGATACCACATGCCTAACCTCAAACCTGGAGGTTAGTTACCAAATTACAATTGCTAGAAAATGATTTTTTCCCTGCTGATAAAGAAAAAATACCAATCTTCTTTCAGAATAGGCAGGGTGACAGGACAGTTCTGCAGTAGACAACAGGTCCATTCTACAAACAAAGGAGGGGCAAGGAGGCAGTGTTTTGAATAAAAGTTCCTTGTCTGCAACTGAATGCATGTTTCTTCTGATACGCTTAGAAAGGTGAGTAAATGGTTACAAGCTAGACTGAAATTCCCATCACTGAACCACCACCATTTGAGGTGTTAAGAGCCCCAAGTAGCTAACTCTTCACTGCCAAAAGAAGTCTTTTTTTTTTTTTTAAAGCAAGATACTGTAACACTGTAAAATCCTAGTGGTGCAGATAATTTTTACTGCAGTGTAGCTAGGTGAGATCAAAACTGTGCTCCCCCACCTGCAGCTGACCATGCCTAATTACATTGCAGTAAAAACTGTCTGCCCCTTGTCTCCACCACAGTTTTAGAGAGAGAGAGACAAATATCCAATGTTAGGCATCTCACTGTTTAAAAAAAAAAAAGAAAAAAAAGAAACACCTTTCTTGATAGTGAAGACACAGCCAGTGCGAGAAAGCAAACTTCTCTGCTACTATTATTTAGCAAAATGCTGTCCAACCTGGGAGAGAAAGCTGCATGACTTTCATGCTGTCCCACCACACCCCAAACGTGCTTTCAAGAAACAAGCAAAATTTTACAACAGCATACAGGAGAACTAATTTGTCTGACAAAAGTAAACTATTTTTATAATAGCCGTTAGATGTTAGAAACATATATGCTAAAAGAGGAAGTTACTCACCTTGTGCAGTATTGATGGGTCACTGACTCAGAACTACATAGTGTTCTGCAAAGAGATGTGCAGAGGCCAATATAGCTGCCCTGCATATCTCTGATATGGGGATACCCTTAGAGAAGGTGGTCGACAAGGAGACCAACCTTGTGGAATGCGTGTGCCCTGAAGATGGGGGTGTTACCCCCTGCAGTTGGTAGCAGAGTTTAATGGATAATCTCTGGATAGTCACTTGGATAGTCTCTGAGCTGAGATTGACACACTTTTTGACCTCTCCGCAACTGAAGGGAAAAGCCTCAGAGATTTTCAGAAGGCCTTTGTCCTATTTAAGTAGAAGGCCAAACCTCTCCTCACATCGAGCGTATGGAGGATGGACTCTCTATTGTCCATAAAAGGTTTGACAGAACGTTCGGAGCTGAATGAGTTGATTCATGTGAAGTGCAGAAGTTATTTTGGGAGTAAACTTTGGGCATGGTCTGAGTGGGACCTTGTTCAGGAAGAGCAGCGTAAACGAGGGATGTGCCATCGAAGCTGTTATCTCATCTATCCTTCTGACAGAAGCAATGGTGATGAGGAACACCATCTTCATGGAAAGGTGAGTTAACGAACAAGTGGACATGGGTTTGAATGGCGATCTACTCAATCCCTTTAGCACTAGGTTGAAGTTCCATTGCGAAGTAGGGGTCCTGGACTGGGGGAAGAGGTTTGCTATACTTTTTAGAAACCTCTTCCTAGTTGGGCGAGAGAAGATTGAGTAGCCTACCTGCTGGTGGAAGGTTGCAACTGCTGCCAAGTGAAACTTCAGCGAGCTAACAGAGACCCAGTTTCTTTAAGGATAACAGATAGTCCAGGATCACCAGCGGGGTGGCTAAATTAAGGGTGACATCCTTCGATTGGCACCATATCTGGAATCTCTTTCATTTCTGCAGGTAGGTGCGACGAACTGCACTCTTCTTACTGTGCAATAGTATCTCCTGCATGTCCTCTGACCAGGATGCCTCTATGTGCTGGAACCATGATGGAGTCACACTTTGAGATGTAGGACCCATGGCCTGGGGTGAAGGGTGTAACTCATTCTCTGACAGAAGGTAGAGAATGATCAGCAGGGTCACCGGTGGACATAACGTCAGCTGGGACAGGTAAGGGTAACATATCTGTCTGGGTCAGGTGGGGGCAATCAGAATGATGTTTGCTTTTTCCCTTTATCTTCAACAGCACCTTTAGCAATAAAGGAAATGGAGGAAAGGCATAAAGGTTCTTGTTCCAAGAGAGGAGGAGAGCGTTTCCCCTGGACTGTCGTCTGATCCCTGCTCTGGAGCAGTACTCCAGACATTTCTTGTTCTGGTAGGTAGCAAACAAATCTGTCCCTGGAAACCGCCATTGCCAGAATATATTGTGTAGAATGGTTGGCTCTACTTCCCATTCATGGCCGAGTGGGAACTTGCAGCTGAGGCTGTCAGCCGTTGTGTTGTGTATTCCCAGCATGTAGGCCGCTGATAGTAGAACATTGTGTGAGATGCAATAATTCCATAGCTTCAGAGCTTCTGTGAATAAAGAATGAGACTTGGCGCCTTCTTGCCCGTTTATGTAATACGTACAGGCCATGTTGTCCATCATGACCTTCATGCATGTGTCCTTGATCAGCAGGAGGAAGTGAGCACATGCACTGGGCACCGACAGGAGCTTGTTTATATTGTCTTTGTTTGGTCCGTACACTGAACCCAACCATGCCTGGAGGCATCTCATGCATAGTCTGGCATGAACAATGACTGATGTGCCCATGGCCATGTGCCCCAGAAGCTGCAGACAGTGTCTGGCTGAGATTTGACAACTGGACTGTATTGTCTCTCTCAACGAGAAAAGACTAAGAAATTGATGTGGCAGGAGTGCCCTCAGTTGAATGGAGTAGAGGTTGGCTCCTATAAACTCTAGTTTTTGAACCGATGTTAAGCATGATTTTTGTTCATTGATTTGTAGGCCCAGTTTCAGAAATAAGTCTTGTGTGGTCTGAGTGATTCATTGGGCCTATGCCCTGAGAAGGCAATTGTCCAGGTACGAAAAAAATCATGATACCCTCAGAATGTAGACGGTCCACCACTATCGAAAGAATCTTGGAGAACACACTGTGGGCCAATGCCGAAAGGGAGTACTCTGTACTGGTAGTGTTCCTGACCTAGTGTGAACCTGAAGTAACACCTGTGTTTCAATATGATAAAAGATGTGAAAATATGTATCTTGAAGGTCAAGGGCCAGGAACCAGTCCCTTTTCTAAAGCTCGGATAATCGTTGACAGTGTAACCATCTTCAATTTCTGTGCTTTGACATACATGTTTAGTACTCTGAGGTCCAGTATAGGTCTCCTACCTCCCTTTTTCTTTGGTATCAAGAACAAGAATAGAAATCTTTGCCCCTGAAATGTGTGGGTACTGGCTCTATAGCTCCTATATTAAGGAGATGATTCACCTCTTAGCATAGTAGTCTCTCATGAGACGAGTCCCTCAAGAGGGACAAGGAAGGTGTTTGGAAGGGAAAAGTGGATGACATATCCACTCTGGACAATTTCCAGCATCCAGTTGTTGGAGTTATCCATTCCCAGGTGCTGTGGAATACGGAAAGAATCTCCGAAAGAAGGAGTGGGATTTCCCAGCGTGAGACTGTACAGAGCGTGTTCTATTGGCACCCCGACCAACCCATCAAAAGTGTCACTTCGAAGTTGAGGGCTGAGACGAGGGTGGTTGTGGTCCCGATTGTTTGCGCTTAGAGAATCTGGATTTCTTTCTCTGTGGCTCATACGATCTCTGCAAAGAGAATTGAGGCATTTGCAGCTTGAACCGTTGCTGAGGACTGTATTTTCTTTTGTAGGCCAGTGTGTAAATTCCCAAGGATCTGAGTCGCTCGAGAATCCTTTAGCATGTAAGGGACATATCTAGCTTCTCGGCTAATAGTTTTGTTCCCTCGAAGGGGAGGTCTTCTACTGTTGTCTGGACTTCCTTAGGGAAGCCAGACAAATAGAGCCAAGAGGCCCACCTCATAACCACCGCCATGGAGATAGAGCGCACTGCTGTGTCAGCTGCATCCACCGCAAACTGCAGAGACATTTTCACCAGTAGCTGGCCTTCGTTAATGATGGCCAAGAATTGGTCTTTTTATGTATCCAGGAGCTTCTCAATAAAAGGAGTTTAATTTTGTATAGTTCTGATAATCGTACTTGGCTAGTCGGGGCTGATAGTTCGCTACCCAGAAACTTTTCTGCCAAACAGGTCCAAGCGCATCCCATCTCAGTCACATGGGGTAGATTTAAATTTGTATTGGCGACGCCTTGAATTGACTGTGTCCACTGTGATGTTATTTGGAGACAAATGAGTGAATAGAAATATCTGTACCCTTTGCAGGCACCTAATACTTCTTGTCCTTCCGCTTGCATGTTGGAGGGATGGACACCAGGGTTTGCCATATGATCATAGCAGGGTCTAAGCACCTCGTTAACTGGGAGGGCTACCCTGGCAGAGGTGGAAGAATGAAGAATGTCCATCAGCTTATTATGAGGTTCAGACACCTCATGTAGTTGCACTTTTAGGGCCTCAGCCACTCTGAGTTAGGTCCTGGAATGACCTAAAGTCATCCACCAGAGATGGAGGTGGAAGCATCACCGCCTCGTCAGGTGAGGATGATGAGAGGTGAGTTGAAGGGGCCTCTTCCTTTTCTGCCTCTGCTTCCCATTCTTCCTCCAAGAATTCCGGAGGGTCTGGTGACCTTGACATCATCGCTGAAGGGGGACGTCTCTCTGCCTACTGGTAAATCGGGCCCTTGAAGCTTTTTGTCTCTGGGTCTGCCAGAGGTCTCAGGATGGGGTCTGTATGGTGGGTAGAACTATCGGTGAAAACCAAGTTCCTCCACTTTGCTATCTGAATCTAAATGGGAAAGGGGTAGCGCGTGACATGGAGATGCCATTGCATCTACTGCTCCTGGCGAGCTCAGTACCGGGGCCCCAATATGGAGAGGTCCGATGTGCCTCTGTAGTCCACTGGTGTGGACAGTACTGGTATTGGTGCTGAAGGCTGCTGGTGCTGAGGAGCTTGCACTGAGGGAGTTGGAGATGTGGACCTGGTTGTATGTTCCATCGATGCCACGTGAATCAGGGTCAGTACCAGTGCTGGTGACCTCATTCACATAGCCTTTCCTGGGATAGATAGTCTATGATTGTCACACCCTTGCGGTACCGATATCTCTCTGCCCATGCCCATCACGTCTTTGGGCATTCCGACTGCCTATTAGCTCAGTATGGTGCATGCTCTTGGTACTGACTGTACGCAGCTTCAACACCATCGATACTGAAGGTACTGATAGAGCTGGAGAACATTTCCAGCTCAATCTGGGCTCACAGACCTCTTCTTACCAGTCTTTAGTGAATGGTTTGATTCCTTAAAATTGCCTACCCTCAACGTAGAAGGTTGTGGCGATGTCTCACTGCGAGACTCTGGTGGCTGAAGGAGTGACTCCAGGAGCAGGAATTTTAGCCTTAACTCTCTGTCCTTCCTGGACCTGGGTGTTAGCTGCTGGCACCAACCACACTTTTGTGGATTGTGCTTCTCCCCGAGGCAGCGAATATACTGCAAGTTTCCGTCAGTTATGGGTGGAATCTTTGCAGCTAAGACGCTTTTTGAAGCCTGGGGAGCCAGGCATCTACTTGTCCAGGAGGGTCCCCCCCACCAGGGGCAAGACCTTATTGCTGGTTTCTTTTCTAATTCCCTCCCCGCAGCCAACTAAAAACATGGCTAGCCTCAGGGCAGGCAGAGAGCCCTGTGTGCACAGGCAGGAAAGACTGCTATTGAAATTCTCCGATACACAGCACAGGGGCGCACACAAACCTACAGTGGACCACCCATAGGGATACTATTCAAAGAACTCAAACAAGAACATTAAACAAGCACAAAAACTTATTGTCCTTTATCTCTTCTTGAAGTTTGCTTCTTAGGTCTCAGAAACTCATGTAACTTCATTTTCTGTTAAATAGTGACATTACACACCGCTTGGCCATCTTAATCACTGACTAACCTGAACTGTTCCTCAACCTGAGCCTCAATTTTTCCCCTCCCTCCCTTTCTGTCTTGGAAGACAACAACGTTAACAACTTTTAACCAAGACAATGTAGTTATAGGCAAATATACAGAACTTTATTTGCACAGACACAAATGGAAATTATGTCAATACGGAGGCAGAGGTAAATTTCACCCCCATCAGGAAAAACACATTATGAGGGACGGAAGGGGTCACAGCCACTATTTTTAATTTTTAAAAACTTAGGAAAACAGGGGCTTTAACAAAATTAAAAATGAAGTCTATCTTTATGGACCATGAGCCACAAGCTGAAAAGGTGAAATCAAAGTTTTATTGTTGAATTGCCACTAATAAAGTTTAGTTATAATTTGGAAGGGAAGGGAGTGTGCAAGAGCTTTATAGGTCACTTTTAAAGAAAAAGAGGAAGTACAACACTCAAATTTTCTCCCATCAAACGATGCTGTAAATGCGATTTCATGCAAACATTGATGATCTATGGATTAGAGAGTAAAACAAATCTATTTGGAGAGCATAAATTATACTGTAAAATAGCCTTAAAAATCAAAGATTTTTGATATTAAAGGGGACAACAAAGGTTGCAAGGTGAAGCAAGTCCTGGACTTTAAAGCACTGAAAAATCAGAACATAGTGGGGGCAGCTACACAATAGTTTAGGACAGGAATTGAGGAATTCCATATCTAATTGGAACTACAGGAGGCATTTTATGTAGATATTATGTAGTATTTAAGGACTCTGGGTAATATTTCTGCTTTTGTGAAAACTGAAACGGGATCTCTAATCATCATAGAACAATCAGGAACTTAGTTTAATATGTCTTCTGAAAGGTAGAACCTCCATTTCTAAAACCGTTATATATGACCAATACTTTTTCTTAGAAGATCTCTACAGAACAGCCAATAGAAAAATCACTTAATATTCTATTACTTCCATAGACTCAATTTCCGCGCCCCCAGCCAATCAAATTTATCTTTCCTGATAATTTCCCCCTCATAAAACATACTGTTAAGTACCTACTCAGTTTCAACTTCAAGCAATTTGTCCTAAGCTTAATTCTACATCTTTCAGGCATGAATTATCGAAGGATTAGCAGAATTTTAAATCCTTCCATCTTTTAAAGAGATAATAATCAGGAATCTTGTTTTAATAAATATATCTTTATCCTAAAACCATAGGACTGGTTCCTCTTCCAGGAATGTGTTCAGGCCATCATATATCTTCAAAGTGGGCAAACGCATACTACCATTCATTGTGAGAGTGTATATTATTTTCAGTAAAGATTTATTTTCATCTTAAAAGTGGCCAAGATGAAATTGTTGGATCCTGCAGCTCTTACCTATACAATGGGATTGCAGCTCTTACCTATACATTGCATTCAGTGGGAATCTTGCCTGGATAAGGAATAGGCCCATATAAAACTGAAGCGTATAACAGTTCTATAGTAAGGCAGAAGTAATTTAAAAATAACTAATATAACTCAAATTGATCAAGTTTTAGGGTTGTACATTAACTGTTCTTAAAAAAAATGTCTAAGATTAAATTTTAAACTGGTTTCAGAGGGTTAGCTGTGTTAGTAGCCGTGTTAGTCACGAAAGCTTATGCCCAAATAAATTTGTTAGGTCTCGAAGGTGCCACAAGGACTCCTCATTGTTTTTAATTTTAAACTGGTTATTCCAAAGTTTCTGGACAGAAAGAACCTTCACTTTTAATCATTAGACTTATTTTGTAGCATTTGTACAGAGAGTGAGCAATGTTAATCTCCATCATCTATAAACTTACTTACAACTACTTAAATGCTAACTCTATTAATTGTTTTGTTGCTGAACAAAAACAATCTCATAATTATATATATTAGAAACTGTCAACTGATAGATAAATGGTCAGTATAAACTTTGATATTTTTACTCTCTCTCTTTTTTGAAAATATAATCCAACTCAAAGCTAGCTAGATGCGCACTTTTCAGGCTTAAAAGTGACACACGTGCTTTTTCTCTCATTCTTCCTCCCCAGTTCCTGATTGCTACATCCTGATGTCACATCTTGTCTTAGGCCCCAATCCATGTGGGCAGACCCCTGTGCCACTCCTGGCAGGACTGAGGCCAGTATCACATACTCGGTTTGCACAGAATCTAGGACAATGAGATTAATCAAGATTGATTCCTCTACGCACTACTATAATAAAAATAAATAAAAGAAGCACTTGTCCAATGGAATGGAAGACTCCTGTCTTAAGTGGATATTTAGAGAAAACAATTCCCAGAACACCTGCATACATCAGTAGTGACGTCAGGTCAGTCAGTCATTACAGTGAGACTCAGACTAAGGTCAGACGGGACCATCACGATCATCTAGTCCAGTGGTTCCCAAACTGTGGGGCACACCCCCCTAGGGGGGATGCAGAAGAGCATATGGAGGGTGCACGGTGGGGCTCAGGCCAGCTCCGATGGGGGAGGGAGTACCATCCAGCCCCACTCTGCCCCCATCCCACCTCCATCTCCAGCTTCACTCCATTCCCTGCTCTGCCCCAGCCCAGCTCCATTCTGACCCCAGCCTCAGCTTCACCCTCATTCCCTCTCCTCCTCCAGACCAGCTCTGCCGCTAGCCCCAGCTTCTCCCCCACCCCCAGTTCTGCCCCAATCTCTGCTTTCAGTCAAAGCTCCTCTGCTAAGCTAAATACGCAGTAATGGAGGGGGTCGCAGGCAGATTCTATTATTGGTAAGGGGTGGGCACAACAGGAAAAGTTGGACACCACTGATCTAGTTTGACCTCCTGCATATTGCAGGCCATAGAACCTCACCCACCTACTCCCGTAATAGACCTCTAACCTCTGGTTGAGGTACTGAAGTCCTCAAATCATAGTTTAAAGATTTCAAGTTACAGAGACTTCACCATTTATACTAGTTTAAACCTGCAAGTGACCCATGCCAGCTGGGTCTGTTTGGTTTTTGAACCATAAATTTTAAAAAGGTGCACACAGAAACTAGTGCCAGCTCGGTGTGCTTAAGGTAAGATGGGACACTGAGCTAGCATTTCAAACTTTTCTTCTAAGCTGAAGTGATGTATTACTCAAATTGATATGCTTGTTGGCTTTTTTGCCTCAAATTAAAAGGGTTAACAAGTTGTAAAATACTTACTTCCGAAAAATTATTGTATCTCTAGATTTCACCTACATGCTTTTCAACTTATTCAATTTAAGCCAATTAAAAAAAGTTAGTCATTAAAACTTATCCATAAATCTTTAAACAATTCACAACATACTGTAATATTTTAAATTATAACTATTCAAATACTGTAGATTTAATCTGTCACCACTTAAGTATGTATATATGTACATACTCTGGTCAGGTAAGAATTGAAAACCTGCTACCGCTATGACTATAAGCGGTATAACCTGTTCTGGTCAATGCCGAGTGCTGGGCGGTGATGAATTAATCCAGCAACCTCAGGAAGTGACAATGGCTTTGGGCTGATTGGCAGCCCCCAGGCAGTTAGTTGTTGACCCGCCACCGTCTGCCTGGCTCATGGAGTGCCTGGGTCTAGACCAAAAGCTGAATGGCAGACGGAAACATTGCACCTGGAAAAAATGAGAAACCAAGAACTTTCCGGCCTGGAAGCTGGAATGTCAGGACCACGTGTCCAGGATTGACAGACGATGACTACCTACAATACACTAGCAGCATACAGAAGTCAGCTTTGATAGACAGTGAGCTGTACAAACTCAATGTTGACATTGCAGCACTTCAGGAATCAACACTTGCAGATGCTGGTTCTGTTCAAGAGGACAATTACACCTTCTTTTGGCAAGGTAAAAGCAGCGAAGAAAATTGTCTGCACGGTGCTCGTTTTGCTGTGAGCAACAAGAGGGTAAAGCTCCTAGAAACACCCATTGGGAAGTCAGAGTGTATCATCTCACTTAAATTTCAGATGACCACTGGCTCTGTGAACATCATTAGTGCCTATGCACTAACACTCAAATCTAGCCCTGAGGAGAGGGATACATTTTACGACTCTGTGCATCAAGTCATCAAAAGAATACCATCAACTGAGCAACTTTTCCTCCTTGGTGACTTTAATGCAAGCGTCAGGGCAGACAACAACTCCTGGCCAGATTGCCCAGAACATTTTGGCATTGGCAAGATGAATGAGAATGGCCAACAACTTCTTGAATTCTGCACCCAAAACCAAATGTGCATTACCAATTCATATTTTACAGGAAAAGATTGCAACTAAGTGTCATGGCGACATCCATGATCAGGCCACTGGCACCAATTAGACCTTTTTATCATCAGGAGGAAAGACCTACCCTTAAGTGCAGAACACTCGCACTTTCCACAGCACTGATTGTGACACTGACCACTCCTTGATTATTAGCAAGGTGAAGATTACAGCCAAGAAACTACATAGAGCAAAATCGAGGAGCAAGCCCAAAATCAATGCTATTAACACCGAAAACCAGAGGAAATGCCAGGAGTTTGAAAAGGCTTTTGAACTTATCATGCATGGGAAGTCATTACCAGAGAAGGCAGAGGAATTTTGAGATGATTTAAGAACAATCCATGAAACAGCTTTAACTACATTTGGGGGGAAGAGAACACCAAAAAAGGACTGGTTTGAAGAAAATGAAGCAGAACTGTTACCTCCCATCAAACATTAAGAACACTGCCTATCTGGAACACAACAAGAACCCAACAGAGAACACCAAAGTGAGACTTCGATATGCAAAAACCTAGATACAGCGAGCAAGCAGACACTGTGCAAATCATTACTGGATCCAGCTAAGTAAAGAGATACAGACAGTCTCAGAGACAGGAAACCTCAAAGTCATGTATGATGGCCTGAAGAAAGCTCTAGGTCCCACTGTCAACAAGGTTGCCACTTTCAAATTGTACAGCGGTGAAATCATTACAGATAATGACAAGCAGTTGTCTCGTTGGGTTCAACACTATTCAGAGCTATATGCAAAGTCAACAGCGAATTACTGGACCAAAGACCAACTCTACAGGTCATGCCACGCCACAGCTAGATGTGGAGCTCACTGTTGCTAAGCAAGACCACTGATTTGCTATCAAGTGGCAGGACTCCTGGAAAAGATGGCATCCCAGTGGAAATCCTCAAGGGCAGGAAAGACAGCCTATTACCATATCTTCATCAGCTACTACTTAAATGCTGAAAAGAAGGTGAGGTACCAGAAGAGATGTGCAACGCAAACATCATCACTTTGTATAAAAATACAGGCGAAAAGGGTGACTGCAACAACTATAGAAGTATCTCGCTACTAAGCGTAGCGTGAAAAACTTTCACAAAAGTTATCTTAGTGTGTCTACAACAGCTGGGGAATTATGTCTACACTGAATCACAGTGCGGATTCTGGGCTGGAGTATCAACTGTAGACATGATATTTTCTCTGTGTTGACTACAAGAAAAGTGCAGAGAGCAAAACCAACCATTGTACATCACCTTTGTGGACCTAACCAAAGCATTCAACACAGTCAGCAGAGCAGGTCTATTTGCAATACTGGAAAAGACAGGATGTCCACAAACCCTGCTAAGTCTTATACGTTCATTCCACAACAACATGAGAGCAACTGTTCAGCTGGACAGGTCCACTTCGGCAAGGTGGATAAAAATCAAATGATTTTTTTTAAAAAGTTAAAAAAAGAGTTTAAATTTAAAATCGGATTTTTTTGATAAAATGCTTTTTGAGGAAAAACCTATCTAAAGATAGTTTTAATTAAGATACATTAGAGCTCAAAGATATCTCATCATTGAATAAGGATTATAAATTCTAATTCTATAGTATGAGATAATATATTAATGTAATGTTTAAGAAAAGTTTTGTAAATGAGTTCCAATAGTTCATGGATTAGGGACACAATCTTCTGCGTTCCAGGGGCTTCTATATAGATTATTTAGGGAAGAAGGAAGATCCTGGGAACTACAGGCCAGTCAGCCTCACCTCAGTCCCTGGAAAAATCATGGAGCAGGTCCTCAAAGAATCAATCCTGAAGCACTTGCATGAGAGGAAAGTGATCAGGAACAGCCACCATGGATTCACCAAGGGAAGGTCATGCCTGACTAATCTAATCGCCTTTTATGATGAGATTACTGGTTCTGTGGATGAAGGGAAAGCAGTGGATGTATTGTTTCTTGACTTTAGCAAAGCTTTTGACACGGTCTCCCATAGTATTCTTGTCAGCAAGTTAAGGAAGTATGGGCTGGATGAATGCACTATAAGGTGGGTAGAAAGCTGGCTAGATTGTCGGGCTCAACGGGTAGTGATCAATGGCTCCATGTCTAGTTGGCAGCCGGTATCAAGTGGAGTGCCCCAAGGGTCGGTCCTGGGGCCGGTTTTATTCAATATCTTCATAAATGATCTGGAGGATGGTGTGGATTGCACTCTCAGCAAATTTGCGGATGATACTAAACTGGGAGGAGTGGTAGATATGCTGGAGGGGAGGGATAGGATACAGAAGGACCTAGACCAATTGGAAGATTGGGCCAAAAGGAATCTGATGAGGTTCAATAAGGATAAGTGCAGGGTCCTGCACTTAGGACGGAAGAACCCAATGCACAGCTACAGACTAGGGACCGAATGGCTAGGCAGCAGTTCTGCGAAAAAGGACCTAGGGGTGACAGTGGACGAGAAGCTGGATATGAGTCAGCAGTGTGCCCTTGTTGCCAAGAAGGCCAATGGCATTTTGGGATGTATAAGTAGGGGCATAGCGAGCAGATCGAGGGACGTGATCGTCCCCCTCTATTCAACATTGGTGAGGCCTCATCTGGAGTACTGTGTCCAGTTTTGGGCCCCACACTACAAGAAGGATGTGGATAAATTGGAGAGAGTCCAGCGAAGGGCAACAAAAATTATTAGGGGACTGGAACACATGAGTTACGAGGAGAGGCTGAGGGAGCTGGGATTGTTTAGCCTGCAGAAGAGAAGAATGAGGGGGAATTTGATAGCTGCTTTCAACTACCTGAAAGGGGGTTCCAAAGAGGATGGCTCTAGACTGTTCTCAATGGTAGCAGATGACAGAACGAGGAGTAATGGTCTCAAGTTGCAGTGGGGGAGGTTTAGATTGGATATTAGGAAAAACTTTTTCACTAAGAGGGTGGTGAAACACTGGAATGTGTTACCTAGGGAGGTGGTAGAATCTCCTTCCTTAGAGGTTTTTAAGGTCAGGCTTGACAAAGCCCTGGCTGGGATGATTTAACTGGGAATTGGTCCTGCTTTGAGCAGGGGGTTGGACTAGATGACCTTCTGGGGTCCCTTCCAACCCTGATATTCTATGATTCTATTTAGGTTACTCTTTCTATCTACCCAATGGGAGTCTGTGCTCAGTCGAGATACCACCATCAGAGAGGTTTAGTTTTGCAGTTCTCAAACTGTGGATTTGTGTCTCCAGAGAGAAATATGCTTGCCAACAGCAAAAATTGTTTTAACTAAATAAATACATAATATATAGAGGTGAGAAATAACAGATCTCAACCCTATTGTCCAGCTGCAAATTTCTGTACACAGAGACAATCCCTTACCTCTCTCTAAAAGTGCAAAGTTTCAAAAAGTTCCGTGAATAGAAGACTGTTGGGGGCGAAATAGATCTGGACAAAGGAGAAGAAGTCTGGAGATAAATGTGAGAAGGGAGGGACAGGTAGTAGAAACAGAAGTGAAACTGTTTGAGCAGCATATTCCAGAAGTCTTGAGGTCTTTCTGAGCGTAGCCTTCATTGATTTGAGATCTTCCATACCATTCTCTCACTAGAAGGGAAAACCTATAATGGCAGCAGGCCATAAAAGAGACCCAGTTTGGAAATATTTTAATGAAGTTCCTCTACCTGTGGGTAAGACAGGCTTGTGTGCAAAATGAAAACAGTGCAACAAAGAAATGCAAGACCTGCTTGCCTGAATGAAACAACATCATGAGAAGTGATCCTTCTCAGGAGGAAGCTGCATTGAAGATGTTGAAAAGGAACATGTCTGAATATGCAGGATCTTCAGGTTGGTAAACTTTTTTATTTCATACTTCTTTCTTAGGGACTGTCTGTCTTCCTTCTGGACTATTCTTGAATTCTCATGTTTGAGCAAAAATATAGTTGTTACTGTACGGTACTATTGTTTTAGATGCAGTTGTGATAAAAAATAAATAGCTGAAATAGGCAGATCTTCCTTTTACACTTTCACCTTTAAAGTAGTACTGAGTGTCAGTGACCGAGCAGTAGGGTAATAATGTTTAAATAACTGCATTGACTTATTTTGTTTAGGAGAATCCATCCTCAACATACAAGATTCTGAAGACTATCCACCTTCAAGAGCACCATCATTTTCTACAGTTTCAGAGTTATCTGCCAACGATATGTTTCAGTCACATCAAGTATGTCAGATAGCCACAGTATATCACCTGTTGCAAAAGGAAAAAAAAAATTCTCCATCATCCAGAAACAACATCAATAAGTTTGTGATAAGAACCAGCAGATTACAAAAAGAGGTATTTGATGAAAAAACTGCCTGGTTTGTTTATGCAACAAACTCTCCTTTCCGTCCGATTGAGAATCCACACTTCATTGACATGGTTCAGTCATTAAGACCAGGATACAGTTCACCCAACAGAGCAGATGTTGCAGGCAAATTGCCAGATAAAGCGTATTGAACAGTGTGCAAAAGGTCTAGAGGGAACTATCTAGAGGGAAATTGAACAGTGTGCAAAAGGTCTAGAGGGTAAAATTGTTAATCTGAGTCTTGATGGGTGGAGCAATGTCCACAATGATCCTGTTGTATGTGCTTGTGTGACAACAGAAGAAGGGAATGTCTTCCTTACAGAAACAATTGATAATCAGGAAATGCACACACAGCAGAATACTTACCAAGAAGTAGGAGTAAAAGCAATAAAAAAATTGTGAAAAAAATTCAAATGTCTAGTATGCAGCTTGGTCACAGACAATGCTGCAAATGTATCCAAGATGAGAAGAAATTATTTAGAAGAGAGTTCCAAGCTAACAACATACGGTTGCAGTGCTCATTTGATGCACCTCCTAGCCAAAGACTTCAGTGTTCCAGAAATAAAGGCTAATCTTGAAATTGTAAAATACTTCTGTAACAACCACTTTGCCGCAGCTGCTCTGAAAAAAGTGGGAGGAACCAAGCTAACCCTTCCACAAGTCATGCGATGGAATTCAGTAGTGGACTGTTTTGAGCACTATATCAAGACCTGGCCTAATCTGATGACAGTTTGTGAACAAAACTGTGAAAAAAGATGGCACTGTCACAGTCAAAGTTATCAACATTGGGCTTAAGAGAAATGCTGAACACATGCTGAGTACCCTGAAGCCTATTTCTGTAGCCTTGAACAAAATGCAGGGAAATAGCTGTTTTATTGCTGATGCTGTTAAAATTTGTAAGGAGAGATCTTAAAGAGAAATGTGCAATGACAGAGGTAAATTACAAGCATTAAAAAATGAATGGGACAAGCTCATTTTCTTGCAAATATTCTCAGTACTCAGTACCAGGGTCAAACCTTAACTGCTGAAGAAGAGGAGTTGGCTATGACATGGACATCCAGCAATCATCCCTCCATAATGTCAACTATAATAAACTTCAGAGCCAAGGCTGAACCATTCAAGAAATATATGTTTGCTAATGATGTTTTTAAAAAAGTCACACCAGTGAACTCGTTGAAGTCACGTAAGCACTTCGATTCAAAGACTGCTGAAGTGATAATCTCACTTTTAACAGCAGTAGCTTCTTCTGCCAGTGTAGAAAAAGACAGTTACCTTTTCCAAAACTGTTGTTCTTCAAGATCTGTTGCTCATGTCTATTCCACAATAGGTGTGTGCGCTCGCTACGTGCACCGGTGTCAGAAGTTTTTCCCCTAGCAGTACCCATAGGGGGGAGTGCCCCCTGCGATCTCTGGAGTGGCGTCTGCCTGGCGTGGTATAAGGGGAGCTGCGCACTCCCCCCACCCTCAGTTCCTTCTTGCCAGACAACTCCAACAGAGGGGAAAGAGAGTGGGATGTGGAATACACATGAGCAACACATCTCGAAGAATACCAGTTACAGAAAAGGTAACTGTCTTTTCTTCTTCAAGTGATTGCTCATGTGTATTCCACAATAGGTGATTCCAAACTATATCTGTTGGAGGTGGGTAGGAGTTCACAAGTTCCCAGGATGGCAGACAGCCCTGCTGAACCCAGCGTCATCCCTGGTTTGGGGGACGATTGCATAGTGCAAGGTGAACACGTGAACCAAAGACCATGTGGCGGCCCTACAAATGTCCTGGATGGGGATGTGGGCCACGAAGGCAGCCAACGAGGCCTGCGCCCAAGTCGAGTGTGCCATCACAATGGGTGGCGGGGGGAAACCCACCAGCTCATAACAGGAACAGATGCACAAAGTGATCCAATTGGAAAGCTGCTGAGTGAAAATTGTCTGGCCCTCGCGCACTCAGCCGAGGCGACGAACAGTTGCGAGAACTTTCTGAAAGGCTTGGTCCACTCGAGGTAGAAAGCCAGAGCCCGCCGCACATTGAGAGTGTGGAGACAGCACTCCTCACTGGATGTGTGAGGCTTGAGGCAGAGGACCGGTAGAAAAATGTCCTGATCCATGTGGTAGGCGGAGACCATTCGGGAGGAAAGCGGGGCGTGGGCGGAGCTGAACCTTATCTTTATGAAAGACCATGTATGGCAGCTCAGTGGTCAGGGCCCTGGGCTCCGAGACTCACCTAACCAACATGATTGCAACCAGGAAGGCCACCTTCTACGAGAGGTGAGACCAGGAGCACATGGCCAGTGGTTCAAACGGGGGCCCGGTGAGACGAGCCAACACCAGGTTTAGGTCCCACTGCGGGACTGGGGGTCTAGAATACGGAAAAAGACAGTCCAAACCCTTAAGGAACCGGTCAGTCATAGCATGGGAAAAAAAGTGTGCTCTTGCACCGGCAAATGGAAGGCTGATATGGCTGCCAGGTGCACCTTGACCTGACAAGGGCGCCAGGCCCTGGGCCCTCAGGTGGAGGAGGTAATCAAGGATAAGCTGGATCAGGGCAGTCACTGGAGACACCCTGGCCCGCCGCCCACCTAGAAAACCAGGACCACTTCGCTAAATAAGCACGGCGAGGGGAGGGCCATGTACTTTCGAGGAGGATGTCCTGAACCTGCTCTGAGCATGTCCTTTCCTCTCCACCTAACCACTGAGCTGCCGCACTGTGAGGTGAAGAGACGCTAGGTTGAGGTGTAGGAGGCGGCCCTGGTCTTGAGAGAGCAGGTCCGGGCAGAGCGGCAACGACCACGGTGGAGCAACAGCCAGACCCGTGAAGGTCCTGTACCAATGCTGCCTGGGCCATGCCGGGACAATCAGGAAGACCCAGGTGGTCTTGTCCATCTTTATCTTCTCCAGGACCCTGCTGATTATAGGGAATGGGGGAAAGGCGTAGAGAAGCCAGCCTGACCAGGACAGGAGAAAGGCATCAGAGATAGCGCCCGCCCGCCCCCCCCCCCCCCCCCGGAGCAGAACCAGGGGCATTGCCAGTTCTGCTGAGTCGCAAACAGGTCCACCTGGGGAGTTCCCCATCTTCAGAAGAGCCAGTGGGCCACTTCTGGGTGGAAGGAACACTCGTGTTGCAAGCAAAAGTCCCTGCTCAAGCGATCCATCCTCTCATTCCGGGAGCCCAGTAGGTGGAAGGCCTTCAGGTGGATGTTGTGGGCTATACAAAAATCCCACAGCCTGAGGGCTTTGCGGCAAAGGGCAGAGGATCGGGCACCGCCTTGCCTGTTGATATAGAACATTGAGGCAGTGTTGTCTGTGAGGACCTGCCCTCCAGGTGCGAGCAGAAGGCATGCCTGCTGCACCAACCAGAGCTGGAGGGGCCTCATCCAGAGTCTGGTGTAAGGGACCACATATGCGCACACCGGCATGTGACCCAATAGATGTAGGCAAACTCTGGCTGTTGTCACTGGGAACCTTGTGACCGAGTCGATGAGACCTTTCAGGGTCTCAAATCTGTCTGGCGGGAGAGAGGCCCTGGCCAACATTGCGTCCAAGAGTGCCCCGATAAACTCTATGTGTTGGACCGGGACTAACATGGACTTGGTGTTGTTCACCAAGAGGCCCAAGGCGGTGCATGTGCACAAGAGGAGCGCCACGTGATCCCTCACCTGTGACCAGGAGGTGCCCTTGACAAGCCAATCATCCAGATATTTCCCTATCTGGAGCCCCGCCATCTTTGGTAGGCCGCTACCACCGACAGTGGACAGACCAAACAGGAGGACAGTGAATTGGTAATGATTCTGTCCCACCATGAAACGGAGGAAGCGCCCATGCCCCTCGAATATGTGTATGTGGAAGTATGCGTCCTGTAGATTGAGGGCAGCGTACCAGTCCCCAGGATCCAGGGAGGGGATGATGGAGGCCAGGGAGACCATGCGGAACTTGAGCTTCACCATGTATTGGTTCTGATCTGGGAAGTCCAGGATGGGCCTGAGCCCCCATTTGGCCTTCGGGATAAGGAAATAGCGGAAGTAGTACCCCTTGCCTTTGAACTCCCCCGGTACCGCTTCCACTGCTCCTAGGCCCAGGAGCCAACCCACCTCTTGCTCAAGCAGAGCCTCTTGCAAGGGGTCCCCCAGGAGGGAGAGGGGGTGGTTGGGCGGGGAGGAAGTAAACTGGAGGGTGTAGCCCTAGGAGATGATGGAGCAGGAACGGCGTCGACAACTGTGCCGTAATCGACTGTGATACCCTCTCCAAGAAGAGGACTGATGGCAATGCCCACTGCAGTCTTGCCAATATTTGCTCCTGGAGGATGAGCGGTGCTGCGAGTCCCAGATGGCCAGAACCCAGACAGACAGTCTGATCAGTGTCAAGGGCGATCCACCTGGACTCTGCTCCGAGTGATCGCTGGGCGATGATCGGCGTCGGGAATGTTCCCGAGACTGGTACCAGGCCAGAGGCGACTGCAGAGATCCCAGTGGCGGCTTGCCTCTGGAGCACAGAGCCGACATCAGCGGTGCTCCGGGCACCGGCATGGACATCAAGTCCTGGGCCACCTGGAGGGCTTCAGATGCAGACGGCATCCAGACATCCAGAGAGGCTTGTTCCGAAGGGGCTGGGCTACTCTGCTCAATGTGAGTCGGAGACCTGGGGCCCGGTGGGGATCGAGGACTGCCCGACATGGGCCACACACCGGCTAGCCTCATGATGGGGCACAAGGAGAGAGAGCTCATGTATGGGCCTAACGGACACTGCTACCAAAGTTCTCCAACTAGTAGTGCAGGAACACAAGCACACATACAGTGGAGCACCCAGAGGGACGCTACTCTAAGAAAAAACATTTTCTTCATTTAATATAGAAATTCTTGTATACTTGCAGAACTGCCCACAGTTTTCCATTATCCCTGACCCTACACTTCCATATTTTGTCAGAAAACATACTGTGAACTATCTGCCCCAGATTAAGCTTCTACAATATATTTATTACTACAAGATTTGAGGCCCAAAAAAATGGTTACTTACTTTCTCGTAATTGTTGTTCTTCGAGATGCGTTGTTCACGTCCATTCCACATTAGGTGTGCACGTGCCACCTGCACAAGCATCAGAAACTTTTTCCCTTAGCGGCTCCCGTCAGGCCGGCGGGGCCTCCCAAGCAGCACCACTGTGCTGTGCATATATACCTTGCCCTCCCCCTCCAGTTGTGCATATATACCTTGTGCATATATACCTGCACTGTGCATATATACCTTGCCCTCCCCCCCTGCACTGTGCATATATACCGGGCCCGACCCCCTCCAGTTCCTTCTTGCCGGCGACTCTGACAGAGGGGTAGGAGAGTGGGTGGTGGAATGGAAATGAACACCACATCTCGAAGAACAACAGTTATGAGAAAGTAACCAACCATTTTTTCTTCTTTGAGCGCTTGTTAAGATCCACTCCACATTAGGTGAATCACAAGCTTACCTCTGGAGGAGGGTAGGAGTCACGGAACAACTGCTCGGAGGACCACTCTGCCAACCACCGTGTCCCCTCTGGCCTGACGCACCGAGGAAGCCAGAGCCGGCGTCGGGCGCTCCGGACCCGGCGGCTGCAATGTGGCCTCCATCAACAGCTGCTTTAGACAAAAGTCTCTTTCTTTCCTTGTTCTTGGCTTAAACACCTTGCAAATCCTACACTGTTCAGTTTGATGTCCGTTCCCCAGGCAACGTAGACACAAGTCATGGGGGTCACTAACTAGCATAGGTGTGCGGCACGTGGCGCAAGCCTTGAAGCTGTGGGCCTGCGGCATGCCCCGCGGTGGGTGCTGGAGGCCTCCAAGCACCTAATGACTTAAGTGTCCACAATAGGTATGTTAACAAACTGATAACAGCTACCTCTAATGGCTAAGGGACTGCTCTTCTATGAGAGACATAGAGAGAGAGAGAGATTGTTCCAATGCCACCATGGACGGTAAGAAGGAACTGGAGGGGGTCGGGCTGGCACACTGCACAGCGCAGTGGCACCACTCGGGGGGCCCTGCCAGCCCGACTGGAGCCAGTAAGGAGAAAAGCTTCCGACGCTCGTGTATGTGGTGCGCGCACACCTAATGTGGAATGGATGTGAACAAGCACTCGAAGAAGAACCACTGTCATGGACACCTATCCCATAAGTTAAAAATCACTACATAAAAAAATGACAGTTCTTAAATATATTTTAGCCCACACATTCCTTAAACTTAAACAGGGAGGGAGGAACATGGACTTTGTAAAAAATCCGGGCTCTGGAGGACTAAGGAGGGGAAAGGATGGCACGATTTCCAAAACTGAGCACCCAGCACAAAGAATATCCTGCTACCAGATCCACCTCGTTTATATAGAGGGACTCCTGTTGAAGCATCTCTGCTGGTCAACTGTGGTAGTATGTCCGGGGGAGAAAGGAGATCTCTCTCCAGTAACAAGGTCCCAAACCATTTAGGGATAATTAAACTTTTGTTTAGAATTTGAAGTTAAGGATGGAAAAAAGTTACCTGTCACAGTAACATGTGAGGTTTAAAATACACCTGCTTCATTAGACTAAATATATATTCCACTAGTAAGTACTATCATTGTAACATTCAGCTTTCACAGACAGCACCTACCCACCAATGCACAACCAAAGCCCACTTACAGAGTTTTAGGGCATCTGTTGAATTATACAGTAAAATATATTACCTTAATTTCTTTGTATTTTTATGAATGCTAAAAAGGTAGCTATCCATACACTCTGGGCACTCTTGACCTAACTAACATACATCAAAAAATTCAAAGTGCAGCAGTACAATTCAATAGAACTCAAGACCAGTAAGCCAAACAACTTAAAAGCTCATATTCCCCTCCAACAATTCCCCAATAAGCTGAAAAAAATATTTATATTCATTCCCTAAACACAACTTATTTTGTATTATCTTGCTCTGCTATTGGTTTTCTTCTCTTGTTCCTACCCTTGTCTACTCTGCTTCTTGACCTTTGGTTTGTTTTCTCATCCTAGGTGTATATTTAAAAAAAAAAAAAACACACACACAGGACTGTGCCCTCTTTCCTTTTTTATTTCCTCCTATTTGCCACCATAGTGCCTCCTGGGAGTAGTAATTCAGGTGCCTTGTTGTGCCTTCGTTTCCCTCCACAGACTGGGCTTCCTGGTCAGGCTACATCTCTTCTAGTGCACCACGACCTCCCCCACTTATTGAGCCACTGTGGTGCATCATGAGAGCTGTAGTCTGGCTAAGGAGTGCAACTCCTAAGGAGAATGAAACCACAAGGTACCTGACGATAACACCCACACAGCACCACAACAGCATTTCTGAATTTGAACTTTTTAATTTTCAGCCAAACGTTTTCAGTTGATTGGGTGGCTGTTGGGGTTTTTTTGTTTGTTTGTTTGTTTTAAGAAAAATCTAAATTTTCCCCAGAAAGCAGATCCTTTTTGTGAAAAATTTAATTTTGTTGAAAACCCTATTTTCCATAGAAAAACAGTTTCCGTGGAAAATTTTCAGCTATCGTGCCGAGCAAATAGGAGACCCATGTCTGCATAATCCCCTCTTTCCCCGCAGCAGCCACTCATCTCTGTAGTCTATGACTCCATCAGAGAAAGTGGTTTAGGGAACAGCCAGATACATATAATGAACTTCAACTGCCAGTCTTAGCTTTAGCAGAGATGGTTATCACTCTGGTCAGTTTACCTATTCCAAGACAAATTTACTATGTCTCAATATTAAACAAGGCACTCTTAAGTCTAATGCAACTCTTCATCTTATTGTCATTGGGATCCAGAGGCCACATCAAAAATTGACAGATAAATTCTTCCAAAAACTACATTTAATTTGATTCCTGGACAAAGATTATAACTATTGGAGATGATGCTATATAGTGCTTCCTAGAAATAAACTCCTTTGCAGCTAGGCAGAATACCATTGTTTATTTTAGCAGGCATAATTTTAAATACTTTACTAATATTTATGAATGAAGTTACACTGGTCATTACATCCTCTTTTCTCCTCCCTTTCCTGGCTCATGTCAACTCATTCTCAGTTTTTGTTTTGAATAGAACAAACCTTAGTGTCAGCATGAAACAAATAAATAGTAATAGTGTCATTGCATCCACTCTTGGCAATGGACACAGCCCGGAAAAATCTAACTCCCTTTCAAAAAAGGGATAAACTTAACATGTTAGGGATATAACAACTTTTAAAGACTCTCTTTAAAATGATTTATGGAGATTACTGGGATGCGGGTATAGAGCAAACTCTTTCATAAGGAGATTGTTTCCTTTGTATGCTGCAGATTTTTTTTCCCTATTCTAAATGCCTGTCTGTAGCTAAATAAAGTAATTGTGAATAAAAAAATCTTACATAAAATTAAGAAAGCTAACTGGTACAATTAATGAGTAAGAGATTGCACCTTTGTTTCTAAGAGTGTAATTTTAATTCCAAATCTCTTCAGCCAGTTTTGTGCAGACTTCAGATATTTTTTAAAAAAGCAAATGTTTAAACATCTGGAAGTCAGAAATTGTTTGAAATTTAATTACTAAAATTGTCATTGCTAAGAATAATTTTTCAAAGATTAAACATTAGAATTATTCTAAAAATTGTACAATTTTAAAATTATTTCTCTTCATGCCTCACACACAAATTAACAAGAGTAAACTTACTGCATCTGAAGTGCCATGCAAGAGAGTCAGATACAATTTGGTTAATTTACATCTATTAAATATATCCAAACATACCCCATAAAGAGTTGTGTTATATGGGTTTCACACGTTACAGTAAAAAGAAAAGGAGTACGAAGTGAGCTGTAGCTCACGAAAGCTCATGCTCAAATAAATTGGTTAGTCTCTAAGGTGCCACAAGTACTCCTTTTCTTTTTGCAAATACAGACTAACACGGCTGTTACTCTGAAACACGTTACAGTGGCTCACAGCATGAAGTCACCAATGAAGAAGCAGGCATGAAAATGAAAGAATCTGGTCTACAATCATTCTGATGCCTGGCAATCTCTCACATTCAGCATCAGGCAAGCTTTCACAGTCTCACAACATCCCGTTTCCCCAGACTGAGCTGGCTATTGTTTCCCACATATTACAAAGGATTCAAGGATTGTGTAAAAACAATGAAGAGTCAGGTGGCACCTTAAAGACTAACAGATTTATTTGGGCATAAGCTTTTGTGGGTTTTTTACCCACGAAAGCTTATGCCCAAATAAATCTGTCAGTCTTTAAGGTGCAACCGGACTCCTCATTGTTTTTGTGGATACAGACTAACACAGCTATCCCTCTGAAGGGCTGTGTACAACATCTACATTTGGACTTAAAGAGTGCTTTTAATTTTGGGTAGTCATACAGTCACTTAAACAATTTACTTTTTATATAACGCATATTTAATCCCATCTACAATTCACAACTTCTTCCCAAAGTTTTCTTTCTGGTTCTCTTATTGTAAATGCAATTTATATTCAGACAGTGGATTTAGAGGATACTGGAATGGCTCTTGTGAAAGTCTGGAATAATCTTTTACTTCAGGTTAATACTGAGAACTTCTCTCTAGTAGAACAGTCTTAGTGGTTACTCCATTATTTGACATTAAAAGGGCACTTTTTGATTAACTGGATCACTTGCTGAAACTTTTTTTTAACTATTAAAGACCCTGTATTAATTTGAACACTGTATGTCACACTTCTTTTGCTGGTCCTGTTAAGTTTCATCCTGAGTCCTCAGCTTTTCAGTGTACATTTAACAACTTTCTTTTGGCAGCGTTGAGCCATCCTTGCTCTAAAGACAGCCAACTTCAACAAAGATTATCTCAGCCCATCATCTAGCTGATATGCAGAAATGATTCACACAAAACTAACACTTGAAAGCCATAAATATTGATAAATGTATACTGTTAACCTGTGTTTTGGGTCATGTCCTCTCTCACTCACATAACCCTTAATTCTACCTTCTCCATCTTAAAAGCAAGCAAAAGTAGTGACATTTATAAAAATGCTATATATTCAGTAACAAACGAGGCCCAACACAAAAGGATTTGTGGCTAGTGGATTTGCCAACATATAAGACACTAACAGTCTGTTTGTTGCAACCCTCAATGTGGAGGTTCCCATACTGCAGAAGCAGGAGGAAATTTAAGTTACAGTAACTCCTCACTTAATGTTGTAGATTCATAGATTCATAGATATTTAGGCCAGAAGGGACCATTATGATCATCTAGTCCGACCTCCTGCACAATGCAGGCCACAGAATTTCACCCACCACTCCTAAAAAAGACCTCACACCTATATCTGTGCTATTGAAGTCCTCAAATTGTAGTTTGAAGACCTCAAGGAGCAGAGAATCCTCCAGCAAGTGACCCGTGCCCCATGCTACAGAGGAAGGCGTTCTGTTCCTGAAAAATGCGACTTTAAAAGAAACCATGTTAAGCAAATTCAATTTCCCCAGAAGAATTAATGTAAATTGGGGGGGGGGTTAGGTTCCAGGGAAATTTTTTTCACACCCACACACAGTATAAGTTTTAAACAAACAATTTAATACTGGTACACAGCGATGATTGTGAAGTTTGGTTGAGGTGGTGAAGAAAGAGGGTGGGATATTTCCCAGGGGATGCCTTTCTGCTAAATGATGAACTAACATTCGGCTGAGCCCTCAAGGGTTAACTCATTGTTAATGTAGCCTTACACTCTACAAGGCAGCATGAATGGAGGGAGGGGAGACAGCATGGCAGACAGAGAGAGAGAGACAGACACCCTGTGTGTGAGAGATGCCCATTGCTCCTTTAAGTACGCTGACCCCACTCTTAAGTACACTGCCTTTTAAAATTAATCAGCAAGCTGAGGCGACAGCTGCTGCCAGGAAGCTCCCTCCATCCTGAGCCCTGTTGTGTCCCCCCCCTTGCTCTATGGAAGATGGGGTAAGAAGGGTGCAGGAGCAGGGGGGACACCCTGACATTAGCCCCCCACTACCCCCCCAAAGCACAGCAAGCAGGAGGCTCCAGGGAGCAGCTCCAAGGCAGAGGGCAGGAGCAGCACATGGCAGTGGGGGGGAGGGACAGCTGAACTGATGGCAACTGATAGCCTGCTGGGCGGCTGCCACACAGGGGACTTAGGGAAACGGGGAGATGATGGGGGGGCTGCCGGTCCACCCTGGTTCCAAGCCTCCACCAGCTTGCTGCAACAGGCTGCTCTTCCTGCAAGCAGTGGACAAAGCAGGCGGCTGCCAAACATTATAAGGAAGCATTGTACAACTTTAAACGAGCATGTTCCCTAACTGATCAGCAACATAATGACGAAACGTTAACCGGGAAGACTTTAAGTGAGGAGTTACTGTAGTTTACAGTAGTTTTAATTTGTAGCCTATCATTTTTAACAGTATGTTCTTTTAAATAATACTCATGAATATAAATGTACTGCTCCATCTTTAGTCACCTTTTTTTTTTTTTTTTTGTAGATCTAAGTTTGGAATTCAATTTTGAAACTACTTCTATCCCTTTGGCCATTCATTAAGGTAAGAATATAATTCTACTAACCTGGGTCTCATCTTTATCTCCTCCATTTCACTTGCCCCACATTCAAGCCACATCCAAATCCTGCCACCTCTTCTCCTGGACACCTAAAATCTTGCCTAGAAACAGTTTTTGTACTGCTTTAACTCTCTCTGAGTAGAAACTGATACAGTTGAAACAGAACAATCCCTTAATGTGGACATAGTTACTTCGTAACAATATAACCTTATTTTTCAAGCTCTGACAGCAGAACATGGGGAAGGAAATACATAAACGTAAGGGCCTTCAAGAAGCAAATCCAAATGCTGCAGCCCTTGGTTGACGTCCTCGTCCAAAAATCCCCAACTCTCTATCCTTTGTAATCCTCTGAGAACTCCAGGGCCACCACTTCCTACACCCTCAACATATCACTTGGTATCACAGGGGGCATCAGTACCCCAACCACTCCACACTGGTAAGCAGCAAGGAAAAGCACAGCTTCACATACACCAACTGTGGTTCTCACAGATCAGCGTATGTGTAGCCTCAGACTACATTTTTCCACTCAAATGGACATTAAAATTAGAAAGGAAGTAAACATTTACTTTTCCCTCTGTGAAGTTATGTTAAAAAATTGTATAACATTGCCTATGAGGTTTTTTGCAAACTACTTTTTGCTCTGTTCACCCCTCCCCCTGCATAAAATTTTATTTTTGGAGAATCAAATTAGTTATTAGTTCACAACAAATATTGCAGAATGTAATGCTCTTGTAAATGCACGAACACCACATAATTCACAGCTTCAAGAAAATACCCAGTCATTTTTAAATATACAAACTTAGCAGCATCCAAAGCTCCAGGCCCAGAGAACACTCCAGCCAGCACAGATCACTACTAGGTTTGATCTTTAAAGTGCTCTTTCTAAGCCTCCATCATATGCACAAGTTCCTCTTTGGACTCCTGTAATAGCCTTTGTGTCTAGCTGTTCAAAAATCAGCAGACAGCTACTCAACCTCCGCCCTCCAACCTGGCAGCAGCTTTTCCCCCTTTGCATTACAGATACGATGCAGGACACAACAGGCAGCTATAACCATCTGGATATTTTTCTGAGATCCAATCTAATAAATAAACACTGCCAGCATCCCTTCAATCTACCAAAAGCACATTCTAAAGTAATTCTGCACCTGCTAAGCAAGTAGTTGAATCTTTCCGCGGTGCTGTTGAGGTGGCAAGTGTATGGCTTCATGAGCCAGGAGAGTAAGAGGTAGGATTGCTCCCCCAGAATTATTGGCATTTCAGTATCACCAATGATAATGTGTTGATCAGGAAACAATGTCCCTACTTGCAGCTTTCTGAACAGTCTTGTGTTCTTAAAGATTCAAGCGTCAAGCACTTCCCTGACCAGCCCACAGTGATATCAGTGAAAGGGCTCCAGTGATTCACCAATGGGTGCATAACCACAGAAAAATAGTGTTTTCTGTTGATGTACTTTGTAGCAAGAAGTGCAGGTGCCAAAATAGGAATATACATGCTGTCTGTTGCCCTTCTGCAGTTTGGGAAACCCATTGTTGCAAATCCAGCCACTATTTCTTGCACATTGCTAAGAGTCAGAGTCCTGCATAGCAAGAGATAATTAATGGCACTAAACACCTGCATGACCATGGCCCTTACTGTGGATTTCCCAACTTCAAAATGACTTCCCAATGACCAGTAGAATGTGGCGTTGCAAGTTTCCAGAGTGCAATCGCCATTTGCTTCTCCATTGTCAATGCAGCTTTCATTCTGGTGTCCCTGAACTGAAAGGCTGGAGCAAGCTCGGCACACAGATCCAGGAATATGGCCTCTCTCATCTGAAAGTTCTGCAGCCACCACTTGTCACACCAAACTTATATTACAATCTGACACCACCAGTCAGTGCTCATTTCCCAGCCCCAGAAATGGAACTCTACCATTTGTAGCTGCTCTGTGTTACCAGCAACAATCATGAATTGTTTTTCACTACATCACTCAGCAAACTGTTCTCCAAGAAATTGTCATGTTCCCCGTTGTTTTAGTATTTCCTGTGGGTCTGCAAATGCAGGAGAATAGTGCATCCTGTTTATGTAATGTTCATGACAGAGTTTCTTTCAGAGGTGGCAGAAACCAGAAAGTGCATGTGAGGTTTTGTTTTTTTTTTAAAGGCACAAAAATTATAGAATGGGATGAAAAAAGTCACATGCTGGGAACTTGACCTTTAACTCCCAGAGATCTCTAGGACAGTCACTTCTATGCCACAGCACATTATAAAAATTTCCCCAGAAGGCATAGCACTGGATGGTGGCATATAGCACACTGGACTACCTACCCACAGCGCACTGTACTTTGCATTGACACAAGTACTCCTCATGAGTATGTACAGCACCAACACAAGCAACCAAGTATGCACACAAGGAATACACACACTAGGAATACACAAACTTTGGTGGCTGTACACCAGCATAACTTGTGTCAACCATAGTTTGTGTTTTACACATGGCCAAAGAATCACCTCTCTCTTTGAAGCCATTGAGAAACTTGCCGACTGTAACACTTGATATATAATTTGCATGCTCTATTTACATGAATTTAAAATATACTGTATACTTGTTTAACCCATTCCCTCTACCCTTCCTTTAACTTGTTTGTCTTTAGACCACAAGCAACTTGTGATACCTTCTGAACTCTGAATAAGTTTTAATTTATACAAAACAAGGATTTTGCTCATGAGAAATTTTCAGTTTTACAGCAGAGTGCTCTACTATTTCTAAGGTTTAGACAATGTCAATTTCACTCCGCTGAGAAGCTCTGAGCACTAGATGAAGCACTGAAACTGGATAGACTCAGTAAGACAGCTCTACCAGCTTGTCACACCTGAAAGGTTTTCCTAGCAAACACAAGGGTTAGAAGCAGGGTTTTTTTAAAATTAGTATGAAGGTTTACAATTTGCACAAGTTTTCCTCATTTACTAGGGAGTTTCTCACTCACCACTGATGAATGGGTTTGTCAGGATATAGCTTATTCTAATCCTTTCCTTACTTATCTAGGACAGTCAGATGTTTTTCTTCCACCTGTACTAAAAAATCCTTCCAGACCAACCCAGGGTTTGGCTAGAAATGTTTTTCATCTTATATTTCTTTTGGTCCAGTTCACATTCCTTTTTTAACTTCTTGTCAAAAAAGGGGGATTCAATTACCATGTTTTATGCTAATTCGAAACCAAAAGTTTTTGCATCCCTGAAAAATTCTTTAGATTCATTTTCTTAACCTTCAATACACAACGATCATTCTCATTCCAGAAAAGAATGAGAACCTACTATTTATAAATCAATTTTAAAAAAAGCCATCTTTCAAGGCACAGATTCATCAGTCTGGTCAAGTGTACAGAAATCACATGATTATAAATTTTGTAAAGGGACCAATACAATGCCAGATTAAAGAGGCCAAACAGGAGGAAACTTTAGACCACAGAAACAGAAACGAAAAGTCACTACCATACACAGAATTTGATTTCTTTTGCTCCTTGAGCAAAGTGCAACTAACTTAACTGTGTCTGCAAAAAAAGCTATAACTCAGTTTATTCCGGTGTTTAAGCAATACATTGCAACAGCATTTTGAAGTTAAATTTTAGGGATGTGCATGAATGGATTGTGTTTTCAGATTTAACGTACTCTAAAATATTAGGCAATATAAGGGTATAATTTCCATTTTTCTATTTTTGACCAAATCTGCAACATTCAGTATTTTCTACCTTCCAAATCCCTAAGAAAACCTGAAGAACTCTGCTTCAAGGAAATCCTTTATTAAATCTCAGACCTCAAAATAAAATTTCTTCCCTCTTACCAAAAGTGTTATGACACTCTTGCTCAGATTGCCTTGAAAAAATTAATGATGTAAATCAAAAAAATACAGAATACTCACAAAAAAGAGGATGGCATCCAAGTAACACTGACTGCTCTTGACAGAGAGAAAGGAAGGCACAGGGGGAAAAATGTAAACACTACAAATGACAGTTTTAGAAGTTTCGTACTGTAGAAAGGTAGTTATCATAAGAGCTAAAATGTAGGACAAAATTACAGGGGAGACTTAAGAGGACAAGCCAAAAAGCAAAGGACACATAGGAAATAAGTAGTCCATATTTTTATTTTCAAAGTATTTCACTGACTACTTATTGTATTTCAAAAATCACCTCTGTTCCTGTCTCACCTCTGAAGATGGAAATACAAATATGCATATTGTCCATGGCCCTGATCCTGCAATCAGACCTGCATGGGTGAACCACAGCATTTGTGCAGATTTCCACAGAAGTCAATGAACTATATAAGAGCAAAGTTCTCTCACATTAATCAGACTGAAAAATCATAGTACTTGCGGGGGGGGGGTCGTCGCACAATTTGAATGATATATGTAGAACAGTCCAAGAAAGAAATAATATTTTATTCAGGGCTTGAAATATCTTCTCACTAATAAGAAATAGTCGATTATGAGAACAAGAGTTATCAGTTAGGTAGAATTTTAGATCATATTAAGTTTCTTTTTATTAGGACTGTCAAATATTTTAAAAAGTTAATTGCAAGATTAAAAAAATTGTGATTAATCACAGTTTTAATTGCACTATTCAAAAATAGAATACCATTTATTTAAATATTTTTGATGTTTTCTACATTTTCAAATATATTGATTTCATTTACAACAGAATATAAAGTGTACAGTGCTCACTTTATATTACTTCAGATATCTGCACTGTAAAAAAAAAGTATTTTTCAAATGTACATTTATTTTTACACACCTGCACTCAAAAATAAAACAATGCAATAGTTTAGAGCCTAGAGGTCCACTCATTCCTATTTCTTGTTCCGTCAATCACTAGGACAAACAAGTTGGTTTACATTTACAGGAGATGATGCTGACCGCTTCTTATTTAATCACCTGAAAGTGAAAACGGGTGTTTGCTTGGGACTACGGTAGCTGGCATTGCAAGGTATTTAGATGCCAGATATACTGAACATTTGTATCCCCCTTTATGCTTCAACCACCATTCCAGAGGACATGCTTCCATGCTGACTGGTTCTGCTCCATAACGATTCAAAACAGTGAGGACTGATATACATTCATTTTCATTATCTGAGTCAGATGCCACCAACAGAAGGTGGATTTTCTTTCTGGTGGTTCAGGTTCTGTAGTTTCTGCATCAGTGTGTTGCTCTTTCAAGACTTCTGATAGCATGTTCCACACCTCGTCCTTCTCAGATTTTGGATGGTACTTCAGATTCTTAAACCTTGGGTCGAGTGCTATAGCTATCTTTAGAAATGTCACATTAATACCTTCTTTTCATTTTGTCAAATCTGCAGTGAAAGTGTTGTTAAATTGAACATGTGATGAGTCATCACTCAAGACTACCATAACACAAAATACATGGCAGAATGCAGGTAAAACCACAGAGTAGAAGACATACAATTCTCCCCGCAAGGAGCTCAGTCAAAAATTTAATTGACACTTTTTTTTAAAATGAGCGTCATCAACATGAAAGCATGTCCTCTAGAACGGTAGTTGAAGCATGAAGAGGCATACAAAGGTTTAGCATATCTGGCACATAAATACCTTACAATAGTAGCTACAAAAATGCCAATGCAAATGCCTGCTCTGACTTTCAGGTGACATTGTAAATAAGAAGCGGGCACTATTATCTCTCATAAATGTAAACAAACTTGTTCGTCTTTGCGATTGGCTGAACAAAAATTAGGACTAAGTGGACTTGTAGGCTCTAAAGTTTTACGTTGTTTTGTTTTCGAGTGCAGTTATGGAACAAAAAATATACATTTGTAAGTTGCACGTTCACAATAAAGAGATTGCACTACAGTACTTGTTCAAGGTGAACTGAAAAATAGTATTTGTCTTTTTTATAGTGCAAATATTTGTAATAAAAAATAAACAGTTACTCACCTTCTTGTAACTGTTGTTCTTCAAGATGTGTTGCTCATACCTATTGCAATTAGGTGTGTGCGCGCCATGTGCACAGTTCACCAGAAGGTTTTTCCCCTAGCAGCATCTGTCAGGTCAGCTCTGGAACCCCCTGGAGTTGTGCCTTCACGGTACCACATATAGGGCCCTGCCGGCCCACCAGCTCTCCAGTTCCTTCTTGCCAGATACTCCAGCAGAGGAGAAGGGAGGTGGGCTTGGAATGGATATGAACAACACATCTCGAAGAAGAACAGTTACAAGAAGGTAACTTTCTTCTTCTTCGAGCGCTTGCTCATATAGATTCCAATTAGGTGACTCCCAAGCCTTACCTAGAAGGTGGGGTCACAATTTATATAATTGCTGATTGAAGCACGGCCCTGCCGAACACTGCATCATCCCTGGCATGCTGGGTGATGGTGTAATATGAAGTGAAGGTGTGGACCGAAGACCAGGTAGCCACTCTGCATATCTCCTGGATCGGTACCTGGGCCAGGAAGGCTGCCAAAGATGCCTGAGCTCTGGGGGAGTGCAGAGTCAGAGTCAGGGTAGGGATCTTTGCGAGATCATAACAAACCCGGATACAGGATGTGATCCACGACGATATCCTTTGCGTAGACACCGGGAGGCCTTTAATCCCATCTACTACTGCAACAAACAGCTGGTTTGACTTGTGGAATGGCTTAATTCGCTCAATATAAAAGGCCAATGCATGCCACACATCCAGGGAATGAAGCCTCTGCTCACGACTATTGACATGGGGTTTCGGGAAAAAGACCGGAAGAAATAGGTCTTGACTGGCATGGAAATTTGAGACTACCTTCGGACGGCATGCCAGGTGAGGTCGCAAATGCACCTTATCTTTGTAAAAAAAGTGGTACATGAAGGGTCGGATGTGAGAGCCTTGAGCTCGGATACCCTTCTGGCTGATGTTATTGCAACCAAAAAGGCCACCTCATAGGAAAGGTAGAGAAGTGAGCATGTCGCTCATGTCGGGATCGAATAGGGGTCCCATCAGCCTCGAGAGCACAAAGTTAAGGTGGCAAGAGGGGGTGGGCCACTGAATATAAGGATGTAATCAGTCCAATCCCTTGAGAAACTGCCACACCATTTCATTAGTGAAGATAGTGTATCCATTGTCTCCTGGGTGAAAAGCTGAGATGGCAGCCAAGTGAACTTTTATCAAGGAGTGAGACAAGCCCTGCTGTTTCAGCTTTAGGAGATAGTCCAAGATAAAGGGGACCAATGATTGTGTTGGAGGGAAACGACTCTGCGAGCACCAAATCACACATCTTTTCCACTTGACTAGGTAAGTCACTCTGGTCGAATGTTTTCTGCTACCTAGAATAACCTCCCTAACAGGGTCTGAGCATGTGAGTTCTAGTGGGTTCAACCACACAGCTTCCAAGCTGTAAGGTGGAGAGACTCGAGACTGGGATGTTGGAGCTTTCCGTTAAGTTCAGTGATGAGGTCCAGAATTAACAGTAGAGTGATTAGAGTATCCACCGATAGCTCCAGTAGCATGGTGTACCAATGCTGACATGTCCAGGCGGGTGCTACCAGGATCACCAAGGTTCTGTCGGTCTGAATTTTGAGGAGGACCTTGTGAATCAATGGTATAGGAGGGAATGAGTAGAACAGGCAGTCCTTCCATGGAAGCAAAAATGTGTCTGCCAACGAATCAGGGCTGTGGTTCAAGAAGGAGCACTGTTGTAGGCATTTTCTATTGGCCCTTGTAGAGAACAGATCGGTCTGTGGAACTCCCCACCTCTGGAAGATATTGCTTATTACATACGGGCGTACAGACCACTCATGATTGTGGAAAGACCTGCTGAGGTGGTCTGCTAGTTCGTTCTGTGACCCTGGAAGGTAGGATGCTTCCAAAAGTATGGAGTGTGCTATGCAGAACTCCCAAAGCTTGAGGGCTTCCCCACACAGGAGAGAGGAACATGCTCCCCAGTCTACTGATATAAAACATCGGTGTTGTATTGCCAGGACTGATATGCACTTGCCCTCCAGAAAGGCCTGACATGCCAGTCAGACTGCCCAGACTTCCCTTACATTGATGTGAAGCATCTGTTCCTCCTGGGGCCTGGAGTTCTGTGTTCTCCAAGGTGTGCCCCCCACGCCATGACCGGGGAATCAGTGGTCAGACATAGGGATGGACGGATGGAAAACACAACCCATGCACACATCAAGTGCAGGTCAAGCCACCAGTGAAGAGACTTGAGAACCTCTGGTGGAAGGATAACCCCCACGTCCAGGCTGTTGCTGCTTGGTTGATACACCAACGCTAGCCAAGCTTGGAGAGATCTGAGTCTGAGCCTTACATGTTGCAATACATACGTGCAAGATGCCATGTGATCTAGGAGTTTTAAGCAACTCCTTACTGTGGTTATAGGGAATCGTTCAAGGTCCTGTATGATGTCATGAATGGCCTGGAAGCAGGACTGAGGTAGGAACACACTGGCCTGTGTTGAGTCTAGCACTGCCCCTATGAACTCTATTATCTGAGTAGGGCTGAGCATTGACTTTTGAGTGTTCAGAAGGAGGCCCAATGCATTGAAGGTGGATCTTATGAGGGAGACATGCTGATCCACTTGTGTTCTGGACCGGCCTTTGACTAGCCAGTCATCTAGGTAAGGAAATACCTCAACCTGCCTTTTCTGCAGAAAAACGGCCACGACAGACATACATTTGGTGAACACACAAGGTGCCAATGATAGGCCAAATGGTAGTACTGTGAATTGGTAGTGGGAACTCCTGACTGTAAACCTTAAGCAGCACCTATGCAGCTGAATATAACTGAATATAAGAAATCTTGATTTTACACTCTGTCATACGAACAGCTAAAAGAGAAATGCCTCAAAAGAATTCTTATTTTTCTAGTTTCCAGAAGCGATTCCTGTCCCAGTTACAATCAAAATGCAGCTGGCTGTGGCAGTGCATAAATGTATATATAAATATGTAGGGTGTGTGTGTGTGTGTGTGCGCACACGCACACAATCGTGTAAAAGACGTCTTTTACGCTGATATACAGAAATTACAGAAATATGAAAGTATGCATCCTTCAAGTCAATGGCGGCATTCCAATCTCCTGGATCCAGGGACGGAATGATAGTGGCCAAAGAGATAATTCAAAACTTTAGTTTCTTCATGACCCTGTTGAGATTGCACAGGTCCAAGACAGGTCTGAGGCCCCCTTTTTGATTTTCATATTGGGAAACACCAGGAATAAAACCCCTTTCCCTTGAGCTCCAGCAGAACCTCCTCCACAGCCCCTGCTGATAGGAGGGTTTGTAACTCCTGGACGAGAAGCTGCTCAAGAGAAGGGTCCCTGAAGAGGGATAGAGAAAGGGGGTGGGGGGAGGGGAGGAAAATTGGAGAGAATATCCCATTTCAACAATGTGGAGGACCCAACAGTCTGAGGTGATTTGGGACCACACCTGGTAGAAATGGGACAGGCGTTCCGAAAATGGAGAAAGAAGGATCCAGTTGAGAAGTTGATATAAAGTCCTTGGGAGCATCCTCAAAAGGTTTGCCTTGGGCCTGGTGGCTGCCTGGAGGACCCAATCCCCCTGTTATTCGGGGGTTGGGATTGGCAACGGCAGTTCTGATTTCTGGGATACCTTCGGTTCTGGTCCTGCCTAGACTGCTGCTGGTATGGTCGTGTCGTGGGCTGCAGCCTAAACTGTCTACACTGGGTGGCAGGGGTGTGCAGTCCCAGCCATCTCAGAGTGGCTCGGGAATCTTTCAAACTGTGGAGTCTTGAATACATTTTCTCTTAAAATAACATGGCCCCCTCGAAGGGAAGGTCCTGAATTGTCTGTTGGACCTCCCTGGGGAGGCCCAAGGGCTGCAGCCATGAGCAATGGCACAATGCGATGTTTGAAGACACTGTTCACGTTGCAGAGTCCGCAGAGTCTAATTCCACTTGCAGCGACGTCCTGGCAACCATCTTGCCCTCGTCCACGAGAGCCAAGAATTCCAGCTTAGAGTCCGGTGGGACGTGGTCTGAGAATTTGGACATCGCATCCCATGACAAAGTTATAATGGCTAAGGGTCACTTGTAGGTTTGCAATCCAAAGCTGGAGCCCTCCATTGGGGTATATCTTCCTCCCGAAGAGGTCCAGCTTCTTTGCGTGCTTAGCTCGAGAGGTAGGCCCTTGCTGCCCCTTGCGTTAACAGCCGCCACCACCACTGAGTCTGGTGGGGGGTGGGTAAACAAATACAGATAGCCCTTGGAGGGCACAAAGTACTTTCTCTTGACTCCCTCAGCTGTAGGAGGCAGAGAGGATGGTGTTTGCCATAGAGTTTCTGTCCTCCTGAACGGTCTTTATCAGGGGAAGGGCCACCCCTGCAGGGGATAAAATGTCCACCACTGGGTCTGACACCTCAGTGACCTCCTCCAACTGTACCCCGAGGTTCTGAGCGACCTTCCTCAGAAGTTCAAGGTGGGCTCTGCCATTGGGAAGGCGAGATCCCAAGGATGTTCCTGCCAATGCCCAACTGGCTCCTCCAAACGCTGCAGCTCCACCCCCAAGTCGGAATCCACCTCAGTGGCAGCCGGAGTACTAAGTGTAGCCACAGTGCTGGGTGTCAGTCTTCCGACGCTGCTTCTTCGGGACAGGAAACTGTGAGCGGTGCCGAGATTGATGCCGCGCCATGCTCAGCGCTGGGGAATGCTGGTGCTGAGGGTCTCTGACCCCAGAGTCCTTCCTCGGCATCTCCTGGACCAAGGCCAGCGCGCTGCACTCTGACCCTGAAGAGCCTGTTGCCATGTCCATTGGGCTCGACTTATATTGAGGGAGGAGCGTATAGACCATTAGCAGTAACTTTAGTCTGTGGTCCCTCTCTTCATGCGGGGACAAAAGCTCCTACAGATCTTGAACCTGTCTGCTTGATGGAACTCCCCCAAGCACTTTAGACAAGCTGAATGTGGGTCGTCCTTGGGTATAGGCTTCTGGCAAACCCCACACGGCTTAAATCCGTGGGTCCGAGGCACACACCCCAGTATCCCAAGTCCAAATGTCTAACTACAACAATTTTTTTTAAACTATTTACAGAAAACTACACTAGAGGATTGCTCATTGAACACGAAACACCAAATGCTTCAACAACTGTCACTGATGGTAAGAAAGAACTGGAGAGGCAGTGGGTCGGCAGAGTCCTATTCGCGGCACCATGAAGGCACGGCTCCAGAGCTGACCCAATGAATGCTGCTGGAGAAAAACCTTCTGGCGAACTGTGCACACGGCGCACACACACCTAATTGGAATCGATATGAGCAAGCACTCAAAGAAGAAGAATATAAAGTGAGCACTGTACACTTGTATTCTGTTTTGTAATTAGGTTGACAGTCCTACTTTATCATTGTGGGAAAAACCCTTACAAATGTGAACAGATGCAGTACTGTTTTTCCAAGCCTGCAGATCTCCAGGTTCACATGCTTCCGATACTGCTCACAGGCAAGGTCAGGACCCCCCAGATATTCTACCCTTATCTGCACAGGAGCTGTTGCAACAATATTCCATAACCTAAAGTTTTCATTTTTTAAAGAAAATTACTTTTCTAGCTCCAATGGATTAAGATGAACCATGTCAACTGACGCACACTGTTGCCTTCTTGTGAGGGCAGACAGCCTGAAACCATACCTCAGAGAAGTGTGAATGCTCACTGATCTCTATGACTCTGAAACCTAAAGATAATGGAAATGTCAACATTGTCAAGTATTTCATTACTGATCATTTTAGCACAAGCATCCAACATGCTTACCCCACAGTCTAATACCCTCCCCTTATTTTTTTGGGTGTGAAAAGTCCAAACTATCAAAAACTACAGCTTCCCCCAACATTTTCTATAACACAATTATCAAAAACAAAAATCTGCAGCATATCAAAAGTTAAGTGGGGGGACAGTAAAAATAAATTTTATAGTAAAAAATAACTAAAGGGTATACTATACTGATCATATTATTAATATCAAATTTATATAAATTTAAAAAATTGACATTTTAATTAAGACACCACAGAATTTCCAACATGCAGTTCTGCATAACCCATGCACTCTGTGGCAGAGCACAATGGGCCTCACTCAGCTTCCCATGGAGAAGCAAAGTAAGATTGACAATCACTAGAATCAGCCACTGGTATTATTGAGGAGAAAAACACCTAAAAAATTAATCAAGCTACATCTGCAGGCTGGGAAAGAAGAGGTAAAAATGGTTATAATTTCTATTCTGATACTGTGTACATGATGTAAACACACACAAGGAGAACTACCCATGAAGGTCTCCCCAGAGAAGAGCTAACGGCTCTAACTCCAACAGATGCTTTGCCTGTCAGTGAACCAGTAGTTTATTAGAGGGAAGTCCTGGTCTAGTGAACAGATCATTTCAAAGCAAGGGGGGGCTGGTGTTGTGAGAAATATATACTCTATGTAAACAATATATACACTATATGTAAACAGTTACTAGATAAGGTGCCAGTAGATGGCACTCATGAATACGTAGCAGTTCCTGATTTTGTAGGACCAATAAACCTTGTACTGCAAATGCCTTTCTTTGTGCAGCTCCTTACTTCAGCTTTTAACAGCTGGGGACTGCTACTGTAGACACTTGCTATATGGATGGAAGAGGTTTTTCTGCCAATGTTGGTAATTCACCTCTCTGAGAAGAGGCAACTAGGTCAAGGGAATAATACTTTTGTCCATTTAGCTAAGTTGACCTAACCTCTGGAGTAAACACAACCATGAAGAAGCAGGTGGGAGAGTTCAGGAAGCAGGTGGGAGAGATACAGGAGGAGATGGCTAGGCTGAGAAGCATCCATGCCCATGAGGAATTCCTCATATTCCTTGAGAGTATTCATACGGAGACATCCAAGGCTGAGGAAGTTATCCAGCTACAGCGGATTGCTTTCACACCACTGGGGGAGGAGGATATGGCTCTGTCACTGGGAGGACACTAGCTGCTGCTTACTTCTGGCACTAGGCAGTGTTCCACCCCTATTCCCAACCCAGCCACCATGGTAATGGAGAACCATTATGCAGCCCTGGCAATGAGGAATCACCCCCAAAAGGAGGAGGAGGAGGAGAAGCCATATAACCCAAAGGCTAGGAGGATCGCAGCCACCACTCCCAGGAAGAAATGTAGGGCAGTGGTAGTTGGTGACTCTCTTCTGAGGGGTATGGAAGAAACCATCTGTTGCCCTAACATGGCATCCCGCGAGGTATCCTGCCTGCCAGGGGCCCGTATACGAGAAGTTACGGGGGATTGTCGAGGATCATCCGGCCCTCTGACTACTACCCCATGTTACTCATCCATGTGGGCACTAATGATACTGCGAAAGAAGTGACTACAGGGCTCTGGGAGCAAGGGTGAAGGAGTTGGGAGCGCAAGTGGTGTTCTCTTCAATCGTTCTGGTCAAGGGTAAGGACCCACGCAGAGACAGATGCATCCCGGAGATGAATGCCTGGCTGCGAGGATGGTGTTGCCAGGAGGGCTTCGGCTTCCTTGACCACAGAATGCTGTTCCAGGAAGGACTGCTAAGCAGAGATGGGGTCCACCTATTGAGAAAGGGGAAGAGCATATTTGGATACAGACTGGCTAACCTAGTGAGGAGGGCTTTAAACTAGATTCAAAGGGGGCAGGTGACCAAAGCCCACAAAGTCAAAAACATGGAGACCTGGGAGAAAGGTCAGTATTTGGGGGGACCATGGGCTGTTTTAGCAGGGATAAGACAGAACTGGAGGGGGGGGAGAGGGGGATCAAATCAGTATCTTAGATGTCGGTATACTAACTGCAAGAAGTATGGTGAATAAGCAGGGAGAACTCTAAATGCTAGTAAATAAACACAAGTATGACATAGTTGGCATCACAGAATTAATACACGACTGAAATATTGGTATAGAATGGTACAGCTTGCTCAGGAAGGACAGGCTGGGAAAAAATGGAGGAGGTGTTGCCTTATATATTAAGAATTTATACAACTTGGGACTGAGGTTGAGATGGAAACAGGAGACAGACTTGTTGAAAGTCTCTGGGTAAGGATAAAAAAGGCATAAAAAACAAGGGGTCTACTGCAGAGCATCTAACCAGAAGAAGAGGTGAATGAGGCTTTTTTTAAATAATTAACAAAATCATCCAAAGCACAGGACTTGGTGGTGATGCGGGACTTCAACTACTCAAACATCTGTTGGGAAAATAACATAAAGCACAAATTATCCAACAAGTTCTTGGAATGTATTGGAGATAATTTTTTATTTTAGAAGGTGGAGAAAGCTACTGGGGGAGAGGCTGTTCTAGATTCGATTTTGATAAATAAGGAGGAACTGGTTGAGAATTTGAAAGTGGAAGGCAGCTTGGGTGAAAATGATCATGAAATGGTAGAGTTCATGATTCTAAGGAATGGTAGGAGGGAGAACAGCAAAATAAAGACAACAGATTTCGAGAAGGCAGACTTTAGCAAACTCAGGAACTTGGTAGGTAAGAGCCCATGGGAAGCAAATCTAAGGGGAAAAACAATTGAAGATGGTCGGCTGTTTTTCAAAGAGATATTATGAACGGCCCAAGAGCAAACTATCCCACTGCATAGGAAAGATAGGAAATATGGCAAGAGACAACACTGGCTTTATCAGGAGATCTTCAATGATCTAAAAATCAAAAAAGAGTCCTACAAAAAGTGGAAACTAGGTCAAATTACAAAGGATGAATATAAAACAAACACAAGTATGTAGGGACAATATTAGATAGGCCAAGACACAAAATGTGATCAAACTAGCTAGAGACCTAAAGGGTAACAAGTAAAAATGCTACAAATACATCAGAAGCAAGAGGAAGACCAAGGACAAGATAGGCCCATTACTCAAAAAGGGGGGGTGGGGGAACCAATAACAGAAAATGTGGAAATGGAAGAAGCGCTGGAAGTGAATGACTTATTTGTTTCGGTCTTCACCAAGAAGGTTGATGGCGATTGGATGTCTAACATAGTGAATGACAGTGAAAAATGAGGTTGGATCAGAGGGTAAACTAGGGAAAGAAGAGTTAAATACTACTTAGAACAAATCATGTCAAACCCACCTGATAGCTTTCTTTGACAGGGTAACAAGCCTTGTGTGTAGGGGGGAAGTGGTAAACATGGTATATCTTGACTTTAGTAAAGCTTTTGATACTGTCTCACATGACAGTCTCATAAACTAGGGAAATGCAACTGAGATGGAGCTACTATAAGGTGGGTGCATAACAGTTTGGAAACCATTTCCAGGGAGTAGTTATCAGTGGTTTACAGTCATTGTGGAAGGGCATAACAAATGGAGTTCCGCAGGGATCAGTTCTGGGTCTGGTTCTATTCAATTTCTTCATCAATGATTTAGATAATGGCATAGCGAGTACACTTAAAGTTTGCCGATGATACCAAACTGGGAGGAGTTGCAAGTGCTTTGGAGGATAGGATTATATAATTCAAAATGATCTGGACAAACTGGAGAAATGGTCTGAGGTAAATAGGATGAAATTCAGTAAGAACAAATGCAAAGTACTCCATTTAGGAAGGAACAATCAGTTGCACACATATGAAATGGGAAATGACTGCCTAGGGAAGGAGTACTGCGGAAAGGGATCTGGGGATCATAGTGGATCACAAGCTAAACACGAGTCAACAGTGTAACACTGTTGCAAAAAGAGCAAACATGTATTAGCAGGAGTGTTGTAAGCAAGACACAAGTAGTAATTCTTCCGCTCTACTCAATACTCCAGTTGAGGCCTGATCAGTGTGATGTCCAGTTCTGGACACCACATTTCAGGAAAGATGTGAACAAATTGGAGAAAGTCCAAAGAAGAGCAACAAAAATTATTAAAAATCTAGAAAACATGACCTATGAGGGAAGATTGAAAAAATTAGGTTTGTTTAGTCTGCAAAAGAGAAGGCAAGCGGGGAGAACAGTTTTCTAGTACATAAAAGGTTGTTACAAGGAGGGAGGAGAAAAATTGTTCTCCTTAACCTCTGAGGATAGGACAAGAAGCAATGGGCTTAAATTGCAGCAAGGGAGGTTTAGGTTGGACATTAGGAAAAACTTCCTAACTGTCAGGGTGGTTAAGCACTGGAATAAATTGCCTACGGAGGTTCTGGAATCTCCATCATTGGAGATTTTTAAGAGCAGGTTAGACAAACGCCTTTCGGGGATGGTCTATATAATACTTAGTCTTTTGTAGTGATCATCAAGGTGGGCCATTTCCAGCAGCTGACAAGAACGTCTGAGGAACAGTAGGGGGAAATGGAAACTGCTGGAAATGGCCCACCTTGATGATCACAACAAAAGGTTCCCTCCCCCTCCCCCTGCTCTCCTGCTGGTAATAGCTCACCTTAAGTGATCACTCTCTTGTTACAGTGTATGGTAACACCCATTGTTTCATGTTCTCTATGTATATAAATCTCCCCACTGTATTTTCCACTGAATGCATCCGATGAAGTGAGCTGTGGGTCACGAAAGCTTATGCTCAAATAAATTTGTTAGTCTCTAAGGTGCCACAAGTACTCCTTTTCTAATTAAATTGTTGTATTTAACTAAAACAACAATGTTAAGTATTGTGGATTATTTTCTTCAACAGCAAACATAATATTTTAACAAAACAAGGCTATGTCCCTCACTTCTCACACTCAGAAAGACCTCAAGACTTCTAGAATATGCTGCTCAAACAGCTTCACTTTTGTTTCTACTGCCTGTCCCTCCCTTCTCATATTTATCTCCAAACTTCTTCTTTTTGTCCAGATCTATTCTGCCCCCAACAATCTTCTATTCATTGAACTTTTTGAAACTTTGCACTTCTGGAGAGAGGTAAGGGATTGTCTCTGTGTACAGAAATTTGCAGTGGGACAATAGGGTTGAGATCTGTTATTTCTCACCTCTATATATTATGTATTTATTTAGTTAAAACAATTTTTGCTGTTAGCAAGCATATTTCTCTCTGGAGACACAAATCCACAGTTTGAGAACTGTAAAACTAATCCTCCCTGATGGTGGTATCTCGACTGAGCACTGACTCCCATTGGGTAGATAGAAAGATTAATCTAAATAATCTATACAGAAGCCCTTGGAACACCATAAGATTGGGTCCCTAATCCATGAACTACTGGAACTCATTTACAAAACTTTTCTTAAACATTACATGACTATATTGTCTCATACTACAGCATTAGAATAGATACTCATCATGGAATAGGGATTATACATCTTAATTAAAACTATTTTTAGATAAATTTTTTGAGGGGAAAAACCTATCCAAAAAATCCTTTTTTTTTTTTTTTTTAAAAATCATTGATTTTTATCCACCCTGCTTTCTGATAGGGAAGCAAAGTGAATCTGCAAGAGGAATGTGACCGGGATCCCATATTTAGCTTTAATATGAGTTTTAAGGTCAAGTCCTTCACAAACAGAAACAGCATTTGCACACAAGGCAGCAGCGCTGGGCTCTATTTAGTTTGCCTGTGTGTTTAGAATAACTGGATTAGCTAGTTTATTTTTTACATTTGGACACTGTGTCTTGAGGTGTCCAGGTGTACCACACAAATGACATACCACTTATCTTCCCTTAGAGTATGAGTTTCTCTGTTCTGGGCTTCCATGAGCTTCTTCATCAGCATTTGGGTTAAGTTTATTTTTAAGCTCTTTCTTCCTTTTAAACTGGGGTGAATAGTGATTATTCTTCCCATGGGGTTTATACCCTTCTCAAACCCTATTTTGGGTATACGTATCCACAATTTCTGCAGCACGTAGGACTGAATCAGGTTCTCTCTCACAGACAGCTGCTCTAATATTTTCAGGAACAATGTTTAAAAACTGTTCCAACATGATTAAATCCAGCAATTTTTCAAAACTCCCGTGTGCCTTTGCCCTCCTCAACCCACTTTTTAACAAAACCCATTAGTTTATGGGCACATTCCACAAAAGTACAATCATTAAACATTTTAAACTTTCTAAACTTAACCCTGTAAGATTCAGGAGTGACCTTGAATCGCCTTAACACAGAATCTTTAAACAGCACATAATTAAAGGCTTCTTGTTCCTCCAATTCATTAAATACTTGCTGGTTTTCCCAGTCAGTCAATCTGGTTAGCAGGACAGGCATTCGCTGCTCATCCAGGACCTTGTGCAGGACACATAGGTATTCAGAGGTGGACAAAAATTCCCGTGTCTTCAGTATCTTTGTAAATGGGGAAAATCCTTTCCCAGTTTTTACTGTTGTGGAGGGGAAGTGGAATTCCAGGCGACAGTGACTTTCTCTGCTCTTCCAACACTTGGAGCTGAAGTCTGAGTCCTCTTTTCAGCAGCCAATCATTCCATATGCCTTTCATGGGCTTCTTTCTGTATTTCAGCCATTTTCTGTTCATGTTCAAGTTGCAGCTTGTTTGCTGCCGTCTGCATTCTAATTGCTTCTGCCATATCAAGTGAGAGGTGCCCCTGCCTTCTGATCACTGGCCATTATCAGATTTTTTCAGTTCTTGCTCTGCGACTTTTTTCTTAAAAGACAACCCCCTCTGTAAGCACAATTCTTCAAGGGTCTTTCTGTCAAGATCGTCATACAATCCTTGCTCACTCAGGGTAACTGATTTTTAACCCTTAAACTCTCCAATATCAAAATTAATTTTTGACAAGCGTGTGGTTCTGATCCAAAAACCCAACTAACCTATGGTAATGTGTATCTTAACCAGACCACGCCACTGTGACCGGGTTTCCAGGGGAGCAGCTCTGAGGTCACTCAATTAGGGTGAACTGCAAAGAATGGGGCAGACAATCCCCAAAGCTGGTGGATATTTCAATACCTAGATTCATCAAGCCAGCACAAAACAGATTTAAACATTTTATTAAGATGATGTTTTAAAAAGTGAACGGTACAGAGTTGAAGCATAGAAGTTTCTTGTTATCAGGGAATAACGTACAGATTATCGAGGGTGAAAGTGAAGTTTGGTTTAGGATCAGATGGCGTAAGGAACACATAATCTGCAATATCCCCGATTGGGGGGTAAAAGGTTGACAAGTCAAAGTACAGACATTGAGATATGAGCGTATGTTGTTCATAGAATGGCTATGTTCAGGTGTGTTCTACAATCCCTCAGTGGTTACCCAGAAGCCAACAACACAGTTCCCTTAAAGCGACCCGGTTTCAGGCCTCCACCAGACACCCAAGTCAAATATGACAAGTATTATTGAAAATCTTCATCATATAAGAATGTTCTACCAATCCCAAAAGATCAGACACATTACCTCCCAGGTTAATGAATATTCCAGATCTTACCCAAATACATACCTATAGCCAATGCTTATTAACTAAACTAAAATTTATTTAAAAAGAAAAAAGTATTGGTTAAAAGATCAGTATACATACAGACGTAAGTACAATTCTTGAGATTCAGATTCATAGCAGAGATGGTGAGCTTTGTAGTTACAAAGAGTTCTTTCAGAATTAGTTCATAGGTTATAGTCCAATGTTTATATTCAGGGTGATTCCAGGTTAGGACTGGAGATTTTAGCTTTTTGGCTTAAGCGTCCCCTGCATGAAGTATCAAGCAGATCTGATATAAAAAAAGATCAGAACCCAAGGGTATTTTATACAGTGTCAGGCTCTCTTTGATAGTTCAGATTCCTTATGCAAACAATAGGCAATCATGGCAATTTTGAAGAGGGTCTATTTCCCAAGCATCATCGGTAATTAGCTACCAAATTAACATAAGGCAATTTATCCATTAGGCAGTCTATCACAAACTCTGAAGAGACATATAGACATTATATCACCCAAGATTCATCTAAATATTAATATTCCCTTTTGATCTCTGAATCAATAGCTATAGTGACAGCCAGGAACTGTCTGTCTGTTTACATGGCTAACATTTAACAAGATATGAGTACATACATACAATTAGTATCACCCCTAATTTCTAACAATACAGGTTTGCATTTCAAAGTTCTAGCCTATCTACCATGGAATGGCCCTAATTACCATTCACATACTTTTCTAACATGTCTCTACAGGTTGACTCTGGGTCATTTAGCCTGTAGGATGCTTAACCCTTTCTGGCCATGTGTCACACTTTGTATAAGATTTGTTGCAATTATGTAACAGTGGTAGCAACAATGATTTGCGTGGTCATATTTTAATTAGATAACGTCACAAGGAATCACGCACTATTCCCTAGCAGTGCAGGTACATCGTTTCAGGCACCCAGAAGAGGTAAATCACAGTGGGGCTGGGGTCACCCGAGCCAGTGGCTCCTACCCTGAACCGGGACTTTCTCTTCCCCTGCAAGGAGTGGCTGGGGCTGTGCCAGACCCACCCCCAGAAACTTCCCCCACTTGCAGGAAACTTAGTATCCTCCCCTGCTTCCTGCCCTCATTACTCCTCAACTATGGGGGGGGGGAGGGGTCACTGTATGGGGAGCTGCTCCCCCATTCACGCAACCCCTGTGCATCCAGACCTCCCATACCCAGACACCCCTGCCAAGCCTCACCCGGTACATCCAGAACACCCTAGCCCTCCATATCCAAACCCCACCCCACTGAACCTCAACCCCTGCATCTGGAGCCCCCCTGCATCCAGACCACCCCCCACTGAACTCCCTGCACTCAAACACCCACCCTGATGCCTCACCCCCTGCACCACCCTGAGCCCCCAAATCCACATGCCCATGCCACTGACCCCCAACTAGCTGCACCCAGACCCCCACCCCACCAAGTCCCACTCCCACAGCACCCAGATCCGTCCCCACTAAGACCCACACATGCAGACTCCTCCACTGAGCCCCAACCACCTTCACCTGGAAGTCCCTGCAAAGTCCCAGCACCCCTGCACGTGGAAACCCACCTCCACAATGAGCCTCTGTGCATCCAGATCCCCCCACACCTAGACCCGTCACTGATCTCCCTGCACCCAGATTGTCCCACACAGAATCCTCTCACCCCACATCTGGATCGCCCCACACACACTGAGCCCCTCCACACTTGGATGCTGCCTAGTTGAGCCTGCCTGCCCCACACCTGGTGAACCTGGCGCAGAAGGGCAGGGTCAAGAGTGTTTCTGGGACAGACCCAGGCCTTATGCTGTGCCAGGTTTGGGTGCAGCCTCACCGCTGAGTCTGTGTCCTGGGGTGGAGGACTGCAGGGTGATTCCCACCTTCATGCAGCCAGTGACCTGTGCTCCGCACTGCCATGCTGGAGCCTCTGCATTTATTTATTGACAAATGAAACTTTAAAAATATTTTAAAATTTTGCATTTTTTGGCACAGAATGCCCTCAGGAGTAAAAGGTATTGCAGGTCAAAACTGATGCACATGGGCAGAACGGCAGAGACAAATTTATAGAATGCATAGGCCCATTAGTCTTCTGTCTTAATTTAACACAATTCACACAAGCAAATCTAAGGTTCCCCACATATCTATTTTTATTTTTTATTTTTTTTAAAGAGCGATGTCTGTGTTAAAGCAAGATTTAGTGACCTGAAAGTCCTGCAATGAAGTAACTGCCAAAATCAAAAGAACTGAATCCAATATCTGCAACTTTGGGTTAGATGCAGCTGCGCCATTGTAGTGCATCTGGCGAAGGGGCTCTCCTGTTGGCATAATAAAACCACCTCCGGGAGAGGCGGCAGCTATATCAACAAGAGAAGCTCTCCTGCCGACATGGCGCTTTCCACACCGGCACTTAGGTCGGCGTAACTTATGTTGCTCAGGGGGGTGGCTTATTCACTCTCCTGAGCAACATAAGTTATACTCACATGGCTTGTCTACACTACAGGTTCTTTAATTATTTTGATGGCTATTAATAGCATGACTTATTCAAAACTGAAAAGTCATGTACCATAACACATTAGCATTAAAGAACCTGTGAACTCCAGTTAAACAGGCCTGATAAAGCTATTTCAATCTATCCAGGAATACCAAGATTCTGAGTGCCCTACAAAATTGCACAAATTCATCAGTAGGGCCCTACCAAATTCATGGCCATGAAAAACGTGTCACGTACTATGAAATCTCGTCTTTTGTGTGCTTTTACCCTATACTGTAAAGATTTCATGGGGGAGACCAGCGTTTCTCAAATTGGAGGTCCTGACCCAAAAGAGAGTTGCAGGAGGGTCACAAGGTTATTTGGGGTGGGGGGGTCACAGTATTGCCACCCTTACTTCTGTGCTGTGACTGCTGTCACAGAGAGAGTGGTGGCTGCTGACTGAGGGCCTAGCTCTGCAGGCAGCAGCACAGAAGTAAGGGTGTCAATACCATACCATGCCATCCTTACTTCTGTGCTGCTGCTGATGGCAACTCTGCCTTCAGAGCTGGGCTCCTGGCTAGCAGCTGCCACTCTCCAGCTGCCCACCTCTGAAGGCAGCGCTGCCACCAGAAACAGCACAGAAGTAAGGATGGCAGTACCACAACCCCCCCTACTATAACCTTACGATCCTCCCACAACTCCTTTTTTGGTCAGAACCCCTACAATTACAACACCGTGAAATTTCAGATTTAAATAGTTGAAATAATGAAATTTATAATTTTTTTAATCCCAAGACCATGAAATTGATTAAAATGGATCGTGAATTTGGTAGGGCCGTATTCATCAGGTGGTTTAATCATAGGTTCTCAGCTTTTTTGCTTTCCCCCCATCCCTCCATCTGCAATTTGGTAGGCAATTTTCTATTGCAGTAGCAGAGGGTTTAATCAGGATCAGCTCTCTCACACTAGGTGATGTATAACACAAAGGAAGATGTGCTCCCTGCACTTTTCATGGGAAAGAAATAGGATGAAATGTGAAACCTGAAACCAGTAAGACTTGTGATATTCTTAACTCTTGTGGAAGGAAACTATATAGCCATGGTCAGCCTCCAAGGAAGACATCCCTTACTTTCACTGGTCTCAAACTGTGTCATCAATCTTCCATTGTTTCTGAATGTGGACTATAGTAAGCCATGGTTGTGGAAGGAGATCTCCAAAACCATCAATAGCTGTGGCTTAGGCTATCAAGGTGATAGAGTATTTTAAACATTAACCACGTAATTCAATGGGGAACCATCAGAGGCCTAACCCAGAATTCAACCAAAGGGATATGCTTGTGACTATGTAATGCTAAGCAGACAGGTTACTATGAGCTGAAACTTTTTAAGAGTATGTGTTTTCATTTCCAGATTCCAAGTGTTGCAATAATTAACCCCACAGGTAAAAAAAAATGCATGCATGGAACACTGTGATTAACTCTGCATCTGTCAGAATGCAGTGTAGATCACCTGACCAGGCTGTGCACTGATTTAATAACTGGAACAGGGGAGAGGAACTCAGATGCCTCTGTTTATAATTTAAGTTGTTGGAAACATTTAAAGCGCTTAGCCCTCTTCTCTCCTGTATCACTCCCCCATCTTATCCTGGTTTATCTTAAACCCGTTGATCTTTAAGCATGTGCTGATCTCACTCAGGCATTTGGAAAAACTGGGAAATGATACTATACATTTGACTTGAAAGAGATGGAGAGCTAAGTGTCATCTAGTTACCACTGGCTACGGCACACAACCTCTTCCAGTGGTTTAACAAATATATATTTGATAGGGAAACTTCCACAGAAAAAGGGAAGTCATAGCATTCCCAATAAAGATATAAAACACATGTAGGCCCTTCATAGTTTTTGGAAAATACAGAAAAAGTGCCATTCTAAATCAGTGCCATTCTAAATCAGGAACATTTTGGAAGGCTATTTTTCAACATGTGGATGGGACATTCCTGTCTTAAGTCAAGTCATTGCCATTTCAGACTCTGCAAAAAATGTATTTGTCCATTGAATATATGATAAATAGTTTTCTTGTTTGCAAACATGAGAAGTTCCTGCATTTTTCAATACACTCCTTGCATTTTATATACACAGAGATACAGACACAGAGGATGCAAGCAGAAAGTGAAACTATTCAATCATGCCTGTACATGTGTATAAGAACACTTCTCCACGAGCAGCAGTTTAAACTAACAAAGACGACAAAAGCCCAGAAGAGTCTGAGCTGTTGCTGCAGAATTGACAATGAGCATTGTTGTGCAGAAGTACAGGCACAAAGTTACTCCTCTCCCTCACATAGACTTTGCTTGAAAAAAGGGGAGGAAAAAATGTAAAATGGAAAGGGGAAATGAGATAGGGATAGCCACAGACTTAAATTTGAGTGTTTTACTCACTTAACAGACTCATACCTATTAGAATCTGTCTGGGCATACAGGCTTCAAAAAATATTTTTCTTCAATATGTGAAAACATATCTTTGTCAGTATCTGAATAATCTCCCAACTCAACATATCACAACTGTGCATTAAATAAGACTATAACTGGGACAGTATTTGTAAGTACTTCAATTTAATTTGTGTCTGTGGTAAGGAATCTTTCCCACATTTTCCAATGGAGTAAAAGTAGTTCTCACAAAATGAAGTAAACAACAGAACTTGAGAGAGAGGCAATTCACCTATTGCTTTTATTTCCAATGGCATTTCTGTTTTCCCTACCTCCTCTCCAGTTTGAGAGTTCCCAGAAGAGGATGATCATGCCTGTGCTCATGTACACTAGCTCTTTCCCACTGTGAGAGCACAGCAGTTTGGAACAGACTAGACTCATACAATTCTAGCAACTTTCAAATTGCTGCTTTCAGTATCATGGAGAAAGTGTTACTGTACAGGACCATAAGCATAAATGAACAGAGTAACGATTTGGCCATTTACACGAGGAGGGAAAGCATGATGTTACCATGATCCAAACCTAATTTAAACCCTTATTTTTTCAAACAGAGTTGCTAACTTTGAGGAAAAAATGTAAGAGGTTTTTTTTTAACTGTATATAACCCACTAAAACTATATTAATGGTCCTTACACTAAGAAAACATTTTCTTACACCTTGTCAACTGTCTGAAATGGGCCATCTTGATTATCACTACAAAAGTTTTTTTTCTCCTGCTGATAATAGCTCATCTTAATTAATTAGCCTCTTAGAGTTGATACGGCAACTTCCACCTTTTCATGTTCTCTGTATGTATATATATCTTCTTACTATATGTTCCACTCTATGGATCTGATGAAGTGGGCTGTAGCCCACGAAAGCTTATGCTCAAATAAATTTGCTAGTCTCTAAGGTGCCACAAGTAGTCCTGTTCTTTTTGTCTCATTTTAGTAGTTCTCACACATGGGATAGCCGCCACACTTTATTTATTTCAATTTAAGTGTATATACACAACAGCTTTAAGCACTTGTACACCATCATACAAAAGATCCATAAAAGTTTCAAAATAGAACCCAAATCAAATTCACTATCGCTAAAACTAAACCAAACTAACCAGCCAGACCATTAAAAACCACACTCGTGTCAAACCTTACTTCTCCAAAAGCCAAAGAAATCAGATGTATATTGCAGCACAAGGCATGTGACAAAATGTTCACAATGCTTTGAATCTGTTAACTGTGATATAATTACCTTAAAGTGGAAAATGGTTCAAAAGCACCAAAGTGACTTAGGAGCCTAAGACCCATTTTCAAAACTGACGTAGGCACTTTGAAAGCCAATGGGATTTAGACTCCTAATTCATTCAAGCACTTTTTAACATATTACCCCATAACCTGACTACGCTGTAATGCTGTCAGATACAGGGGGGAGGTTTTGAAGATGCTAAAGGACAAACATCACAAAGCTAAATTTCTTCCAGTTACCTACCAGACCCATTTTATGATAAAAGGCCAGATTATGCCAGGCCATTATATATTTGCAAGATGGGGATGGTGCAAGTGGCTTCCCCAACTTGTTCCATGGCACAATTGCAGTTCCTTGAGTGCAGTTACTGCTCCATCCAGCACCTCTTGATGCACAACTCACCCAAAAGGGAGAAGAGGTGCAGCCATTCCTATCCTAATCACGCTTCTTTTGCATCAGCATACAGAGATAAATTTAAGGGACAGAACAACAGATCCATTCCCCTGTGCCCTCCATGAGCTCCCTCTATGGCAGGTGTGGGCAAACTTTTTGGCCTGAGGGCCACATCGGGGTTCCGAAACTGTATGAAGAGCCAGGTAGGGAAGGCTGTGCATCCCCAGACAGCCTGACCCCCACCCCCTATCCGCCCTGTGACTGCACCCCTCAGAACCTCTGACTCATCCAATGCCCCCTGCTCCTTGTCCCCTGACGGCCCCCTCCCGGGACCCCCCTGACCCAACTGTCCCTCCAGGACCCTGCCCTGTATCCAATCCCCCCTGCTCCCTATCCACACCACCACCCCCCCCGACAGGCTCTCCGGGACTCCCACGCCTGTCCAACCTCCCCGTTCCCCGTCCCCTGACTGCCCCCCACCAGAACGTCCGCCCCATCCAACCACCTCCTGCTTTATAATTTAAAACAAAACAACCCCCCTGTTCCCCACCCCCTTACCATTCCACTCAGACTGGCAGCAGGACTGGCAGCGGCGCCGCCCGGCCAGAGCCACCACACTGCTGCGCTGCCCGGCAGGAGCTTGCAGCCCCACTGCCCAGAGTGCTGGCGGCACGGCGAGCTGTGGGGGATAGGGGACAGCAGGGAAGGGGCCTGGGACTAGCTTCCCCGGCCAGGAGCTCAAGGGCCAGGCAGGACGGTCTCGTGGGCCGGATGTGGCCAGTGGGCTGTAGTTTGCCCACCTCTGCTCTATGGTAATATGGCTCCATGCTACTTAATGTGGATAAGAGGTTAAAAGCCACAACTGGAGTCCAAATTATGCTGGTAATTTTTTTCAATACTACAAGATTAAAAGCATGCCTACTCAAGAAAGTTGCACAAGTATAATTTAACATGTGAATTTAAACTGATAGTTCAGCTGGTGCTAAAGGTTATATGGACAAACATATTCTGGTGTAAAAGTAGCTTATTTCAATTTAATTAAACCTGTTCCTAATTGAGCTTAGCTAAGAGTGGTCACACAGCCTTTTGCCTTGGTTCAACAATATCAGTTTAAAAACCAATTCAGATTATACTGGTAAAGAAGCTCTTAGCTATCAAAGCAAAATGAGAAAACGCAGTTGCCAAATTTTGTACATGGAAAAGAGCACCATCTTAGTAAGTTAAGAGCACTTTTGACTTTAAAACAAACTATGTAGTAAGTTATTTGGAATTTTTATTTTATTTTATAAATGTTTGCTTTTGTTATGGGCAGATGACCAACAAAGAGGTTTGTTGCAGACTTTCTTTTGGATCATTTGACCCTCAAATGCTATATGTGTTATGACATCAGGATATGTTAGGAGGATAAATACATGGTGGTAAACCTCAACACACACACGCATGCAAAACCCCAGCTATCTTATGAAATACACAAGCTATCATGATCATAGGCTAGTAATTTATCTTGGATTGTGTTGTTTTATAGCCACTGTACATTTAAATTATAAATGCATGATGGTCATGAAGGTAAGTTCCAGCTATTATATCACCAACAGAACAAGAATGGAGTTAACCACAGACAACTTACAATACTCATCAGGAGACAAGATTGTTACTGTTTTTGTCATTGTTTGCTTCTTTCTGAAATATGATAGAAATCTATGTACAGAGAACCTTGTCAATGATAACACACAGTTCTTTAAATTGGCTTTTGTTGTATTCAAGTTTTCAATACTAGTGTTCTGCTACAGTTTTAGGATAGTGAATTTTTCTGCATGCCAGAGGGAACAGAAAATGTGAACAAGCCATGTCATACTGATGTCAGAGAACATTAAGATATAAGTAGAGTTAGTGTGCAAGTGTGGTTTAGATTTATATTGGGATTAACCTAGAAGAACTAATATATCTAGGGTTACCAGATATACCAGATGTCCCATTTTTAAAGTGACAGTCCTGTTTTTTGGGACTTTTTCTTCTATAGGCATCTATTACCCCCCACCTCCTGTCCCGTTTTTTCACAGTTACTATCTGGTCACCCTAAATATACCTAATTTAGTTGGTATATATTATACATATTTTGTGCAAGATCGGAAGACCATGGATCTCTTGTTCTGAGTCCTCACACCCAACAGGCAGAACATATCACTGTAAAGAACCGGATTTGATTTTGACCAGACACTTAGCTCATATATATATTACAGAGCTAAATCCTGTAAGAAAGGATGAATTTATTAGTGCAGCTTCCCTAATCATTAGCAGATCAGCATTACTTTTTATATTATATATAAATCCTATAATCTTGAATGTTCAAATATTGGCCATGGAGTTAATTAATGAAACATTTAAAAATAGTTAAGACTCTCTACATGTAAAAGTGAGCATATTTTACCTTTCACATATATTTATGAATTTCCTTGCTTTTATTGGGTTTTAATTTTAACTTTTTAAATGCAAACTTTGGGGATAATTTTATTTGCTAGATTAAAACAGATAGTATGAAGTGCATTCTATAAATACAGCTATAAAATCTATTTTATTTTCTAAAATACAACCAGCAGAATAAAGATTTAGGACCAGAGACACAGTCCCAACACCCAGACTGAATAGCTAGGTCAAGTCAGCACTGGGCCGATGGAGAAGAAATCTTCTCTCCCAAATTCAAAGAACTGCTCCTTGAAGGCTACTTCAGCCTACAGGGTGAGTCTAGAAAGATCCACATCGAAATGGCCCAGCCCTGCCCCAACCCAATCCAGAGATGCTCCACCTATCTCACATGTGTGTTGCTATGCAGACAGCTTGTGCAGAGTGATTCACATCATCCCATACCTTATACTCATAGTCTTGGCCCTTATTGCAATCAGACATTTATAACACACTTTTTTACCACAGGATCTAGGCAGTACCACTGTTCTATGTGTGGCCATTGTGAACATGAGCCAGGTCCTTCTGCTACAAAAGCATTAGGAACAGCCAAAAGTCCTCATGCAAATTTAAAAAAAAAAAGGCACCAAATATATTGCAGACTAAATTACAAGATATTATATATCTTAATTAAGCCGAGAAAAAAAAAATCCAGAAATCAAGCCCAAGAGACTCACATTTTCAGGAGGCACTAATTTGAATGAACTATAACTAATTTAGATTTCTTTTTTGTTTCTTTTTCATGATACTCTTTGTTACTCTGTAAAAGAAAAAGTGACTCCATCGGATTTTACAAGTTCTATTCTACTTAGAGGAAATGAAAATTACCCCACATGCACAGCAACTTTTAACATGATATAAATGTACTGCACATACATGTTTAAGGCAAAACAGTTATCCTACATCAAGGACCAAGAGCCACTTTAGAGCTTTCAGAAATGTTTAATTATGCAAGTGTGCGAATGTATCAAACTTTTTTGACTGAACTTCTGCAAATGTAAAATTTCTAAAGATGTGTATGCCAAGTTTTAATTAAGAGTAAACGTTTACAAACAAGCAAAAGTTTATAAGAGAAAGGCTGAAAATCACAGCTACACAAATGGTGTAACAGTAATTTATCCCTTCCAAAGGAAGTGTAGTGATGATTAATCCTGGTTCAATAATGTTGTATTATGTGTTTCAACATGTATGTAGAACTAATTTAATAGCTTAAAACATAATATTTACATTTAAAGTCTGAATTCTTTGTAGGAAAAAAGGAGGAACTCTCTCATCTAGTGTTGCAACATAATCAGATTGTGAAAGATATAGTATTCAGTATTATATGATTTAAGCAATTTGGGAACATAGGTATTCTACAACAATTCTACTTCTTTGTTCTTAACTAGGGGACATTCTCTATTTTGTGGTTTAAAAAGTGTAAAAGCGAGATGTTAGAAAAATGTGCCCAAAAGGTGGACCTCAGATGTACCATCCCATCCAGTTGGGAGAAAAAATAAGCTTTGAAATAATTGACAGTGACCATGACTACAAACATCCACTGAAGAACAAACAAAAAAAATGCATACCATGTGGGAAAAGACACAGAGCACTGCACTACTGAATCTGTAAGAGAGAGCTACAGGACACAAACATGCAAAAAAACTTTTTTGCATCCCTCTTGGTTTGAGATGAAAGCCATGCACACCCACCTTTTACATATAATGCATGTATCAGTGGTGTTCAATCTTTTCACCTGGAGGACCTAATGTTATTTCACAAAGGTCACGGGGCTATTTTGGGGCAGACTGTCAGTCCTGTGCTGCTCAGGCAAAGCAAAAGCGAGAAGAAGCCACCTGCTAGTTCCCTGCTGGAATTCCTCTAGTATGCAAGAACCCCAATATGCATAGAGTTGTTATAGCCTGCTCCTACACCTCTCTCCCAGCAGACCACGTCACAGGGGAATGCTGGAGGCTGTAAGAAAGAACGGTATGGGCATTTGGCACATAGTCCTTTGGGGACTACAGCCAGCTGACACAGCACAAGCTGGAGCAGCCCCAGACTGCTTTAACCTGCACCAGGGCTTGGACAGAGACTCAAGCTGCACTGAGTGATTGCTGGTTCTTAGTGTGTCCTCTTATTCCCCTTTGGAAGACTGCCATGGGTGGCTACGTGAGAAGGGAAGCCATCCTTTGCTAAGTACTTACCTAGGCTGAGGCTTCCATCCTGCTCTCTACTACTTCCCACTCCTGTGTTGCAACAGGTGAGAGGGTCACATCAGAGCTGTTCTTGGCACAACAGTGGGAGGTAGTGCCCACTATCTCCTTCTAGTGATTATAAAAATAACAGGGCATGATCCAAGGATCTCATTTCAATTGAACATATTTTTTTTCTTTTAACATAGTTGCCACTGAGGGCCACAATTTAGAGCCTACAGGACCACAAGTGGGCCCCTAGGCAACAGGTTGTACACATTACTGCCAATATGCTTTGGCAACCACTATGATATTTAGGTTTTGCCACAGAAATTTCTGATAATAGCAAGTTAATACTACACAGAACACCATTATCTTACGGTTTCCTTATATTTGTTTATATTTTTTTGGATCTCATTGCTAAGTACTTTAATTTTTCCCCTGACTACTCTTGTTTCTTCAAAACACACCTCCTTCTTTACAGCATGCAATTTCTGTACAGGGCCATTTTTGTGCTGTGAATTGGTATGGCATAACATTAAGCGGGTGGTTTTGAATTTTTGGCAAGATTTTGAGGCAAGTTTTGCAGTAAGTTACTATTCTTTTCAGTGCACACGTAATGGGAGTATGTATCTCCCCTATATTTTGAACCTTTCCCAGCGCGAACGTAAGATTTCTTGCAACTATAATAATCTATTATTTGACTGATTTGCTAAAGAAATACAGTAACAATAATGTACCACTATACTTTCTTTCAGCTTTAATACTTCAGCATTAAAGTTAGTAAACTTAATGAGCTACTTATACTCAGAAAATTATACTGAAGAAATTCCAACCTTCAGGAAGCTACCTCTACCTCTTATCACTCTACAATGACATATAGAAAGATTTAAATCTGAGAAAAACATACTTCCCTAAAGTATAAAAAAAATTAATGCAATGATTATGGCAAATTCCAAGAAAGTTAACCATGATACCCCATTAGTAACAATATTGTATAAATAGCACAGACAAGTTAAAGATCATATTGGCCTCAATGGTGTAGGTCCAGACTGTAAAGTGACAACATAAAAAAACAAACAAACAAAAAACACCTTCTTACTTAACAGATCTGTTCCCTTGTGTATTCAAAGTTATGACGGCTGAATGTGGTGACTAAATATTTTACTGTATTTTAATCACATTGGCCTTGCTAAGCAAATACAGCTATAACTGTGTAGAGGATTTTATTCCATTTTAGTAAACAATTTTGTTGATGTATATGTTCTAGTCAGTTACACCTGTGTGAACCTACTGAAAACAATGAGTTTTCACAAGCATCCCTGGGTGCATAATCTGAGAATGAAGCCACAAGGGTGAAACTGAGAACTTAATATGCCCTTCAGAATTTTTATCAGTCACAATGATACACAAGAGAAAGAATCCAAATAGCCTGGATTCTGATAGCATTCTTGCAGCATTTGAAATCAGAATGCCTTTTTTTTTAAATTTGAAAACTGAGCATGTCTGATCTGGAAATCACTGACACAAACATGAATACCCCATATCATTTTTTACAGAGTGACTTTTCAGAATGAAAGCACATTTATACTTTTAATTTTTACTAATCACAAAACAACAGTATAGGAACTACACTTTTCATTATTTTTACTTAAACTGACATAGTTAGGCTGCTTTAAGACATTAATATTAAAAGAATTATTTTGGATTTAATTGTGTTATACAAATAGGTATTTTAATGAAACATATACTTAACACTTCTGAAACCTAATGATTCCACATGTGAAATCAGCATATTTTAAAATTTAATGCAAAGCCATTTGTTCTCCTCTCCAACACTCTCTTCAAATTTAGGCCCCAGACCCAACAATGAAGCCAAGCTGATGACCTTCAACTTCAGTGGATCTCCAGGAAGACATAAAAGGTCCATCTACATAGACGTTATGGCTAATCACTTGCCAAGTATGGTTTAAAACCTGTTTATTCCCATGACACTGTATGCTTAGTTTAAGTCTGGAAAAAGTATTTATGGCAGGTGTAAAATAAACATGTTAAATATATATGAATATAGAACATTCATGTTTTTACATTTTTGTATTAAATGTTACTACCTACACAATGGCAATAGATGAAGTAGAATATTTTCCAAGTTGCAGTCTGAAGATTAATTGTGTGAAAATTGAGCTGTTTATCTTGTTATATTATGGTGGCTTGTTTAAGCAGCAGTTTGAAAGCATTATAAACAAATTAATTATAACAGTAATACAATTTCTTTATTGTTAAATTTAAAATTTCTAATTTCAGCACATAGCACTGTACTTCCAACCAGGCTCCAGATACCTTTTTAACTGGATACTCAGAGTACAGATTAAGGGCCCACTGCTCAAACCCTTATACAACTAGTCTTTATTCAAAAGTATCCCCACTGACTTCAACAGGCTTCGCACATGAGAAAGTTGGCAGGAACAGACTCTTAGTATTATGTGGAGGTCATGACTAAAATTTTGTTTAGCTTGCTACTTTATGATAGCTTAAGTGGCAGTACTTGAGAACATGTTATATTCACACAAATGTATATTTTATATATATACTGTTAATAATGTTTTCAAAGCATTGACATCCAAACAAGTCACCAAAATATAGTAGTCAACATATTCAACCACTTGTGTATTAAATCATAATTATTTTATATTTATTATACACAAAACTACATTACAAATTCTTAAAGGTTGCAAAGTCAAGCACTCAAAAAGGTAGGAAATGCCAGAATTCAGGATGTCTGCACATATTAGAGGCAGAGGTAACAGAAAAACCTACTGTTAAGGTTAGCTAACACTTTAAACACCATGTTTTCAGCTCACGTATAACTTTGTCAAACTTTAATCATTTGGGCTGAAATGTGTCATACCAGGTGCATGCCTCATGCTAATTTTTTGAAGTCTCTGTTTTTGAAAATTAGGCGAGAGAAAAATAGGTGTTCTCAATATTTTTTTTTTTTAAAAAGGAATCCTTATAACCATATTACTGAGATGCTATAGCACCTCCATCCTTTGAAACAGGGTCTTGACATTTGGCGGGGATCATCCTGGGGTTAGAGAGGTACTTCTTTGCTGTCCCTATAAAAAGCCTCCCAAATTTGGCTGAGTTCTAAGTCTCTGAAAATTACTTTACATGTGCTCACTAGAATTTTGTTAAGAGTCTGGCATCAAAATTCTCTAAACATTCAGTTTGTGCTGGACATGCTCCAGCTTAGCAGTGCAGGGACTAAACAAGTCTTTTCTTCAGTTGCTCCTCCTACCTGTCAGGCCTGCTGTGGCACTCAGCACTTTACTGTGCTCTCAAGTTTCCCTGGTGGCATACAGGCAGTACAGGAGAAGCCACGCACCTCAAATGCAGTGGGGGTGAGGAATACAGGCAGGGGGAGGGTTACAAGAGTTTGTAACCATTAGACGACACTCAACTTTGAATCTTAGAATGTAACCCAGAATTTCTGAGACCCAGCATTCCTCTGCTGTCTAGCAAATATGTACACTGGTGAACATACGGCAACAGCCTCCTACTGCTACCTATTACTCTGTAAACTCAAGTGGTAGAAGTCTGTGCTGTAGATCTAAAAATACCAACCTTACCAGGGACCCACATGAGGAGGGTTAATACAGTTCCACATGATGGAATTTGTTTTTTCAATTTGCTATTTTAAAAACCTAAACCTACATATGAAAACCATGTTAGAGGAAAATTGAGGGTACAAAGCCAAGCAGTCAAATGTTAGGAAATGCCAGAATTAAGGTTGTCCATGCAATTGTAATTTGGCCCCCTTTTTTGTGCAGTATGACAAAGTAATTACATGATCACATACATTTTTCCTCCACAAGATCATGCCTCATTCAGTGCACATGGTAAATGGTGCTCAGGGAATGAATTACGCTGTTGTCTGAATAGGATCTTAGCCTCACTTGCTGCAGAAGTTGAAGGTTTCTAGTTAATGAGGAAGAGAACTGTAGAAACTGAAAGGACAGTCTCAGCATTAAGGCGGTAGTATGCCACCCTGAAGAACTGGATTCCATCCTTCTTTCTGCTATAGAGTTCCTATTTGATGCTGGGCAAGTCACTTAAACCAAAGTTTTCATAGGTGGCCACTAACTGAGTGTTCATCACTTTTTGGGTGCCCAACATTGGGACACCCTAAACCTGATTTGCAGAAGTGCTAAGCACTCACAGGTACAAGTAAAGTCAAAGGGAGCTGTGCTTTGAAAATATTAAGTAGTACAGAAATACTAAGTACTCAGAAAAATCAGACCCTATGCATCATAAATTGGACATCCAAGATTTATGGACACTTTCTACAATTTTGACCTTAATCCCCATCTGTAAAATGGGGGTAATCATAGAAGCATAGAAAAGTTGGGCTGAAGGGACCTCAACAGGTCATCTAGTCCATATGACTGCACTGAGGCGAGGCAAGACAAGTAATCATATCATATTACCTCACTGGAACGTAATGAGGATAAATTATTTCAGATTTGTGAACCACCCAGATACTTCAATGGTAAGCACTACAGAAAGCCCATGAGGAAATTAATAATTCTGTATTCAGTGCAGAATTTGGATGGTGTGTGGTAAATAAGCCATAGGGCCACACATTGAATGATCATGATAAAAATAAATTATGAATAAGTAGCAAGTCAGTGAGCACTGTCCATCCTGAGCACTGAATGAGTGCTGTGAAAAATAGCAGTATGTGATTATGTAACTAAAGAGAACAGCATACACACAAAGGGGCTGAATTAAGGTTGCACTGCAACTTTAATTCTGGCATTTCCTAATTTTTGAGTCCTTTACTTTGCACTCTTACTATTCTTTTAACAGCTTTTGTACATGATGTGTATATATATGGACTAGAGTTTGAATAAAATGTTTCACATCAATGCTTAGCAATACTATTTTGCAAAAACTATAGAGACTTACCCATATTTGTAAAGCACTTTGAGACCAATGGATGAAAAGGGGGAAAATTCTATCACTGAGAAATAACAGGTAACACTGATTTATCTCAAATACTAATAGCAATATGATGAAACATTTCTAGATTTTTTTTAATTGAAGGCAAAAAATACTTTGTATTAAAATCTTTCAAGTTTAACGTGGAAGAAATGAATATTGAAGAACTGTTCTTTTCTTTATAGTTTGTTTCAGGTGAATTGTAATCTTCACGTTCTCTCTCTGTGCACTATCAATGATTATATTTAATTCAACTGAAATTCCTGTTAATTTTATATGTACATTTAGGCCAAAATCCTCTCCACTACTACCAGGGTTTTCTGTGGTGGATAATGGGGCAGGAAGCAAGAGAACTGTAGGTTCTCTCCATAGCCTCTGCCAAACTCCCTCAAGTTCTACACCCCTAACTCTCTCACCTTTGTGAAGTAGACCTGCACCACTTCCAACATAAGAGGGCCCTTTGCACCCACTTAGGGTGAGGGTCTGGATTTGCCCCTTAAAGCAGATTCTGCCTATAAGTGTAAAGGAAATAAAAAGATGCAAATTTAAATAAATGGAGCAGTAAGTCCTCAGTACAGTCCTTTAATAATTATCTTTTTAAAAGGGTTTCTCTCTAATTAAAAAAAGGTCATCTTTTACACAGAGTGTCTCCACAGAGAATCCATATCAACAATAGCCTTGAAGATGTCTCCACATAATTGGACTTTTATGATTATATGATCATTCAAATCAGAAACTAACCTGAATAGCAAATTTTCTAAGAAATGGAAAAAGCAAGATTCAAAAGAAGCAGCACCAAATTAAAATGGCCAGTTCTATCCCCCATTAAATGCAACAGGATTTTTTTGTTTTTTGTGGTACCGTATTCTGAGAAACAAAATAGCTATTCTAATATAGGCTAGTCTTTCCCCTCCCCCAACCTAAATTGGAAGTCATCACACCAGAGACTATCCATAAGTACTGAATACATGTACACACACAGAGCATATAGTCCAACAATAGTTTCTAGCAACAGACTATTTAGCTGAATTCTTAATTTCAAGATTTAAGAAATTTCTTCTCTACTTCTAGATACTGAGGCTGCACAATTTAGTTTCTCTTTTTGAAAGAATTACTGATTTTTCACTAAAATGTTTTGGTTTCTGGAATGGCTTTCATGAACTAAATTTTAATATAAAATCAATATTATGACTTCTGTATTACTACATATGTTTGGCACACATAAAAGCATCACATTTAACAGCTTAAGACACTGAAAACTGCAATAGAACATCTTATTTCAATCCCTAGCTGAAACCATTTCCTGGTTTAACTGGCATCTCTTTCACCTATTACTCTTCAAAGTATTTTATATACAAGTGCAAGAGTATCCAGAGTGCTCAATCAGCGTCAAGCTGCCTTGTCCTAATTATCATACAACAAAAACAAACAATACAATCCCTGACCCAAAGAAATTACAGTCTAAGGCCTTGATTCTTCAGTTAGATCACAGAGTGCCAATGAAGTCAATAGGGTTCCTCATAGTGCAGGAGTCACTCCATGTGTCCAACTGCAGGATTAGGGCTTAAAATTGATTGTACTGGCAGATTTATGATTCTGAGTTTTGTTTTACTTTCACAAATAAGAGAAGCATATTGTTGTTACCTTTTAAAAATGTTTAAAATGTTTGAAGTTAAAGATATACCTTCATCCTGAAACCCAGGTTATTTTAAAAAAAATGTAAAGGCAACTTCAGGAAATACATCTTTGCCTGAGTCCTCTTGCCAATTTTTGTGGGACTCAAATTGTGTAAAAAAAAACCACATAAATAGGAGGAGGAACAAAGTGACTATACATGGAAAACAAACAACAACATACACAAAGTGCTGTCAAATGTACAAAATAAACTGAAAAATGTTTTGCTCTCTGTTCTCTTTCAGTTACAACTAACACACCTAAGATTTCTTTAACACTAATAAATAAAAATCACTTGTCTGACTTTTAAAAGTTATGCTCTTAACATAGTTATTTAAGTAAATTACTGTTCCCATTTTTTAAGAAATTTTCTTCTTGGACACATAGCTGTTCTGACAAATGGAAGTACAGTTTCTGATGCTTGGGGGAAAATAGGCATGAAAATTAAATACTTCTGGTTTTCCACTATTTTTAAAATTTGATTTTCAAAATGTTAACTAAAAATTAACGTCTCCCAGTAAAGTGTACAGTAAGTACTTTTAATTTCCAGATAAAATATTTTTGAGTGAGAAAATATATCACCAAGTAGCCCATGATGACCTTAATAATTCAAAATTAAACACATTGCATATCACTAGAAGATGATTTTTTTTTAAAAAATCACAAATACAGTGTCTGCAATTTACAGGTTTGTTTATAAACATGTTTTTCATTTTCCATATATATGAATTTTATCCAGAAACATGTATGTTTTGGGATTTTAAAAACAAGCAGTAAACCGTGTCAGAAGAAAAACTTGACAGGAACTATATAGCAGCTCAATTCCTACTCATATCTTGCATGTTTCAAGTCAATTGCCTTATTTAATTTAAATTACTGAAATTAAAGTGTATAAATCAAACAAGTCCATTAGCAATCATCTAACCGAAACTAATTTTCCCTTGTTCCAGAGACTCGTTCTTTAAAAATGACGAGAGAAACCCTAGGGCCAATGTCGCTTCCTGATGATGAAAATTACCCAAGTACAACAGTTTTTGTACAGTCCTTTCTTTCCTGTAAACTAGAGCTACGTCGGCCTCCACACCCTCTATGGCCCAAAAGAAAACAGCAATTCAGTTACACACAGAGATAGGACAATTCGAGACAACTTGCAGCTCTCTCTACAATTCATAAAGTTTAAAAATAAAAATTGCTTTATCAAAGTGTAAATGGTTCCTCTCCACGCATGTAGGCCTGAGGCCCTGTTGCAAACAGTGTCTCTCACAGGACCAGGCAGCACAAAGACAGGAATGGGAGATTAGTGGGAGGGAGGGAGGCCGGGATTGGGGCTCAGCAGGATCTTCAGGCTTTTTAAAATTCAAACTGCTCCCTGACCAATACAAATCACGGACACGCTACTGACTACTACATGGATTTACAGCATTAAAAACACGCCTTCTATGTGACAGCTATATTAACTTCAATCTTTTAAACATGTATTAGGACACAGAGGCAAGTTAGCAAGGCTGAGCAGAAAGATTCTGAACACAATACAAAAAGTTACTTTTAAAGACACATTAACCACTTAATGTTACAAGAGATCTCCCTGAACAAGAAAACATACTACAATATAGTGAAAGTTTATTGTGCAATATTGCTACATTTTAACTACTTGAACATTTCCTTTCAATATTAAATATGAAACTTAGTATCAAAACAGCCTGATCAGAGCAAATTTTCACCAATGATGCAGCTTTAGTGGAAGTATTTTACTGGTTACCAGCGGGTACTTTAAATTTACCAGTTTTTTCAACAGCATTCTCAACTCCACTACATATTAGTCCGAGGTTTACTTTACTATAAATGACTTACACCATTTACAGACACTTTCTGTTAAGATGACACCTAGTTACCCTGTCAAACATCATGGACACAAACAGCCAATAACAATTCCGGGACCTCAAAATGATCTGACCTGACAAGAAAAGATAGCTCTTATTTTAATTCAATTTAAATCCCATATTCTTAGGGTAAAATCCCAGTTTTACCTTGATCCCTGAAATGTCATATATTTATCACTCTGTGCACAACCCCTGCCCATTTGTTCACAAGTTATTAGAAAGCATAAAACAATATTTTTGTGTATTACTTATTCATGGAATATATATAATCTCTACGTTATATATTATATTGATAACCGACATGATACTCCATGTATATTTCCTGGGGTCTCCAGGTGTTCATGGTGTGTCAATCATTCAACAAGGACTAGTTGTATTCTATAAATAAAAGTAGTGATTACAGCGCGAGTCAATTACTATATATTGGGAGGTTCAATCTTTTAAACTGTACAAATCCATGTGTATTAACTTTTGAGTGTTCAAACTGGAGTTTGTTTAAGGAGAAATAATGGTGAGGATAATGGGTATAATGGAAATATTTGTTTCTCCCTGCTCCTCATACTGCTCTCTCCCGGTCCAGAAGACTCTCTGGGCTGGTTGCGCTGGGACCTTTCCCCCCTGCCCTACTGAAGTTGTAAATATGGCAAGGGATCATTGCACATTTGCTGTTAATTGTATTGTTTCCTGCTGCTGCTCTCCGGGTTGAGGCCTGTCACTGAGAAGCCGCTTCGCCTCTCTAATCCCCGAGCTGGAGTGAAGGCGCTGGCCGGCGGCCTGCGCCCTCCGCCGGGCCTGAGCCTCCCGGCAGCCCGGGAAGAGCCAATCTCCTCCGCCAAACCCTACACAGAAGGAAAGGGGTTGTGCAAGGAACACCTCCGGCTGCCCCTCACTCCCTCTCTACCCGGGTAACAGCTAATCCCCTCTGCCCCCGGCAGAGCTGGGCCGCCTGCGCTGGAGGCCCGGCCCGCTGCTGGAGAGGGCAGGGAGGGGAAGGGGAGACAAGGAGGGGGAATTACCTGAGCAAATCGGCGTCTGAATCCAACGAGAATCCGAGAGAGGGGGAGAGGAATCCGCCCCCCTCCCTCCTCAGAGGAGCCGCCGCCGCCGCTGCTGGGCCGCCGCCGCCGCGGAGCAGGAGGAGGAGGGGAGATAATATAACAACAATAATCCGGACCGGGAGGGGGGCTGGCTCCTCTTCCGTCTCCTCCTCAGTGCAGCGAACATGTAGAGCCGGAGGGTGAGCGGCCGAGACAAATCCCTTCCCCCTGAGCCTGCTTCACAACATCAACACGGGCCGGGCAGAACCGGTTCCGAGACACACACCGACCCGGGGGGGGGGGCCGCTGCCACTGGCCCGCCCGCCGCCACCGCCTCTCCCTCTGTGCGTGTGAGTGTGTGCGGGCGGGGGAGGGGGGGGTAGCTTGGGCACGGTGAGTCGGTACCGAGCGGGGGGGGAGGAGGAGGAGGAGGAGGGGAAGGATCCTGTGTGTGTCTCTCTCCCTCTCAGAACAAAATGCCGACCGGAAGTGCAGCTGCAGGAATGACTCCCTCCACCGGCGCCAAACACCAACAGCCTCCCCCTTCCCGCTGCCGCGGCTGCCTCCTCCTTGTTCACTCAGCCAGCCCTGTTTCCGCCACCGCCACTGCTCTCCTCCCCTCTCCGCAACACACAGCAGCTGGAGCTTCTCCGTCTGCCTCGTCTCGCCTCCCGGCTGCCGCCGCTGATGTAGCTCTCCGCCTGTGTCTCTCCCTTTCTCCACCCTTCCTCTGCCTCCGAGTTTTTCTTTCTTTTCCCTTTCTCATCTAGATGAATGCGACTGGAGTTTGGATTTAGGCCTGCGCTAAGCAGAAGGGAACCTGCGATCGATCTGTGAAGAGGGGACCATTTGAAAGAAGATTTTCTTTTAATGTTGATGAGAAGGAAGACTTTAAATGACTGCAAAATCTTTCCTCGCATGAGACACTTGAAAGGGTGCATTAAAATGGATCCCAAAAGAAGGAAATCTTCCCTCGTCCGAATGACTGCGATTTAGCAGACCTTGGAAACTTGCTGGATCTTATTTTATTATTGTTCTTGTCCATGTGTGTGTTAAGATGCTGTTGTAGCCGGATTTGAAACATCCGATGCTGAAAATGTTGCTGTGTCGAGTGATTTCCAGACGAGTATGGTAACCGAATAATTGATTTTTAAAAGCAAGTGCAGAGGAGGGGAGAGACTGCTGTTGAAGTGAAGGCTCGTTTGCTGGAACCTGAAATGTTTGTTGCCAGATTTTCCTAGAAAAGACTTTACTAGGCTAATTATGTGTTGTGAAGGAATCTTTGGCGAAGACAACAGCCCTAGTCAGAAGGCTTTTCTATTTTCTGTTCTGGCATTGTGTGTGATCATACCACAGGATAGTACGAAGTGTGTGTCTTTCATTTATGCTGGGTTAGCCGCCTCCTTTTTACTCACTATTGAGATTCCGATCCTGCAGTTCTCACTTAGACGAGACTCCAGTTGATGTCAATAGGAGCCTTGTTTAAGTAAGGACTGCAGGATTGGACCATACAATTGGACAGTAAGTACATGTAAATGTCATGGAATGCATCCTTTCGGCTATGGATGGACGTAGTTTACACATGGGAGAAATGCCTTCCAAATCATGCCATTGCTTTTACATGCGACGCAACTGGATCCTCTCTGACCTCTATGTGATCACTGCTTGAATAATTACTAGGTACGTCTCCACCACCGTTTTAAAAACGTGGCTGTCCCTCTCAAATTGAAAACTAGTTCATAGTGTCAGAGTGGAATATAATTTTTAAAACTACATATTTTTGGGTGAAGGCAGTAGGAGCGATATCTTACTTCAGTACTGTATTGATTATACTAATTTCATATGGATAAATTTCTATATATAAGTTTAAAGGGACAACTTTTGTCTGAAATTTGTTACCTACACTTGTTCCAAATAACCATTTAGGCCCTGATCTTGCAAATGCTTATGCATCACATGTAATTTTAAGCACAGATGTATCTGCAGAATTAGGGCTTTCATTAGTTATTCCACTTCTTTTTGTGGACTGTTCAGAGAGTAATGGGTGGAAAAGACAGGAAAATTTGATTATAAAACCACAAAACTTGGCAGAGCCAGGCGTATTACCTACCTGAAACTATGGTAACTTATTATTATTAATTGACTAGATTTAAGTTTTTGAGTCCTCTAAGTAATTGTAATAAATTATCAATACAATGAAATATCTTAAAATCAATTAATAGATTATAAGGCCAGAAGGGACCATTGTAATCATCTAGTCTAACCATCATTTGTAGGATGGAATAGCAAAGTGCTTCTCTGTAAAATGTGGCTATTCAATGCAAATGTCATGGTAATAACATACATTAATCTACTGAATTTCACTCTGAATCTTTGATTAATAATATGAGTGACCCTCTTCTGATGTCTTTTCAACCCTATTTAATTAAATTAGGCAGTAATACTTGGGAAAATTGTCATTTTATTACATTAGATATGCATCAGAAAAGTAATTAAAGGATTGGAAGCAATGGTTGTTTTGGAAACTATTGTTATGACATGATAGATTCAGAATTACTTGTAAAATTAAGCTCCTTACGTAAAAACTAAATATATTTTACTTATCTGGAAGCAATTAGATATAAAGGTTATTACAGTAATAAAGTAAGGTCCTGATTCTGCATTCAGATCCATACAAGTAGATCTCTATAGTCCATTGTCTTTATTGGACTCCATGTCAAACCATAAGTATCGGGTCATATATGTTTACAGAACAATTTATTATACATAATTCATCATGTTATATGATTGATGTCCATGAGGAAGAGGGATTATGGTGTCATGAAAATTATAGAAACAAAATGTTACAACAAAAGTGAATTGCAGATAAGTCTTCAAAAGTTTTAGGCCTCATCCTGCTTCCTTTGAAGTCACTGGGTGGTGGTTAAGACTACATCTTTTCCTCTAAATGACAAATGCATGGCTATCATCACTGTAAATCTAAGATAATTATCACTCTAAATGTGCACACTTTTTAATTTTTTGATTACTTGTTAGAATGAATAAAATAAGTATGCACTGTAATTTTTCCATTTGTTTTTTACAGGGTCTGGTGTAACATATCCAAGTTTTCCCTCATTTTAAGTTCTGCATGGTGTACTCTAGTAGTAGCTGGAGTGGGACTCAGGAGACTTGGATTCTATTCCTGGCTCTACCACTGGGCTGCTGGGTGACCTTGGGCAACTCACTTCATCTCAGCTTCCCCATCTGTAAAAGGAGGATAATGATATTGACCTCCTTTGTAAAATGCTTTGAGACCTCCAAATAAAAAGTGATATATAAGAGCTTTTTATTATTACCATTATTTCTGTTTGTTAGTCAGTCCATATGTAATATGTATTTATTTCTGCACAGAATTTTTGGAAGGTCTTTGGTGTATCTGCATAAATAAAAAGCCCGAACAAGATAGTTATATTTTTAAATAAATAAATAAAACTTGCTAGCAATTTAAAAAACTTTTGTGCACAATTTTGGGAATTCATTGTATATACGTTCTATGGGTAGAATGCAGTGTAGCTCAACTAGCATTCTAAATTTATCAAGTAATTGAGGATTTTGGTATTAAGGCTGTGTTACAATAGTGAGTAGGAGGAAGGCAATGATGAATGCTATCTGCCAAGAATGTAAATATAAAGTAATGCTTATTGCATTGACTGTTATCCACAGGCACAAATAATTGCACCAGATAATTAATTCATTGGGGAATATTCATCTTGAGAAGTAAATAACCTTAAGGTCAGGTGAAGCTTTCACTGATACAGATTTAAAAAAAAAAAAAAAACCCAGCCAAAATGGCCTGCAGTGTGGGGAATAAGATATGTGTACAGATATCTATGTTATGATTTTCAGGTTTACAATCTTGCAGTGACCATTTATTTTCTACGATATAGGAATTGAGTATAAAATTCTATCCCATTGCAAGTTTCCTTATACTAGTTCTTTAGTATAATCAAGCAACAGGAAATTTGGATAACATAGCACAAAATGATTCATTTTCTTTTTCTTGTAAGGTAACTACAAAACCTTTTTTTTCCTTCAGTCCAGAAACTCTAAGACTCATTTTAGTAACTTGCATTAATACGACTGTATTAAGAATTTTTCTTTTTGTGTGAAATGTTCAAGCCATGTATAATTATAGAAACCAAATTGTGCCCTCCTGTAGGGGAAAAACACAGAAAGCTATGAAACTCGCAGAGTTTCAGTTTAGTGTTATTTCCAAATAATCCTATTAGGCGTGGATTCTAACCTTTAGTTATCCAGATGTCACAAGATCAGTGTTTATACAACTATTCTTTGGGAGCATCCACAAAGAGCTCCCTGTGGCTCATACCTCCAGCCAAGCAAGCATCTGCCTTCTGCACCAAATGCAATTTCTGAGTGAGCTTCAAGGATAGACCATGTAGAGCACATAGCAGTAATCCAATATCAAGGTCTGAAGGGAATAGACAGTGGTAAGGAGATCCACATGAGAGAGAAATGATCAGTCACCTTACAAGATACAGATGCAAAAAGAGTTTTGTCAAGTGACAGAACTTTGAAATCCAGAAGAAGAATATGAGCATCCAAAAGCATGCTGTGATGGGGAGTACCAGGCCCTTTATAGCCCCTTCCTGGAGGTCTTGTGGTCCTACTACATCTCACTCCAGGAAAGGAGTAGCAAAGCTGGGTCCTTCAGCTGTGCCTAGAGACGCTGCATGAAAGCAGTAAACCCGAGTCCATCAGGCTCAGATAAAATGGGACCAAAGGGTAAGGAAAAGTGCTCCTCTCTGGCCAAAGGAACTTGAGGGACAACCAGAGTTTGGACAGAGAGGACCTGAGAACTTTAACCATGAGGTAAGAGGTGAAGATAAAGGGGCCAGGTGGAAAGAGGCCCAGGTAAAGAGCAGTAAAAAATTTAAGTGTTTATAGGGCTTCTTGGTTGGAACCCGAAGTAGTGGGCAGGCCCAGGTTCTCCCACTGACCAATGGTGAAGTGCTATAAACCCCTAAAAGGGGACAAGGCTTGTTTGGAAACTCAAGTTAAGGACTGAATTTTAAGGGCCCATTTTAAGGGCACTGTCCCCAGCGTCCCTTCCTGATACTTCCTCCCCACTTACTAACCTCTGTCTTTTCTGGACTGAGTTTCAGATGGATCTTTTCCATCAAAGATATTGTATTGGCTAGACACTGGAAAGCAAACTCACTGTCTAGGTTTTATGATTAAAGAAACACAGAATTGCATGTTAGTTATATACCCATACAGGGAAAGCAAATTTTAAGTCCTGTGGAACCCCACATGAGAGCTATGAGGATTAATAAGTAAATTCCTAACACACCTTCTGAGATCTTTCTGAGAAGCGCTAAAGTAATTCCGTCTTTTCTGTCAGGATGTGCAAGTGAATCAGTACACCTTCATGATCAAGGGAAACAAAGGTTGTTAAAGTCAGCATGAACATTTTACCTCTGTCCCCTGCAAGAAGATGATGGGCTAGATTTGCAAAAAAAACTAAAGATAGAAGAATATCTCAATTACAGATGCATCATATGTAATTTTCAAACAATCATAACTTTAAAAAAACAATTATTCAAACTTAGAAAAGTCCATTTTCCTTTTAGTGGTTTGTTTTCCAACTTTTAAAGTTTCTTTATTTGTTCTTACTCTCCCATATTTTAAAATTGTCTAAATGGTTTTCCCCTCAGATTTTCCAAAAGTAATTTCATTTTGGACAGAGACAAAGCATGGAAAGCTTCAGCCCAAAACATGTATGTTGGAGGCTAATAGGGGAAGATTGTGTATTGTTTTTAAGTCATATGTGAGTGAAAATATGAAGTTATAATGGAAATTGTTTTGAAATCTTAAGTATAATAACCATTGTCAGTGACAGTTGCCAAGTTAATTTTAAGAATTTAATTTTAATGGAGTTTATCTTTGTATATTTTCTAGAAGTGTATTAATCTACAAACTCATGTTTGTTACTGTTTCAGTTATATTACAGTAATGCTTAGGAGCCCTAACCAGAATTGGATCCATTTTGTTAGGCAGTGTACAAACATAAGAAGACACAGTCCCTGGCCTGAGGAGACTCCAGTATACATGTATCTCTGAGGCCTGTACATTACCTGCGCAAAGATAATCAAAATAACTGGTTACATATATTACTGTAATTTTAGGGGAAATAATTTTCTTAAATAGCACCATGGCATGACCTGTAACTCCTACTCATCTGTGAGGCATTTAAGTGATTGAATTGATCAAATATATGCTCTATGGGTCCTGAGATACTTTATCCTGACAATCATCGATTCTGTATTATATCCCATATAACAGCCGTTCACGGATTCCTTCAAGTTTTTCAGTGTTTTTCTGTACTTCATTCACATTCCCCTTCATTTCCAGAGTTATATCTCACCATCTTGTGCTTTGCTCCAGGCTCAAGTTCCAGTTTCCATTAGGCTAGTTAATGCTGTCTCTCTTCTGTTCAAAGCCCTTGTTTTTTTCCTGCATTTCCTCAGGCATTATTTGTCTTTTCTCTTTAGACTGTATTTTCCCAAGCATTTTTTGAGTGTTTCCTCCTCGGCTGCTCCCGAAGATAGACGCTGAGGCACAAAAAGCCCCTAGTTGCCCTCTTTTCCCTTTTACTGTCCCTTATTACTGACAAAGATCCTTCAGAATCCAAAGTTCTACCAGTCTCTCTTCAAGGACCTATCAACCTAAAGAGGTTCTCCTTAAAACCAACTATTTTATTATTATTCTGGACAATTTGGCTACAGAAAAGACTTGTTTATGGAGGGGGAGGACATGTTGTATCCCCTTAGTGGGGAGTGAAGGGTATAAAACGCGTGGGCAAACTACAGCCCACGGGCCGGACGTGACCCATCAGCCGTTTCAATCCGGCCCTTGAGCTCCCACTGGGGAGCGGGATCAGGGTTGGGGGCTGCTCTGTGTGGCTCCCAGAAGCAGCGGTATGTCCCCCCTTCTGGCTCCTATGCATAGGGGCAGCCAGGGGGCTCAAGTACCGCCCCCACAGCTCCCATTGGCCAGGAACCGTGGCTAATGGGAACTGCAAGAGTGGTGCCTGCAGATAAGGCAGTGCACAGCAGAGCAGCCTGGCCGCACCTCCACATAGGAGCCGGAGGGAGAACAGGCCGCTGCTTCTGGGAGCCCTTTGAGGTAAGCACTGCCTGAAGCCTGCACCAGCCCTGATCCCTCTCCTGCCCTCTGAACCCCTCGATCCCAGCCTGGAGCACACTCTTACACCCCAAACCCCTGCATCCCTAGCCCCACCCCAGAGCCCCCAGCCCAGAGTCCCATCCCGCACCCTGAACTCCTCATTTCTGACCTCACCCTGAAGCCACACCCCCAGCGAGAGCCCTCACCCCCTCCTGCACCCCAACCCCAATTTTGTGAGCATTCATGGCCCGCCATACAATTTCATTACCCAGATGTGGCCCTCGGGCCAAAAAGTTAGCCCACCCTGGTATAAAGTGCTTGAATTGAATTTATGTGCCATGTCAATGATGGCAAAAACAATACAGTAAAGGATATCTGTGTTTGAATAACACTTTATAAAGTAAATCAGCTAAGAGATACTATATTAGTAAAAAGATCAACTGGAGAGCATGTTTAGTCAAAACTTATATTTCATCATAGTTGCATCTGTTTTCTTTACAAAAAAGCAGTCATATGAAATTATGATATATGAGCTGATTCAGGGAAAAATGTTAATCATCTATAGACTGAATTGCAGTTGAAAATATTTTAACACAATCATTCCTTTATGAGAATTTTTTCTCACCTAGCTTCAAAGGGTTGTATTGAGGTTGCAAGTTCTGTGTGGCAACTTTGTTTTTAGCTTGTCTGTAAAAGTACCTAGCATTCTATTAGTATTATAATAGCTTAAAATAGAGTACTAGACAATTCTCAGAGCAACTGCAGTTAATTTTTGGACTAAGGAACATCACAACTAGAATTGTGTAGACTACACATGATGCAAATGAAAATACTCAGTATTTGTCCCTTTGAATTTATTTAGCATTCTACAAGTGTTTTGTTCAAAGTCTGTCACATACACAACTTAAAATATTTGTTTATGATTTTTTTTCACTATCTGGATCTCAACAACCATTTAAGGGCAGCTTTTTATAGTTCATTTGAGTTTTGAACTGGAATAGCTTGGTTTCATCACATAGTTAGCATGGTATTTCTTAAGGCAGAGGTTCTCAACCAGGGGTACGTGCACCCCTGGGTGGTATGCAGAAGTCTTGCAGGGGTGTACATCAACTCAACTAGTTATTTGCCTAGTTTTACAACAGGCTACATAAAAAGCACAAACAAAATCAGTAAAAACTAAAATATCATACAGACAATTACTTGTTTTACACTGTTCTAAACTATATACTGAAATGTAAGTACAGTATTTATATTCAAATTGATTTATTTTATAATTATATGGTAAAATAGGAAAGTAAGCAATTTTTCAGTAATAGTGAGCTGTCACACTTTTATATTTTTATGTCTGATTTTGTCAGCAAGAAGTTTTAAAATGAGGTGAAACTTGGGGGTACAGAAGACAAATCAGACTCCTGAAAGGGTTACAGTAGTCTAGAAAGGTTGAGAGCCAATGACTTAAGGTTCCCTGTTTAACTAAACCCTACTCCTCATTCTCAGCAGTACCACAACAGCATAATTTAATTTGTTTGCTTATGCCCATGTAAAAGATAGGAGGGGCGTGGGGAAGGGATTGCTCCAAAAGATCGTGGAAGGGACATGCACCTAATTGCCAAAGATATTAAATGGCCGAGCAGGCCACAAATCATCCTCATGAACAAGTGAACACCAAGTAAAGGAGGAGGAGGATTGTTGGGAGGTTTTTGATGGTAGTGAGTGTCTGTCATAAGACTTGATGAAGATGGGAGGAGGATTGTATGGAGACAAGGGTTGTAGGGCCCACACCCAGTGATAGAAGTCTCTGTAGCTTTGGATGCTTATGTAAATTGAAGTCCGAACTTTTAGATGTTCCTCTATCATATGTATATTTCCAATTATGAGGCTGGCTTACTGTGTGCTTTCATGTGTCATGTTGCTATATTAAAGATGGAGTTTGCATGTTTTTATTTTATTATGTTGCCTTTGTAATCCTAGGAATCTGGCCAGGCTTATTTAAAGGAGAAAAGTTAATTATTTCAGTTTGGCAGACATGTTTGTGGTGCTTTTTTATCCGCTAAACAGGACAGCAATAATGCAAACTTCCTTCAATGCTGAATATTTTTCTTACCATCTCTCTCACCTTTGTCCTCTTCCAAAAAATAATTTCAGAGATATCTATCAGACTTCCTTGAGAATGTTGCTCTTCGTAAGACTCGATATAATTTCTCCAACACCCCAAAATTTCACACACAAAAACCCTATATATGGGAGTTGCCAAAATGCCTGAAATGAAATAGAGAAATCTTCATTTGCAATTTCTGGAAAAAAAGAATTCCTCACTTCAGTATATCTGTAATAATAAATATATATATATATATATAAAACTGTCCTTCGTAGTTGTGATATTGTAGTTAACTTTTAGGTTTTGAAATATCTTTCCTATTTCAAGTATAATTAAGGTTAGGTAGCAAATGCCTAATATACTATGAGAAGTTTATGTATAGTTTTTTTCTCTCTCTCTCTACTTTTTACAAAAAAGTTTAATAGGGAAAAAAGAAATACAGTATCTTATTTCTTCACAAATCGTAAAACAAAAAGAGAAAAGTTTTAGCAACAGTATCTGTGCTAAGCAACAAGTTACAGTATTATAATCAAACAAGTTACAGTATTAATAATCTAACAGATGTGTGTCTGTATACACGTTTGCAAAATCATACTGGAGTCTTTTTCTTAAGTGTTATTTTTGTGCGTGTGTGAATGTAGAGCTCATGAAAGTTCCTGAATTGATGAGAACTGAAGTCCTCATTTAGCCATCAAATAGGGCAGCAATAACTCAAGCTTCCTTGCACTGCTCTGCTATTATGCCTCAGCCCTGAAGAGGCCACCTCAAAGGGCTTGTCTACGTTACCAGCTGGATCGATGGTCAGAGATCGATCCAGCGAGGGTTGATTTATCGCATCTAGTCTAGATGCGATAAATCAACTGCTGAGCGCTCTCCTGTCGACTCCAGTACTCCACCAGGGTGAGAGGCGCAGGCAGCATCGACAGGAGAGTGTCAGCCGTCGACTTACCGCAATGAAGACATCCTGGTAAGTAGATCTAAGTACGTTGACTTCAGCTACATTATTCGTGTAGCGGAAGTTGCGTAACTTAGATCGATTTCTCCCTCCCACCACCCCAGTGTAGACCAGGCCTCAGGTTGAGAGGATAGTTCAGTCTTTACCTCCATTCAGTACTTGGTCTCTCTGCATTTAATACTAGCCTCATAATTATTAATTTTATTAAACAGCAGGTATTTAGAAGAGAAGCTGGCAGATAGAAGCAGTTTTATATTCTACATAGATTTTATTTACTTAGAAGATATAGCAGCAGGAAATTGGGACTACAAAGGGCTATCCCTCTCCATTTGTTTACCATTTACCTCCCCACACACTGTCTGTGCTCTTTGTTGTGATTTTGGTTTAACTTTAGATTTTAAAGCTCCACAGAGTACGGATCTTGTCTTGTTTATAGTTGCCAGTAAAGCATCATACGTATCTATTGTGCTGCAGTTTTTTTCCCTATGATAAAATAACTCTGCTCTTGTTTACCATCAACAAAGTGGCTGCTGTTACACCAACAACTTCCCAAACATTTTGAATGGCTACAGTTGGCCAAACACTGCAGATACAGATTGAAGGACATGACTCCTCACTTTCTTGGGACTCTTATTATTGCCTTGTAAATCAAAGAGACCATGCTATCTCACTTCATAATAGAAAACCAATTATGCTGAACTGTTAAAAATATCACAAAGAACATAATTGGAAGTTTAAAACACTTTGCTTTCTTAAAGTGCATTCAGATGCCTATAAGAAGTATTTAGGCATCTAAATCTGTATTTGGGCACTTAGTTTTGTAAACTAGCTACTCAGTGTCTAAATTAGCCTAACCTCAGTTCTCCAAAAAACTACTTTATTTATTTGAAACCTGGACATGTCCCTCAATATTATTCACAGAAAGATCTTGATTAGCCAAACTCATTAAAACTCTGTTACCTGGAGGTTTGAAATGGCCTAATGACATTTTACTTCAGCACATCAGGTGAAGTTATTATTTACACTTTAAAATGGTTCCCCCAGTAACTGAATTCCTGATTAAACAAAGTTTTGGGGTGTCCCCTGAGATGTCTAGATAATTGAGGTCCTAAGATATATTAAGACCTCTCAGTGGTACATTTATCTTAATTACTATCATGTTCTTCTCTTCTTTCTCCCCAGCCTCATTCAGGTAAATGAGGCCTGACGATCACTGTAAGCCATTGCTGTGATTATTAAGTGAATTGTGATTGTGCTGAAAGGAAATACTTAAGCAGGTCAAAAGGACCTTGAAATACTCTGTAAGCCCAGAACTAACCAGGGTCAATGATGTCTTGTGCCTAGAACCACCACAGCCAGATTGACCCATCTGTTCCTCGGAGCTTGTCTATAAAAAGAGGAGAATTTTAGAATTTTACCTCAGGTTTGCTTATTTTACTTCACAGATTTATCTCTTACGATTTATAACTATAACTTCACTAAGTCATTTCAAATTTTGTTTAAAAAAATTATCAAATAACTAACTGACTGCAAAAAAAAATCCCGCCTCCCCCTTTCTCATATGGGTAATGGAATGTTCCGATTGCTTCCTCAGATGGTTCAACTTTTAACTCCCTTTCTGCCAAGTCAGAACTACATCTTTTAAGTGTTTATTAAATCCCTATATACATTTTGTCTTTTTCAACACAAAAATACAACGTACATTATTAAAAAAAACCCCTCCAACATTTATACTGTGAACATATTAAAAGGAACAGATTAAATGACAATAATCTTTAAAGATGAGAAATGGAATAATGCTAACTATATTCATCCATTGTGCGTTTTTTGTTTTCCATAAATTCTATTACCATATTTTAGTTTTTATTATGTGTATTACTGTAGCACCTAGTTATTTTTAAAGCACTGCAGATAATGATTTTTTAAGTTTCACTTTAGATTTTGCAAACCTTGAACTGCATTATGATATCAGATTTATTCTGTTCATAACAAACTCTGTAAAAAGTGTCAAATGATCTGTAGTAAGTATGTTTTTATTAAAACAGAATTTTGAACTATCACTCAGCTAAAAACCCTGTTTCAATTCCCTCAGCCTCTTCAACTACCAGCCCATTTAATTTCTCTGTTCCTGTTCCACTTACCTTCAGATGAACAGTTTTACTCCCATTCTTTCAAAATCCTCTGTCCACTTCCTCTTTGTCCACTTCCAGTAGCCTGACATTGCTCTCAAAGACTCCAGTGACCTAGCATAAGCTAAATCCAATTGCTTTTTTTCCTGGTCTTATCCCCCTTCAGTTTCTCGGCTGAACAGTGTAAACATTATAAACCATACTTTCCTTTCTCAAATCATCTCCCCTCTTGTGTTAACACTGGCCTCCTTTGGGTCTTTACCTACCTTACTGAATGCTCCTCTTGCTTCTCTTTCAATGTCTCCTTTACATCTCTGACATATCATAAGACTCCATCGTTGTACCACGCCTCTTCTTTCTGTGCATCCTTTACTCCATACCAGTCTTATTTTTTTCCTCCTCCCATAACAACCTGTAAGCAACCTTGGAATGATATTCCAAGCTATATACCAAGAATCATCTAAGTTTGTTTTAGGGGGAAAAGAGAGGGATAAAGTTCAGGGCACAAGAAGAAATAAAATCAAAGAATTAATTATGCATATTAGGCACATTCTAGCAATGATAAGCATTGTACTGGGAGAAACTGTACCCCCTGGAGCTCCCAGGCATGTGGCAATCTTTCCAAAAGTTTGATATGATTACATGAATGAATGTAAATTGTAGTTCTTAGTCTGTAAGGAACAAGTGTGCCACAAGTAAAGCTAGCTGGACAGAAGTTTTACAACTCACAAATCCTTATATCATATTTGCTATAGTAAATAATGTTCCAAGACTATGTTCGCTATTAGCCAAGATGGACAGGGATGGTAACCCTAGCCTCTGTTTGCTAGAAGCTGGGAATGGGCAAAGGAATGGATCACTTGATGATTGATTACCTGTTCTATTCATTTCCTCTTGGGCACCTGGCATTGGCCACTGTCGGAAGACAGGATTTGGGCTAGATGGACCTTTGGTCTGACCCAGTATGGCCGTTCTGATGTTCTTATGCACATATGTTGTATATGACAGAAGTGGACTCAGTTTTCTTACTCAGAAAGGGCTTCATTTACACAAAGTAAACTCTATAAGTGCAACCACAGCCATCAAAAGTGAAATGAGAAGGAAATCATTTTGAATAACAATTGCAGATTTTGTTCAGTTCATCCTACAAGAGAAATGTCTGCTGATTTACTTGGAGAACTTGTACAACAATGAAGTGTAAACAAGACTACTGTGTTCACTCTTTATCTAAACTAATAATTTCCTGCCTGTAGGGAATCTGCTAAAAAGGTGATATTCTTAGGCTACATGACCTTTTCTAGAGAGCCCCCTTAAGATACACCCAGAATGCACTTGGCTCACCATCAGAACAACTTACTGATGTGATGGAAACTTAGCAGCTAAAACCCCCCAGCACGATCATGTTTGAGAGAAAGAAAACAAATGAACAAATCACAAAATACTTTAATGAAACTAGAGTGCTTGTAATGGAGTCTCTCTTACATCTGTCTTTTCCACCATTAACCAACAGTACAGACCCTCAGTTTCTCTCTCTGGTGGGTTACAGGCCACTGTTGTGCTTTTAACTCTAGTGAAAAGTCATAGTCTATCCTTTCTCCTTCTGAAATAAACAGCTGTACAACATAAAACCTTTGCTCCTTTCCTATGCTGAATCTTCAGCTTATTTGGGCTCTAATAGTAACCCCTCAGCAGGGGCATCCTGAAATCTTTGTTGATGCAGTGGTTGTCCACACCATCTCTAGTTGTGTGTATTTTGCCCTAGGTTCAAAGGTCCTCATGACATTCCTTGGCCTCTAAAAAGTTTCCTTTTCTGGGAATTCACAGTTAAGGTTACACTTAAAAGAAATCCAAACATATTAAGGTATAGCATTACACAAAGTACAGAACAACCTTAAATCTACCCTCTAATGATACCACGAGGGGAAAATATGACAAAAGAAAGAGTGGGCTGCAGAAAGACCCTGGAGTCAGAGAGGGAGATGCACCAGGACATATTGGGGCTTCTCTGGTAGCAAACACAGATACTGCAGTCTTGAGCACCTACAGGTTCAATAGTCCTGGGCTCGCCTCCCTCCTAGGTCTCCAAGGCTCTTAGGACTGCTGTGAAGCTTGAGGCAGTGGTAAAATTCAGAGTGGTGCAGATCTCTCTGCCTTGTTCCACAATAAGCTAAATACAGTTTTACTTTCCTGCTGTTGTCATTCTTCTGCATGACCAGGTCTGTGTACAGCTCGAATTCTTCCTTCCACCAGATCTTCGCTGGGCTAGGTTTGTGTCTGCAAAATCCAGGTATCCAGGGGTTTCATACTGAGTTCCATGGCTCATGCTACCAGCTGTTGTACTGCAGAAAACTCACAGCTCAGACACTGCCCACACTAGAAATTGGATACTGAGCTTTTCGGTTTTACTTTTCAGCGTACAGATTTGTACCCTGGAACATTAGTAATTTTTAAGAGTACCTTGGTACAGTTGATGGTGTAAGAAATAGACAGGAAATGAGATAAGTGTAAGGGGAAGAAGATATTTCCTCTTTCAGATGTTATATTATTGTTGTTATGCTCAAATACCAACCCATTTTTTCTATTTTGCTCATCAGCTCATACCTTACCTTTTAAAAGCACTGACAGTTACCTTGGTTTTATTCTTCACCCTGAGCTTGCCTACCATCACATCTCTCCTATTTGTAAATATGCCTATTGCCATCTCAGGCAACACTGATAACTACTGTGACGTTCCTCTGGTGTTATCTGGACCAGTGATCTGCTAGGTCACTCTAATCCTTGACTCTGCGAGCCAGCCTTACCCTGCTCTCCTGTGAGAACCCCCACTCCCAGGAAGTTCATGCACAGCCTCTAGCATGTAAGCTGCTCCCAGCTACATGAGTGAGCACTTTTGGCCAGTCGCTGCTTGGATTGTGCAACCGAATGACGCTAGCCAATATCTCCGGTCCCAGACACAGCCCTTGGAATCTCTGTCTTGTAGTGTCCAGTTATGCCTGCTGGACACTGCAAGCTTATATGAGTTCATCAATTTAACAAAGAAATTGATACGCACCAGGCTTGTTATTCCAAGAGGAATCTCTCACCTGCTTCAAACCAAACACGCTGCTTCAGGTAGGGTAAACAAACAAATTTATTAACTACAAAAGATAGATTTTAAGTGATTATAAGTCAAAGAACAAGAAGTCAAATTTGGTCAAATGAAATAAAAGCAAAACACATTCTGAGCTGATCTTAACACTTTCAGTGCCCTTACAAACTTAGATGCTTCTCACCACAGGCTGGCTGGTTGCCCTTCAACCAGGCTCTCCCTTTGGATCAGTGCTTCAGTTGCTTGATGGTGATGTCTGTAGATGGAGGTGGAAAAGAGGTGGAGCATGGCAAACGTCTCTCCCTTTTATCATGTTCTTTCTTCCCTCTTGGCTTTGTCCCCCACTTCAGGGTCAGGTGAACATTACCTCATTGTAGTCTCAAACTGACCAAGGGAAGGGGGGTGACTCACTCGAGAGTCCAACAGATCCTTTGTGGCTGCGTAGGCTAGTATCCTTTGTTCCTGTGAGGCTGGGCTGGGTTTGTCCCATACATGCCCTTATGGCATGGTTTTGCATGGGCTTGTTTTAAGCCATGAGGACACATTTTCAACCTCATAATTATATACATGAAATTACAACCTATAACATTACTATAACTAACAACAATGCTCAGTGCATTATGAGCCTTCTGAAGACACCCGACATGACAAACTTTTCATTCAAACTTTGCATATCATAAGGATTGTGTGGTATAAGGATGAACATGGGAGTGCAGGGTGTTCCCCTAAGATACAGAGTGTCACAACTACTATCTGCACTCTACAGGTGTACATCTTCACTAGGAAAATGTGTGTTTTTCTGTGCCAGTGCAGCTCTAAGCAGGGCTCGATGGCATGGCGGAAAAAACAACTGCATGTTGCCTACATGGCAGCTTCCACCTTTAGTAGTACCATTGGAGCTGTATCAGTGCAAAAAAATGTTTACAAATGTTCCTAGTGGGGCCTCTGCTAGAATCTCCATCCATGATTTCAGTCTCCTCTTACTTTGACTACTGCAAGTGGCTTCTCCATGTCATCTCTCCTGACTTCAGTAAACACAGAATGCCTCTGTTCCCATGATAGTGATACGTTCTAAGAGCACATACATTCTAAACACATTCTCAAATGGATCACTTATCTCCCACATTTTTTTTTCTGGCTCTAGTCCAAACTTGCCCTCTTCACTTTTAAAATCTTCCCTGTACTTGGACTTTCAGAGAATGGATGGATATCCCAATTTTTGAACCCCAGGTATTTAATATTCCAATGTTCTATCACTTAAATTAATAATGTTTGGAGTCAAAATTTTAGCTTCAGATTTTCAAATTTGAAACAGGAAAATATAGCAAATGTACATTGTGGACTATGATAGGCAGGAGTGTGGGGCAGCAGCAGCAGCATTACAAAACTAGTCTAAATGGAGCAAAGGACTTTCTGTCTTTTTATTATGAATGTCAGACAGGATGATCCAAGCATTACATGCCCCACTGATCCCATAGACTTACCACCCTGGGAATATATATCAAAATGAGAAGAGATTTCCTTCTCCTAATATTGCAGTCAGACATGGGGTGAGATGGCTTGGTTCTGCCTCTGTTTTTCTGACCCACTCCTCCTTTGTGGCAAAACAGCAAAGAAGAAAAAATGGGGGTCTTTTGAATACTTTTTTAGTATGGAAATTTGACAACAGTGAAATTAGAACAAACTACTTCCAGCCCCTCCCAAAATGATGTCGGCAACACTATTCCCATTGAAATCTCTATCACCCACCAGTATCTGGACATAACTGTATTTAATGTGTAATAGCTCCACCTCCTCTTGTACAAGTATGATTGCTTGTACTGATCCACACATAGTCTAGAACAGGATCAGTAGGCAAATATTGTCCATTCTCTAGTGCAATGTCTCAGGGGAAGGTTGCTTGTACCAGTGTATCCATTTCCTGTGAGCTGAAACACATACAATCTCAGGAAAACATTTTTTTGTTCCACAGATGTAACATACAAATACCATAAAAGTGCTCTCTACTTTACATACGGAAGTTTCAAGATTCATGAGCTATATGAAAAAGTCCTTTTTCATATAATTTTCACATATATGACATACATATAACATATGTATAGACTCACATGTATAAAACACATGGTCTTACCATAGTGGATACTATGTATTTTGGCTGATGAGATGGGGAAGGAAAGCTGATTTAGAGTTTTGGCTTGCACTGAAGCATGTGATGAAGTTTTCATTTAGGCAGTACAAACTGTAGCAACACACTGAGAACTTTAGAAAAAGAAATACATGCACTGTGAACCAAACTCTGGTCAAATTGACCAGGCAAAGTTGCTAATCACTGCTATGATTAAGTATTATTGCTACTTATCCTCACAGCTTGTCATAAATATAAAGGGAAGGGTAAACACCTTTAAAATCCCTCCTGGCCAGAGGAAAAACCCTTTCACCTGTAAAGGGTTAAGAAGCTAGGATAACCTCACTGGCACCTGACCACAATGACCAATGAGGAGACAAGATACTTTCAAAGCTGGAGGGGGGGAGAAACAAAGGGTCTGTGTCTGTCTGTGTGATGCTTTGGCTGGGGACAGAGCAGGAATGGAGTCTTAGAACTTAGTAAGTAATCTAGCTAGATATGCGTTAGATTCTGTTTTCTTTAAATGGCTGAGGAAATAAGCTGTGCTGAATGGAATGGATATTCCTGTTTTTGTGTCTTTTTGTAACTTAAGGTTTTGCCTAGAGGGATTCTCTGTTTTGAATCTAATTACCATGTAAGGTATTTACCATCCTGATTTTACAGAGGTGATTCTTTTTACTTTTTCTTCTATTAAAATTCTTCTTTTAAGAAACTGAATGCTTCTTCATTGTTCTTAAGATCCAAGGGTTTGGGTCTGTGGTCACCTATGCAAATTGGTGAGGATTTTTATCAAACCTTCCCCAGGAAGGGGGGTGCAAGGTTTTGGTGAGGATTTTGTGGGGAAAGATGTTTCCAAACAGGCTCTTTCCTAATAAAATAAAACCGGTTAGACGTTTGGTGGTGGCAGAGAAAATCCAAGGGCAAAAGGTAAAATAGTTTGTACCTTGGAAGTTTTAACCTAAGCTGGTAAAAGTAAGCTTAGGAGGTTTTCATGCAGGTCCCCACACCTGTACTCTAGCGTTCAGAGTGGGGAAGGAACCTTGACACAGTTAAAAATACTGACATTCTAAAAATCAGAGAAAGTTTATCCATTCCCACTTTTACTTGACATTCAAGTCCTGATTTCAAAGATGGGCAAGTTTACATTGTTCATGCCTAATTTGTGCTTGCAAATGCCATATATGCACATACAAACTGACAGTTTGCACAATCAAATGTTCTATTATGCATCTAGCTATTTGCCCAAATACCTGATTTGAATGCACAGTCGTATGGTATTTGCATGAATAGAGTAAGCACATACAATTTTATACAATACCAATCTTTGAAAATCATGCCCTGGATGTTGATGATAATTTATTTATTACTAGAGTGCAATGCCTTGTTAAGTACTAAACACACAAACATCCTTTTTTTCTATTTTGAGCCATACCACTGGTTTCTTGATTCTTTTTTGCATTGAAAAATAGGGAAAAGGATTGGGCTACAAGCAAGGATTTCTGCAAAATGACTGTGTCACATAGGCCACATGCATATTGTTCAACTCCCCTCCATTAGGAAGAACATTGCTCATTTCAGATCCAACCACTGTTGTCTGGATTTAAGTATTTCTATGAGATTTGCAAGTCTTCCTCTAACTCCCTGTTGGTACATGCCATTTCAATATCTGGCAGCTGTAACATTTCAGATTGTTGTTGGGAAACATGGAGCTTCCTGAGTAGGATAAATATTCATGCTAATCAGAAAAATTATTTGATTCACTCATCGCCATTCTTCTCTTCTTTATATAGTCTCCACTCCTCTAACATCAGTCTCCTCTTAGTTCCTTCATTCAAGGGTGGCATGCAATGGAAGCTTGGGGAAGCTAACCCTCCCCAAACCTTGCACTGCCAGGGTGGGAGCATTGGCGGATTACCACACGGGCCCATGAGGCCTATGCCCAGGGACCCCGGCCAATTTGGGGACCCTAGAAAAATCTCCACCTGCCATGGCCCCAGGTTGGGGGCTGAGACGGAAGCATAGAGCTTTTCCAGTTTCGGGGCTGCAGTGGGGAGAGGGTAGAAAGGAGCAAGTAGGGATGGAGCCTTGGGGGAAGAGGCAGAGTGGGGGTGGAACAGGGTTGGGGCTGTGGGTGGGGCCTCCTCTAGAAGAGATAGACCAGGGGGCTAGCTTCCCCAAGGGGAAGCTGCACCCTGCTGCACATGCCTTCATTCATTTATTGGAATAGGCTTCCAAGGGAGGTGTAGAATCTCCATCATTGGAGGTTTGTAAGAACAGGTTGGACAAACACCTGTAAAGTATAGTCTAAGTTTACTTGGTCCTGCTTCAATGCAGAAGACTTGACTTGACGAGCTTCCAACCCTACAATTTCTATGATTCTATTATATGATGCTTGCCACATTCCTTCATCTTCAGCTACTTTCCATCTTTCTAATCTGAAACATTGCCTCTGTCTTTTAATTCCTCTATCCCTTATAATTACTCAATGTTATATGGTAAAACATTTTGTCTTAGTTTATATGATAGACAGTATACACATCCTCCCTGATTGAACTAACCTCTTTATCCCTAGCCTGATTCTTGCTTGCATATTTATACCTGTCTCTGGAAATTTCCACTACATGCATCCAATGAAGTAGGTATTCACCCATGAAAGCTCATGCTCCAATATGTCTGTTAGTCTATAAGGTGCCACAGGACTCTTTGCCGCTTTTACAGATCCAGACTAACACGGCTACCCCTCTGAAGCTAGTATACACATTATTGTTCTTATTTGTTTCTCATTATGATACAATGCCAACAATGTGCAAGGCACTTTACAGACAAATAATGAAGACAAAAAAAACCCAGATCCCAACCCAAAAGAGTTTACAGTCTAGATAGACAACCCAGAGAAGAAAGACAGGAAATGAGAAATAAATCAAAATAAATTGACTGAGCAGTAAAATTTAATTCTCATCTTGTTAGTTGCACATTTTTTCTTCAGAAGTTAAAAAAAATCTACCAAGTATTTTGCTTTTCAGTAGGATTTTATGAACAAGTCTCTGTGAAGGAGACTTTTATAGGCCTTTTCAAATAAATGCTATTTTAAGAATGGAACCAGAAGGAAAATAAAGTTGCTTTGACATTGTCTCATTGGGAAGTTACATAGATTTCTATAACATAAAAAGCAAGTGTTGCCTAGTAAACCGTGAGATCATAGCTGTAGGCATTAACCCTATTGATATTAGAAATAATATGCCACCAGATCTCTGCATTTCTAGGAACCCTCCATATCCTCTAACTTTGGAAGAATTAAAATATTCTCTTATTATTAAGTAGAAGATTTCTTTTGTTCAGAGAAACTTGTAGTTTTTGGATTATGCCAACCAGTGTTATGCCAACTCTTTCTACATAATGCAAGGCCACAGGGCTTTTGAAGGTAGAAAATCTGTCAGAAAAAGGTTGAAACAATTCAAAGGTGATTGTGGCCCCTGGTCCACTAAAGGGATTATAAGCAATTTGTATTGCCCCCGAAAACGGACAGTGTTGGTTGGGGTATGAGTATGGCCAAGATACCTCCAGGGTATTTTGATTTCAGATAGTCTCTGTGATGGGTTGCCCCCCTCCCCTCCATCCCCCAGGGGTGCCATCTGATATACTGGGGTACCACTGAGCCTGCCTGTTCCACCAGGCTGGGCTCACTCACCCTGTCCTGCTGAGCCAGGCCCTCAAGTCTCCTCCAGCACACACACGCACACACACAGGTGGGGACACACCCAGCTGCAGAAGAACACAGACACTGAAATCATCTCTGCATGGGAAGACTCAGCTCAGGAGTTGCCAAGCACTCAAATGCACACCCCCTCTGGGGTGCAAAATTGTCTTGTCTTGTGCAGCACATAAATCTGTGTAGTGTAAGCTCATGAAAATCACCCCCTCCCTCAATGTGGAAGAATTTATGCACAGCTTTTTGCCCATCCCTCCCCGCTTATGAATTACACAACTGGGTTTTAGAATAGACGAGACAAGTTTATTAACTTCAAAGGATACATAAGTGATTATAAAGGATAGCAAACAGATCACAGCAGATTACTGAGCAAATAAAACAAACATGCAAACTAAATACATTAAAGAAACTGCTTACAAGTGGTAGTTTCTCACCCTAAATGTTGTTTTAGGCATTTCTTTCACAGGCCAGATACCTTTTCCGGCCCAGGCTCAGCTCTTCTCCCACTGCTCAGTCCTTGTTTCTTAGATCTTCTCAGCAGTCATCCTGGGTGGAGATTCAGTGAAGTGAAGAGCCCTGATTAACTCACTTCCCTTCCTTAAATAGGGTTTACATATGGCGGGAATCCTTTGTTTCCCAGTTTGTGGAAAAATACTAGCAGGCCAAAATGGGGTCCAGTACCAGGTGACATGATCACATGACCCTGCAGTGTCAAAGTAGCATCCCAGGAAGTTTTTCAGGAAGGTGGAAGATTAGCATCTTTCAAAGTCCTATTGTCCTTCCTAATGGCCCATTGACAAACCAGACCGATTGCATTTTGTCTGGAGCGCGTTCCCCAGGTGCAAACACTTTTGTAATTGATACACAGTCCATATTCCTAACTTCAGATATAGAAATGATACAGGCATACAAATAGGATAATCATATTCAGTAAATCATAACCTTTCCAAAGATACCTCAAATGACCCATCTTGCATAGAACACTTTCATTTCTGAAAATGGGACTTAGGTTCCTAATTCACTAAGATACTTTGAAAATTTTATCCATAGATATATTTGTCCAATTTCTAATGCAAGTATTGATGACCCAGGTTTAGAAAAGTGATAGAGCTGTAATCAAAAGGCTTTTGGGCACTAGTCATATGCCTATTCCATCTTTAGCTTTTTTCATATTGTAGAAATTACAGTAAATCAAATTTGTGATGATTTAGGGCCTTCTCAATTTGAAATTGATGAGAAGTTTGAAATTGATGGGATTATGCATTTGATTAATTGTTCTGATTCAGGTGGACTTCACCATAATAATACTTTTTTTTATTCTTTATCCGCTACATTTGATATGTTCACTCAGTGGGTCATATTGTGATGGTTCGTGGCCTGATCCAAAACCCACTGCAATCAATAGGAAATCTCCCATTTACTTCAGCTGGTTTAGGTTTTGGCTCTTAATCACAGTCTGGTTTCCATGAGCAGCTACTCTAGCTTTGATCTTATGTTGCAAAATCACATCCACTTCAAGTCCATGGACCCTTTTAAATTGGGGATCACTCAAATGAGCACTGGAATGTTCTCCAGAGCTGAGTCTCAGGTCTCTCCCATTCCTCAATTTTTTATTTTTACCTTTCATAAAGAATAGTTATTATATGAATTAAATCCAGATTTACTTTTTTTCCCCTTCAAATATTCAGGGAACAGACTCTTTTGCTGTTTCAGTGGCTGACTGAAGTAAATAACTGAATGTCTATTTTTGTATTTTATTTACAGAAGAGTAGAGAATATACCTTCAGGAGAAGTGCAGAAGAAAATTTTCTAGTGAAGTATATGACAAGTCAATTCCATCACAAGCATTGACTGAGAAGAAAAAAATGGACAACAAGCATATGGCATTTTTATAGGTCTACTTATTACAGCAAAATCAAACATTGTGTACCCTCTTTTTCTCCTGTGGAACAAGCTATCCATAATTTGGCCCTGCGCTTACTTAGCTGCGCTACCAACCTATCAGGAAGTTGATCTCAGTCTTAACTCTGCTAACATGCACAACCTTTACTGCCCACCAATCAGCTGCTTCCTCAGGCAGTTTCCTTCATGTTTTCTCACTTGTGGTCCATTGTGAATGGCAAAATCTCCCCCTAAAAATCCATAAGGCCATTTGTTTATCCTCCTTGAAACCCCTTCTCAAGACTCGCCTCTGTCATGCTCCTATAATATCCTGCCAACTGAACACACCTAGCCTCATTGTTAGCAATGATTGATCTTTACTGTACAATACTTGCTTGTGTCACTGTTATCTTGTCATCCTCTTTCTTCCTCCTCTTCTTATCTGTTTCATCCTCTGGTTGTGTCTTGACATGAGACTGTAAGCTCTATGGGGCTAAAACTCTCTCTCTCTCTCTCTCTTTTGGCTTAGTGTCTGTACAGCCCCAAGCACAATAGAACCACGAGGCCTCTAGGGGGTAACGTAATCCAAAAAATAAAATAATAATAAACCTGAAAGGACGATCCTTTGCTGCTGTAAGTCAGTGTAGATCCATTAGTTTCAACAGAGCTACTCTGGTCTGCATGAGCTGAGCATCTAACCCAAAGACTTTGGCTAACTTCCTACTTTTTTGTGGTGCCTTTATTATTGTTCCAGAATAAAGGTAGCTAGCCAGGGTGGATTCCTAGTTAATCCTGCTTCAGAGTATTCTATAACATTGTGATAAAATCATGTACTTTAAAATAAAAGGAATTTTCCTCTGACAAATTAGGTTATTTTGCTATGGAAAAACTTTCAGAAAATAAACCTTGAAAAATTTATATCTGTGTTAATTTGCCTCAGGAATTGTCTGGATTTTATCTCTGTCAATATTGTTAACCTCTCTTAGCAAAGTGATGCTCCTTCTCATGAAATTTCACTGTCTGTCAAGAGGTCAGCACAATTAACTTTGACTCTTGTTTACATTTGTAGGCTCAAGTAAAGTATTTAGTTAAATGTTATTTTTAATTTTATGAGGAATATTCAACTACCCAGACATATCTTGAGAAAATAATACAGCAGGCACAGATTATCCAAAAATTCTTGGAATCAGGGCTGGATTTACACCTTATGCACCCCTAGGCACAGCATTTTCAGCACCCCACTCTTCCGACAGCTGACCTTCATTTTTTCTGTAAAAAACTGTTAATGCACTTTTAACTTTTAGGAGCCCCTAGGTACGTGCCTTCTGTGCCTAACTGGAAATCTGGCCCTGCTTGGAATGCATTAGATACACATTTTTATTAGAGAAGGTGGAGATACCACTAGGAGAGAGGCTTTTCTAGATTTTATTCTGACAAATAGGGAGGAACTGGTTGAGAATTTGAAGGTGGAAGGCAACTTGGGTGAAAATACTCATGAAATTATGGAGTTAATCATTTTAAGAAATGATAGGAAGGAAAACAGCAGAATATAGAAAATGGGACTATAAGAATGCAGACTTTAGCAAACTCAGAGAATTGGTAGGTAATATCCTGTGGGAAGCAAGTCTAAGGGAAAAGTGTTTTCAGGAGAGTTGGCAGTTATTTTAGAGAGATATTATTAAAGGCACAAAAGCAAAGTTTCTCAATGCATAGGAAAGATAAGAAGTCTGGTAGGAGACCACCCTGGCTTAACCAAGATATCTTCAACAATCTGGAACTCAAAAAGAGTCATACAGAAAGTGGAAACTAGGTCAAATTCCATCTGTACTAACAGCTTATTATTCATAGAACCTCAGGCTATTTGAAATTGTTGGAATATTACAGTCTGCATGGAAAGTCAACTCAACCTTAATTACAGGAGCACTACCTGCATTATTACAGTAACAATTTGCTCTGTGATTCTCTTCCCAATCATTTAAAGCTGTCAATCCATGGAGTTGAGAATTAAGTTAATAACATCTTACATAGCCACCTCTGGGATGAAGTCTGATAGTTTAACCAAATGCCGCAATGCTATACATCGATTTAATGCAAGAGTAAAGAAGAATATAATATCTAACTGAAACTGTAGAAGGAATTTTAGAATTTAATTACCAAAAATAGAATTTGCTCAGGCCACAGGTGCTACATACCACCCTAGTCTTACAAAAAAGTGCCATGGAATCCTTAATGATCACCAGAGGCCAAGACCTCAGTTTTACATCTCATCTGAAAGACACACCATATTCCAATAGCTGTCCTACTGCTTTAATATGGACTAAAAGAAAAATACCAAATGAAATATTAACATTTCATGCAGCACATAGGTGTTCCTGGGAGGTCTCTCATCTGAGCATTGAGCAAGTCTGACCCTATTCCTCCTGTGACTCACATCAGTGAGGTACTAGCCTTTCCCCTTGTGCTGCCTCATTCCCTCCCAGGACAAGGTCTTGTCTACATTTGCTGCATTGTGTAGGGTATGTGTAGTTACATGCCACATTGAAAAGCAGGCTGCAACCACACTGTGGTGTGTAGCTACACGTGGCAGTGAAGGGATCTGGCTGGGGGAAGGAGAGGCAGTGGATCAGGGCTCCAGTAGTGGGATGCTACACTGCTTAAAATTTCAGTGTAGATGTGGGAGGCACAGTGTAGAGAGCCATGTAGGATACATACTCTAAGGTTCTGGAATGTCTGTACTCCAGTCACCTAAGTAGTGCCTCACCATCTTTGCTTCTATTTATACACGTGGTAGCTGAGCGTGCAGTGTCTGTACTCTATACGCTGCTGTAAGTCTAGATATAGAAATACATCTCTTTAGAGCTCACTTTAAATCCTTCTGTTCTTCTAGAGCTTATGATTGTCTCTTCCTTTTCTTTCATAATGTTTTGGATGAAGGAAGCTGTATGAAAATGTATTGTGTATTGTAACATTTTTCACTAATGGAGGACCAGCAGAGCTGCAGTCAGTATATAGGTTAATGGAGGGGCTACATTAAATTTGTGTACGGATCAGAATTTCACTGCTGGTTGTCCCTTCCCTACAATGAATTTAGTGGGAATGTCTGGTGCAGATGATTAAGGACGTTTTGACAAATTAAACTCAGATTTCCCCTTTTTTTATATGTTTCTCTCTTACGTGTAATTTCATGTTATTTGTGTTTAGTTTATAATGAGATTACCACAAGAACCCTTTGGAAGTCCTTTTATGTTAATAAAAAGAGAATGTCTACAAACTGCAGTAAGAATAATATTGACACTCAGGTGTCTTATGCACAAGCTCCTAACTACTCTTTGAAAAGAAAAAAAATTTTTTTTGTACTGTTATTTCTTTAGAAATGGAATTCTTCTGTTCTAACGTCTATTAGGAAGCATGCCATTTGATTTTCAAAACCAATGAAATTTGTATCCAAGGAAGCATGATTTTTCATTTATACAATGAAAGCAAAACCCCCATTTCCATTATTAACTCTCATTATGGGAAGGATCTGCAGGGGAAGATTGAGTACCATCATCTTCTGCAATGTTGTATCTCCACACAACAGTTTGGAATTGTCCTTTAAATGGTTATTTATTGTTTGTGTTACAGTATTGTCTAGAAACCCACATCATGCAAGGCATGGGACCCATGCATAACAAAAAGATGGTTCTGCTCAAAAGAGCTTACAATCTAAGTAGTGGGGTAACTAAGTCAGTGGGGTAACTAAGAACAAATGTACATGAAAGGGGCATTTTCAGTTCATGTCCAAGAAAATAAAATATTGCCCCCCCAAAACAGAAAATGTAATACCCTCAGAAAGTATATCCAAACAAAATTCTTCTTTTGCCCTGTAAGAAACAATAATAAATCTCAGGTTTCAGAGTAACAGCCGTGTTAGTCTGTATTCACAAAAAGGAAAGGAGTACTTGTGGCACCTTAGAGACTAAATAATAAATCTACAAATGTAGACTTCAACCCTACATTCCTTGCTTACCCCAAACTCAAACTGATTTCAGTGCAGGTGTAACAGGGCATAAGTTCCACCCATCCTGGGTCACTGCAGCAACCACTCAGACTCCATTCTTTTAGTGTCTACTCTGTAAAATGTATTCAAGTCTCCTCCACAATACCTGTCTAGAGCACTACAACAATTCTAATACCTATGACCCTATTGCTTTCAACCCCTGTTTGTCAGGGCCCTAGAAGGAAAAGGAATCTCCCTTCCTTGGGATCTTCTTTAGCCTGGACACAGCTACCCCTTCCACCTCTAACATGTCCTTCTTGCCTTTTATCAAGCTAGTCACTGATGGACCAATTAATTCTTTAACTCAGCCAGCCTCCCTGTCTGATTGGCTAATTCCTCCCTATTTCCTCAAACTAATTGAGGCCACAATGATCAGAGTGCTGATCCATCTGTTAGACCTCAGCATTCTCTCACATACTTCCCCCAGTTACCTAAAAGTGTTTTTTCCCTATCATGCCCTCCCCTCCTTGTAGGAGGTGCTTGCTTGGTTACATTCCCTTTTGTCCCCAGGGTGATCTTGTAGGATCCCCTTTCTGGGGTCCTTCCATCCTCCATCCTCAGAAATCATGTTTTAAGACTGGGGGACATACCCATAATTCGGTCTCCCCGCATAGATCTTCACGCCATGGACAACCTGTAGGCCAACTGTCCTTATCTTCTTCCCCCTTGTCTTGGGGTAGGGCCTGTTTTTGTCTCCTGTTCTCCTCCTGCCCTAAGGCCTCTGGTTCTCCCAGTTCCATAAAGTAGCCTCTAGATTCCTCCCCTTCCTTCGACACAGGTTCCCAGACCTGTCCACCTCCTAGGACTGAGTTTGGGCTGTTTTTCCACACCTCAAGCTTAGTTCTACCTTTTCTTTTTTCTCCCCCCTCTCTCCTGGAGCAGTTCTATTTTCCTTTTGGCTTGTATCATTCTGTCTAGGGTGGTCTGATTCTTTTAACTTGGGTCCTTCTTCCTCATTTTCCCCTTCATTGCCTATATGGGGCCCCGGCCACCTGCTTTCTTTCTGTAGGGGAGGGACTCCAATCTGTCTCCACTATGATTGGGTGGGATAGCCTCTTCACTACTCCCACCTGCTTCCATCTAAAATTTCTCCTTTACTTCTAGGGATACCTCTGCCACTGTGCAGTTTCCGCTCCCCAGAATGCATTCTAACTCTATAGTCTCCCCTGGGGAGCCTCCAGTGGGGCTTCACTAAAAACCCCCTGATCAATGAACATCCTGAGGCCATGTCCATGATCACCGTTTGGCATCTCCTTCCCACCTTTATATTGATGGTAGGTGTTTTCCTTTTTATCCTGCCTTGGAAAGTCCCAGAATTGAAACTCACATTGGAAACAATGTGGGAAACTCATTGAAGTCACAGTGATCAGAATGCAGACCCATCTGTTACACCTCAGCACTCTGTCACAGTAGAATAGGGCATTTGTGACATAACAAAAGTAAAGTGTGTTAAAAGTATTTATGAACTTCAGAGAACTATTGGGTGGACCTTTGCCTTTCTATGCAGTATCTCTGTGACAACATAATCCCTGTATCATTTCTTTGGCTCTGGTCCTGCTCTCCGTGACAATTACAGCAAAACTTTCATAAAATTCAATTATGTAGATTAGGACCCGTTATGCAGAAGACATTTGGAATAAAAATATATTTGTTGGTTATGATTATGGCTTGATGTTTAGCTGTACTGTAGATGTACCATCTTAACTGGATAATTGTTCAAGTGGAATATTTAATGATTGGGTGTTCTTCAAATATTTTGTGTGATGGCTGGTCCAATGTAATAGAGTATTTATATTAATAATTTTTCTAAGTAGGGTGGTATAAGAGACTCTGAACTGGGTATAATTTTAAAATAGAAAATTGTTCCCTGTTATATAATGCATTACAAATTGTCAGTGCTCATGGCATCTATTCAGTCTTTCAGGAAAACGTTATTCACAGTGTATGCCAAAAGGAATTAATAATAGATCATCCATAATCTTAGCCATTGAATATTTTGTTGAGAAATGGATTAACTTTCAATTTATATAGGGAAGTATTATCAAAATCCCCTTCATACAAATTAGCAAATGATGGTGTTTCAGCAGTCTGACTATATTATCACTGAGCCTTTAGTTTGAAGAAAAAAATCATTATCAAAAAGAAAATAATCATATTTAAGGACTACTTCTAACGGGTCCATTTAAAATTCAGTAGGAGGTTTGTTTCTATTTGTTCTTCTATTTAATGATGTACATGTAATATGAAGATCTTCACCTTGACAAATATTAGTGTAAAGAGAAGAAATACCTTAAGTTACTAACATGCTGAAGTCTGGAACAAGATAAAACCTATCACTAACAATGAACAAGAGTTTTCTAACAGGACAATATTATGTAGAATGGACTCATAAACCTTACGACTACAATGGAGAAAATCAAGTAGCTGCCTGATATTCAGACAAACTACTGGGAAACAGAGACTCCTCGGCAAAGGGTCCAGTTCTTCACAAAGAACTTTTACATCAGATCCAACAAACTCACTACACCAAACTCACTGAAAAATAGAACATAGCCCTGGCAGCACAGGCTAGCTGCCCCAAGCATGTGAACATCAAAGACTCACGGTAAGTTCTTGGGGCAGCTAGCCACCCCTCTTGTGCTGCCAGAGCTATGCTATTTTTTGCATGCTAGCTCAATCAGAGCAGCCACAGTATGCCTCCTCGAGCTGGGAATCCCATCCCCAGCTCAAAGTGCAGACATATCAATGATACTTAGTTACTTAATTCTGAGGTGCCACTGACATTCTCAAAACCACCACTTGTCAGGAATCAGGGTCTGCAGCAGAACTAGTCTCCAGGCAGCCTCATTGATACAAGTGGCCTGCAGCAGGCTGCCGTATTGGCCACGCCATCTGATTGGCTGGAGAGGCCAGCAGGCTGGCTCTTAAGATGGCTGCTTAATGTTGTGATTGTCCCTGTATTACCTTGTTCCTGCTTGCACCCCTCCTTGCCTATTACCTGGTGTGTTTCAGTTCCTGACCTCTGGCTTGACCTACAGCTTTGTTATCTAGCTCCTGACCTCTGGCTTGGCCCTTGGTTCCAGCTTCTGACTACTGACTCTGGCTCTGACTACTAGGTCTGATGCCGGCTCTGCCCACTGCACTAGACTGCCTGGTTGGCTGACACCACTCATATGGGTTCCAGTCCCTATTCCAAATCAGGCAGTGTAGACATTTGAATCAGGGTCTTCCATGCCCTAGGTAATTGCCCTAACCACTGGCCTATTGGTTATAATGCGGTAGGCTTCTCTTTCTTCTTTTCTGTTTTTTCATGAAAAAAGGCTGACCTGACTTAGGTGCTTAATTCCAGGAGAGGTTTTAAAATTTAGAATCTTGAGAGGAGATAGCCACCTGCCTCTGCCCTGTCAGTCAGATGCCTAAGGCCCAGATCAAGGGGAGTTTTCTTTTCATTTCACTCCTGCTTGGCTTACGTGGCTCTGTGCTCATCTTACTGGGTTCTGAGGATCACTTTCTCAGGTGCCTCATTCTCCCCATGCATTCTATGGGGAGCTGGGGCCCCTAAATTGAGGCTCAGGATTGCCTAGGTGGCAGGGTACCTAGGAGTTAGGTGGTGCAATGCTTAACTCCCTTTGTGGCTCTAACTCAAGAACACTAAACCTGAGCTGTGCAGTTGAAGCTAGCTATGGAGAGACTTCTATATCTCCATAATGTAAGTCAGGGTAGTCAACAGGTGGACTGTGGGCCAAATCCAGACTGCCAGACACTTTTTAAGAGACCTGAAAATTTTATTTACTTATTATCATTTTATTTTATTATTGTTTTCTTTGGAATCTGGACCTTGACTGTACCTTGACTGAGAAATTTGGACCTTGACAAAAAATAATTGCGTACCCCCGATGTAAGTTATTATGCATTAAGAGAAATATGGTGATAAAGTGTCATCTTTCTGAGGGGATAATACTCAGTGTTTTGTGTTGGTTGGCTGAAATGCTTTGCTTGTGTAATAAGATATGGCACATTATATTTACATTTCTCATTGTAAAGGAGATCCATTTAGTACAATATGGGCAATTATACCAATTTGCAGTCAAGATAGCTAAGAAAAATAAAACATATATTTATATAGTGATCCTTAATGATTATTGACATTGGCAAATTAACATTTCTAACTAGTTTTGTTATTTAAAAAGTAAGTCGATCACCACATAACAATCATATGTCATAAAAGATGACAAGTGCAATGTTTTGAAAACAGAAGCAGTGAAAGGTTAGGGCACTCCCAGGTGCCTTACAAACACAAAGCACATGGACAAATGTGCTGTCAAGCAAAAGGAGACTCAGAGTAAATCAAATAGCTGCCCACCATGTCCTATTTACCTGAGGATGTGAATATATTTATTTATTTTCTTCCGATTTATATTAACCATAAAACTCCTCCTATACTTTCTGGGTGAACTTCTCTCCTATACAAAGGGCCAGCACAAGGCCCATGCGCAACTGCAGTCCTATTTAAGCCCTGTTAAGTGGTGCACTGGCCTTGGGTGGGCTCTACCCTTTAACACACCTTCCCATAAACATCAGCCTACTCGTGTCCCCTTCCTTTCCATCAGCTCACATAAAGAACTAAGTTTTGGAGCATCCTCAAGGTCAGCAAACTTCACTTGTTTCAGATTAAGAATGAGAGTAGATTCCAAAGATCAGGGCACCCATGGAGAACAGCCTGCTGGTATCTTCTCTCTTTCATAGTTAGGGTAGAGTTGAGTGAGTATGGATTTTTAAGTTTGTTGGCAATTCTGAAAAGTAAGAAAAAATTGTTTTGACTCAAACCAAAAATTTTGACAAATCAAGAAGTAAAAAAATGTATTGACCCCAAATGAAACATTTGGTTTTGATTTTTACCATTTTTAACATTTAATTTAAAAAGGAAATTTAGAAATGAAAAGTTACTTTGAATCAAGAAAATACAACATATAGTTTTTAAAATGTCAAAACATTTTCTTTACATTTTTTCAGAATTGTTTAAGGTTTTATCTTGACCAAAAAAAAAAAAATTAGTGTCATACAAAAATTAGCAAAGTGTTTCCATGTTGCTGAATCTGCAATTTTTGCTGAAAAAGTTTGTTGAAAAACTGTGCCCAGTTCTAACTGAGGGTGCTCCATCTTGAGCACCAATGCTGATCATAACTCTGGCAGTATGGGAGAGGGATAACTGTAATAGGGAGGCTTTCAGGACGGACTATGGTAAGTCTTTTATGGTGTAGCATCCAAGTCATATCACAACCTGAATAAGGGAGGTGTAGTAGAGTATTAAAGCACTATATGCCTTAATAGTGTTTATCTGGAATAACTTCAGGGTTTGTGTTTTGGCTGGTGGTCCATATGTGATGGGCAGAATTTGATTTGCAGGATTATAGCAATAAATTTCAACCACCAAAGGAGTGCAACATTATTGCTGTTAGAGCAAAGAATTTTGTGGGGATGTTTAGAAAGTATCCTTCCAATGGCAGAAGCAAAATGAAAAGGTAAAGATTTAAATACCTCTTCTCTTCTATTGTTAATATATATATTATTTGTTATTTTTAAACCATTCCTCTCTTTTTTTTATGGTTCCTTGGACTGTTTGGACCTTCCTCTAATGTTGTCCAAAGAAATCCTCTTTCAGCAGCTGTGTGTGGCCCAGCTGTCAATTTAAACATTTTCTTTCATAAGCTAAATTTGGACTATTGAGCAGTTCCTAGTTATTTTTTCCCTTCAATTCAGTGAGGTGTAAAGTGTTTGCAAGGGCTACAAACTGCTGCTGCAAGGGCTGCTTAGCACTTTGAGGGAGGGAGTTTAAACTATCACTTTCCTGCTTTATACACTTACTTTTTCCTGAACGCTCAAGCCTGGCATGGTGCAGTATTATCTCTGTCTTCCCTTGTTGATTTTCAAAACCTCCCTCCTCTATGGACATAAGGGTTTGGGGTGTTGGAGTCAATGATTAGGTCCCAGCTGTGCATTGTTGGGAGCTGGTGCACAGCTGTGACATCAAAAAGTCCAACCTGGCAATCAGAATGTGGCTTTGCACAGTCCGTGTCTGCAGCCATATTCTAATTGTATTTACAGAGTGGCAGTTGAGGGTTTGTGGTCTGTACTGGAAATGTGACTGATGTATTGTGGTATGGCAGGATAGGGATGGTTACAGGTGAATATACACAGCAGTGGTTCTCAGACTTTTGGAGCCTAAGACCCTTTACCATTTGTTCCTAAAATTCAACACTGATCTAGCTAATACAATTATGAATGCCATTAAAAGTGTGCTTACACACATGTATTCAGTCTCATGATAGTTCAAACTGTTTTTTTTCAAGGTATGTTTTGCATCAGTAAGGTGGGCTAGGTGATATCTTTAAATCTGCCTGCAAGATACTGACTAATTTGCAGATGGGAGAATGAATCCATTGTAAAGGCACCTTGGAGCCTCTTTCTCTGAATATTATTTTTAAAAACCTGCTGTTCTGGGCAATTTTCAAAAAATAAGGAAAAAAGGTCTTTAGAAATATCTTTAAGAAATATCAAATGTCAGCTTCAGCAGGGATAATTTAGAAGTATCTGGAGGAAGTGTTGGATTCCAGAAAATGAGGGATATCGCATGCAAACATACATTTAAACCTTGGGAGAACAAACTGGATGTCAGGAAGGCTGTGGGACCTCATGAATCACCTGACACCAGTTTGAGAGCCTGTGGGAGAGAGGATAGGTGCAGAAGCGTGCTCAAGATTAAGGCTGTTTATGGCATCTTTAACTATGACTTTCCAAACTTTCATATGTTTCCATTTTTAACTTCTGACTCTCTACCTTTTTGATAACTGCAACATTCTAATAAGGCTTTTTCTTAATTAGCCAATGCATATTAATAACATTAGATGTATAAAAATCAAGTTTTTTGTCTAGGAACTTCCTTAGTTTTGTGATTAAAGTTGTTAAGAAAAAGTACTGATACTTTTGCTAAGTGGTAGTAAGACTATACTGTAGAAGAAAGCTGTGTTCATTGGTATATTTTAGTTTCCAATTTCCCAAAACTGCAAAGTTTCTTTGAAGTTATGTTTGTGGTATTCTTAAATGCAATCAAACAGGCTGGTTTGGGGTCTGTTATTGCAGGCTTCTTGAATTACATCAGGTTGGCTTGTTCATCTCCAAATTTTAAGAAGTCAATAAGCTACTAGTCCTTCAAGCTGAGTGTTGCAATTCACAGACTTCTGAGAAGTTCAAAGATCTGTAGAGAATAACTCAAACATTAACCATATAAGCTACCCACAAGGAATTAGTTCTCCTACAGCACATATTAATAAAGTAAAATTAAAGTTAATAAATGGAGATGAGATTTCTACATAAGTCAGGTTTATTCAAAAGTGAAAGATCTCATTTTTTAAACTCTACCATCTCTCAAATGCCTTGGTCAATTAATTTGAAACTTTAAATTAAAAAAAATATTCTTTAACAACACAACACTTACGGGGAATTTTAGGCAGAACAGATCGTTTTGTTTGTAGGAATTAGAGAAGGAGGCCAAAAGTGGGTTTATAAGCTAGTTACAAGCTTCACTACAGAGTAAGTACCATGACTCCATAATACTTCTGGGCCAGATCGTGCTAGGTGTAGCAGAAAGATACGGTGGTATGCAGCTGCATCATTGCAGGGGAAATGCCTCCCTGAACTCTGAAACATTCTGAGAGAGAGAGAGTATCCTGTGCAGAGAGTCAGCACAAAGCCTCAAACAGGAGTTAAAATAGCTCTTGTGTGATACACAGGACTTGTGCTAGCTCTCTGCACTGCAGTAAATTTTACTCAAGGAGCATGCCCATTACAATGTCTCTTTATGTGATACATTCTGCTCCTGTGTGGGTGCTGGCTCTGCTCTGTGGGCCATGGCCCTACCATACCCCCTGTCTCCAGTGGCACACTGGATGTCCTCATGGGAATAGACTTCCAATCTCACTTACATTGGCGTAGATCAGAAACTGTACAGAAACCAGCAAATTTATGCGCCACTGTAAAACTATTGTAAGTGAAGGACAATCAGGTTCAGGAAATGTATCTAACATTTGAATTCATCTCTAGGCAAAGTTTCAAAGATGTTATAGGGTAGATTCAAACTACTGATAAATTAACCAAATTAACTTAGAATTTATAATAACTTGGAAAGATTCTGCGTTTGTCATACATTTCAGTGGCAGTAGTGTTCCTTGAGTCCTACTCTACATCATTAGACTGTCAAAATGGCAGTTTCTTATTTGACATTTACTCTTTTTTGTTGGGGAATACTGAAGACACTTTAGATTTGTTTATGTAATTTACTCTTTGTAATTAGATGTAGTGGTTATACCGGAGTTTCTTTTAAAACTCAACATTTATGCTGAATGAGAGAAGCTCATAAAATGACAACCTGCTTTTAATAGTAACAGCCATTTAGTTAATTCCTGTGCCATCAAAAGGCCAATAAGTCTATGTTCAGAAATCACACTGTAAAAAAGGCAATATGCATATAAATAGTATTCCATAGTTACTGAAAAACTTGTAAAAATGCTTACAAGATAAACCTTTATTGTAATTCTCCCAGCAAACACAGCTTACTTTTAGAAACACAGAAATTAAAAAAAAAAAAAATTCTTGCAGGCTTGCATAGATAAGTATATACTTATGAATTACTCGTTTTTCTGTGTTGAGAACCATTTCATAAATGTTTGACAGTCCGTCTGGTGGCTGACAAGAAGCTGAGATCCTGGAAGTCCTGGGAATGCTGGCTTCTAAGTTCCAAGGTTCCTGTCTCAGCCAGTGCTTCTAGGGCTTCCAGGCTCCTGGCTCCCCTTCAGCCCACCAGGCAGAGTTTCATTTTGAACAGGAGTTCTGAAACTTCATTGCACTGGGACCCCCTGAACGGTGGGGCTTGGGCTTCAGCTCCAGGCCACAGAAAGTCTAATACCAGTCCTGGCGACCCCATTAAAACAGTGTCACGATCCACTTTGGGGTCCTGACAGTTTGAGAACTGCTGGTTTAGAAACTTTTTTTTTTTTAAACAAAAGTTTCCAACTTTGTTCAGAAAATTTTGATTTTTGTTCCAAATCAGAATGAAATCAAATTTCAAAATTTGAAAATCCTCTATCAAACGGAACTACTGCTCTCTGCACAGCTCTACTAAAAACCCACCCTGCAGGGTCTTATTTTTCTAATAAGGCCAGCACTTCAAATTAATTCTTTAAATAATTTAAAACATAATTTACCTTTGTTTTTGGACATATAGAAAAGTTTATAGTTGAAAGAGAGGAGTGGGGAAATAGGGAAAAAAAAGGCATTATGCTTTTCCCTACCAGTTATGCATTTAGGTTTTTTTTTCAGCCTCATCACTGTTCATCAACAATTTATGCCTCCACATTTTTCAAAGTATGATGTTATTCCTTACAAAAAAAACCTAGACTGAATGAACTGAAAGGCTGTAAAGTGAAGTACTCAAAGGCCCCGTCTACTTGGGCAAGTTTCTGCGCAGTAAAGCAGCTTTCTGCAGTGTAACTCCCGAGGTGTACACACTGGCAAGCCACTTAGTGCTCAGAAACTGCACAGTTGTAACGCTTTCAAGAAAAACCAAACACCCCGACGAGAGGCGTAGAGCTTTCTGCACTGGGGCTACAGCGCTGCGATGCCAGTGTAGACACCGTGGTGATTACAGCGCTGTGATTGGCCTCCGGGAGGTGTCACACAGTGCCTGTTCTCACCTCTCTGGCCATTGGTTTGAACTCCACTGCCCTGCCGTCAGGTAAACAACCGTCATCCCCACCCCTTACATTCCTTTGCAAATTTGAAAGTCCCCTTTTTGTTTGCTCGGTGATGTATGCAGTGGTCTCAGCACATCCTTCCAGATGGTCATGCCTGTTCCACGCACCAGGCGATCCCCCACTTGGAGCAACGCCGAGTTGCTGGACCTCATCAGCATTTGGGGAGAGGAAGATGTGCAGTCCCAGCTGTGCTCCAGCCATAGGAATTATGATACCTGTGGACAGATTTAATGATGCATGATAGAAAGGGCCCATGACCGTGAGACACATTGAAGTGTAGGGTAAAAGTGAAGGAGCTGCGGAATGCCTACCACAAGGCATGGGAGGCAAACTGCCGCTCTGGTGCTGAGCCCACGAGCTGCTGGTTCTACGAAGAGCTGGACGCAATACTCGGTGGCGACCCCACCACTACTGCGAAGGACCCCGTGGATAGTTCGTTGGCTCACGTGCCACTCAAGAGTGGACAAGCCAGGAGGAGGAAATCTTGGACGAAGAGGGGGAGGGGACCCAGAGGCAGAGGATGACTCAGAGGACAGAGATGCATGCAGTCAGGAGCTCTTTTCTACCCCAGAGGAACCTAACCAGTCACAGCAGTCAGATCTTGGTGAAGCGCAAACAAGAGAGGAGGCCCCTGGTAAGTGGATCTGATTTGGGAAATTGCTGAAGCGATTTGTTGGGGGCAGGAGGGTTGCAGGAAGCTGGCTTGTCTCCCACCACATGCCTATTCTGAGTGGCGGAACAGGCTGTTGTTAGGGAGATTTCCGTGAAGTGAGGGAGTCTCAGAGATACTGGGCAATCCGCTGCCGCAGGTTCCTTGGCAGAGCTGCTTTGTTTCTTGCCCCATTAACAGTAACTTTCCCATGACACTGCGCTGTCGTGGATGGGGGTGGGGGTATGTGACGGGACACCATTGCTCCAATGGTAGACTTTCTCACTCCGAACTGGTTAGCAAGCAATCGGTAGCAGTCTGGAGTAGCCAGCTTCCACCGTGCAATCGCCACGCGCTTTTCCAATGACAGGGAAGCTCTCATTCTCATGTCCTTGCGCCTCAGGGCTGGGTTGAACTTATCACACAGTTCCATGAATGTGGCTTTCCTCATGCGAAAGTTCTGCAGCCCCCGTTCATCATCCCAGACCTGCATCATGATGTGATCCCACCACTCATTGCTTGTTTCCCGAGCCCAAAAGTGGTGTTCCATGGTGGTCAGCACCTCCACGAATGCCACAAGCAATCTCATTTCATAGCTACTATGCGTGGCGAGATCAGCATTGCACTCTTCATGATTTTGTAGTTTCAGGAATAACTCCACTGCCACTCATGACGTATTGGTCAGAGCGAGCAGCATATAGGTCAGCAGTTCGGGATCCATTCCTGCATCCTGAAAGAGGCAGGGCACACAGTACACAAACCGCTGAAAGATGGTGTCAAATGCCGACAGAAGCACAGGGATTGCTGGGATGCAAAGCAATGCATCATGGGGCATTGGGACTGGACCCAGGATGCCCCACGATCCCCTCCACCTTCCCACAAGTCTTAGTGGCAAAAGAGGAAGAGGTGCTCTGTGGGATAGCTGCCCAGAGTGCATCTTTCCAAATAGCACAGCAAGTGCTGCAAGTGTGAACATGCTATTGCGCAGGCAACTGTCAGTGTGAACACAAAACAGCGATTTTCCTTCTGCGCTCTCTGAGCAGCGCTGAAACTGCGGACGTGTAACTTTGCCAGTATAGACCTGCCCAAAGTCAGGAAATGACAAAATTAAGATGGCCTTCACAACCTTAACTTTGCCAACCTGTGTGCACAGTCTTTTATGATACAATCTTGCTATAGTTTCACAGGACCTCTGCCTCATTCAGCAGAAGATTTGCAGCTTTCAATTAACAAGGCAGTTCAATATTTCATTTTATCCTCATCATTCATTGCATGGCACCATGCATCATTTAAGGCCCCATCCAATGCCCACTGAAATCAATGGGATTTGTTCCATTTACATCAATGAGTACTGGATTGAAACCACCAGGCTGTGAAATAGAGAGCACTCTGGCCTGGATCCAACAAAACACTTAAAGTGCTTAACTTTAGGCAACCTTGCAACATTGAGCTGTTACTGTGCACCAGCCAACTGACTTTATTTATTGGCTATTCATCATTATGACCCCGATTCAGGGAAGCATCCATATTCAGGACTTCAATGAAACTTAAGCACATTTGTTTCAATGTTTAATGTTAAGCACCTGCTTAAGTACTTTCCTGAATAGGGATAGACTGAACTACATCCTTAACTAAATCAGGACCTATAAACAGCTTGGTATCTCACACATTTTGATGAATTTTTCCTCATAACATCCTGATGAGGTAGGGAGTATCATTATCCCCAGTTCAAAGATGCAGAGAGATTAAACGGCTTGTTCAAGGCCACACAGGAAGCCTGTGGTAGAGACAGGAATAGAACTCAAAGCCCTAGGGGTCCCAGTCCAGTTCCTTAATCAGATGGCTACAGTTAATATAACTTTTCACAGCAGCAGACTTGCTAGCCAGCTGCGAGGCAGTGAAAAGTAATATTAACAAACAACATAGAAATACCACTTTTCGCAGCAGACTTACTCAGCCCTGGCAAGCTGTGGGACAAATTAAGCCCTGGATGGAGAGGTGGTAGAGAGGCAGTGGGGGCAGGAGCAGAGCCATGGGGCCCAAAGCCCTGGGACCAGGGACCAGAGCTGAAGGACACAGTGGGGACCAGGAGCAATGGGGCGGTGAGTGCAGGTCAGAGCCTGAAGCTCCGCAGATGGGCAACGGAGCCTGACACCATACAGCTAGAGCCTGCAGCTCGCCACCCAGGGCTGAAGCTGGAAGCTCGCACCCCGCATCTCCTGGGAAAGTGGGAAACTTACCCAGCTGCCTGCTTCTCTGGCATTTGTGACTCCAGAGCGGGGCAGGGACAAACTGCTTCTTCCCTGCACACCCCTTCTCCCCACCCAGGAGACTGTGGCTGCAAGAAAATCTCCTGGTGGCCGCAAGTGGCCATGGTGGCTGCATATGAGAAACACTGATATAGCTGAACTAAGGGTAGCGATGGCGGGACGTTTTAGTCAAAAAGGCTAGTGTAGATGCACTCAATATGTCTACTTTGGACCCATGATCAAGTTGATTTTTGAGTAACAATGCCTAAAATTAAGCACAAATCCACTGAAGCAACAAGTGAAATGTGTGGGAGAGACACTAAAAGTGAGATGCAGCTACAACGAGGAATATAAATGCCAAGTTAAATGACAAAAGTTAAGAACCTAATAGCTATCTTCATCCGTCAGCTCATCAGGCCAGTGGGTAAGCTGGCAGGCAGACTCTGATATGTGCCTAGCAGACAGATTGTCAGAGCTCCGCCAGGGTTGTGTCAGATCTTTGTTGAAATCAAACAGTTTCCACAAAACTTTTCAATTTTGACAAATCTGCATTCTCCGACAGAAAACTGTTCTGTCAGAATTTCTGACCAGTTCTAGTTTTTTAGATTTCATCACATGCACTAGGTTAATTGAAAGAGGGAGGCATTAATGTTATCACAGACATCTCTCTTGAACATTGCTTTGACCTGTTCTCTCTCTCTCTCTCACACACACACACACACAAACAACATTTGAGTCACTTTACTAGCTCCTTTTTGGTTTGTGCATTAAACTCAAACTTGCTTTCAAGGTCTTACATCACACAGCAACTGTCTTCAACTTTGATCTGGTCTGCTGTTGCATTTCTACTCCCTTCCCTCCCGCATTGGTCTATTTGGTCTTGCTGTAGAATCACCAACAGAATATGAATGTTTTGCGCTTTAAAAAACAAAACAAGCAGATTCATGGGCTACACTGACATATATATGTTTAAAGAGTCAGAGACCGACTAATTTTAAAGACTTATGTACACTTGCTTAACTTTGCATGGTATGACTAATCCCGTTGAGAACAGGATTAGTTACAATGTGTAAAATTAAATATGTGCATAAATGGTTGCCTACATTTGTAATCATAGACCTATAATCTGTTTCTGTCCTTCCCTCTCCTCTTCCTGTAAATACAATGTCCTTCCTAGCCTGTTAAATCCATCAATTAGACTATACATTCTTTAGAGCAGGGGGCCTATCTTTTATTTGTTTTCTGTGGGTGCTATACATTTATTAATATGGAAGTCATATGCTTAGTGCAACCAGAAGTTATATACTTGATGCAGAAACGAGTGGCTGAAATTCAATGGCCTGTGTTATACAGGAAGTCAGACTAGATGAGCATAATGATCCCGTTAGCTTAAAAAAAAAAAAAACTATGAATCTGAGGCATGCCAAAAATACATGCCCTCTCTTATCTTATTGTGGCCTGAGGAAAGGTTCTATCTAGAGCTGAGTAGAGGATGACAATTCTGTTTTGTGGCAACTTTCAAGGTTTCAAACTTTGTTTTTGTTCCCCACTGAAATGAAAACAAAACCCTTTAAATTTTTTGTAAAAACAGAAATGTGTTGAAGTGTCCTTTTTCAGTTCAAAACCTGAGCTATTCAGGAAGTGCATGTGTGGGAGTTTTTCCATTTGAATCAGGCAGAGTAGGGACTTGAAGCTGGCCAGGACACCTAACCTATAATCAGGCTATAGAGTGTGAGAAACTCTCTCCTTTTCTCCCATCCCCAGCCTGATGAAAACTTTGTGGAAATGAGTACCTCTCTTTAAAACATTAGGACTTTGATGAAACAGCATATTAAAGTCAAATTTCATTTAGTCAGAAATGTTTCAGCCAGCTCAAGTTCTGTCCCTTGCTCTGCCATGTACCTGTCTGATATTGGACAAGGTGGGTGAGGTAATATCTTGCATTGGACTGACTTCTGTTGGTGAGAGACAAGCTTTCGAGCTTACACAAAGCTCTCCTTCAGGTCTGGGAAACTAACTCAGGACAGCATACACTTTAAATGCTTCATCGGACCAGCTGCAACAGTGCAGATCTAATGAAGATGCTCTAAGCTGACGAGAGAGAGCTTCTCCCGTCTGCATAGTTAATCCACTTCCACCCACATAGTTGCAGAAATTTAGTGCACTGGATGAGGTATATCACATATTGTGATAGGCATGTGTAGGACCCATGAAATGTGTGTTGTGGGGAGTGTTGATCATTGTAGAAGTAGAGCTAGGTCTGCAGATTTTGCATCTGTTGTTCTGGCAGGGTCTGGTGCCGCTTTGAGATGGTTTGTCCTTGTCTGTGGGGAACTTGCTTCTGGTGAAGAGCTTGGGGAGGTTGGGGGATTGTTTGAAGGCCAAAAGAGAGGGTTCCAAAAATATTTATTTCAGTTGGGTCCTCATCAAGTATCGGTTATAGTTGTTTGATGATACCCCATGTGGGTTCCAGTTCCCTAGCGAAGTCAGTACAAACTAAAATTTCATACAATGTGTTGTTTATACTGCTCTATATAATATTTATTTTACAGTTATGCGGTAAATGAGAAAGTAAGCACATTTTCAGTAATAGTGTGCTGTAATACTTTTGTATTTTCATGTCTGATTTTGTAAGCAAGTAGGTTTTAAGTGAGGTGAAACTTGGGGGTACACAAGACAAATCAGACTCCTGAAAGAAGTACAGTTGTCTGGAAATGTTGAGAGCCTCTGCCTTAGTGAGATACATAATTCAGCTCCAGTTAGAGGCTGTCTTGATAAATAGATGTTGTTTGGGTATTGTATAGCGTCGATGTGGTGGGTACTGGTATCATCATTTCTCTTAGAGGTGGTGGTCTGTGGGTTGTGGAGCAGTTGTAGCTGGTGCCACTTTTTCTTTTTGTGTTGGATGGCTGTCATCAGGCTTGTTTGATAAGTATTTTGGATTTCTTGCATGATTTCCAGGGAACTTTCCTGATTTTTTTTTTCTTCCAGTGTGTGGGAGCATGTGAAGATTTCTTGTTTGAGGAGTCCCTTCTGGAATGTGTGAGGTGCAGTAAGTGGTTCCTGTTTTTCTGAAGTCCATGTACAGTTATTCAGCATATTTGGAGTTGGATGTAGTGATCAAATGGTTATAGATGGTGAGACCTCTAGAGAAGCTTTGTTCTTGCATTTGCCCAGGAAGTAGATGTCACTGTTAAGTTTGCTAGCTTTTTTTCCATGTTGTGAAGTTACCATTTCAGATGGCAAAATTTGATATCTTCTATTGTTGTTTGCTGTGTTGTAGCAGTGTTGGGCCCAGGATATTAGAGAAACAAAGTGGGTGAGTAATATCTTTTACTGGACCATTTCTGTTGAGAGAGACAAGCTTTCAAGTTTACACAACTCTTCTTCAGGTCTGGAAAACTAACTCAGAGTGTCACTGCTAAATACAAGGTGGAACAGATTGTTTAGCATAAGTAATAAATGTATATCAAGGCACCATTCAAGGTAAAGTGGCCAGTTAACACCCCTCCACCATATGGAGGAAAGAAAGTGTGTATGTGGGGACTGCTGGGGGACAGCTAGTGTTAGTGGGTAACAGATTGTTGTAATAAGCCATAAATCCAGTGTCTCTAGTCAGACCATCACTTTGAGTGTCTAGCAAATTTATGAATTTCTTGGCATTTGGAGTGGTTACTGGATCTATTAAGTTTGGTGATCATTAGACAAGTCATTTAGGACCAAATGCTGATCTCACAGTACATTTTAAATAGTCCCATTGACTTAAAAGAGAGAGCAGGATTTGACCCTTCCAGTGAGCCTGATCCTAAACACAGTGAAGTCAACGGGAGTTTTCAATTGATTTCAGTGGGCTTTGGCCAGGTGTGTGTGTGTCATTTTCCTCATCTGTGAATCAGGAATAACAATATTTATCTCCCACACAGATAAACTCATTCACATATGTAAAGTTGTAAAGTTTTGAAAACTTCAGGGAAAATATGCTGTTAATATGCAAGGGATTGTACTTTTCATTGTTCATTAGAGGATGCTGGTGACATAACTCACCTAGTTTTCCTACTTGCTAAAATAATCAAAAGAGAAAGTGAATATGTGAAGAGAGAAGGAAAGCAGACACTTGTAAAAGACATTTTTGTAATATAATCATAAACTAAAGTAAACTATTCAAAATGTTTAATTTATATTACAGTAATTGAAACTGTATAAGAAATAACCCTTATTTTAATGAAATATTAATTCCACTATCAGAGAAAGCAATAATCATTATAGATGTTACATCTCCAATTCTAAAATTAATACTGAGAAAATAAACTACATTCATTGCAGAAACAACAATTGTATAACTGAACATTTCAGTTGAGTAATAATGGCTAGAATAAGCCTTGTAAATTGTATTGATTGATTATTACAGTTAGAATAATTATACATATGCAGCATTGGTTCAGGAATGCAATCAGAGGTCATTTGTCTATAAAATGATGGGATCAAGTAAGCGTCCTAGAGCCAGAACTATGTTAGAAAGAGGTAAGTTGCCTGAATGGCAGTGACTGGAAACATTACCCTGGGATGGTGAGGGAGTATGCATAGCACATAGAGGAGTGCTAAGGCTATGGGCTAACTAATGGCCCACACTATCCCTTTAGAAAAGATGCACCTTGTGCTTCTCCTAGTGCTGACTCCCACTGCTTGCTTTTCCATAGAGACCGCATGTGTATCTGAGAGAGCGAGCATTAAAATAGGTACCAGAAGTGTTAATGCTTCCCTCTTGCACTCAGGGAGCATTAGCTGCGGCTTTATTGCTGTCTCCTATGCAGCAGTGCTGGCAAGCAAGTATAACAATAGTCAGTGTAGTAAAAAGAAAAAGGAGTACTTGTGGCACTTTAGAGACTAACCAATTTATTTGAGCATAAGCTTTCGTGAGCTATAGCTCACTTCATCGGATGCATACTGTGGAAAGTGTAGAAGATCTTTTTATATACACACAAAGCATGAAAAAATACCTCCTCCCACCCCCTCTCCTGCTGGTAATAGCTTATCTAAAGTGATCACTCTCCTTACAATGTGTATGATAATCAAGGTGGGCCATTTCCAGCACAAATCCAGGGTTTAACAAGAACGTCTGGGGGGGAGGGGGTAGGAAAAAACAAGGGGAAATAGGTTACCTTGCATAATGACTTAGCCACTCCCAGTCTCTATTCAAGCCTAAGTCAATTGTATCAAATTTGCAAATGAATTCCAATTCAACAGTTTCTCGCTGGAGTCTGGATTTGAAGATTTTTGTTGTAATATCACAACTTTCATGTCTGTAATCGCGTGACCAGAGAGATTGAAGTGTTCTCCGACTGGTTTATGAATGTTATAATTCTTGACATCTGAATTGGTTAGTCTCTAAGGTGCCACAAGTACTCCTTTTCTTTTTACGAATACAGACTAACACGGCTGTTACTCTGAAACCTGTCATTAGTGTAGTAAAAGTAGATATTAACGAATTACGTCATTTCTTTTGTAATCTTGACCCATGCCGTTTGCCAACCCCAAAATGTTCAGCAGCCATGATGGATGCCCGAAGAATCATAAGATTGGCTTAAAAATCATGATTCTAAAAATACAGGTAGGGTGTTTTATTTAACCGCTGGCTTTTACAACTTGAGTTCACAATTGCAAACTTTTCCTCCAACCACCATGAGGGCTAGAAACATTTTTTTTGTTTAAAAACAACCCCACCCCTGAGATTCTGAGGTCTTCACATGAGTCCAGGTCTTTAAGAAAAAACACCAAATATTACAACTCATGGTCAAATCATGAGAGTTGACTGTGACTAAGAAACAAAAAGTCACTCTTATCAGGATTTGTCTCTTCCTTATTACAGCTCCTAAGAAGACTATTTTGTCAATAATTAAGCAAATGAAGCTACCTGAATCTCTCAGTCAGTTTCCTGAAAAAAGTGGGATTGCACAGAAAGTGCAGAGGATGAAATCATCCATACGGTTATATATACAAAACCTCACTAAGCTAGGAACCATCTGTAGGTGAGACCATTGAGTTACAGGATTGTGTAATAATGAAAAGTTCTGAGAATTTGAACAGATAATAGATGGACTAATGAGAGACGAAATAATTTGTGGTATTACTGATAACCAGGTCAAAGCAAGTTTATTGGAAGAAATGGACATGAATTTGCAAAGAATAGTAGTTATTTGCAGAGCTAGTGAAAATTATGCATCACAAACAGTGTGAGCAAACCAAAGAGAACAAAAGTGCATCTAATTAAAAATGCATGTCAAAGTATGAAGACAGAATACAAGGATAAATAAATAGTAGAGATGTATTTGCAGTAAACATGGCAGTAAACACAATTTAACAATAAGGTGTCAAACTAAAGGAATGATGTGTGATGCAAGCAATAAATTAACCATTTTGGAGAACTGTCAGCACAAAATGCAAAGAAATACAAAAGAAAAATTGTGAATATAGCATGAAGAAAAAGCTCTTACGATTATGCAAAACAGAATTCTTGGTTGAGGCTCTTAAGTTTACAGAGGGAGGTTCTGTAAGAGTCTCATTTCTAGTGTCAGAAATAAATGAACAAAAGAGATTTTCTAGATTGATTTTGGAACGCAACAACAAGTAGCTACATGAAGATTAGTGACCGGCCAATATGAAAAATGGAATCTGGAGCTTGCACTACATATAAATATCTCAAATTGTTAAAGATCCCATTAGGACACTTGAACTGGGAAGGAAATGGTTTTCCTGTTCTCTGAAAACTTGAGATATTGAAAAAAACCCCACCAAAACAAAAAACAAACAAACAACCCCGAACCCAAACCAAAACACACACACTTGAAACTGAGACAAAAAGTAAGTAAATAAATAAATAAATTAAATCTGAAATTGTGAACAAAAATCTGAAAAAAATAAAATTGACTCAGGGCAATCAAAGATTTGTTTTGATTTCAACCATTTTTAATTTTTTTAAAAATATAATTAGCTTAAATATCTAAAGTCATTTTGAACAGAAAAAAACAGACATTTTCATTTTAAAAATGCCAGGTACATTTTGACAAATGAGAATTTTTTGTAGATCCTTTCAAGTCAAAATTTCCTGCAAAAAACGTTTTGCTGAAGAATTCCCAACCAGTGCTCTTTCAGGATACTGTCACAAATCTGTCCTTGGGACAGCACCCCCATCAGGAGCTACAGGCAAACACAAGTGTGTAGGTCTCATTGCCACTGCCCCCACAGGCACTGCAGGGTGTGTCAGTCTAGAGGAACAGGCACTCAGCCCTCCAGCCAAAGCCTCCTGGATGTTTCTTCCCTTCTCGGGGTCCCAGATGAAACAAACAAACAAAACAGTCCACAGTCAGCAAACAAGGTTAAATAAAAGCATCAGGGAAAGAAAGAAAGAAAACCTGTAGGTAGCATCTGTCAGGATAGTGGGCTTCTTACTTCAGCCGGCCTTGGAAGTATCACAGTCCACATCAGAGTCCCTTGGCTCTCTAGTAGAAGTTTCAATGCCTTTCCCCTTCTTAGGCCAGAGGATCCATGTTCTCCTTTCTACAAGGGCAGAGGCTCTATTGGCTGTTGTGCTCCCAGAAAGTAGTCCAACAACCTATTCACCTCCCAGCTTGCCCCCAGCTGAGTGGAGTTTTCGCCTTTGAACTCCTACTTCAGTCCTAGCATGGTTTTCAAATGCGGAGGGGTAGGCCCCATGTGACTTGGTGGTGCCCGGGGCAGCCCTCACTGGAAATGCCAACGTCAGTGAGGTTGCAAAAGAGAGAGCAGATTACTCCCAAGACTGGCAGGTAACACTGAAGTTAAACTCCTCAACCAGTCACCAACTGTGCTTCTGATCCCCCACACTGGTTATCAAGAAGCAAAAAAGAAATCTTTATTGCATTCCAGTTCTTTGGCTCCCAGTCAGCACATAGGTCCAGTACAGTAAGAAGTTATTTAAACAACTCTGCTCACATATACAAAATGTTCTTCTGACCCCCAAAGGATCAGCCACATTACCACGTCAGTATAGGTTTGGATCTTACCCAAAATACCATGCTGCCAGCCAATCCTTTAGTGTCTAAAACTAAAGGCTTTTTGTAAAGAAAAAAGAACGAACAAGAAGAGAGATGTTGAATGGCTAAAACCATCACATACACACAAAGAATTCAAAGTCCATATATCAGGTTCCTAACAGTATTGGTGAGTTTGCTGGCATGCAAGTCCCTCTGGAATACATCCACAGCTTGGATGGGTCATTCAGTCCTTTGTTCGGAGCTTCATTTGTAGAAAGGTTACTCCAGAGGTAAGAAGCAGGAATGAAGACAAAATGGAGAAGATGCAGCTGCCTTTTATAGTCTTTTGCCATGCAGCTTGTGCTTCCTTTGTTTCAAACACAAGCTTCCCAGCACATGGCTTGGAAGCCTTAGAGTTCTGTCCATGGGCATGCATTTGCATGCCTGGCTGAGTCATAAAGTGTATCCCTTGCCTTTTCTCAGTGGGTCAATTGTATAGCTGACGGTCCTTAATGGGCCACCAAGCAGGCTAGGCAGTGCTGACCCAGAAACATAGCACAAGTTTTGAAATACAGACATACACATGCATATCTTAACCCATAATACAAAGGTGATACAAACATATAAACAAGATGGTCATATTTAACAAATTACAATATTTCTACAGATATCATACATGGCACATCTGGCATAACTCATTGTAATTTTACAATATTGGTGTTTATAGTATCCTAAAGTGCCCCACAGATTCCATACAGTGTCACAACCCCTCTAGCCCAAAGCAGCCCCTTCCATGCTGGTACAGGGTTTGTATATCTTGTCACAGAACTATAGAAGTACCACAGAACTTCCCAGTAGCACTGAGAAATAAAACAAAAGCTGAACTTGACTAGATGGTAAAATTATTAAGCAAATACAGCCACCACGATAAAAGCAAAGAAGTTAATGAATTATATAGATCAAAAAGATTTGAATAAGACCATCAAACATGAATGCTATCCCATGAAAGCAATTGAATGGTCATGTACAGATTTCAAAATGCAAAAATATTTTCACCTCTGGATGCAAGCTAATGATTTTGGGAGGATCAACTTTATAAAAAAAAGTGCAAAACTCTGTACTCTCAACTCCCCTGAATGTATGTTTAAATGCATTTCCTTCAGGATTGCCTTGGCATTAAATGATCATGACCTGGATCTTTTAGAATGAAAATAAGTGCCAAGTTGCAAATCCCAAATCAACAATGAGAGACTGTGTAATGTCCTGCAAAGTATGAAAGAAAAGAACTGTAAATTGAAAAGGTACAAATAAAAGATAGGAGTGAACCAGTTTAGTTGTGTGGGACACATACTCAGTAACACACAAACTTAAGAAAGGTGAAGGCAATTGTACAACTGGAAAGACCTGAAAAGAAGGAAGCCCTCCAGAGCTTCATAGGATATATGAATACATCTCAGCAAATTCATTCATAATTTGCTACAATAGAGAGCTCCACTCAGAATACTGTGTGATGTCAGTACAGACTGATGTGAGGGTGACTAAAGAGACAAGCTGGGTGAGGTAATTTTTTTTTATTGGACTAGCTTCTGTTGGTGAAAGAGACAAACTTTTGAGCTACACAAGCTCAGGTGCAGAGAGGAAAGGTCTGGGAAAGGTACTAGAGTGACAATTAAGAGAAAACCCTCGGGAAATTAAAAAAAATTGTCTCAGTAGCACCGATTTGGAAATATTTGGAAATGAACAAAGATACTAAAATCTCAGTCAATGCAAGCTCACAGGGATGGAAGAAGTCCTGCAAAATGATCACCCAGTGGTATATGTTTGTAAAGCACTGAATAAAATAAAGCAGAACCATGCTCAGATTAAAAAAAAAATGCTGGCAGTTGTTTTGATTGACCTGTGGCCATTGGAAGACCCATTACAGAAACCAGTGTAAAACAGCACCTATAGTTTAGAAAATGATGATGAAATTGCAAAAGTACTTGTTCAATGTGAAATATAGGCACAGTAAGGGACTTCTATGACCAGACATGCTTTCAAGAGTACCTATAAATAGTGAAAGCAAAGAGTTGTAGGAAGAAGAATTTGAAATGAATATGACTCAAGTCCTATCAGTTTCCAAAGCAAAATTTCCAAGGCTCAAATGAGAAACATATAATGACCCAACATTACAACTGCTTGTGAGAATAATTCTATATAGATACCCAACAGAAAAAGCCCAAGCACCCATAGGTGCTGGAACTAGGGGTGCTGCTACACCCCCTGGCTTGAAGTGGTTTCCATTATATACAGGATTTACAGTTTGGTTCAAAGACTCTCAGCACCCCCACTATGTAAATTGTTCTAGCAGCCCGGCAAGCAAGAAACTCATTACGACTACTGAGATGAAATTGCTGCATATGATGGTGTCAAGTATCAGAGGGGTAGCCATGTTAGTCTGTATCCACAAAAATAATGAGGCACCTTAAAGACTAACAGATTATTTAGGCATAAGCTTTTGTGGTTAAAAAACCTCACTTCTTCAGATACATGGAGTGAAAATTACAGATGCAGGCATAAATATACTGGCACATGAAGAGAAGGGAGTTACCTTACAAGAGGAGAACCAGTGTTGACTTGGCCAATTCAATCAGGTGGTTGTAGTCCACTCCCAATAATTGATGAGGAGGTGTCAATACCAAGAGAGGGAAAATTGCTTTTTTAGTGAGCCAGCCACTCCCAGTCCCTATTCAAGCCCAAATTAATGGTGTTAAAGCTTATGCACAAATATATCTGTTAGTCTTTAAGGTGCCACCGGACTCCTCATTGCATCTGATGGGACACTGTACAAAGTACAATTTCAAATTTTGCAATTAACAGAATATTGTTGTAAGGACACAATATAGTCACAAACAATTTCATTTTCCTTCTGATTGTAAGCACCCTGCAGTAATTAATGCTTTAGCTTTTTTCATCAGGTTGTCTGGTTTGTGCTCTTGTGTGACTGAGCAAAGGGGCTGGAAAAACACTAAATTTCCCTAGAGACGTTGCTTATTATTTACCATGCTTTATTTTCCTACTATCCTAACATAGACGCACCCAACTTCCTGTTAAGGATTCTGGGTAGCGTAGTCCAACATGCACTGTTCTGTGCTAAAGATATACTATCATTAGAACTACACCGTGAGCCAGATTCTCATGTAGGTAAAAGCCATTTCATTGCCAGAGAGTGTTGTAAAGGGGACTTCATGTACATGAGACTCATGTCTTCAGTGCTCAATTCTGTTTTCACTTCCACAGGTGCAACAAACTTCAGAAGTAGTTGCACCCAAAGGCACAATTCAGCCTAATGGCTCAGCAGGTGCCTGAAGGGACTATTAACATTATTATGTCTCTGTACTTTTTAAAAATTAATCCTCTATTTTACCATTCATTTAATTCATTTAGTTGGGGTTTAACATTCTAATGAAGGAAATTCAGTGCAAGAATATGGAAGTTTTCATCCATGCCTAAATCCAGTCTGGTTTACACATTAAATAATTGCACCCAAATTTTTGAGCCTGCAAATATTTTTGGAGTAAGACATCTGCCCTTTGTGTTTGTTTGCACTTTGGCAATGCAAGCCTATTTTTCCACACATTGTTTTATTTTATAAAACACTAACACTTGACTTGTTGTTTGCTTGATGCCTTCCCTGTGAGTACCATGGCATTGTGTTGGGGATGTCATTTAATGTTTTGCATGTACTAAGTGCCTCCTGGACATTTCTATTGCTCTGGAGATATGGTTAGGGTGACATATAAGCTGTGAAAAATAACAGGCTGCAGAAGTAGCAGCTATGAACTGCCATAGTAACAGCAGAAATAACATGTTTTTCCACACATATTACATCAATGGTTTTTATTTTCACTGGTATGGTGTGGTACAAGCATATACATATCATGCACTCCCCTATAGTTGTGTAAAATTGAACGTTGACATATATAAAACCTTTATATTTATTTAAATGGTAAGTGGCCTACCATATCCACATCAGCCCTTGACTAAGACAACATGTTACTGTCAGGAGCTTTTACAAAGGAATTTCTGATTGCAGACATTATTGCCATCTGCTCCCAATGAAATGACATATTGCCGATCATTGCTGACCAGGCCGGATATTTGCAAGTAATTTATAATAGGAGAGGAAGGCAGGTTCATCACCAGAGTGAATAATAAAAGTGATAAAATGTAATCTTGATAGATAATCCTGTTAAGAGGGAAATTGGAAACTATTTAAACATCCTGCCTGATACTAAGAGGCTATTCTAGAGGATTAGAGCTAAGGTTAATACTCAGCATTCAGAGACATAACTTCCTCAGTGAAGTCACAAGCACTTCCTGAATCATGGGTGTTGTTTTTTTTCTTAGTTTGTTTGGGTTTTTTTTAAAGATTACAAAGACTGAGTGATAGCAGAATAAACCCACATCTGTTGTTATGTATTTGTTTGAACAGCATAGATTTTTCAGGAAAGCCTAACAGTTTTCAGAGTAACAGCTGTGTTAGTCTGTATTCGCAAAAAGAAAAGGAGGACTTGTGGCACCTTAGAGACTAACCAATTTATTAGAGCATAAGCTTTCGTGAGCTACAGCTCACTTCATCAGATGCATATCGTGGAAACTGCAGCAGACTTTATATATACACAGAGAATATAACAGTTTGTTACCTTAGCTTGAGAATGTTTGCATTATGTGGGCTTTGGCAGCCATTTGAAAAACACAATTGACTTTCTTTTAAAAGCTGATCAAGTTAACTCCTTAGAATGCTAAAGGAGGTCTGAGTCTTGTGGCATTTCTATCAGTTGTATTGACTGAAAAGCACTCTTGTCACAGAGCAAAATTGTAAGCTCTCTACTCAGAGCTTGATTCTCATTGGCTCTTACCCACTTGTGCAGTGAAGGCGGGCTCAGGGAGCCTCCCTCCCTTGCATGGTACACACGTAAGGGCTAGACAGAACTGCAGCCCTTGCGCTCTCAGGAGCATAAGGACTTCTTTGCACTGACTCCTTTGGATATACTTGGTGTCCCGAAAGAGGTAGGCGGGAGGCAAGTCTAGGGCACTAGCCTATGGAGAGGGCTAGTTTTGTGGGACATAGTGGAGGTTGCATTGCCTTTGTGGATGGGGTACTGCTGGAAGAAAACCCCTCTTGTTCCTTCCAATGGAGTGTTATAACTCGGCAGTGACTCTTACTACGGGCTATGTTTAACACACACAGTTTAGCCCTCAATGTTATTATAAACTCAGCTAGGTGTATAACTAAAGCCTTTCTGCATGCACTGTTGTTGTAGTCCTAGTGGTCCCTCCTTAAGTCTTTCTGTATAACTTATCTCAGTGCAAGGTTAATAGGTAGACATATACCAGAAGAAAAGCATCTACAGAATTAAACTGCAGATAAGTATTTCAAATTACCACATTCTTTAGTGGACATCTGATAACATCAACTTGAACTTTGAAATACACACTCTGAATCAGTGCTCCTGAGAGTGATTAAGACGAACATTTTAGAAAGGTGGCTCTCCCTTTTTGCAGATGTAATTTATGCAACTGTATTACAGACAAAAGTCTGAGTATCTATGGCCTCACTATGGGCATGCCTGACTGTGGGCATGAATCAGGTAGTTAGAAGTGCAAGTACTCAGTCAGATAGACCGGTCCCACAAAAGCTTATGCACTGTGAGTAATCTCATTCACTTCAATAGGATTATTCACAGTGTGTAACGCTAAGCACTTGTATAAATCTTTGCAGGATCTAGATCATAGGCTGCAAAGGGGGAAATAAGAAGGGGGACTCTGGAGGTACTCAGGTAGTAAGATGTGGGAGTAGGAGATTCTCACAGCAGGAATTTGAAGACTGAAATGAGAGCTCTTTCTGCAAGAAAAGCAGGAGGCTGTTTCAAGTGCAAAATAGGTGCAACTGACATCATTTAGATATCTAATATGGATAACTAGAAGTATTAAATGTAATAGCTTTCGATAAGAAAATATTGAATAAATGACAAATTAAAGGAAGAACAATTTGATTATATATGGGGACTGCTCTTGTCTTGAATTAGTAAGTGAAGAATTTACTCCTCCACCACCACTCATTTTATCTTGAGCTCTTTATGTTCTTTTTGCTGTCCTTTCTGCTTTTCTTCTTCTTCATATTCACTATATAGTTTAATTCCTAATAATTCTACTATACATTTACACCTCTTTGGCATTTGGCATTATTCCCTTTACTGTGTTGTTAATATACTTACTGAACCTTTATATGCATTTTTACTTAGAAAACAACAACTCAAAATAACAACAAAAAAGCATCTGTAGTAATAAGCGGATTGAGATCTTGGAACTGATGTGAGATTTAGAAATATTTGGACTCCCCAAGGGAAAGAACACTGTGAATCTGCCCAGTTTCATGGAAAGACTGATTCCTAGATTTTTAAACTGAATATCAACAATAGTCATCCATATAGAGAAAGGAGGTACAGTGTAGAATCACTTTGTGGGAATGTTTTCCACAGAAAAAAGTAAAATCTTTACTTTGTCAAAAAGGACATTTATTTTGTTTAAAGGATGATAAACAGAAAATGGAAAGCCTCTATTAGAGAGTACAGTGTCTTTCTAAGATCCTGGGACTGACATGGCTACTATAAAATGTCATTCACACTGACAGCAGTGATCTTCAACTCAATGCATTTAATGGTTTGGCACATTGAAACAGTCATAAGTTACCCAGCAATATACACCCCAGTAAGGAAAAAGTTTGGCAATTGCTAATCATCATCATGAATCCCTTCCATTGTGCAGTATGAAACTGACGATAAGAGCAATACAATCCTTAAGAGCCCTCTGTTGATGCTTAAAAATTGCAAAGTCTATTTTTTTCTAGATCATTGAAGCCGAGAGCAGGTAGTTGGTTCTACACCTACTTCTGTGCAGAAAGGGAGAAATGAGTTTTAAGGAGGATTTTGAAAGAGGCAGGAGGAAGCTGCTTCCTGCATGGGAAGTGAGAAATTGTTCCAAACATCTGAAGCAATCGGAGAACTGTCACTGAATTTGGAAAGAGACAAAAGAAGTGCTAAAAAGAGGATTGGGAAAGCATTGGTAATACTGAAAAAATGCATACAAATAAATCAAGTCTAAAATATTTTGGCCTCCTACCACAAAAGAGACTTCAGCTACTTCAACCATTTATTTTTAATTCATATCTTGAGGTCAGAAGATAACATTTATTTATTCGTTCTGAATTATACAGCTATAGCAACAAGGAACAAGACAAAGAAGCATTCATAGCATAAATGAAAGCAATATGGTTAAAAAGATAAGTAAACATTTTATATACCCAATATAGAATGACTCACGCCCAAAAATAAATGCAGAAAAAAAACAACAACAATAAACCAAGCTGGCATGCTTAAAACATATTAATGGATTATTTCATTTCTCAGAGTGTATGGCTCTACTGAGTTAGAGATATCACACCTTCGGGGGAAACTGGGGCATGGATGTGGGGGGATAAGCACAGGATTTGATAATTATTTACTGAAACACACTGATTAGTGAAAAAAAATAGTATGTAAGATGTGAATGTAAGCTAAGACAATGCTGTGTCAAAGTCCTACCAGATGTTCAAAGCAGGGCACAAGGACTGTATAATCAGTTTCTAATGGTATCTAAAAATCAGACAGTTACCATACCAGAGTCAAAGAGATAGCAAACTGAACACCCCCAAACAGGGCCGGCTCCAGGCACCAGCGAAGGAACTAGGTGCCTGGGGCGGCCAATAGAAGGAGGCGGCACTCCATGCATTATTGGGGAGGCACGTCCGGGTCTTTGGCGGCAATTCAGCGGCAAGTCCTCCATTCCCTCTCTTCTTCTTCAGCGGCAGCTCTATTGGGAGCTGGAGCCGGAGCTGGAGCCGGCCCTGCCCCCAAACCCTATTGGAGCTGCCACATTATTTTCTGTTATTTCTAAGAGTACTGTCTCTGCAAATGGCAACTGGAATGATGCTATGTTATCAGAGTATGGTGACTGTGACATCAGTCCCCTCCTTTACAGATGGTTCGATGACACAGTTATAATATAGGTCACAGGAAAAAAATCCCCTTTCCTTCCACAATGGGTAGGGAAAATATGCTGGAACTGTCTAGCAGAACTTTGCAGTTCTTTCTAGTACTGTCAAAACCACTGTGGACCAGCTCCTCAACTGACGTTTAGTTCTGCTGAAGTCAAAAGGGCTGTGTGAAGGGCTTGGCCCCAGGATATGAGTAGGGCCTTAGAGTCGGTCAGTGCCAATCAGTTGTTTGGCATGTTTGCTTTTGATGAATGATATATGGAATTTCCTACCCCTAGATGTTAAGCAGCCAGCCTCTAAGTCACATCCAGCCCCAGGCAGTGAGAGACTGGCCAGGCTATGGCTATACTACAGAGCTTACAGCAGAGTCAGGGCCTGACAAAGTGATTGTCTGAATCATTTACAAAGTCTTCCACAGTATTTACTGCTTGAATTACTTCTAGGAATTTCTTGGGTTCTGTTTCATCAGTCTCAATCTGAGTAAGTGATTAAGGAGATTCTGAAGAGTGGATTAAGACTACCTACTTTTATCGTTCATATTTCAATAGTTTTCCTTGTTTTCAGCTTCTTTACATTCCCTAAGCCACACTAAAAGTTGCCAAGACCAGTAAATGTCAAGTTAGTAAAGTATTGTTTGGAAATAGCTGAAAGACTTTTTAATATAAAGGTTTAGCAGGACTTAATTTCCAGAAACTAGAAGTTGTTAAATCATCACGACTTCACTAGCATATATTAAACTGTTGGTTATGAAGAATAAAAAGAAAATGATGATGTCTGAGGGCACACTTCTGAAATAAATGTAGAATATTGCAAAACAGGCACAAAGAGGCAGGGCGGGAAAGAAGTGCTTTAAATTCTGCCAAAATGTAAGCTTGTTTATTCACTCAAAATGAAAGAAATGGGAAGGGACAGGATATGCACAATTTTGTTCTATGTTTTGTTAGAGTTCACTGTTGTTCTCCTCTCTTACTCTTATTGTAGCAATCAATGGGAATGAAAAAAGAGTGGAGGAAGTTGCTGAAGAAACAGATTATGACAGTTGAAGCGGCTTACAGCACAGGGATACACAGCAGGTCAGTGGTAGAGACCTGAACTAGAACCCAGGTCTCCGTATTCTCAAACTAGTGCCCCATTCACTATGTAAATCTAGAGTGCCACCACAGACCTCACTGAATTTAGAGTTCAGTCCAGCACTGGGAGAGTCAACTCTGCTCTAGTGCATTCTGATGCAGGATCAGGGCCTCACACCAATGTAACTGAGATCAGAATCTGTCCCCGTACTTAGGAAATTAATAATTTCTGACTTGATAAATTGTATTTGCCACAGTCAATTATGTAAAGGCCCACTGTGAGAATGTGTGGTTTCCAGATCAATAATAACTCAGCAGACCGTAATGACTCAGAAGCCATTACAATCTATGGATCAATAGCAGGGCTGTCTACTGACAGACTATAATGGGTAGGTAGGAGACATTTTCATCTGTTGTGGTAAAGATGATTTAGGAGAATTCTTCGACTGCAGATTATTGACTTTATATATTTCATTGAGATGTTAGCTATCCAGTCAGTAGGGATGTTACATATTAGCAATAATATAGAATATGCACAAATATTTTATGTATCCTAAAAATACTTGCACTTTTTCAAAAATAAGACTAAGGGTATATCTACATAGCAATTAAACATTTGCAGCTGGCCTGTGTCAACTGGCTTGGGCTTGGGCTATGGAGCTGTTTAATTGTAGTGTAGATGTCTGGGCTCAGGCTCTGGGACCCTTCCCCCATATAGGGTCCCAGAGCCTGGGCTCCAGCCTGAGCCTGAATGTCCACACTTCAATTAAACAACCCAATAACCTGAGCCCTGCAAGCCTGAGTCAGCTGACTCAGACCAGCCACTGGTGTTTATTTGCAGTGTAGCCATACCCTTACTTCATAGAGCACAGGATGTCATTAAGTTGTGCATGTGTGAGTTCAGTTCCTTAGGGATCCCCAACTACCTCTCTGATCCTTACCTCCTTGCTTCTGGCTGAGGATGGGAATGCTGCTCCATACGACAGCTGGTAGGCATTACTCAAAAGTGATTCAAGATGTTCTTCACTTCAGGATTTTTGCAGCACTACCAGGGATTCCTTGCTTGAGAATTGAGGTACCTAATTTCAGATTGTCAGGTACTGTCAGTATAACAGGTGGCTTTATGTGTACAGATGTCTCTCTTTCTCTTTCTGCCTGGTACTGAAAACACACACAGGAGCCTTTTTCCTAATTAGTTTAATTTTTTAAATTAAACAGCAGTTACCTAGAACAGAAGCTGGCAGTCTTAAAGAGTATGTAATACATAGACATAAAATCAATAGTTTAATAATAAAAAAGGCATATTAAGTACACTGCACACTGAAGCTTTGTTTTAAAAGATCATAAGGGATATATAATTTAAATGGTTTTCAATACATTATAGGATGTTATTAGTCCCTAATTTAAAAACAAGGGTACAATTTATTTTGTTTAAAGATTTATAAAATGTATTTCATCTGTTTGCCTCAGGGGCTTGTGGACAAATTTATAAATCACATCCACAGTGCCTTTTCTAATGCAGAAAAATGTAATCCTTCCAAAAGAAACCAACACCCTCCCATGCAGTCTCCTGAGAAAAGAGAGAGTTCTAGCACAGAGTCCCAAAGTTCAACAAAACCTTAGGTTCTATCACACCAGTTAAGGGAGCAAATTCCAGAATTTAAGGTCTTCTACTCAGAACAACTGATACCATCTCTAGATGTTTAAATAGGGAGACTTAGCTTAAGATCTAGCTGATCTCAACTGCTGCGGTGGGTCGGTGGCAGAGAGATGATCTCTTATTCAACCAGGACTGAAGCCATATAAGACTCCGTAGGCTGAAGTCTGCATGTGGAAGCAAATATGAAATCACCGAAACAGTTACAATCAGCTGAAGAATTGGTGTAATGTCTTCCCCTTGGTAACATCACTTAGTGGATAGTTAGCCATGTTCTACCACTGATGCATTTTCTGAGTTGCCTTCATTGCAGTAATTCAATTTGAGGATTGCAGAGGTACAGATTACTGTGATGTTTTGGATTCAGAAGAAAAGCTTGCAAACAAATCAGTAGATGTGGGGTTGGGGGTAGAAAGTGCCATTTGCAGTTCCAGAAGCAAAGTGAGAATCAAGGAGCACTTCCAAACCACAAGCCTCTTCAACAGTAATTGGAGCAGAAACCACTCCTGTCAGCCTAAGACCCTGGTTCCCCAAATGAATGTCACCACTGCTATCTTGTTTGGAACGTGCTTCAGCTATCTTGTACCTCACTCATCCCCATGTCCCACCACCACAGTCAGGGGAAATACCCAGTTGGCCAGCTACAGCCAGAATCTGTGCTGCCTGAGAAGTATGAAGGGGCTGTATTATATCTGAGAATCCAGCCTGGAGGCTTTTGCCATTCAAATGTTTAATATGGCACAGGCCATCTGCATACCTGTCATAAATATAAAGGGAAGGGTAACCACCTTTCTGTATACAGTGCTATAAAATCCCTCCTGGCCAGAGGCAAAATCCTTTCACCTGTAAAGGGTTAAGAAGCTAAGGTAACCCCGCTGGCACCTGACACAAAATGGCCAGTGAGGGGACAAGATTATTTCAAATCTGCAGGGGGCGACAAAGGGTTTTGTCTGTCTGTGTGATACCTTTGCTGGGAACAGATCAAGGATGCAAGCCTTCCAAATCCCGTAAAGTTAGTAAGTAACCTAGCTAGAAAATGTGTTAGATTTTCTTTTTAATGGCTTGTAAAATTCGCTGTGCTGGAGGGAATGTGTATTCCTGTTTTGGGGTCTTTTTGTAACGTAAGGTTTTGCCTAGAGGGATTCTCTGTGTTTTGAATCTGATTACCCTGTAAAGTATTTACTATCCTGATTTTACAGAGGTGATTCTTTTACCTTTTCTTTAAATAAAATTCTTCTTTTAAGAACCTGATTGATTTTTCATTGTTCTTAAGATCCAAGGGTTTGGATCTGTGCTCACCTGTACCAATTGGTGAGGATATTATTATCAAGCCCTCCCCAGGAAAGGGGGTGTAGGGCTTGGGGGGGATATTTTGGGGGAAGACCTCTCCAAGTGGTCTCTTTCCCTGTTCTTTGTTTAAATCGCTTGGTGGTGGCAGCATACTGTTCAAGGACAAGGCAAAGTTTGTGTCTTGGGGAAGTTTTTAACCTAAGTTGGTAAGAATAAGCTTTGGGGGTCTTTCATGCAGGTCCCCACATCTGTACCCTAGAGTTCAGAGTGCGGAAAGAACCTTAACAATACCAAGGTCAGATGGCTTACAAGGATGACACATAGGGAGAGAACTCTTAGGGGACAGCAGATTGATAGTTTAGCTATTCTGCATCTCATCCTACCAGTCAGACTCCAACTCAGGAGTACAGAAGGACTGAGAGTCTCCCGAAGGTGAAGAGGAATTAAGGACAGGGTTAGATCAATCCTGTCAAGAGAAACTTTAGAAACAGTGAAGGTCAGACCAAGGTTTGTGACTATTATTTCACTTAACAAGTAAGGCAAACCCTATGAAGGAAGGAAGCTTAGACCCTACGCAGGGTGTGAGCATGCTGCTAGGAATATGGGAAAACTCATACTGTTATGTAGACAAGTTCTGAAAAATGAATCCCAGGGATTGTGTTCAAAAATGTTTGTTATAGCATGTCTTTGTTAGCACATGCAGATATCACAACTGGCTGTGCAACTACTACAATTGTGCAAACCAGTGATTAGTCAGATTATAATCATGAAAATGTATATTAGCCGTAACTGTGTGTGCAGCTATGATAATTACCCATGCAAATATAAGCAAGCTATTATGTGCATAATAGACCCATGACCAATGAAAATATGCTTGAGGGTCAAGTGTGTGGATAAATTGATCCAGCAGTTCCATAGGTGCTCTCTTACAGGAAAGGAGAGATGTGTTCCACTCAGAATTTTAACTGAGATTTATTTATTTTTAATTCACAGCTCTCTCTCTAATGGTCTCTTCTGTTTCTTTAATTTTTCTAAGTAACTTGATACTTTGTTTAAAATATCTCACTATCTTCATCCCCAGCCACACGTGACAGAAGTACAGATCTCTTTCCGCTAAAACAGCAATTGATTTCTTTTTGTACTTTCTTTTTAATAGTTTATTTTATAACAAGGTCTTGATTTCCCCAGCCTCTGCCTCCACTTCTTTGTTGGCTGGAGACAAGGACTGGAGCCATTGATGAAATCTATGGTAGAAATAGATTGAGCAATGTTCTAGGACACTGACACAGATTAGTGTTGTCATCCTAACTTTTGCCTTCTCTTCTAAAAACCCAGTGGGTGTGGGAGAGAAGGCACAACAGGGAGTTTTATGCTGATTAGTGGGAGGGGTCCAGTCTACAAGTGAGCTACACAGGAGAGGTCAGGTGGCCATCTGTGTGGGATCAAAGGGCATTAAGGAGCAGGAAGTCACTTGTACCTGCTAGGTTTTCTTCCCTAGAAGCAGACTACAGGCTCCCCTTGGTCAGAGAAACAAGATTCCCTCATCAGGGAAAGATACTGCACCAGGACATGTGCTATATAAAAAGCTAACATTCGGTAGTACAGGCAACACTGCATGACCTATGAGAAATGTGTTCAGGCAGGCTGAGAAAGTGGCTAGGATCCCACTGCTACTCTATACAAACTAGCACCAAGAGGACAGCAGAAGATACACAGTACATGCCATGGAATGTGCTTTGACCAAAGCATCTGGAGATAGTGTGCTGTACTCAGGCATAATGCCTCCCTTCACTACCACTTGGAGTTACAACTGATATACCCAGCAAACAGGAGCTGTGAACAGGAGCTTTGCAAGGAAGTTCTCCAAGTGAAAAAGAGGAGATTATGTGACAGTGATGGGGTGTCCACACATGCAAGTCCTGAGTGGGTTAATGTGGTCCAGAAGGGGCTAATTAACCTTATATGCTGCAGCTGGAGGGAAGCTAGGGCTTGATGAAGCCTAGTTGCAGATGAAGGGCAGCTGAGGGAGGAGTGGGGGCTTGGAGTATGAAGTCAGGAAAGGGTAGCAGGGAGGAGGTCTGTAGTCACTCCCTAGAAACAAAGGGAGTTGGCTAGAGAGGAGCAGTGAGAGCTGGAAATTTGACTAGCTAAGAGGAGTGAAGTAACTGAGGAGTGGAGGAAGCTCTAGTGGCAAACCCATAGATAGAGAGGTGAGTAGGAAAAAGCCCAGGGAAATAACAGGAGGGAGTGGCTACCAGTAATAGGGTTTCTGGGCTGGAACCTAGTATAGAGGGAGGACATGGGTTCCCCCTACCAGCCACTAGGAGAGTGGTATAGGACTTGTAGAAGTAGAACAGAAGACTGTCTGTCTGAGGTGGTATCGGGACAGCTTGTCTGTTGGGACTGTGTTCCTCTAGGAGAGGAGGCCTGTATAGTGACCTGGTTGGAGGGCTGAGTCACAAAGAGGTAGCACTCTGAGTCATAGAGAGAGAGGGGCCATAATGTGAGCAACTGATGGAAGGGGGTACGAGACAGAGCAAGAGCTAATTCCCAGACCTCATCACAAAGGTGCTACTGCAGTGAGTGGACCGCTTTGCTGTGTCCCTTGGAAGGAGTTTGTCAACTTGCTTGTTGCCAACTTGTTTGTTTTGGTCTCTTTTGGGCGGTGTGCTGAACCAAGCAGCCACCTAGGCTGAGAACTTACTAATGAGGCTTTAGCCTGCCATACTTTGATCCCTAGCACCCTTAAGAATTCCTTGATGGGGTACGGGCTAGCTCAGGGAGGACAAAGGTTTAAAAAGTCAGCTCCTAATTGACCAAGGGAGTGAGGCAGATGCACCTAATAAACATACTCTAAATGTAGGCTGACTTTACTCCACCCCCCAAAAAAATAAACAGAAACTCTGCCTGCATTATTTTGACTCTTGCAGAGGAAGTCCAGTAGCAGAGTGGAGGCTATGCATTTTCATATACTGAATGCAGTGCGTGCAATTATCTGCCTTGCTGGCAGATGGCATATGTACATTTGATGCAAGAAGCTCATGGCCCTCAGACTGAGTATGTGCTCTTGAGAGTAGAATGGCTGAACTAGAGGAGCTAAGGGATACAGAGAAGGGACATTAATAAGATTTTTCCTGGACATAGTAGAGAGGTCCCACCCCGAGTCTGATAGCCTTTGTGCTGTTGAGGAGGATGAAAGTCTCAGAGAATGCAAACATTAAGCTGGAGTGGAGAGAAATAATTTCACAACTGGGACCCTCCTAGATCAGTGAAATTCAGCCAGGGGTTTGCTTAACCCTGGGGATATGCAGAGGTGTTCCCTGGGGTACATTAGTTCATGTAGATATTTGCCTAGTTTTTCAACAGGCTACATAAAAAACACTAGCAAAATCAGTACAAACTAAAATTTCATACAGACAATGACTTATTTATACTGCTCTATATATTATACTGAAATGTAAGTACAATATTTATGCCAATTGATTTTATAATTATATGGCAAAAATGAGAAAGTAAGCAATTTTTCAGTAATAGTGTGCTGTGACACTTGCATTTTTATGTCTGATTTTGTAAGCAGGTTATTTTTAAGTGAGGAGAAACTTGGAGGTACAAGACAAATCAGATTCCTGAAAGGGGTTCAGTAGTCTGGAAAGGTTGAGAGCCACTGTTCTAGATGATGTCATGGTATCCTTTTGCACTGAGGATATTCCTCTGAGGGAGCAGACCCTTGTTATTTGGAAAAGGCAGGTAATAGAAATGGGGGATTTGATTATTAAAAAATATAGGTAGTTGGATTTGTGATGACCAGGAGAACTGGATGGTGAATTGCCTGCCAGGTGTGAAGGTTGTGGCTCTCCTGAGGCAGCTAGACAGACTTATGTGTAGTGCTGGAGAGGAGTCAGTGATGGTGGCACATGTAGGTACCAGTGATACAGTGTAAGTGGAGAGAGGTTTTGGAGGCCAAATTTAGGCTTAGGAAAGAGTTTAAAGTTCAGGAGGTCCATGTTAGCATTCTCTGAAATGCTTCCAGTTCCACATGCAGGGCCAGTTAGACAGGCAGAACTTCAGGGTCTCAATGTACTCTAATAGCTAATTGAAAGTAATAAGCATCTTATCACACATTGAAGGCCAAATTCTAGCTAGTGGGGAAGATAAGGATCTGATGGAAAATAATATGGGTTGAAGGGGAGCACAGGATAGATGGATGTTTCTTCTCCAATTTTTGCTCTTCCTAAAATAGATGACTGGCATAGGGAGGCCCAGTTATCTCAGGATCCACGGAGGGACACTTTGATTCAGGGCCTAAGGATCAAGGTGTGCAATCTCCAATTCGAATTATATACCCATTAGCCCCGGCAGATGACTCAGGCTCTCAACAGGAATAATCTGCACTGGGAGGAATTTTGTGAAGAAGAGAATATTTCTGGTGAGATTTTCAGTGCCTAATTAAACTATATTGCTCCTCAAGGGCTGACCTACGCTTTCAATCTAGCATATTATTACTCAAATACTCTTAAGGATCAGTCCTCTGTGAGGAGGGGCTACTCCTGCAGGATTTAGAAAAAGGGAATGCTAGGAGAAAGCAATGTTAAAGGAGCCAAATAATTATTGTTTCTGCAAATGAAGGATTTGCAACCTGAGTCAAAGGACTTGTCTACATGATTCATTAATCTACACCACAAGGGTGTACATTTTAGTCTGTACTAGTGTGTTTGCACTGAATGGCCCATGTTTGTGCACAACTAAAAGTTTCATAGTGTGCGTTAATGTAGTCCCATTTAAAACAGTACTATGGAAATGCATACTAGGGAACTTTTAGTGTGCACCAGCAGGGTCCACACAGGTCAGTTAGTGCACAACTCATGAGTGAGGACTAAGCACCAGAGCGATGTAAATTTTAGTCCTCACTCATGAGTCGTGCACTAACTGACTTGTGTAGACCCTCCTGGTAAATGGCTCTTTAAAACTGGGAGAGACAACCACCTGCACAAGCTCAAGGGAAAACTGACCCCCTTAGGGTTGCAGGTGGTTGACGCTCCCACATTTAAAGGGCCATTTACTAAGAAAACATGATGGGAAAGGCTCCTCTGAAAGAATAAACACAAAATTAGGAATTTAATGATGGCAAGTAATTCAGAAACAAGGTAGTTCATAGGAAAAGGGGACTCAATTTCTTTCTGAGGAGTAGGATTCTGGGTGAAAAACAACCTGAGATTTTGTGTGTGTTGTTTAGGTCTTTCCTTTTGTGTTTCTGGATTTTTATTGTGATTTTAAGCCTCGGTTCCACAAGATGCTTAAACAAAAACCTAACTCTAAAGCACCTGAGTTCTCATATTGACTGCAATGGGAATACTTGGTCTTACAGTTAGGCATGTGTGTCTAATGGACTAATACAAATATCTCAATCCCTTGTGGACATCAGTTGCTTAATTTGCTGGAGGTTTTTCATCACAGGTACATATGTCATAAGCTTCTTGGGGCAGGAAATATAAACTATAAGCTTGTAAAGTGCTGTGTAAAATTATGATTTTTACAATGGACACAGTTACATTTTTTCTTCTATCTTTTTGCTCTGATGTAAGATGTTACCAGTTCTAGCAGCATAAAAAGTATTTAAAAAATTTGCTCAAACTGGTAAAAATGTTTAAATTTTGATTCCTGTATGTATCATTTTTATAAATAATTGTAATTAAGGGGAATCAAGTCTGTCACCCTTCTTACATTTAATACCTTGCTCAGCAAGTTGTCTATTCAAGAGAAGCATAGTCACACACTACTCAGCATGATTAAGGGTGGCAAAATTGGGACTGAAGTCGTCATCTGTTCTAAATATCCAGATTATTTCTGGTAATGAATTGCCTACAATGTATATCTTTATTCATCCATAGCTTTCCATGAAGGGAATGTTTCTAAAAACTATTATTACTTGTTCTTCCAAAGGAGACTTTAAAAACTGGGTCTCTGTCAGATTTGGTGAACCCTAAATCAACAACATTTGAAGTGTGTGTGTATGTGTATGTACCATGAGAGGACTGTTTAAACTCTGTTTAAACTGACCAACACAGCACCCAAGAGGTTAGACAGTATTGTCAGCTTTCTATTTTAAAAGAAACTAAAAGCGTAACAGATGCATTTTGGGCCTTCAGTATTCACTAAAGTTTAATAACAGCATAAGAAATTTTTCACCTTACAGTCCTTGTATTATAATGAAGCATTTTGCATAGCTATTATGGATAGGATATTTATTTGAAGAACTTCTGTTTTAACATTGAAGAGACAATTCCATTCCACCAGCAAGAAGACCATCATCAGCTAGTACTAGCTAACTAAAAGTAAGGAAATGCTTTGAAGGTGTGAAAGGCCACTCACTAACTTCTCTACCTTAGGGTGCCTCTCAGCTCTGTTTGACTGTTGGCATTATTTGTTTTAATGTTTAGGCAAGTTCTGTCTTCAGTGGGTGTCTCTATATGTCCACTTTCATTGCATTTTATTCTTCTGAACTGAGACCAGATGCAAGAGAAAGGTGGCAAAGAATGTAGACCAGATTCGTCCTTGAGTCACAGCAAGTTTTGCTAGTGGTACCCAGGCTTTGACCTCCAATGATGGAAAATCCACCAGAGCGAGGATGCAGTGCCACAATCCACTTGCAATCCTTGCTTTACCGGAGGTACAGGGCCTGCCGGTACAACCTACAGTGATGGCTGGGGTAAGGAGGTGAGGTTTTGGGCTCACACTTGTGCTGAGTCAACTCCGTACATCTCAGAGTGTGTCTGCTTTTGGGCTTCTATAGATGTTTGAAGTTTAGTGTAGTGTCCTTCCCAGGTGATTAATGCTCCTGAATGCAGCTGTCCCATATATGAATGGAGCATATATTGCGCACACACCATACAAATGAAGTTCTCTAAACAGAACTTTATAAATGAAGAATTGCAAGCATGTAATTACTGTAAATGATAACCGCACTAGGGTTTGCAGAACACTGAACTGTGCTGAACACAAGGCTAAATTCTACTTTTGTTTAAGCCAGTGTAAATGAGAGCAAATTGTGCCCCCATATGATTTGAGTACAATGTAACCTCCATTATTGATAGCAAAATGAAAGTGTCACATGAAAACATTATTGTGCTTGATAAAATAAGTTGTAAAAGAAGCATTGTCTAGTGGTCAGAGCAAGTAGGTAGTAGATTTGTGTTTCTGTTCCTAATCTTGTGATGGATTCACTATGTGACTCTGGTTAAAACAATTTGCATGCCTCCATTTTCTCATATATGAAATAAGGCTAAAAGTATTTACTATTTTTTGGAAAGTGCTTTCAGATCATGGGATGCAGATGCTATCTAAATGCAAAATATTTTCATTATTATAGCAATTATCTTTGAAAATTCATGGAGGATGAGTGAGGTGGCAGCGGACTAGAGAAGGGGATAGTACACCTGTTTTTACAAAGGGGAACAAAGAGGACTCAGGGAATTACAGACAAGACAGCCTAACTTCAATACCTGGAAAGCTACTGGAGCAAATTATTAAACAATCAGTTTGTAAACACCGAGAGGACAATAGGGTATAAGGATTAGCCCACATGGATAGTAAAGAACAAATCATGACATACCCATCGAATTTCCTTCTTTGACAGGGTTACTGGCCTACCGCATGGTGGGGAAGCAACAGATGTGATATATCTTGATTTTAGTAGGGCTTTTGACACAGTCCCACATGACACTTTCATAAGAGAACTAGGGAAATGGGGTCTAGATTAAATTACTATAAAATGGGTGCACAACTGGTTGAAAGATCATTCTCAAAGAGTAGTTAGCAATGATTTGTTATTAATTGGTAGGGCTTATTGAATAGGGCCTTGCAAGTATTATCCTTGGATCGAGACTTACTCAATATTTTCGTTAATGGCTTGGATAATGGAGTAGAGAACATGCATATGTAATTTGTGGGTGACACCACGATGGGAGGAATTGCAAGCAGTTTGGAGGACAGGATTAACATTCAAATGACCAAGACAAATTAGAGAATTGGACTGAAATCAACAAGATGAAATTTAATAAAGACAAGTGCAAAGTACTTCATGTAGGCAGGAAAAATCATATGATACCACAGAAAAAGGATCTGGGGTTTATAGTGGATCAGTGTGATGCACTTGTGGAAAAGACTAATATTCTGGGATCTATTAACAAGAGTGTTTTATGTAAGACCCAGAAGGCAATTCCTCTGCTCTACTGGGCACTGGTGAGGCCTCAGCTGGATTATTGTGTCCAATTCTGGGCACCACACTTTAGGAAAGATGTGGATAAATTGGAGAGAGCAAGAACGGTGAACAATAAAATGATAAAAAGTTTAGAAAACTGTCCTATGAGGAAAGGTTAAAAAACCCGAGCATGTTTAATCTTGAGGAAAAGATAAGAGAGGAGACCTTGTGGCAGGGGCCCTGTTTGTTGAGCCGGGTTGCCCCAGTGCGGGGTTGGTACGCTCCACCACCCAGTTGTCAGGATTCCCTGTTAGATCAGGTGATTGCAGCAAGGTGCGCTCTGGACCCCTGGTGGGGCCACGTAAACAATCAGTCTGTAGTCCCTGAGCCTCCGGGCGAGGACCCACGACAACAATTGGAGTTCTGGCCCTCTGGGCAGGGCAGGACAATGATCAGCCTGTAGCCCCTGCGCTGGGCTGGGCAAACAGTCTATGGCCCGTAAGCCTCCAGGCTGGTGCAGACAGTAGCAATCGGGGAATCGGCCCCTTGGGCAGAGCAGAACAGCAATTAGTCTGTAGCCCCTGGGTGGGGCGGAACAAATGAGCAGTCTATAGCCCCCTAAGCCTCCTGGCTGGGACTGTGAGCAAACAGCAGCCATGGCTAGTGGCCCGTGGGTTATGGTAGAGGAACCCAGCCCTTCCCGCTCCACTGGGTTCCAACCCAGGGCCCTATGAAGCCAGGGACTTCCCCATTAAGTGTTTAAGCATCAGCTTCTGCTGCATCCGCAGGGTCACTTCCTGCCACAAATTGCGTCCCAGGCATCTCCTCGACTGGCAGCAGCTTGGTGTCCCCGTCAGTCTCCACTCTTGGTGAGTGATCCACAGCATAGTCTGGGTACATGGGTTCTGCTGCCTGGAGCATCACCAGCACCTTTGGAGGACCCTGCAGTACACGTCCTTTCTCCTCCACAACCAGCCTCGACTGAGCTGGGCTGTCTCCTTTTATCTGGCTCTTCCATCTGCAGCATGCACAGCAAGGGAAAGGGGGCATGGCCTCCTGGGACCACAGTAATTGGTCCGTCCCTGTTTGGCCCAGTGCAGGGTTGGTACATTCCATCACAGATCTGATAAATCTTCAAATATGTTAATGGCTGTTTATAAAGAGAGCAGTGATCAATTGTCCTCCTTGTCCATTGATGGTAGGAAAAGAAGTAATGGACTTAATCTGCAGCAAGGGAGATTTAGTTTAGGTACAGAAGATACTTGTTTGCAGCCACACCTTGTAAGATCAACTGCCGCTTACGAGCAATATTTCCCTGGGAAAACTTTCCCTACCTTGAATTGTCCACTCGGTAACATCAGTAGAGCTGCATTAGAGCAATATTTGTGACATTGTAACATCACACCGTATGCTTACTTGCATCTTTTTGCCTCCTTCCCCCAACCCCCCCTCAAAAAACCCAGACAAAATGCCAAGAAGTCTCTCCTGAAAGAAAAAGTACAGGTTATCTGAGACTGTCAAACTCTGGGGCCTAATCAAAACCAAGATCCAGTCAAGTGGGAGTTGCACAGGGTGGTTGTGTGCAGTATGTGGAAGCAGAAGGATAAGCTTTTGGCTAAATACGAAGACAGTTGACGTTACGAAGACAGCTGCTGTAAGAGTGGGCATGAAGAAAAAGCCCCTCATGTCCACCAGGCTCTCTTTATATAGCTCAAGGAGAAGAGGGCACGGGGAACGCTGCTTGCTGGACCTAAAATCAAGGAAAAAACCCTTCAGCTTGTCGCTTCACTTGCATTGAACAATTTTAAGGCAAATGACAGGTTGGTTTACCAGATGGAAGAAATGTTTCAATGTCACTTTCAAAAAAGAGTACGGCAAAACCAGTCAGGGGACAAACCATCAGCTTAGCAGCAGCAGTGCAAAAAATTCCTCACATTCTTGAAAGGTTTTTCCCACTGACATCTACAGTGCTGAGGAAACAGGACTTTATCTGAAAGGATCTGTGACAGAGCACATGTAGAAAAAAATGAAAAGCAAGAAGGAGGGAAAGCTTCTAAGGACAGGGTAACTGTGCTTGTCTGTGCCAACATGGATGGGAGTGACAAATGCCCACTGTTCACGATTGGGAAGTTAAAATGACCTAGATGCTTTCTGAAGGATTTCAGCAAACTTCCCCTCAGTTATGTCAGTCTAGCGACTGCCTGGGTGACAGGTGAGATTTTCATCAACTGGCTAAAGTGGGAACATCAGCTTCACTTGCAGAGCCATAAGATATACCTCTGATTGGATAACTGCTCCACTCCAAGGAGTGGTTCTCATGAACATTCAGCTTGAATTCTTACCCCCCTAACACTATATCTTTGATGTGATCTATGGATAAATGTGTGATTAAGAACCTCAAGGGACATTAATCCAGTTTGCAATTTTTGATCAGTATTGTTGCTCTTGATGTGGACTCCAGTGCTGATGTTCAAACAGTCCTGAAAACTGTAAATTTACTCGAGTGCATTTATCTTGTTGCTGAGGCATGGCAAGATGTAAAGCTGGCAACAATTTCCAACTGTTTCAGAAAAGGCAAATTTGTTGTGCCAGTGAAAGGTGTGCAAGAGAAGGATATTGAAGAGTTTGACGACCCCCTGAACGATGTTCCACTTCCAGTCAACATTGAAAAAGAGGACTTAGTAGCTGCTGTACATGAAGATTTGCTCACATTCGGAGAGCTCACTGATGAGAAATTACTAAGTGCTGCAGCTGTTGCAAGGGCAGAGAAATGAACTTGTGTTGATGAAACATAACATAATCGAGTGTGAGGATGATTTTGATGAAGTTCCATCTCTGACAAACTCTGAGCTGTTGAAGACTTTGAGCACACTTTTTTTGGCACTTTTCACAGCTAGAGGGACTTGGTGACAGGGTCCACAGGTCTCTTTTGGGACATTGTATGCCATCTTGAAATTATGATTTGAGAAGAAGCAGAGCAAATTAACAGTTATTTCACCTGAAATCAGTGAATTTATCTATTCTTAATTTACAAATTGATACTGTATAAATATAATACACTTTAATGTGGAATAATACTTTGTCATTATAGTATTATTTATTTGCTTAGATGCCTTTATCCAGGGTGACTTACAGTGTGTACAAAGTATTATTTGTAAACTTTTTTTGTACTCACATTTAACTGTAAGAGCAAAAGGTTGTGTGTGTTGTCATGGTTGATGTTTGTTCTTAAAACATAAAAATAAAACTTGATACTTTTATAAGGTTAACTCAATAAATACTGCTTTCTTGATAGTAGTAGGCTACACATGCAGAACCGAGCACATGTGTAAAATATACAGTACATACTAATGTAATACCTTAGCAATAATAAACACACATTGCATTTTTACAATTATAGATTGTTAGCATGTACTGTAGCTGTTTTATGAATCAGAAAAAGCAGGCTGCCTTCAGTGAGATAACACTTCCCATAACAGCAACAGCCACTTAAGAGCAACATAGCAAAAGGACACTGATATGTTGCTACTAACGAGCATCTACTGTATTAGGGAAAAACTTTCTAACTTTGTGGTAGTTAAGTTCTGGAGGAGGCTTCCAAGGGAGGTTGTGGAATCCACATCACTGAAGGTTTTTAAGAACAGGTTGGACAAACACCTCTCAGAGATGGTCTAGGTTTACTTGCCCATGCTTCAGCGCAGGGGCTGGAATTGATGACCTCTTGAGGTCCCTTCCAACCCTACATTTCTATGATTACCACTAGGGCTGTCAAGCGATTAAAACATTAATCATGATTAATTGCTCTGTTAATAATAGAATACCATTTATTTAAATATTTGTGGATGTTTTCTACATTTTCAAATATGTTGATTTCAATTACAACTCAGAATACAAAGTGTACAGTGCTCACTTTATTTTTATTACAAATATTTGCACTGTAAAAAATAAGAAATAGTATTTTTGAATTTGCACTAGAGTACTTGTATGAGGTAATGTCTTTATCATGAAATTGCAACTTACAAATGTAGGGGTTTTTTTTGTTACAGAACTGCACTGGAAAACAAAACAGTGTAAAACTTTAGTGTCTACAAGTCCACTCAGTCCTACTTCTTGTTCAGCCAATCGCTAAGAGAAACAAGTTTGTTTACATTTTTGGGAGATAATGCTGCCAGCTTCTTATTTACAATGTCACCTGAAAGTGAGAACAGGTGTTTGCATGGCACTGTTGTAGCTGGCATTGCAAGATATTTATGTGCCAGATGCGCTAAAGATTCATATGCCTCTTCATGCTTCGGTCATTGTTCCAGAGGACATGCTTCCATACTGATAATTCTCATTGAAAAAATACTTCATAAATTAAATTTGTGACTGAACTCCTTGGGGGAGAATTGCGTGTCTCCTGCTCTGTTTTGCCTGCATTCTGCCATATATTTCATGTTATAGCAGTCTCAGATGATGACCCAGCACATGTTGTTCATTTTAAAAACACTTTTGCTGCAAATTTGACAAAATGCAAAGAAGATAATCATGTGAAATTTCTAAAGATAGCTACAGCACTTGACCCAAGATTTAAGAAGCTGAAGTGCCTTCCAAAATCTGAGAGGGCGCATGCTTTCAGAAGTCTTAGCCCTGGTCTACACTTGGGAGGAGTGGGGGGCGGATCGATCTAAGTTATGCAACTTCAGCTACGTGAATAACATAACTGAAGTCGACGTACTTAGATCAACTTACCGTGGTGTCTTCACCGCAGTGAGTTGACTGCTGCTGCTCCCCCATTGACTCCGCCTGCACCTCTTGTGGCAGTGGAGTACAGGAGTTGATGGGAGAGCGCTCGGGGGTCGATTTATCACGTCTAGACTGACGTGATAAATCGACCCCCGGCTGGATCGATCGCTGCATGCCGATCTGGTGGGTAGTGTAGAGATGCCCTTAAAAGAGCAACACTCTGCTGCGTAAACTACAGAACCCAAACCACCAAAAAAGAAAATCAACCTTCTGCCGGTGGCATCTGACTCAGATGATGAAAATGAACATGCATCGGTCTGCACTGCTTTGGATTGTTATCGAGCAGAACCTGTCATCAGCGTAGACGCATGTTCTCTGGAATGGTGGTTGAAGCATGAAGGGGCATATGAATTTTCAGTGCATCTGACATGTAAATATTTTGCAACGCTGGCTACAACAGTGCCATGTAAATGCCTGTTCTCACTTTCAGATGATGATGTAAACAAGAAGCAGGCAGCATTATCTTCTGCAAACGTAAAAAATCTTGTTTCTCTGAGTGATTGGCTGAACGAGAAGTAGGACTGATTGGACTTAGGCTCTAGAGTTTTACATTCTTTTATTTTTGAATGCAGGGTTTTTTGGTACATAGTTCTACATTTGTAAGTTCAACTTTCATGATAAAGAGATTGCACTACAGTACTTGTATGAGGTGAATTGAAAAATCATTTTTACATTTTATCATTTTTACAGTGCAAATATTTGTAATCAAAAATAGTATAAAGTGAGCACTGTACACTTTGTATTATGTGTTGTAAGTGAAATCCATATATTTGAAAATGTAGAAAAACACCCCAAAATATTTAATAAATTTCAGTTGTTATTCTATTGTTTAACAGTGCGATTAATCACAGTTTTTTTAACCGTGATTAATTTTTTGTGTTAACTGCGATTAATTGATAGCCCTAATTCCTACATTACTGCAGTTCTAATGGATTCTGAGATATTTCTCTTCTGATTCTCACTGATGACCTCAGTCTGTGTTACTTCCACTGTGCAAAGCCTGCAATGATATTCATTATTTCTCTCTCTTTCTCAACAAGCCATTTTATAATACTCCTACATATATTAGTACTAATACAGATATTACATATCTGCACAAAATAAGCAGTTATACCTGATGTTTATAAAATGTAGTTGATTTAATCAGGCATTGGGAACCCTGCATACCCATCAATAGAGAGTGTCTTCCATTCTGACAGATAAGATATATTCCTATGTCTCATATTGTTCCCCTCCAACGTTATTCCCTTAATACAACTCTCATGTCTCACATGGACTTCAACTAAATCCTTGGGGCTAATTCTCCTCATTTACACTGGTATAAATCAGGAGTAACTCTACTGAAGATGATAAATTACACTTATATTAAATTGGTGTAAGCAAGAGCTGAATCAGATCCCCTGGGATCCAAACACTCCCAAATTTTGGAGATTTTGAAGTGTGGATCTAAAACTTGATACTGTAGCCTGGGCCTATCTGTAGTTTCAACCCAAGAAGCCTAGAACCTGTCACAGTGATTAGTCTTAAGTGAATTTCTGGCCCCAGTTGAGCTGCATGATGTAAAATGAATATCAAATCTATGTAAATACTGGTTCTGCAGCCCATCCTGCTTTCCTGGTTATGGTGACTCACACCTTCCTCTAACCCCAGCATTCTTTTCTGGGAAGAATCTGAGTGCCATCTCTTCAGCCCTCTCTAAATGGCATTTCTTGATAATGCAATCTCAGGGTCTATCTTCACAGTAAGGTAATGTGCTCTACTGGGGAGCGATTTCTAAAGTGCACTAACGTGTTGTGCAGTAATTGGTCCATGTAGACCTTGCTGATGTCCTTTAACATAGAGCTGTTTGAAACAGTACATCATTAAAGCACACTAGAGAATATTTAGTGCACACCAGCAGGGTCTACACAGACCAATTAATGCACATATTAGTGTGCTTTAGAATGACACCCCAGTAGAACACATTACCCCACTGTGTAGACAAGCCCTCAGTCTTTCTAGGGCCTAAAATGGAAATCAAACTAGTCACTGCATACAAGAGAAATAAAGTGATGATTTAAATCAGCAGCAATGGCCAATGCATATTTTTCTATTTTTTGTAAAAATAAAACCCAAAAAATTCACTGCACTTTTTTAGGCCCCAAGTTTCCCAATTCTAGTCCATCTCGTTCTTTCCTTACACAGCATCAATTTCCCTGCTCACATCTGAACAGTCATCTCTGCACTAAACATATTGCTCCAAGATTTGTTCTGCAAGATAGTGTTTGGGTGCACACTGGTTGAGATTATCTCTGGATAGAAGTATCTTTACAGAGGCAGCAAAGGCATCACATGCTTCTGTATTTGATTTTTGCAGATCAATAAAAGTTAGAAATTAAAGATTACATTTTGCCATCAGTTACACTGGTGTCTCCGAGTAACGCCACTGAGAATTCTTTCCTGGGTATCTGGCTGGTGAATCTTGCTCACGTGCTCAGGGTTCAGCTGATCGCCATATTTGGGGTCGGGAAGGAATTTTCCTCCAGGGCAGATTGGTAGAGGCCCTGGGGTTATTTTGCCTTCCTCTGCAGCATGGGGTATGGGTCACTTGCTGGAGGATTCTCTGCACCTTGAAGTCTTTAAACCATGATTTGAGGACTTCAATAGCTCAGACATGGGTGAAAGGTTTATTGCAGGAGTGGGTGGGTGAGATTCTGTGGCCTGCATTGTGCAGGTCAGACTAGATGATCATAATGGTCCCTTCTGACCTTAATACCTATGAATTTGTGAGATCAATAGAGTTACTCTTGATTTATAATTGAGGGCAAATTTGGTCCTGAAGAAGAATATCTTATGTCTAGTGGGAGCATAGCCTTGGGAGTAGGCAGTAATTGATCTCTCTAAATATCTTCATAGACTCTCTGGAAAGTTAAGCACACTGAAGGGAGTGCATATGTAAAAGAGCCATAACAGCTATAAAAGAAATATATAAACAGGAAGAAATTTATCTGAAAGCAAAAGGGGTAAGAAAAACAGGAAAAGGGAGATACTGGAAGAAGAGGCAAATCGAAAAAATAAGAGGAGATGGGGCAATTACAGAGTCAGATTAAAAGAAGCAGAAGGAAAGGTGACAGAAAGAGACAGGATATTCTAGAAGTGTTTGGGAGGGGAAAATGTTTCCCAAGAAATCTCACTGCAAATAACCACCTCTCCCTATGGATGCAGGTGTCACAACTCTCCTCAATGGGACTCCTATGCCTCCCAGACTCAGTTACTTACTACTTTCATCCCCTGATTATCTCTTCAGGATACAAAATCAGCAATTGGTCATCAGCAGGAATTGTTGCAGATGCCCTGTTTTTGTCATATCCTTGAGAGCCTTGAATGTCATCTTTAAAATACTCCTCTCAGTCCTTTGTCTTTTTACTTTTGTATATAGTATATTCACCTTCTAAAATGCCCTGTCAAGCCCATTTCTTGTTCTCTTTGGTCATAGTTAGAATGCAGAGCATGTTGGATAGACTTGAGGAAAAAGTATTTTTAAATATGCACAATTTTTTTCTCCTGGAGTAAACTCGATCATGTTGTAGCAAAGTTTTGTAAATCAACCTTATTTCATTGCCCTCTGGTGGTGTTTCTTGGTAATTTGAAATAGTTTCAATGTAACTGGAAAATACTTGCTTGTAAAGCAGAGTAAGGAATTCATAGGAGAAAATTCAGTTAATCAGTCAAGGATATTACAGTTCCCCTTCAGCATGGGATTAGCTAATCAGGATTTGCTGCTCTTTCTCTGAAGGAAATAACCACGCAGCTAAATCAAGATTCTGTTCAACTGAACTCCATTATAAAAATAATTTTAAAAAATTGTGATAAGTTGTTTACCATTTTGGTAATGCCCTAAATTTTGCTTTTGTAATATGATGAAGATTTTAAGGGCATGACTTTATTTAAAAGGCCAAAGTAATTGTTTCAGAAGAGTTCTTATGCTCCAGGGCAGAATATTACAAAATGCATCCTTGTCAGGAAATGTTATTAAACTTAACTAGAAGAGATTTAAACAGTTAGTATAAAGGCCCTGATTCTGCAGTGAATCTTATGCAGGCAAATATCTCCACCAAGGCAGAACTGATTGTGGGACTAGGTTGCAAGACTATATTGTTAATCATCATTATGATTACAGGGCCAGTATTATAAGTAGTTTTAAAAATGTACATGTGGAAAAATATCATGTACATACAAGAAATAATAAATAACCAATGATAGTATTCGGGGAAGTATGAAAGATTATTTTATTAATTATATTGCATTAGTGCCCAAAATGTGTTAGCTGGTGCACAGATGTATATAGGAAGACTCAATCCCTGCCTCAAAGAGTTTATAATTAAGAAGTTTGTATAAACTATCAACAAATTCCTTATCTGATGATCAAATTGAAAGGGAATTATTTGCTAACATTTGATATTGTTCAAAATTAAACATGATTTTATTGTACAAATATATTTTCAATGATTCTCTCACTTACACTGCTTTTCTATCAGTGTTCATGAACTGACTTCCGTGCAGTTACTTGTAATATACACCAGCATATGGGAGAAAAGAATCAGTCATACTGTCTTCTCATTCTATACAGTGGAATTACATTGCTGGAATGAAAACAAGTGGATAGCCAATATAAGCCCTGAACTTTCAATCCCTTATGCAAGTACTTAACTTTATACACATGCTTAATATGATACCTAGGAGAGTGTTAGGCAGACTCAAATATAGGAGTCACTACTGGTCTGTCTATAATATAGGTTTATGTATTACACATAAAGATAAATATACATATTTTTCTGTGCAGATGGATATATAGAGTATATAAACAGTAGGCCAGATTTTGGCCCCCATTCCTCCTTTGTGGTGCTCCAGAAAGTCACCTTAGCCAGCTGTATGGTGATTTCCCCAGTATAGGAAAATCCCCAGCTGGCCCTGCTATAAGAGGTGTATTGAGAGTGTGGCCATGAGAAAGGATGCATGGCTTGACCACTGATGCAATCTAGCTATCCCTGACACTTAAAATGGCCTGTTGAGAGCTGTTGTAGCCACATAAGGCTGCTCTAAGTTGGGCATGGGTCTGAACTGACACCCAGCTAGCCCCAAGTATCACTGAGAACATAAAGATGGCATTACAGCCATCTTTGTTCTTCCCCTGCCCTTACCCTTCCTCTTCCAGTTACACCAGATGTAGCTGTAACTGGTGTCATGGATGATCTGGTCTACATTTAAAAAATATTCAATCTTCTAAAATATATAACAATATTCAGCCAATTTTATTGAATCTTAACACTGTTATAATACCTTGAACCTTTATGGAACTTAAAACAAACATTTGTAGGGCATTTTGAGACTTTTGTTGCTTTTGGCAATGGTTTAATCTTTTTCTTCAGCAAGATGATCCATGAACTGTATAACGAATGTGAAACTGTTTCAAGACATCTAGAATTTAAAGAATAAATAAAACAAAAAACTCAACCAAAAAACCTCTGGTTAGGTAGGAGTGAAAGTGAAACCCTCAAAGGAACCAGACAGAGCTGACATTGATCTATCTCTGATCAAACTTTATATAAGTTGTATGTATTCAGAATGTTGTATTACAGAACCCAGCAAGCTATTCCCACCCCCCACCCCCCCAAAAAAAAAAGAAATAAAAACATTTTCTGTGTTATCACAGAAGGTGAAAACATCTGCTCTGGTAACAAAGGTTTTTTTTTTTTTTTTTTTTTTTTAATTTGGTAAATTGTAACAGAATATCTTTTAGTCATTTCTTCTTTTATGATCATATACATAAGGCCTTTTAGTATGTGGCACTTAACAAAAAAAAATCCAAAGCCTACTTCATAGTGTGTCTCCGAGCTGGGCTCAACACAGCTCAGGAAAGTGGGCAAAGATGACTTTCAGCCACACTCGCACTCCTCCCCCTGATCGTGGGGCCAGCTAGCTGCTGGTGTAAAGCAGAGCTGCCTCTGGTTGCTTTACAGTGTGCTGGCTGTCAGCAGGCCCTGATGGCCCTTCCAGGGTTTTATGGAATTGCCCTAATTGTGCTACTTTGCTCCTAGTCATACATTCTATGCTGGGGGCAAGTGGAGGACATAGTTGCTGTTACAGAAGCTCCTCATGGACCAAGAATTTTCCCACACAGGAAGAATCCTCAGGATGCTGGATCTGCTGGTTTTATAGCTTTGAAAAGAAGCTGGACCAGGGGCAAGGATCTAGTACTAAGTATTTCCAGCATTCTTAAAAAATAGCTAGCAAAATACTAAAACAATGAAGATATTTAAAATAACCACAAAATATTATCCAGGTATTTGGTGAGGACATATATTTACATCTCTTGTAATTGTTTCATGTCTGCAAATCCATTTCCTTCTATCTGTTGCTGTACAGTTGATAGGCATAACTGTGGAGTTGAATATGACAGTGGTGCAGCCAGGAGTGAAAATATGAGACCTGGACTTGTCTCCCTTCTCCCCCTTAGGGGTTTCACCTATGGAGGTTGGTGTGAAATTACATTGCAGATTTAAGGGCTTGAGACAGGATGAGAAATACAGTGGGGTTGCCACAGGTGCAACTGGACTAGAATTTGGTGCCATATTTACCATGAAGCTGATTGTTTTGGAGGAGAAGCTCTGTAACAAGAATATTGGCTCTCACTCAGAACCTTGTAGGGTCAGCCCCTCAGTCAAGATATCTGATTCCTTCTACTGGAAAAGCAGAACGTGCCAAACAGCAGAATGATGTAGTTTGCAAATAAGAGTATTTTTAAAAGGAAATAAGGGCACAATATAGACCAAAATAAATGTTTCTGTTCATGCCGTTTGTTACATTTTGTCTAACAAGCCTCTCCCTTCCCTATCCCATCTCTGTCCCCTCCACTCTGTAACCTCACCACCCTGACTGGTATTGGGCTTGAAGCCAGGATGAAAATTCTGTTGTACTGGAATCAGCTACATTCTTCCAACTTGCCTCCCCCTTATTTTTAATGAGTTTTGCTTTGCTTACTGAACACTCTAAGCTTCACTGACTACAGAGCAGCAGAGGCTGACCCAGGCCTGGCCTGCAAGACAATAGTTCCTAAAGCACTCCTAGTACAAGCTGGCCTGATTCTGACCCTTTAATATTAACAGTTAAAATAACCCTGTGTCTAGACAGCACTGGAGAGAACCATGATTTACTACAGCATAAAACTGATTTTGTTAATGAGAGGAAGGATTTTAGGCAGTTGAATGTTCTGTGATAAGCAGTATGTCCAAAATCATTGTAATAGTTATTTGGCTAACTACCTGGAACTGGAAGGATCAATAAACCAAACGGGCGATTTTCTAAATTATTGGGGCTTTTGGAGTAGGTACTCACACAAGATTCAGATAAACAGGCCTTCACCCCACAATCCCCAACTATTCTATGTCAAAGTAAGGGATGATGGAGTCAGTGTCACTGGAGAGCACATTGATTTCTTTCTCTAGATGCACAGATAAAGGAGTATTCAGACCTTCTCCATGAAAGAGATCAGTGATGGAATGGATTCTGGATCTTGTGAATGCTGACTGCTTACAACTCCTGCTGACTTTAGTTTCAGCTGGGAGTTCTCAGCACCTTGCAGCATCAGGGTCTGGCTTTATACTGGAAACAGAGAATCCCAGACATAACTGAACAAGTTGACATAGAGCACACTGTAAACAAAATCAAGAAAAAACAGTGTTTATTCTTTGCAGCTATTGTTCCTGGAATTTAATCAGAATGACACAACAACAAAAAGAATGAGATATGACACACATAAATCCTTTATTCTGATTTAAAGTACACCTGGGAACTTATTCTCCTTTTACATTGCTAGAGTTGTTATAAATGAGAATCAGGCCCTTTGCATATGTAATTTATGTAGCTCTCTTTTCTCTTTCTATGTTGTACTGCTATTAGTATTTATGGAAATGCCGAGGAACCCCAGTCAACTCTAACTCCCCAAAGAGCTTACAATCTGCTCTGCTTGTAGTGTTGCTTGTACATGATCAGACTGAGGTTCCTACTGCTCTGTTTTGTATTTTCTTGAAAATAGAAAAACAAAAGTGGGTGAAGAGAGGGGTGAAGTGAGAACATACAATCCGTGAAGCAAAGAGAATATGACAGCTACACATTACTGTTTTAGTCCCAGGTGCAACCTTTTAAAGTGAACAAGTAATTTTCAAGTAACTTGCTACTGTGAAAACAAGAATTTAAGTTTTGATCTCCTCAAAATGCTTATTTTTGGAAGAAGCAATGTAGTGACCAGTGGAGAGCACTATGAGTTTGTCTCTTTGAGGAAGAGCAGTCTCAGCATTGTCACTCCTGCTGCTGCCAGGCAACTTGCACCTTGCTGTGCTAAACCAGACCTTCTGGAAGTTGCACGCACCATAAACCACTTCTTTGGCACTGCTTTGGAGAGTAGGGGGACAATATATACAAGTAGCAACAATACAAAACCATTAAAATCTCCTTTGGAGCTGAACTGGGGATGCTTTAGGGTGACAGGATTTATTCATCCTATTTTATGTCAGCTCAGGTTCAGTAATTTGCAGACCTTGTAATCTATCTTTTCTAGTGTGTTTGAACTCTATTGCATCTAGTAGTTGTCACCTACTTAAAGACCATTTTATTGTAACCCTTCTGCCTGTCAGAGTTGGCAGCAACAAGGGCCGGGTTCAGTATCTAGGGGTTCCATTTCAATAACACAATGCAAAACTGGCTCGAGCCGCCACCCAGTGACCTGGGACAATTACATACCACCCCCCTGGGCGCCTCTAAGAGGCAATACTTCCCCTCTTGCAAGCACAGAGTCTGAGTGTAGCAAAAGCCTTTTAATAAAGGAGGTAAACAATGCAGCATTATGTTGGGGAAACACCATGAACAGGATTCATAACACAAAACATGAGCAAAAGACCCAAGTAAGTTTGGCAGTGTCCTTTTCCCCTCAGGGTCTTAAGTCCAGCAACCCAAGAGTCACCCCACCCACAGTTTCTGACCTTGGTCAGTGCAGCCCCCAGAGTTCAGAAGTTCATCTGCAGACTTTACCTCCCAGCCTGGGTGGAAGTGGAGGGAGGTACAGGCGGCATCTTACATGCCCCATGACTCAGGTCAATGGCCAAGTGCCACACCTCTCCATGGGGTTCTGCTGCAATCTTTACCGCCAGCTGCGCCTCTCTGCCAGCCGTCCCACTGTCCGCTCCTCTCCACCAACTCCTGTGCTATCTGCTCTGCTACGCTCCACTCTCCGCACCTCTCCGCTAGCCGTCCTGCTGTCTGCTTCGCACCTCTCCGCTAGCCGTCCTGCTAGCCACTAACCAGCTTGTCTTCATGCCCCACCGCTACTTAACACAGCTCTCGGTAACTTTAGCTCTTTAGTGACTTCAGCTCTCAGTGAGTTTAGCTGGTAGTAGGGGAGCCTGAGTGCTGGTGCACCACTAGCCCAAAGTAGGATGCTTAGACTTGGGTATCAGTGATTTCAGCTCAGCAGCAGGTAACAAGACTCCTAAGAGAGTCAAAATTAGTTCTGTTATTACACAGTAAAGAAGTCAAAGTAGCACTACAAACCCTCAGAAAGAGACCTACACTATCAGATACACATACCTACCACCCCCACAATTCACTGGGTTTTGGAACTCATGTCCCTTGCCTAGCGAGTGCTGCTTAGATTAGGGCGAGTCCCTCCATCATAAAATGCCAAGTACAGTTCTATTGTCCTTGATTCACATAACCAGCATAACAACCCTTTATTACTCCTTCCCCAATAACAAAAGAGTGGGGATTCCACAGCAGCCAAAGTGACCATTTGGGCAGGCAGTCCATCATGTTAGGCAGGGTGGGTGTGCCCATGCAAACGAGATCAGCCCCTGAAGTCCTTTTCCATAGCTCACCACCAGATGTCAGGGTAGAGCTCATTCTGACTCTGCTTACACTATTATAGCACTCATTTAGGTATAAAGGGGTGAACTCTGTTCCCCTGCACAATGCCAAAGTAAAGGCCTTTAGGCAAGATATATTTTTTGTGTATGGGGGCCCATAGATAACTAGATAGATAGACATAAAAATGTAGAGTAATTATGGCAGATGCATACTGGGAACAGGAAAGTTGGAGGTTTATATTTGATTATTATTATCTGAGCAACCCAGTAAAGCCAAACCCCAGGTAGAGTGTATATTTGGGTGACATATACTGTGTCCATTCTTTTAGGAGCACATTGGGAACTCCACCTGCTTCCAGAGTCCTGTTCACTGGTTTGACTGCAGGGTGCAGAAAGGCACTTATCTCATTATTTAAACCAGAGAGGTGCTTCAAACTCCTCTCAACAGGCAGAATATATACTGCAATCCCACTGAAATTACTACTGGCCATAAATGCTGATTTAGAGTACTATACCCTCCCAATGAATTTAACATTCTATACTTGTAATTGAATGATTAGAATATTGCAAGGAGCTCTTTTAACTTTAGACTCCATAATTTCATCCTTGGGTGCCTCGTTTGCTGACAGGGCTTTTATTCCCATGGCTCACAAATCTACCTGCCAACTCCTGATCCATATGCCTCCATGCAATCCCATATCAGTTTATTTCTTTTACGTTTTGCCATGAACTTAAATGTAACGTGGCCAACCCTGAACTCTTTATCTTTCCTCCCAGGCCCTCTCAACTCTCCATATTTTCTGTCATTAACAACTCCACCATTCTCCCACCTGAGTCATCTCTGACTCCTTTCTTTCCCTTACCCCATACATCCATGCTGTATCCAAATCTTGCCGTTTCTTCCTCCATAGTGTCTCAAAGTGCTGTCCTTTTCTTTAAGTCCAAATAGCTAAAACTCTCACACAGGCCCTCATCATCTCCTGTCTTGATTACTGCAGTCGCCTTGCATGTGGCCTCCCCTACATCATTGTTGGCCATCTGCAGTCCATTGAGGGTCACCTTTCTTGCCTGGGTTTCAGGTCACATCACACCCTCCCCTCCCTGTGAATCTATCCTTGTTTCTTATTTTCCTCCACGAAGACTTTAAGCTTCCGGATGTCATATTCAATACCCTTTGCAATTCATCACATCTCTAATTACTTGCTATTGTCTCTTATTGTGTCACCCCTTCTCCTCCAATCTGCTGATGCCTTGAAGACGTCTGTGCCTCTCTGATAACCATACTTTCCTATCTCTAGTGCAAATACCTTGCCTGATAAATTCTAGCATCACATTAGCCTTTTTCATGGCCCATCACATTGCTTGGCTTATGGTCCCAAGGGATGTTCTGACAATCAGACATAGTCACAACCCCTCTGAACTCTGGCCAATCCTCCTTTCTCCCAGGACTCACCCGTTAATCTGGAGGGTCCAAAACGTGGTTGTCCAGGGTAACTATGTTAGGTCTACACTACCTGGGAATTCCTTGTGCACTGGGGAAACTGTGTGCTATACCCTGGGGTTTATTGAAATCAATGGATTTCTCACAGGGATGAATTTGGTTCTGTGTATATTTATGAAGTAGAGATTTATCCTAGGGGATAACTAGGATCTCACAGCTGGAGATCAGTAGGATGCAGGACAACTGAATAATATGAACCGTGCTGTTTCCAGAGACACGTTCATTTACAGTTTCTTAACATTTAATTTTCTAGCAAATAACTGGCTCCTTGTCCCTGGGGAATAGAAGTTAATGGTGCTAGGATCATTTGTTTCCCTTGGGTGCCGGGGAAGCATGCTGAGGAATGTGGCTGTTCCCTCTACCCAAAGGCCCCTCTCACTCCCAGCTGCTCCCTTGGCCCTGAACATGCCAAAGTAATTTCAGTCTGGAAGCATGCTGCATTGTCTCTACTCTTCCTTCCTGCTGATTCCAGGTCTTTTCTGCCCTATTTGATTTTTATTTACTCCCATCCACATCTCACAGCAGAAGGGAGCAGAACAGTCTTAATCAATGTTTGTAAAGCTTTTCAAAGATGAACACCAGTAAGTATTATTGCTATTATATGTATCTAACTTTAACTGCCCCATCCCAGGCATGACATGTTCAGCATCCACCTGTTTAGGAGTAGAAATCCCAACCCCTCACCAGAGCCTGTCCCTCCTGAATCACAGTGCACAGAGCTGCTGCTGCCCTGTTGGGCCTGCTTATTGAAACATTGCTTTTTAAATTCTGACTCATTCATTTTTATACTAGTTGAATATTTATCCCAGTTCCGTTGATATTAAAATTGTGCCAAACCGTGTGTGGCAGAGTTTTCTTTCTTTAAATTAGCATCGGATGCTGTGAGTGTTCAGGGAAGGGTGGGCAGAGGGAGGTTACTTTGTGTCATGTGATCCCCACATCACATGGTACGACAATAATAAACTTCTTGGTGTCAGGAGTTGGATTCTTGGCAGGATTTCCCAGGCCAGCAATGGAAGCAGCTGGCTTAAAAACAGCCATGGAAAGGGCTCACTCCTGCTGTCCTTAGGTACAATTTCCTTTAAAGCCAATTAGATATTTACTTGTGTGAGGTCTGTTGGCTCAGACTCAAAGAGGTTTTCCATTGTTTGCAAAAATAGATTACCCAGAAGTATCCAGTCATTGTTAGACATCTGTTTGTGGATTCAGACAGAGGATATTCTTCACTTGATATCTTCTGTAATGGATGCCACTTACTTCAAGAGGAAAAAAGGGAAGAGCTCTGAAATGAGCAAACAACCTGTTCAAACAGCCAGACAGTTTTTTCTGGGTAAGCCAACAAATGCTTCACTGAGGACCTCAGAAATCTGCTTAGAAAAATAAATAACTGTTGTAATGCTACATAACACTCACTGACAGAAACGGGCATTTCTGATCTCCAGCATAAATATGAGGAATTATGAGGGTATGTTGACATTTATACTCCATTTTAGTAAGATACTTAAGATCATGTCTAACTTTAAACAGGTGAGTTGTCCCACTAACTTCAGTGGGGACTAACAGGCCAATCCTGTGAGGGGCTGAGCACCTTCAACCACTATGAATGTCAAAAGGAGATAAGGACACTGGGCACCTTTGGATGAGGTGCTTAGCTCATTGCAGAATCAAGTTTATTTGTTCCCTGTAAATACTACTCACTTTTTGAATTGTGACCAAGCATTGATTACGTGAAGGGAATTCCATGTAGTCCATTTTTGGAGATGGCCTTACTGTAAAAGCCCAAATAAAAAGTATTTCAATATTTTGTGCTTTTCCCAGGCTGCAGAGTGTCCTGAAAATATTTGTATACCCCATCTCTCTTCTACCACCCTTCTCCGCTTGATACTGAACCCAGCTTTCATAAATACGCTGCTACCAGTAGAATGGCAGCTATATTTGTTTAATGAACCCAATATGGTGTTTAATTGCTGCATTATTTCCTTTGTTAGCACTCTGGATAACAAAGTTATTGGTATTTGACTAATTGTCCATGCTTGGCTTAAAATATATCAGTAAATATGATGTCAGCTTCAAAGAGGAACTACCAGGCAAACTATGGGGGATTTAAGAATTGCTTTTTTCCCCCTGAGCAGTAATTACTGGAGGTAAATTAAACTTCTGGGAACTGTTATTTCAAATTGAATTGTAACTGTTTGCTTCCCAGTAGGAAAAACCTAAAATGTACTGTTTGAATGAAGCAGAAACAAGGAATAAAGAAGGAGGTTAAGGGAGATGTTACAGGGGAGGTGGTGCAGGTAGAGTTTGTGTGGAATAATAGTTTTTAAGACAATATATTTGGGTAGCAAAATCCATGTTTGAAATGATTAATAAGATCAGTTAATCTCTACTAATGTAATGTTGTTTATCTGGAGGAGGATCTTCCCTTCCTGTGGGGGAAAGACCCATAGAGCATTGTGTGAGGCTCACCTCTTGGAATTTCTTTCCTGTCGTCCTTGCATGAGGGAAGGATGCATAACCTGGCCCTGGGGAGAGGTGAGCTAGGACTCCATCACAGCCTTAGGTTCCATGAAGAAAATGTGCTAAAATCCCATGGATATGGGATCTGTACAGCAGAGAATAAGTCTCACTCCTTTAGCATGGCTCCGTCACCACCTTAGTATGGCTCCCTCATACACAGCACACACAGGGGCTTGTTCAGGGCTGGGCAGGCACTTGACAACTGTTTCCATTCTGCAACCTCCTCTCCAGTTCCACCTACTTAGTTCCCTATGAGCAGTGCAGATCTATCCATAAAAGAAATACTTGCTTGGAAAACAAACATGGATTAAAGTGCAAACTGGGCTCCCCATTATACCTGTACAATCCTATTAAAGTCAATGTGGTCACACAGGTGTAACTGAGAGTAGAATTTGGCACTATTGACATTAATCAAACATGATTAAAATAGCAATTAAATTCAATAAAATCATGAATGAATAAAGCCAGGCCAGAACTGGGTGCTGAGCTGAAAAAAAGGCATTTTCAAACAGGGCTCGTCTCATGACAGAAAGGAGGGGATTTCACAGCCCTTTAGCTACAGAGGCAAAGATAGAGAAAGTATCCCTCCCTCACGCCCTTGCACATCCAGACTCCTGCAATCTCATTCCCTCGAGACATCATATAGCAGGTTAGAATAAAGCACCATATAGCAAGGAGCCAGAAATTCAGAAAGGTGTCTGGGACTGAATGCGTCCACACTATGTAATCTGTGATAACCACTGGACGCAGACCTGTGGATGTAGTACTTGTGCTTTCCCAGCTTGTTATTTTGCTGTACCATGCAGCAGAAGGAAGGTAAGATTATAACCGGTCACTGAAAATACTAGTGCCAAGCTCAGAATAATGTATATCCCAAAGAGTTTGCAGCATAATCTGGTACAAACAGGTTTGCACTAAGACATGGTGAATCAACTTGATCAGTCACTCGAGGACTACGTTCTTGCATCAGATAGTTAGACTCTTTCATCACACTGTGCTGACAATAAGATTGGAATCCAAGCTTGCAGACTGATGCAATAGCACTTATGGAGCTGGTAGCAAGGGAGTTAGTTAGTTACCCCTGTGACAGAAAGGACTGAAAGGAAAATTTATAAACAAAATATCCTTTAGGCTCTGAAATAAAAAATGAAGAAGCAGATCTCCTGATGTAAATCAGCTAATACTTTAAAGTAAATGTGAGATAAAGTGACAGAATTGTGAAAATGTCTTCTGTCAAAATGATACACTAATTGATCTTCAAAATGAGTACAATAACATCTAGAAAGTCTGGCTACTTTAATAAAGCATCGGCACGGGAAAAGCTTACACTTGGATCTCTAGTTAAACAACAAGTGAGATATTGGAATAGAGCACAAGTTCCCATGAAAAGTTTTAATGGGTCTGTAGTCTTAGAAATATCTATGTGTATTTCTATGCTCTGAATCTAGTTGAAAATGCTGGGGAAAGGACTTGGGGTAAGCTATCTTGTAGGCGATAGGGGAATGCCTTGTGAGTTAAGTTCGGGCTCTAGAAACATGGAACCCGTGGGGGCAAAAGGCTATCTGGCTTCAAGATTAAGCTCGATAAGTTTATGGAGCAGATGGTATGATGGGATAACATGATTTTGGCAATTAATTGATCTTGGACTATTAGTGGTAAATAGGCCCAATGGCCTGTGATGGAATGTTAGATGGGGTGGAATCTGAGTTACTACAAAGAATTCTTTCCTGGGTATCTGGCTGGTGAGTCTTGCCCACATGCTCAGGGTTTAGCTGATTGCCATATTTGGGATTGGGAAGGAATTTTCCTCCACGGCAGATTGGCAGAGGCCCTGGGGGGTTTTTCACCTTCCTCTGCAGCATGGAGTATGGGTCACTTGCTGGAGGATTCTCTGCACCTTGAAGTCTTTAAACCATGATTTGAGGACTTAATAGCTCAGACATGGGTGAGAGGTTTATTGCAGGAGTCGGTGGGTGAGATTCTGTGGCCTGCGTTGTGCAGGAGGTCAGACTAGATGATCATAATGGTCCCTTCTAACCTTAAGGTCTGTGAGTCTATGTCATCATTTTGTGTTATATTTAACCATTTGTTTCCAATATTCTTACTTTCTATTACTTGAATCTCTGTTCTTTGGCAATAAACTTATTCTTGTTTTCACTTGATAGATATCTAAGTACTTGTGTTAAGTAGAGTGGTGTTTCTGAGATGACTCTGATAAACTGGCGTGTAAGATTCCTTTAGGAGTAGTGAATCTGAAAGGTCTGTGAGTGTTCAGGGGAGCAGGGGCTGGGCACTCCAGAGGGATGCTCGGAGGACTCGGAGGTTGGTGCATGCCTATCCCTAACCTGTACAGAGAGAGCAAGGCCTGCAGAGGCCTGGAAGGCAGTGCTCCAGGGCTGGAGCACCCATGGGGAAAAACTGGTAGGTGCCCTGTACCCACCGGCAGCCAAGCTCCCCTCCCCACCACATCTCACCTCACCTTTGCCTCCACCTCCTCCCCTGAGCATGCCCCGTCCCCACTTCTCCGCCTACCTCCCAGCGCTTGCTGCTGCAAAACAGCAGTTTTGCAGTGTGACAAGCTCTGGGAGGGAGGGGGAAGGAGTAGGAACGCGGCGCACTCAGGGGAGGATGTGCGGAACAGGCGGGGCCAGGGCGTGGATTTGGGGAAGGGGTTAGAATAGGGGCAGGGAGGGGGCAGAGTTGGGGCAGGGACTTTGGGGAAGGGATTGGAATGGGGGCGGGGCAGGGGTGAGAGGGGGCAGGGCAGGGGTGGAGTCGGGGTGGGGCTGGGGGCAGACGGGGGTTGAGCACCCACCGGCACCAGCACCAGCAGAAGTTGGTGCCTGTGCAGACAAGACTTTCTCACAGTAAGGGCAGGTGGTAGGTAGCAATGTGCCTCACAACCCTGGATACTCCTGGGAAGTGTCACAGCCACCAAGGGTAGGGAGAGCCTGCTTGAGGCCAAGAGGCCAGCTCAAGCGAAAGGGAAGACCAGCAGGGAGACTGGCATCTCAGGACCCAAGGCATGAATCTGCCACCCTCAAAATACCCCAGAAGATCTCAGGACAGAGAGTGGGGTTTGCCTTATGGGGAAAGATCAGCCAAAAGCATTGGGCCAGACTCTGTTCTCGTCCATCATCTGCTTTTCAGGGGCACCCTAATCATCTTTGCTGAGACTATCCATACATGGAATCTCATATCTTACCTTATCCCTCCAACCATACTCAAAGCACAACACAGTGTGGGAAAATCACACCAAAATGAAGATTTCTTTTCTTGGGGAAGAGGGGGAAGTTGACACCTGCTGACAGTACCCTGGGTACTGTCTTGAGCGGGAGGGTGTATGATGGGGTATTCAAACCCCACACTGGAAAGGAAAGTGTTAATGAGTTGATGTGGGCTCAATCAGCCCCGCTTTGCTAAACCTGCAGTTGGTATCAGGCTTAGAGGGATGGCTTATAAAGGGAGAGCCCAGCTTCATTGGGTCTGACTGGGAAGGGGGCCATATTTCTAACTCTTACTTGTGAGGGAGGCCTGACTGTGGCTAGGAACAACTTGAGAGACTGCTGACTGCCAGAGCCTCCCTGAGGAAAAATAGGCCCGAGTGGGATTACAGCTTGATTTGTTACCAGTGACCTACCCACTCACACTGAGTAAGTCTGCTGCATGCAGGTGGTACTCTGCCAGAAGGGGGCAACAGCTAGCTAAAATATCTTTTCCTTAAACCCAGCCGGGGGCCTGGCGGTGGTTGGTCTTGAGCCCAGAAGTGCTCACACTCTGCTTTTGCTGACACCTGTGCAACTCCTCAGAAATTATCTTCCTTTCCCGAAGAAAAGGGAGTTGCTCCAGTGTGTGTAGAGTGACCATCTTTGCTGTATTTTAAGGGACATTTGGTGCCTATTGTATAGGAACCAGTTCCCAATTGGCAGTTATACTTTCATTTGATTTAATATCTCTTAATATTTTCAAATATTAATCATGCAAAAGACAATATGGCCAACTCCCAAGGACTTAAAAATCATGGGTCCAGTCTCAAAAAATCATGATATTTGCTTAAAAATCATGAGGGTTTTTTAAAAAAAATAAATTATAAATGTGAGGTTCTTTTTATTGGCTTTCTGCATCTTTAGGGTGCACTCTGGTCACATTTTCAATTTTTTATTTGCATCCCTGAGGTTTAGAAACTTACTTTTTTAAAACAAAAGCTGAGATTCTCACTAGATACCAGGAGCTGGGACTGTATTAAAAAAGAAAAGAAAAAAAAGCTAATGTCATGTTCAAAAAAACCTCACAATGTTAGAAGCTGTTATGAAAGGGATAAATAATAAGAGAGTAAATATCATAATGCCACTATATAAATCCACGGTACGCACCCACCTTGACTACTATGTGCAGTTCTGATCACCCCATCTCAAGAAAGATCTATTAGAATTGGAAAAGGTACACACAAGGGCAACAAAAATGATTAGGAGTATGGAACAGTTTCCATATGAAGAGGGATTAAAAAAACTGGGACTGTTCAGTTTGGAAAAGAGATAACTAAGGGGATATTGCAGACGTCTATAAATGATGAATTTTGAATTCTCAAAAAAACCCAACCATAACAAAACTCAAACCTTGCAATGAACAGTTATGCACAGTCTATTGGCTGGAATTTTTTCACATAAACATTCACTGAACAATTCTAAACAGCGAATATATTGGTAAAAATGTCAGTCCATTCATGGACAAATGTAGAAGAGGATAAAATGCTAAATGTACTTAATAAATGATTTGGACAGCTCCATATATTCCTTTTTCTAGTATAGATTTATGCATGTGGGTAACTTTATTCATCTGAGTCGTCCCAGCGAATTCAAACATTCTACTTATGTGAATAAAGTAGCTCATGTGCTCAGTAGGATCAGAGTTTTAGATACAAAGGTGATATGAACATTATAAATATCTCAAATAGGCAGAGTGTGTGTGTGTATTGCTTAAGGAAACAATGGCTATATGGGGTATCATGGAATTATTCATAAGTGGAACAGGAATAACAGGTCTGTCAAGAGTATACTGTAAATAATAATAATAGGTTAGGACAAACAGCTTAAATATTTTAAAAGTTGCCATTAAAATGTAACTTAATACATAATTGCACAGGTGCATTTGAGATGAATGTAGTGTGCATTCATATTTTCTGTTCCTTAGCACTCTTTTATATGCAGCTGGCAAACTTAGGAACATAGGAATTACCAGACTGGATCAGATCAGATCAGTGATCCATTTAGTTCTGCATCCTGTCTCTGGCCAGTACCAGCTGCTTTAGAGGAAGATACAAGAATCCTGAAGTAGGTAGTCAGGGAAGAACACACCCAAAAGAAAAATTTCTTCCAACCTGCTTCAGTTAGATCAGGAGTGGCCAACCTGAGCCTGAGAAGGAGCCAGAATTTACCAATGTACATTGCCAAAGAGCCACAGTAATATGTCAGCAGCCCCCCATCCGCTCCCCAGCCCCCAGAGCCTCCCACCTGCTGGCAGCCCCCACCAATCAGTGCCTACTTCCCCCCTCCCCCAGCCCACCGCAATCAGCTGTTTCACGTGCACAGGAGGCTATGGGGGAGGGGAGGAGCGAGGGCACAGCAGGCTCAGGGGAAGGGGCAGGGGTCTTGGTGGAAGGGGTGGAGTGGGGACAGGGCTTGGGGCAGAGCAGGGGGTTGAGCAGTGAGCACCCCCCAGCACATTGGAATGTTAGCATCTATAGCTCCAGCCCCGGAATCTGTGCCTAGGTAAGGAGCCGCCTATTAAGCTCTGAAGAGCCTCATGTGGCTCAGGAGCCACAGGTTGGCCACTCCTGAGTTAGAGGTTGGCTTATGCTCTGAGACCCGAGGATTTATACCTTTTTCCAAACCTTTTTTGTAAATAAGCCTATCTAATGTACCTATGGATGTTTTTATTGTCCGTATAAACATCCAGTCTTTGTTTTTAAATCTGCTGAACTCAATGATACTGTGGCAATGTTTTCCACGGGCTAATTATGCATTATGGAAATCTGATGCCTTTCTGTTTCATCCAATGCACCCTTGTGTTCCTATTGTGAGGGGGGTAAATAGGAGTGCCCAATTTGCCTTCTCCTTACCATTTACTGTCTATTTTGCATACCTCTATCACATTTCTTCTTTATCTGCTTTCTAAACAGTCTTTTCAATCTCTTTTCATGCCTCTAGTCACTTTTATTGTCTCTCTTTGAATGCCCTTATGGCCTTTATGGGTGACCAGATACAAACACAGTATTGCAGGTGATGGGATACCATTTACTATTTAACAGTTTTTCACTATTTTCTCTGGTATCATCCCATCTATTACTTATGTATCTTGACCTGTTCGCTTTTTAGCCTGATTTGGCACATTCAGCAACCGTTTTCAGCATCCACAATGACGCCTCTGTCTCTTTTTTGAGGTGGACACTAAAATGTCATTAAGAAAATTAAAGTTGCAAGGTTAGACACATGAAAGCCTGGAAATGCCAAGATAAAAGGTTGTACATCTTATGTGTGTTAAAATGGCATAAGGCAGTATTGTTATACAAGAAAATCTGTATCCTGACTTGTTTTCAAATACGGATATTGTGACAATGCGTCTCTTTCATCATGTCAAGACTCAGCTTTTCTCCCATGGGTGTTGAGGAGGCCTGGGGCAAATCAGTCCCACTCCAGAGGCTTAGTATTTCACATTGGTTTATTTACAGTGTTTTACAGGGTAAGCTTTAGGGGTGGCCCGAGGGCTTCTTTAAACAAAACCCAAAATATTACATTTCCTAACTCCCACTGGAGTACTGCCTCTTCTTATGCTGGCTACCAGTCCCCAGCCATTTGCTCTAACCTATGCCTGGCCTCTCCCCAAAGAGAAATAAACACAATATTTCTCTTTACAGGAGAAAACAGCTCTTTACCTAAGAAGCAGCCTTTTCTCTCACTTCACACGACCCTTCTACACTTGCTTCCCATCCCTCCTCTCTTTTCTGTCTCATTGAAGAGGTTTTTAAAGGTTACAGGCTGCCCTTGATTTGACGCAGGTGTCCATAATTAACTTGAAGTAACCTCTTTCAGTTTATAGGAAAAAGACCTTTAACCATTCTAAGGCTGATATACCGGTTTCAACCACTCTTCCAGAACTGTCAGGTCTGACTTTGTCACAATACAGTATGGATAGATATTATTTCACTTTTCATGTATCCAGAGCTGCTTTGGTTTCCATTTATGTGCATGTATACCTTGTTTCTGTTTTGCATGGATTTGCATTCCCCTGAGTTTTAGTCTAAGTTTTTGGCTTCCTTTGAATTCTAAGTGAGATTCAAACCAAAATGCTGTTTTGCCTGAGCTGGGGCAAAAATATGAAAAACCACCAAGTTTCAAGTGGTTTCAGACTAAAACTATAACTCAACACAGGTTCATGTGAAACTCAGTGCAAGCCCAATGTCTCCTGATTTCTAGGTTTAATTATGAAGGCTTTGCACAGATCTGAATCACCACATCACTGAATTTCCTCACTTGATCAATCCTTATTCCCTATGTACAATTTAATGAAATCTGTAGGAAACTTTCCTCTGAACTTGTACTTTAAACATGGGTAAAACTTGAAACAAAAATAATTTGATTTGTTTAAAACAGCTTTCTACTCATGTCCACTAGATGTCAATGTAAACAAAGAATTAGCACTTCATGAGTTAGGGTGGACTTAATCCCTATCTACTGGGTTGGTGCAAGGCCTGTGAACCCTCTTAAACATAAAGAGGGAGATAAGAGCATGGTCTACACAGTAGGTCTACCTAGCTCTAGTGCTCAGGGGTGTGCTGACCTAATTCCCAGTGTAGACATAGCTAGATAGATGGAAGAATGTTTCTGTTGAGTTAGCTCCCATTGCTCGGGGAGATGCAGTTCCTTCAGTGATGGAGAACCCCTTTCTATCACTGTAGGAATTATCTGTACTATACCACGACAGTGGCATAGCTATAGAGCTGTAGCACCCACAGTGTAGACCTTAAATCATTTGATTGGCCTTCTGCACAGGGATCCAATTCACTCATAAGGAACAAGTGCCACATCTCTCCCAAACACATCCAATATTTCAGTGGTCGATATGGAGTTCCACTTTACTATCAATGATAATAGTAATAATTATTATATTTGTTTTACAAAAGGTATTCTTAGGAACATCAATAAAAGATCAGAGCCTCATTGTGCCAGGTAGTAAGACTTTCTAATCTGCACCCTAGCAAATGATTCCATTGTAAAATGCAATATTGGCAAGTCTGAGTCTCAAAAAATCATGAGACTGGTTCGGGGGGGTGGGGGTGTCTGGAGGAAGATTTTTCTTTCTTTCTTTCTTTCTTTCTTTCTTTCTTTCTTTCTTTCTTTCTTTCTTTCTTTCTTTCTTTCTTTCCAGGAGCTGAGGCTTTCAGAAAATCACTAAATATTGAGAGACTTGGGCTAGATCACAAGAGTTGATAACACTAAAATTGATTGTGTAAAATCTTCATCAGAGGGCAGTAGGGTGACCAGACAGCAAGTGTGAAAAATTGGGACGGGGGTGGGGGGAAATAGGAGCCTATATAAGAAAAGGCCCTAAATATCAGGACTGTCCCCATAAAATTGGGACATCTGGTCACCCTAGAGGGCAGAATTATTTTGTGATCATAGAAAACAGCAGGTTCAACTATTCCTTGACTTACATTGGTGCCATAATTTACATGTCATAAAGAACACCCTCGGAACTTTTCACATCCTGTCACATTTATTACAAACAGTTCAAATGTATTTCAGAATGACATCACTGTAACAAGGCTAAATTAACAACAAAAAAACCCCATGCTTCAGGGTATAAACAAGTCACTGAGACTGGTCACAGCAGGAGCTGGGAAGGAATCTCCTCCTTCCCCCCACATACAGTATTGGCTAGGTGCAGCATGAAAATGTTTCATTTTCTGCTCAACCATCAGGACAGACACGTCATCCCTCCAAGAGCACAGAAGGCCTGACAGGCGGCAGAATCAATGTGCATTCACTGTGCAGGGGCAAGAAGGAGATGAGTGGAGCCCATGCAGCAGGTCCAAAATCCCTCTATATGTCAAAGTTTTGATTTACAGGAGTTCATCTATATTACTTAGCACCATTTTAGGATGGGTTAGAGCAGGCTGGTCAGGATAGCATGGGGCTAAGGCAGGCATGATCACTTAGGGATCTGTTTCTATATAGTTTCATCAATCAATCCCACTCATGGAAGCAACAGTCTATCATGGAGGCTATTACAACCCTGAGGCTGTACTATTGTCCTCAAAGAGGCCTAGAGGAAGGATTCCAATCCCCCTGTCCAACACAGAACCTTCCTGTACCAACCTCTTTACTCAGGTTTGGTGTAGGGACTAGGAAATGGGCCACAGGTGTGATATTGGTGAGGGACTAATGGTCTGATGTGGTGTGGGAAATGGCATTGTTCCAATGTCATTTTGGGATGTATAAGTAGGGGCATAGCGAGCAGATCGAGGAACGTGATCGTCCCCCTCTATTCGACATTGGTGAGGCCTCATCTGGAGTACTGTGTCCAGTTTTGGGCCCCACACTACAAGAAGGATGTGGATAAATTGGAAAGAGTCCAGCGAAGGGCAACAAAAATGATTAGGGGTCTGGAACACATGACTTATGAGGAGAGGCTGAGGGAACTGGAATTGTTTAGTCTGCGGAAGAGAAGAATGAGGGGGGATTTGATAGCTGCTTTCAACTACCTGAGAGGTGGTTCCAGAGAGGATGGTTCTAGACTATTCTCAGTGGTAGAAGAGGACAGGACAAGGAGTAATGGTCTCAAGTTGCAGTGGGGGAGGTTTAGGTTGGATATTAGGAAAACCTTTTTCACTAGGAGGGTGGTGAAACACTGGAATGCGTTACCTAGGGAGGTGGTGGAATCTCCTTCCTTAGAAGTTTTTAAGGTCAGGCTTGACAAAGCCCTCGCTGGGTTGATTTAATTGGGGATTGGTCCTGCTTTGAGCAGGGGGTTGGACTAGATGACCTCCTGAGGTCCCTTCCAACCCTGATATTCTATGATTCTATGAAATGCTACGTTTCTAATCAAATTTCTTCTAGGAATTCACTGAAGGGAACAGAGGGTCTATTATCAACTTGATACTTGAAGGATTTATATATATAACTTCTGTTAATGTAAAAGGGAGTTCTCTACATAAATGTTCTGCCCACCAAGACAGTAACTGTCACCACAACTTGTGAGTGATGGAATTAATTAATTAATTCCTTAGCCTTAAGCACACTTGGGTTACTACCCTTTACAATTTGCAATATATACATGGCATTATTCTATTTGGCCAGCCAAAAGAATGCTTGTGGGTGAAATAATAGGCACTGGAGTCACTGCATGTTGATCTCTGCCTTGTAACCAGACTATTAGCCTTTTGTAATCCTGACCCACATAAGGTGAATGGGTGCTCGTGTGTGTCATGGCCTTATTTGATTTTGATTGTGATGGGGTGAGCACCCCACACTAGCCCTGAAAGGGTTAAGGAAGCTGAGAAAGGGCTAGTTAGTGAGACAGCTACACATGAGGGGATTAGGCTGGGGAAGCAACCCCTGTTTGGAAGATGGAGCTCAGCTGAGCAGGTTTTGGCAGGCTAGTCTAAAGCTAGGGAGCTGGCAACAGAAGTGGCTGGATTGAAGAAGTCTGCAGCCGTCCTCTGTGTACTAGAGAGGGAAGGAGGGAGTCTAGGAAAAGAATAGGACCCCAGGAACCTGGCCCTGAGGAAAGGAAGTACCCTGACGAGACAAGGGTGGGGAAGGGAGCTTGTGGGGAGGCGAGTAGGAAGCAGGCCAGGGAGAGAGCAGCAAGGCTGGGGACTGAGCAGACCTTGGCTGCATGCTGTAGGGTCCCTGGGTTGGAACCCAGGATAGTGCGTGGGTCTGGGTTCCCCTACCAGCCACTGATGGAGTGGCATTGCCCGGACATTAGCTCCAGTGAGACTGGAAGGGGAAACCACCTAGTGACCTGGCCAGAGGGCTGAGTCATGAAGAAGAAGCTGCAGCTCCCAGAGTGAGAGAATGGCTGCAGAGTGAGTGAGAGAGAGTGAGCACTGGTCTACACTAGGAGTTGAGATTGAATTTAGCAGCATTAAATCGATTTAACCCTGCACCCGTCCACACGACGAAGCCCTTTTTTCGACTTAAAGGAGTCTTAAAATTGATTTCTTTACTCCACCCCTGACAAGTGGATTAGCGCTTAAATCGGCCTTTCCGGGTCGAATTTGGGGTACTGTGGATGCAATTAGACGGTATTGGCCTCTGGGAGCTATCCCAGAGTACTCCATTGTGACCGCTCTGGACAGCACTCTCAACTCAGATGCACTGGCCAGGTAGACAGGAAAAGGCCTGCGAACTTTTGAATTTCATTTCCTGTTTGGCCAGAGTGGCAAGCTGCAGGTGAGTGCAGAGCTCATCAGCAGAGGTGACCATGCAGAACTCATCAGCAGAGGTGATCATGATGGAGTCCCAGAATCACAAAAGAGCTCCAGCATGGACCAAACGGGAGGTACGGGATCTGATCGCTGTATGGGGAGAGGAATCCGTGCTATCAGAACTCTGTTCCAGTTTTTGAAATGCCAAAACATTTGTCAAAATCTCCCAGGGCATGAAGGACAGAGGCCATAACAGGGACCTGAAGTAGTGCTGCGTGAAACTTAAGGAGCTGAGGCAAGCCTACCAGAAAACCAGAGAGGCAAACGGCCGCTCCAGGTCAGAGCCCCAAACATGCTGCTTCTATGATGAGCTGCATGCCGTTTTAGGGGGTTCAGCCACCATTATCCCAACCGTGTGCTTTGACTCCTTCAGTGGAGAGGGAGGCAACACTGAAGCAGGTTTGGGGAACGAGGAAGGTGATGATGGTGATGAGGTTGTAGATAGCTCATAGCAAGCAAGCGGAGAAACCGGTTTTTCCGACAGCCAGGAACTGTTTCTAACCCTGGACCTGGAGCCAGTACCCCCCGAACCCACCCAAGGCTGCCTCCCAGACCCGCCAGGTGGAGAAGGGACCTCTGGTGAGTGTACCTTTTAAAATAGTATTCATGGTTTAAAAGCAAGCGTGTTTAATGATTAATTTGCCCTGGCATTCGTGGCCAGTACAGCTACTGGAAAAGTCTGTTAATGTGTCTGGGGATGGAGTGGAAATCCTCCAGGGACATCTCCACAGAAGGTTTCTGGGGAGGGCAGCCTTATTCCGTCCACCATGGTAGGACACTTTACCACGCCAGGCCAGTAGCACGTAGTCAGGAATCATTGTAGAATAAAGCATTGCAGCGTATGTTTGCTGGCATTCAAACAACATCCATTGTTTATCTCTCAGTGTTATCCTCAGCAGAGTGATATCATTCATGGTCACCTGGTTGAAATAGGGTGCTTTTCTTAAGGGGACATTCAGAGGTCCTCGTTCCTGCTGGGCTGTTTGCCTGTGGCTGAACAGAAATGTTCCCCGCTGTTAGCCACGGGGAGTGGGAAGGGGTGAGGGGCTAGCCACGTGGTGGGGGGAGGCAAAATGCGACCTTGTAACGAAAGCACATGTGCTATGTATATATTGTTAACAGCAAGGTTTACCATGAAAGTGTGTACCCATTGTTCTATAAGATGTGTCTTTTTAAATACCACTCTCCCTTTTTTTTTCTCCACCAGCTGCATGTGTTTCAAGGGTCACAGGATTTTCTCCTTCCCAGAGGCTAGCGAAGATTAGAAGGCGAAAAAAACGCACTCGTGATTAAATGTTCTCTGACCTCATGCTGTCCTCCCACACTGACAGAGCACAGACAAATGCATGGAGGCAGACAATGTCAGAGTGCAGGAAAGCACAAAATGACTGGGAGGAGAGGTGTCGGGCTGAAGAGAGGGCTGAAGCTGATAGGTGGCAGCAGTGTGATGAGAGGAGTCAGGATTCAATGCTGAGGCTGCTGGAGGATCAAACTAATATGCTCCAGCATATGGTTGAGCTGCAGGAAAGGCAGCAGGAGCACAGACTGCCGCTACAGCCCCTGGGTAACCAACCGCCCTCCTCCCCAAGTTCCATAGCCTCTGACCACCCAGCAACTCCATCCCAGAGGATTGCCCAAGCAACAGAAGGCTGGCATTCAATAAGTTTTAAAGTTTTAAACTTTTAAAGTGTTGTGTAGCCTTGTCCTTCCCTCCTCCACCACCCTCCCGGGCTACCTTGGCAGTTATCCCCCTATTTGTGTGATGAATTAATAAAGAATGCATGAAAGTGAAGCAACAATGACTTTATTGCCTCTGCAAGCAGTGATCGAAGGGAGGAGGGGAGGGTGCTTAGCTTACAGGGAAGTAGAGTGAACCAAGGGGAGCGGGTTCATCAAGGAGAAACAAACAGAACTTTCACACCATAGCCTGGCCAGTCATGAAACTGGTTTTCAAAGCTTCTCTGATGCGCACCACGCCCTCCTGTGCTCTTCTAACTGCCCTGGAGTCTGGCTGCGCATAACCAGTGGCCAGGTGATTTGCCTCAACCTACCACCACTCCTCCTTACTCTCACAGATATTGTGGCGCGCACAGCAAGCAGTAATAACAATAGAAATATTGGTTTCGCTGAGGTCTAACCGAGTCAGTAAACTGCGCCAGTGCACTTTTAAACATCCAAATGCACATTCTACCACCATTCTGCACTTGCTCAGCCTGTAGTTGAACAGCTCCTGACTACTGTCCAGGCTGCCTGTGTATGGCTTCATGAGCCATGGCATTAAGGGGTAGGCTGGGTCCCCAAGGATAACTATAGGCATTTCAACAGCCCCAACGGTTATTTTCCGGTCTGGGAAGAAAGTCCCTTCCTGGAGCTTTTGAAACAGAACAGAGTTCCTGAAGATGCGAGCATCATGTACCTTTCCTAGCCATCCCACGTTGATATTGGTGAAACGTCCCTTGTGATCCACCAGTGCTTGCAGAACTATCGAAAAGTACCCCTTGCAGTTTATGTACTCACCGGCTTGGTGCTCCAGTGCTAAGATAGGGATATGAGTTCTGTCTATGGCCCCACCACAGTTAGGGAATCCCATTGCAGCAAAGCCATCCACTGTGACCTGCACATTTCCCAGGGTCACTGCCCTTGATATCAGCAGATGTTTGATTGCGGTGGCTACTTGCATCACAGCATCCCCCACAGTAGATTTGCCCACTCCAAATTGATTCCCAACTGACAGGTAGCTGTCTGGCGTTGCAAGCTTCCACAGGGCTATTGCTACTCGCTTCTCAACTGTGAGGGCTGCTCTCATTTTGGTATTCATGCGCCTGAGGGCAGGGGAAAGCAAGTCACAAAGTTCCATGAAAGTGCCCTTACGCATGCGAAAGGTTCGCAGCCACTGGGAATCGTCCCAGATCTGCAACACTATGTGGTCCCACCAGTCTGTGCTTGTTTCCCGAGCCCAGAATCGGCGTTCCACGGCATGAACCTGCCCCGTTAGCATCATGATGCCCACATTGCCAGTGCCTGTGCTTTGCGAGAAGTGTGTGTCCATGTCCTCATCACTCTCGTCACCGCGCAGATGTCGCCTACTCGCCCGCTTTGCTTTGCCAGGTCCTGGTGCTGCATATACTGCTGGATAATGCGCATGGTGTTTAATGTGCTCCTGATTGCCAAAGTGATCTGAGCGGGCTCCATGCTTGCCATGGTATGGTGTCCGCACAAAAAAAAGCGCGGAACGATTGTCTGCCATTGCTCTGACGGAGGGAGGGGCGACTGATGACATGGCTGACAGGGTTGGCTTACAGGGAATTAAAATCAACAAAGGGGGTGGCTTTACATCAACGAGAAAAAAAACAACAACTGTCACACAGAATGGCCCCCTCAAGGATTGAACTCAAAGCCATGGGAAAAGCAGGCTAATGCTCAACCCAATGCTCAACCCACTGAGCTATCTCTCCCCCAAGTATTTCAGGCAGGACTGAATCTCTATTAAACTTTTCAAGGTGCTCCTGACAGACCTCACTGAAACAATTGTCAGCCATTGATTTCACAGAGGGAGGGAAGGAGGGGGGAGCAAATGAATACAAAACAAATCTGGTCTATTTCTTGTTTTGATCCACTCCATCTATCTTTTACATCTTTGGCTGGCAGCAGACGGTGCAGAAGGACTGTTAGCCATCCTAATCTCCTGTCTGCTCGGCAGAAGACAGTGCAGTAGGACTACTAGCCATCCTCATCTCCTGGCTGCTCACCAGAAGTCAGTGCAATAGGACTGCCAGCAGGACTAAAGAGAACGACCTGGTCGAGTCACTCCTATTTCAGTCCCTGCGCCCATGTCTGCCCAGGCGCTCCTGACCGACCTTACCGAGGCAGCCAGGAGCACCTCAGACATGATGATGATGGTTATCAGGCCTATTGCACCATCTGCTGCCACAAGGCAATGAGCTGCTGCTGTGTAGCAATGCAGTACTGCGTCTGCCAGCACCCAGGAGACGTAGGGTGACAGTGAGCTGAGCGGGCTCCATGCCTGCAGTCGTATGGCGTCTGCACAGGTAACTCAGGAAAAAAGGCGTGAAACGATTGTCTGCCATTGCTTTCACAGAGGGAGGGAGGGCCTGATGACATGTACCCAGAACCACCCGCGACAATATTTTTGCCCCATCAGGCATTGGGATCTCAACCTAGAATTCCAATGGGCGGCAGAGACTGCAGGAACTGTTGGATAGCTACCCATAGTGCACCACTCCGGAAGTCGACGGTAGCCTCGGTACTATGTAAGCACTCAGCCGAGTAAATGCACTTAATGCACTTAGAGCATTTTGTGTGGGGACACACACTATCGACTATATAAAAATGATTTCTAAAAAACCGACTTCTATAAATTCGACCGAATTTCGTAGTGTAGACATATCAGAGAGTACAACTGCAGGAAGGGGTGTTGGCCTGGCTAATTCCCAGAACAATCAGGAGGTGGTACTGCCTAATGGTGAATAGAGCACCCTGTGACAGGGATATATCTTATCTATAGTATCCAGAGCTTTACTGCTCAAGATCTTTCTTGCCATCATGTATTCCCCCAAAATACACATAGATTCAAATCAAACTTATAGGCCTGATTTGCAATTTAGCTTTCAGCTTCCACAGAAGTTGATGGTAGTGCAGAGCACTCAGCACCTTGCAGGAGATTGTTTTGGTCAGAGGATATTTAGAGATCTTAGTGTAGCACTTTATATGACCCACCACTTAGTTTTCTAAGTAACTAGCTTTGGAATAATGTTTCCTTTAATTTGGCTGCGTTAATAACCAAAGGTGGTAAAATCAGTTTAAAAATTTCCATAAACACAGATTTTGTGCAAACATCTCAATTATTTTTAACAGTTTTCTTAAAATTAATATAGTTTGATGGTTTTAAAAGAGCACTCACCACACTTTAAGTGTACATCTCTGGCTTGACAGAAGGGGTCACTGAAGAACTGTTAAAAGAGCAGGAGTACTTGTGGGACCTTAGAGACTAACAAATGTATTAGAGCATAAGCTTTCGTGGGCTACAGCCCACTTCATTGGATGCATAGAATGGAACATATAGTAAGAAGCTATATATATATACATACAGAAAAGTTGGAAGTTGCCATACAAACTGTGAGAGGCTAATTAGTTAAGATGAGCTATTATCAGCTGGAGAAAAAAACAAAAAACTTTTGTAGTGATAATCAAGATGGCCCATTTAGACAGTTGACAAGAAGGTGTGAGGATACTTAACTTAAGGAAATAGATTCAATATGTGTAGTTTCAGAGTATCAGCTGTGTTAGTCTGTATCCGCAAAAAGAAAAGGAGTACTTGTGGCACCCCAGAGACTAACAAATTTATTTGAGCTGTAGCTCACGAAAGCTTATGGTCAAATAAATTTGTTAGTCTTTAAGGTGCCACAAGTACTCCTTTTCAATACGTGTAATGACCCAGCCACTCCCAGTCCCTATTCAAACCCAAATTAATGGTATCTAGTTTGCATATTAATTCAACCTCAGCAGTTTCTCGCTGGAGTCTGAAGAACTGTTGGGAGCACATCCCTCTTTCACAGCTGGAGGGGTCTCTGCAGAACTGGCGAACTCCTAATGCAGTGTTATTTCCTCAGAAACATTGTGCCATTTGCTTGAGCAGGTTTTGATGGGCCATGTATTGTGGTTCAGTATCACCAACCACAGGTGTTCAAAACTCGTAAGTCAGGCCTCCGAGAATCCTGAGACTTGCTTAAAAATAGTAAATTTGAGCTATTGCTTCTTTGCCTTGTGATTTCTGAGCCTTTAGGTTACACTTGAGTTATATTTTCAGGCTCTTCTCTGCAACCATGAGGGCTAGAAACTAACATTTAAAAAAATAAAAACAGATTCTCCTGCAGTCACTTGACTCAGGGAGTTTGAAGTACAAACACCTATTTCCATAAGAGTTGGCAGCACTGAAAGAGGAGGCAACACAGGCCTTGATCCTGTACTATGCAGTGGCCACTTTGCACCAGCACAAAGGTATAGCCAATGGATCTAGCCCTAGAATAGCTCCCCTGCCCAGGAGAATTCTCACGTGGGCCTCAGTTTCTTTGTCACTTCTCTCCTGGCTGCCAGCATGAGGGCTGCAGATGGAGAGAAGGCGTGGTGACCAGGGCCTTCCGTATGGTCTGGGGATACCTGGCAGCCTTCAGGGGCCCTTGGCAGCTGGTGGAGGCTTGAGCAGCTGTGTTTGGGGACTGGCCTGGCACAGACCAGCCTCTGGCAGAGTTAAAGCTGGTTGAAAGGAGTTGAAGACTAAGCAAATCTTCAGTTGAAGCCAGGTAGGTGAGGGGAGCAGGTTTCAGCCCCTCTGATTGGCTGCTTCCCCTTTTCCCGCCTGTTGGGGTTATAAGCAGCCAAGCAGGCAGTGCTCTCTCCTGCTTCCCTCCCCTCAGGAGAACTACTCTCAGAAGAGGGGAGGAGGGCTGTGAGAGCTAAAGAGCCCAACAGTGCAGATCAGTACTGCTCCCTCTTCCCTCCCCTCCTGTAAGCAAGGGACTGCTCCTCCTTCCTGCAACACTCAGCCTGGGAAGGGGGAGAAGAGCCCCCAACTGCAGCCCTCCCCTCCCCAGGCCTGGGAAGGGAGGTGAAGAGCTCCTATAGCTTCAGGAAGAACAGAGTTGAGCAGAGAGGGCAGGACTGGGGGGTGGGGGGAGGGCGAAACAGATGTGGTGATGTTTTCATTTCTGTGTTTAAAAAAACAAACCACCATTTTTTTCAGACTACTTTAGGCACTGGGGGAATGAAAAAGGCCTTTGTGCTTCTCTTCTTCAGATGCACTAAGTGTTCCTTGGCCACAGCTAAAGACCTGAATCTTAGTCTATTGATTCATTCCTAATGTGAGGATTTCTCTGAAAAATCTTTACAGTGGTCAAGCACAAGCCTCCTGCTTCTTTGCTCCTGCTCCTTGTGGAGGCAGGGTGTAATTGTTACACCTTATTTCAGTGTTCTGCCCCGTTCCATCTGTAAGGACTGTGCTGCCTGCTGCAAACTTCTGCTTTGTGGATTTCAACCTGTTCCAGAAGCAAGACACACTGTATGCTTGCTAATGGAGACATCATCCTTGTTCAGTCTTCTCTTGTTCTCTTAATATAAATAAAGTTTGTTCTGTCTAAAAGTATATGGAAAAGCAAATGGTGCTTTCCCCCTTCTATAGGTTCGAGCCCTGTCTCTAAAACACCAGGATTCCAAATGCAGAAAGTTTCCAGTGCTAAAATTTTCATTTAGCCTGTTCAGTAACAATTGAGTGACAAAAGCAATCTTGTTTGATCATTATAAAGTAAAATGGAGGCTTTGAATGATGCTTACATAAGTGTTGTTGCATCTCCTAGCTTGAAGTGGTTTCCATCACATACAGGGCTTACAGTTTGGTTCAATGGCTCTCCGCACCCCCACCTATACAAATTGACTAACCAATTTACTTGAGCATAAGCTTTCGTGAGCTACAGCTCACTTCATCGGATGCATACTGTGGAAAGTATAGAAGATCTTTTTATACACACAAAGCATGAAAAAATGGGTGTTTACCACTACAAAAGATTTTCTCTCCCCCAACCCCACTCTCCTGCTGCTAATAGCTTATCTAAAGTGATCACTCTCCTTACAATGTGTATGATAATCAAGGTGGGCCATTTCCAGCACAAATCCAGGGTTTAACAAGAACGTCTGACGGGGGTGGGGTTAGGAAAAAACAAGGGGAAATAGGTTACCTTGCATAATGACTTAGCCACTCCCAGTCTCTATTCAAGCCTAAGTTAATTGTATCCAATTTGCAAATGAATTCCAATTCAACAGTCTCTCGCTGGAGTCTGGTTTTGAAGTTTTTTTGTTGTAATATCGCAACTTTCATGTCTGTAATCGCGTGACCAGAGAGATTGAAGTGTTCTCCGACTGGTTTACGAATGTTATAATTCTTGACATCTGATTTGTGTCCATTTATTCTTTTACGTAGAGACTGTCCAGTTTGACCAATGTACATGGCAGAGGGGCATTGCTGGCACATGATGGCATATATCACACTGGTGGATGTGCAGGTGAACGAGCCTCTGATAGTGTGGCTGATGTTATTAGGCCCTGTGATGGTGTCCCCTGAATAGATATGTGGGCACAGTTGGCAATGGGCTTTGTTGCAAGGATGGGTTCTTGACGGCTTGTAGTCCATCTTTGTGTGGAATGTTGGTGTAGAGGGCTTCTACATCCATAGTGGCCAGGATGGTGTTTTCAGGAAGATCACCGATGGATTGTAGTTTCCTCAGGAAGTCAGTGGTGTCTCAAAGGTAGCACATCGGCGGAAGCACTCTACGTAGAAGTCCAGTCTGCTGTCTCGACCTTCAGGAGGAGTCCACCTAGAATCCTTCTTTTCGTAGTGTTGGTAGGGAGGTCTCTGTGGATTAGTATGTTGTTCAGAGGTATGTTGGAAATATTCCTTGAGTCGGAGATGTCGAAAATAGGATTCTAGGTCACCACAGAACTGTATCATGTTCGTGGGGGTGGAGGGGCAGAAGGAGAGGCCTCGAGATAGGACAGCTGCTTCTGCTGGGCTAAGAGTATAGTTGGATAGGTTAACAATATTGCTGGGTGGGTTGAGGGAACTATTGCTGTGGCCCCTTGTGGCATGTAGTAGTTTAGAAAGTTTAGTGTCCTTTTTCTTTTGTAGAGAAGCAAAGTGTGTGTTGTAAATGGCTTGTGTTGTAAATGGCATTTGCTCAAAAAGCTCCCTGAAAAAGCACAAGATCAGATCCGCACAGACACACCCCTGGAACTCTGACCTGGGATATTCTATCTACTACCCAAGATCCATAAACCTAGAAATCCTGGGCGCCCCATCATCTCAGGCATTGGCACCCTGACAGCAGGATTGTCTGGCTATGTAGACTCCCTCCTCAGGCCCTACACTACCAGCACTCCCAGCTACCTTTGAGACACCACTGACTTCCTGAGGAAACTACAATCCATCGGTGATCTTCCTGAAAACACCATCCTGGCCACTATGGATGTAGAAGCCCTCTACACCAACATTCCACACAAAGATGGACTACAAGCCGTCAAGAACACTATCCCCGATAATGTCACAGCTAACCTGGTGGCTGAACTTTGTGACTTTGTCCTTACCCATAACTATTTTACATTTGGGGACAATGTATACCTTCAAATCAGTGGCACTGATGTGGGTACCCGCATAGCCCCACAGTATGCCAACATTTTTATGGCTAACTTAGAACAATGCTTCCTCAGCTCTCGTCCCCTAATGCCCCTACTCTACTTGCGCTATATTGATGACATCTTCATCATCTGGACCCATGGAAAAGAAGCCCTTGAGGAATTCCACCATGATTTCAACAATTTCCATCCCACCATCAACCTCAGCCTGGTCCAGTCCACACAAGAGATCCACTTCCTGGACACTACAGTGCTAATAAACAATGGTCACATAAACACCACCCTATACCGGAAACCTACTGACCGCTATTCCTACCTACATGCCTCCAGCTTTCACCCTGACCACACCACACGATCCATTGTCTACAGCCAAGCTCTGCGATACAACCGCATTTGCTCCAACCCCTCAGACAGAGACAAACACCTACAAGATCTATATCAACCATTCTTACAACTACAATACCCACCTGCAGAAGTGAAGAAACAGTTTGATAGAGCCAGAAGAGTTCCGAGAAGTCACCTACTACAGGACAGGCCTAACAAAGAAAATAACAGAATGCCACTAGCCGTCACCTTCAGCCCCCAACTAAAACCCCTCCAACGCATTATTAAGGATCTACAACCTATCCTAAAGGATGACCCAACACTCTCAAAATCTTGGGAGACAGGCCAGTCCTTGCCTACAGACAGCCCCCCAACCTGAAGCAAATACTCACCAGCAACCACATACCACACAACAGAACCACTAACCCAGGAACCTATCCTTGCAACAAAGCCCGTTGCCAACTGTGCCCACATATCTATTCAGGGGACACCATCACAGGGCCTAATAACATCAGCCACACTATCAGAGGCTCGTTCACCTGCACATCCACCAATGTGATATATGCCATCATGTGCCAGCAATGCCCCTCTGCCATGTACATTGGTCAAACTGGACAGTCTCTACGTAAAAGAATAAATGGACACAAATCAGATGTCAATAACATTCGTAAACCAGTTGGAGAACACTTCAATCTCTCTGGTCACGCGATTACAGACATGAAAGTTGCGATATTACAACAAAAAAACTTCAAAACCAGACTCCAGCGAGAGACTGTTGAATTGGAATTCATTTGCAAATTGGATACAATTAACTTAGGCTTGAATAGAGACTGGGAGTGGCTAAGTCATTATGCAAGGTAACCTATTTCCCCTTGTTTTTTCCTAACCCCGCCCCCCCTCAGATGTTCTTGTTAAACCCTGGATTGTGCTGGAAATGGCCCACCTTGATTATCATACACATTGTAAGGAGAGTGATCATTTTAGATAAGCTATTAGCAGCAGGAGAGTGGGGTTGGGGGAGAGAAAATCTTTTGTAGTGGTAAACACCCATTTTTTCATGCTTTGTGTGTATAAAAAGATCTTCTATACTTTCCACAGTATGCATTCGATGAAGTGAGCTATAGCTCACGAAAGCTTATGCTCAAATAAATTGGTTAGTCTCTAAGGTGCCACAAGTACTCCTTTTCTTTTTGGAAAAAGGAACTTTTACTGTAAAAATTATCTTTGCCACATGATGGCAGCAGAATCCACCCTGACCAAATTTGGCTATCATTGCTGGGAAACATTTACAGCTTTTAGCAAGCTGATTGTTAAAGAGCCACAGTACATCAAAAAATGAAGCACTGGCAGCATTTGAATAGCTTTTTCTCATTGTGGGGGCTAAGTGGCACAGTGGGTTCATGCCATAGTCTTTTTCTTCTGGAGACCTGGGTTTACATCCTGGCTTAGCTCATAAATGAAGGCAAGTTGGGTGGTCTCATCCTAGTTCCCATGTGTGCACATCACAAAATCTGCCACACAATTTGGCACTGCTGGCAGTCTCTGCTTGGGAGAGGAATAGGATTAGAATAGCCGGGGTGCCACAGGTCAAGAGCAAGGTGAACTGGCACAACTGCATGGGGAAACTTGTACAGCACCTGTTTATACTGAGCTAATGATAGGCACTCTTCGTCAGTGGTACTAAGTTCATTCTCAATTTTAAAAACTATTTCAGTTTGGTTTATCTTCTATGAGCCAAGTCCAATGGTCTTGGCTTTGTTGTCGCTCCAGTTGACATTAATGCAAGTTTTATCTGAGTAAGGAATGTAGGATTTGGCTCTGTTTTCATGCATAGCAGCAAGGAACAAATTAATTTAAAATTTATTTTAAAGTGAACTTAGTTTAGCTGTTCATACACAGAGCACCAATAGCACAGTCAATGGCAGGTCAGGCCCCCTGAGCATCTGCACTGGAGGCACCACCTCTCTGGAGGGTTTAGAGGGTAGTCAAGTCTCAAAGTAGGTATTTATATCTCCTTCATTACCATAGTAGCTGCATACCACACAATCTTTAGTGTATTTATCCTCACAACATCCCTATGAGCCAAAGAAGTACTACTATCCTCATTTTACAGATGGGAAACTGAGGCACAGAGAGGCTAAGTGACTTGCCCAAGGTCACACAGGCAATTTGTGGTGAAAAGAATTGAACATGAGTTTGCCATGTCACACTCGAGTGCCATACCCAGTGGATCATCTTGCCTCCATGTCCAAGTCAACCGTTGGCTTCTCAATGCAGGACATTAATTACAATAACTTCTATGTCTTAAAAAGTTGTAAGTCACACTCTATCTTGTATGGTATGTTCAAAGAAGAGTTACATATGTAATCCAGTATTTGGCACAGAAAAAATGAATGCTCTCAAGCAACAATATGCTTCTTCCTTTCTCCATCTTACTTCATCTTCTTCTTGGACTGCTATGTCTCTCTCCAAACAGCCATAACTCCGCAGAACAATTTCTCATTCCTGAAGAGGATTTGTGTTTCCAGTGTAAGAGGACAAACATCCTTTGCTGGAGATGTTCCCTGCATGCTTTACAGGTTCTCTGTACATTTGAAAGTTCATATTTTTAAAGAAGGGAGAATTGTATTTTGTATCTTTCTCCAATTTCACAAAGAAACAAAACATAGCCAAACTTTTTAAAATCAGAAATAGTTTCTGGTATCATGCATGTAGATCCAGAGTAACTCCATTTGTTTTGGATATCAGAGGAATTAGGAGAATTAAAGGAGAAACTATATTGAGATGAGATTTTTCCCTTTGGGAAACAAAGACTTAGAGCTATTCTGATGAGAGAAGAGAGGCAATAGTGAGGGAGTTTGCAAGAGAGGGAAATTGGAGAAATGAAGAGGAGAGAGAAAAAACAGGAAAAGGAAAGGGGAATATGAGTAATGGAGAGGCAAGGAAAATGAAAGAGGGATTGAGAAGAAGGAAATGATGGAGGAATGGACATAAGTTTTTGTAGCCATATAAATAATAGTTAGCTAACAACAGGGAGAATATTAGCGAAACAGGAAGTTATTTATTGCCATTTCTTAAAGGAGTCTTGCGAAACTACTGAAAAACCAAATGACAACACAGAGAAAGGAAATAAGAAATAGTAGCTGTGGGGAAATTAGAAATACAAGGTGCCTGGAGAAAAGAGGTTGTGTAATGACTTCAAGTCAAAGTTGCAGAAACTATCAGAAGCCTGCATCCCAAGAAAGGGAAAAAATTCATAGTCAAGAGCTGTAGACCAAGCTGGATGAGCAAGCATCTCAGAGAGGTTTCAGAGTAGCAGCCGTGCTAGACTGTATTCGCAAAAAGAAAAGGAGTACTTGTGGCACCTTAGAGACTAACAAATTTATTTGAGCATAAGCTCTCATGAGCTACAGCTCACTTCATCGGATGCATCAGAGAGGTGATTAAGAAAAAGCAGAAAGCCTATAAGGAGTGGAAGATGGAAGGGGTTAGCAAGGAAAGCTACCTAACTGAGGTCAGAACATGTAGGGATAAAGTGAGAAAGGCCAAAAGCCATGTAGAGTTGGACCTTGCAAAGGGAATTAAAAACAATTGTAAAAGGTTTTATAGCCGTATAAATAAGAAGAAAACAAAGAAAGAAGAAGCGGGACCACTTAACATTGAGGATGGAGTGGAGGTTAAGGATAATCTAGGCATGGCTCAATATCTAAACAAATACTTTGCCTCAGTCTTTAATGAGGCTAATGAGGAGTTTAGGGATAATAGTAGGATGACAAATGGGAATGAGGATATGGAGGTAGATATTACCACTTCCAAGGTAGAAGCCAAATTCTAACAGCTTAATGGGACTAAATCGAGGGGCCCGGATAATCTTCATCCAAGAATATTAAAGGAACTGGCACATGAAATTGCAAGCCTGTTAGCAAGAATTTTTAATGAATCTGTAAACTCAGGGGTTGTACCGTATGGCTAACATATTTCCTATTTTTAAGAATGGTAAAAAAAGTGATCCAGGTAACTACAGGCCTGTTATTTTGACATCTGTAGTATGCAAGGTCTTGGAAAAAAATTTTGAAGGAGAATGTAGTTAAGGACAATTGAGGTCAATGGTAATTGGGACAAAACACAACATGGCTTTACAAAAGGTAGATCGTGTCAAACCAACCTGATCCCCTTCTTTGAGAAGGTAACAGATCTTTTTAGACAAAGGGAACACAGTAGATCTAATTTACCTTGATTTCAGTAAGGCATTTGATACGGTTCCACATAGAGAATTATTAGCTAAATTGGAAAAGACGGGGGTCAATATGAAAACTGAAAGGTGGATAAGGAACTGGTTAAAGGGGAGACTACAGCGGGTCACACTGAAAGGTGAACTGTCAGACTGGAAGGAGGTTACTAGTGGAGTTCCTCAGGGATCGGTTTTGGGACCAATCTTATTTAACCTTTTTATTATTGACCTTGGCACAAAAAGCGGGAATGTGCTAATAAAGTTTGCGGATGACACAAAGCTGGGAGATATTGCCAATACAAAAAGAAAAGGAGTACTTGTGGCACCTTAGAGACTAACCAATTTATTTGAGCATAAGCTTTCGTGAGCTACGAAAGCTTATGCTCAAATAAATTGGTTAGTCTCTAAGGTGCCACAAGTACTCCTTCACATTGCCAATACAGAGAAGGACCAGGATATCATACAGGAAGATCTGGATGACCTTGTAAACTGGAGTAATAGTAATAGGATGAAATTGAATAGTGAAAAGTGCAAGGTCATGCATTTAGGGGGGATTAATAACAAGAATTTCTGTTATAAACTGGGGACGCATTACTTGGAAGTAACAGAGGAGGAGAAGGACCTCGTAGTATTGGTCAATCGCAGGATGACTGAGCCGCCAATGTGATATGGCCGTCAAAAAAGCTAATGCGGTCTTGGATGCATCAGGCGAGATATTTCCAGTAGAGATAAGGAGGTGTTAGTACCGTTATACAAGGCACTGGTGAGACCTCATCTGGAATACTCTGTGCAGTTCTGGTCTCCCATGTTTAAGAAGGATGAATTCAAACTGGAACAGGTACAGAGAAGGGCTACTAGGATGATCCGAGGAATGGAAAACCTCTTTTATGAAAGGAGATTCAATGAGCTTGGCTTGTTTAGCCTAACTAAAAGAAGGCTGAGAGGAGATATGATTGCGATCTATAAATATATCAGAGGGATAAATACTACAGAGGGAGAAGAATGATTTAAGCTCAGTACCAATATAGACACAAGAACAAATGGATCTAAACTGGCCATCAAAGGAAGTTTAGACTTGAAATTAGACGAAGGTTTCTAACCATCAGAGGAGTGAAGTTCTGGAACAGCCTTCCAAGGGAAGCAGTGGGGGCAAATGACATATCTGGCTTCAAGACAATGCTTGATATGTTTATGGAGGAGATGATATGATGGGATAACCTAATTTTGGCAATTAATTGATCTTCGACTACTAGCGGTAGATATGCCCAATGGCCTGTGATGGGATGTTAGATGGGGTGGAATCTGAGTTACTACAGGGAATTCTTTCCTTGGTGTCTGGCTGGTGAGTCTTTCCCACATGCTCAGGGTTTAGCTGATTGCCATATTTGGGGTCGGGAAGGAATTTTCCTCCAGGGCATATTGGCAGAGGCCCGGGGTTTTTTTGCCTTCCTCTTCAGCGTTGGGCACGGATCACTTGCTGGAGGATTCTCTGCTCCTTGAAGTCTTTAAACCACGATTTGAGGACTTCAATAGCTCAGACATAAGTTAGGGGTTTGTTACAGGAGTTGGTGGGTGAGATTCTGTGGCCTGCGTTGTACAGGAGGTCAGACTAGACAATCATAATGGTCCCTTCTGACCTTAAAGTCTATGATATCTATGAATGAGCCATATTGCCTGTTTTCAGAGGCAAATGTTCCTGCAGTGATTTTGGGAGTTTCACACACTTCTGATGGATGCATTTGGGAAATTTATTTGTAAGGGCTCAGTCCACCAATTGTGTGTATTGGGACTAATGTTTCCTCTGTTACGGCTGTGAATCTTGCTGCTTTTGCTGATGTCCTATTTTTTGTTGCAAGTCTGTGTTTCTGGTGTTACATGATGCTACACACCATGTGTCCTGCTTTCTCTTTCTCTCCATTTGTTAATCCATAGTTGCACTTTATGCTGATCTTTCAATAGAGTGATGCCATTAGGAGCTGCAAGGGGCTTAGCCACCCAGCTCTCATTTATTCTACACTGGGAAACAGTGCAGTTCGATCACACTGGAAGTAAAGTGTGCTGCTGAATAGATGGTTGGCACCAGGCACAGTGTAACTTGCTATTTTATGAAGGATGTGGTATGGTGTTAGTTGAACAAAATGGCATTTCTCATAATGGAGTACAAATGTCACTGTGGAATTTGTGCGAGTACAGTACTTCAAACCGGGAGACAGAAGCACTTTGCTCTGCCCATAATTGATTTTCTACATGAATGATCATTTTCCTTTATGCTGCCCACATGCTGCTTCACAGACATAAACTCTGAATAGGGTGTTCATTATGTACCCCAACTCCCAAATAAAAGCGCTATTGAAAAACTGTAGAATGTCAAGGCCCTTTATCCGGTGAAGGGGGCACTGTTTAACAGGTAGAGCAATTGTGTGGGTAAGACTGCCAAGTGATAAACTAAACCCTTGTCTTTAGCTGTGCCAATGATGGTAGTAACTCCAGAAATAACAGGCCTTTTAATCAATCTGTAAGCAGGAATATAATGGTTTATTACATAAAGTTGGAGAAATCTCACTGGTTCAGTTTATGTACATGATTGCTCTGCAAAATTTCATACAAAACATTTTGCACTTTCTAATACCTTTCAGCCAAAGTGAATGTATTTCACAGTCAAATTAAGTTCTACTCGCCCCCCCCCCCGAGGTAATTATTATTTATTACTATTAACACTACCCATTTTACCAATGGATAAACTTCAGTAAGTACAGAGCAAGTAAGTGGCTTGGCCAGTGTCACACAATGAGTCAGTGGCAGGGCTGGGAATAGAAACTGGATTATCCCAGACTCTCAGTCCCTCTTCTAATAGCATTCCAAAAGCAAAGGCATTCCCATGAGTAATGTATCCAGAATATCTATGTGCATATGGTTCCTTCATTAACAGAAAAAATTCTTAGCAAAAAAGGGAAGAGGCACAATTATAGTTTTAGGTAGAAAATCCTCTGGTTCCCCCCTCTGTTGGAATTCAGGCACGCAATCCTCAAGGGGTCTTCTGGAGGGGTAAGCTACATTTAGGATGAATCCAGTGTGCTCTACCACAGCGGTTCTGAACTTTTTTGGGCTCAGGACTATTTGTAAATGTTTATGACCTATTGCGCCCCAGTAAATAGTCTGGGGGTGAGGGCCCAGCAGTGGTTTTGGTCAGTTCCTGCCCCCCAGAGGGGATTGGATCCTGCCTGGCACTCACCCCACAGTGACGACTCCTGCAGCTCCTGTGCTGTGGGGCTGGCTGGGCTTGGCTCTCCGCTCCAGGCGTTGCAACCACTGGGGTTGCAGAGCCACTCAGGTTTGGCCCTGCCCCTCTGACGGGACCAAATTTGTGTGAGTGGAGTTCTGACCTGGCTCATGAGGTTTCAGTGCCACTCACTCAAATTTGGCCTCCTCAGACTCCTGTCATCATGACGGCCGGGCCAAACCTGAGTGGCGCTGGGACCCCAGAGGCTGCAGTGCCTGGAGCAGGGAGCTGAGCCCAGCCAGCCCCGTGGGACGGAACCACAGAAGCTGCCACACGACCCTTTGAAACATTCTGGCGACCCAATTTTGAGGAATCCTGCTCTAACATAGCTTGAGAAACTTTGTTTTCTAGCCCCACTGCATGTGCTTTGGTCAGCATCATTGGGTCAGATCTCTGGCTCTGCTACAGCTTCTTTGTGATGTTCCAGAGCTACAAACAGCCTCAAACTTAAGTTAGAGAGCTCGCTGAGAATTCACCCTACATAAGGGAGTACCTATGTGGCACAGCAACTCTTATACCAATCTATTAGGGGCATAGGCAGGGCTACATTGTTAGACAGTAATATGCTAATGTCAATGGGATCTAGGGAAAAGTTTGCAGCAGAGTGTGGAAGTTGGGAGAGTTTGACTACTGTGTCTTTTTCCACTACAGTAGGAAATTATACAGCTGCACTGGTGCAAATTTCTAGTGTAGACTTGCTGCAATGGTATAAAAAATGGCTTGCATTGGTGCAGTTTACTTCTGTCCATTGGGGACTGTTTTGAGCTGGTGTAGTTGGATCAGCCTTGGTGCTGCTCTAACCTGTGGTGAGGCCAGCTCATGTGCACCAGGAGAATCAGAAAGCTGTAACCAGCTCCTTAATGCCCCCACCTCCTCACCTGTACCCAGTGGATCTCTGCACAGGAGATGATCTGAGCCACTGCATTTATTGCCACTACAAACTAGTCATCAGTGTTTGAAATGTCTGAAGCAGTTTTTCAAGTTCACATGCAAGAATTCACCTTAAGTCTGTTAAACAGCATGAGAGAAGTGTGATTGTTGGTTTGCAGTCTTTTCTATTAGATACTGTACAGCGAATAATGTCAGATGCTATGTTACTTTTCATCAAGACTGTCTTCTCCAGAAGCAAACACAGAAGTTAAAATTTTAATTAACATTTCAAACCCATTTTACAGCTTATCGTAATGACAAGTGCATCTCACCATGTTAACATTCAGGATAGCATACTAAAAAAATGAGCACAGACATCATTGTAAAAGGAAATTCTGACAATTGTGGGACTGGAAAGGTAACCTACAATAATATTCTTCTGGGTTCTGTTGGATTTAAATTACCAAAGAAAAGTCAGTTGAAGGAAAACAATTTTGAGGACCTTTTATTATGGCCTACAGCTTAAGAGGTCATTGTGGAATATTTGTTTTAGGACCTAGAGGCAAGATGGGGTGGGAGAACACCACATCCGAACAAACTTCATGAAAGAGGAGTGATTTTAAGCCACTCATCACTCCTAAAGAGACATCAAGGAGGAATTATCTAAAATTTGAAATCTGGGTGGAAGTATGAGAGCATCCCAAAGCCCACTCAGTGGTGTCGAAGATCCTGATCCTGCATTATTAAAGTCAATGGGAGCTTTGTTATGGACCCTTTTTCTTTTACTTCTGCCTCTTGTAGTCCTTTAGACTGTGTTAGGGATACGTTTGTAATTTTTTGTATTAAATATTAGTTTCATTTTTTTCTTGTTAATGGGTTGTTGCTTGTTCAGTTCTGCAAATAAGTAGCCTAAATTTGATCTACCCTTGACATCTGGTCATGTTTCAACCAATACATGAGAGACTAGGGAGTTTCCATTCTGCTCTGAACAGTTATAAGTTAAAAAAGTGGATGATGGAAGCTCCTTGGCTGTGGATGAATTCTCCAGTTAAGAAGATGTCTTTGAAACCTGCAAACTAGAGGTAATCTACTTAGGGAAACACTTTCCATACACAATTCTAGTTATAGTTCGAATGACCAATCATGTGGCGTTACATCTAGAAAAACTCCCTACTTTGACCCACCAAAGGAAGTAACTATTTTTGTATTTTAGGTCATGAAAACTAAACTAAATCACTAGACAGTAGAATTGTTGAAAAAAAACTAATACACCCATCAGTGAAAGTGTAATTAAACTACTTCTCAATTATGTTGTAATTCGATGGGATTGTAAGGCAGAACTGAGTTCTAACCATCACAGCATACTCTTTTCCCCCCCAGATTTTATTTTTCTTTGCTTCATTGTGGTGATACCCTAATTAAATCTGTAGGCTGTGGTGGAATCGGTGTTAGAATTATATTTTCTAAATGATTTCCCTGCATTGATCTATGCAATTTACAAGTCATATGAAAGCTCTCATTATACTGTATCTTCAGATTCACACATCTATATGAATTTGAATTTGAACCAAAATAAACTTAACTTGAATTAACATTTCTTTCTGGTTTTTTTTACATCCTTTTTTCCCTTTGTCACATTTTTCTTCCTTTAATCGCCTTTTGCATTCTGTGGAGGCTAACCGTTTTATTCATGTGAGAGTTTAAGAAATGGGCATTTGAATCCTTGAGAAGTACTGATGCATTAATAAGCTTCTGCTGGGTAAAAAGTACAGGATTTCCTGAAACCGTACAATATGAAAGTTCAAATCTTTGGAGTGTGTTTGAAGATTTCCCCACTACAGAGAATTTGAAAGAAATCACACAATACCAGAATAATGTAAAACTATTTTTATTGAAAATACATCTACAAAGTAATGTTTCTCAATCCACATTGGGTGCATCTAAATGCAGAGCCAATGAGAGATGGGGAATGGAATCTTTCTATAGTAATTGATTTCCATAAGAAACAAAGTTAGTAAAAAAAAAATCACAAACTTTGTGACACAATTCATTTTTCTCAACTTATGTCATAGAAAGACAACCAGTTACATTATGTCTTTGCAGGGTATTTCCAAATAGAGTCTCAACAAAAATTAAACTGTTACTCCAGACATTCTAAAGTTAACTTTTATAAACACACACTGAATACAGGATCTATATAAAAATATCTCTAATTACATATCCGAAGATGCCTGTCTGCATTCTAGGTTTTCATTCTGTTAGCAAAAAAAGTTCACATTTTATCACTTTCAGACAGAGATTCATCTAGAGCTTTGAGGTGATTAAAGCACTGACAGCTGAATACTCTCGGCTAAATTCTGCTCACTTCACTCATGAGTTGTTCCTGCTACCATTGGCTGGCCTGCTAAAAATGAGTGGTTTCAGAGTAACAGCCGTGTTAGTCTGTATTCGCAAAAAGAAAAGGTGTACTTGTGGCACCTTAGAGACTAACCAATTTATTTGAGCATGAGCTCATGCTCAAATAAATTGGTTAGTCTCTAAGGTGCCACAAGTACGCCTTTTCTTTTTTCTAAAAATGAGTAGGATTTGTCACTCTTGGAAAAAGAAGCCTGCCTTGTTGCTTTAAAAATGGGAAAAGACTGCCTTCAATCATCACACTCATATTTTCACCACAGTTACATTGACATTTACATATCAATTCTTATGGTCTTCTGGAGACAAAAGCTACAGATGTTTTTGAATGTTTGGCAAGTGGCAGTTGTGGTATGACATGGGAATGTCTCAGTTCTGTCTCTCTCTCTCTTAGTTCAGACCAAATCCAAACATTTAGTTCAGAACAAATCAAACATAAAATAGACCACTCAACTAGTTTTGTGCTTGTGGATTTGTATTCCTCAGTTACCTATCTCTAACTGCACCATAAATCTTTCCAGTTTGACTCCTACAGTAATAGAAGGAGTGGAAAAGGAAAATATATACAATTAATATTTTTCATAAAAGGGTTTTTTCAGGGAATAATCTTGAAATGAACAAAAAAAAGCCATAGGATTCGGAGTATATTTCTCCCCCCCCCCTTTTTTTTGTTTCCTTCTCTGTGTCTTGAAGGAGATCTACAATATTACTCTTAAAATCTTTTCTTATTATATTTTTAACATTTATTAAATGTATTTACTATTCTTCAGTTTATATATATTTTTCCTAGTAAGTAATAGAGCACCCATTAGTTTTGCTTTCTAAAAATTTATTTTTTATATTTGAGTTGCTGCTGGTAAACCCAAAAAGATATGGGAACCTCCCAGTGAGATGGGGAGTTCTCTCCCCTATGTAAAACAAGGAATATTTGGCTAATAGTTTTACTACTTATTCATGGAATGACACCAGGCTAATTGATGACAATATTTCCATTTTTTGAAAGTGACCTCTTGGTCACAGGTCTTCCAGCAATGCAATTTCAGCAACACAGCAGGTTTACAGCCCCATCCAATTAGGTTCGGAGCATCTCTTGCCAGGTATGAAGTACCTCTTGCAAAGTGCTGGCCCTCTCTGCTATTTTTATTACATATTATTTAGATTGTGAATGCACCCACAGTGTGCTATGTGCCTTCTGAGCACAGATGAAGTACACCTCCCACCCCAAAAAGCATACAATCCTTCAAGCACTTCTCTGCATATGTGTAACATTGCTCATGTGAGTAGTGGCATTGAAGTTAAGGGGACTACTCAGGTGAGTGAAAATACCCATATGCATAAGTGTCTGCTGGTCACTGGGAGCTGAAAGTGCTAAGCACTTGTCAAGAACTGGCCCTCACTGACCCTAAAGTGTCCTATTAAGATGAAATCACCTCCTCAGAAATGACATTTCAGCTCAGCTGATAAAAGTGCTGATTGTGGGTATTTTTTTTACCTGAACATCTCTACTTTTTTTTAAATTTAAAAGTCCTCCTTTTTATTGTCCTGCTAGTAATAGGATAAAGAAATAACATGTCACCAGAAGGGAAAAAAAAGAAATCCTGTTAATTTCCTTGTTTGGGTGCAGTTGTCAAGTTAAAAATGTTGATTTGTGTGCTTACTGATGTTAAGAAATGGGCAATAGGTATTTAAAAAAATAAAACCCTTTTCAGGCTGTATTATCTATTGTGACTTTCCAGCTTATAAAAACGAGATCACATTTACAGGATTGAGTAACATATACACTGGTATGTTTTTTAATGATTTAATAGACACTCTCCCTCTTCCCCCTCTCCCCCGCCCCCAGTTAGCACATGTCTAGCAGGACCAGTATGATAACTCGCCAATTTTTTTTTAAGTGGGATGCAAACACATACCTTGGGCACTGCTAATTCAGAATGTTTTTGATCAGCTCTGTTCCAATGCTATCATATGGGGGAAAGCAAGATATAAATGGACTTCTTGAAAACAAGATATAAATGGTTGTAGAAAGTATGTTTCCCACACTCCTAGTGTTGGAATCATGCCTGGTCTATCCTACATCTTGGTTTCACTGTCTAATGGTTTTTCGCTCTCATTTTCCTGTGAGATCAGTTGGTATGGTTTTTTCATTTCATTCTCCTCTATCACAGAATTACCCATCTCAGCATCCCTGTTCTTCAGCTCATTCCGTGACAAATGTTCAACAATCCCTGCACCAATGGAGTCACCCAAGACATTTGTAGTGGTACGAAGACGGTCCCTGTGGAAAATAGTTGCGTTAGTCTTGTTTTCCCCACTTGTTTAAGTGAAACATTCAGAGTCTCGGTGTAAAATAGCTTTTGAAAATAACCATGAGATGATCCAATACTTCTATGTGTATTCATCTATCAGAAATGTTAATAGCATTACTCCATCTTTGCGGAAACTAACAATTGTACCAGAATTCTAAGCCTAATGCAGTGACCTGAAACATAATGTTACTAGCCATTTCACAGGATGATATGATTGCTATGTTATGAGTGGGCCTGTGGGGGCTCATGTTTGGGGGCTTGTGAGTATGTTACAATAAGTCAGGTGTAATGACCTCCTGATATCTGAATTGACTGAATGTTGCCTTCTTAGCTGTCATTCCCAGAATGAAAATAAACTATTGTAAATAATCTAGGCTGAGATTCATGCGTGCTGCAAAGGTCCAGAGCAAGGGCCTTTGTATCTCTTAAGACTCCCCAATGATTGCACATGGAGACTGCAGGCAAGCAGCCTGTCACTGTATGACTAGCCCCTTTAAGGGCAGATGGGCCCAGCCCTGCCTGTGACTGATCAGCTGCATCCCAGTTGAGGTTTTGAGTAATTTCAAAGGGAGTTAGGCACTTAAATACTTTTGAGGAGCTGGGTGCTGGTCCATATAAAGGCCAGCAAAAATCAGTTGAGCTGTAGGATGGCAGGAATGCTCCTGTATGAGTTCCTGTGTTAGGAGAAAGATCTGGAGTGGCTGAGATGTGAAGGAAAAGCATCTGGGAGTTATAGTCCATAGTGGTCACAGGAAATAATTTTTGACATTTTTGCTTAAGGTTTGGTTCAGCCAATACTCTGTTGTGACGTTAGTTCTTCTTGGGCTAGTGGACAGCCCAGCATCTTACCCAGCTCTTCAGGGGTGTAAATATAACCCCTACGTGCTGTGAAAGGGTTGCACAGAAGGCCCCAATGGTAAAGGGCTGGAGGAAGGTCCACAGAGGAGCTACTGAGACATGTTAAACTCATAACACAGCCCATAGGCTGGAATAACAGCTGGAGGGGAGGAAGAATACACAGCAATCCTGGAGGCAGGCTGGGGCTGGATTTCACCTTCTCATCACATCCACCTGTCTAGACCTTAAATGTTTGGGATCTATACACATGGTGAGAATTTCACAGAGTTAGTGATACCCTTAAAAACTGAACATTGTTGTCATAAGTAACACTACTGTTGGGGTAAAGTTCAGTTTTCTTTCTGGTACTCACTGAATCACAACATGAGCCACGGTGCTGCTATATTTTCAGTCCTAGAATAGCACCATCCATAGGCAATCCTGTGAGGAATAGCGTAAAGCGTAGGGATGGGCAAATGACCCTAGTATTGGGAAACTGTTTAACCTCGCATATATTTCATCTGAATTTCCCTGTACTCCCTCTCAATGGGCTCAAACGCTTCTCTACACTTACTTTGAGCTGCTGTCAGGAAGTGGGGGTGGTAATAGGAATGAACAGTTAGGTGAACTCTCATCCCTCTCTGGATGTCTTCCATGGGAGAACAACAGCCATTTCATCTCTCCCCTGCCTTCTCACTTTTAGCAGCATTCCCCTTTACTCTATCTAGATAAGAAGTAGGACTGTGAAAAGGACATAACATAAGAAGGGCCATACTGGGTCAGACCAAAGGTCCGTCTAGCCCAGTATCCTGTCTTCCAACAGTGGCCAATGCCCAGTGCCTCAGAGGGAATGAACAGAAAAGGTAATTATCAATTGATCCAAACAAATACTCTCTGAAGAGCTGGGATGGAGAAAAGGGGAAAAATGGCTGCTATCCTTCCCTGACAGACATTGACATGGAGTGGAGGAACACCTACCTCTTCAATTACCCTAGCCCCACAAAGGCATCTCCTGGTAAGTGGATCAGCCTGTCTGTCACCCTTATTTGCACTGGCAGACATGGAAAGGTTCTTGGCTTCTGCTGCTGACAGTGATGCTGTTCTATCCCTATAACCATGCACAGAGAAATGCAGCTGGGCCTAAGGGGATTCCACAGGTACTTACAGATGTAGGAAGGTTGCTCAGTGTTCTCCTCCTTTAGCACAGTGGTTCTCAACTGAGGGTCCATGGCAGCTGAAGCCTGGAGCCCTGAGCCAGCCCCCAACTCCCTTTCTCTGGCCCTGGAGTTTTTATAGCATTTTGGGGAGACCTCAGAAAGAAAATGTCGAGAACCCCTTCTCTAGCAGGCACAGAGGTGGGGAAACAAATGAGTCAGCCACATTAGCCAAATGTCTGGCCATATTCAGATGGCTGATAAGGCTAATATTCATATTATTCAGAAGACTAACTATTCAATTCATCCATCCTTAGGGAAAGCACACAAACCTTCACTGGTCTGGACAGCCAGAAGGGTTGGGATAAATCAACTCTAAACTGATCCACTGAATTTTCAGACTTTGAGCCTCCTTCATGGTAGGATAAAATTTTATTCTTCAAAATAACCACATTTTTCAACTATTTTCAGTAAAGGAATAAGCCAACTAATCACATGATCACAAATCAGAAATTATCAGAATGTCCCTGTCCAATGTATTTTATAATATGCTATAGCCCTTTAAGGACTCTGTAAGAAATACTCACAAGAACCAGTCTACTGCAATGATAAGAGTGATGTCCTCTGTAGGCAAACCAACAGATGTCAACACAATGACCATGGTGACCAGTCCGGCTTGAGGAATTCCTGCAGCCCCAATACTGGCAGCTGTAGCTGTGATGCTGTGTAGAGAGATGACAGTGAAGAAATAAGTCAGTTTCCAAAAAGAATCCTCCTTACTATTTAGTAAACATTTTAAAAGTTATGAAGAAAATTACTGATTTTAGGATGAATACATGTTATAATTATGATAGCAACTAGCAGCCCCAGGGATGGAGCAGCACACCATTGTACTAGGCACTGTACAAACAAAAAAGGAAAAGACAATTTTCCCAATTGTATAAAGGGCTCTAGAGAAAAATCTGAATCAAGGCAGGCGTTCGAGTGGATGGTTTTCTTTCTGATTTTTCATACAATTTCACATTGTTGGAGAAACACATGGTGCAGAGACCTAAGGGGTCTTTAAGTAGAAATGCTTATTTTAGAGACGGGTCTGAACTAAATCCCCAGTCTGAACACATGCAAACTTTATGAAAGTGTGGATCTGGATCCAAACTTCATAGTTAGCCCTTATCTTAATAATGGCTGAAACCCTGGATCTAAGCACTTTTGGGCTTTAGAGAAATGTGGATCTCGATCTGAATTTTCTTGGTCTCATCTCATCCTTGTTTGATAAATAATCTTCTTTATCTTATGGAGGAATCAAGATTTAAAGCACAGATCTAATGATAACACATCATTTATCATCCCTATGTAATACTAGAGAACTTAATCTAAAAGACAGTATGCATATAATCCATAGCAAGTTTCATATATGTACTGGAGAGCAGACATCCAAAACCAAAATGAGTCATGAGGGTCTGAAAGCAGAATTTTCCCTTGTCTTGATTGAATATTGAACTAGGATGACCGTTTTTAAAACTAGAAATGCTTCTTACAGCACAAAGTTCATAATTAACAAAATCTGAGATTTCTCCAATTCATTTGTATTCCCTTAGCATTAGTATTGTAGCATGTTACTGTGTTGATTGCTTATGGTGCATACTTCACATGCAGCTGAATCACAAATAGAAAGAGACAATTAGACAACACCAACTATAGTACTTTGCTATGTCTCAGTAACACCTTTTCTGCTCCTAGCATTCTTCATAGTAACAATTTACTCTAACACAAATTGCAACTGGAGTATGCACCCACTGGACAGCACTGTGCAGAATATAAACCTACAGCTCTTAAGCGCTGCACAGATACTTAAGCTATCTAAAGTAAAATACTTTTAAAATGATGGCTGTTGCTGACCCTCTTAAATACAATGATCAGTTGTTCACACCATTGTTATTTAAAGGCACGTTGAATCAAAGTATATCGATAATGGTTTCTGTACCTGATTGTGATAATCTGCCCAAAGTTCAGTTCAAAGTTGTTAACCTGTGCGATGAAAATTGCAGCCAAAGCCTCATATAAAGCAGTCCCATCCATGTTAATTGTAGCACCCACTGGGAGCACAAATCTTGTAATACGCTTGTCCACTCCATTATTCTCTTCTAGACATTTAAATGTTATGGGTAGGGTGGCAGAACTAAAACAAGAAAAAAAGACAATATACATACTCATTTATATAATAATCTTCTATACTAGAGAGGAGTAGGCCTGAAATAGTGTCCAAAAGCATAAAAAATTAGTCTATGACAATGAATTTATTCAGTTATATCAGCCTATGTTGTTCATCATACCAATAATATTATAGCGTAGATTTCTCAGACGTAGATATTGTTTTAACTTTGTGGGCCTAGTAATTACAGCAGTACCTCCAGTGATATTTGTAAATTTCTTCATGGCAGAAAACCATCTTTTCTAATGCTGCATGGTATTTGTGTAGACTAAGGCCCTCTCATTGACATCTGTTGGAGATTTGCATATGGACTGCAGGATCGGAAACATTTTGGTCAGATTTTATTTATAATTGGGATTTAAAATTTCATAGCGTACCTTGAAGATGTTCCCAAAGCTGTGATCAATGCCTGCAGAAGTCCTCCAATAAATACCCAAGGGTTCTTACGAACAACCAGGAAGTAGAGTAGTGGTAGAACAATAATAGCATGAATGAGCAAACCAATGATAACTGTTACAGTGTACATGGCAAGTTGTCCACCAATCACACCCATATCTTCCATCTCAACAATTTTCCCAGCAATCAAGAACATGATACCAACTGGGGCATACCTACAAATAAGTAAGCAAATCAATATGTGTGAACAAATAGATGTTTGTTTGTGTACAAAGTTATACTGATATAATGGCCATAAACCATCCTGGACCCAATTCAAGATCCTGGGCAGTGGCAAGTCAACCTGGTGGAGGCTACAGCAGTGAAAGTGGCTGCAACACTTGCATGGCTCTGCTGGGGTCAGGGACAGCAAAGAGGAGGTCAGGAACAGAATGCAGTCAGTCCATCTCCCAGCCATCGACAGCTGATGGACTCCTGTGGAGTCCTGACTGCCATTTAAAAGCCACTTTAAACAATTCCCTGAGGATTCCCCCTGTGGGGGAATGCCTGGGTTGTGTAGGGCTGGCGTAGTGGCTCCTTTGCTACCTGCCTCCTGGTTCCCAGTGCTGAATGTGGTTGGGGAAAGAGGTACAGCCAGAAAGCTATTAGGTTTGGCTCATGCCAGGCTGCTTCAGTCCATAGGCAGCTGGGCATGGGATAGGTAGAGCCACCTGGAGGCTGATTTTATGATGGAGACTGTGCACATGGCTGGGGCTTTGCAAAAGTAGCTTAAACCACTTTCCTCTGCTGTGCCAAATACTACTCAGCCAGAGCTGAGGTCAGGCTCTAATGCTCAATATGGCAACCTGCTAGTTAAGGTATATAAAAGATAATCTTAACTGCAGCTGGACTTTTCACAGGGTCTTATTTACAAAGTTGTTACCTGTCATTTTACTACACTCATGTAAAATAACGTAACTTGATTATGACATTGATTATAACATTACTCTCAGCAGCCATCAAACCCACCTTGAAGTTTTCCCAATGTAATAATTCTCTCCCCATATTTTAAATTCTCAAACATTTCCAGTATAATAATAATAATTAATAATGTTTAGAGATGTGATTGTAAAGGACAAAATGTATGAAAAAAATATTAGAAATTTTTATAAAAAATAAACTTTATAGCTTTGCATCCATTACTTAAGGAGTTTCCATGACACTGGAGATGTATAGGTGTGTAAGATGATCTGCTGTAGCAAATGAGGGAAGATGTCATTTCATAAATGAATTGTTGTATTTGGCCTCTGACTGAGAAATGTTAGACTTTGTAAAGATTTTATGGTAACCCTTCTGAACAGGGATTTAATTTTTATTTGTCTGTGGAATACCATATAAAAACTAACAACAATTCACAGGAGAATGAACATTTGTGAATAGTAGTGACATATTACTATGCTATGCACATTGCAAACGCAAATAGTGTTCTGAACTAATGAAAATAATGGGCATATTGTTGATGAATGGGATTGTGACAAGGTGCCTATCTCTTCCTCCCTATAGAGTTAGAGGGAAGGAGTGATAAGAGTTAGGTACGGTAAGAGAATCTTTATATGCCAAGCAAACTCTGTCATGGACTCTAAAGAGTATATTTACCTCTTAATGGTAATGACAATAGGAATTACTTACATGCATCAAGAGATGAATATACATTAAAATATTTAGATCCTTTTCAGATGATCAGTGTGCAGAACTCAATTTTAAAACATTATGTTTAGTTATAAATAGCTAAACAGGTATTATCCTTCAGGACTGGATCCTCAGCAGCTGTCAGTTGGGGTAGGTCTAGTGAAGTCAATGGAGCTATACCAATTTTCAGCAGCAGAAGATTCTTAGATTCATAGATTTTTAAGGCCAGAAGAGACCATGATGACCTCACTGTACATTAAGCTGTGGGGGCATTGTCTGGCTTGAAGGAAAAGATGTGTGGCCCTTTTTAGGCTGGAAAGGCTGCCCCCCTGGAAAGACTGCTGAGTGTGAGAGTGACTTGCTGCAGTAGCTTCAGACCAGGTCAGTGTGCTGACCCATCCCCTGCCCCCAGTGACTGGAAAGAGAGGGAAGACTATTTAGGTCCGTGCTGATGCAGGAAAAGCCCTCTTTTTACCTGGATCAGGTAGAGCAGCACCAATCCTCCCACCCCCAAGAAATAGTTAAATACCAGGTTTTTCATGATCCGCTGTGCAGATGACGCCAGTTGCTCCTTTCTCAGGGGTCTGGGAAGGCATTTTTCCCATACCACCAGATTGGCCAAGGCAAGGTGGGTTTTTTCACCTTCCCTACAGTGGGTTGGGGGCTTAGTTGGGGCAAACATGAAATGACGGTTAGGCTACAATGTCTCGACTCATTATGTAAATGTGGGTGGATATCTAGTGCAGGTACTCAATAGGGACGGGATACAGTGATCATATAAAATGGATTGGTAAAGGATTTAAAGGAGATATTCTTTAAATGAAGAGAAGGGGGGCTTCAGGGCTCCTATGACTGGCACAACAAGGAGCCAACCCCACCTCTTTTATAGCCCCTCTTAATCTACATTTGAGCGGCAGAGGTGGTGAGATTCCAGCAGTTGGTTGGCTGGGGACCAGGATGGGTAAAGGGGGAGGGCTGATAGCAGATATATGTAAACGATTATGGAATTACCTGCATTGTACACTTTTATCTGCCAGGTACTCACTGACATTTAGGAATAAACGTGTGGCCTAATTAAATCACAGCCAGTCTCTCCTGTCCTCCTTCCAGCAAAGCTGAACAATGAATTTCTAATCTGATCTCCTATGAAACACAGGTACTCAGTATCCAGCACATGCTGGTGCTGAATGTTCAAAACATTTTGACATAATAATTTAACATAGCACTTAACAGAGGCACTTACCACATGATTAGAGCTACCAATCTCATGATAGCTTCATTAAGGCTATCAAAGAAGTGTCTTAATGGCTGCCCTTGCTCCTTCATGTTCCCAATCACCAATCCGAAGCTTATTGAGAAGACCACCAGTCCCAGTGCATTCACTCCATTTACGGCACCTGGAACAGGGATCACCTCCTCTTTCATTCGAGTTAGGGTTTCCATTGCTTCTGATACATTGTTTATTACGGAAGCCACCACGGATGTTTCATTGGGTGGAATTGCTACTCTAAATATTCTCTTGTCATAGTTTGTTTTGAACTTAAAAAAAAAGAAGAAAAGACAGAAAACAGAGTGACTTACTGCAAAAACAGATGAGTACACTTGTCATTTATCACTCTCATGTGAAACTAGCAGTATTACTTCCCAATTTTAAAATGTCTTTTGAGTTATTAGTTTGTGTCATATTTAGGGGTAAAATAAAGTTTTAGGGTGAAATTCTGGATCTCCTGAAGTAAATGGAAAACCTCACATTGGCTTCAGTGGAGCCAGCATTTCACCCTTATTTTCAAGAATTCATGTGCTCAGATTAATATTTCAAACATACAGCTTTGATGAAAGCTGTATGCTTGATCAAAGCTCTATGTTTGTCAGAGATATGATTTTTGTGACAAAACTGTGTCTTTTAGTTTTTGTTTTTATAATGAGTCATGATTTTTTCACTGAGTTTGCCTACTACTCAGCAAGACTTCCATGAATTGGCCTTTTTTGGCTCTTTATATGCTTTTAAACTATTGATTACAGATATTTCATACTTTTCTACTGGAAAAATAAATGTAAGGATAATATAAGTATCATGACTTTTCCTTTTTTAAATACTGAAATTAGGACTTTTACATATTTTTTCCCTAACAAAGCCATGAATTTTTCTCTCTCTTTTTAACCATTTGTTATTGATTTACCTCTTTTTTACAAAATAATTTTGTTTCGTGTGACCACTGACATCAGGTGGACAAATGAGATTCAAGTTCTCAGCATTCTCCAAATCTTTGCTTTGAAAATAATATTCCACAATGTATTCATTTCTATTTTTCCCAGGATAATTTCATATCCTGCATATTTATATCTGTACCAGAAAACAAATCACAGCCCTATCCTGTCTAAACACAAGGAACCTAATTCTCATTTACATAAAGGCATCTTTACACCTCCCTGGGTAACATTTTTTAAAAGCACCTAAGTGACTCAGGAACTTTTATCTCATTGCACCCAATGGTATTTAGGCATCTAAGTCACTTAGGCAATATTGATAATTTTACCCCATTACACCTACCCACTGATAATGAGGATCAGACCCAAGGAATTCAGTATTATTAATATTATTAATAGTTCAAAACTATTGCAAGACTTTGGAAGTTTTTAAGTGAAATGAATGCACAGTTGGCATTCTTGTGACTAAGAACAGGAACCTGAGTGTAGGGGAAGAAAAGAGTTCAACTGGTCTGAGGTATGGTTAGATTCCATACATCAGACACACACTCTTGATGCACTGCTCAAGAATATTTGCTTAACCATTGCAGTCAGGAAGGTGGATTCAGTCCTTAACTCCCAGTGGAAGTACCTTTCTGAAGATTTAGTGGAAACCTTTTATACAAGGACACATTTGTCAAAATAGTCAGATATTCAAGGGTTTTAAATAAAATTTGTAAAGAAACCACTAATCACTAATCATGCAATCTGAGAAATGGAAATTACCTAGAATTTATAATTAAAGGAATATTATTTATTTGACTCAGTAATATCTCTCCAGGTACCATCTGATGTGGTACTTCAAACATTTCCAACTCTTTTTCCATGCACCTAGCAATGGTAATTGTGACTTATATATTTGTATTCTTGCTTTTAGGGGGAAAAAAGTGCCCAGGAGGCTTTATGAATGCAACGGGTCTGCAAGCGGTGAATGTGCAGGAGTGGTGGGTATGTAAATTACACAATCATTTTTTTTTAAATTAGACTTAGGAGACACTGAGTTAATGTCTTCCATCTTGCACCAGTTCTCAAATTCCATTTCAATAGAGGGAAACACTTGATCCTTTATTAGATAATATTATCTTTAAGGGCATGAAATAGGGTATCAAGTTCAAGGACCGTACAGAGAGATTCAGAACTCTTCTGCTGATTCATCCTGATGTCAAGTGCTAGAACCCTGCACAGATGTAGAGCTTTTCTTCTGACTCACCCTGTCAGCCAGATTATGTCATCCTTTTAATGCCAGACCAGGATATGAAAGGGTCTGAGTGCATAATGGGTGTCATTCTGAGGCACAGAAAACTAGGGTGTAAGACACAGTATTAGTGCAGGGAAGAATTCTAGTTGGTCTCAGGAGAAAATATAGGCTGAAAATATAGGCTATATATATTTTATTGTTGCCTTTTAGGTTACAATCAAGGAAACCCCAAGAAGAGGGTAAGTTTGGCCTGAAGCCAATGAGTGTATTGTGTTAGGAGCAGGGTGGGAACTCCACCTGCATACAGATAGTGTCAGGGCAAGATGAAACAGCTTCTTCACAAAGGGAGTAAATGTAGGAGGTCTTGAAATCGATGATGGAATTGCTGAGTCATCAGCATCAACCGCAGGCTGCTGTTCAACAAGTCTTGCTGCCATTTATGTAGGAGTACCAACGGCAGCAACATTTCCAGGAGCAACTGCTTTGAAGTCTCTGTGATGGACTGTGTTCATTGGTGGCATCACCTAGTGGTTAGGGGGCTAGGCCTCTGCTTGCCCCACCTCCAATATTTCCCCTTGGCTACAGTCATGATCCTTCAGTCAAGTCACCCATCAGTCTTATTTATTTGCAGGTTGATAGAGTCCTAAGGAAGTCATGGTGTCCCCCACCCTCAGGATTGGGGTTGAGGGAACCTTTAGTCTATCTATTGATCCCTGTGGGTGTCCAATCCCTGCTGCAGGATTCTAAAGGTCTATATCCTCTGCTTCCTTCCCCGAGGGAGAGTCTGGAAGTGAGGATTTTCATGCCCTTCTTAACAAGCGGGATTCGGAAGGGAACCCAGGCCCCCTACTCCATTAGTCTGTGGCCCAGAGTCTTGTAAGAGGCCAATGTCCAGCACCCAGGACTGCCTTTAAGCTGTCTCCCCAGACCACTTCCTACCACCCACTCTCTCACCAAAGCCTTGCAGTTTGCCTCAAAGTAGTGAAAGAAGAAGAGAATAATTGAACCTTCAGCCCCTCTGGGCTCAGCAGGCAGGCTCTTTCCCTCAGGGAAAAGGTTTCTGCAGAGCCCTTCTTCAGGAGCTCTCAAGATAGCTTTTTCTCCCTGCCCTATCAGGTCCCTTCTGCTCCACCTCCAGCTGGCACATGCTTTGCAGGTGGGGCTGGATAGAGTCACCTGGGCCCTGAGTTTCTCCTTAACCCCTTTCGTTCCAGTGTGGAGTTTATACAACAAATCACAGTCTCCTTAACTGAGATGCAGTGCCTGAACTGCTAATAAATCCCAGCCCTTTTCAGTCCAAGCTGGGAACCAGAAGATGGTCACTTTTAAGTAGACAGCTACTGCATCTCAGTGGGAGGATGACTAGGTTATCTGTGTGGGCCCTTATGTGAAGGGAAAGGCACAAGCTATATATTGGGGGCTGGGTGAGGATATTTCTATAAATTACAGTGTTAAACTGAACTCTGGTAGAGTTCGATCAAAGTGACATTTTAATGTCTTACTTACTGATACTGCGCGTCTTTATTCTTTTGACTATTTCTTCAATGGAACTACTCATGAGAGTTAAGGCTATTCATGTAAGAAAAGCATTGCAGGACTGGGGTATCAGGAAAACAAGGTTGTTATATTTTTGGCAGTAATACACCATGTCCAAGTTACCAATACATGATGGGCCAGAGATCCTCACAAGCCGATGGAGCTATGCTAATTTATACCAGTGGCGGATATGGCCCCTTCGTTTCAAGGTAGAGCCTTTTTTCCCTTGATAGCATTATAGAGATTAAAATAATGGCATTATTGGACTTTTGCAAACTATGGTGTTCTTTCAGTAATAAATAATATATTTCAAGATGAATTTTAATTAAATTATCCTAGTATGAAAACAAACAGTATTGATTGCCTTACATACTAAAATGAATCATCACTGTATTTGGTGATACAAACCATTGAAAGCAATTTGATTTGTATTTACTGCATAACATTTAAATTAGCAAACTCGTACTAGTGTAGTCGAACACTTCAGTAATCAACTTGCAAAAAAGATAGTGACATAAAATGGTTACTATTAAAATTCAGTTTTTAACAACAGAGGTAACACCATGGTATGTGAGATAATGCAATTAGAATATAATGTAAATTTGGTGACTCGGATACGTGGTATAACTTTTGGTGAAATATTTTTTAATGGTGACCATTGTACCAGCTCAAACCTCCTAACCTGCCACTACCAATGTGAAATACACTATAAGAGCAAAAATGAGAAACACTTCTGTTCCATTGTGCAGGGACTTGCAGGAAAGAATAATAATAAATGGATGAACAGGTTCAGAAAAAATACAGTTAGCAGGATGAACCTTGCCATTCTCTTATGTCAGACTTTCTTGATTTCCAATATTAGGTGCCACAAATTTTTCTTTGTGATACTTCAATAGGCTTCAGGTTCCACTTATTTTCAAGTGAAAACCGCTAAAATGCTGACCATCCCACAAGCTCTTGTGCTTCCTTTCCTTCCCCATGACCATCCAGTTCATCTTGGTCTCCCTCGCCCCTGTGACATAGCCTCAGAATGTGAACCCCAGCTGCAGGTTGCTAATTCTTCTGGGTCATACCATAGGCTCTTCAAATTTAGGGGAGGAAAAGAAATGAAGGGATCAGGGTCAGAGACAGAAGGCAGTGCCAGGGATCTATTAGAATGTCACGAGTGAGAGAGAATATGGGGATTATGAATGGAGAAGAGTTTGAATAAATTCATCTAAGCTTCAGATAAGCACCCGAGCTATCTGGATACTGACTGGAACTGAATCTTTTGAGATTCATCCACTGCTAGTTGAAACCGCAAAAACAAGTTGTCAATGTACAGTGGAATGAAGACTGACACTTATCACATGGATGTACACAACTGGTGTAAAGACTCACACAATTTGGTTTAACCCTATGGGGCTAGCAGTGATCTGAACCTTTTATTGATGCACTGGAAGAGATGCTGAGAGAGACAGGGAGGTAGTAGTATATGTGTTCTTCCACAGTGGGAGAAGAGAGTAACACAAAAAACAGTGACCTAGGCAATTCCCAAACATCTAGGGAAGTGTATTGCCTAGATTAGAATGGGAGGTTGGTAGTGATGATGAACTGCCTGAGGAAAAGCAGGGGGCCAGAGCTGGTAAAACTGATTTATTGGGGAGGGGGAGAGCACTTTATATTTCCTGACAAAATCTATGTGTCAGCACCTTTCTTTCCAGCGTGACACACCAGGGCAGTGTGGGTCTTTGTCCCTCTCTAGTGCCTGGACCACATAAAAGTCCACTATAGGCTCCCTCAGCCTGTGGGGCTAGAGCCCAGTGGTGGGGGCCTGACAACCTTGTGCTACATTTTTGCTGGGAATTTGTTGGCAGGGTTTTCCCAGCTCTGACGAACATCCCACGCATGCACCCAACAGGAACTGAGGAGGGCTTTTTTGCCCTGTAGTGACTCCCCCTGCCCACCAGTGGCTGCTATGGTGCTGGCGCTGAGTGCAGAGAGACTGTCTGCTCCACCACTCCTCTTGCTGGTGCAGCTCTTGTGGAGATACCTGCTGGCAGAGAGGGGGAGTGCAGGGAGAGGAGGCAGCAGCTTGTTGCCTCGGGGTTTTGCTGATAGAGCAGGGAGGGGGACAGAGTAGGAGGTGGGGGTGGTCAAAGGGCTGAAGGGTGGAAAGGAAAGCGGAAGCAAGAGCAGAATGGGGATTATGTTCCCGGATTACGTTCCCCTTTCTCCTGCTTTCCTCAGTCATGCAAATGGAAAACAAGCGTCCACCTCAAGGAAATGAGTCACAGTAAGGACAATATAATGTCGTATATCACAGTATTGTAGCATACCATTAATAGTTGATATATATGTGAGCATGGGCTGTAGCCCATGAGAGGACGGAGTACAACATTTGGAAATAACTGGTCTGCTCCACTGCTGCTTAATAGAGCTACTCTTTTAATTCAAAGGTAAAGGCTCATGTTTCCAGTGCTGAAGGTCATAGATTCAAACCCCAATGATTCAAACAGAATCATTATACAGTACTTCTATGTAAGGCAGGGGGATAAAACCTCAGTATATTTCATTACATTATTTCCTGTGTGGGCTAGAAGGATAAAGAAAGAAAAGGCTCTAGTGCATATTCGGCAAATCTCTTCAAGCAAATACATTCATTTTTGAAGGAGACAACAGAGCTGAGAACCGTGTGACCACAGAATTCACCACATAATCTTATTTTTCAAAAGATTATCACAACTGCTTGATTTTGATGCAGATTTGATGCCAATTTGGATATTGAGTTGTTGGCAATTATGGTTTCCATATTTCTGCAGCCACACATCATTGTAATCTCTTGGGAGCAAAGGATTATGAAATATATGTATCAGAATTTTCAGTCTTTATGCCAATATTTAGAATGTTAGTGAACCGGACTATGCAAGTTAAATAATACCTTCTTCACAAGTCTTCTGAGAAACACACCAAAAACCCTTAAGGTAAGTTTTTGAAAAGAAGTCTATAGGGCCATTGTATTTTGATGTCTAAATACCTTTGTAAATCTGGTCCATAATTACTTCTGCTGTGAAATGGATTGATATTTTATATTACAGATTTGATGATAAAATAATTTCTAGTTTCTAAAAGTTGCACTGTATTGTATCTATCTTACTTGATTTGAAGTTCAAGGGTATGATTTAAACATTAATAACGCCGATATGGACAGATTTAAAGAGATGCTTTCTCAGTAAGCACAGTCTAATGATGAAAGGGACCAGCCAGAAACAATTGTCCTTAAATATCTCCTATTTATTCAGCTATTTCTGGCAACTCTTCTATACTGTGAGTAAATTGTGAAGCATGGTATGTTTGTCAACAAAACCTACAGAACATTTTTATTTGCATAACAGTTCTTGCATTGTATAGAGTGGAAATTGTGCATTTAAATAAAAATTTAACTCTCATACTTAAGGTAAAATCTCCTTGCATATATTGGGTTTAAAACAACTAATATGAACTATTTTGCTGTTCACTGCTATCAGTCATTTAAACTGGCCTCATTGAGGTGTTTGTTCAGAACTCTTTTCCACGGTAGCTTGGAGTGTTACTGAGACTATTTAATAAGACTAGACCCCTTGAGTGCTGAACACATGAAGATGAGACATTTTAAAGATATTGTAAGGCATAGAGAAGCCTCAAGATACAGCTATGGCTCCAGGCAAAGTTTCTGATACATAATGAGGGGTTCTCAGACTGGGGGTTGGGACTCCTCAGGGGATTGTGAGGTTATTCAACGGGGGGGGGGGGGGTCACGAGCTGTCAGCCTCCACCCCAAACCCCGCTTTGCATCCAGCATTTCTAATGGTATTCGATATATTTAAAAGTGTTTTTAATTTATAAGGGGGGTTGCACTCAGAGGCTTGTTATGTGAAGGGGTCACCAGTACAAAAGTTTGAGAACCACTGCACTAATGAATGGTGTATAGCATCAGCTAAAGATGAGAAACTACAGTATCAGAAAGAAATAATCATATTCATGGCAATATATATGTATATGTAGAAAGCTCACTGTATTCATGTATTGCCCTCCAAAGTTTTTTAAGGGAATTTAAAAATCTCACTAGTCTCTTTTATTTTTCCCTTTTAACAGGAATGTTGGTTAGGGCTAGATTACAGGTGGAGGAACACAATAAGTAACAATTAAGTGGCATTCCTGCCTTATCATCAGGCAGTAAGTGAGAAGTACAAGCAATGCTTTATATTAATTTGACCTATATGCTTTGCTTTTGAAGTATGCAGAGTTAGCTCCTCTACTTCCAACCTATGTTCTTTGCAGACTTCCCATGTGATATTCCTGGATGTGTTCCAGCCTTTGTACCAATAGTACATTGATTATTCACCATCTCTTCATCCCCCTGAGCCCAATATTGTCTTTGAAAAGAAAATTCTCCATTGATTTTCATTAAGCTTGCCTTTGGCTCATGAATCACGCAAATCTGGAGAAGTTTTAATTTTTGAGCTTGCTGGCCCAGGTGGGTTTTCCCAGTTCTCACAACAAGTACCACTGTACAAATGAACAAAAACAAACACCCATTTTAGTTCATTTTCTTTAGCTGAAAAATAATAGTACACGTCCATGACTGCTGTAAGGACAAGCAAAATCATTGGCTGTTCCTTAAAAATACATGAATAACATATCAGTCTTTAATTTACTACATGAAAGATACCACACTGGAGTTTCAATTAGAAATAACAGCACATTTTTACCTGTTTAAAGCAGGCTTCCACCAAGTTTGGAGGGAACATGTTTCTGTGAAAAGGAGAAAAAATGTCAGAAATATTAATCACATTCTAGCAACATATTAACCAGTAGCTCAGCTGATGGGGATAAACTGATTACTGAAGGATCACTAAGATGAAAAAATACATGTGTATATGTTATAGTGAATAGGGCCTCATTTATAGTATTACCTTATTACCTTTTCAGGACAAAATTTTGGATGGTTTGGGCAAGCGAGTAAAGAACTGTGTTTCAAATCCTACATAACAGAATGTTGGTGGGTTTGCCAAATGAACACGATTAGAGGGTCTGTACTGACTCTTTTTTGGTATAGGTATTTATTAAAATGATCTGGATACAGATTAACTTTGCTCAATATGAAATGCAACTCCGCTTCTTTTCAAATGAAAACTGCTGACATTTTGACAGTCACACAATCTAGGGTATTGTGATTACTAAAAGGGAATAGTCAATATGTTTTCCTAATTAGAGCTGGATGAAATTTTTTGACCAAAACATTTTTTTCAGCAAATGATGCAGATTCAGTGACACTTAAACATTTCACATATTCACGTCAATTTTGCCAAATTGTTTCAGTAAAAAAAAAAAAAACCTAACAAAATTCCCCCCAAAATACTGAAACATTTTGTTTTGACACTTTCCAAACAAAGTGTTTCAATTTTTTGATCTGTAATGACTTTTTGTTTTGAAAGTTCCTTTTATTTTACTTTTTTAAATTAAAAAACATTAATGTACAAAAATGAACAAAAATGTTTCATTTTGTTTGACCCAAAGCAATTTTTTTTTCAGTTTTCAGTTTGCCTAAAATTTTGAAAAATTTTATTTTTCATTTGATCCAAAACAATTTTTTAATTATTTTTTGAAATTGCCAGCAAACTGAAAAATCCGTTCATATAGCTCTCTTTCTAATGTTTAAAGTACATTTGACGTGGCATACAGTATTTTAGAGTAATATTTTATACGTATTACAAGTGTTTTTTCCACAATGCTGAAATTTAATTATCTTGGTGAGTGAAAGCCTCTTCTTGCTCCATTCTGGAGACCCCCTTCCTGGCAGCCTGGCTCTCGGAGGCCTCCATCCATGTCTGTGCTCTGTGACCCTCTCTGCTGGAGTTAACAAAGCATGAACTTCTTCTGAATTTCTTGGTGGTAAAGCCACTGGGTTCACATTCATTATCTGCTTCCCCACTTCCTGGCACACCTGTGGAACATCGGTTGGACAGAAATGGCACTGCAGAGTTTCTTTTAGCTTGGAGAAAACAGGCTACATTGCTTCTGCTCCATTCTTCCATGCATTTTATCTACTTTCCCCTAGTTTCTCTCTCTTCTCAATGCAAATTGAGCAGAGGTAACCATATGGCCCCAAAGCAGGGGCCGCCATGTAAAGGAAGATGAATGACTAAATGAATAGATTCAGGTGGAATGAGATTCTTGTTGGAGACGGGGGCAAAGGAGAGGAGAGGAACTTGGTGTTAGAAGATGTAGTATGCGGGCAAGGAGAGGAACTTGTGGAGGCAGTAAAGCAGGTTTCTGAGCACAACATTGCTTTGAATTTTAAAAGCAGTTTCTTTCCTTGCCACTTTGTTCGGCTGCTTATTTGAAAGTACTTACTGTGCTAGTTCTGTATTTTGTAACGACACTGTTGGCATCACCAGCTTCAAATGAAGTTTGGCTAGTTTAGCTAGTCACTGTCCCAGATTTTCTGTGTTAATTTTCCTTGTGATGTACATCTAAATATTGCTGTTGTTGCCATTGCTACAGAAGATGTACAATATAATAGCCGTACCTGATTAAGTCAAGAAAGGCATCTGCTGCTGTCACTTGCATAATTTTGCCTTCTCTGTGCATATTTTCCTTTGTACCTTTCCCAGGGTGGATGATAACCACAATGATTATGCCAATTATTACAGCAATGATCGTAGTACTCATGTAGTAGACAATTGCTCGCATTCCCATCTTCCCTGATGCTTTACTATCCAGGGCAGCCGTTCCTAATAAATTTAAGCACAAGGACATTCACCTCATAAAACTGTGCGTGAAGATTGTAAACTCAGCAACCTGAGGCTTTGTGAGAGGAGTTCTAATAACAAGTACATTTAAAGCAACCGAAGTTATACTGGCCTAGTAAAACTACTCTGTTCCTCTTCACAGGTAGTGCTGCTATTGTTACATCCCCCGCCCCCCATGCTTGTTATTACATAATTATCTGTTAGGAGAGCTTAACTCTCCTCTGAATTATCTGGTTTTAGCAACTGTTGGAATCAGGATAGGGAACTAGAGTGACCATTGGTCTGATCTGATGTGGCAATTCCTTTGTACCACAGAGATAATACATTGAGTTTTGGTTATCAGATTAAGTGTAATCCAAAAATGCTTCATAGAAATCTGATGCACTTAATCTGGAATGGCAGGGAAGAAATCACAGAGTATCTTCAGACAATATTGGCTACCTGATGTGTTTATAGAAGTGTGTGTGCATGGAGTGCCGTTCTTAAATGTTTAGTACAATGACCTGGGTTTACCTCTGGCCCAAGCCATGGGAGATTCAAATAGATTAAGTGACATTAGTTTAATTCAGAAAATCCTTGTGATTGTATGAATTAAACATTTGGAGTCTTTTGTAGGCATCCCAAAAGTTTGAGATATTAATCCTAACACTTGGCTGATCTTAGTGCAATTCTGATTTAATGTGGATACCAGGGTGCCCAATGTGGCATCTACTTAATCATCTGTTGACTGGGTTGCACAAACAGGGTCAGATTGTGGTTTTCAAGTGGAGGAGCCTTTCTGTAGTAGGAGGCCCAAGAGGAACTGTGGCTCCCTAAGTAAGAATTTCCCAAGGATCCTAGGAAGTGCACAGTTGGGGTGGTTGATCCATCACTCTTTCAACAGATATGGTTACTGCTCCTCCTGTAACCACTTTAAGGGGTGAAACGCCTTCCCAGTCTGCATTTGGAATGCTAACGCAGCTATTTAAAATCAGTAATTATGCTTCCATTGAATTTGTACCTACCACCTGTGGAATGATGCAAGGGATGGGCAAGGATCTCTATACCCTCTCCATCTCCTCCTTATGGACTCATATAGTGTTGGGCACTATCTAGCCTAGGGTATCTACTGTTTCTGTCTGTCTGCCTTTCTAGATTCTTACATTGATACCAATCACCATAGTATCTGAGCATTGTCTCTTCATTTATATCTGTCTTTGAATTTATGAAGTACAGTGAAAGGCACCCATTTTGTGCTCAGAGAACCTATCTCATAGGTAAAACATGCAACATATAAAAAAGGGACTGCCATGAATATAAAGAATCTGAACATAAATAATATGCAAACCTAAAACAAGAACCATAACCTAGTTAAACTGATTAGTTTTTGTAAAATTTATTATACATTGTAATTGCTGTAAATATGCACTGTTTGGAGTTACAAGGGAATTACCCTAGATGTACACTGATGTAACTAAGATCAAAAGAGATATCTGGGTTCCATTCCAGGCTCTGCCATAGACTTCTGGTGTAAATTTGATCATGTCACTTAGGCCTAACCTTTCATTTGCACTACCTTTTTTATGTAAAAATTGCACCCACAAAATGTTGCAGAAGAAGATTGCTATACTGACATCTTTAACTGCCTGCATTATACTTCTAATGCAAGGACAAAATTTTACAGGCACAAATTGCATTGTCAAATGGGAATCCAACCTTTGGAATATATGGCCTGTCACTCCTCTGTGCCTCAGATAATTTGGGGTAATAATGGGGTAAAATGGGGTAATAATACTTGCCTATGGTACCTCACTGTGATGTTGTGAAATCTAATTCCATATTTGTTATGTGCTTTGAGATCCTTGTATGTTATATACTAGTGAGTTCAAAGTATTAGTATTGTTGTTTTAAACAGGAAGTAAATCATAAAAGCCCTTTTATCTAGGAATGGGCATTGCTTTCTCCCCCCCCCCCCGCAAAATTCCACAAAAGAATTCAAATATTCACCCTACTTTACTAATATGTCTAAACACAAACTTAGTAATTGTTGGCCCTTTCTGGTTCCATAATGCACATGTACAATTTTTATACCAGATGGGATTTGTTAGGATTATGTTATTTTTAGTTCTTCAATGTGATAAAAAAATGTATAATTAACAAAGATAGAAAGAAAATGTGAGATTAACAAAATCAAGAATAAATTTATATTCACTTTTTAAGTCAATTTGTTCAAAACTTTGCTTATGTATTTTGAGTTTAAATGATCATATGTTCTTATTCCCCTTGTACTATATTACAAAACAAGTAACAGTATGCTGTGTATTTTTTTCCTCTGCATTTTAGCTAAGATCAGGTATAGTCTCTGTTATATCCTCTGTCAGGAGATACTGTCCTGCTCTTGCCAGGTGACTGGGGGCTAATGCTGAGTGCATTTACTCCCGGAGATTTTGTAGGTTTGGCCTCTTGATGCTTTTATAGGTTTTACCATCTCCTTGTACCACTGGCCAGATACCCCGGGACTGAGTGGCCTCAGCTCCCAAAGTCTGTGGGAATTGGGGCTGCTCAACACCTTTCTGGAGGTGATCAGCACTTTTGCAGAATCAGACCCTATGATCATATTTCATTGTTGGACTGGCATGGGGGGAGTGTGATGAGCTGGATTTGTTGTCTTACAGTACGTCTACACTACAATAAAAGACCTGTGGCTCAGCTGCAGCTGGACCAGGTCAGCCGACTCTGGCTCATGGAGTTTGGGCTGCTGGGCTATAAAATCGCAGTGTAGATGTTTGGGCTTGGGCTGGAGCCTGAGTTTTGAAATGCTCCCCTTGCAGGTACTCAGAGCCCAGGTTCCAACTCAAGCCTGAATGTCTACACTGACAGGTTTCAGAGTAACAGCCGTGTTAGTCTGTATTCACAAAAAGAAAAGGTGCCACAAGTACTCCTTTTCTTTTTGTGAATGTCTACACTGCAATTTTATAGCCCTGTAGTCCAAGCTCTGTGAACCTGAGTCTGCTGACCTAGGTCAGGCCTGTGTCTTTTATTAGAATGGACATACCCTGAGGGGCTGATCCAGAGCTCAGTGAAGTCAATGGCTTCAGTGGGTTTTGGATGAGACCCTGAGTAGGTACCAGGAGTCATACTCTTTTCTGACTAAGCTGCATTCCAACTTGGCTTCCTCTTCCGCATTCATGCTGTGATGTTGCCTTGTATTTAAATTGTTCTGGTCTTATTCCTGCTCTTCTTCTTCAGACAAAGGATTTTCGAGTTTGAGGCAAGGAGGGACTGACTGCTCTGCCCCCTGTTCTTGACCTTTAAGAGTACTAAAATAAATGTTCAAGATAGAGTGTTGAGAGACAAATATTAACAAACGATCATGTTTCGCTATATGAGGAGAAGGCAAATTTCCACCTCACAGCACCTCCTGGGCGGTACTGAGTATCCTCACCTCTTACTGAAGTCATTGAGAGCAAAGGGCACTCAGCACCTCATGAGAAGCTGCTGGCACTTTGCAGGATTGAGCCCAAAGCTTTCAATAGCTTTCATCGTGTCAACACTAAAAAAATTATCCAAAATAATTCAGATTTTTTAAAGCAAGAAAGAATGAAAGCTTTTATTTTCTTAATTATTTTTAAGGGTTGACGAAGCTTCTTAGGGCTGAATGGGTCTCTGGCAAAGTCCTTAATGGAGAAGCAATAAAGTTAGCTCTGAGGCTTTTATGTGTCACAGGCCATTGTGTACATATTCTTTTCTTCCATAGAAAGCCAGCAAAAGCTCCCATTGTTCTGTGGAGATGTATGTGCCCCTTTAATCCTGCTCGCAGCTCGCTCTCCCACATGGCTGCTGGCTCTCAACTACTTTGCCATCTCATTCATCTCTGCTCCATCTTCTTCTTCTTCGTATGCCCTCCCCTTCCCCATGGGCCTGGGAAACTTGCAGGCCCACTGGTCACCATAAACAAGAATGCCTTGAAGTTGTCAAGGCAACCGTGAGCAGAGTGCTGGTAATTTTTGTATCCACGCACACACAGGCTGAATGGGAATCATGTTTAGGGGAAAAGAGGTTTCTAAGATTCAAAACAAACCCAAATTCCTGCCCCCCACTTCACATACTCTCTGCCCCTTTTCTCCTGAAATGAGTGTGAATCAGTCATACTGTGGCTGAAATAAAGACATAACACGCAGTTCTCCAGAGTGCTTGGAACAAAGGGCAAAGCAGTACATCACTCCCTAACAAAGGTGCTAGAGAGGAAATTGAACAAAATGTTTTGAGAACTAGGAAAGGTAGCAACAAGTATGGTAATTGAGAGGGAGTGCAAAGAGTTGCAGTTAATTATTGGCATACAATAATTACAGACTGCACCTTACCAAAAATGGTTGACTACCAGCCACTATTTTATTCCTTCCCATCCAGATCACAGCCATACAAATTAGCCTAGGGCTGTGCTTTGGTGATTTTCTTGAACCCAGTTGGATTATTATTATTTTCTTTTCTTAATCATTGCAAACAGGACTCAGTAAAGTTGTTCTGAGATGGGTGTAAGCTAATTTGTAGTTTTGTGTTGTGATAAGGTAAAGAACTAACCAGAGACTGCACTGAATACAGCAGGTATGATTACCTGCCTTGTAAGCCTTGTAAGCAGGTGGCATATGTGTTGCATTCAGTCCAAGGAAAAAAAGCTCTCAGAGACCGAGTATGGGCTCTTGAGAACAGAGTGGCTGAATTGGAGGAGCTAAGGAGACAGAGAGATACACAGATGAGACTTTCTGGGACACAGTAGACCGGTCCCACCCCAGTCTGACAGCCTCTGACAGTGCCGTTGAGGAGGATGAAAGTCTCGGGCAAGGAAAACATCAAACTGGAATAGAGGGAAATGATCCCATAGTTGGGACCCTCTTTTCAGATGATGTCATGGTATCATCTCAGAGTGAGGATACTTCTCAAGGGGAGGGAACCCAGTTATTAGGAAGCAACAGGTAATAGTAATGGGGGATTTGACTATTAAAAATATAGATAGCCGGGTTTGTGATAACTGGGAGATCTGCATGGTGAATTGCCTGCAAGGTGCAAAGGTTGCAGATCTCTCGAGACATCTTGACAGACTTATGTGCAGTGCTGGGGAGGAGGTGGTCATGGTAACAATGACATGGGAAAAGGTAGGAGAGAGGTTCTGGAGACCAAATTCATGCTGTTAGATAAGAGATTAAGGTCCAGGACCTCCAGGATACCATTCTCTGAAATGCCTCCAGTTCCATGCACAGGGCCAATTAGACATGCAGAACTGCAGGGTCTCAGTGTGTGGATGAGACAATGATGTAAGGAGGAGGGTCTTAGGTTTATTATTTGGGAAAGGAGGAGCCTATAAGGAAGGATGGGCTCCACCGAAACCAAAATGAAACGAGATTGCTGGCATGGAAAATTAAAAAGGTCTTAAAGGAGTTTTTAAACCAAGAGCTAGAGGAAAGCTGACAGCTGCAGAGGAGTTCAGAAAGAGACAACACATAGGGAGGATCTACTACTGGGGACTCTCTATATTCTAGTAAAGAGGAGAGGATAGAAGTTGATAAAGTACACTTAGGAACTGAAGAGAAACAGTCAAATGAAAGAGTCCAATTCAGTTACATCACATGAAAGCAGAAAACTAAAAAGTGAAAATTAAAAATATTTGTATACTTATGCTAGAAGTCTAAAGAATAAAATGGGTGAATTTGAGTGCCTGGTACTAAGTGAGGTTATTGATATAATAGGCATCACAGAAACTTGGTGGAAATCAATGACTTGGAATCTTGGAATACTAGGGTACAAGATATATAGGTACTAGTATCTTGGAATACTAGGGTACAAGATACATAGGAACGACAGAATAGGTCGTTCTGGTGAGGGTGTGGCACTATATGTGAAAGAAAGCATAGTATCAAATATAGTAATAATCTTAAATGAGTCAAACTGTACCATAGAATCACTATGGATAGAAATTCCATATTTGACTAATAAGAACATAACAGTAAGAATATGTTACTGACCACCTGACCAGGATGGTGATGGTGATTGTGAAATGCTCAGGGAGATTAGAGAGGCTATATATATATAGGCTATATATATAAGAATAGTCATACTGGGTCAGATCAAAGGTCTATCTAGCCCAGTATCCTGTCTTTCAACAGTGGCCAGTGCCAGGTGCTTCAGAGGGAATGAACAGAACAGGTAATCATGAAGTGATCCATTCGCTGTCACCCATTCCCAGCTTTTGGCAAACAGAGGCTAGGGACACCATCCCTGCCCATCCTAGCTAATAGCTATCGATGGACCTATCCTCCATGAATTTATCTAGCTCTTTTTTGAACTCTGTTATAGAAAACTCAATAATAATGGTGGATTTCAACTATCTCCATATTGACTGGGTACATGTCACCTCAGAACAGGATGCAGAAATAAAGTTTCTAGACACCATTAATGATTGCTTTTTGGAGAAGCTTGTCCTGGAATGCACAGGGGGAGAGGGAATTCTTGATTTAGTCCTAAGTGAAGCAAGGGATCTGGTCCAAGAGGTGAATATCAGTAATAGTGACCATAATGTAATTAAATTAACATTTTTCTGGGTGGTAAAATGCCAAAGAAACCCACCACAGTAGCATTTAACTTCAGAAAGATGAACTACACAAAAAAGGGAAAGCTAGTTAAATGGAAATGAATAGGAACAGCCACAAGAATGAAATGCCTGCAAGCTGCATGGAAACTTTTTAAAAAGACCCTAATAGAGGATAAAATTAAATGTAGACCCCAAATTAAAAAGAATAGTAAAAGGACCAAAAATAAATAAATGAACAAATAAATAAATAAATAAAACCACCTCTGCTAAACAACAGAGTAAAAGAATTGGTCAGATGCAAAAAATCATCGTTTAAAAACTGGAAGTCAGATCCTACTGTGGAAAGTAGAAAGGAGCATAAAATGTGCCAAGTCAAACGTAAAAGTATAAGTAGGCAGACCAAAAAAGAATCTGAAGAGCAATTAGCAAAGGACTCAAAAACTAACAGAATTTTTTTTAAGTACATGAGAAGCAGGAAGCCTTTCAAACAAAGGACGACTGAGGTGCTCAAGGAGCACCGAAAGAAGGTAAGGCTATTAAAGAGAAGTTAAACAAATTCTTTGCTGTGGTCTTCACTGCAGAGGATGTGAGGGAGATAGCCACACTTCAGCCATTCTTTTTAGGTGACAAACCTGAGGAACAATCCCAGACTGAGGTGTCAGTACAGGAGGTTTTAAGGAACTCAAATATGAAATTGCAGAATGTTAGGGGGCTTATTCCTTCACCCACTTACTTCCCTGGTCCTTCTCGCATGAACAGAGAGCAACAATACCCGAAGTCCGAAGGTGCAAACAATTCGATGTTTATTGGGGTGAACTTCCAGCAAGCTTAAATACAAGTTCCTTTTTTCCTTATTTTCGAATCCCAACTTACTTCCTGTTTGCCCCTAATTTATATAGTAATATTCTTAGCTATACCTTAACCAATCAATACTAAGTGTAGTATATAACCTATCACTAAAATCAGCTTCTGTACCAGATGACTGGACGATAGCTAATGTGACGCCAATTTAAAAAAAAAGACTCCAGAGGCAATCCTGTCAATTATGGCTGATAAGCCTAACTTCAGTACCAGGCAAATTGGTTAAAACTATACTAAAGAACAGACATATTAGACACGTAGATGCACACGATTTGTTGGGGAAGAGTCAACACAACTTTTATAAAGGGAAATCATGCCCCAGCAATCCATTAGAATTTTCTGAGGTAGTCAACAAGCATGTGGAGAAGGGTGATCCTATAGATGTAGTGTATCTGGAATTGTGGAAAGCCTTTGATAAGGTCCCTCTTAAGGCTCAAAGCAGTCCAAAGGCTCTTAAGCAAAGTAAGCAGTCATGGGATAAGAGGGAAGGTCCCCTTGTGGATTAGTAATTGCTTAAAAGACAGGAAACAAAGGGTAGGAATAAATGGTCAGATTTGAAAACGGAGAGAGGTAAATAGTGGTGTCCCCCAGGGATCTGTATTTGGACAAGTGCTGTTCAACATATTCATAAATGATCTGGAAAAAAAGGGTAAATAGTATGGTGGCAAAGTTTGCAGATGTTACTAAATTACTCAGAATAGTTAACTCCAAAGCAGACTACAGAGAGTTGGGGATCTCACAAAACTAGGTGGCTGGGAAACAAAATGGCAGATAAAATTCAGTGTTGATAAATACTAAGTAATGCACATTGGAAAACATAATCCCAACTATACGTACAAAATGATGGGGTCTAAATTAGCAGTTATCACTTTAGAAAGAGATCCTGGAGTCATTGTGAATAGTTCTCTGAAAACATCCAGTCAATGTGCAGCAGCAGTCAAAAAGCTATCAGAATGTTAGGAACCCTTAGGAAAGGAAAAGATCGTAAGACAGAAAATATTGTAATGCCACTATATAAATCCTTGATATGCCCACACCTGAATACTGCATGCAATTCTGGTCACCCCATCTTAAAAATATATATTAGAAATGGAAAAGGTACAGAGAAGGGCAACAAAAATGATTAAGGTTATGGAACAGCTTCTGTATGAGGAAAGATTAAAAAGACTGGGACTATTAAACTTGGAAAAGAGATGAGTAAGGGGGAATAGGATAGAGGTCTAGAAAATCATGAATGGTGTGGAGAAAGTGAACAAAGAAGTGTTATTTACCCTTTCATGTAATACAAGAACCAGGGGTCATCTGATGAAATTAATAGGCATCAGGTTTAAAACAAACAAAAGGAAGTACTTTTTCACACAATGCACAGTCAACCTGTGGAAGTCATTGCCAGGGGATGTTGTGAAGACCAAAACTATAACTAGATTCAAAAAAAGAATTAGATAAGTTCATGGAGGATTGGTTCATCAATGGCTCTTAGCCAAGATGGTCAGAGATGCAAGCCCATGCTCTGGGTGTCCCTAGGCCTCTGACTGCCAGATGTTGTGATTGGACAACAGGGGATGGATCGCTGGATAATTGTCCTGTTCTGTTCATTCCCTTTGATGCTCTGGCATTGGCCACTGTCAGAATACAGGATACTGGGCTAGATGGACCATTGGTCTGGCCCAGGGCGACCATTCTTGTTCTTATGTAAGTAGCTTCCTTATTTGGGGTTTGCCATATGATGTCAGTGGAAAGTGTGGGCCCCTTACTGAATGAGGGAGGCAACCTAGTGACAGAGGATGTGGAAAAAGCTAATGTACTCAATGCTTTTTTTGCCTCTGTCTTCACTAACAAGGTCAGCTCCCAGACTGCTGCGCTGGGCATCACAAAATGGGGAAGAGATGGCCAGCCCTCTGTGGAGATAGAGGTGGTTAGGGACTATTTAGAAAAGCTGGACGTGCACAAGTCCATGGGGCCGGACGAGTTGCATCCGAGAGTGCTGAAGGAATTGGCAGCTGTGATTGCAGAGCCATTGGCCATTATCTTTGAAAACTCGTGGCAAACGGGGGAAGTCCCGGATGACTGGAAAAAGGCTAATGTAGTGCCAATCTTTAAAAAAGGGAAGAAGGAGGATCCTGGGAACTACAGGCCAGTCAGCCTCACCTCAGTCCCTGGAAAAATCATGGAGCAGGTCCTCAAAGAATCAATCCTGAAGCACTTGCATGAGAGGAAAGTGATCAGGAACAGCCAGCATGGATTCACCAAGGGAAGGTCATGCCTGACTAATCTAATCGCCTTTTATGATGAGATTACTGGTTCTGTGGATGAAGGGAAAGCAGTGGATGTATTGTTTCTTGACTTTAGCAAAGCTTTTGACACGGTCTCCCATAGTATTCTTGTCAGCAAGTTAAGGAAGTATGGGCTGGATGAATGCACTATAAGGTGGGTAGAAAGCTGGCTAGATTGTCGGGCTCAACGGGTAGTGATCAATGGCTCCATGTCTAGTTGGCTGCCGGTGTCAAGTGGAGTGCCCCAGGGGTCGGTCCTGGGTCCGGTTTTGTTCAATATCTTCATAAATGATCTGGAGGATGGTGTAGATTGCACTCTCAGCAAATTTGCAGATGATACTAAACTAGCAGGAGTGGTAGATACGCTGGAGGGTAGGGATAGGATACAGAAGGACCTAGACAAATTAGAGGATTGGGCCAAAAGAAATCTGATGAGGTTCAATAAGGATAAGTGCAGGGTCCTGCACTTAGGACGGAAGAATCCAATGCACCGCTACAGACTAGGGGCCGAATGGCTAGGCAGCAGTTCTGCGGAAAAGGACCTAGGGGTGACAGTGGATGATAAGCTGGATATGAGTCAGCAGTGTGCCCTTGTTGCCAAGAAGGCCAATGGCATTTTAGGATGTATAAGTAGGGGTATAGCGAGCAGATCGAGGGAAGTGATCGTTCCCCTCTATTCGACATTGGTGAGGCCTCATCTGGAGTACTGTGTCCAGTTTTGGGCCCCATACTACAAGAAGGATGTGGATAAATTGGAGAGAGTCCAGCGAAGGGCAACAAAAATGATTAGGGGTCTAGAACACATGACTTATGAGGAGAGGCTGAGGGAGCTGGGATTGTTTAGTCTGCAGAAGAGAAGAATGAGGGGGGATTTGATAGCTGCTTTCAACTACCTGAAAGGGGGTTCCAAAGAGGATGGCTCTAGACTGTTCTCAATGGTAGCAGATGACAGAACGAGGAGTAATGGTCTCAAGTTGCAGGGGGGGGAGGTTTAGATTGGATATTAGGAAAAACTTTTTCACTAAGAGGGTGGTGAAACACTGGAATGTGTTACCTAGGGAGGTGGTAGAATCTCCTTCCTTAGAGGTTTTTAAGGTCAGGCTTGACAAAGCCCTGGCTGGGATGATTTAACTGGGAATTGGTCCTGCTTCGAGCAGGGGGTTGGACTAGATGACCTTCTGGGGTCCCTTCCAACTCTGATATTCTATGATTCTATGATTCTAAGAAGCATTGTGCCCTTGGTATAATTACTTTTCTTCTTTAATTTGGGAATTTGGGGTAATCCCCAGCTCCTAATGTCACCTGTTAAATCACACTTTCAGAGTTTTTCTGCCTCTCTCTAACAGAACCTATTGGTGAAAATAAGAGACTTACTTCTTTGCTCTTCTACAATAAATAAATATCATCTGAGACAAAACACAGCAAAGATTTTGCCCCAAACCTTTTAAAACTTTTTGCTTTAAAAAAAAAGTAAAGCTGTTGTAATAACATAGTTTTGATGTATAATTATAAAGCACTTGACAGGATCCGTGTTTAATTTTTAAAATTACAAACTAATATCCAACTGATGACTGGTAATAGAGCAAAGTCATTTATATTTTTCATGAATATTTAATATGGTAGATAAATAGAAAGTCTAGGGGCTATTTTAAATTAATGATGTCTAGGGGCTATTTTAAATTAATACTGTCTCCACAGTCTCAGTTTTTCAAAACATGACATGGAAAACGGAATCTTTTTGTTGCTATTTATTTTCCTGTTTATCCTTTTACAGACTCTTCATTATGAGGCTGTAGTTTCTAGGTAAACTGTTTGATGGTAAAACAGTGGTAAAGCCAAGTGATGGTTCATGAATGTGGCCCTAATTTTGTTTTTTTTTAAGTTGTCTTTCCCTAAAAAGCAGTCTTAGGCCTCATCTACCATGCAGGGACTGTATCAGTAAAGCTGTGGCATGATAGCTATGCTGGCTTAACCCCTTAATGTAGACACAGTAGACAGTGACAGAAGGGGTTTGTCACACTTCAAGGCAACTGCTCCTATATTTCCCCTCAGTGGGCTAGCAAGGGCACCCACTCACAGGCTTCCAGCTTCCCAGAATGGACACATGCATCTCTCTCCCTTGTGACTGGGGTATTTCCGGGCTGCACAATTCCCTGCCCTCACTATGTTATTCACAGCACAGACAGGTTGCTGAAGGGCACCTGTTTGCTTCGTCTTCAGAAATGGGTAACAGTGTGACGCCCACAATTATAGTTACCACACAGGTCTTTCTGAGCAAGCCTACTTTAGCCTGAGGTAAAAAGAGAACACATAATAAATATTAACAGAGAAAACATACCAAAGCAATGAAAGAACCTACACACATGCTAATGCTCTTATCAGAGGAATTCTTTCCCCCCCCCCCCCAACCCCCATTCTAAGATGGATTCTGGGAGGAGCAGTCCTTCAAATCCCCACCCCAGAGGATTCCTTGTGGTTACAAGTTCATCACAGCACCCTCATAATAGGTTTAGTTTTCCCTTTATACAGTTCAGGGGGGGTTGATCTGAAGTTGTCAGGAGCAGGTCATTAGAAGATAATTCATTTTCCTCCCCAGAGCTTAGCTTCAAAAGGGTGGATTCAAAGTGGGTCATTTGCATTCCCCAGGTACTTCCTAGGAAATCCATTTCACACGTATTGTTCCAAAGTCTTCTGAAATTCCTAATACCTTCCAGAAATAGCGTTAGTCAGTCTCTTACAGAAGGTGCATACATACAATCCGACAATAACACGCACACAACTACATGTTTAATACAATGTACCCCAAAGGTATTAACCCTAATTCAATAAGGTTTAAATGAGTTCAGTAAAGTTTATCTTAATTCTGTAAGGTTTGTTCAGGTTATTACAGGATATTGTCAGTCTGTCATATGGTTTTTCTGTTGTTGTAGGAACACAACCTCTTGAGTACTGGAAGATAGGTTGACAGAAACATTTCTTGTGTTGACCTAGTTGCCTCTACGCTTGGGGGTTAATTTAGCACTGAGGGGTGTGGATTTTTTGCACTCCTAAGTGCCACCATAGCTATGTTAGCCTAAATTTTACATGTAAACCACTCTCTAACCCTCACATCCTTCTGAGCACTGCAGGATGAGTAAGCTGACATCTTCACACTATAAGAATGATTCTCACTGTGGGTGATGATGACGATATGCGGAATGAATAACAAGATCAGAGCAAGTATCTGCCTGGAAAAGTTCTAAAGCAAAGTCATTAGTTAGTTGAAACCAGTGGGAATTTTTGTCTGACTGTAATCAACATGCTTGGGCTCAGAAAGCCTGATCCTCAGTGGCATTGAGTGTCTCCTGGGCGGTACTGACCACCCCTCACTCCCACTGAAGACAATGGGAGTGGAGGGTGCTGAGCACCTTGCAGGATCAGGCCCTAAATTAATACAGAGTTAGACACAACTACACTCCAGACTTAAGAAAACTAATTAATCAACATAGAAGGAAATAATGAAATAGCAAAGAAGTACAACATTGTTAATGTTTGCAGATACTTAATACTGTAGCTTCACATTAACTCAGCAGTGTGAAAATTAATACAGTTGATGACAACCTGAATTTCACATAAAAGATGTGTCTAAAATGCAGCACTGTGTGATTTTTGCTGTGTGGATCTGCTTCATGATGAGAGATGTTGACAGGACCCTTGAATTTCTCAATTTCCCTTATCTTTACGTAGCTAGAAGTTTTAATAATCAGATTACACATTTCAATAGGTTTTGCCAGCTTTATTCAAACACTGCACAAGAAAAAGCCTCACGAAAAAATAGTATTAAAGTAATGTAAGTAAATTCAATCCACACAACATGGTTGTGACTAATTCAGCTGCTCACCTAATAACTGTGTGCAGGTGTTGCCAGTGAAAATCCCACGGCATGTAAGAAGAAGTCCCATTCCATGAGACAAAGAAAGAAAAGACCGTAAGAAAACCATGGGAATTGACAGGGTATGGAAAAGCCCAGATGAGCAGCCAAGTAGAGTGATGTGCTCTAAGTGACTCTCTCAGTCCCTTCCACCACCAGACTAAAGGGATCATTGGGATGATTCCCTGCATATGATGGAGTGACCCCCTCTCTGGAGGCTGCTAAATCATCCCTCACAGAGATGACTAATCCCTGATGATTGTACAAGTACTTTTGAATAACTCCTTTTAAATGCACCAGATTGCACTAAATGCCAGATATTTTTGCCAGCAATGGATACCTCTGGATATTTCTGCAAAGTGTACGCATGTGCGCACGCGCACACACACACCATCTCACATGACACAAGTAGGAAGAACATTTGCTCTGCTATTAATAGGTTCAGTATTTTTTGTCAGACAATAAAAGTACTGCTACAGTAGCAAGTATGCCTAATATAGGGTGGTTTGCCAAGTGGCGTTTCATCCATCCCTCGTTGGTTATTGCTATGAGAAAATGTTTAAATGGCTAAACATCTGAACAGATTTCCCAGTCCTCCATCCCTCCTGTCTGCAAACACATGCACTCCTGGCTACACAGAATTTTATCACAGGAAGGAACACTTGTGTGGTAGCCTCTTCTTAAAATATTGGCAAGACATGAGTGACTGAATGTACACTCTAGGCACTAAACAAAACTCAAGTGGTTTTATGCTGCTTTTTGCCTTTTGATACTTTATACCACACCAAAATTAAATGCTATAAAAGTATTTGTTGTTGTTGTTATTGACCATTAACATTTAACATCGTTATTGCTTTCTTTTTGGACTGTAAATCTTATAAAACCATGTTTGGTGTCAACGCAAGAAAACAACCAATTTGTCAACTGCTGGAAATGGCCCATCTTGATTATCACTACAAAAGGGTTTTTTTTCTCTCCTGCTGGTAATAGCTCACCTTAACTGATCACTCTCGTTATAGTGTGTGTGAGAACACCCATGGTTTCATGTTCTCTGTGTATATATATATATCTTCCTATTGTATTTTCTACTGCATGCATCCGATGAAGTGGGTTTTAGCCCACGAAAGCTTATGCTCAAATAAATTTGTTAGTCTCTAAGGTGCCACAAGTCCTCCTGTTCATTTAATATAGTAATTTACAAGAACAATAGTGCATGATTTGCTTGGAAATGGTTTCAGTTTGAATATTGCAGCTTCTTAATTAAATATTCTTTCTATTTTTCCTGCATGAGTTGTGCATGCTGTACATAAAATAAATAAGGAACTATTTTTTTAAGTTCTTTGTTATATGTTCATCAGGACAGAATCTATTAATGAAGGCAGGGGAAAGTTAAATAAACCTATCCAGGGAATGACCGGTATTATGAAGTAATTAATCTGAAACTAGAGTACTCTACCTCTCAATTAAATGAAGGGTATACTGTATATACAGTGCTCTCAAATGCTGCATCTCATTGTATGTAATTGATGTTCCTGTTACTGCAGGAAACTGCAGTGCAACTGTTGCAGGAATATATTGTAGTGTTTTGCAGACCAGAAATGATTTACTTCGAAGTGCTGCAAGGTAACAGGAAACTTTTGGATAACCAAATGCTGAAGTACATTTCCTGAAACCCACATCTGCCAGAACAGGGCCCTGCTGTGGGGCTGTTTAGATACCCATTTAACTCTTTGCATTATTCCATCCTTTGCTCACAGTATTGGAATGTGCCAAACAATATGGTTTTTGAAGGCAAACTAGGGAGTAATTTATCTTCTTTATGTGTGCTAAGCAGAGCAGGAGGGAGAAGCAAGTGGGGATTCACAGCAAGCCATGAAGCAGTGATTAGTAACAGCTGACAATCTCAGACCAAGACTCTTTTTTACTTTGGTTACTTCATTGTAATAACAGAGTACAAAGGACTGACTGTCCCAGTGCCAAGAATCAGAAACCCAGGAACACAGAAAATAGCTGCTCAAAATGTTTGTTGGTAACAAAACACTGCTGCTACCTGCGTAGTGCAGTTCTAAAAAGCATTAAAGACGAGACTAGTATGTTCTCCTAGAAATGTGATTTTTCTGTTTAGGTTTAAAGCTTCCCTTTCACTAGAACAGTGGCAAAAAATCAACCAGAGAACATTTGCTTCAGAAAAAGGATTGCCAGTTGATGATTTGTTTGGCTCTACTAATGTTAAATAAGCGTGATGTAACATGGTAAATTACTTCAGTTTAATTAGAAGTAAGTTCATAGTAGTAATTGGCAAGGCGAAGCACATTAACATAATTTGAAACCCACAAAGTTTGTAGTTATAAGACAAAAATAAATATCCCAGTAATGTAAGAAACATCTAAAGTATGAAAAATAACCAAATGAAAAATGTTGCCTTCCATTTATTCCGTAAATCATTGCCAAAAATAACGCGTTTATATTCTGGCAAGATACTACAGTTCAAGAAGATGTAGGCAACTTGTTTTCCCAGCTGTGTTAAGCATATTCCACCTGTGTTCCACAGGCTCCACTGGCTTCTAAATGCAGTTCAAGGTATTGGATTTAATCTATTAAGACTTTGATCTGGATTCTGGCAAATTAAGGCCCTGATCCTTCAAAGACATATGCATGAGCTTAACTTTAAGTATGCATGTATTCCCATTGAATTTGGGTTTCAACAGCTGAACCTGAAAGTGTGAAGAAAAAACTTATTTTGCAAGGCAAATTAAACACTTACGATACACAATACATTTTGAACATATGAAGCATGACATTCTAGGAACAGACAGTGCAAAAGTTATCTGACTGGATAACTCATGATGAAATCACAAAATGTGACATTTCTAATACAATTGTGAGCTTAATGTATTCCTAAATTAATAGTACCTACTGTATGTTTATAATATAAAAGTATATTTGCTTTTAGATCTTTATTTTGTGATACATATATTAGCATACATTTATGTTAAATTACTTTAAAAATGAAATGAATTCAGTGCTTCTCAGAAAGGTGCTGATTGAAAGGAAACTGAGATTCTCTTTCTAAAGAAAAGATATGTATATGGGGTACAGGCATACAAGATTTCCTATACTGTATCCTAATTCGCCTCAGCTCTGACCTGAGGGACCACTTTAGGGTTGAGAAGCTAGTTCAGTCTCGTTGTCAAGTCTCCTTTGCTGCATCTTCCAGTTGTAGTGACAGTTTCCTTGGCGAGGCTGCTTGTCCACTGGGAACTGGACTGACACCACTAAAACTCATTTTACATAGTTCACGGAACAGCCATAGATTGGATCTTTTGCTCAGTCACAAGTGACTTAATCAGGATTTGAACAACTAGAGCAGGAAGGTTCTGTATCTCATTATCAAATGCAGAGCCATTTTCCCCTTTTAAGCTAATTAATGTCAACCATGACATTGGTTCTGAGTTTACACAAAGGACAATTTTACCGTCCAAAAAGTAGACTCTTCACCCAGAAGCAAAGTAATTCTGAATCTTCTATATTGGGTCAGATTCTGATGTCACTTATCCTGCTGTAAACCAGGAATAAATCCACTGAAATGATCTAATATGTGTTGGTGTAAAGCTGGTGTAACTGTGATTACAATTTGGCCATAGGATTTCTACTTCCAGAGTTTAATTCTTGACGCAACTGATAAAGCTCTGAGATGTCACCTTTCTTCTGTAATTTAACAATATTAAGATGACCTGAAAAAAGTGTGGTGCTGAGAATTGTACACGTATTCTCCCAACTACATTTTCTCCCAAGGGTGGTGTTTAATTATGTATAGTGAATCCCTAACCCATGTTTTCTTGTGAAAATGTCTTTATTAAATCCAACAGACTTGAGTCTTGGATTTAGTAATTACCACTCAGTGGGGAATCAAATATAAGATAAAGATTTTTAATGGTGTAATTGTAGTTTCTCATCAGTACAGGATTTGTTAATACATGAACGTATGCTATCCCATTCCTTGGGTTTTGTTAACTTGATCTCATGTTATGTTATGTAAATTCTTAGGGTTATATTTGTGTCTTCTCTTTCATTCTGTCCTCAGGCCTAGGCTCTCATGAAGTCTTGTTGCTTCTCCCTCTCTATAACTTTAAAAATCCATCTCTTCCTCATCCCTCTTTTGAAACCCTGGTTTACGACCTGGTTCTCTCTCTCCTAGACATTTATAACTTTGACCTGGCTAGCTCTCTCCTCTTCAACATTCAGCAGCCAGAATAAAGTTCCTCTTTTACTGTTCTCAGCATGTCATCCTGCCCACCTCAAGTCCCTGCACTGACTTTCTGTGATTTTCTAAATTCTATACAAATTCCTTATCCTCATTTTAGGTCTATGCACAGCTCAGCATCTGAGTACATCATCTCTTATATGCTGCTTCTCCCCATGTTACCTCCTGTACTCTGCCCACTCCTTATATCTTGTTGTTCCCTTTGTTTCCTCCTCCCATTTGCACCTTCAAATCTTTCTATCTTAAGGGGCGCAGCACAGAACTTGCAGCTCTTGAGGAGGAGGGGCTAAAGTGGGTTTATGCCTTAACCCTTTGTGTCCTCTCAATCCAGGGCTGCTCCGGAGGCTGGAGAGGCCACTAGCATAACTTCGACAGCTCTGGGGTCCTGAGTTACAGCAGTCTCCCTGCACTGTTCTGTGGGCTGCATGCTGCAGCCCTGTGTCAACATGCCCCTCCCATCCTGGCACTTGCACTGGGCACCTCAGGAGGCAGCCTTAACGGAGTCTTTCCGTTGACTTCAGTAAGCTTTGGAACAGGTCCGTACTGAAAAAGGGGAATATAAATACACATTTACAGTTGTTCTAGATGACACAATTGTTAAAATGACAGTGGCTGCTGCTGCCTTGTCTGCACTAGGATACATTGTTGCCACCAGTTGAGCTACTCTAGTAGTAGCAATAGTAGTAGTAGGCATCCTTTAGTCTCAAGAGACCATGGATATCTGCCCCTGAGAGGTCAAGAATTTACTCAGTTGTTTTTATGGCAACCATAGCTGTGGCTGAAGAGATCCACTCGAGAGAGACAATTTCTGCTGCATCTGTCACATTTAAAGGTGGTGTTTTGACCCTTTGGGCTCTGCCTTCTGCAAGCTCTTTTCTCCTCTGCTAAGCTGGACAGCTTCCTCTTGTAAATCCAGAGACCTTTGTTAAGCTTTGTTTCCAAAGGCTGCGGACCTGAGTGTGATCTTGCCAGTTATCCACATCCATGTCCATTTCTTTGAGGTCTCACTTGCACACATCTTTGAAATGCAATTTTGGACATCCTTTGGATCTTTTTTCAGATGCCAGTTCGCTATAGAGGATGTCCTTTGGGATGCGCCCATCATTCATTTGGCACACATGCCCATACCAGCAGAGGCATCTCTGTTTGAGGAGTGTTTGCATGCTGGATATACTGACCGGCTTGAGCACCTCAGTGTTGGTGACTCTGTCCCTCCAGGAGATTCCAAAGATTTGATGAAGGCAACATGTATGAAAGCTGTTGAGCCTGTTTTCCTGATGAGAGTATACAGTCCATGACTCACTCCCATACAAAAGTGTGCTGATAACATGCATGATACACACAGATCTTTGTGTGCTCTGTCAGTTGTTTGTTTGGCCATACCCTCTTGCTCAGTTTAGATGTTGTTGTGGCAGCTTTTCCGATGCGGATGTTGAGTTCCATTTTAAGTGAGAGGTTGCCTGCGATAGTGGACCATAGGTATGTGAATTTGTTCATCACTTCAGGTTCATAAATGTTGATTCTGATGGAGGGTGGTTCTTCAGCTCCTTGGCACATTATGTTTATCTTTTTTAGGGTTATGATAAGCCTGAAGTCTTGGCAGGCTTTGGAAAAACTGTCCATGAGGTTTTGGAGATTGGCTTCTGTGTGGGTTGTCACTGCTGCATCGTCAGTGAAGAGGTGGTGTTGGATGAGGGCCTCCCGAGTCTTGATTTTAGATCTGAGTCTTCAGATTGAACAGCTTTCCATCAGATCTTGTGTGCAAGTAGGTTCCCACAGTTGAGACACCAAAAGCTTGTTTCAGTAGCAAGGAGAAGAAGATCCCCAATAGAGTTGGGGCAAGTACACCCCCTTGCTTGACCCCGCTACGAATCTGGAAAGCCTTGGAAACTGAGCCATCATATTGGATTGTGCCGTACATGTTTTCATGGAAGAACTAAATCATGCTTAAGAGCTTGGTGAGACATCCAGTCTTTACTAGAAGCACAAATAGTTCACTTCTATTGCCTTAGCCCTGGTCTACACTAGGACTTTAGGTCGAATTTAGCAGCATTAAATCGATGTAAACCTGCACCCGTCCACACGATGAAGCCCTTTATTTCGACTTAAAGGGCTCTTAAAATCGATTTCCTTACTCCACCCCTGACAAGTGGATAAGCGCTTAAATCGGCCTTGCCGGCTCGAATTTAGGGTACTGTGGACACAATTCGATGGTATTGACCTCCGGGAGCTATCCCAGAGTGCTCCATTGTGACCGCTCTGGACAGCACTCTCAACTCAGATGCACTGGCCAGGTAGACAGGAAAAGAACCGTGAACTTTTGAATCTCATTTCCTGTTTGGCCAGCGTGGCAAGCTGCAGGTGACCATGCAGAGCTCATCAGCAGAGGTGACCATGATGGAGTCCCAGAATCGCAAAAGAGCTCCAGCATGGACCGAACGGGAGGTACGGGATCTGATCGCTGTTTGGGGAGAGGAATCCGTGCTATCAGAACTCTGTTCCAGTTTTCGAAATGCCAAAACCTTTGTCAAAATCTTCCAGGGCATCAAGGACAGAGACCATAACAGGGACCCGAAGCAGTGCCGCGTGAAACTGAAGGAGCTGAGGCAAACCTACCAGAAAACCAGAGAGGCAAATGGCCACTCCGGGTCAGAGCCCCAAACATGCCGCTTCTATGATGAGCCGTGTTGTTTGACTCCTTCAATGGAGATGGAGGCAATACGGAAGCAGGTTTTGGGGACGAAGAAGAAGATGATGATGAGGAGGTTGTAGATAGCTCACAGCAAGCAAGCGGAGAAACCGGTTTTCCCGACAGCCAGGAACTGTTTCTCACCCTGGACCTGGAGCCAGTACCCCCCGAACCCACCCAAGGCTGCCTCCTGGACCCAGCAGGCAGAGAAGGGACCTCTGGTGAGTGTACCTTTTAAAATACTATACATGGTTTAAAAGCAAGCATGTGAAAGGATTACTTTGCCCTGGCATTCGCGGTTCTCCTGGATGTACTCCCAAAGCCTTTGCAAAAGGTTTCTGGGGAGGGCAGCCTTATTACGTCTTTCATGGTAGGACACTTTACCACTCCAGGCCAGTAACACGTACTCGGGAATCATTGTAGAACAAAGCATTGCAGTGTATGTTTGCTGGCATTCAAACAACATCCGTTCTTTATCTCTCTGTGTTATCCTCAGGAGAGTGAGATATAATTCATGGTCACCTGGTTGAAATAGAGTGCTTTTCTTCAGGGGACACTCAGAGGAGCCCATTCCTGCTGGGCTGTTTGCCTGTGGCTAAACAGAAATGTTCCCCGCTGTTAGCCACAGGGAGGGGGGAAGGTTGAGGGGGTAGTCATGTGGTGGGGGGAGGCAAAATGCGACCTTGTAACGAAAGCACATGTGCTATGTATATAATGTTAACAGCAAGGTAGAAAGAGTGTAGCCACTGTTTTATAAAATGTGTCTTTTTAAATACCGCTGTCCCTTTTTTTTTCTACACCAGCTGCATGTGTTTCAATGATCACAGGATCTTCTCCTTCCCAGAGGCTAGTGAAGCTTAGAAAGAAAAAAAAAACGCACTCGCGATGAAATGTTCTCCGAGCTCATGCTGTCCTCCCACACTGACAGAGCACAGACGAATGCGTGGAGGCAAATAATGTCAGAGTGCAGGAAAGCACAAAATGACCGGGAGGAGAGGTGGCAGGCTGAAGAGAGTAAGTGGCGGGCTGAAGACAGGGCTGAAGCTCAAATGTGGCGGCAGCGTGATGAGAGGAGGCAGGATTCAATGCTGAGGCTGCTGGAGGACCAAACCAGTATGCTCCAGTGTATGGTTGAGCTGCAGCAAAGGCAGCTGGAGCACAGACTGCCACTGCAGCCCCTCTGTAACCAACCGCCCTCCTCCCCAAGTTCCATAGCCTCCACACCCAGACGCCCAAGAACGCGGTGGGGGGGCCTCCGGCCAACCAGCCACTCCACCACAGAGGATTGCCCAAAAAAAAGAAGGCTGTCATTCAATAAATTTTAAAGTTGTAAATTTTTAAAGTGCTGTGCTTAAAGTGCTGTGTGGCATTTTCCTTCCCTCCTCCACCACCCCTCCTGGGCTACCTTGGTAGTCATCCCCCTATTTGTGTGATGAATGAATAAAGAATGCATGAATGTGAAGCAACAATGACTTTATTGCCTCTGCAAGCGGTGACTGAAGGAAGGAGGGGCGGGTGGTTAGCTTACAGGGAAGCAGAGTGAACCAAGGGGCGGGGGGTTTCATCATGGAGAAACAAACAGAACTTTCACACCGTAGCCTGGCCAGTCATGAAACTGGTTTTCAAAGCTTCCCTGATGCGTACCGCGCCCTCCTGTTCTCTTCTAACCGCCCTGGTGTCTGGCTGCGCGTAACCAGCAGCCAGGCGATTTGCCTCAACCTCCCACCCCGCCATAAACGTCTCCCCCTTACTCTCACAGATATTGTGGAGCACACAGCAAGCAGTAATAACAGTGGGAATATTGGTTTCGCTGAGGTCTAAGCGAGTCAGTAAACTGCGCCAGCGCGCCTTTAAACGTCCAAATGCACATTCTACCACCATTCTGCACTTGCTCAGCCTGTAGTTGAACAGCTCCTGACTACTGTCCAGGCTGCCTGTGTACGGCTTCATGAGCCATGGCATTAAGGGGTAGGCTGGGTCCCCAAGGATACATATAGGCATTTCAACATCCCCAACAGTTATTTTCTAGTCTGGGAATAAAGTCCCTTCCTGCAGCTTTTGAAACAGACCAGAGTTCCTGAAGATGCGAGCGTCATGTACCTTTCCCGGCCATCCCACGTTGATGTTGGTGAAATGTCCCTTATGATCCACCAGAGCTTGCAGCACTATTGAAAAGTACCCCTTGTGGTTTATGTACTCGGCGGCTTGGTGCTCCGGTGCCAAGATAGGGATATGGGTTCCGTCTATGGCCCCACCACAGTTAGGGAATCCAATTGCAGCAAAGCAATCCACTATGACCTGCACATTTCCCAGGGTCACTACCCTTGATATCAGCAGATCTTTGATTGCGTGGGCTACTTGCATCTCAGCAGCCCCAACAGTAGATTTGCCCACTCCAAATTGATTCCCAACTGATCGGTAGCTGTCTGGCGTTGCAAGCTTCCACAGGGCTATCGCCACTCGCTTCTCAACTGTGAGGGCTGCTCTCATCTTGGTATTCATGTGCCAGAGGGCAGGGGAAAGCAAGTCACAAAGTTCCATGAAAGTGCCCTTACGCATGCGAAAGTTTCGCAGCCACTGGGAATCGTCCCAGACCTGCAACGTTATGCGGTCCCACCAGTCTGTGCTTGTTTCCCGAGCCCAGAATCGGCGTTCCAAAGCATGAACCTGCCCCATTAGCACCATGACGCATGCATTGGCAGGGCCCATGCTTTCAGAGAAATCTGTGTCCATGTTCTGATCACTCACGTGACCGCGCTGACATCGCCTCCTCGCCCGGTATCGCTTTGCCAGGTTCTGGTGCTGCATATACTGCTGGATAATGCGTGTGGTGTTTAATGTGCTCCTAATTGCCAAAGTGAGCTGAGCGGCCTCCATGCTTGCCTTGATATGGCGTCCGCACAGAAAAAAGGCGCGGAACGATTGTCTGCCGTTGCTCTGACGGAGGGAGGGGCGACTGACGACATGGCTTACAGGGTTGGCTTCAGGGAGCTAAAATCAACAAAGGGGGTGTCTTTACATCAAGGAGTATTTCAGGCAGGACTTCAAGGAGGGTTCCAATAAGAAATGGTGCACCTAAGTTATTGTTCTTATTGGAACAAGGAGGTTAGCCTGGCCTCTGATTGATACATGGCTAGATTTACCTCGCTGCACCTTCTCTGTGAGTGACTGCAGTGTAACCTAGAGGAATGAGTCCCCTAGACAGGGGAGGAGGCAAATGAGTACAAAACAAATCTGGTCTATTTCTTGTTTTGATCCACTCCATCTATCTTTTACATCTTTGGCTGGCAGCAGACGGTGCAGAAGGACTGCATGCCATCCACATCTCATGGCTGCTCGGCAGAAGATGGTACAGTACGACTGCTAGCCATCCTCATCTCTTGCCTGCCTGGCAGAAGATGGTACAGTACGACTGCTACCAATCCGTATCGCCTGCCTGCTCACCATAAGACGGTTCAATAGGACTGACTGCAGGACTAAAGAGAATGACCTGGTCAAGTCACTCCAAATTTAGTCCCTGCGCCCATGTCTGGCCAGGCGCTCCCAGCCGACGTGGCCAGGAGCACCTCGGACACGACGAGGACGGCTATCAGTCGTACTGCACCGTCTGCTGCCAGAAGGCAATGGGTTGCTGCTACTGTGTAGCAAAGCCGTACCGCCTCTGCCAGCACCCAGGAGACATAGGGTGACGGTTATCTGAGCGGACTCCATGCTTGCCGTGGTATGGCGTCTGCACAGGTAACTCAGGAAAAAAGGTGCGAAACGATTGTCTGCCCTAGCTTTCACGGAGGGAGGGAGGGAATGTGGGCCTGACGATATGTACCCGGAACCACCCGCGACAATGTTTTAGCCCCATCAGGCATTGGGATCTCAACCCAGAATTCCAATGGGCAGCGGAGACTGCGGGAACTGTGGGATAGCTACCCACAGTGCAACGCTCCGGAAGTCGATGCTTGCCTCAGTACTGTGGAAGCACTCTGCCGAGTTAATGCACTTAATGCACTTAGAGCATTTTCTGTGAGTTCACACACACTCTAATATATAAAACCGATTTCTAAAAAACCGACTTCTATAAATTCGACCTTATTCCGTAGTGTAGACATACCCTTAGAAGGTGAAAAGCTTTTGAGAGAGGGATGAAGGCTACGTAAAGGGGCTTTTTTTTTATCTCTGCATTTCTCTTGTAGTTGTCTCAGCAAGAAGATCATGCTGATAGTAGACCTTTCGGCTCTGAAGCTGTGCTGTGATTTAGGATAGATTCTGTCTGCAAGGGTCTGAAGTCTGTTCAGGATGGCTCGGGCAAAGGTTTTTCCCATGATACTAAGAAGGGAAATGCCATGATAGTTGTTACAATTGTTCCTGTCACCCTTGTTTTTATACAGAGTGTTTCCCATTTCTTGTGGTACTTCACCTTCTTTCCAGCACAGGCAGAACAACTCATGAAGGTGTTGCAGTAGGATAGGTTTTCTGCATTTTATGACCTCTGACAGTATGCAGTCTTTTCTGGGGTTCTTTCCATTGGGGGGACGATCTATGGCAAGGCTAAGCTCCTTGACTGTTCATCATCGAGTTGGTTCATAACAGGCAGGCTTTCGATGGTGATGATGTCTGCATCTGTAACGATATTTTCACGAGAGTAAAGCTCACAGTAGTGTTCTACCCAGTGATCCATCTGCTTGGTGGGGTCATTGATTGTTTCCCCTGTTGTTGATTTCAATGGGGCTGTCTTCTTTGAAGTTGACCCAAGGTTTTCTTGATCCCAGCATATTTGTCTCTGATGTTGCCTGTACGGGTTGCTACTTGGATTCTTTTGCATAAGTGCAGCCAATAGTCATTTGTGCAACATTGAGCAGTTTGTTTTACCTTGGTTCTTGCCACTCTCAATGGTTGTAAGGTTTTTTCATTTGGGTCTCTCTTGTAGTTGGTTTGGGCAGTGTGTTTGGCCTCTATGCCTGTTGTCATCTCACTGGAATATGCATCAAACCAATCATTAGTCTTGTTTTCCTTCTTCCCAAAGACTGACAGAGCTGCATATTAGATTGTGTTTTTTAGTTGCTCCCATTTCTGCTGGGCGCTTGTGGCACAATCTGGAATCAAGGGTTTGTTGTAGTATGTTCTTATACTGCTGTGACTTTTCTTGGTCCACTATGTTACTGATATTAATATGAGGACATCCTTTTGCTTTAGATCTCTGTATTTTCTTTGGTTTAAGTCTAACTTTGCTGCATACCAGAGAGTGGTCTGTGTCACAATCAGCACTTTGATATCTGTGGGTAATGAGGATGCTGTTAAGGTTGTTATGCCTTGTGATGATAAGATCCAGTTGGTGCCAGTGGCCAGATCTGGGATGTTTCCAACACACTTTGTGTTGTGGCTTTGTCTGGAAGAATGAGTTTGTTACACAGAGGTCATAATAAGAACAACATTCTAGCAGTCTCTGACTGTTTACATTCATCTTATCAGTTCCATGTTGACCAAGACAGTCCATGCTTCATGATCAGCTCCCACCCTTGCATTGAAGTCCTCTAGCAGGAAAACATATTTATGTTTTGGAATCATGCTTATAGTGGTGTTCAACTGGTCGCAGAACTGGTCTTTGATTTCAGAAGACGAGGAGAGTGTTGGGGCATACACACTCACAAGGTTGACTGAGCCCTCAGATGTGAACAAGCAGAGTGCCATAATTCTCTCTGATCCATTTGTAGGTGGCTCAGTCATCCCCAGAAGTGAGTTCTTGATGGCAAATCCCACTCCATGCTCTTGTGTTTTTTCAGCAATTTTCTCCTGCCAGAAAAATGTGTAGTCTTTTTGCCTGAGAGATCCACTTGATGCTAGCCATGTTTCTTGAAGTGAGCTGTAGCTCACGAAAGCTTATGCTCTAATAAATTGGTTAGTCTCTAAGGTGCCACACTTTTCTTTTTGCGAATACAGACTAACACGGCTGTTACTCTGAAAAATATCCACATTGTGTCATTTCAGCTCATCATTGATCACGGCAGTTTTATGTGCATCATGATTTGTTGGAGGTCCTCAGATAATCTGGTTGTCATGATGAAAACATTCCAGCGCCACTGTTCCCTCTAGGCTGTGCGCATGTGCGCATGCACACAGATCCTAAACCCTGTGCACACGGTGAAACACCATGCACACAAAAATTTGCACAGAAGCACAACAATTTGCATAGAAGAAATTTTTTGTGCACATGGCCTGTCAAAAATTTGCACAGAAGAAATTTTTTGTGCACACAGCCTGTCAAAAATTAGAGGGAACATTGTCCAGCGCCCTATCTTTAAGGGTGTTACTTTTCTTTTGCTTCATTTGCCTGGTGCATTGGTTAAAATCCACTTGTCAAGTTATAAAACTCTAAGCTTCAAGCTCCCCTAGTCCTCAGTGAAATGGTGTGAAATTTGAAGAAAAAAAATGTACTGTAGAGAAGACTTACGTACTTTAAAGTTTATTACCAAAGACAGTCGGATAACAAAACACTAGTTCAGATTCCCGAGTGGCTGTTCTTAGTAGTAAATAACCAAGATGTCCTGCACCTAACTCATTTTTTCTTTTTTCCTCTCCCCCCCCACGCCCGTCAGCCCACATAAGTAAATTACAAATACAACCCCACTGTATTTTCAACTGATAATGATCAAATGGGATTTAGAAGAAAATTGTTTCTTATTTCTGTGGTTAAGATCGTCTGACAATGTGCCACAGTAATACTAAGGTGTCACATTGTTTTAGCTCATTACTTTTCTAACAGCACTTATACTTCAGTTATTTTGTAACTCAGTAATGTTGTTTATACTGTTAGCAGAACTCATTACAAAAGTGCAAGCTTGACATTTCTGTGAATGGGCTTTTGTTTTCATTTTGCCCTATTCTTTGTTTTAGTGACCCTTGAACTTCAGGTCACTAATGCAGTCAAAGCCTTACATGATCAAAGACCTACATTTTTGCTTTATCTTTCTACACATGCTTGTAGGAGGCAATGGGAAGAAATGAGATTTCCTCCAGAATGCATGACAGTAGCATTCAGTGCTTTTTAATGGTATTATTCAGCTTCTTTCCAGGTCCTGATGTTGCTAAATAGGGCTGAAAAATATGTTTTGGCTTACACAGTTCATGTTGCCATGTATGCAGGACCCAGTTAAGGCCAGCGTAAAGGATCAGAAGTTCTAGGGGGTCTGAGGTCCCCCCAAAAGTTGGTGATTTTTGAGGAAAACAGATGAAAGAGAAGATATTTTTAGAACAATATTATTATTAGACTTCTGAAGTTATGCAGAGCAGATAGGAAGACTCTTTGCATATTTCAAGATATTGAACATTAAAAAGCAATATTTAAACATCCTATCTTGATTCTGAGGGCCTGATTCTCTCCCCAAATCCACTCCCTTTGCGTCACTTGTACAGTGCAAAAGGGCAGATATGGGCTACATTTAGTCAGCTGAGAATTCTCCAAATCAGTTGTTTTGAGTGATTTAAGGGTTAAACTCACTGCAGTTGTGAATATGAAATAAAGTAGACTACTGGAGTAAGAACATTTTGTTAATAAAATGGCCATTCATTAAGTGAACTTTTGACCAAAACCTACTTTATTCTAGCTCTGAAAAGAGTCTCTTTTCATTGGAGAATCCCTGATACTATCAAAATATTTGCATGTACACTAGGAGTAGGTGGGTGAAATGGCTTTTATAATGTAATTATTGAATTTTGCTTTATTAATTGTGGTGTTTCAATAGGGGAAAGATAATTATTGGTGCCCAAAGTGATGGCATCACAGCCTTTTTTAAACTACCACCAGTGAAAAGTGGTGATATTGGATAACCAACTATTACCTCCCACTGTGGAGAAATCTGAGCACATAACCACAATTGTCTGTGGGATTACGATAAGATAGGGCCCTTAATCTGCAAACATTTACTCATGTGCTTCAAGTTAACATACCTGTAAGTGTTTTCAGGATCATGGCCTGGGATAGACCACAACATTAAAAAATATTGCAAACATATATACAGTATAATCACACACCCTGTTTCATATATCAATGAGAACAGACCTGTAAAATACTCTTTACCATTGCTGAATTCAAGTGTCCAAAAAAATCACTGGAACATTTTTTTCCAGATAATTAGCATTTAGTTTGGTGACTCTTTAAGTGTTTCTTTAACCAGTGGTCCTCCTAGAGGCTCATGTATGTGACTTTTTCATGTACCACAAGCAGCTCTATCAAATCCATGTTTGTTTGGGCTTCTTTCACTCTGCTTGATTTCAAGCAGAATAAGAAACATACTGAGCCTCTTCCTGCACTCAGTCACAACCATATAGCTGAAGAATAACTCTACTGAAGTAAATGGGGTAACAGTGGTGCAAAACTGGCATTCTTTTTCTTCCAGCATTTGCAATGCTTGCTGAGTCACCCGACAGCACCTTCATCAGCAGTATGAAGAGCCCTAAGACCACCATGAAATCTAGTCAGTCAACACTCGTCAATAGTGTGCACCATTGACTAAATGGGTTGTTGCACAGACCATATACATTGAGATTAGCTGTGCATATTCCTTGGCAAGTTCAGAACCTGTTCAGCAGAGTCCAAAGGTGATGTGGCAGGTCAAATCCTGGCAGCCAAATGGTTGGATCAGCGACAAGGAAACATTCCAAAGGTCTTTAGCCAACCACTCATCATGCCATATGGTTGCTGCTGACAGATTCCGGTTTGGCAGTTGAGACCACAATGGACACCACAATGTAAGTCATGCTCTGCAGTGACTGAAAATGTCCATGTACAGTGAAAGACCTGGACTGGCACAAGTTTTCTACTAGTCTGGCTGTAGACGCTCTGTGATGAATGTGTGGAGAAGCTTTGTTGCTCAGAATTGGTAGCCATGGGATAGGAGTGGGGCATGAGTGCCTTTGATAACATGTATGATTGAGTTCAATTCAACGTCTACCAATTTAGTGTAAGGTGAATGATGCCACACAGGGGCACAGTTTTCCACTGAGGAATAGCACTGTGCTAGAGCTGATATGTGAAGTGTCTATGTGCTTGCACCCCATGTTGAACTGGCTAATTTGCTGATTAGATTATTCCCGGTCCTGACTTTGGCAACAGTCTTTTTTAGATGGTAATGGAAAGTCAAAGAGCAGTCCAGTGTGACACCAAGGTAGACCAGTTTTGCCTCGTGTTTCAGTCATTTTCTGTTGAGGAAGATGTCTAATTCATGCTTGTATTGTGGAGGTGGAAGATGCCTGAAACTGTCTTGGTCACACTTGGTTGGAGGAGCTAACTGTTAGAGTAGGCTCCCATCTTGGTCAGGTCAGCATTCAAGATGTTCTCCAATTTGGTGAAAGAGTGCCACTAGATATTGCAGCAGATGTCATCTACATAAATAAACTTGCATGACTGAGTCAGTAGCAGGCCATTTGTGTACATATTGAACAGATGGGCACAAGCACAGAGTCTTGGGGTAAGGAATTGGATTGTCTTCTTCATGCACCTGTTCTATCACCCATAGATACATGAAAATGCCTGTCATGAAGTAGAAGTTCAACTATGACCACCACCAATGCTGGGAGAGCTCTTGACATTTTTACCAGAAGACCAGTGTGCCATACTGTATCGTAGGCCACTGTCAGATCCAAGAAAACAGCTCCTGTCTTCGAGTTCTATTGAAACCCATTTTCTATATATGTAGTGAGGGCTAGGACTTGGTCGCATACACTTTGACCCTTCTGGAAGCCAGCTTGATTGACACTGAGAATTGTCCTCACCTCTGGAGATATAAGTTGGAGGATAAGCCACTATAGGACTTTAAAGACGAAAGATAGCAGAGAGATTGGTCAGTAGCTAAGCCTCCCCAAACAGCTGGCCCGCCACCTTTGGAACGCACTGGTGAAAGGGAACTCTGACTGTGGTCCTGCCTGGGCTCTGCCCCAAGGCCCTGCTCCCACCCATCCTCTTTCCCCCCCGAGATCCTGCCCTCCCTTTGCCTCTTCCCATCCCCACTCCACCCACATGGGAGCCTCATAGGAGGGGGCGAAGAGTTGCATGTGAGTGATGAGCAGCCGGCCAGCTGGCAGGAGCTTGGGGGAGGGGGCGAAGAGGCGCACAATGAGTGGCTGGCTGACGAGTGGGGGGCCCTCAGGGAGGGGGTGAAGAGGCATGAGCAGCGGGCTGGGGGTGGGCCTTGAGGGAAGGGGCCAAACAGGGCTGGGGGTGGAGCATGGGCTCAGCTTCGGTGGGAGGAGGCCGGGCATGGGCAGGGCCAGGGTTCAGGAGCATGCAGCCTCCCCAAATGGAGGAGTCACGCAGCACCCATGCTTGGCAGGTCGTTCTGGGGTTTGATGTTCCTCAGTAGACATTTGACACAGAATTCTAGCCATAGCTAAAGTTATGCCCTATCCTACTTTTCCCTGCCCTTTGGAAGTCTTTCACTAGTGATGGCCCTGCAATTCAAATCCCAAATGCTGATGGCCCTTGAGTACATTTCAAATCCCATCAAATCTCCTCCCTTTTTTTTTTTTTTTTTTTGAAGTTCAGGTGTCCCTGACCTGATCATCTCCTTTTCTCCTTCCTTTCTTCTCCACTCAACACCAGGACATAATGTTTTCTGTAATATGGCTTTCAATGGTATATACTTTTTCCACCTCGGTCAATTTTGCCCCCTAAACATATTCAAGAAAGTGCCCATAAGCAAATAATTTTCCAGCACTTCTTTCAATCTGCCTGTAATTCTGTTGTATTTTAAGTCAGAAGCTTTGGAAGTATATGGCCACTGAGTGATGGGACAGCCCCCCACTCATGACAGCTTGCTTTGACTGAGATCTTGAGCTGTTTGTTAATTTCCAAATATTTTAGTACTAGTGCTTCTTGGACTCCTTTTTAAATTCCCCAACGCTTTTATCTTGCCATTTTCTACCACTGTCAAGCAGCACACTGAGTGAAACACTTGTGACAAATTAGGGTACATCTTGGGATTTTCATTACATCATTATTAGAGTTCAGCACTCCCACACCATGCACAGTACTGCACACGTCAAGAGGTGCATTGTAGAATGTTGGGGTTGTTGCCTGTTTCTGAAACATCAAATCATTGGTGGAGACTACCAGACTTGATGCAACTATTAGTCTAAACAGGTATTGCAAACCCTGTGTTCTTGTGTAATTTTGCCCATGGAGTTTTATCCGTCTGACTTCTGTTTCCATGGAAATGAGGTCCAAAAGGTTGCTTATACCCAGCAGGCAGTCAGCCTAGCAGCTGAGCATCAGAAGTCTTGTTGGTAGATTTCAGCTGCTTACTGTCAAGTCAAAGCTGCTATAAAAGTGCTAGTTTGCAAAGAAATTGCTACAGAGTATGGACTCAGTCCTAGCAACCTTTCTTCACATGTTCTTATTCCCACAAATAGTCCCATTTAAATAAAGATTGGGAGTGGGTCCTTTACAAACAAAAAGATTTGTATGGCCAGATTTTTACCTGGCTTCAATTTTGTGCAAATGCAGGCATTTCTGTGTGTGCACAAACAAGCATTTGGACAATCAGATCAAATAGTACAATTGTCCAGTTATACAAACTGCATGAGTAAATGCTTGTGCACATACAGAAATGTATATGCCCCTAAAATGTACAAGGACACAAAACAGAAGCTGCCTGACAATTTGGTTTCTACAGCTATGGAATACTTGGGAATATACTGATATTGTAGCGGTGGGGTAGGCGGAAGTTAAAAGTATATTAAATACCTTATGTTTTTGTTTTCTTAAGACACATTTTAAAACACTTTGTTGTATTTTAATTAATTTACAATGTGTTAAAAAATGAATACACTCTAAGTTGGACAATTTTTGTGGATACTGACATCTAGTGTGGTTGAATAGACTGTAGGCTTGTGTGTCTGCTATAGTCTCAGACCTTATCATGTCACTGATTACTTGTGCTGTCAGGGGGCTGATTAAGCTTACTTTATAAAGTAGGCAGACAACACAAAACACATTGGGAGACCCAAAGGAAGGGTTAGTTATAGGGGCAGATCCTGCTCTTAGAGCCGGGTTAAAAACCCAGCAGAAAGCCTCCCATGAGTTTCAGGCCCTAAGACACTACTGTAAATCTGGAGTAGATCTGGTAAAGGCATTAACTAAAATCAGAATTTGACTCAAAAAAGGGAATTTTTTTCTGCTTTCACTCCCTTCTTACCTATAACGGGTCACAAGATTAGTATTAATGGGCGTTGTGGAAGGTTAAAGAAGATTGGCAAAAAAATGGGCCATCCTGATTATCACTACAAAAGGTTTTTTTCTCCTGCTGATAATAGCCCACCTTAATTGATTAGTCTTGTTACGGTTGGTGTTTGAAATGGGCCATCCTGATTATCACTACAGGTTTTTTTCTCCTGCTGATATAGCCCACCTTAATAGATTAGTCTCGTTACAGTTGGTATGGCAACACTCATTTTTTCATATTCTCTGTGTGTGTGTATATATCTTCCTACTGTATTTTCCACTGCATGCATCCGATGAAGTGGGTTTTAGCCCATGAAAGATTATGCCCAAATAAATTTGTTAGTCTCTAAAGTGCCACAAGTACGGCTTGCTTTTTTTGCTGATACAGACTAACACGGCTACCACTCTGAAAGAAGATTGGAAGAGCACTGGGGATGGCATGCTAAAAAACAAAGATAAGAGTGAAACAACAAAACAGTGAGAAGTGAGGCAGGATTCAATAGTGGAATGACTGTAACTGGGACTTCTGAGGCAGCAGTTTGGCAGCTGGGATTGCTGATGATTGAGAGTAGAGATGCAGGCAGAGGTAGAGTTTTGAAGGGCTTTGAAATAGAGAAAATTATGTTTTGTATTCTCTGATTCTGAATATAAGAAATCAAATTATTCAAATAATCATATAAGTGTATAGATTAGCATCAAGATTCAGATGTCCAGAATCTTGATGTTGATAAGTGTACATATTGGGGGAGATTCTACACAATTCAGGTATTCCTACACCCTGGGAATTCTCAGCTGGTTGATAAAGCCAACTTTTTATATGAGCAGCACAGTACAAAGGTCTTTAACTGAGGTCAGAATCTGACCCAATATTTTAAATTCTAAAACCTATAACATTCCAGAAGGCTCTAAATTATGGAATTTTGTTTTTCCTCTTCCTAGATGGGACCAGTATGTAGATCATAAAACCATATTAATTTCAAATAGATAATTCTTTTCAGTAGAACTGGCAAACACTCCACATGCTGAAGCTGAAGCAAAACAAAATAAATAGCTCTTATATTATTCTGATAAGTAAACAATTGGATTTCTCTACCAGGTGTTTTATTTCTCAGTTGACTCTGCACTTAGATTTTTTTTTAGGGAGTTTTTTTAGAGCCTATAAAAGAAATATGTGAGAAGTCTGTGAAACATATATCACTCTTATGACCTACTGTACAGGGCAAAATATTACCCAGGTGTTTCTCAGTTTTCATATATGTACTATATGAGCTGGAGTAGGAATGTTAGCTTCTCTTAACCTGAAACACGGAAAGCAAGGACAGAGTGGTGCTCCAATATATTTAGCTTCCATCTCTGTTCTCAGTACCCAAACTGTTACACATGCAGCATACAGAGCCAATGGTCTCCTCCAAAATATGCATGGAAGGAACTTTATTGCAGTGCAACACCTCCTTCCTTCATGTAAGAGGAGGAATATTGGCTGCATGGCCCTGGATCTCCCTCCCTGAAACCCTGTGGATGCCATTCCACTAGTGCTCCTGGGACTGGATGTTTATGGAGTTTTGGAGCAGGAACCCATAAACTTTAAGGTCAGAAGGGGCCATTATGATCATCTAGTCTGACCACCTGCACAATGCAGGCCACAGAATCTCACCCACCCACTCCTGTAACAAACCCCTGACCTATGTCTGAGCTACTGAAGTCCTCAAATCGTGGTTTAAAGACTTCAAGGTGCAGAGAATCCTCCAGCAAGTGACCCATGCCCCACGCTGCAGAGGAAGGTGAAAAACCCCAGGGCCTCTGCCAATCTGCCCTGGAGGAAAATTTCTTCCCGACCCCAAATATGGTGATCAGTTAAACCCTGAGCATGTGGGCAAGACTCACCAGCGGGACACCCAGGAAAGAATTCTCTGTAGTAACTCAGATCCCACCCTATCTAGTGTCCCATCACAGGCCATTGGGCATATTTAACACTAATAGTCAAAGATCAATTAATTGCCAAAATTAGGCTATCCCATCATATCATCCCCTCCATAAAGTTATCAAGTTTAGTCTTGAAGCCAGATATGTCTTTGGCCTCCACTGCTCCCCTTGGAAGGCTGTTCCAGAGCTTCACTCCTCTGATGGTTAGAAACCTTCATCTAATTTCAAGTCTTAACTTCCTGATGGCCAGTTTATATCCATTTATTCTTGTGTCTATATTGGTACTGAGCTTAAATAATTCCTCCCCGCCCTGGTATTTATCCCTTTTGGTTAGGCTAAACAAGCTCTATTCTGTTCAATCTGTGGATTTATATATGGAAATCAAGGAGGGAGTTAAAATCTGTTTTGAAGCAGCATTAACTGTTTTGACTGAGACTAAGCAGATGCAGCGGGCCTTAGCAAATAGTAGCATGATTTCTCCAAGGAGACTTGTTGCCAGATGGAGATAAAACCATCAGAGCTACATAAAAGGGTTGAAACTCATGCAGCATAGCTCCGGTCTCTACAGATCTGGGGGTAGAAGGAAGATTCCCTGCCTTCCTTGTTTGATGGATTGATTCCTAGAAAACATCACAAGGTGAACATCCTGGAGTTTTTTGCCTTCTTTAGCACTCAAGGATGTTACTGCTTAGGAGGGGGGAATCTGTTCCTTTACGTTGTCTACTAATACTCATGTCCATGTGTTAGAAAAGGATATTTATGACTGTCAGAATAACATCTGATGAAGTGAGCTGTAGCTCACGAAAGCTCATGCTCAAATAAATTGGTTAGTCTCTAAGGTGCCACAAGTACTCCTTTTCTTTTTGCGAATACAGACTAACACGGCTGTTCCTCTGAAAAAAATTACTAGAGGACTGTCACAGGGCACCTCCATCGCTAGCTGGTGAACCACACTTCCTGGCCAGTTCAGGTAGTTTCACAGTCACAAACACACATTGTTTTTTTTTTCTCTTACATAGTAACACACTGCAATGCAGATTTACAGCAAGGGTAGGCTTCCCTGCAGCCCTCATGCCTCAGCCCTGGCTCACTCTCTCAGCCTCCTTCTGAGCTGCCCCTTGCTTCCTGTTTCATCCACTTACATTCTCCCAATTACCTTGTTAGCTCAGTGATTGCCACCCAAGTACTCTCAATCCCCCAACAGAAAGCCTATAATTCCAGCTGGGCCTGCAGCCTTCTTCAGACTGCAGCAATGTCAGTGTCAGGGTGCTGCCAATAGGGCCCTGTCACACACCTCCCCCCTTATTTCACGTGAGGCCTTTTCTTGCCTCTGAAAGAGGTCCTCTTTGCTGCCCATGCACTACCATCTTTATGGGGTTAGGATTGTACTGGGGGTGTCAGTGCCCTTTGGGGATAGCCCTTCATGGACTACCAGTGAGGGTCTCCTGCCTTCCATTCACAAAAAATACATTTTGACAATGGAGGTTATCCCTACAGCTCCACCTCAGCCCATAGGTTATTGCACCAGTCACATCCCACAAGTGTTTGCTCCAGTTCACTTGGCTCTGAGCTTATATCTACCCACATGAACTGTCCCTCTAGGGCCATAATTTTGGGATCCCTCTCTTCCCCTGCCTTATCTTTCCCCTGGTTTGGGACTGCAAGGGTGGGTTGGCCCACCAAGGCTTCCTTGTCAGGAATCCACCTTCCTTCAATTCAGCTTGTTCTTTGGGGGGGGGGGGGGGGTGAGGAGGGGCAGGTTAGCTGAGCCTCCACCCTCTTTGTCCTCTAGGTGTCACTGCTTTATCATCCCAGCTTCACTGTCCTCTCACATTCTCCCTCCCCCCAAGTCCTCCAGTGTAATACATCTTCCTGAGTCTGTTTTCTTACATCTAGAGTTATCACACACTGGACCTGGAGGACTCCCTGGAGGGTGTCCACTCGTGAGCTGTTCATGCTGACCCATCAGTTAGGGTCCCTTCTCCCACTTTCTACCCTTTCTACATAAGAGGAATGGGGTCTAGTCAGTTCCTAGCATTACTGTGTAAGACAATGACTTTACTATCCCTACATCCTGCCATCTAAACTTCCCCGCTACTTGCAAGGGGATTAAGGCCACAGGATAAATGCTCTTTTCCCCATGTATACAATAGATCACGAATATCACCCCCTCCTGTCGTCACTGCTGCCTTACCAGGGCACTCCATACAAGGGAACATGCTGCCGCTGAATCCACAACACCCCTTGTTGTTCTTCTGCCTACTTTGATAGAAATCATTCTTATCCCAAGTCCCCTTTTGACACCTGTCCACTCTCAGAACCTGTAGTCCATGTAGGGACAGTCACTCTTTATGTGTCCTTTGCCTCCACACTGGTAGCAGACTACTGCGTGGGCATCTGAGGCACCATCATTTGCTCCCCACGTTCCCTTCTTGTGCTTCACTGTATGAGATTCTTCCGCCTTCTTTTCCCTGCCCTTGGTCATCAGGGTACCCAGCTCTTTTATGAAAAGTCCACTTCCACATACTCTTCTGTTAATTTCACCACTGCCTCTAATGATTCTGGCTGGTGCCTGAACTCATCTTGAGTAGGCTCTGTGTAAACTGCTCCAGAATAATGGAGTCAATTAGGGCCTCAGCGCCCTGTTTATCCGGCTGCAACCACTGTGTGGCCCCTGCTGACAATTTCTGCACAAAGGCCCTGGGATGTATCCTGCTGTTCCATCTGGCTGTCCTGAATTTTTGGTCATATTTCTCAGCTGACAGGCCAATCCTGTTCAAAATAGCAGCCTTCAGTGTATCATAGTCTTTGGCCTGGTGTTTGCTCAGGGCCACATAGGTTTCCTGAGCCTCGCTGGCCAGATAAGAGGCTAGCCAAAGTGTCCATAAACCCTTGTCCATTCTGGCGCTAGTAGCTACCCACTCAAAGGTTAATAAAAAGGTGTTGGGGCCATTTCCCATTCACCTTACATAATCACAGGCTCACCATTCAATCTCCAGTTCCTTCACTGGAACTAGGGTGACCAGACAGCAAGTGTAAAAAATCAGGACATCTGGTCACCCTAACCAGCCCCTGCAGGAGCAGTTGCTGTACCTCAGCCTGCTCCTTGATTAATTCTTGCAATGTTCGCTGCTGCTCTGCCTGCCAACTCAAAAGTGCTTGCCTCTCCACTTGCTGGTCTGCTGCATCTCCTTTCATTGTTCCACTAGCCAGTGCAGTATCTTGTTCATGGTGCCTGGATCTCTTGTCTTCGTGCAGGTCCCCTCAATAGGCTTACAGCAAGGGTAGGCTTCCCTACAACCCTCACTCCTCAGCCCAGGCTAACCCTCTGAGTCTTCTTCTGAGCTGCCCCTTGCTTCCTGTTTCTTCCACTTATATTCTCCCAATTATTTTGGTGATTGCCATCCAGGTGCTCACAATCCCCCAACAGAAAGTGTATAATTGCCTCCAACTGGGCCTGCAGCTTTCTTTAAGCAATGTCAGTGATCAGGGTGCTGCTGATAGTGCCCACAGGTGTCATCCATAGAACCTACTGGAGTGGAGTTTCATCCAGTTAAGCCTTAGAGGCATATTTATTGCCTGATGCCAAAGGTAATGTTATCAAAACTAAATTAATACATATGATGCATGATTGTCTGATGGCTCCTTTTTAGAATAATGTCCTTAGACAAATGGAATTAGTAAAAGAAACCAATTTGGACAGAGATGCAGCAGACCTGGTACTAAGATACACCAGGACAAATTCTCTGTCATAAATAGGTATAACTCCATTGATGTCCATGGAGTTTTGTTCGCTTACACCAGCATAGAAAATAGCCCATCAACTCTAGATAATTTGAGTAAATGTGGAATGAGACAGCTCCTGAACACAGAACTAGCAGCCTTAAAAATTATACCAGTAAACTGAAAAACCAAAACTACACCACATACTGATGTATGAATTGTTGTCTACTGTACAGAATGAAATGTGAATGCTCCCTTTTTTTTACTTGAATAATATAAACATATATGATCTTATGTGCCAAACCATTTGAGAGCATTCTACCTGTTTGCTCATCACATTTGTTCAGATAGTCCATTTGTTTTGGAATTTGGGTACAGCTAACAGCAATCAAGATGATTATGTATGCTTGGATAACCCTTCCATACCCAATCTTCTACACTGCATTGTTACATAAGTATCTTTGGGTTAAGAGAATTCTATAGCATTTGGAGAAATATTTTGATCTTGTGGAGAGGGCAGTGGGACTGGGAGTCAGGAGATTTGGTTCTATTTTCAGTTTTGCCATTGACCTGCTGTGTAATGTCAGGTAGTCACTTCATCTCTCTGTACCTCTGTTACAACTCCACGTGTGTTTGTCTTATTTATTTAGATGGTAAGTTCTTTGGGGCAGGACTGTCCTTCAGTACTTGTTTGTGCAATGCCTAGCACAATGAGGCCCCAGTTTTGATTGCGGCTCCTTAGCTCTACTATAATACACATAATAAATAATACTAAGTGTTAATGAAAGATTGTGAAGAGTTAGGCATGCTGTTTAAATCTACAAGTGTCATTCCTTCTTTAGACAGCCATATTACTATTGCATGTCTCCTTGTATCTGGACACTAGGGTAACCAGATAGAAAGTGTAAAAAATTGGGCAGGGAGATGGGGAAATAGGTGCCTATATAAGACAAAGCCCTGAATATCAGAACTGTCTCTATAAAATCGGGACATCTGGTCACCTTACTGGGCCCACTCATTGCCACCTTTGTGTCCAAGATAGGATATTTCAACATGGGAGGACAGGGAAATCTATGAAGAAGATGCTTGGAAGCCCATGGTAGCAGAGGACCAATTCCCAAATTTGTGAACTTGCTTTGAAGCTACCAAACAGCCAAAGAGTCATAACCTGATTTGTCTTGATTGCTTTTTGTTGGATGTTCTTTCACAGTTGGAGAAAGGAAAAATAAAGTTTGTACATGTTGCATTCTGTCTAATTCTTTCCTCATGCTGTGATTTTGTGGGGCAAATAGAAGAGAGGTCAAGATACACTGAAAGTGTCTTGGGAGGGTGAGGAAGGGAAGGACACAGTTCTGACCATCACAGTCCAGAATTTGGAAATGCTTGTTAGCAGAGCCTTTAGATGTAATTATAGGAAATTGTATGTGGCTCATTAAGGGCAAATGACTGCAGTGGTGTTGACATCCTGGGTTTTCTTAGAAGTACACGTTCAGTTCAATCGCAGTATGTTTGTACAATGCTGAACACAGTGTTGTGATAATGAAATAATTGTGTCATCTGGTGTTAATAACCTTCCCCATATGTTTGCTGAGCCTGTCAGTTCTACAGTACTCTTTGAAGTGCTGCAGCAGATAGGGACATTATTTTGATTCCTGATTCCATTTTCTAGAATCTTCAAGATTAAGTTTCAGAGTAACAGCCGTGTTAGTCTGTATTCGCAAAAAGAAAAGGAGTACTTGTGGCACCTTAGAGACTAACCAATTTATTTGAGCATGAGCTTTCGTGAGCTACAGCTCACTTCATCGGATGCATACCGTGGAAACTGCAGCAGACTTTATATATACACAGAGAATATGAAACAATACCTCCTCCCACCCCACTGTCCTGCTGGTAATAGCTTATCTAAAGTGATCATCAGGTGGGCCATTTAGATTGTAGATTAAGGTCTACAATACCGTAAAAGCCTGATCTAAAGCTCACTGATGTCAATAATAGTCTCCGTAGGATTTGGAGCAAATCCAAAGTGTGTAGGCCTGTGGAGCTTTTGCAGAATCTAGAATTGTTACCTTTAGAAAAAAACTTATTTTTTTCTTAGTGCTTTTTTAGTATTTTATATCACATTTGATAATCCCTAAATAAGTTTAGGGAGCTGCACAGATTTGTCACAAGGGTGGCAACGGCCCTTTGGCCCTGCTCCTCACCTGTGACTGGCCAACTGACCCCCAGGTGAGCTTTAAAAGAGAGCACCTGGGCTTAGAGAGAGAGAGAGAGAAAAACCTAATGAAGGGGAGCCTGAGAGACAGTCAAGAAAGGGGTGCAGAGAGCAGACATGGCCTTCACTGCCTGCTCTTTGGGAATAGAGAGTCTTGAAGAGCAGCAGGACTGTCAGAGTCCCTTGGGAGGGAAGGCTGGGAAGCAGAAGCAGCCGATCTGTTGAAGTCCCCAGGACTTAACAGGGCAGAAGGAATCTGAGAACTAAAGAGGGAAACACCCTTGGGAGATGTAGCCCAGAGTGGGCCGAGGAACTGTGTTTTTGTTGATTTGATCTAAGTTTGGACAGTAAAACAATCTGGACAGAAACTGTGGGCATGGCAGTGAGCAGGGGAAAAGGCCTTTTTTGTTACAAGGATTTAGTCACAAAAAACACTTTTAAAAATCAATGATGTCTGTATAACTAAATCCCAAACTACTACAAAAATATAAGGGAAAGAGTTCCAAAGGCTCCACCAGTCTGGGATACATTTAGAGCTTTGCAAAAGTTTGCAATGAAATTTTCACAAAACTCCTTGGATTTCAAATTTTGTCTCAGACTCTGCATAGAGACTATGTTCTTTAAAAAGACTGCTCATGAATAATTTGGGTGAATTTTTGCTCAGAAATGTGTGGCTTAGACATTAAACCATACCTCACTATGATACCATTGCACACTAAATAATTGTCTCGCTGTTTGAAATACTCAGACAAATCTTGTAGGGCAAAGTTTAAAGCTTTATATTTCAATGTAGGCATCTTAATTGCATGGTGATCCTGATGTAATGTCTCAAAAATGTTGGTACATAATCCTCATAAAAAGTATTGCAAGACTAATGACCCTTGCAAAGTATATGGTCAATAAAATTGCTTTTAATAAATCCATATATGCTTATTTCTGTTAAATATTACAATAGCCAAAGAAAGGAGGTTCTGAATTGTTTCTTTTGGAAAAAGACCAAAATAGTCTCGGGATGTGAATGTACAGCCAATATGTTGTCTTCAGCCTTTGAAGTTTATTCTCCCATGAATTTATGTGTATAACTTTCAGAATTATGTAGATGTATTGACGGAAGATTAGAACCCTTCAATTTCTGAATTCATCTATTACCTGTGTAACAGCCAGAAACTATTGTGTAATTATGACTCAGTTTTACACTCTTGTAACTTCTTCTACACCTCAGTAATCCTCAACAAAATTAAACAGCCCCGATCTATTTTATAGTGTATGGGCAAATATGTCACCATATACACCTCCTGGGATTGTCCACACATCCAAATATTTTGGTCACACATACATAAAAGTTTGCAGAAACCCAGAGCATTATGTTCTGTGAGACTCTCTCCCAAATCTACAAAGAACAAAGGTATATATTCAAAATACTAACAATAACAGCTTGGATTATATGATACCAAGTCTGGTTTGAGAAGCATTAGGCTTTTAGCTAGTGAGTTACTTATAATACACAAAATATGAATTTAATTAAAAATTACATCATACTATATCTAGAAAGATGATAATCTGTCATTTATAAATTAAATACTTACTGCATACTTACCTGAGTGTAACTGTGCACCAAATCCCCATGTGTATATGTTTATAAAACCTCTATGCAAACAATTTGCAGAACTATCAGTTTAGATAATGTTGCACCAAATATCTATGTATATTGTTATTTGTAGCACTAGAGCACCAAGTAGTATCACTGCGAAAGTTTAAATCAATGGTTCTCAATCCGGGGGCTGCTTGCGGCCCAGTCAGCACACAGCTGCAGCCTATGTGACATTCTCAGAGCCATACGGGGAGTATATATATTGTGTGGATGCAGCCCACATAACCATAGAGAGCTGCATATGTGGCCTACAATGGTAAATAGTTGAGAACCACTGGTTTAAATTGATAAAAAATGCGTAAAAATAAACACTGATATTATCCAATGAATTTATTAAAAAATAAAAATATATAAGCACTTCCTTGGAGAATCAAATCTGTCCCTTGTGGCCTGCATGGAGTATTCTGCTCTTCTCCCGACCCTGGTTGAGGTACTGTGGGGTTTTATTATATATTATATTAATTATATTATATTATATATTTAGTTTATGTTCAAAGCATAGAGCATGGATTAGCCCTACCTCGCAGGAGTGCTGTGAGGATAAATACATTGAGGCACTTAGCTCCTATAGTGATGTCGACCATATAAGTACCTTAGATGGATGGATAGCTTGTCAGTTTTAGCCAAAACCTTTAAATGTGGTAATATTAATGCCTCTCATGAAAAGGAGAAGACTAAAAAAAGTACAAGGCTCAGAGGAGCGTAACAGGAAAAATATCAGCCATGAAGATCTATAAAACTAGGAGTTGCTCATATCAGGTGATGTAAGGTTCTTTCAGAAGACATGGGGCTGAGAACCCATTTAAAGACTGTTGTTTCACAAAAGCCTCTACTGAGGCCATGGACGTTGTGCAGAACAGGCTCTCTCAATCTGTCTTCTTTCTTTTTTATTTACACTTTTGAAAATAAGACAATGCAAATCACTACATGGGCTTTCTTCCAAATGTCTTGCTTTGCTGTTCCAGCTCCAATTAGAGTCTCTCTCACTCACCCAGCAGGGATGAAGGGATACAGGGACTGAGCAGGGGTTTTATTCCTGCAGTGATTCATCCAAGTCACTGGGGGTGGCAGTGGTCTCAGCACTGAGGGCAGGGAGATTGACTCTCCTCTTCTGCTTTCAGTGCCTTCCCATGCTGGTGGGAGGAGGTGAAAGGGAGAGAGTTTGAGGGGCAACAGAAGGATGGAGAGCAGGTTGGGAGAAACGGGAATCAAAGGAAACAGGATCCCAATTCCCGTAGGGAGATGTACAACTGAGTCTCTAGTTTCACTTTGGGTCAGACTTTCCACATCTGTATAAGCTATGTACATAGAAACAAACTCCTCTATCTCACTAACATTTGTCAAAATAAATACTATTATAACACTACATACTTTAGCAATCTAGTTTTTCATTAATAGCTGATATATATGAATATTGTCTCCTGGGCATTATTTCAGAAAAATTCAAGGAGTGCAAAGTTGTGTCAGCATCCCTACTTCTACCTCCCCACTGAGGCTCTGGCTCATTGTAGGGAGTTAGCAGGCCATTCCCAACCTGGAGGTGGCGTCCCTGTCTTATCCCAGGGGGTGAAGGGCTGGGAGGGTGTCTCATTGATGGCTGTTCCATGGCAGGGATCGGGGTCTGGGTCACTCTCTGCTCAGTTCCAGCCCAGGCCATCGCTGCTGCTTCCTGTCTGGCTAATGGGGACCATGGGGTGATACTGACATCGCAGAGATTTGGCCTCTGGTCTGGCCTGTCCCACAGCAGCTCTCATGGGCCTGGGGGGAGATACCACAGTGCCAGCTGGCGAGGAGCTATGCAAAGTCAGGAAGGGGGGCAATTCCCCCTTTGCCCCATAGCAAAAAGAACCCATAATTCTCTAGCACTTGTGAAGGTGGAGTCTGTGCTCATTTGCTTTCAGAAAAGTGGGTCTTCATGGTAAAAAGTTTAAGAACCACTAGAACAGAAGATTGCTGTACTCAGCGTATGGATAGGTTGACCAGACATCCAGTTTTAAAAGGAACAATCCCATATTTAAGCCCTCCTGGAGGTGTCCCGACTTTTTCTTAAAAACGGGCAAATTGTCCCGTATTTTCTGCCTCCCCCTCATCAGAACTAGCAGGTCCTGCTGCTGGCCGGATCCCTGCTTGCCAGCTGCCTGCCCACCAGCGGTGAGTGGGGGGGGAGGGGAGGTCCAGTGGCCGACAATGGGGGAGGGTTTGCAAGGCTGGTGGCAGAGTAATGCTGCTGCGTGTGGGGTGGGACGCTCCCCCTGTTGGTCCGTCCGTGCAGCCCAATCTGCAGACTGGCTCTTGATCACCAGAGTCCTGTCCCCCATCCTGTTTCTGGCTGGCACTGCACTGCGAGCTGTGGTGGCTGGTGAGTGTGGGCAGGCGCCAGGCAGCAGCTGGTTATGTGTTGCCTCTGGCTCCCACCCATCAGCCCTTTACATGTTCTCCCTCTTGCTGTCCTCTCCCTGTTTTGTCCCTTTACCCCCCAACCCCGCTGCCCCTCCATATCCCTCTCGGCGGGGCACGTCCCGCTCCCAGCGCTGTGCGGAGAACCAGCCCCTGGTCGGAGTGCTCAGCGCACCAGCAGCCTCGCTGGCAGGCTTCTTCCTTCCTTCACTGCCTCTGGCTGCGCCGGCACCCCAGGAAAGCCCAAGACCCTTCGGCCCAGGGCACTGGCCAGGAAGAACCGAACCCTGGATGTGACAAAGTCCTGCACAGCGCTGGCACAGGGAAACCTCGCCACCCCTCAGCTAAGCTCTGGAGTGGTGTGGGGACGGGGGGAAGCAATTTCCAGCCTGTTCGTGCCCCGACCCTGCAGGTTCCACAGAAGTGCCCTGGGCAGGGGCTTCGCACCCTCTTCACCCGCCCCTCCACCCCGTCCTGGGTCCTGCCCCACAGGGAATGATGGGCTGCTCGGTCCCCTAGGCACCTGTCCCTGCTGAGCCAACTCTCTGGCTGGGTTCGCTGAAGCCCCAGTAGTCAGGTTCCCTAGGTCCAGGTGCACAATTCATCCTTAGGGCTTAACCTCTTCCTGCCCGTGCTGTAGCCAGGGGACAGGAGGCAGCTCGGTTATGTCGGTAGCCAGCAGCAGCCTGGAGGTGTTAGCTGCCTTTCGACACTGTGCGGGCAGGAAGGGACAAGCTCCTTCCAGTCACAGGGAAACAGGGGAGGGGTGGGAAGAGATGAGCTCTGCAAAGACATGGGCCAGGTCATCCCTTCCCCACTCCTCACCCCTGTGGCTGGAAGCATCTGAAAGCATCTGGCCACATTCTGGTGTGAACCCTGGCAGAAATCTGGGGATGGAGGCATGTGACCCTGCATGTCCCCTCCTCCCCCCCATGAGTTGCCTCAGGAAGATGTGGGGCCAGGTACCAGGAGAGGCGGATCTGTCCCAGGGGCTCAGCCAGGCATGGAGGGCAGAGAGTGCAGGGCAGGGAGGGTCAGGTTGGTCAGTTACCTACCCTGTGCGAGAGAGGTGTATGGGAGAGTGTGTGTGTTACCTCTCCCTGTGTGAACCTTAAAGATAAGAAGGTAAATAAAAAGAATCCAATTACGCAGTATTTCTTTTTAACAAGGGCTCAATCAACTTGATGTTAATTTGAACATTTGTACTGCATACTTCTGATTGATTGCCATTGAATTCGCTTGAATATGAGTAATTTTACCAGGTGTCCTGTATTCAGCAAAGGGAAATATGGTCACCCTATTTATGGATCTTATACCAGTAAAGCTAGTGTGGCCTTGTGCTTAGATCATAAAATGGAGTCATATGTTCTGGATTCTATTCCTAGCTGTGTCACTGAGTTGTGGTGTAACATTAGAAATCGTAAACCTCTCTATTCCCCAGTTTCTTCTTCTATTAAATAGGGATAATAATACTTTCCTACCTCACATATATGTTGTGAGCCTTAATTAATTAACATTCAACCTTGTAAGAAAGTCACTAGAAATGGACAATGCATTATTTATTTTTATTATTCTCCTTATCTGCAACTTCATCACTAGCTTGACTAATACCAGGAGCAAGTTGATAATGGGGTCTTGAGGCTTAGAAGAGCCTATTGGGTGGAAAAGGGAAACCAGAACTGAGGAGGAAGTTCCACAAGTGATGGAATGGAGGCTGAAGTCTCTTGCACAACAGATACATATTTTCCTGGCCTCCATCCTGCCACTGAACAGACTGGAGGTAGACAAGTATGTGACAGAGGAGTGGCAGAGGTACCTGCCCAAACTCAGCACAGAGTAATTTAAATCTCCACCCAGTCTTGGAACAACAGTGGAATATATACTATTCTCTTGCCCTTAATGGCAGTAGGACATTGTGGAAGACAGTTTCTGGACAGGATGTAAGGGCAAGGAAGAAGAGTACAGCCAACTGCAACTTGATAGTAGATATGTTGTTTTGTGTAGTTACAATGACTTTGGCATTTGAAAAATCCAGCTTTTGGATCATTTGGCTGTTTTTTGAGTGTGGATCTACTTTTTTGTGAGCAATACCTCATGTTGCAGGTTAGTATAATTTATTATATAGCTTTGCAATGCCATGTCTGTCTAGATTATGGAGTGTACATTTTTTTATGACTTCATGTTTTTATCTTTAACAAATTCATGAAGAGGAGAGAAAACTTTTAAAAAGTTGATTAGGCTTTTGTACCTGTAACTAAACTGGATATGATGAGTGGTAAGACCAACATCTGCAACATTCTCATCAGTAGTTCTCCTGGAAAGGAAAAGTACTTGACTTCCCGGTAGCTCATTTTGTATGGTCGGAGACAAAATCCAAGGATTATGCCTGAGGGAAACAAAAAGCATGACTTACTTTTCTAGGTTAAGCACTAGTAACATAATCTGAACATAAATATGTGTGCAGTGATTGCCATTAGGTGTCTCAGTAGAACATACAGAGTTTATTACGGACCAGATTCTCATATCCTTACTCACATTGAGTAGTCCCATTGAGGTCAATGGAATTGCTTCTGCACATGAGTAAGAATATCAGAAGGTGGCTTATTGCTTGCACTATAATTTTATTTATTTATTAAATTTATAGAAAATATTATTCAGTCATTAGGTGCCCAGTTAATGCTCCAGGTCCCTTTACAATATTAAAATATACAATTTCAAATAAAAAACAGTAATGCACTGAATATTAGGTCATATGGCCTGGGGAGAGAAGGAATCTATGAGGTTACCTGGTCACAAAGCATGTTATAGAGTTGGCACCTTGCTCTGTGGATGGAGCTGTCCTTAAATTCTCCTGCAGTATGATTGTGGTTGTTCTCTTCAAAGGCGATGTATCTGGGGGGGGTATATGTGAGTCAAGTGCCGCCTCAGATTAGCCTGCTGGGGGTGGGGAGGAAAAGGGCTCTGTCGTTCTCTCTCTGTGCCTCCCTCCCTGGCACATTTGGCTACTCTCTCTGGCAGCCGCGTGGGGGGCGGTATGGAGCTGCTTCTGCCCGAGAGAGCCTGGCTGTGAGGCAGCGGTGGCCCACACCCTACCCAGGCTCGTCTGCTAGGGACAAGGGACAAGCATGCTGGGGCGGGGTGGGGGATCCCTGCTGCCTCCCAGCCAGGCTCTCTCAGGCAGAAGCAGCTCTATCCTGCTCCCCGCCCGGCTGCCAGGGAGAGCGGCCAAATGTGCCAGGGTGAAGTGCGGGGAGAGGAGGACAGAGCCCTCTCCCTCACAGGTAATGTGGAGCAGGGAGAACACAGCGGCCTGGGTTGGGCTTAGGGTGCGGGGGGTGTCACTGCGCAGAGGAGACACATGGAGCAGTCATGTATTCTCCCCTTTAGATTGTGCTCCCCCACCCCCCAGTATGGAGAGGCATGAGTTGTCTGTGGTCCTCTTCTTTGTATGGAAAACACAATTCTTGTGCATAAAGAATCTATTGGAGTAATGTATGTGGACACTTCATTTCTACACTTAATAAGCACCGTACTGAATAATAAGCAAGTAGAATAGACGGGCTTCTTACTTAGGCTCTGATCCTGTAATTATCTTCAGATGGAGGCATCCTTTTGCCCCACAGAAATCAGTAAGGAAGGGTCTTTGAGCATGTCAGGATTCAAACCTTATACAGTGTTATAAGGGCTATATTTTCTGTCCACTAAGGCCATTTTTTGCACATAGTGGAGACTTGGGGCTTCAGTGAATAGTTCTGTGAATATTATCTGAATGTGAAAGCAGTTACTGCAGCTCCTGAAACTTGAGATGCCAACTTTCAGAGTGGCAGCCGTGTTAGTCTGTATCCGCAAAAAGAAAAGGAGTACTTGTGGCACCTTAGAGACTAACAAATTTATTTGAGCATAAGCTTTCATGAGCTACAGCTCACTTCATCGGATGCATCCACTGCATGCATCCGATGAAGTGAGTTGTAGCTCATGAAAGCTTATGCTCAAATAAATTTGTTAGTCTCTAAGGTGCCACAAGTACTCCTTTTCTTTTTGAGATGCCAAGAATTTCTGCTGATTTTTCTGTGTTATTTAATATGCTGTTCTGTAAACCACTGTATGCAATATTACAGTGGTTGTCCAGCATTACATAGTAGAAGGAATCAGAACTTCTGAGATGCAGAGAATGATCTAGGGCTGAGCAGAGGCTTGGGAGCTATGAGATGAGCTCTAATCTTTGCTTTGCCAATGACATCATGTATGGCTGAGGCAAGTCATTTAACCTCTCTGGATCTCAGTTTCCCCTCTTGTAAAACTGGTATAATGATACATAATGTACCTGCTGGAAAGGTTTGTTTTGAGGATTAATTATGGTCAGATAATGTTATTAGCAGTGCAGGAAAGGATTTAAAAGAATAATTCCCTCCAGTGCAGGAGTCACTAGGGTGAAATTTTATGGACTCTGCTGTGTAGAAGGTCAGTCCAGGATGATCATAATAATCCCATCTGACCTTAAAATCTATGAAAAATAAAAAAGATATTTAACATGCACTTAGTAGTGATTTTAAATATTTAAATACCACATTTTATATCCTTGCTATAGAACATATTTACAATGTTTTTTTAAAGTGACTAATAAGTCTGAAAAAGATATGGCAAATTTTCTTAACTTGTTTCAATTCATCTGTAGTGCTATCTTTTAAAAGTCTTAAACAATGAGACAAAGCAGCTTATCGATGTAGTGGACCTTTAAAGATAAAGTAAAGTGATAAGGCTATCTATTAAAATCAAATCAGGAAGCAGGGCCTGATCCAGTGTTGCTGTGAAGCAGGGTGCTTAACACCTCTTAGCAGTTTCTAGTACCCTGCAGGATCAGGCTTGAAGAGGCTGAATGCTGGAGCTGGCCTTTTTCAGTAAGAGTTTCAGGTTTCTGATTCCGTCTGAACATTGGACTGAAACAAAGCCTCACATAAAACGTCCCGCAACCTGTTGCACAGGTTTTTCCTCTACCTTTTATATAAGTAAAGAGCAAGCAATCTATGATATCAGAAGCCCAACTTTCTGAATGGTAAAACGGTGCACCACTTCTGCATTGTAGTGGAGAACCATTTTGTAACAGAATCTTTTGGCTTCTCCAAGACAAAAATCAATACTGTTTGTTAAAGTCAGTGAGTGGAATTTTAAAAGGTAACTATAGTACGACAACAAAACCAGACCCTTGGTTGAATTGTACAGTTATTCTTGTAAACAGAAAGAACTGAGGTTAGGAATAATCAGAGACGGGTTTTAGGATGTACCCATCACAGATGCAACTGAATTCCTGGAAAACTCCCAGCTTGTGGGACAGTCCCAATGATGGAGTCTTTTGCTGTCTTTCTGCATTAGTTGACATTTCACTAATGGCCTAGCAATAGATAGTGCTAAAAGTGCGGAGGACAGTGTGATCTCTGTTGGCCAACTGTGAGAAAACACCCAGCTGCTAGAACTTCTTCCTTTATTTGACTAGAATGTGGGGATGGAGGGAATTTGATGCTGTGCCCCAATTTCCCCTGGGACACATGAGGAAGAGTAAATTTGAAGAAAGGAGATACAAGATGAAAACGTGGTTGGGAGGGGAGGAAGGAGAGTAAATCTGCCATGAAGAACGTGGGGCTTACAAAATCCTAGACCCAGCCTTGGGAATATTTTATTGCAGTTTTTTTTAGTGATTATATTCAAATGAGATTCAGCATGTTTAAACACAATGGACAAAATGGTCCAAAACACAAATTATTCATAGAAAGAAAAAATTAATAAGGCTGACAGTGGCATAGGGATGAAAGTGGGTAAAATAGTTAGATGTGATCTCACAATACAAATGGCATCAAAAAAAGGCAAACGTGCTTTGGGGCTGCTTATACAGAGCCATGATATCATAGGACAGGGAGAAGCATGACTCTGGTGAAACTAAAACTGGAATACTGCATTCAATTCTAGACACTTTCGCACCAAGAAGATGTAACAAGTTTAGAGTGCCCATTTTCCACATTCATATCTTAGAAACTATACCTGTTTCTCTAGTGGCTAGGAAACATGACAATTATCTATAATTATCCAAAAGGTATAAACACCAGGTGGAGAGTAATTTAGTGTGCTACAACTAAACTTTCTGCTAGAAGGGAGACCAATTAATTAATTAAAATTAATACATTTTAACTAATGCATTTTTGAGAATAATTTATTTATTAAAATGATTCTTATTCTTTTTCCTTTGAGTAACAGTGAATATAACGGATATATTCTTCTATGTGGGCAAAACAAAAGGAGTCTTCTGAGATTCTACGAGAGGAATCTAAGCACCAGCAGTTTATTTTGAAAGACAAAATTTATGCGTCATTTTGTAAAATGAATTTTAAAAGGAACATAAAAATCCCCTTATCGAGCAGATAAAGAACTTCTTATAGTCCTGTCTATACTTCAGTATGGGCTTGGTCTTGAAATGGTAGAAAACTGTTTCAGCACCTGGCTCATAGTGTTGTATAGATGGGATGGATGGCAGGCCACACACCATCAAACAGGATTTAGTTTCTACATCAGTAGAACCATCCGGTCACAGTTAGAAAATTAGAGGTCGACCCTAACCCACTACGAAGCACTTCTGAATTCTAGGGAAATTTAAATCTAATCTTCTCTCTAATGCTGGGCTTTTTCCTGAGCTCATCACCTTGATATCTGAACTTTGTGGCTGGGTCCTTCACTAAGTTTTGTAGCTTCAATAGATTTCTTCCCCTGAAATAATTGAAATATTGAAACTAGCACAGAAATTCTCAAAGATAAAAAGACAAACAATTTTGAAATGAACATTAACAGGAACTCAGTTTTGTAAAACCATTGAGTTTCCAGTTTTTAAAAGTAATAGTGAATCCCTAACCTGTTTCTCTATTTCAGAAGCATGCAGTTGTGGACATAAAGGACTGTAGATTTATTTACAGTGCATATTTCTTAAATAAACTTTCTTTGTGGAATATTTCAGAACAAAATATAAAAATAAATTATTTTTATTTTTGACATGATCAAAAGCCAGACCTAGCTGTTTTAAACTGAAAACATCAACATGTATTCCACAAGAAAATTACTAGACAGTGCTTCCATTACAAGGTACAAGATCTGAATTTTCCTTCCTGGTGCAAACAGAAGACACCAAAACCTGACACCTAACTGAGACAGACGTTCTTACTCTTCTACTAGGTAAAAATAACGCACCAAACTGAGGGTGGCTGTTAATGCTGATTCAGCATCAATTCTGGGAATAATGTTCTGTTTCAAATAAGACATAATGAACAACTGCATGCCACTGATTTACATGGGTAGTAACGGAACCTGCCAGGTCAGATCTGAGCACTTGTCTAGTACTTTGTTTCTCACAATGACCAGAAGCAGTTGCTGAGGATGGTGCCAGTTCTTAATTAGAGACATATATGGAATGCAATAAACCTCTTTCTCACTCTAAAAAGTTAGTGATTGGTTTATGCCCTGAAGCGTGAGAATTTCTATATTTTATATGACTGTGGATGTTTCCACAATCCATATAAATGTGTAATCCTTTTTTTGACTTCCATTAACCTCATGGATCTAATGATATCTTGTAGCAGTGAATTCTGTACGTGGATTATGTATTTCATAAAAAGTTTCAGAGTAACAGCCGTGTTAGTCTGTATTCGCAAAGAGAAAAGGAGTACTTGTGGCACCTTAGAGACTAACCAATTTATTTGAGCATAAGCTTTCGTGAGCTACAGCTCACTTCATCGGATGCATACTGTGGAAAGTGTAGAAGATCCTTTTATATACACACAAAGCATGAAAAAATACCTCCTCCCACCCCACTCTCCTGCTGCTAATAGCTTATCTAAAGTGATCACTCTCCTTACAATGTGTATGACAATCAAGTAGGGCCATTTCCAGCACAAATCCAGGTTTTCTCACCCCTCCCCCCCCACAAACCCACTCTCCTGCTGCTACCAGGTACGTAATAATAATTTCAATGGTGTCACTGTCTAGGGCATGGCAGGGAGGGCTTGCTGCCTCCCCCTATCCTGCACCCCCGGCTCCCAGCTCCAAGTCCTCCAGTTCATAGACATTTTGATAATAGAGTCTTTGGAAATGGGTTGAATTTGGTGTCATTTGAAAGTCTTTTCTCACATGAACACAGTAGTACCAAACATGACAAATCTAAAAGAATTATGTAGATATATTTGAGAAAATATTTAAACATCAACTTTTATAAATTGTACTTTAACACAGGGTTGTACTGCTTACATTGAAAAAAGGTCTTTGGGAATCCTAGAGAAGTTAGCCTTGACAAGTAGGACTGAAAACATTTATTCATTAACATCATCTTCAATGTCATCTCCATCTAGGACATCACTGCTAGACAAATTGTCACACTAATCCTTGTCTACGCTACACTCACACAGGTCCATACAAGGTAGGCTGCTGGCTAAACATTTGCTGCGTGGTGAGCATTTGGATTTGATTAGCTGCAGGATTGATTTGGAAGCACATGGTATTTCACACATAACTGGTATCATTGGTCCATCTTTCAAGACCCATCCATGCCTGATAGGGGAGGGTAGTTTTGGATGAACTCGATCATCCTGGAGCCATTCCATTGCTTGATAATTTGCCCCCTTGAAGCAGGTATAAATGCATCCCTTCTTGGTGGCAATTTTGCTGAGTGAACTGAGCGATCAATGGGGCTAACAGGTATGATTGGCAGGATGCATACACAGGTCATTTGCTCCAGTACCTCGTATGGTGCTGAATTAAAGGCTGACCAGGTTGGAATGTACCTTTCTCCTTAAATGGTTTGGTATGATATGTCCTGGGTGTCTAGATCATTTGATGGTACATCTTCTGTCTCTTCATCTGAAGCCATACTCAATGATTTTTAACCTCTGGAGTGCATCCCAGTTTTGCACAATAACCAAGTGAGATCAAAGATAGTGAATATAGAAAACTCTGTTACAGTCAATTTAACTGCTGCTTCACTGAAAACTGGACTTCTTGGCTTCAGATTTTTTGTACCTTAGTAGGAAAGTGAGTCATTAAGTCAGGAAGCTCCTTCAAGGAATTGTTCTTTGATAGTCCAGACAACACTTGAGGTTGAGACTGGTTCCCATTAATATACTCCTGACCATGACAGTAGCATAAAGAGTACCATTGCCATCAGTTGTATCTTCAAGGAAGTCTAAGTTATCGGCAGCACAAAATATAAACTTACCCTTGATGAGGTCTGGGGGAATGGACAACCCTTCATTCAGTTCCACGCAGCAAAGAACTTTGTTTGCAATTGCAGTCTCCAGGTAGAATACTTTGTTACAGTCAATGGAGAAGCCAATGCTCTGCATATGTAACACTGATAGATCTCTCTCTCTCTCTCAAACCAACAGCTACTTGTTATGGTAGACTATACATATGATGCGCAGTTATGTATGTGTTGGAAACCTGCCTTGCATTGAAGCACTTGTATATGAGGCTGTCAAGGTTCCTTCCCCACTCTGAACTCTAGGGTACAGATGTGGGGACCTGCATGAAAGACCCCCTAAGCTCATTCTTACCAGCGTAGGTTAAAAACTTCCTCAAGGTACAAACTTTGCCTTGTCCTTGAACCCTATGCTGCCACCACCAAGTGTGTTAAACAAAGAACAGGGAAAGAGCCCACTTGGAGACGTCTTCCCCCCAAAATATCCCCCCAAGCCCTACACTCCCTTTCCTGGGGAAGGCTTGATAAAAATCCTCAACAATTTGCATAGGTGAACACCGACCCAAACCTTTAGATCTTAAGAACAACGAAAAAGCAATCAGGATCTTAAAAGAAGAATTTTAATTAAAGAAAAAGTAAAAGAATCACCTCTGTAAAATCAGAATGGTAAATACCTTACAGTGTAATCAGATTCAAAACATAGAGAATCCCTCTAGGCAAAACCTTAAGTTACAAAAAGACACAAAAACAGGAATATACATTCCATTCAGCACAACCTATTTTACCAGCCATTTAACGAAAGGAAATCTAACGCATTTCTAGCTAGATTGCTTACTAACTTTTTACAGGAGTTCTGAAGAGCATTCCTGATCTGGTCCTGGCAAAAGCATCACACAGACAGACAGACCCTTTGTTCCCCTCCCCAACCCCCCCCCTCCAGCTTTGAAAGTATCTTGTCTCCTCATTCGTCATTTTGGTCAGGTGCCAGCGAGGTTATCTTAGCTTCTTAACCCTTTACAGGTGAAAGGGTTTTGCCTCTGGCCAGGAGGGATTTTATAGTTCTGTATACAGAAAGGTCGTTACTCTTCCCTTTATATTTATGACAGAGGCTTTCTGATAAAATGGCAGCCTTGTTTTCCACTTGCTTACTTTCATTCTCATTGGTGCTGAAGTCACTGCAATCACCAATGCACCACTTCAGGAAGTAGTACATGTCATATGGTATTATTTTTCAGGTTTGGCATCAGGTTTTGATCCCTGAAACTCCCACATACTGCAGGACAAAAAGCTTTTCTACAAAAATTTAGCAGCTGCAAACAGTCTTCATATTACTGTTGACATCCATGCGTTCTGCCACTTTTGATAGAGCCACATCTTTTGCAGCTTTTAAGGATATGCATTGTGATTCATTTCTGCAGATAGGATTGCTAAAAAGTATGTCCCTTTCCCACAGTTCATCTTCAATAAATGCTCTAAGAGCCTTTCTTGTAAGCATTTGTTTGTCTTCAGTGCCATTCAAAGCACATTCTTCTCTGTACTTAGCTTCTGCATCAGCTATTGACACCACTTCCCCATCCATTTGAGCCTTTTCAAGGCAATTAATGATTTCAGCTGTGGTGCAGTAGAAACATGGGTATTTGTTTCTGTTGCTTTTTACCATTTGACACAACCCATTACATACATTCTTGGTGTAGGATTCAATGTGATACACAATGTCATATGTGTAGGCATCTTTTGGGTCAATGCACCCACTTAACTTTACTTTCTATGCAATGTTCATGAAAGCTCTACAACCTCATCCCCATGAACCCATCTGAGGGACCTCCTACATGCTTCCCAAGATACACAAACAAGAGGAGCCAGGCAGACCCATCACAACTGGCCACCGTATTCTTAATGAAAGAATATCAGGAGTCCTAGAAACCATCCACCAACCACTCACAGCAGAAAGGCCCAGCTTCCTCCAGGACACAACCAGTTTCCTCCAGAAACTCTGCAACATTAACAACCTCTCTCAGAACACCATCCTTGCCACCACGGAAGTCACCTCCCTATATACCAATATGCCTCACTATGACGACATTGCTGCCTGCCTCAAATATTTACAAGATAATGGACAACCTTCAGACATCTGCCCCAAACACATTGCCAAACTCATCCATTTCATCCTTACCTATACAAATTTTACATTCAAGAACAAACCATGGGAATAGCCATGGATACTAGGATGGTTCCCCAATATGCCAACCTCTTCATGTGCCTCCTTGAAGAAGAATTTCTGGACAAATGCACCACATAACCAATGATATATCTGAGAAACATCTATGGTATTTTCATCTTCCAGACAGATGACCTAAGCTCCCTCGTAGATTTCCACCACAACTTCAGTGGCCACCACCCATCCATTAATCCCTCTCTAGAACACTCCCACCAACTTCCCATACACCACAATCAGCTTCAGCAATGGAACCCTACAGACAACTATATACAAGAAACCCACAGATTACCATCCTTACTTTCACAGATCCAGGAACCACTTCAACCATGCCAGGAAACCTGTTATCTACAGCCAGGCACTCAGATACCACAGAATATGATCCGAGGAGAAATTCCAGGATATACACCTTAACACACTTAAAACCAACTTCACTAAACAACGCTCCATGAGAGAAGTAGATTGCATCATGGAATGGGCCACCCTAATGCCCTGATAGAACCTGTGTTGATACAGAAATAAAACTTCCTTCAACTGCACACTTCTGGATGTCATCTACCACCCCACACTGGAACCCATACTGTGTATCATCAAACAGTTACAACTTATACTCAATAGGGGCCACATCCTGAAAGAAATCTTTCCTGGACCCCCTCTTCAGACCTTCAACTAACCCCCCAACCTTGCTGAGCTCATCATCAGAAGCTAGGTCCCCACAGACCAGGGCATACCAATTCAAAATGGCACCAGACACTGCCAGAACAACAAATATAAAATGTGTGGACCTAGCTCCACTGTTATGATGATCAACACCCCCCACAACACACCTTTTGAGATCCATGGGTCCTACACATGCCTATCACCACATGTGGTGTAGCTCATCCTGTCCACTAAATGGCCCAATAACAACTAGGTGTGTGAAATGAGATGGTTGCTATGCTCTCAAATGAACTCACACAGAAAAATGATAAAAGAGAAAATCATTATATCACCTGTGGGTGAACATGTTTCACAAAGTGATCACAGTCTGACCTCTCAGTCCTCATCGTCAAAGGAAACCTGTACAACCCCTTCAAAAGATGAGTCTTGGAGCTTAAATTCATAAATTTGCTAGATACTAAAAATCATGGTCTGAATAGATTTATGGCTTATTACAACAATCTATGACCCAATTAAACCCTCCTCACAGCTCCCTCCCCCTTTTCTCCCTTATGACTGGAGAAGCGTTAATAGGCTACTTCACCTTGAATGGTTCCTTGAAATATGTATTAACTACTTATGCTAAACAATCTATTCCATCTTGTATTTAGTTGTGACTCTCTGAGTCCCTTTCCCAGACCTGAAGAAGAGTTCTGTGTAAGCTCAAAAGCTTGTGTCTGTCACCAACAGAAGTTGGTCCAATAAAAGATATTACCTCACTCACCTTGTCCCTGGGATCAAGATGGCTACAACAACACTGCATATAAAGACTTTGATTTATTTACCCTTTTTATTTCCATCTTACATGTTATCTGCCCTAGTTTATGTTTCTTTCTATTGGCTTCATATAGGTTTGATTTTTCATCTGAAATGACCTCCTGTACATTGCCATTTAACCCCATTACTGTTTTTCTTGCCTTCTTGTTTCCTTTGTTATTTAGGGGTCGGCATACTTTCTGTGACTCCATTATGATATACTTAAGTAAATGCCATGATGAACCTAAGGATTTTAATATACTCTTTACTTTAGGAACTTTTTGACTAGATTCTCACCTCCAGATTAACTTGATCATATTGTTATCAGTATTGCTCAGTGGCTCGACTATAGTTACTTCTTAAACCAACTCTAGTTTTCCTTAGGACTCGGTTGAGTATAGTCTTGCCTCTTGTGCGCATGAGAACTAATTGTTCCAACATGCAATCATTTAAATTGTGGAGAAATTGATTCTCTAAACCTTGTTTCACTGTGACATATGACCACTTTATATGTGGGTATGAAATCACCCATTATTACTGCTTTATTATGCCTCTTTGATTTCCGTTCATAGTGTGTGCTCAGTGCGGGAGATTCTAACCCCATCTTCAGCCCCTTCATTTCAGGTAAAAGGGGTGAAATAGCCTAAATAGGTTTTAAATGTCCTTGTTCTAGCCAGGGGAGAATTCCCTTAGTGCAGGAGGATGCTGTCTTCCTTCTACAAGCTGTCTGCTGGAAGCTCTGGAGTATGAGGCATGCCAGGGACTAGCTAGGAGCAGGAGGGGATTGTCAGGGGTAGGACTGTAGGACATAGTGTTTCTGGGCTGCACTGATGCCTATAGGCAGCCAGGGACCTACTGCAGTAATTCAGACAAGCCCCCAGGGCTAAGTATGTGGGGGTTATGTCAGCCCCTGGAGCAGCCCAGAATTGGGAGGGTGTTAAGATAGTTTAAAGCCACTTTAATTCCCGTTCTCTTATGCTAAGAGATCTGTGAATTTTCTTTTAAAGATGCAGAACAGAATATCACCCAATATATTTTCTTGGTAGTATAATCCTCCTAATTTATCTGGGTGTAGTCCCTTACTAGTTGGGGGCTTGATAGAAGCAGCTCCCAGCACTTCTTACAGACAAAAAGAAAAGGAGTACTTGTGGCACCTTAGAGACTAACCAATTTATTTGAGCATGAGCTTTCGTGAGCTACAGCTCACTTCATCAGATGTAGCTCACGAAAGCTCATGCTCAAATAAATTGGTTAGTCTCTAAGGTGCCACAAGTACTCCTTTTCTTTTTGCAAAGACAGACTAACACGGCTGTTACTCTGAATTCTTACAGACAGCGGCACAGAGCAGAAACTGAGGGAATTGAAACAGGGACTGCTTGCTTCCCCTCTGCTTGAGAGACAAACAGTTTGGGGGCCAGACCAGCCACCCTATGAACAAGCCAGGCACCGAATTGCAGGCCCCAGATAGCCTGCACGTGGTTAGGACTTCCCCACCTGTGAGCTGAGAACAAACAGGAACAGTTTGTGGGGATAGAACTGGCTGCAAAGTGACAAGTTACAGCAGTCGGAGGGGAAGCAACCCAAGGGTAAGATGCTGTTTTGTTTCTTTCAGCCAGAGGACCTGAGACTGACTCAAAGCCCACAGCTCCCCAGGGAAGAGAATGAATCCTCTCACTCCACTGTGCCTGTGAGGACTGCCTGCCCCCCAAGCCTGATAAGTTTCCCCTGCACTAGAAACCAGGGATGGCCAAGGCTTGTGGCCACCAGGGACCCTCTCCAGCCAGAAGGAAGAGCTAGGGACACCAGCAGCCTTTTAGTTCTCATTGATCTCCAACTCCATCAACCAACTATAGCCTATGGGGAGACTATAGAGGCATTTTTGTTATTTTTACTTAGTTTGTGCACATTTAGTGTTTATTGCTGTGGGATTGGTTGATTACTCATTTATATGACATCCTTACTTCCTTTACTTGTTCCTTTCCCCTTTCCTGATGAAGTGAGGTGTAGCTCACGAAAGCTTATGCTCAAATAAATTTGTTAGTCTCTAAGGTGCCACAAGTACTCCTTTTCTCTCTACATGTGAGTATGTCTCATTTGAGATCAAGAGCATGTCTCATCTTTTGCAGATTCCTCCATGATGAGGGTGTAAAAATCACTAGAGGTTCAGGTTCCAAAAAATGAAACTATCTGGCAGGACATCAGCTGTCACAGATATGACCTTTAATTGCTGATTTGATCAGAGACTCTTCCCACAGTAAATAAACCAAAGCAAACAAACAATAAACCCCCAAACACTTCTACTCTCAATACTGTTTGACCTCCTGCATTTCTGTGCTCCCAGAATCACCTGGATGCTTTCTAATAACATCGGTATATTTGAAATCTTCCTTACTATCAAATGGGTGATCTCAAATTATCAAAATTTGATTCTTTCCATTCCAGGATCTGTGGCTCTGAGGCAGCCTCACTCCGTGGACTGCCCTGCATGGAGCTGGGAACCTGGGAGTCCAGAAATGTGCTACTGAGTCCCCAGGTACCTGCCATGTGGACCACCTAAGACCCTCAGGCTTACTGGTGATTCAGGCTGCCAGCTGGCCTGGGAGTCTGGAAGCCCTAGTGTCTTTGGTCTGGGGCAGCCCACATGTCGAGGTTTCCCCAGAGCCACAGACCCTGGGAGCTCCAGGCAGCTGCTGAGTGAAACTGTCAAGAACATCAATTTCACTCAGCGGCTGTCAGGGTCCTTGGGAGCAAATTTAGTTTCAGAAACACCATGTCTTGGTGTTTCTGAAACAAAATATTCTTGGAATTTTGGTTTTCAGGACATTTTAAAATAGCAAAATTTCCTGTGAACCTGAACTCATGTATTGGCCAATTCTATTTGTATTGGGTGATATTGCAAGTGCCATGATAAGGCTAATTACTTGCAAGCTGCAACTATAAACGTTTTAAAAACAATCACTATAGTCAACCCTTTGCTACCTTCAGACGTTCCTTACCTGCTGAGTTGTGCTGTACATTTGTTTATTCTCAGATCTCTCATCCACCTCACTCTCCTTACTTTTTGGCTTCAGTACTTCTTTTAGGGTACCCTATATACCTAGAACTTGTATACTCTCTTGCTTCTTAGCCACCAAATGCTTTCTCTATCATTCTTCAAGTTTCTTCTTAAAACCCTCTCTTCCATGAATCCTTCTTACATTGGTTCCTCACCAATGATTTCTCCTTTACATGAACTGCAAGGAAAGAGGGTCATGTGGCTAAAGCATAGGACTGGGAATCTACAGATGTGGCTTCCATTCCTGGGACTGTTACAGATTTCTTGTGAGTCACACGACTTCTTTGTATCTTAGTTTCCTCATCTGCAAAATAGGGATAATAATGCAGTAACTACTGTACCTAGCCAATAGACTTGTGTGGAGAAAGGTAATTCCGTTTCACTGGGGTTTTCAATATTTTGAAATTTGATTTTGTTCCGATTAGGAATGAAAACTAAAAATTTTGAAAATCTGTGTAAAGGAAAGTCCTGGAGTCTTTGTCTCCAGAGCAGTCCACCTGTCTCGCTTCCTCAGAACTGCAGACCGTAGAAGACTTGGGGTCCCTGACTCAGGGGCAGTTCACATGTCTGGCTTCCTCTGAGCCATGGATCCTGGGACCCCAACTCTGGAGCAGGTTTTCTGGCTGGCTGCTCCAAGGCTGTGTACCCTGGAATCCCTGGGACTGAGAAGCAAGCTGGCAGGAAACCAGACGTTTCCAAAGTTGCCTGGCAGGCAGAGTGCCATTGGAATTTTGTTGAAATAGAATAATCTTCACAGGATGTTTCAATTTTGATGAACTGAATAATTCTGTCAGAACTCTCAGGGCTGCTATAAAACATAGTTCATTAATATGCATTGAGATCCTCAGATGGAAGTTATTTAGAAGTGCAGAATAATACTGTCCTATTTTTAAAATCTGTTTTGAGGTAGAGGGACAGTTTTCAATGTCAGTTAACATTACTCTGTCAAAGAAGGAAATTTAGATTGGTGCTTGACAAATCCATGTTGGCTATTACTTATAACCTTATTATCATCTAAGTGCTTATAAAATTATTGTTTAATAATTTATGCCAGTATCTTTCTAGATATCAAAGTTAGCAGACCAGTCCCTAGGTCCTCTTTGTTCCACTTTTTAAAGATAAGTACTATGTTTGCCCTTCTCCAATCCTCAATTATCTCAAAGATAATTGCTAGTAGTTCCAATATTGCTTTAGCTTCATATCATACTTCATATGACATCAAGCTTCATATCATACTCTAATTCCTATCACTCACTCCCTCTAACTCTATTGGGAGGGAGTCATAGGCACCACGTCACAATCCCATTTATAAATAATATGCTCATTATTTTAATTAGTTCCTGTTTGCTCTTGCAATATGCATAGCACTTTAACATCCAGAATATATGATCTCTGTAGAGACCTACCATAACTCCTGATTCCTGCAATGACTACCCATTAATGTATGAAATCTAGTACTTGGGTAGTCTAATTGTGTAATTGAGGTGTCTGTCACAGTGCTAAACAAATGTTTGTTGAATCCAACTCTGCTTGTGCCAAAAGTATTTTATGCCTGTAAATATTAGGGAGTAAAGGTGTTTCATTTCATGCAACATAGACTTTTGTGAGAGACATTGTCAAAGGATTTTTGAAAATCCAGTTCAGTTATATTTCCAAGTTCTCTTTTATCCAATATTTCTTGACACACACAAATAACCTGAGTAGGTTAGAGCAAGGATTTCCCTTCACAAACGTCAGGCTGGTTTGTCCTTATTATATCATGCTTATTAAGTGTTTTTATAATTTTTAATGATCATTACAATCATATCTCCTGGTATTGAAGTACAGTAAGACTTTCTGATCTGTAATTCACAAGATCACCTCTAGCAACTTATTAAAAGATAGGTAGGTTCCTGTACAACGCTTGCAACCTTCTAGCCCTCTGGTATAGTAGCTGATGTTTAATAAGTTGCATATTTTTGCTAAGCCACTTCATTCTTAAATTTCTTAACAATTCTTGGATGAATACTGTCCAGTATTACTGACAGTACAGTCTGTTTAATGTATCTATTTGTTACAGCACTTCTGTTGACACTTCAACCTCAGAGTCTCTCATCTGTATCTTCCCAACATTCTCTTTGGTGCTCAACCTCTTGAAGGATCACACCTCTAGGAAGGGTGGTCCATGAATCATGATTCTATAATCCTGTTGCATACAGGATCAATGAATGTATATTCACATTACCTGCAGATATGGCATCTGCAAATAAATCTTCTGATCTGTTAAACGTTTTTCAGAAAGGGCTACAACTCACTCATCCTAAAGGCTACCCTAATGGCAAAAAAGGTTAGGTGAAAATAATTGTAAGAAACACCAAAATCTGTGCACTAGACAGTGTCATATGTGAGTTGCCTTTTCTGTACTTCCAATAATATCTGATTAAGTAGCATCTTGATAGATTTGATACCCAGAGAGGTATATGGCATTTTTTGGTTTTTTTTGTTTGTAAAGTTGGTCCTCATGAAATTGAGGAACGGATATAATAAACTAGATGCAGTTAGGTATAAGTAGACACCTAACTTTCTCTGTATACAGTATTTCACCTAAGGCATATCAACCAGGATGCACAACACATCTCTTATTCGATCTTATACCTTTCTTGAACAAACATTGTGTCAGTTCTGCCATTTTGCAAAGAAATGCGGAAACCATGCCAATATCTACTGAGAATAAGGATAAGACCAGCTACTGATTTCTATTTATGACCTAGAACCCATCCCAATAGCCAATCTCCAGATTTGTAAAAAAATCAAACAAGAAAATGCATAGAAAACACACCTACTTCTTCTATACATGAAGATTTAAAGTTAATTGTTTGAACTACCTCCAATTTCCTTTATCTCTTCTCCTACTTACAACCCTGCAACTCTTTCCAGGTGTACTTTTCACCTAGAACTATCCTTTGCCCCAAATCACGTCTTTCAAAAATTTCCTCAAAATGCAATTATTTTGGACATCTTTTTACTATTAGTTCGCTATCACTGGCTGTCTCTCAGTGTATCTTATGTAGCCAAGGATATACTAGATAGTCCCAGAAATCTAACAATTTTCTTTTTCCTTTTTTTCATGATTCATACTAAAATCCTTAAAACCAGGAGCCCTTTATTTACTTTCCAAAATACTTTCTCCCCCAATTCATCTGTAAACATAATAGCTACATATAAAACACTATTTAATCTGCCATATCATGGTGTCTTTGGAATTACCCTGAAATACGGTTTAAATATTCATATAATCTTTTAGATTCCAGGTTATGTTAAAGAAATGATAGTGAAAATTTCAGCCTGAAAAATGAAAGTTTCAGAAATTTGTAAGCAACTGAATCATAGATTAGAAAGGGTCAAGCAACATTAACAGTAGTTTTTACAATAGCTCCTGCTAAAATAGTGTTTTTAATCCCCTTTAGGCATATGCTGGGTGTCATGCAAATATGCAGCCCATAAAATGACCTTCAGACAAAAGAATGGGTGACCGGAACATCTATTAACATATTTTTTTTCATAGAGCCTTTGCCCTGTCCTGCTATCTTTTCACATAGAGAATTTCTTATTGAAATCATAGTTAAAGCCACACTTACATCTTTAAAACTGTGCTCATGCCAACCTCTCACGTTCCATGCAACACAGCCTTCAAATCTAGTCTGTAAGTAGCCTTAAATCAGCTTAAAACAACTTAGACTGAGTTTTTAGCAGCTCTCTGACATCTTCTATTTAGAAAACGTTATGATATTAGCATAATTTGTATGTAGAGTGCAGTAAATATGTACTTCCACACACAGATTTTGTGACAGCTCCAAAATGTTATTTTTCAGCACTATTCTACCCTATGATAGTTCCAGGGTTTGGAGCATAGGAAGTTTGTACATATAGTTATGTATCTAAGAGCACTTGTACCTTGGTTGATCTGTCCCCAATATGTACATTTTTGATTCCCAAATTGACCAAGTATGTGATTTCTCTGTACTGCATGTGGCTTTAAATAAAATAGTAGTCATTTGAATTTTTAGATGCTGTTTTTTTTCAAAAGATGAGAGTGTGCAATAACTGCAAAATTAAAGGTATGGTAGTATTGTAAAAAGAAGTAACTGATAAATCAAACTTGGTACATTTGAACTTTCAGGTTTTGTTCTGTTGTAAGAAAATTAAAGTGATCTTTGACATTTTTTTCCCATAGTGATTTTTTTTTCAATCTTAACTCCAATTTAAGTGTTTGCCTGGGAATATGCTTGAAGCGTTTTTGAAAAGTTTGGAATTACTCAGTGAGAGGAGTCAGTGAGGAGCTTGTGAACTGTGCAGTTTCTTCAGCAGAACACTGGAACTGCACAGAGACTGCTCTATTGCTTCTGAATTCCGCGTGAGTGGAACTCAGTTCTTCATAGACCACTGCCATCTTCTTATGTGTCTCTGTCCCTTTTGCTTGCTTCCAGGTGAACCCTTTGTGCCCTATGTGATGTGCTCATGCCTGCTCACCTAAAACCACACCTTGTTGGGTTCCTTACTATCGTAGCCTGATGTCTTGGTCCCATGTGAATTTTAAGCGCTCTATCTCAGGCACTTACAAAGTGTATATTTGGGTCATGTGCATCTTACATGGGGAAAATTATACCCCTCTTCTTGGGATACAGAGGCCCCTTGAGGAGCAGCTTCACCACACCAGGGAGGTAAAATTTGGGTACACCATGCTGAGGTACACATCACCTGTGTTCTACTCTTTTGTGGGGTGAGGCAGGAGAATCTTCTGCTGTGCACATGCTCTGGTCCTTCACCTGTTCCAGCCATTAGGCTCAATTAGCAGTCACAAAGCAGCACCGCTTTCACTCCCTGGACTGAGGAGTGGATTCCTTCCCTTTCCCCCATGGAGTGTCCCAATGCACAGCCAGATTAGTTAGGCTGAGCACTGTGAAAAGATTTTAGCTAGAGAATTCATTAGGGTCATGATCACCTCACAAAATATGCAGGAACTATTGCTGATCTTATGTACTCCCCACTCTCCTTTAGCACCACTGGACCTCTCAGTTTTAATAGTGCTCCCCTGTGACCAGCTTCACAAGAGTTCTACTCAGAGCCTCTGTGTGACTTGAGCTTTTCCCTTGTGTAGCCACCAAACTCTACGGGAGTTCCTGTGTGGTTTCGGGGTTCTTCTGGAAAAAATCTGGACTCCTGTGGACTTTTGGAAACTGGGTGGTGGACAGCAGGAATCAGGAGAGACTATACAAGGAGGGAAGCATGGGGAATGGAACAGCCATTGAGATTATGCCAGAGTTTTTGGTGAACATTTCAAAATCTGTAACACCTCCTGCAAACTTTCCAAAAGCCATCAGGACCTGCAGCACACCTTAGAAGTGTTACTGGTCATTTTGTCATATTCAATTCACTAGTGAACAACTTCCCAAATATGCCTTTCTCCATCTCAGAATAGGTCCTGTACCCTAGATCTTGCCAAGATCCACTGAAAAGCTCATTTAAAGTTTCTAGACAACTCATTTTGCAGACAAAAAAAAACTTCCAGGAGTTTTCAAAACTTTAGAATGACCTATTTTTTTCCACATCATATTTCTCAAAGATAGCTTGTTTGAAATCAGCTCCAATTTTATAAAAATATAATAGTAATAATGATCCCCTGGCCACAGACCATACATGCAGAATTTGATGCCAAAATTTTTTTACTTTAATTTGCTTTTATTTCAGCAGCTATGGAAGCCTTTTATCTGTACCCTAGCCATTGATTCTGTGCTTCCCCCTCAAAGAGAGTTGGCACTTTGCACTGCCTTCTCTCATGTTTCATGCTTTGCAATAGCATGTATACACCCATGCTTTTTAATCAGTTCTGTTCATTCTCTTCAATTTTCATTGCAGTAGCACCTGAAGTTAGAGGTAATAGATACACTTCCCCTTATCTTGTGAGGATCATGATGCTGTTTCCCTGTACACTATGCTCTTGCTTATAGGTGAGTGCTAGGTAATGTCAGTTAAGTCAACAAAATATATGTGCACAAATCAGATAAATATGTATCCACTTTGTATGAGCAAATATATATCTATGCATTCATAACAATTATTACACGAACTCAGAAGGACATTTGAAACTATGGTCCTGAAATTGTGTGCTAAGACCTATGATCCTACCAATTTAACCTCTACCAGAATCAGTCCTGCTTAGCAAATTAACTGGGAAGCGCCATATTAAACATGCTTTCTCACCTTGACAAAAAAGGCCTGCAGGAAAGTGTTTGTACACCAACATTCATACTTTCTTTTTTAACCTTTGATTTTACTATTAGTGAATTTAGTCCTTGTGAAAGCTGCTGTACTGACAGCCCTGGAAACTAAAGCCCTTGGTTTATTTATCTAATTGTTAGAGTCTGGGCTGTCAGCAATGAAAGCTTCCTCAAATGTGCCCTGCCTGCTACCCCTTGGTGATGTTTCAACCCTACCACGGCATAAAAACGCAGTTCATGTTCATTCAAACCTTGGTCCTTTTACTGAGACAGCTAACAAGGTTGTCAATTCGTGCTAACTGTGATTAGTTTTGTGATGTGGACTATTGTCCACTAGGAACTAAACCAAGCCCACCATCTGATTTTATGTAGATTGCCAAACAACTGATGGATGGTAATTGCCAAACAACTGATGGATGGTAACAAAATTTAGTCGTTACCAACCTGAGCCAGATTCAGAGTGACAATTTAGAGATGTCCATACTCTTAAGCCATCCAGTCCCTTATTAATATATATTTCTACCTCAGCATGCCAGTAACAGGAGGTCTACTTATTTATAACCACTAAAGAGTGAAGTTGCTCCTTTATTGAGAACCATAGATATGCCTCCCCTTTATTCATGCATATACTGTAAGTTTACATATCATTTTTACAAACAGAGGCAAATTCTGCTTTCCATTGCACTCGTGTATCCAAAGTAACTCTTCTGAAGGTGCTGGAGTGAGAGGTACTCCAGATACACCAGTGTATGTGCAGTCATAATTTGTCACAGTGACCTTTTCTACACGGGGAACTTTCAGCAGTTCTAGCACCACTGCTGCTCCACCAGTGCTAGCAGCGGTGGATGCGCGAGTGAACATGAGAGCCTACACTAGCGTTCCCACCATTGGTAGTGCTGGAGGAGCTGCACCAGCGCGAGACCAGCCCTGGGAGAATTGCTAGTGCCTCCGTGTAGACTTAATCAGATTCCCTGCTGTGAGCAGATTACAGTCTAAGAATTAGATTGCTTTAGAATTAGATCATATTTTTTAACTTTAGATCCTGTAATGCACCTTTCTCAGTGGACAACCAGTTAAAAACACTTTATGTTTTATGTTACTGATACTAGTTAATTTTTTTGTCAACTGTGGCAAATTCTTACTTAGAAATCAAAACACTGTTAACCAATTACCACCCGTAAAATGGGAATTCTTACAAATAATCCTACAGACATGAGGACCTTTAAAAGCAACAATGATGTCTGATTCCTAAAGCAGCTTAGGAAATGAAGCAATCAAATCCACATAAGAAAGCATCATTACAGCAGTTTCTACAAAGTGTTAATGGGACTGCTCACCCAAGCATGATTTGGCCTCATTTGTAAACTCTAAGATTTGGCATTTGGGTGAGCGGGTTAATATGTTTAGGCTTGAAATTAATCTGATCACAATTTTTTTTTATTACAGAACCAAAATCTACTTGCTCCACAATAGAAGGAATTGTTTTATTCAGTGCAAAATTATATTGTTTAGATAGCGAAGTTTCAGTTAAGAAAAATACCCATTATGAATAACAATAAAATATTTCTCTATAGAGCACTTTTTGGTGAAAATTCATTGTCTTCAGATAAAAAGTCTTTCTGTCAAACCAATCTTTTATGTAGCTAAAAATAGTTTAAAAGAATATTTTAAAATTTTGACACATTCTAAATCCAGCAATGCTCATTTTGCAGGCCAGACCCACTCCCATTGAAGTCAATGGAAGCTGAAAATTTTGGGCATGCTGTTTGATCTACTGAATTTCCACCATGTATAAAAAAATGTCTAATCAGGCACCATCCTGCAGTCCGTGAGCAGATAGAACTCTCATTGTCTCCCAGATTGTATCTGAAAGATGCAAGTGTAAGAATAAGAGTTATTGAGAAAGCACGACTCTGGATTTAGGTTTGTGTTCTATTTTATATTCACCAAGGGAAAGCACAAAAGTTTTAGACTCTGGGATCTGATCTCTGATATTTGGCTTGTCTGAGAAGTAAATGATCCTATAATTAATATTGGGGACTTCTCTCTCTCATTTCAACATGTTAATTGCATGGGTTAGTGGAAAGTTGTATTGTATTCTGTGGCATTGTATTGCAACTGCTTTTTGGCAGAAACAGATTTTGTTTGATTATTCATTCCTTTTGATTCTGTTATAGCAGGGTTGATTCTTAAATAGAGGAGTTAATAAAGCAGCTGACTTAATGTCCTTCACCAAAATGATTCACCTCTTTGAATACTAGAATAACTAAAATTATACTTTCTCCAAAACTTCAACATACAACTTTCATAGCCAAAAATGCTGCAAGCCAGTGGAGAAGAATTTGGGATCTCTTTCAGAATGCTAATTGCTGAGGCCAAGTGACATTTTCTAAGGCTGTCAAATGCAATGGAGAAACAGAATATCCCTATTGATCAAATTACTCACCAACAATGACAGCAATGATGGTGAAGAGCACAAAGGCATTCCTCACTAGGTAACTTTTAACATCATCCTTAGTTATGCTCTGCACCTTCTTTTTTGCCAGTAATGTACGTTTCCGGACTCCTTGCTGAAAGCGCTCCATCCTATTTCCAGATCTTGGATCTTCTCCGTTACTTTTAGTCATTTATATTTTGAAAAGTGATTTCTTCTTTTATAATTTACTGCTGTTAAAATCTCCCCAGAAAGACAGAAGACCTTCTTCCTTGGGAAGTGCAGGAGGAAGCTAGAAGACAAGATATATCAAATGTCACAATAAGTTAAACTTCAGAGGAATAATCAATATCTGCACATGCAGGCAAATACTCATCATATAACAATCAGACTTGGATTATTTAGATTAATTAATTGATTGCAGTATGTGGTAAATAACTGCAATGTTGGGTGGAAACCTGAGTTTAAAGTACAGATTTTGTTCAGATCTGTATTTCTCGGTCTGCAGGGAATGGGCCTGATTCTTCTTTCACACTGGTATAAATGAGGAGTAACTTCACTGCAGTCAATGGAGTTACAATAATGTAAAATGAATCTCACAGGAGAATCAGATGCTGAATATCTATAACTATTGATCAAGCCTCATTTTCATCTATTTAGCAGGCACACATTTATCTGAACAGAATCTGCCTATCCCACCTTCTAAATGAAACTTCTGATAAATAATACCTTTTTAAATCATAGTATTCAGAATACTATGTATTTCAGATGTTTTTAGATCATTTTAATGCTTTGTCCTGCATTGATTTCTCTCCTGTTATATGGCAAAACACAGCAGGAATAGTTTATCTCTTTACTTACTACTCAGGAGGTATGCCTTTGATAGTAACATTCATCTTTGAAGTGTGTAAGCTACTCTGACACATCTGTAAAACATCAGAAGATGTAACCCAGTTAGCTTGTTACTTCATGTTTGTTACAAGTTCACACTACAAGATAATGCTTTGCATTGCCTGGCAAAGCATTGATATGATTTGATAATTATCACACTACAGATTTGGCTTTAAGGTTTTTTTTAAAAGCTTTCATTAAAATAGTTGGGATATGTTCGCAAGATAATCTACTTTTTATTTCAAACACACTAATTTTTTTGACTGCTTGAAATTAATTTATTCTGTAATTAAATCTGCACAAAACTATTTTGCAAAGTGGGAATCTGCTTTTCCACAATGTTGGATAACACAACTATGCCTGCTACCTACTCCAGTATTTCTCTGGTAGGGTCACAAATTTATGAATGGATATAGCTGGCTTCAGCACTGAAATCCATTTTCAATTATATAGATCATTTATATCTTTCTGCCTTGCTACATCTATTGCCTAATTAGCTTTGCAGAAAGCATTTAGAAAGTTCAAGTTTTAGAAGAGGGATGATTGAAGGGGCTATCATGTTATTTAAAAAGGTAAAAAAATGTTTTTGATGGGATTTGGTCTTGCTTTTGGAGTTAAATATATGTTTAAAACTAGTATGCTAATATACTATTTCCCCTCCATTTTAACACATTGTAATATGTCTTTTAAAGAAGATTGTCTACACACACGCACACACACACATCTCCCATTCCCCCTTTCCTGTCTCACCTCTCTCCTTTTTTTAACAAATGTATATTTTAAATTGGAAAAAGCTATAATAGGTAATTAGTCTTTTCTTAATTGGCTGCAGAGTGGGGAAAAAATTCTTAGGCTGAGCTAAATGTATTGTGTATGGTATTTTTGATCTTGGAGGTGTGACTGCTGTGTGTGTCTCTGAAAGAGTTTTCTTCAGAAAATTAGTTTGCAGTATTTTGTAACAAGCTTATAGATTCACCCAGCCCCCTTTTCCCTCCAGGATCATTTAACACAATATCATCCCAATCTACGCTTTATAAGTAAGATTAAGATCAAGAAAGAAAAGTCAGTATACCCCCAAAGCATCATTATATCAAATGACCTAGAAAAGTATTTTACAAAGGAAGAGAATGAAAAGCGAAAAACACCAACAAAGTAAACAAACTCACCTTTTTAAATTCTGCAATGTTCCAAGCACAAAAGACAAGCAACAAGGTAAATTTCCCAGTAGGTACAATAGAGATGAAAAATTCAGTGAGCAAGAGAAGGAGAAGACTGACAATATGCATGTGCTCTGGATACACCAACTTACTATCACTGCAACTTAAGAAAAGGGGAGGAGTCTATTAATCCAACTCTGGAAAAACATAAAAAACACAACTGAAGGGGGGAAAATAGCTGAGCTTCTGGAATATTGATTAGTCTTGGCACAGTAAAAACAGGGTTGCTTTCTTTGTTTTTTCCCTTTCGACCACTTTCACGCTTTGTCAGTTCAGCTTCATTAGAAATGCAAAATCAGGACTCAGGAAGAACTGAAGAATGACACACAACACAGAAGGCTGGAAGTCTTTGTGATTAGAGATTTGAAACCAGGAGTCAGTAAAAATTAAACATAATTATATAACATTATTCCACTACCTTTTCCAAAAAAATGGTGAAATATATGAGGATGTTAGTCTACTTTAAAAAGTGTTTTAGTTTGGGGTTTCAAGGCGTTTTCAAATCCTTAATGACAGTTATTTAAGGAAACAGCTTTACATCTCTCAGGAGTAACTGGAACACTATCAAGAATAGATCAAAATATGATGAGATACAGTTCTTTGTAGTTTTCTTGTTACTCAAAAAGCAAGATGAGACTTGTCTGTAGTTCAGTAATTTAAACTCTTTTAGAGTCAACCCAGTTCAGAAAAGATTGTCTCAACAGCACAGTGTGACTAATAAAGGGAAAAGCACAAAAAATCCAGCTTTTCCTAAAAAATAAGTGGCCCTTTTTGCATTTAAAAGCTTGCACCATTGGAAGAAAAGCAGCATCTTTTACCTTTTCAGAATATGAAAAGATTTTAAATGCTGGTTGACTCACTGACAGATGCCGGATGATAAATCATGTTGTTTAAATACTAGAGGCTTACCTTTTAGCATATCTTTCATCAAATTCCTGAGCTGTGACTCCCGATTGAGATTATAGATGAAAAGTTTTAAGTATACTATGTACTAGATGCTAATATTATTATTACTATTTTGGAGGACAGGAATTTCAGTTAATAAGCTTTCTGTAAAAAGAAAAAATATAAAATGTCACAACCGTCATACAAACTAGACATAATAAGGATAAATGTGGAGAATAAATTTGATAGGATTAGAATTATTTGCCAAAAATCACACCAATGTTTCTGCTTTCTTATTTAGGGAGTAAGTCTATATTCACCATGTGTACTGTGCCTGATTTCAGCTGTTTTCTAAATAAAATGAGGAGTATCTAAAAAGATCTCTATCAAAACCAGGCAGAGTCAATGGATAATTACTGTCTACTCTGCTTAACAATGTTGCTTTTAGACACAAAGAATATTGGATTAAAGAACAACATTTGTAGTTAATTTAGGTCCAAATGCTGAGTAAAGCCTGAAGAATCTGGTACTTAGATATTTAATGCTGAGTAAAGAAAACAAACATCAAAATTGAACTCATTTTTAACTGCCAATAAATTGGATGAATGCATATGTCAGGGCTCCTTCCCCACTCTGAACTCTGGGGTACAGATGTGGGGACCCGCATGTAAGACCCCCTAAGCTTATTTTTACCGGCTTAGGTTAAAAACTTTCCCAAGGCACAAATTCCACCTTGTCCTTGAACAGTATGCTGCCACCACCAAGTGATTTAGACAAAGAATCAGGGAAAGGACCACTTGGAGTCTTATTCCCCCAAAATATTCCCCCAAGCCCTACACCCCCTTTCCTGTGGAAGTTTTGAGAATAATATCCTCACCAATTGGTACAGGTGAACACAGACCCATCCTTGGATCTTAAGAACAATGAAAAATCAATCAGGTTCTTAAAAGAAGAATTTATTTAAAAAAAGATAAAAGAATCCCCTCTGTAAAATCAGGATGGAAGATAACTTTACAGGGTAACAAAAAGATTCAAAACACATAGGATTTCCCCTCCAGGCAAAACTTTAAAGTTACAAAAACAGGGATAAACCTCCCTCTTAGCACAGGGACAATTCACAAGTTAAAACAAAAGATACTTTAACGCATTTTCTTGCTATTACTTACTATTTCTGTAATATTAGATGTATCATTTCAGTGGGAGCTGGATTACTTGCTTGGTCTCTCCCTTTGTCTCCAGGGAGAACACACACAGAGCACCAAAACAAAGCCTCCCCCCCACCGTCACAGATTTGAAAGTATCTTCTTTCCCCATTGATCCTTCTGGTCAGGTGCCAACTAAGTTATCTGAGCTTCTTAACCCTTTACAGGTAAGGAGGGATTTTATGCTACCCTTAGCTGTATATTTATGACATGCCCCTCAAATCACAGACGGTGCTGGACAGCCTGCTGCACACTGGCTGTGATTTCTTTCTGGAGCTCTAGGAGAAAACAGAATTGATAAGACACATGCACCTCTAGATACACTACTGATTATAGAAAACCTAACAGTATTTTCCACATTTCAAGGATGATTTTAACCAGTTGATTCTGGGAAACTTTCACAGGAGATTGCATCAGCCACTTCGTTAGAAGCTCCTGAAATGTGTTGTATTTCAAAATCAAAATCTTGGAGAGCTAAACTCCATCGAAGAAGTTTTTTGTTATTGTCCTTGACGGTATGAAGCCACTTCAGCGCAGCACGGTCGGTTTGCAGGTGGAAACGCCGTGCCCAAACATATGGGCGTAGCTTTTCCAAAGCGTACACAATGGCATAACATTCCTTTTTGCTGATTGACCAGTGGCTTTTCCTCTCAGACAGTTTTTTACTGAGAAACACGACAGGATGGAATTCTTGATCCGGTCCTTCCTGCATTAAAACTGCTCCCACACCACGCTCGCACGCATCTGTGGTTACTAGGAACAGTTTGTCAAAGTCTGGGGCCCTTAGCACAGTGTCAGACATGAGTGTCACTTTAAGCTGGTTGAAGGCCTTCTGACACTCTTCAGTCCACTGAACAGCATTTGGCTGTTTCTTTTTGGTTAGGTCTGTCAGTGGGGCGGCAATTTGGCTGCAGTACTGTACAAATCGCCTGTAATATCTGGCCAAGCCTAAGAAGGATTGGACCTGTTTCTTTAACTTTGGGACAGGGCACTTTTGGATAGCAGTCACCTTGGCCTGTAGGGGGTTGATAGTTCCTTGACCCACCTGGTGTCCAAGGTAAGTCACTCTGTTTAGGCCTATTTGACACTTTTTAGCCTTAACAGTTAGTCCTACCTCCCTTATGCGCTCGAAGACTTTTTGCAGATGCTCCAGGTGTTCTGCCCATGAATCAGAAAATATGGCCACATCATCAAGGTAGGTGACTGCAGATTCTCCCAATCCTGCTAGGAGACCATCTACAAGTTTTTGGAAGCTGGCGGATGCATTCCGCAGCCCGAAAGGGAGCACATTAACTTCATACAGCCCTACATGGGTGATGAAGGCTGACCTTTCCTTGGTGGGTTCATCTAGCGGTACCTGCCAGTACCCCCTTGGTTGAGTCTAAGGTAGAGATGAACTGGGCACATCCCAGTTTTTCCAATAGTTCATCTGTGCATGGCATTGGATAGTTGTCTGGGCAAGTTACAGCATTTAGCTTACGGTGGTCCATGAAAAAGCGTATCTCCCCATCTGGTTTAGGAACTAGAACTACTGGAGATGCCCATGCACTGTTAGAGGGGTGGATTACACCCATCTGTAGCATGTCCTGGATCTCCTGTTCTATAGCAGTTTTGGCTTGAGGAGATACCCAGTAAGGTTGAGCTCTAATTGGGTGAGCATTACTTGTGTCAATGGAGTGGTATGCCCGTTCGGTCCGTCCTGGGGTGGCTGAGAACATCGGCGCGAAGCTAGGGCACAGCTCCTTGATCTGCTGTCGCTGCATACGTCCAAGGGTCACAGAGAGGTTCACCTCTTCCATGCCACCGTCACTTTTCCCTTCACAGTAGACACATTCAGGCCACTCAGCGTCAGCTCCTCCCTGGGCTGTAAACTAGAAAACCTTTAATTCTCTGGAATAAAAGGGCTTTAGAGAATTAACATGGTATACCTTAGGCTTTAGGTTTGAGGTGGGGAATGCTATGAGATAGTTAACAGCTTCCAGGCGCTCTTGGACCGTGAATGGCCCTTCCCACGACGCTTCCATTTTATGGGCCTGGAGCGCCTTCAAGACCATGACCTGGTCCCCTACTTTGAAGGAACGCTCTCTGGCATGTTTATCATACCAGGCCTTTTGCTCTTCCTGAGCATCTTTTAGGTTTTCTCTAGCAAGGGCTAAAGAGGTTCGGAGGGTGTTTTGTAGGTTGTTTACAAAATTCAGAATGTTAGTTCCTGGAGAAGGTGTAAACCCCTCCCATTGCTGCTTCACCAACTGTAATGGCCCCTTAACCTCGTGGCCATACACAAGTTCAAATGGTGAAAACCCTAAACTGGGATGTGGTACAGCCCTGTAGGCAAAAAGCAACTGCTGCAACACTAGGTCCCAATCAGTGGAGTGCTCATTTACAAATTTATGTATCATAGCCCCCAAAGTTCCATTAAACTTCTCCACCAGGCCATTTGTTTGATGGTGGTAAGGGATGGCAACCAAGTGATTCACTCCATGAGCTTCCCAAAGGCTTTTCATGGTCCCTGCCAGGAAATTAGTTCCAGAATCTGTAAGGATGTCGGAGGGCCAACCTACTCTGGCAAAAATATCTGTTAATGCCTGGCACACACTTTTAGCCCTGGTATTGCTTAGAGCTACTGCTTCCGGCCATCGGGTGGCAAAATCCATGAAAGTCCGTATGTACTGCTTTCCTCTGGGTGCCTTTTTTGGAAAGGACCCAGAATATCCACAGCTACTCACTGAAAGGGAACCTCAATTATGGCGAGTGGCTGGAGAGGGGCTTTGACCTGGTCTTGGGGTTTTCCCACTCTTTGGTACACCTCACAAGACCGGACATAGGTAGAAAAGTCTTTGCCCATTCCCTCCCAGTGGAATGACCTCCCCAAATGGTCCTTGGTCCTGTTCACCCCAGCATGGCCACTAGGATGATCGTGGGCTAAGCTCAAGAGCTTTACCTGGTACTTAGTTGGAACTACCAACTGTCTTTGAGGATGCCAGTCTTCCTGGTGTCCACCAGAAAGAGTTTCCTTGTATAAAAGTCCTCTTTCTACAACAAACCTGGATCGATTAGAAGAGCTGAGAGGCAGTGGGTTGCTCCATGCTGCCGTCCAAGCTCTCTGGAGGCTTTCATCTGCTTCCTGTTCGGTCTGGAACTGTTCCCTTGATGCTGGAGACATCAGTTCCTCATTGAATTGTGGACTTGGGCTTGGTCCCTCAGGAAGCGATGCAGGTGATGGGGCTGTTTCCGTTGACTGTGAACTGCTCTCCGCTGTTGCACTATGTTGTGGTTCAGGCTCCTGCTGAGCCTCTTGCGTAGGTTTAGCTGCTGCTGGCAGGGCAGGCTCAGTGGTGTCCTCTGGTGTTAGAGTTGTAGACGGGGTTGCAAGCGCTGGATTCAGTGCTGGCAATGGTTCTGGTGCTGGTTGCTCCACCAGTTCTGGTTCTGGGACTGGCTCTGCCTGGGTCTCTGCGACTGGAACCACTACAGCTGTCGTAGACATTGGCATGGTGTCCGGTTCCACCACCTCAGTCTGGGTCTTTGGTAACACCGACTGGGCCCTTGTAGAAGGCGCAGGAATGGAGCTAGGTGTGAAGGTTTGCTTAGCCTGGCTGCAAGTGACCATTCCCACCCCCTTGGCTAGCTTCACATGGTTGGCCAAGTCTTCCCCCAGCAGCATGGGAATGGGATAATCATCATAGACTGCAAAAGTCCACATTCCTGACCAGCCCTTGTACTGGACAAGCAACTTGGCTGTAGGCAAGTCAAAAGAGTTTGACTTGAAGGGTTGAATCGTCACTTGGACCTCTGGGTTGATTAAGCTGGGATCCACTAAGGATTGGTGGATAGCCAACACTTGTGCTCCAGTGTCCCTCCATGCGATAACTTTCTTCCCGCCCACACTCACAGTTTCCGTTCGGTCTGAGGGTATGTGGGAGGCATCTGGGCCTGAGGACCTTTGGTGTGACTCTGGTGTAATGAACTGCAGTTTGTTGGGGTTCTTGCAGCAGTTGGCCTTCAGATGCCCCAGCTCATTACATTTAAAACATCGCCAAGCTGACTGGTCACTGGGGCGAGGTGGGTTGCTGGAGATGGGTGTGGTGGGAGGATAAGGTGTTTGGGGTTTTCCTTGGGATGTAGGTGGGGCCTTGGGCTGCCCCCGGTGGTAGGGTGTTGTCTCGGGTTGCCTCTTCTGATATCCGCTCCAACTGCTACTAATTTTTTTCTTTTCCTCCACCTCCACCCATTTGGTTCCAATCTCCCCCATCTTGATTACAATTTTGGGCTTCCCATCTAGGATGTATCTTTCTATTTCCTCAGGAACACCCTCTAAGAACGGCTCCATTTGCATTAGGAAAGGCAGATCTTCCGGAGATTTAACGCTTGCTCCTGATATCCAGGCATCCCAATTTTTCACAATGTGGTAGGCGTGTCGGGAAAGTGCCACATCCGGTTTCCACTTTAGGGCTCTGAACCGCGGACAGGAATGCTCAGGTGTTAGCCCCATTCTGATTCTGGCTTTTTTTTCAAGAGTTCATAACTATTCATGTGTTCCTTAGGCATTTCAGCCGCCACCTCTGCTAAGGGTCCACTGAGCTGCGGCCTCAGCTCCACTATATATATATATATATATATATATATATATGGTCTGTAGAGATGCTGTACCCAAGGCAGGCCCTTTCAACATTTTCTAAGAAGGCCTCTGTATCATTGCCTACCTTGTAGGTGGGGAACTTTCTGGGTTGGGAAGCGGTACCTGGAGAAGGATTGCTAGGATTGTCTAGTATATTCTGCTTAGCCCTTGCCATCTCTAACTCCAGTTCATGCTTCCTCTCTCTTTCTTTATCCTCCAGGGCTCTCTTGTGGACAGCTTCTTCTGCCTCCACCCTGGCTTTTTCTGCCTCCATCTCCAAGCGCCTTAAGGCCATCTGTCTATCATGTTCTTTTTGTCTCTCTTCAGCTTCGAATCTGGCTAATTCTAATTTCTTTTGGACATCACTGTCAGTCATTCTAGCCTTTCTGTGTTTTTAATAAAAAGAACAGGAGTACTTGTGGCACCTTAGTGACTAACAAATTTATTAGAGCATAAGCTTTCGTGGGCTACAGCCCACTTCATCGGATGCATAGAATGGAACATATAGTAAGATATATATTTATATATATATACACATACAGATAAGTTGGAAGTTACCATACAAACTGTGAGAGGCTAATGAGCTATTATCAGCAGGAGAAAAAAACTTTTGTAGTGATAATCAAGATGGCCCATTTAGACAGTTGACAAGAAGGTGTGAGGATACTTAACTTAAGGAAATAGAGTCAATATGTGTAATGACCCAGCCACTCCCAGTCTCTATTCAAACCCAAGTTAATGGTATCTAGTTTGCATATTAATTCAAGCTCAGCAGTTTCTCCTTGGAGTCTGTTTTTGAAGCTTTTCCGTTGCAAAATTGCCACCCTTAAATCTTTGACTGAGTGGGAGAGAGGTTGAAGTGTTCTCCTACCGGTTTTTGAATGTTATGATTCCTGATGTCAGATTTGTGTCCATTTATTCTTTTGCGTAGAGACTGTCCAATGTGATATATGCCATCATGTGCCAGCAATGCCCCTCTGCTATGTACATTGGCCAGTATATACTGGTGATTTGCAAGTATATCTTCATTTAACTACTTGTAGATATTAGGCCTCAGACAACTTTAGAAATGTGGGTAAGTATCATTATGCCCTACTGTGCTGGTGGAGAAACTGAGGTGCAGAGAGTTTACATGACCTGCCCAAGGTGACATAGTGAGTAAATGGCAGAACTAAGAGACAGATGAAGATTAATGGCAATCATATGTCAGGTTATTTTAGAGCTCCACTTCTGACATGCAGTAGACATGCCTGCATCTGTCTGTGGCTTGTGCCAGGTACATGTTTGTACAGGTATGCTGTCACATCAGGAAAAAGAATGTGTGGCCATTGCCATTCCCTGCAGGAGTGGTTTCAAACCCAGTCCTGTGCTTATTACTTAGCTGTATGTGATAAAGGGAAATCCAATATTTTCCTCTATGCTGCACAGTTATAAATAACAAATTACAATTTGTAGCATTTTGATGGATGTTTATCAACACCAGTGCAAAATTACATTATCAAACTGCGTCTCCTTTCACCAAATGTATGGATGTGTTTGAAATCCAGCATTTCTTCTTTCATTCAAATTATCATGCAGGGCTAGATTGTGCCCTGCTAGTCAATGTAAGGGAGCAAGGATCCTTTAAGATACTGCAGCATGTTCCTGTTATGCTATAGTCTGTTCTATGAGCCAGTGTGAAATGGGGGGACAGGGCCCTCGTTTAGTTCTAATCTGAACAATTTTCTTTGCAAAATAAAAGGCAGTTTCCTTCCAATAGAAGGTACTCTAATGAGCTTCGGTGAGAGATAGCATGGATTCAGCAGTTTATGGAGTACATAGAATAACTCTGGTGCTCAAGATTTCGCAGATGCTGTGAGGAGGCAAAGAACCTCTTCTTTGCTCAGCCATGGCAAAAGACCTTCTTGTCATAACTGGTCATCAATGTGAAACCTCCTCTACTGGCAACTTCAGCCATCTATTTTCACTTCATCTGTTGCAAATAGTCAGTAAGCCAATGTGATTTATGATGGGGAAGTTGTGGAAGAGAATGCCAAGGGGCCATTCTATTGATGATGGAGTATAAAAGATTATTATAAAATCCTACTGAGCCACAAGAAGTGTGATGTTTTGGAAGCACATCTTCTCTGAGATTAGGCAAAACAGTTGCTATCTGATCTGCAGGACTCATATTTTCAGTGATTTATATCTAAATTTGTATTGGTTTTCAAATTACAGTGGTGGCCGTTCCCCTGCATTACTGTGTTTCTGCTGACTGTAGCCAGCAGACAAATCCTCTGATTTTGTTTTTACTTCTTTTCTCTAAAAGCCATTTCATTTTAATTAGAGAACATTTAAAAGTTTTTTTGCCATGAATATAAGTTGTAACTTTATGCTGAGATTTCTGACAGCTTTAGATCTACAACTGCAATGTTCCGCTTTGCCCTGCAATAGTTCTCAGTAGAGAAATGTGAACCTCCGATATCGCCATTCAACATCATAGATTGACTGGACCCTCACATATATTGTATGCATGACTATAGCTGAACAGGCAACCTTGTTTCCTTTAAATATAAGGAGACAGATCACCGCCCTCTAGGACAGAGGTGGGCACACTATGGCCTGTGGGCCATATCTGACCCACAGGACCCTCCTGCCCGGCCCCTGAGCTCCTGGCTAGGGAGGCTAGCCCCTGACCTCTCCCCTGCTCTTCCCCCTTCTCCGCAGCCACAGCTCATTGCACCGCTGGCGCAGTGCTCTGGGCGGCGGGGCTGCAAAGCTGCGAGCTCCTGGGGCAGTGCAGCTGCACAGCCCGGCCTGACCCGGTGCTCTGTGCTGTGCAGTGCGGCTGCCTCTCCTGGTACAGCCGCGTCGCCAGCCACCAGTGCTCCAGGCAGCGCGGTAAGGGGGCAGGGGGCGGGGGGGGGGAGGTTGTTTAGAGGGCAGGGGAGTTCGGGGTGGTGATCAGGGGGCGGGGGTGTGGATGGGGTCAGGGGGCAGGAAACAGGGGGGTTGAATGGGGGCAGGGGTTCTGGGGGCGGTCAGGGAGAAGGTGTGGTTAGATGGGGCAGGGGCCCTGGGGGGGCAGTCAGGAAGGGGGGGGGAGTTGGATGGAGCGGCGGGGGGCAGTCAGGGGCGGGGGTTTCGGGGGGCAGTCAGGGGACAGGGAGCAGAGTCGGGGGGATGGATGGGGCAGGGTTCCTGTGGGGTGGCTGTCAGGGAACATGGGGGGGTTGGATGGGGCAGGAGTCCCGGAGGGGGCCGTCAGGGGGTGAGAAGCAGGGGGTCAGGGGCCAGGCCATGCCTGGCTGTTTGGGGAGGCACAGCCACCCCTAACCGGCCCTCCATACAATTTCTGAAACCCGATGCGGCCCTCAGGCCAAAAAGTTTGCCCACCCCTGCCCTAGGATATGTGGGAGGAAAATGTAGTGGATTTATGCAAGTAGAGAATGCAACTTGGGGCATTCCCCACCCCCAAGCATTACATCAAGGGTATGTATGTGTGTGTGTATACACAATGTACAATGAGGTAGTTTGCCCCATAGAACAAGCTAGGGGTTTGGCCTCCATGTATCAGGGATCTACTGGAGGACTCTACAATGGCTTTTGGAGATTTTGGTTCCAAGATGCCTTGCAGTGTCTCCATCACAGCTTCTGGCAACATTCTGCCTCTTAGTGGGGTTCCAAAGCAACTTCAGGACTAATAATGGAAAGAGGTGTGGGGGGACTGCACTGCAGCCAGAATCCTGCAGTCTCCTCTCTGTCATGTCACTTAATCCCCATTCTGTTTTCCCTTCCCTCTTTTTTTAAGCTTCTCACCAATCAATTCTAACTTTAACCAGTTTGTGAATTAACGGAACTACTGAGAGTCCCCAAGAAAAGTTCTGCCTGGGAAACTGCAGTGCCAGCTGTACCCTTCGAGGTCAGTGCTGGCCAAGGTGGCAAGCGAACAGAGCCCTGGTTCCACTCCTGCCCCTTCCAGAGAGACCAGTGCTATTGGTGGAGCCAGCAGTGCTCACTACATGTGTTCCTTTGCTACCTCATAGCAGGCCTCAGTGCAAAGGCCCAAGGCTTCTCACTCCCTTTACTGGGGGTGAGAATACCTGCTTGAGGCTGTGCTAACTTCTCTGCAGATTCCACACAGGATTAGTAGGGGACAATGTGAATTTCCTGGATCCTGCTGCTCACTCTCCCACCTTGAGTATCCTCCCACCCATGGGATACAGATGCTGTGGAGATGGTGGATGACTCTCTTCCAGGAACAGAAATATCACCGGGGCATGATCTGGCTCATACAATGATCATGGTCACTCTGGATCCTTCTCTCTTGCTCTTCCCCTCTGTTTTCTAGACATTCTGCCCCCATGAAAGCAGTACAGACAAACGAGAAGCATGATTAAAGGAAATTATTATTTCTAAAATGGATTCATTCCAACAGCATCTCTGTATGAAGCCCATATTGTGTCCACACTCTCATTTATGCATCTGCATTTTACCTATAATGAAATTACTGTATCTAAACTAAATGAATTCTGGGTAGTTTTTACATTAGCAAATAAAATACAAATACAAAGAACACCACTCATTTAAATGAAGCTCAATTAAGGAAACTCATTTATGTGGAGCATTATGTTAATGTGAAATTTTTTATACATGTTTACTGTTATAGAATCATAATTATAGCAATCAAGACCACATAGAAATCTTTTCAAAAAATAATTATAATTTAAAACACACAGCTCAAAGTGCTGTTATAATAACGACTATTATAGCAACTGTTTAGCATTTGGACTTTTTTTTGGCAGGAGTGCTATGCATTGTTTATTGTGAAAAAGAAACAAGCTTTGAGAAAATATGCAAATTTTTTAGCAAGGGGCAAATGCAGTTTCGAGTTTAGAAAACAGAATGGCAAAAAGTCTTTTGTGTTACTGTCTCTGTATATAATCAATCCATAACGACTGAGATGATTTCAAGTCATTATGTTCTGCTCGTTGGTCTTTGTTTCATATAACACAGGAGAGAACTCAAAATGCCATTCTGCTTCAGAGTATCCTTGGCATCTGCCATTCATGCTATGTAGTAGTCATCCTTTTTTTTTTCTCTCTGAAAGCCTGTCCTCTGCTGGGGCCTGATCCAGTGCCCATGGAAGACAGTGAGAGTCTGTTCATTGATTTAAAAGGGCATTGGGTCAAGCCTTTACTGCCCACTACCCTTTCTCAATCTCAAAAGATGGTCAGAAGCCAGCCTTCAGACACTATATGAAAATTAGGCTGGTAGAAGAGCTACACAGCACAATGGCCAACTCTTCAGTGGAGAGCTGACATGTCATGACATTACGTGAAATGTGGTTTCAGCTTGCTCAGTTGGGTGGCACTAGGTTCTTTCTTTCAATACTCATGTCAAGTGTCAGAGGTGACGTGAGTATTCATGGAACAGACAAGATGTATTTTAGAAAAATTACAGATCTTTAAAGTGTTGTATATTTAAACTTTTGCTTAGAGGGCAAGCATATCAGCAACTGTGATTTTGCTTCAAACCCCAAACCCCAAATCAAACCCCAAACAGTACCCTGTCCCACCCAAAAATTTACTATGTAGTAATATCAAATTATTTTTATTTAATTCATAAATGGTTTCCATATGCATTTGTGCTGACATACAACCTTTATCACAGTTGCTCTGAAGTTGTATACAAGTTTGCACAGAGCAAAAACTTAAAGGATCAAGGCCTGGATGTTTGTCTCACATTTTTATTCTCATTTCTCATGTAGGCCTTAAATTGTACTAGTTGAATCTATCAGAAACTTGCATAATCTGCTTGGTGAGCAGCAAGGATGATTTTCTTCTAAAGCACATCCCAAGTCCAAGTCTAATAGTTTCTGTAGGTAACTACAGAATGGCTTTAAAAATAAATAATAAAGTTTTGATCTGATCTTTCTGTAAGCTGAAAAAAAAAGCCATATAAAATATTTATAAACTTCAAAAAGATCCTTAATACATTGAGTGGTGTCTGATACTCAAAATATGTGGTGGGGTTATAGTGCCGAATGCTGCTCCTCCCCTATTTGTGTAGGGTGATCAGATTTTCAATGTGGAAAACCCCTTCCTGCTCCTAAATTAGCCACCCTTTTCCCTTATCTAAATGCCCACTGTATTGCTTTCATTTTTCCACTTGCTCATGTTCCCTCATTTACATCTGTTCTGCATTTCACTCACCCTCTCTCCCACACAGTTGTCCAGTCACTCATATGTGTACACACTTATCTGCTCTCTCACCCGTTCAACCATTCCGTCCTTCTTGCTGCCGCTCTCACTTCTGTTGCTTTCCCTCTCGCAAGTAGGTCTCTCACACTTCCTCCTATGCTCCCTTCCTCGGTGGAGCCACAACTCTTCACTTCCTCCTGTCAGCCTGGTACAGTGATCTCCAGCACCCATTGACTATCGCTCTGTCTCCACCTCCTTGTTTCCCCATTATTTTCTCTTAGCTCCATTTTTAGGGGGACAGACCTCACTCTCACTGAAATGCGATGAGAGTTTTACCATTGACTTCAATAGGAGATTTCAGGGTTTTTAACCTGTTCTCCAATGATCTTTTCTCATTCTTGCTCCTTGATCCCTGACTCCCAGTTATACCTTATTTTGAGCTCCTTCTGGATGTATCCTTTGTCCAGAGATGCTGGAACAATTTATCAAGTGGGGGTGCTGCGAGCCACTGAACCAAACTGTAAACCCTGTATATAATGGAAACCACTTCAAATCACGGCGTGCAGCAGCACCCTCAGCATCCCCAGTTACAACACCTGTGCCTTTGTCCTTCTGGTTTTTATTCCTTCATTTTTCCCCTCCTGCTCTATGTCTCCATGGCTCTGTCCCTTTTCCTTTCTCTTTCCCTGGCATCCTCTATTCTCTGTCTTTAAAGCCTCCCCCTTTCTCTCTCTCTTCTCTGTCCTCTCTTTTACCCTCTACACTGGTGTCTACAAATTCCAGACTAAGGCAGGGAGAAGAGAAGGGCTGGAGCAGTACTGGGCCAGAGAGGCCCTGCCGCTCAGGCAGTGTTGAGCATGCTCCTGGGAGAAGACTAGCGTAAAGGGGGCTTCAGCAGCCCCAGAGGCAGAAAGAGGCCATTTCCTGGAGGAGAATTTCTCTGCAGCAAGAGAAGAGGATGCTTCCACTGAGAGGATCTGACTGTGACTCTCCCCTCCACCCCCCACAAACCAGATGCTCTCCAAGAGGAAGGGAAAACTACGGGCAAGGGCTTGACAAGGCTGCAGATGTTGGCCCTAGACTGTGGGCTTTGGAAGTAGACTCTCAGGTCATGTCTACACTTACAAGATTACTGCGGTACAGCTGTACTGATACACTTTTGCTGGCAAAACTTGTTGCTCAGGGGAAAGTTTTTTCACACCCCGAACGACAAAAGTTTTGCTGACATAAGTGCAGTGTAGACATGGCCTAAGTCTGCTGTGACCATACCCTAAGCTGAGATGCAGTTATAGTAGGAAGTGGCCGTGGGGAAGGTGACCAAGTGGACTGGCCAAATTTTGGCCAGTGCACACTGCTTCAGTTTCAGGGCCATGGGCTGGAACCTGGTGGAGAGGGAGAGCTCAGGTCCCTCTGCCCACCCTGGGGTTATGCCTCTGGCCCCAAGGAAGGGTTACCATCAAAGAGGCCACTGTAGCTAAGGCCTCATCCAGAGGGCAGGGACACCTTGAACTAACAGAGAGGCTGGAGTTGGAGGCGTAGGCCAATAGGTCTGCTGAGCACCCAAAGTACCCCGCTACAGACTGATAGGACTGGAGTCAGAGCCCCAGACAGTAGGACTGCTGGCTGACTAAACCACCCTGCGACAAACTGATAGACTGGAATCAGAGGCCCAGATCACTAGGCCTGCTGACAGAACAAACCATCCCACAACACCCATTCTCCCCAGGATCTGGATATAAAGTTGAAAGTTCTACTCATGCTGAGCTATGGGCATTGAGTCCTTGCCGGTCTATTCCTACTGCCTCTTGTATCACTTAGCTGCAGCCAGCAACAGATGTGACTGACTCCCTCTGACACACAGACCAGCGGAGAAGCTGCCATTGGTTATGCTTCTGTGTGAAGCACATAGAGCAGCATAATGGGAATAGTGGAGGTAGGTGGAAATCTCCTAGGATGATCAAACATGCCTAGAATATATTGAAACTGAAACAATTTCCCATTTTCAGTAAACTAGCAAGGGACACAAGGTCTGGCCCTCAAAGCAGGGATGTCCCATTAACCTACAAATGGAGTGTAAAAAACTCATTGTTTTAATTAGTTTGTTTAACTCAAATGACCTCAAGAGCAAACAACCAGATACCTTGCAAAACTAAACTTTAAAGGCTGATATAAGGCCAAACAAGTGAATTCATTTAAAATGCCACTTTATACAAAATCTTTCACATAACTCCACAAACTGCCTGTATTTCTTCCAGTTATGCCTACCACCTACCGTTAACTTCAAAACAGTGATGTATTAGGTGTCTTACTTAGCTGCTCTGTGAATGGGCCCCATTCAGTATTGCTCCTGACTCATTCTGCATGCAGGCAGAGCTCCCACTGAAGACAATGGGAGTTCAACACTCCTGACCCACTCTTTACTCAGGCAGAACTCCCATTGTCTTCACTGGGAGCTTTACTTGCAAAAGGAGTGAGTCAGAAGTGCTGAATACGGGCCTGAGTCAGCTGTGTCTTGATTTCCATTTCCTGATGATGATTCATTTAGCCTCTAAAATCACTATAAAAACCCTTTTTGTGCTGTTAACTCGCACTTCCAATTCATTCCATAATCTTGAAACACATCATCTAGTGTGTAATGTGATTAAGACATGATCCCATAAGGTGGCTGGATTCTTCCTGAGAAGTGTTGGATGCTCTCAGCTCCCAGTAACTCCAGTGCAAACTGAGACCACTCAACACATTGCAGGCTCAGGTCCCTAATAAATTATTACAGATAGAACTCCAACAATTCCAAAACTCATGGTAGGAGAATAAAATGAGAGCTGTATACCATGAATTTATTAATATCATCAGCATTGTTCATGTTGCCTTCAAACAGCTTTAAAAAAGATTCTTGGGGCTTCGTATCACTATGAGCTGTTAAAGTTGTAAAATTTGTAAAATATGTAAAATTTTAATGAAAAACTGAAAAAATTACTATTTATAATAACATATTTAGAAAAATTGAAGTTAGACTATTATCTGTACATTTATTTAAACTATCTTCAGTCATTATGCCACCTGTGCAGGCCCGCTGACAGGAATTCCAGGCCCCAGGGCAGAACAGGCAATGGGCCCCCTAGAAAGGGATGACTGAGGTTTGTGACACTACTTTTTATCCTGTTGATAACACATTAGAACCCAATATACGGAAGTTGTGGCGTTGCTTGATGTAGTTAATTTTTTTTTCCAGTTACAGCACCAGTATTAAACAAATTGTGAGCCTACATATAAGATGTAGAATTTGTTATTTTGAATTGCATATTTAAATTAAATAAATACATTATAGAATGAAATTGGAGTGAGTCCAGCAGAGGGCAACGAAAATTATTAGGGGGCTGGGGCACATGACTTATGAGGAGAGGCTGAGGGAACTGGGCTTATTTAGTCTGCAGAAGAGAAGAATGAGGTGGGATTTGATAGCAGCCTTCAGCTACCTGGTATGAAACTAATTCTTTATAGGATATGAAGGATCACATACATTACATATGCTATGGAAGAGGAAGTTGAAATAAAACATACAACACAAATGTTCATTGCTAGGAAAAATATTGGACTTTATGTGATCTTGAGAGGAAAAGTCATTTGTATGGATGTGCTGAATGTGAGGCTTTGTATCTTTGGACAGAGACCAATCTTATTGATAGCGATATACTGAACTGCCTGAAAACATCATAGACAAAGATGCCTTCCTGAATATTGCTAGATATTTTTTTAAGATACAAATATGTGAAGTGACAATGGCATGCACTGAATTTGTGCGTGTGTGCGGTGCTACGCCTGTGCTGGCTGGCGCCCAGTGAGCTGCCAGCTGCGCTGCTGGGCATGCTCTTCCGGCATGGTCAGGGCTTCCACATGCTTGCCTGGCTGCCTTTGCCACCGGTGGTACCACCCCGCGCATGCCTAGGAGCCCTGCGGCCCACCTGGGTGATTTAAAAGAGCCACTGTTACCAACCCACACACGCCTAGGAGTCCTGCAGCCCACTCGGGCGATTTAAAAGAGCCTGGGCCCTTTAAATCACCCGGGCCCCTGGGTAATTGCCCCCTTTGCTCCCCCCGTCAGCAGGCCTGCATCTGTGTACAGAATGAAGGTAGAATATGGCTCAGTTTCTGGTAAAATGTTAGTCTGTTCTTTTCCACTTCCCCAGTCTTTTGCTGATTCATACACACAGGGCCTGATCTTTTCCTGCCCTGAACCCTTTGTAGTCATTCGCACTAGTGTAAAGTGTAGAATGCTGATATTCTAATCTGGTAGTGTTTTACACCCACTCTGCACTGGTGTATAATGACTACACAAGATACAGAGCAATGCTGAATTGGGCCCATAATCCTGAATAACGGTAGTGAATATTCTACATGTAAATGGAGTTACGTTTGTACTCGCACATATGCTGTGCACTACAGAACAAACCACCAAACAACTATGAATCATTCAATTTTATTTTAGTTTACGTGTATTAATAGAAATATATGGCCACTTTTATTGTGGCACAGTACTGTTAAGTGGAATTCAATTCCAGTGAAGGGCACCAAAAGTCTTGCGTTGCTTTAACCTAAATCAGTACACCGTTGTGGGGTATAGGGTAAAACTCTGTGGCTATGAGCTATCATTGAAAAGTGGAAGGGAAATAGCCTTTTGTTTGTGGTTGTTTATTGCCCAGCATGTGGAGTTGTAATCAGTAGTCCATTCCATGACTGCTTAGTTGAGGATGGGCATGAAGGAGACCCCATGGAGTGACAGTAGACAGTACAGGCCATGCTTAACTCATATGGGAGCTGTAAAACCAGAAAGAACTATAGAATCTGTGTCCAGAAGCATCAATAAAGACTCCCACTTTATAGTCATTCCATTGATTTCAATGAGAGCTGGATCAGGGCCTTTGATATTAGTTGGTCATTAAATATAATCTGATAAGAGATTGGAGTGTAACCACTTTTTTCCTGTGATACATCATGCACCAACAAAAAAAAAAAAAAAAAGAGGTTGGAAAATTGTATCTAGCCTCAGACAACAGAAAAGAACTATGAGTTGATGGACCAGGCCTGTCTGTCCCCTTGGCAGATTGACCAGAGAGTGGCTGTCTGGCTTTGGTGATTAAAGCATAGAAATCATCTGGAAGCTGAAAGAGTTAAATTTGTGGTGATGGAGACCATATAACTGGACCGAAGCCAAAATGAATATAAAATATTTTCTAGTAGAAGCAAGTAAGAAGGTTTTTTTCCTCGGCACAGGTGAAATTTACTGAACCGTTTCCTGCTGAACTGACACTTGATGTAAGTAACAGTTTCTGCCATTGCACTTTTCAGAAGTATGGAGTAGGTTCCAACCTTCAAATTTTCCGTTTTAGTGTGGCTACAAAGCTTACAATAATAAAGCCTTGCTATTTGAAGACCTTTTCAGCTTCCCCTTGATTTTTTTTTAATTACTAAACTATTTTCCCAGAGGAGGTCTGCTACTCTGGTCTTCCAAGCAGTGTTAGAACAATTCACTGTTCTATTCAGTTTCTATCTGAGTGCTCAAGATAAGAGCTCTGAGAAGGGAAGATATTCACTTACCGCAGTAAGGTATTGGAACATTATAATAACCTCTCCCACAGTTCCAAGATCTCGGCGCTATTCACTTCATACAGGCATCTTTAACACAGTACAATAAAGGGACATTCAAAATCTCCATGCATTACTTCCCACTGAGAGCCCAGAGCTCAGGATGCGCAGCGGTCTTCAAAAAGTAAGAGCAATTCTATTATAATCTTCTGTTTTTTATAAAAAGAAAAGGAGTACTTGTGGCACCTTAGAGACTAACCAATTTATTTGAGCATGAGCTTTCGTGAGCTACAGCTCACTTCATCAGATGTTTACCGTGGAAACTGCAGCAGACTTTATATACACACAGAAATCATGAAACAATACCTCCTCCCACCCCACTGTCCTGCTGGTAATAGCTTATCTAAAGTGATCAACAGGTGGGCCATTTCCAGCACAAATCCAGGTTTTCTCACCCTCCACCCCCCCACACAAATTCACTCTCCTGCTGGTGCTAGCCCATCCAAAGTGACAACTCTTTACATAATCAAGTCGGGCTATTTCCTGCATAGATCAAGGTTTTCTCACATCCCCCCCACCCCCATACACACACAAACTCACTCTCCTGCTGGTAATAGCTCATCTAAACTGACCATTCTCCAGGTTTAAATCCAAGTTAAACCAGAACATCTGGGGGGGGGGGGTAGGAAAAAACAAGAGGAAACAGGCTACCTTGCATAATGACTTAGCCACTCCCAGTCTCTATTTAAGCCTAAATTAATAGTATCCAATTTGCAAATGAATTCCAATTCAGCAGTTTCTCGCTGGAGTCTGGATTTGAAGTTTTTTTGTTTTAAGATAGCGACCTTCATGTCTGTGATTGCGTGACCAGAGAGATTGAAGTGTTCTCCGACTGGTTTATGAATGTTATAATTCTTGACATCTGATTTGTGTCCATTTATTCTTTTACGTAGAGACTGTCCAGTTTGACCAATGTACATGGCAGAGGGGCATTGCTGGCACATGATGGCATAGATCACATTGGTGGATGTGCAGGTGAACGAGCCTCTGATAGTGTGGCTGATGTTATTAGGCCCTGTGATGGTGTCCCCTGAATAGATATGTGGGCACAATTGGCAACGGGCTTTGTTGCAAGGATAAGTTCCTGGGTTAGTGGTTCTGTTGTGTGGTATGTGGTTGTTGGTGAATATTTGCTTCAGGTTGCGGGGCTGTCTGTAGGCAAGGACTGGCCTGTCTCCCAAGACTTGTGAGAGTGTTGGGTCATCCTTTAGGATAGGTTGTAGATCCTTAATAATGCGTTGGAGGGGTTTTAGTTGGGGGCTGAAGGTGACGGCTAGTGGCGTTCTGTTATTTTCTTTGTTAGGCCTGTCCTGTAGTAGGTAACTTCTGGGAACTCTTCTGGCTCTATCAATCTGTTTCTTTACTTCTGCAGGTGGGTATTGTAGTTGTAAGAAAGCTTGACAGAGATCTTGTAGGTGTTTGTCTCTGTCTGAGGGGTTGGAGCAAATGCGGTTGTATCGCAGAGCTTGGCTGTAGACGATGGATCGTGTGGTGTGGTCAGGGTGAAAGCTGGAGGCATGCAGGTAGGAATAGCGGTCAGTAGGTTTACGGTATAGGGTGGTGTTTATGTGGCCATTGTTTATTAGCACTGTAGTGTCCAGGAAGTGGATCTCTTGTGTGGACTGGACCAGGCTGAGGTTGGTGGTGGGATGGAAATTGTTGAAATCATGGTGGAATTCCTCAAGGGCTTCTTTTCCATGGGTCCAGATGATGAAGATGTCATCAATATAGCGCAAGTAGAGTAGGGGCTTTAGGGGACGAGAGCTGAGGAAGCGTTGTTCTAAATCAGCCATAAAAATGTTGGCATGCTGTGGGGCCATGCGGGTACCCATAGCAGTGCCGCTGATCTGAAGGTATACATTGTCCCCAAATGTGAAATAGTTATGGGTAAGGACAAAGTCACAAAGTTCAGCCACCAGGTTAGCCGTGACATTATCGGGGATAGTGTTCTTGACGGCTTGTAGTCCATCTTTGTGTGGAATGTTGGTGTAGAGGGCTTCTACATCCATAGTAGCCAGGATGGTGTTATCAGGAAGATCACCGATGGATTGAAGTTTCCTCAGGAAGTCAGTGGTGTCTCGAAGGTAGCTGGGAGTGCTGGTAGCGTAGGGCCTGAGGAGGGAGTCTACATAGCCAGACAATCCTGCTGTCAGGGTGCCAATGCCTGAGATGATGGGGCGCCCAGGATTTCCAGGTTTATGGATCTTGGGTAGTAGATAGAATATCCCAGGTCGGGGTTCCAGGGGTGTGTCTGTGCGGATTTGATCTTGTGCTTTTTCAGGAAGTTTCTTGAGCAAATGCTGTAGTTGCTTTTGGTAACTCTCAGTGGGATCATAGGGTAATGGCTTGTAGAAACTCGTGTTGGAGAGCTGCCGAGCAGCCTCTTGTTCATATTCCGACCTATTCATGATGACAACAGCACCTCTTTTGTCAGCCTTTTTGATTATGATGTCAGAGTTGTTTCTGAGGCTGTGGATGGCATTGCGTTCCGCATGGCTGAGGTTATGGGGCAAGTGATGCTGCTTTTCCACAATTTCAGCCCGTGCACGTCGGCGGAAGCACTCTATGTAGAAGTCCAGTCTGCTGTTTCGACCTTCAGGAGGAGTCCATCTAGAATCCCTCTTTCTGTAGTGTTGGCAGGGAGACCTCTGTGGATTAGTATGTTGTTCAGAGGTATTTTGGAAATATTCCTTGAGACGGAGACGTCGAAAATAGGATTCTAGGTCACCACAGAACTGTATCATGTTCGTGGGGGTGGAGGGGCAGAAGGAGAGGCCCCGAGATAGAACAGCTGCTTCTGCTGGGCTGAGAGTATAGTTGGATAGGTTAACAATATTGCTAGGTGGGGTGAGGGAACCATTGCTGTGGCCCCTTGTAGCATGTAGTAGTTTAGAAAGTTTAGTGTCTTTTTTCTTTTGTAGAGAAGCAAAGTGTGCGTTGTAAATGGCTTGTCTAGTTTTAGTAAAATCCAGCCACGAGGAAGTTTGTGTGGAAGGTTGGTTCTTTATGAGAGTATCCATTTTTGAGAGCTCATTCTTAATCTTTCCCTGTTTGCTGTAGAGGATCTTGATCAGGTGATTCCGCAGTTTCTTTGAGAGCGTGAGGCACAAGCTGTCAGCATAGTCTGTGTGGTATGTAGATTGTAATGGATTTTTGACCTTCAGTCCTTTTGGTACGATGTCCATCTGTTTGCATTTGGAAAGGAAGATGATGTCTGTCTGTCGGCACTGCTATGGGTACCCGCATGGCCCCACAGTATGCCAACATTTTTATGGCTGATTTAGAACAACGCTTCCTCAGCTCTCGTCCCCTAAAGCCCCTACTCTACTTGCGCTATATTGATGACATCTTCATCATCTGGACCCATGGAAAAGAAGCCCTTGAGGAATTCCACCATGATTTCAACAATTTCCATCCCACCACCAACCTCAGCCTGGTCCAGTCCACACAAGAGATCCACTTCCTGGACACTACAGTGCTAATAAACAATGGCCACATAAACACCACCCTATACCGTAAACCTACTGACCGCTATTCCTACCTGCATGCCTCCAGCTTTCACCCTGACCACACCACACGATCCATCGTCTACAGCCAAGCTCTGCGATACAACCGCATTTGCTCCAACCCCTCAGACAGAGACAAACACCTACAAGATCTCTGTCAAGCTTTCTTACAACTACAATACCCACCTGCAGAAGTAAAGAAACAGATTGATAGAGCCAGAAGAGTTCCCAGAAGTTACCTACTACAGGACAGGCCTAACAAAGAAAATAACAGAACGCCACTAGCCGTCACCTTCAGCCCCCAACTAAAACCCCTCCAACGCATTATTAAGGATCTACAACCTATCCTAAAGGATGACCCAACACTCTCACAAGTCTTGGGAGACAGGCCAGTCCTTGCCTACAGACAGCCCCGCAACCTGAAGCAAATACTCACCAACAACCACATACCACACAACAGAACCACTAACCCAGGAACTTATCCTTGCAACAAAGCCCGTTGCCAATTGTGCCCACATATCTATTCAGGGGACACCATCACAGGGCCTAATAACATCAGCCACACTATCAGAGGCTCGTTCACCTGCACATCCACCAATGTGATCTATGCCATCATGTGCCAGCAATGCCCCTCTGCCATGTACATTGGTCAAACTGGACAGTCTCTACGTAAAAGAATAAATGGACACAAATCAGATGTCAAGAATTATAACATTCATAAACCAGTCGGAGAACACTTCAATCTCTCTGGTCACGCAATCACAGACATGAAGGTCGCTATCTTAAAACAAAAAAACTTCAAATCCAGACTCCAGCGAGAAACTGCTGAATTGGAATTCATTTGCAAATTGGATACTATTAATTTAGGCTTAAATAGAGACTGGGAGTGGCTAAGTCATTATGCAAGGTAGCCTGTTTCCTCTTGTTTTTTCCTACCCCCCCCCCCCCAGATGTTCTGGTTTAACTTGGATTTAAACCTGGAGAATGGTCAGTTTAGATGAGCTATTACCAGCAGGAGAGTGAGTTTGTGTGTGTATGGGGGTGGGGGGGATGTGAGAAAACCTTGATCTATGCAGGAAATAGCCCGACTTGATTATGTAAAGAGTTGTCACTTTGGATGGGCTAGCACCAGCAGGAGAGTGAATTTGTGTGGGGGGGTGGAGGGTGAGAAAACCTGGATTTGTGCTGGAAATGGCCCACCTGTTGATCACTTTAGATAAGCTATTACCAGCAGGACAGTGGGGTGGGAGGAGGTATTGTTTCATGATTTCTGTGTGTATATAAAGTCTGCTGCAGTTTCCACGGTAAACATCTGATGAAGTGAGCTGTAGCTCACGAAAGCTCATGCTCAAATAAATTGGTTAGTCTCTAAGGTGCCACAAGTACTCCTTTTCTTTTTGCGAATACAGACTAACACGGCTGTTCCTCTGAAACCTGTTTTTTATAGCACACTTCTGTCCAAACTCAGCAGTTCAGCTGTGCAAATAAAAATATTTTCAAGACATTTTATGTTTGTTTGATTCTCTTGACACACACATGCTCCCGGTACATAAAGACATGTGTGTGAAAATTCATGTATAGTGTACACATGAGACCAGCTGTTGACTTCAATATAGCTATGCCAGTTCATCCCAGCTGATGATCCAGACCATATTCTCTGTAAACTTTATTATGTATTACAATATTCAGAGTATAGAAAATTGATCAGCTATAATTGTTAACTTCATAAGTTTCTCTTGCTTTTATTTGTATATCCTTTCATATAAGAATATTTTCTACTGTTTGACAGTTATAATACGTGATAAAGTTATATTAAAATAAAAACTGAAGTTGCAGTTTGTGGTACTGTGGTGTCTTTTTTTCTTTAACAGGACATTATGTACCCTTTATATTACTAAACAATTTTTTGTCAGTAAAATCATCAAAAGAGAGAGTTAACTACACATTGTCCTTTATAGAATATGTTTGAAAAAAGATATCAGATTGCTTTCAGAGTTCAGAATATATTTAAATAAACTTTTTAATTGCAGCCCGAATGGGAATGCAGCATCCTTATACTATTTTTTTTGTTGATATGCTAGAGTCCATGCCATCCTTGCTTGTGAAGAGTTGTTCAATGTCTCAGTTACCTATGGCTTTTCCTTGAAGTTTTTCCTTTTTAATCTTGTTTACTTTACAGGTGAAGCCAGTTGAAACATTTGTATGAGTTGAGCAAAATGGTGAATTTTGCATTAATTGCTGAGAAGGAAAATTAGGGAAACATTTCCAAATGGGATGTTAGAGTCAAGTAATTAGAAGAAGTCTTCAATTGTTGCAAGTATTGAATGTGAACATTTCATACATGTTTTGCTCTTTACATAACAAATGTAATATGGAAAACCTAGATAGTCATAGTGGGGTTCAAATAACTGTTTACTAACTATACACAACATGCAAAGCTTAGCTACATATATACATACTGCTGGAGGTGATGTTGGGGGCCCATGTGGGGTCATGTGCCCCTGCAGATTTGCGGCTTAGCTTGTACTGACCATGCTCACAAGAACTGAGCCCACTATTGGCAGGCACTCTGCACACTGATGCTCTAGCAGGTTTCTAAATATAGAAGACAGAGCACCACTAGTAGAGTTTAGGGAGGGGAAGCATATTATTAGGATAGCAATGCAGGCATGGTAGAAAATAGCATATTCAGGTAAGGCTGCTTTGACTATATGCCTCTGATTTTTCTACTATAAAGTAAAATTTGCACATATTGCTGGAGTGAAAAAGTTTCAAAGTATATTTTTAAGGTTCTCAGTAGGTGGAGAACACCCTCATGATTAACACACATCAGGGGTTATTTCACTGTAAGAGACTAGTGTGTGGAGTAGTATCTTCACCCAGTATTTGGCAGTGAGCCATGGAGTAGGTATTATTGGCTATTCCTTTAACTCACTTGTTGCTTGGACATGTACTGGTCATGGTAGCTAGAGATGAAAAGCACCCTGAGAACCTTCAGAAAGGATCAGCAAGGCTGTCTGAGCAGGGCCACCCCATTGATATATCTAGTTTGTATAAATCATAATACAAAGCTGAAGTTATCCCCTCATCACAGCCACAAAATGTGTCATAGTTATGTTCCTTTCTGTTGATGGGCAGTTATTTTCATGGTTCCTGCCTAACATGACAACAGTGTTATAGCCTCTAAACAAAGTGTTACACAATGAACTGGAATGGTGTTAATATACTGTGTGGACCAGAGCTTTTGATGATGCCAAGAAACTGATAACATCTGAAAGGGTCCTTACACACCATAATGCACCTTTGCCTGTAAAGTTAGCATGTGGCACTTCCCCCTGTGGAATAGCAGCAGTAATTTCATATGTGATGGAAGATCATATTGAAAAATCTATATTGCCTTTGCTTCTAGATCTCTGTAGAACATACCTGTGGTCAAAATGATAATGAAGCTATCTAAATTTAGTGTGGGAGTTAAAAAAATTAATCAATATCAGTATGGGAAACCCTCTGGTTACAAATCATCAGCCTCTAGTTTCAATTTTAAACCCAAAGAAGGGAGTACCAGCAATGGCTGTAAACACAATTAAAGTATACTGTATTCCAGAGGTTCCCAAACTGTGGTCTGCAGACCATCAGTGGTCTGTGAGCTCCACTCAGGTGGTCCGCGGATAGTTCCCTCTAACGTGCGCACCTGGGCGGCCGCACACAAGAGAATGAAGGGCCACCCACTTAATTAGTGGAGCCCTGCAGGCATGGCTCCACTAACTAGGTGCCTGGAGAAGATGCACATGTAAGGTGAGGTGGTGGCCTTGGGGGGAATAGGGGGTAGGTGGGAGGGGGCAGTGGGGTGAGAAGAGTGGGTGGGGGGAATTTGGGACCTGCAGGGCTGCGGCATCCAGAAAAAAAGGCAACTTTCCCTAGCTCCAGGGTTGCGGCTGCTGGGGAGAGACCCCCCCTCCTTCCCAGCCCCAGTTCAGAGGCTGCTGCGGCGTGGGAGAGAGGGCACATCCATCGCATTAGAAAGGTAAGACTACTGATCTTAAAATATGAGTTGTGTGCTCTTATTTGTAGAACAAAAAAGTTAATTATTAGGAGTTTTTTTATATAGTGCTTTTATCCAAAGCACTTTACAATAGTTAGCTAATGGTACAAACATCTGGAAAGATCATTAAGTGGTCCGCCAAGACTCTCAGCAATTTTCAAGTGGTCCATGAAAAAAAAGGTTGAGAACCTGCTGTATTCTGTAGAAGTGACTACGTCATGACAACTTTAAACACAGTTACTATCGTGTTTGGGCCATTAGTATAGAACAGTGGTTCTCAACCAGGGGTATGCTTAGCCCTAGGAGTACGCAGGGGTCTTCCAGCGGGTACATCAACTCATCTAGCTATTTGCCTAGTTTTACAACAGGCTACATAAACAGCACCAGTGTAGTCAGTACAAACTAAAACTTCATACAAACAATGACTTGTTTATAAGAGCATAAGAATGGTCATATTGGGTCAGACCAAAGGTCCATCTAGCCCAGTATCCTGTCTTCCAACAGTGGCCAATGCCAGGCGTCCCAGAGAGAATGAATAGAACAGGTAATCGTCAAGTGATCCATCTCCTCTCACACATTCCTGGCTTCTGGCAAACAGAGGCTAGGGACACCATCTTTGCCCATACTGGCTAACAGCCTTTGATGGATCTATCCTCCATGAACTTATCTAGTTCTTTTTTGAACCCTGTTATAGTCTTGGCCTTCACAACATCCTCTGGCAAAGAGTTCCACAGGTTGACTCTGTGTTGTCTGAAGAAATACTTCCTTTTGTTTGTTTTAAACCTACTGCCTAATAATTTCATTTGGTGGCCCCTACTTCTTGTGTTATGAGAAGGAATAAGTAACACTTCCTTATTTACTTTCTCCAATGAGTCACGATTTTATAGACCTCTATCATATCCCCCCTTAGTCATCTCTTTTCCAAGCTGAAAAATCCCAGTCTTATTACTCTCTCCTCATACAGAAGCCGTTACATTTCAGTGCATAATATATAGAGTAGTATAAAACAAAAATTATTAGGGATATGGAAGTACAATATTTATATTCCAATTGATTTATTTTATAGTTATATGGTAAAAATGAGAAAGTAAGCAATTGTTCAGTAATAGTGTGCTGTGACACTTTTGTATTTTTATGTCTGATTTTGTAAGCAAGTAGTTTTTAAGGGAGGTGAAACTTGGAGATACACAAGACAAATCAGACTCCTTAAAGGGACACAGTAGTCTGGAAAGATTGAGAATCGCTGGTATAAAATACTGCAGTACTTTTAAAATAAGGGTCTAACAGCTAGGGATGAATTAACCAGTTCAGATAAAAATAGATTAACCTGAACTTGAACTGAATATTTCATCATGTTGGAAAACATTAACTATTTCCCTCCCAAACATGCTTCTACAATTCCTTCTTTCAACTGGCACCAGAAATAAAAACAGTGAAATTAGAAAGATTTATTTTTGCAGTATTTTTACATCAGCTACTGCCAGGAAATCTTTCAGAGAAGATGATTCTGATGATATCTCCAGCTCAGTTTTTAGAACAAAGAGGTTCTGATGGGTTCAGAAGAGAATCTAAACCTCTGAACTTTGGAGTGTTCACCCATTTGCTAATTATTACATATACCCCAAACTTGGGGTCAAATTCTCTGAATTACACTAGTGTTACCTTGTTGACATCACTCTGCCTGAGTGTTCAGCCTGCTGCCTTGCAACTTCCCTCTGTACACAAATATGGTAATGAGTAAAATCATCTTGAAAGGAATGTACAGTGACCTCATATAGTAAATGCGAGGTTGTCGTCGTCTTCTGTATTGTTTTCCTGAAAAATCGGTACTTTGATCTTGAAGCTGTCCTCCTCCTGGCTCAATACTTGTTACAGTGGTACACATGGATTCCTTGTGAATGAAAAGTGAATATAGACTCTCAGAGCTTATGCAAAACTTGGTGGTTCCAGCTCAAATAAGGTTCAAATAACTTTTTGTTTTGTTCTTGTGGTCTAAGTTTTGGTTTTCAATAAATGTGAAATCTCAAAGCAAATTGAGAAGAAACTACAGAATTTTGAATGGCTTAGAGTCTAAGCCATTGTAACATACCAAGGTACACTCCAGACCAATGTAAGGGTTATGTTACCCCTGCAAATTTGGGTGCCTTACAATGCCTTGCTGAAGTAGCTCCCATCTGGGCTGCTCACAAACAGCCTCCCAGCATGCAAGCCACACTCTGAATGTTTGTGTGTAACTGCAGCCTACCAGCCACACTTGGGCTACACTCTGGTTCTCACCAGCTTTGGTTATACTGCAGGGTATGTCCCAACACACACTCCAGTCTTAGATTTTCCTCCAGAAATACACGTCCAATACTGCCCAGCCCTCTCCTGAACAGTACAAATATTTTATGTCCATTATTCCGGAAAGGAATAACATGCCAGTTTATTATTTCAAATAGTTATTCAGTCACTTCTATTAAAATACACTGGATTAGATAAAACAGTAAAACAAGTTTATTAACTACAAAGAGAGAGATTTTAAGTGAGTACAAGTATGAGGCATAAAAGTCAGAAATGGTTACAAGAAAGATAAAAATAAAATGTTTACTAATGCCTAACTTAACAACTTATATTAGATTCAAGCAAAGTTTCTCACCACATGCTCCATTAGATTACTGACCAAATTCTCAGGTCACACCCCTCCCCCAGAATCCAATACCTGCTTCCTTTGTCTCTTCAGGTGCAGTGAATGCAATAGGCGGCGGGGAGGGGAAGAGGTTGGAGTGTTTGTGAATTAAGCAGAGCAAACATTCCTTTGTTTAGGACAGACCTATTTGACAACTTCTGTTTGGGCAGGGCTGTGGGGTTTGAAATGTGCACTAATAACACCATACAGGGGAATCTCATAACTTTGCATACCATTTTGCCACACATTTTATCAAGACAATACTGACCAGCAAATTATGAGTTTTCAGATGATACCTTACAAGGCATACTTTATAGAAAGATTTATTACAATAGTGTGTAGGGTGTGAATACAGGGGTGTATTCTTCCATAGCCATAACGCCTGCCCTGCACAAGTGGGAAGAGAGGAGGCTTATATGAAACTTGGATTTAGGTTCATCGAAAACATGAAAGTGGGTCAAATTGGTTAGCCCAATAGCTCTAGTAAACTAGTTTTTTCATGTACTTTCCAAAAATGCAAAAGGGTGTATGAAGTGTTTTAGATTAGCGAATCAGTTTTGTGATTCTCAAACTGTTTTAAACAATTGCAGCTGTGAAAAGAAATGCTGTTGAATGAATTAAAATATTGATTGCATACTGTGTTATTCTACAATAAAATACATTGAGTAAGGTCTTTTATGAAAGCTTGTAATGTTTTGAACTTAATAGTCATTATGACATGTATACAGAGCATGGCTATGATTTTATATAATTGTGCATATAGAAAAAATGCTCATAAATTTCAGCTCTACCTCACAGCAGGGCAGTGAGCAGTCAGGCAGGGAGGGACATCTCCTAAGCCAGTTATTTACATGAAATGGGCTTCAGGAACTACCACTGTCTAGCCCAGAAACAGAGTAGTGAACCATGTCAAGATATTGAAAAGAACATCCTGGCTCCAAGCATCAAGTCATGAGGGAATTTCCCCATTCTGAATAATCATGAGTCACCATGGACTGAGAGAGGGGAATAAAAGGAAAAAAGCCTTTTAAAAGCAGGTTTAGCACTGAGGTTTTTATCCAGAAACAGTCTCTAGGCTGGAGGCTGTCCATAAATATTGGATCCTTTCTATAGCTAGGGGGTACATAAGAACATAAAAACACCCATACTGGGTCAGACCAGTATCCTGTCTTCCAACAGTGACCAATACCAGATGCTGCAGAGGGCATGAACAGAACAGGTAATCATCAAATGATCCATCCCCTCTCACCCCTTCCCAGTTTCTGGCAAACAGAGACTAGGGACACCATCCCTCTCCATGCTGGCTAATAGCAATCGATGGACCTATCCTCCACGAACTTTAGTTCTTTTTTGAACTCCATTATAGTCTTGGCCTTCATAACATCATCTGGCAAGGAGTTCCACAGGTTGATTGTGTGTTGTGTGAAAAAAATACTTCCTTTGCTTGTTTTAAATCTGCTGCCTATTAATTTCATTTGGTGATCCCGAGTTCTTGTGTTATGAGAAGGAGTAAATAACATTTCCTTATTTACTTTCTCCACACCAGTCATGATTTTATAGAGCGCTATCATATCCCCCCTTAGTAGTCTCTTTTCCAAGCTGAAAAGTCCCAGTTTTATTCATCTCTCCTCATATGGTAGCCGTTCCATAGCCCTAATACTTTTTGTTGCCCTTTTCTGAACCTTTTCCAATTCCAATATATCTTTTTAGAGATGGGCCGACCACATTTGCACGCAGTATTCTGTATCTTGTTTTCTTTATTTTAGACCAGAAAATGTGTTTTTAAGTGATATAATTAGAGATACAGGTTGCATCATTAGAAAACTAAAAGGCTTATCCAAAGATAATAGCTGTTGGATTAAGGTAGATTAGAGTTATCCCTACTGAAAGGTGAACTTCTAAACCTCGTTGATGGTACAGTACCAAGAGGAATGTTGGTGAGGCAATAGGCAGTGGCCATATGAGCCTCTCTGACAGGGTCTCACTCAGAAGGCTGAGGAAGTTAGATCAAAGTAAAATAAATATATCTCCGCTCATTCAGTGCCCCAGATTGTGTGGTGCACACCTGTATGTTCCGGGAGGAGATGCAAAGAAGCAGCAGCAGTAGTGCTTCCGTGAGCACAGCCTGGCTACCACAGCAGAACACTGACTGGTGCTTTTCAGCATGCCTGTCAACGGGGTGGTGGGACGGGACTTAACAGAAACAGGACATCAGTAAACAACTGGATTGTTCTGCAGGAGCAAATCTTTGTCAACATTAATCAAAACTACTTACCATAAGAAAAATAAGACGGAGACCTGCCTTCTGACATGCTCACCAGCAGCTATTCTCATCGCTCTCACCCAAATGTCTGTGTAAGGGCAAAGTGAAGCTGGAGTTATCCTTTTCTAAGTTGAGTTAGAAAGTGCTGGTTGTACTACAGGGTGTGCTATGTACATCCAAAGGCATCTTTGAATTCAAACAGGGGATGTGAGGGAGCTATAATTAGACACTGACTCTGTGTCCTCTAGCAAGTACCCTGCACATTAACATATCCCCCGGGGTGAAAAGATTTGGATTTTCAAGGTCTTGCTTATGCTAATGATACATAAAATCCTTGAAAATCTAAGATCAGGGTAGTAAGTGATTGTTGCTGCCGCAGTGTTCTTCCAAAGTGGATGCAGTTTGTGGATCTGTCCTTGCTGTTGATGTCTTCATTGCACCTCATTGATTTCCGCACAGGCACAAAACATTCTTGTTTCCATGATACACTTCCTGAATATGTCTGCCTGCAGTTGTCTTTGGGGCTGAGTTTAAAGTGCTCACATACAGCAGTGATGACAGCATATGACTACCTAGATATACAAACTGTGCTGATCTTTCTGGCCAGTGCATCTCTGACCATTTTGTCTTCCCATTTCTAACCAGCTCTTTTTTTCTGGGTTATTTTTTCCTTGGCTCTCCTCTTGGCAGAGCAGCTGCTTCTCTCTGGGCCACTGGGTCCAGACTTATTTTATTTATTGTTGTTGCTAACTTTTGTAGCACAGCCAGTTACATGGGGATGGGTGTTATATAACAATTAGAATAAATAAATACAGGCCCTATTTTCAAGGTTCTTGCTGTCTGGAGGGAAGGCTGTGGTCATGGAGAAAGGAGCTTGTTACACAAAAATGCCCTTTCTGATCTTAATTGGGGGCAAATGGCTTAAGAACAGGAGGGGTATTTTGGACATGTTGGTTGGGAGCTGTATGTAAAATTAAATAGGGGATCAGGCAATTTAGGGACCATGGTAAAATTGTCAAAAGCTTTTTTTGTTGTAAAATATTTGATGTATAATATTGCCTTTTAAGCCAAGCATGTCACTGGCACTCACAATTAAATTCTTGACCATTCCCTATTTCAAATGGCTGAAATTCAGGTTGCTGCTGGCAGAAAGTGCTGATGAGCAATGCCAGATTCTTGACATATTATGGAAAGTTGATTATTCAGAACCAAGGATCTGATCAAGGATTTGCTCACTTCAAGCACTCAGCTGAGTTTATTTGAAACACTGGGGAATATTTGATAGCATTTAGGAATAAATGGAATTTGGGGAAGAGAAGATCAAAAAGGTCTGTTTTCGCAGTAAGCAATAGGGCTTGAGAGAGGCCATTGCTAGTGTTGCCACCTTTCCAATATGCTGACTAAAAGACCAAAGATCTTCGCTTCTCCTACCCTCCACCGCTATTGTGGCTCACTTCCACTTTTCCAAGCTTTCGCCTCATCTCATTCTTTCCGGTCTCTTTTCCTTACATCTGTCAAGGTTCCTTCCCCACTCTGAACTCTGGGGTACAGATGTGTGGACCTGCATGAAAACCTCCTAAGCTTACTTTTACCAGCTTAGGTTAAAACTTCCCCAAGGTACAAATTAATTTTACCCTTTGCCCTTGGAATTTCCACTGCCACCACCAAACTTTAACTGGGTTTACTGGGAAAACGTAGTTTGGACACGTCTTTCCCCCCAAAATCCCCCGAACCCTTGCACCCCACTTCCTGAGGAAGGTTTGGTAAAAATCCTCACCAATTTGCATAGGTGACCACAGACCCAAACCTTTGGATCTTAGAACAATGAAAAAGCATTCAGTTTTCTTACAAGAAGACTTTTAAAAGAAGTAAAGGAATCACCTCTGTAAAATCAGGATGGTAGATACCTTACAGGGTAATTAGATTCAAAACACAGAGAATCCCTCTAGGCAAAACCTTAAGTTACAAAAAAGACACACAGACAGCGAGAGTCATTCTATTCAGCACAGCTCTTTTCTCAGCCATTTAAAGAAATCATAATCTAACACATACCTAGCTAGATTACTTACTAAAAGTTCTAAGACTCCATTCCTGTTCTGTCCGTGGCAAAAGCATCATACAGACAGACACAGACCCTTTGTTTTTCTCCCTCCTCCCAGCTTTTGAAAGTATCTTGTCTCCTCATTGGTCATTTTGGTCAGGTGCCAGCGAGGTTACCTTTAGCTTATTAACCCTTTACAGGTGAGAGGATTTTTCCTCTGGCCAGGAGGGATTTTAAAGGGGTTTACCCTTCCCTTTATATTTATGACAAACTCTTACTCCTGTTATTCCTCCTCAATATTTCTCATGTCTTCTTCTCTTCCTGCAAACTATTTTTTCTTGTCTCCTTTGATAAGATTCATGTACAGTATGTATTATATTGTTCCTCTAGGGGAAAGGAAAGACACAGGCACTGGGAAATAAGCCGTTGGGAGAATGTCTTTTATTCTGAGCTGTGAAACAAGAGAGAAACTATTACTTTTGCATGTTTGAACATGAATAAATATTTGATGTGTGAATACTCGATCAAAGCCGACATGATCAATATAGCTCAGTTATCCTCTGAGTTGCAATGTCTAGATTTATGGCACTCCTTATAACTGAGAATGTGACATCTATGTATCCACAGCATATATGTGACCCATTATCATGCTCTCATGGAGTTCTCTTAGACACATTTTGAGTATACGCTTAATGACTTAAATTCTGAAAAAGGAATAACATCAGGCTAAAAAATCTGAGTGCGATACAAAACCTGTACTGGGCACTTCAGGATTCAATGTAGATAAGGAGGTGGACAGTACTAGTCCTGACTGGCAGTCATTCCAGAAGTTGTTTGATTTTGTCTCTTTCTCTTCCTTCTTCCGATTTTGTTTGCTATGTGTGCAAGATTGTTACAGGGTTGGGAAGGGAAGTGCCTGGTATTCTTTCATCCTGCTTCTAATATTCTTACAATCGTTACTGCAGTTTTTCCTGGCTCTCTGTACTGCAGAATGATTCATAGTGGTATAGGGGCAAAAGCTACTTTCTTACACGGGAGAGGCCACCTTTTATGCATTATAATGGGCAGTGCAGGTAATTGACACTTGCAAATAAATGCAAGATGTTTGTTCATTTCTATTTGACACGTCTCACAGTTAACTTTCAGCTCTGAATAGTAAAAACCTTGTTTACTATGTTATGAATGCACATATGGATAGGAGTCGGGATTTGGCCAAACACCCCTATAAAATGTCCTCAATCTAAAGTATCTCTTTGCCAAAATGTAAGAAAGCAAGCTTTAGGGAAACTACCCATTTCATCTATCTTCAGTGCCATTGACACATCTATGGTCAAGCTTCCTTTTGTTGGACACTCACCAGGCTGCTGTGTTTGGATCCCAGCACTCTATCCATGTGCTTTTAACTAGCACTGGATCTGCGTAGGCTCTAGGCACTATCTCTTTCTTCAGCTGCTAGGCTCACTCCCTTGACATAGACTCTCTGTCTGGCACCCCACTTTGGAAGTGGGACCCTACAGTCCAGTTGTCCTGGTCCCAAGACTCTTCAGTAGCTTAAGCTCAACCTCTCCAGAGCGCCACCTTTATGCAGTACTCTGGTTCATAGTTTACCCTGGTTCATAGTTTCATATGATAGTTGAAGCAAATAACACAGACTATGTAGAGCAGGGGTTCCCAAACTTGGTTCCCGTCTTGTTCAGGGTAAGCCCCTGGTGGGCTGAGAGATGCTTTGTTTACCTGAGCATCCACAGGTATGGCCCCTCGCTGCTCCCAGTGGCTGAGGTTTGCAGTTCCTGGCCAAGGGGAGCTGCGAGCGGCCATACCTGTGGACGCTCAGGTAAACAAAGCCTCTCGTATCCCACCAGGGGCTTACCCTGAAGAAGCTGCGAACCAAGATTGGGAACCTCTGATGTAGAAGGATTTGTAAACAACCACTCTTTATGTTAGACAGCACAAGAGATATACAGAGCCATGCAAAAAAAGGAACACCTATATGCCATTCCCTGCTACAATTTCCTCACTACTCCTGAGCATTCTTTGGGATTTGGTCAGAGTCCTTTCAGGGTTCCAGGTCCCTTCTCCTGGTCCTCACTTTTCCAGTTCAGGCTTGTCCTCTGGATCATGGCATCTCTTCTGTGACCCCCTACAGCCAAGATCTCTTCAGCTTCAGTTGGTGCAGTAATCAAAATGTCCTTGCCTGAGAAGCATGACCCTTGGTTTCTCAACTTTTCAGTTTTTGAAAGCCACTTTTAACACCTGGTTTCTTTATTCCCCTCTGGGGAGTTTCCACTCCTCCAACCCCCTCTCCCTGCAGACCACCTTGAATAAATGGATTCTTCCAGCTCAGGCACCCTCCTTAGCATAGCCACTATCATGACAGAGCACAGTTGTTACATATTAATGACTTCTTCTGTTTGTTCTGTAGCTTCTTCCAAACAGGGTGTGTGATATGTGGCAGAGTCCTTGTTGCCCCATGGTTGATTACTACATATTGAAGATTGGAATTATACATAGAGTTCATAAAATCCATCAAAATTTGTGAATTATACACAGACAGGTTATCCAAACCATCACAGCCTTAATATTCATGCCTTGATAAAGTCAAGACATGTCAGGATTCAGCTAGATGTCTATTGCCATTGAGCTTCCCTTGAAGTACATGAAGAAGATTGCAAAGATGAAATCTGTCATTAGGATATATATCCATATTCACATTTTGCATAAAACTAGCTATAATTTTGTCCCATTTCTTGTTAGTGTTTTTGTAAATAAGATCTTTTATTTTGGAATCACATAAGAAACCATACGGACTTGTGAATAAAAATACAGGGAAAAAACTCATCCTGATTAATTGGGTTAGAAGGAATTCAAATCACTGGGCCAAGCTGAAAAAAGTTAGGAAATTGTCACCTACTCCCTGTGCCACGTAAACCCCTTTCACCAAGTTGAGGGCAGGGTCCTGCCTTCCCTTAATTTTTGCAGCAGGGGAGAGGCTTTAACATCTACCTGAAATTGTGCATTCTCTGCTGCCCAGGCCACTTTCCTTCTTCAGCGAACAGTGTCCATTGTTTATGCTGTACTAGCCTTGATATCCTCTTCCTGAAACGTGTCACTATAACCACAGCCCTTGGTAGATGATGTGCCACTGGGCTTCTCCCCCTGGGTTGATGCCAGCATAACTCCACAATTTCCATCTACCCTTGAGCTGTTAGCATATGATAATAATATGCTATTTATTTTAGATGTGTACAGCAGAGGGAGCTAGTCTTGTTTTTGGAGCAGAATGAAATTAATCAATGACTGACAGAATAAAAAATGTTGGCTAAATTATTTGCCAAACACTGTTAAGCCATCTATACAACTGGTTGAGTGATAGAGGAAAAATATTTGTCAATTATGTATTTAATGAAAAAATCTAAATAATTCAACTAATTCTAACTATAATACTGAATTGATCATATAATTGATAGAACTTCTTATTAGTAAATAACTATTGAAATAAATTTGTATTGATATTTAAAGGATAGCGTTTATGACCAATTAACATGATATGTTCTATAAGAGGACGCATATAAAACTACCAGATATATTGTGGGAGAAGATACTTTGAGGTGGATAATTGATAATTCTCACAAATCTTACACTACATGTTTGTAGAAAGTTGTGACTCCCATGAGTGTTGTTAATCCTCAACATCTCATCCATATAATAAATGGATTTGGAATTTGGTTAAAGTATCATTGCTATTTGGAGTACATAGGCTTGGTGTACTGCTGTGTGTTCTAAATGCTAGTGTAGTAGGTATTCAGACTGGCAGTGTAATCATATTTTTTTCCCCTCTACAGAGTGACTGTTGGAGCTTTCAGCCTTTGTATGAAAGCACCACATTTTTGTTTTCATCCTACAAAAGATGACAAGAAGGAAGAGGATGACTTAATGGTCCAGTGAGTATAAGCCACATTGTTTTAAAATATGTTAAAAATATTAAACAGTTCTTCAGAGACATCCTGACTGAAGATGACATAGGAACACTTGTACAGTCAGAGAGGTTAAATTACAAAGTGAAAACAGGCACATCAGTAATAAGGACTGAGTGCATTACTGGTGGAAAGTTCCTGGTAAAAATTTTCTCTCACTGTCACACTAAAAATCCAGTCACAAAGTTAATTAATAGGAGATAGCACCTTTGATCCTGAAGCCTCTAAAAAGTCTAACAAAATTCTGACTTTTCCTATTGCTGAAGTGTGGCCGCTGCTTGAGTGAAATGTGGCAGCAATATTATATCTATGGACTTGGCAAGATCAACACTTAGCGTGCAGCAAGCTAGGGTGTAAATCTGCAGTACAATAGCAGGGTGTGCACCAAGCGCCACACTAAAAGTTCTGAAACAGGAGTAGGTCAATGCGCGCTAGGGAAATTTTAAGGCACAGCTGTAGGGTCCACATGGACAGTTGGTGCACAGAATGCTAGTGTGCTATGAACTGGCGCATCAGCTGAGCCCTAGCAGTTTAACTAGACTAGCCTTCGGAAAAAACAATTTAGAACAGTAAATGAAGAAGAATACTGTATCCACTTGAAACTGCAGGGAGACATTTAGGTGTGAAAAATTTAAGTACCCAGATTGGAATTTGACAAGGATTTGGTCATAATTAACACCTTTATTCTTATCAAAAAGTGCCATGGGATGTTCAATGACCACATTTGTTCAGGATTTTGGCTTTATATCACCTGTCAAGGATGAATGAGAAGAAAGAGCACAAGAATCACCTCCTTATCTTGAAAATATTGATCTGGTGAGGCTGCAAACAGCATCCCACTCGACACTCTTCATCACAACAAAGAATTACAGAATTCAAATGGAGGGTTTCTCTTAGCCTGATGCAAAGTTCTTATTCATAATGTTAGGCAGCATAAGGAAAGAGATTTTTTTTTATCTAAACGTGGTGGTTTTTTTAACTATGAGAACTGTATATAGTCTTTTTATTAATGTACTTTGCATAGGTCTTCTGCCATATTTTAATCTGGCTGTTTCAAACTAAGAGTACATTCTGTTCTGTTACAAGAATGGATACCTTCAAAAAGATTTTTTTGGATTCTGTCCACTTCATGTGGTACAGCTATGACCTTATCTTCCTGTTCTTTGGACCATTACTTTAGCTTGGATACCCAAAACCCTGAATGGTGAGTACAAAATAGCTTCTCTTCTTTTTACTTCCCTCAGTTTTGCAACTTAATATGCAACATTAGTTAGCCCTGTAAACGTTTCTCCAGGCTTTTTTTTTTAAAGCATTCAGTCCATTGCCTACTTATTGTTAAAAGTCTTTAAAGACATCCAAGTACTAACAATTTAGCAGCAAACAAATGCAAAATAAGAGAACCTACTTTACATGTAGCCAGAGGGAAACTTCAAACCAAAGGAAAAGGAGAAAAAAAAGAAATATTTGTTCAAGGTTCCTTAAAATTAATTGTGAACGTGACAGTTCTAGCAATGGTATTTCCTGCATTTTCACACAATTCCCTCATTACAGTTGGACCAGTTTATATGTTTATGTGAAATTAGAGTTCACAGTTTTTATTAATGCCATAATCATGTTACCCAGATACGAAAGTCACAGCCTTTGTGGCTTCTTATTCCATCCCCTTACAGAAAGGTGAGTTCAGACATCAATAAAATAAATCCAGTTTCTCAGACATTTTTCATACTATAGAACTGTTTATTTTCCTATTTATGCCCCTGAGGTTAGTTAGAGGGCTATAGAGCCAGGCTTAGAAATTTGGTGTGGGCCTGTAAAACAATTTTTACACCCCTGCTCTTCTTCTCCTGTCCTGTAAATAGTTCCTGTCCATCATGACCACCCTGGTCTGTGCAATGAGTGTTTGAGGATTTGAGGGAAGCTCGGTGAGATTTTTTAGGGAGCATCTTGAAACTTTGCTGCCTTGTTTTATATAAAAAGGGCTTGGAAATCAGAGTGCCATCACTGTTCTCCCACTGCAGGAGAAGTGGGGAGTAGGTTATTGTGCTGGGATCTACGCAGAGCTGACAACAATTAGAAGACATTTTCAAGGAACATTTTAACAAATAAGCTTCAGGTATGGAGGCCAGTAATTTATACCACTATGTGCCAGCCTTTATGATTTTCCCCAGTGATTCTAATTCCTTCTACGCCATTGAACTCGGCAGTCTTGTTGCTCATAATAAATTACTCGTGAAAGTAGGGTGATTTGTCATGCAAGGCTCTAAAACACTTTACAAGCAATGATCAGGGACTAAGCCTTACAACCACCTTGTGAAGTAGCTATGCATTATTGTATGCATTTGCATTCATTGCATTTTCCAAATGAACAAAGCAAGCTGAACAAGAGTTAAGATTTGCTGACATCCGATGAAGTGAGCTGTAGCTCACGAAAACTCATGCTCAAATAAATTGGTTAGTCTCTAAGGTGCCACAAGTACTCCTTTTCTTTTTGCGAATACAGACTAACACGGCTGTTACTCTGAAACCTGACATCATAGAGTGATTTAGTGAAAGAGTCAGGAACAGAATCCACAATAACACTGAGTGATTGTCAGAAATAGAAACTGTAGGACAAAGTGTCTTAGCTAAGGATGTAAATTGTATAAGTATAGAAAGGAGTATAAACATCAATTCTGGCCATACTGATTGTATAGTTATTTCGTTCTAAATTCCGCCCCCCGCCCCCCGGGTTTCATGGAGCTGGGGACCTGTTTCCCTCAGAAGTCTGCCTTTCAGCTCTTAGTTCAATTTCCTGTATAAGAATCTGCTTCAATGTGGCTGCTAGGACTCCTATAGGCAGCTCTTTTGGGTGATCATTGCCTTGGTTTATGACCTTTAGAATTTGTCATAAGTACAAAGTAACCCAACGTCCTGCTGCCCAAGATGGTGTCAGAGTTTAATCTATAGTAGATCACATCCTTTTAGGTCCTCCAGGTCAAACTGGATATTAAAAGGACCTTTAGTTACTTTGGAGAGCTAAATCCTTTACCATATCATCCTGGTTGTTCATAGAATGTGGGGATTCTTAAGAGGAAACAATCTTGGTTCAAAAATTGTCTGAATCTTTGCACTGTTGTGTTATCACAGTGTCAGAAAGCTTTGGAAGTCTAGCTGCCTCAGTAATATTTCTGTCTTTTAGATTTATTCGACTGTCTCCTGGGATTTGATTCACACTTTCATTCTCAAGCCTGTATCTGAATCAGGTGTTCAATCCAGGAAGGCGTACCTTCAGAATCTAGTCAGTAAAGCACTCTCCAGCATTCCTTCTCGGGTTTTTACTTCTTAATCTACAGAGGCAAATCTATGAAGGAGAAAGGAATGGTACTTAGCAATAACTGGGTTCTTCAAAGGTATTATCTTTGCAGATCCATCTTCCTCTTTAGACTCTTCAGACAAGTCAAGAGGAACAGAAATCTGTTAGAAATGCAGGCTTTTCAGAACCTTGATTAGAATGCTTAGGTATGAGACCCAGGGACAATTTGGTGTGGTGCCCCAGCTGTTCTCTACTGCTGATAATACATCCAGTGAGAACTTCCTTGGAGGCTGGCACCTATGAATAGCCCATGTCACTGCAGTCTTGTTTCTCTATATTGTACCCTTTAAAAAGTTTTGATTATTTGTCTCTATACTTTAGAGAAAAAAATAAATTATACGATAGTAGAAATAAATTACAACAAAACTTCTATGGTAAGGAAGGATGATCCAGTGGCTGGGGTACTAAACTGGCCCCTAGAGACCCAGATTAAATTCCCAGTTCCACTGCAGACTTTCCCTGTGATCCTGAGAAAGTCACTTAGTGTCTCTGTGCCTCACTTCTCCATCTGTAAAATGGGAATAATAGCACTTCCCTACCTCCCAGAATTGTTGGAAGGATAAATATATTAAAGATTGTGAAATGCTCAGTTACTATAAGGCCCACATTACTAGATAGTTAATAGTAAATAAAGGGAATAGTGGATTTAAAAACATGCCTCATCTAAAGAAGTTTCTTTCAGTCAAAAAAGAAAGAGAGAGAGAATCGAAAAGAACTACGTAGGAATGGGAAACTGAAAACAAATTATAGCTAGATTCTGATACTCTGATTCTAGCTTAGTAGTACTATACCCACTGGGAGTACTCAAGGAGTAAGGTACTATTGAATGTGAGAAAGGAGATTAGAATCTGCCCTAAATTAATTAGGCTGAAAATCTAAAACGTTTTATCTTCCTGCAATTTATTGTAAAATGTCATTACTCTTTCTTGATTTTTTTTCCCAGTGACAGTTTATTAATAGTTTCCATAGCATCCATTGTTGCCATAGTAATTGTAAACAAATGAGTTATGTGATTGAAGCTGGGGGAGGGTGGGTAAGAGATGCAGGCAGCAGCCCTGTGGGCTGTTCCTGACATTAGTGAAGAGTGAAGGGAGTTTTTTTTAAAAAATGAGCACTCTGACTTCCACAAAGGGCACATAGAAAGAAGTAGGTGCTTTGGCTTCCTTTTCAGAGTGTCGTAGTACTGGATCTAGTACTAAGTGCAATGGGTCTCATTTAGAGGCAAATATGAAAACTTCCAGACATCGTAAAGCCAGTCATACCTCCAGTCATTGTAATTCTCTGGAATGAATTGCTATTCATTGCACCAGTGCACACTGAAAAGCTAGTTATTTGAAGATGCTCTATGAGCCAAGTTTTGCCCTTCATTACATCTGAGTGACAGGGCAGAATATGCAGATCTTGCTGGGGGATCTTAGACCCAAATTTTTCAGGTTGTAATTTTTTCAATAGAAAAACAACCCAGAAAGATTTTTTTTTCTAGCATCTGTGTTGAAGGTACTTATGCTGCATTGACTTTATGATACCTAGAGGTTAAATGTATTTAAAAAATCAACTTTAAAGGTGTATTTTTTTTATTGTACAGATTTTGTTGTAATAGTATATTTGTATGACACAAAATTAGTATTGGACAATATCCTATCTATCTGATACATGTAGAATTAGCAATCTGTTGTGCCTGAAACACACAGTCTTGGATACAGGGTTCAAAAATGAACCTGGGAGCTCTGAGACATAGTACATCATTGAATTCTCTGGCTTGCAAGGGGAGCATATTATTTCTGTACTTGAAAGCTTTGTTGGCTGCTGTGGAGGAGCAGTATGAGTTCTTAAAGCCCAGATACCTTCTTTCCCCCTTTGGGTAGGTTTGTGCCCATAGGGGCACTAGGAGGAACAACAGTTGTGCCTGGTTCCTGCACTTGGGTGCATTCTAAAAGATAAAAATATGATATTTATGAGCCAGGAACAAGAGCTGTCTTTGGTAGGGATGATTTAGTATTACTCAGAGTGGAATGAACTCCACCAAAAATTAGGAAATCCATCCTATCCTGCTCATTAATCTGAACACTTGCTATCAAGTGCAATAGTACAAAGTAGGTTATTTCAACCATTTTGTCCCAGTTATTTTCCTGCTATTGAAATTAAACTTAATAAGCATAACCATTAAATAAATAAATCTCAAGGCTGACAGTGCAATGAAATTCGTAAGAGAACACAAGCAATGAAACTCCGACTTGGAGGAGTAAGCATGCAAATGGGAGATATGCCCCAACGTGCTCACAACAGTGGCTTTATAAAGTGAATTTTCCATTTATGTGGGAAACCTGAAGTATTGTAGAGATGTAAAAATATCCAAATGTCTTACTGTGTCTGAGGAGACTGGTGGGGAGTCAATGAATTAAAGTTCTGAAATAAAGATTCTTGTAATAGCTGAGCAACTCAGGACGTACTTGGGAGAAACACTTATGGAAAAACAATATGGCATTTAGTAGGGATGAAACCCGTACAGTTTTGTAGAAATTATTCTGACAACATATACAAATTCGTAGGGAATTGTATTTGTTCTATCGTTTTTTTGAACCATCCTGTAGCAGGAATATGCTCTGAATGCAATTCTATAGGATAGTTAAAAACAACTATGAAAAGTTTATAATTTTCTATTAGATTCTATAAAACTTTGCCAGAGGGGAAGGGCCCAAAGAATAATTCATGAGAGCTATGCTTGTTATTACTGCTATATACTATCATCCATGCCTGCTCAGATAACCAAGAAATGCTGGATGTGAAGTGGTGGAGGAATTGCTGTGCATTGCATGAGAGTAGGAATGTTATCAGCCATTTTGTGGCTGCTATTAATTGGCTGAAATTTCAGTATAGTGAAGTCTGTTGGAGAACATCCACGCCCTTTTGCCAGTACATGTTGTACCTGAGAATATCTAGGAAAGTTATGTTCTTGTCTCGTTATTTTTCCTTTTATTTATACTTCTTCTCTTATGACATTATCATTTCTGTTTATGAGCTGCAGGCTACTAAACTTCATTGGCTGAATACTTCTAATAATTTTATATACGGTATCCTGATTTGCCTCAAGGGAACTCTGAAGAAGTGTATTGCTGAGATGTTTTATATTTCATGGGGTTTGCATCCATTCTTTGTTATTACAAAATACTAGATGATTAGTGAAACTGTATGTAGGAGATCTCGAGCTGGTATTTGCAAACATTCATTTGAATATAAACTATGAATTTGGTTTAATGGTAATCTATTAAAGATTTTCTGTGACGCCCATCACCATAATATCTAAGTGCTGTTCATTTAGACATTCCTATGAGAGAATTTTTGTTTGCAACAGTATTCATGAAAAGAGAATGTGTTACAAATTCACATGTGAATTTGTTTTTGCTGAAATATTTGCACTGAAAGTGTTGAAACAACCATTTAAAAAGCTGTTTTGTAGGATTGATAGTCAAATCAGGACATAGAAACAATATTATGTGACTTCTTGTGTGGTGTTTTTCTAAGGTCTAATTTGAAAATTTCCTCATAGTTCAGTTTTAGTTCTTGAAATCAATCTCTGCCTAACAGATTTTGGCCTTTGGATTACCAGGACTGGTAAACTTCTCTTCGGGCTTTTTTACTTTACCAGGACAAGCACAGAACCTACCACCTAGACAGGTTCTACAGTGGGAGATAGTAGCCAGTGCCAGATGTTTCAAAGGGAATGAACAGAACAGAGCAATCATCAAGCGATCCATTCCCTGTTGTCCAGTCTCAGTGTGACAGGGTCTGCTTACCCCGCACTAGCCCAGACAGGGTTAAGCCCATATTACTGACCGCGGAAGTCCTGCCTTCCTGGTGGGACTGGGCATGCTCCAAATGCTCTAGCAGTATAAAGGGAGGAAGCCCAGCTCATTCTGGGTGGAAGGCTGTAGGGGAAGCACCTGTCTGGGAAGCTCCTGTGGAGGGCCAGCCACAGCCAATGACTGCACCAGGAATCAGAGCCTTGCTGGACCCACCTGAATCCTGGTGACTGGAGGAGCCACCGGAGATGACCGACCCAGCTGACCACGGAGAACCTGACGTCTCATGGTTGACCCCAATGCAGACACTGGTAGGAAGTGTCCCAGGAAGGGTAACGGAGTGGTACTTCCCACCCGGGAAACCTCAGCATGTTGGACTGCCCCCCTCCCCGCTGAGTCAGTGGCAAGTTGCTACTCCACTGTTAGGTCTACCGGGGCCACCACACCCCTTGTTGGGCATCCTGCCTCTATAGACTCTGGCCACTAGGCCATGCTGCCCTGCACCTAAGGGCTGTCCTAATGACTCTGGCCGCTAGGCCATGCTGCTTGGACCCTCGGGGCGTAGACCATCACACCCAGCATCTGGCAGTCAGAGGTCTAGGGACACACAGAGCATGGAGTTGCCACCCACTTCTACTTCCCCTACCAATTCTTCCCTGTTTGTAAGCAGCAGGTCAAGAGGAGAACGACCCCTGATTGGTTCCTCAGTACAGACATTCTGATGTTCTTATGAAACACCCCTCAGGAGCATGAGCCTCTTCCATATCACTTTGCATTTTGTTTATTGAATTAGTTTGACTGTCCCTGCATTCTAATTGAAAATCTTGTAAGTTTTTCACTGCTGCTTTTTGCTGATGTCAATTCTACTGCTTTGGACCAATTTACATTCCCCTCTGCCAGCAATGGTCTATGAATACTGTCATTACTGTCTTTGGGTTAAGTTTAGAAGCGAGAGCAACAAGGGTGCTGTCATGGTGGGCATGTGCTATAGACCACAGGACCAGGTAGATGAGGCTTTCTTCGGACAATTAACTGAAGTTTTCAGAACACAGGCCCTGGTTCTAATGGGGAACTTCAGTCACCCTGACATTTTCTGAGAAAGCAATACAGCAGTGCACAGACAATCCAGGCAGTTTTTGGAGAGTGTTGGGGACAACTTCCTGGTGCAACTACTGGAGGAACCAACCAGGGGCCATTCTCCTCTTGACCTGCTGCTTACAAACAGGGAACAATTGGTAGGGGACATAGAAGTGGGTGGCAACCTAGGCAGCAGTGACCATGAGATGGTTGAGTTCAGGATCCTCACAAAAGGAAGAAAGGAGAGTAGCAAAATATGGACCCTGGACTTCAGAAAAGCAGATTTTGACTTCCTTAGGGAACTGATGGGCAGGATCCCCTGGGAGGCTAATATGAGGGGGAAAGGAGTCCAGGAAAGCTGGCTGTATTTTAAAGAAGCCTTATTGAGGGTGCAGGAACAAACCATCCTGATGTGCAGAAAGAATAGAAAATATAGCAGGCAACCAGGTTGGCTTAACAGTGAAATCTTCAGTGAGCTTAAACACAAAAAGGAAGCTTACAAGAAGTGGAAACTTGGACAGATGACTAGGAAGGAGTACAAATATATTGTTTGAGCATGCAGGAGTGTAATCAGGAAGGCCAAAACACAACTGGAGTTGCAGCTAGCAAGGGATGTGAAGGGTAACAAGAAGGGCTTCTATAGGTTTGTTAGCAACAAGAAAATGGTCAGGCAAATTGTGGGACCCTTACTGAATCGGGGAGGCAACCTAGTGACACATGATGTGGAAAAAGCTGAAGTAATCAATGCCTTTTTTGCCTCTGCCTTCACAGACAAGGTCAGCTCCCACACTGCTATCCTGAGAAACATGATATGGGGAGGAGGTGAGCAGCCTTCGGTGGTTAAAGAACAGGTTAAGGACTATTTAGAATAGCTGGACATGCACAAGTCCATGGGTACAGATTTAATGCATCCGACATTGCTGAGGGAATTGGCTGATGTGATTGCAGAGCCATTATCTTTGAAAACTCGTGGTGATCGGGGAAGGTCCCGGACGACTGGAAAAAGGCAAATACAGTGCCCATCTTTTAAAAAGGGAAGAAGAAGAACGCAGGGAACCACAGACTGGTCAGCCTCACCTCGGTCCCTGGAAAAATCATGGAGCAGGTCCTCAAGGAAACCATTTTGAAGCACTTGGAGGAGAGGAAGGTGATCAGGAACAGTCAACAGGGATTCACCAAGGGCAAGTCATGCCTGTCTGACCTGATTGCCTTCTATGATGAGATAACTGGCTCTATGGATATGGGGAAAGCGGTGGATGTGATATATCTTGACTTTAGCAAAGCTTTTCATATGGTCTCCTACATTATTCTTGCCAGCAAGTTAAAGTATGGATTGGATGAATGGACTATAAGGTGGATAGAAAACTGGCTAGATTGTCAGGCTCAACGGGTAGTGATCAACGGCTCAATATCTAGTTGGCAGCCGGTATCAAGCGGAGTACCCCAGCGGTTGGTTCTGGGGCCAGTTTTGTTCATCTTTATTTATGATCTGGATCAGAAGTGGGCAAACTACGTCCTGAGGGCCACATCCAGCCCATGGGACTGTCCTGCCCGGCCCCTCAGCTCCTGCCCGGCCCCTCAGCTCCTGGCCCGGGAGGCTTGTCCCGGCCCCCCCCCCCCACTGTCCTCCCAGCCCTGCATCCACGCCACTGTGCGGGCAGCGTTCTGGGCGGCAGGGCTACAGAGCTCAGCCTGACCTGGTGCTCCGTGCTGCGCGGCGTGGCTGCCTGTCCTGGTGCAGCCGTGCTGCCAGCCACCAGTGCTCCAGGCAGCGTGGTAAGGGGGTGGGAGAGGCAGGTTGTATAGAGGGCAGGGGATTTCAGGGGGTGGTCAGGGGCATAGATGGGGTCGGGATGGTCAGAGGGCGGGGAACGGGGGTTGAATGGGGGCAAGGGTCCTGGGGGGGCAGTCAGGAAGGAGGGGGGGTTGAATGGGGTGGAGGGGCAGTTAGGGGCAAGGGGTCTGGGGGCGGTCAGGGAGAAGGGGTGGTTGGATGGGGCAGGGGTCCTGAGGGGGGCAGTCAGGAGGGGGGGGTTGGATGGGGCGGGCGGAGGGCAGTTAGGGGCGGAGGGTCAGGGGGGTCAGGGGACCGAGAGCAGGGTGTGTGTGGATGGGGCAGCGGTCCCCGGTGGGCTGTCAGGGAACGGGGGGGTTGGTTGGGGCAGGAGTCCCAGGGAGGCTGTCAGGGTGTGAGAAGCGAGGGGGGTGTCAGATGGGGGCGGGGCCGGGCCATGCCTGGCTGTTTGGAGAGGCACAGCCTCCCCTAACCGGCCCTCCATACAATTTCAGAAACCCGATGCTGCCCTTCGGCCAAAAAGTTTGCCTGCCCCTGATCTGGATGATGGGATGGATTGCCCCCTCCGAAAGTTTGCAGATGACACCTTGCTGGGGGGAGAGGTAGATATGCTGGAGGGTAGGGATAGGGTCCAAAGTGACCTAGACAAATTGGAGGATTGGGCCAAAAGAAATCTGATGAGGTTCAACAAGGACAAGTGCAGAGTCCTGCACTTAGGATGGAAGAATCCCAGGCATTGCTACAGGCTGGGGACTCACTGGCTAAGCTGCAGTTCTGCAGAAAAGGACCTGGAGATTACAGTGGTTGAGAAGCTGGATATGAGTCAGCAGTGTTCCCTTATTGCCAAGAAGGCTAATGGCATATTGGATTGCATTAGTAGAAGCATTGCCAGCAGATCGAGGGAAGTGATTATTCTCCTCTATTTGGCATGGGTGAGGCCACATCTGGAATATTGCATCCAGTTTTGGGCCCCCCACTGGATGCAATACTCCAGGATGTGGACAAATTGGAGAGAGTCCACCGGAGGGCAATGAAAACGATGAGTGGGCTGGGACACATGACTTATGAGGAGAGGCTTATTTAGTCTGCAGGAGAGAAGAGTGAGGAGGGATTTGATATCAGCCTTCAACTACCTGAGGATGGAGCTCAGCTGTTCTCAGCGATGGCAGATGACAGAACAAGAATCATAGAATCATAGAATCATAGAATATCAGGGTTGGAAGGGACCCCAGAAGGTCATCTAGTCCAACCCCCTGCTCAAAGCAGGACCAATTCCCAGTTAAATCATCCCAGCCAGGGCTTTGTCAAGCCTGACCTTAAAAACCTCTAAGGAAGGAGATTCTACCACCTCCCTAGGTAACACATTCCAGTGTTTCACCACCCTCTTAGTGAAAAAGTTTTTCCTAATATCCAATCTAAACCTCCCCCACTGCAACTTGAGACCATTACTCCTCGTTCTGTCATCTGCTACCATTGAGAACAGTCTAGAGCCATCCTCTTTGGAACCCCCTTTCAGGTAGTTGAAAGCAGCTATCAAATCCCCCCTCATTCTTCTCTTCTGCAGGCTAAACAATCCCAGCTCCCTCAGCCTCTCCTCATAACTCATGTGTTCCAGTCCCCTAATCATTTTTGTTGCCCTTCGCTGGACTCTCTCCAATTTATCCACATCCTTCTTGAAGTGTGGGGCCCAAAACTGGACACAGTACTCCAGATGAGGCCTCACCAATGTCGAATAGAGGGGAACGATCACGTCCCTCGATCTGCTCGCTATGCCCCTACTTATACATCCCAAAATGCCATTGGCCTTCTTGGCAACAAGGGCACACTGCTGACTCATATCCAGCTTCTCGTCCACTGTCACCCCTAGGTCCTTTTCTGCAGAACTGCTGCCTAGCCATTCGGTCCCTAGTCTGTAGCTGTGCATTGGGTTCTTCCGTCCTAAGTGCAGGACCCTGCACTTATCCTTATTGAACCTCATCAGATTCCTTTTGGCCCAATCTTCCAATTGGTCTAGGTCCTTCTGTATCCTATCCCTCCCCTCCAGCGTATCTACCACTCCTCCCAGTTTAGTATCATCCGCAAATTTGCTGAGAGTGCAATCCACACCATCCTCCAGATCATTTATGAAGATATTGAATAAAACTGGCCCCAGGACCGACCCTTGGGGCACTCCACTTGATACCGGCTGCCAACTAGACATGGAGCCATTGATCACTACCCGTTGAGCCCGACAATTTAGCCAGCTTTCTACCCACCTTATAGTGCATTCATCCAGCCCATACTTCCTTAACTTGCTGACAAGAATACTATGGGAGACCGTGTCAAAAGCTTTGCTAAAGTCAAGAAACAATACATCCACTGCTTTCCCTTCATCCACAGAACCAGTAATCTCATCATAAAAGGCGATTAGATTAGTCAGGCATGACCTTCCCTTGGTGAATCCATGCTGGCTGTTCCTGATCACTTTCCTCTCATGCAAGTGCTTCAGGATTGATTCTTTGAGGACCTGCTCCATGATTTTTCCAGGGACTGAGGTGAGGCTGACTGGCCTGTAGTTCCCAGGATCTTCCTTCTTCCCTTTTTTAAAGATTGGCACTACATTAGCCTTTTTCCAGTCATCCGGGACTTCCCCGGTTCGCCACGAGTTTTCAAAGATAATGGCCAGTGGCTCTGCAATCACAGCCGCCAATTCCTTCAGCACTCTCGGATGCAACTCGTCCGGCCCCATGGACTTGTGCACGTCCAGCTTTTCTAAATAGTCCCTAACCGCCTCTATCTCCACAGAGGGCTGGCCATCTCTTCCGCATTTTGTGATGCCCAGCGCAGCAGTCTGGGAGCTGACCTTGTTAGTGAAAACAGAGGCAAAAAAAGCATTGAGTACATTAGCTTTTTCCACATCCTCTGTCACTAGGTTGCCTCCCTCATTCAGTAAGGGGCCCACACATTCCTTGGCTTTCTTCTTCTTGCCAACATACCTGAAGAAACCCTTCTTGTTACTCTTGACATCTCTGGCTAGCTGCAGCTCCAGGTGCGATTTGGCCCTCCTGATAACATTCCTACATGCCCGAGCAATATTTTTATACTCTTCCCTGGTCATATGTCCAACCTTCCACTTCTTGTAAGCTTCTTTTTTATGTTTAAGATCTGCTAGGATTTCACCATTAAGCCAAGCTGGTCGCCTGCCATATTTACTATTCTTTCGACTCATCGGGATGGTTTGTCCCTGTAACCTCAACAGGGATTCCTTGAAATACAGCCAGCTCTCCTGGACTCCTTTCCCCTTCAAGTTAGTCCCCCAGGGGATCCTGGCCATCCGTTCCCTGAGGGAGTCGAAGTCTGCTTTCCTGAAGTCCAGGGTCCGTATCCTGCTGCTTACCTTTGTTCCCTGCGTCAGGATCCTGAACTCAACCAACTCATGGTCACTGCCTCCCAGATTCCCATCCACTTTTGCTTCCCCCACTAATTCTACCCGGTTTGTGAGCAGCAGGTCAAGAAAAGCACCCCCCCTAGTTGGCTCCTCTAGCACTTGCGCCAGGAAATTGTCCCCTACGCTTTCCAAAAACTTCCTGGATTGTCTATGCACCGCTGTATTGCTCTCCCAGCAGATATCAGGAAAATTAAAGAAGCAATGGTCTCAAGTTGCAGTGGGGGAGGTCTAGGTTGGATATGAGGAAACACTATTTCACTAGGAGGATGGTGAAGCACTGGAATGGGCTACCTAGGGAGGTGGTGGAATCTCCATCCTTAGAGGTTTTGAAGGCCTGACTTGACAAAGCCCTGGCTGGGATGATTTAGTTGGTGTTGGTCCTGCTTTGAGCATGGGTTTGGACTAGATGACCTCCTGAGGGCTCTTCCAACCCTAATCTTCTATGATTCTATTATTATTAATTACACCAACCAATCTATCCTGCAGCATATGCTCTTGTGCTGATGTGTTTACACTTCTATAAGATGTTTGATTTGGTACTGATCAACATTTTGATTAAAAAACCAAAATGATATAAAATTAGTGTGACACATGTTATATGGATTAAAAAATGTCTAAGAGAGAGGTCATAAAATATCATTGTAAATGGGAATTGTCATCAAGCAGGTATGTTTCCAGTGGGGTCCCACAGGGATCAGTTCTTGGGCTTATGCTATTTAACATTTTTATCAATGACCTGGAAGAAAACTAAATAATCACTGATAAAGTTTGCAGATGACACTAAAATTGGAGGAGTGATAAATAATGAAGAGAGCAGGTTACTGATACAGAGCAATCTGGTAAACTAGATGCAAGCAACCAATATGCATTTTAATCTGGTTAAATGTATATATCTAGGAACAAAGAATGTAGGCCATACTTACAGGATGAAGGACTCTAGCCAGGGAAGCAGTGATGCTGAAAAAGATTTGGGGGTCACAGTGGACAATCAGCTGAACATGAGCTCCCAGGGTGATGCTGTGGCCAAAAGGGCTAATGCAATCCTGGGATGCAGAAAAAGGAGAATCAAGAGTAGGAAAAGAGAGGTTATTTAACCTCTGCATTTGACACTGATGTGACCACTGCTGGAATATTGTGTCCAGTTCTGGTTCCCACACTTCAAAAAGGATGTTGATAAATTGAAGAGGGTTCAGAGAAGAGCCACGTGAATGATAAAAAGATTAGAAAACATGCCTTATAGTCATAGGCAGCGCGTGAGTCTTTTCTTTAGGGAGGCTATTCCCAGTAGCGCTGGAAGCTTCCTAGAAGTGGGGGGGGCCACTGGCACCTGGACTGTGGCCCTGCCACCCCAATCTGCCCTCCCCCCAAGACTCCACCTGCACTCCGCCTCTTACTGAGGCCCCGACCCTGCTTAGCCTCTTGCCCCCCACAACCCCGTCCCTGCTCCGCCTCTTCTCCTGCAACCCCACTTCTTCCTGCCCCCACTCCACCTCTTCCCCCTGAGACCCTGCCTACCACTCAGTCCTCTCCACTCCCTGTCACTTGCCCTTATGGGGGGGTGAAGAGGAACAAGTGTTGGGCAGGGTCTCAGGAGAAGAGTTGGAGTTGGGGCAGGAAGAGGGCGGAGCCCCGGTGGGAGAGGCCAAGCAGGGGCGAGTCCTTGGGGAGGAGCAACAGGGAGGAGGGGCAAACTGTGAGCGGGACCTTGTGGGGGACAGAGTGGGAGCAAGGCCATGGTCCAAATGCCTTTGACCACCCCCCACACACTTCTAGAGAGCTTCCAGTGCTTGTGCTACCAGGGCGCAAAGGCGGGGGGCTGGCCGGCCTCCAAAGGGAGGTGATCTGCATCCGGCATTTGCCCCCTATGTGGCCAAACTTTTTTAATCTGGGGAGGCTTAGCCTTCCCAAGCCTCTTATATACGCTGCCCATGCTTATAGTAATTGACTCAAGGAGCTCCATCTATTTAGTTTGACAAAGAGAAGGTTAAGGGATGACTTGAATACAGTCTATAACTATCTACATGGAGAACAAGTCTTTAATTGTGGGCGCTTCAATTTAGCAGACAAAGATATAATATGATCCAGTGGCTGGAAGTTGAAGCTAAACAAATTCAGACTTGAAATAAGAAATAATTATTCTAACAGTTAGAGTAATTAGCCATTGGAACAATTTATTAAGGGTTGTGGTGGATTCTCTATCACCGACAATTTTTAGATCAGGATTGGATCTTTTTCTAAAAGATGTGCTGTAGGAATTATTTGGGGGAAGTTTTCTAGCCTGTATTATAAGGAGGTCAAACTAAATGATCACACTGGTCCCTTCTGTTCTCAGAATCTATTAACTTCATTTCAAACAAGCAAATATATATATTTTTTTTGGACCAGAAGTGGTGCCTTTGCTATGGAAAGACAAAGAGAGGATTTATTACCCTGTGGCAGACAAATTCACAGCTACTGAACAAGCCTCAGCCCCTCAGAACACAACTGAGCTGCAAGGTATGTTAGATTATTATCACAGGTTTTTCCCAAATGTTTCAGCCCTTTTAGATCCTTTGTATCATCTCTTGAGAAGTGAGACCCACTGGCATTGGGGAAAGAGACGAGAGAGCTATCCAGGAGTCTAAAAAACCACTCAAGACCTTGGAGTGCCTTGTTTATTTTGACCTGGGCAAAGGATTAATCTGGGCATGTGATGCTTTGCCCTATGGGCATATGGGGTAGGGGCAGTTTTGTCTCATAATTTGGGGGATCTCAGACAACGACCAATTGGTTATGTCTCCAGGTCACTGACTAAAGCTAAAAGGGGCTAATCCCACTTGAGAAAGAATGACTAGTTATTGTTTTGGAGTTAAAAAAAAATTCTGTCGGTACCTCTATGGGAAGCTTTTCCCCATTCTGAAATATCATAACCGTTTGTGGGACAGTTCATTGACAATAAGGATGTACGGACGATGGCACCTATCTGCCTACAGTGTTGGACTTTGACATTAGCATGCCATCCCTCAGTTGTTTACTGGTACCAGAACAATCTGGTTCTATGGAACTTTCAAGAGAGATTGTGTCACTCATAGAACATACCAACCAGACACCAATCAAGGATTCCCAGATAAGGAAATGTACTAGCTAGGATCCTATCCTGAGTACAGCAGGCGATAACATTGTAAGGGAAAAAAATTCTGCCCATTTAGGGCCAGGAGTACAGAACTGAGCACAGAGAATGGATTTATGTTATGGGGCTGCTATACAGTCAGAACACAACAGACTTTTTAAAGTAGGCTTTTTTTGGTAGATTCTTCTTTAGTTATTTCCCATGAGTAACAGCTTCACGAACAAGATTTAACAGATTTCACAAGTAGTGAAATATGGTAAACCCTTAAATTACTAAAATGGGTGGACAAAATCCAATGTTGCAAAGCTTTTAAATTCCATCATTTAAGAATACTTCATGCATTTGTATGATAAATTATTCATTTTGAAACAAAAAATTCTAATGGGTTTTAACTTTAAAACTTTGTGCTGTAAGTCAGAGAGATATACAAATAAATGACATAAATACAAACAAAAAGTGCCTGACAGAATCCCAGCCTCCTAAAATTAATCTGGCCATCTTCCACAGATGCTGAGCCAAAGAATTTGTAAATCTGATAGTATGGACACAGAAAAATGTGGATAACCCCAGTTCTAATTCTGGCTTCCACCTCTGAATTGAAATCTCTCTCTACTATGTTTAGTGATTTTAATATCCCTATCTCTTCAGACAAAATAAAACTTAATAAGCATTGAGTGGCAGATAAAAAAATACAAGATGAAAATAAAAGGCATTTTAACATAAGAGATTTCAGATTGTTCTCTGCATCCCTAGTTTTATTTCTTATTTGTACAACAATTTCCCTTGCCTATATAACCAGTAGTTCTTTCTTAGTGGACCGTTTTGTTTTTGCTTCTGTTGCAATTCTTTATACAAAGTTCAGAAAAGACCCTCCTGACCTATCAATATGTTTGGTCAATGTATACATTTTTGGGGCTTTCTTCCGCCTTCCTCACCCTCTTTGGTCTGGGTGAGTGCATAACTCCTATTAAAGTCAATGGGAGTTGGGTGTGTAAATCTGAGAATAGATTTCCTCCCTAAAAGCTACATTGAAAACCCAGTGAAGTCAGTGATGATCTGTCCATTGACTTCAGTGAGATTTGGATGAATCCTGAATATTATAGATCATTTGGGGCGAGTTCTGACTTTAGCTGCATGAATGGGCCCCTCTAAAGTAAATAAGATTCATGTACCTACATCCAAAGGCAAAATGGGGCCTAAATTAAAATGTCTGTCCTCTTTCAAATTTAGTAAACCTATATTGGTGGGCTTGGTTTTATTGCTGACAATGAATAAAAAGGAGTAAAATATGATTCTTCTCTTAAATTATTGATGAGAACTAGAACAACAAAAATGGATTAATAACATCTAAGATGCTCACTATCAAGAAGGTTTCTTGACTTTCTGTTCTATTGGATAACTCCTTAAGCAAAGCAGTCATCCAAGAGAAACCTCAAATGCATCTTCTCTTTGAGCAAAGTGTCTGTGAGTCATACTGGAAACTAACTACTGCTTCTGCTCACCTGATTGGGCTGAATGCTTTTTTAAATTCCTTCCTAGACTCTGTAGCAATCTGTTTGAAAGTAACGGTGCAGAGGATGGAGAATGGTCTTGTGGATAAAACATAGGAGTAGGAGTCAGCAAATCAGTGTATTAATCCTGGATCTTTCACAGATTTCCTGTGTACTTTGAGAAGCCACTTAGGACTAAATTTTCTAAAGTGTCCACTAATTATTTATGGGCTTCTTGGGAAACCTATTGCTTGATTTTCAGAAGAGAGGAGCATCTATACCTCCCACTCAAGGCAAAAGGAATCATCGGTGTTCAAAACTCCTGCAAATCAGGCCTCAGATGTCTCAGGTTGGCCACTCAAGTGCTGAGATTCTCAAAACTAATTTGGACACTTTTGAAAATATAGTCCTTCGCCACTCTATGCCTCAGTCTCCCATTTACAAAATAAGGATGAAAATACTTCCTTACCTCAACTCATTAATGGAAAGTACTATACAAGTGTAGATCACTCTGATTAATACGGACACAGAAATCCATTCCGCATAACTCAGATACATGCATTAATAGCAAATAGGCTAACCAAACATGAGCTGGATCAATGGTTAACTCTCAAGTTTGCAGAATGAAAAGAAGAGCTATGTAACAGCTAGAATAAGTGAGTAGCATTGTATCAGTCTGCATATTTGCAACCAGACTGGGAATGTACACCATTCCCACACATCTCTAGAATAAACTGACAAAAGATACTATTATTGACATGCTATATGAGGGTTTGATCTTTCAAATGAATCACTACCACCATGCGAATGCCATATTATCCTAGCAGGCTGAATCATTGTATCTCTGTTCTGGACATTAGTGTTTACATACTTTAAACACATGAGAAAGAAACTGAAGCTTTGTGATTCTAATACAATTTATATCAGACCTAGATACCAACAAAAGAACTACTGTGCACATTCTATGACCATGCCAAAACTCTATCACATGACAGTGTCAAATTTCTAAAGGCTGATTACGAAGAGTCTTGAAAATTAGGAGCTCTGTACAGTTTCAGTACTCTGCTTATTTTTCTCAAAGTTTATAACTGTGTATCATTTAACTGCTCCTGTTTTGAAGAAATTAACTGAACACAAGAATAAGCACTTTTACTTCATGCATTTGAAAAGAATACAAATTAAAATTAAGTATGCCACAACGTAGATGAATACCATTAATTTTTCAACTACACAGTTTAAAAAGTCTCTCCCCAGCCTCTCAGACCTTTCCAAAGGAAAGGAAATTATGTCAGATGTATATCATATAACTACATCCTCTCTTAGGCTTTGATCTCAACAGGTATCTCAAAATAAGCATAGTGTGGTCAATATTTGAATGGCAGACTTTGGAAGAAGGCACCTTTTGTGCTGCAGTCAATGGTACTGCTGATTCAGGCAGTCTCCTCTGAGTCAGTACTGAACCAGTCATTCATTATGATGACCACTGTGCTACTGGAGTTATTTGAATGAAATGTAAAATCAAGTTGCTGGCCACAGTTGAACATTAAAGATCCTTACAGCACTATTCTAAAAAGTAGGGGTGTTTTGTGAGTATCTTGGCCAAAGTCAAACTCACTTAATTACATTCTGCTCACTTAAATTTTCATGCAGTTTCATCTGAACAACTGTCTTCAATGCCTGTCCTCAACATATGTGCAGTGTTGCTGCAGGTTGTTGATCAGCTATTATGCTGCCCTTTAGAGGTGACTGCATTTCAATGGTGGGTGAGTTGACCCATGTAGGTTATGTAGTTTGCAAAATACTTTGGGATCATTTGAGTTGAAAAGCAAAATATACAAAACATAAATGTAAGATACTATTGTATTTTCAAATTCACTGTTAAATATCTGTTCCTCTATTAAATATATAACAGGAATTCACTTCTGATGTCAAAGCAGTTGAAGCTGATTTCTGTATTACAAGATGATAGTGGCAATGCTTTATGTTTTTGAAGAAGGATGCTCTTGTGGGAATGGTCTGGGAAGCAGAAGATTTGGACTTCATTCCTAGCTTTGCCACAGGCTTCCAGTGTGACTTTGGATAAATCATTTTACCTTTCTGTGCTTCAGTTTCCTCACCCATAAAACGGGACTAATGCTAGTTGTTTTCCACTTCAGTCACATTTGTAAAATGCTTTGAGTTCCAAAGTGAGATAGAAGTGCAAACTACTATTATTATTATATATGGTCTTTCCACTAGGTAGATCCCAAAGCACTTTGTAAGCCACATACATTGAGATTACTTCACCAACCACTAAAATACACCTTGGGAGAAATTCAGCAGATATCAACAGTCCAGAACACAACATTCCAGGATGGAGAGTGAGAATACTTTCCACATTTTTCCAACTGAAACCATATGGGGAATTTTAGGTAGGTAAAATATAATTATACAAAGTGGAATTTGGCCAGAATGTTTGGGCCTACTCTTACAAAAAACACGTGGACTATTTACAAATGCACCATGGTGGGGGTACTGGTTCAGTATTCACTCATAGAGAAGAGAGCTGCATACTGAATCATAAATATCTTTCATCAGCACCTGAGTTTTCACTGTAGGCAAATCTATACCAAGTACTGACCAACCTTGTCGTTCCTTAGCATATGATATCTGATGAGATCAGAGCTTACGGCAGAATGGCTGCCTAATATAACAATCACATCAATGTGCATTTTATTTATAGGGAGATATACTAAAATACCACATGATGGTTTTATTTGCATATTTCCTTATATGAGGATTCTTTATTTAATTGCACAGAAATGATTTCATGCCTATGGTACAAACACTGTTACTTTTGGAATCTACTTTCTCACATCTCTAGCCCAATTCTAGTTCAGCTTCTAAAGCTTTATTCAGAAAATGATGAGCTTAAACCATTAAGATAATTAAAACACTGTGAAATAATTGTGTAATAAAAAATTGTTCCTTTTTTTCATAAATGAAATCTCAGTATAAATCCAAGACCCTAATGATAAAATAAACTGTTGAAAAGCAAAATAAAATTAAAGTAACTAAAGTCTTTTTAAATAACTGTACTTCATGAAAGTGCGTGTTTAGAGTCCCAATTGCTGTTAGGCTTTGTGCTAACAATTTAAAGTACAATTAGCAGTAAAATAGCCAGTTCTTAAGGCCACCGATAAATTAAAGTTAGAAAACAATGGTGACTTGCGCTTAGTATGCGGATCATATAAACCTAAACTGAAAAGAAGGCCATTAGGATTCTGGACACCTGGTCTTCTCTTGCTGTGGATAAAGAACAGGGCTGAATGTTGGAGTTCACTCATACAATTCTAATAGTTAATCCTGTTTGTAACGGTCGATTTACATGTTAGAAGATCTAAAAGACAGGAAGTACAGAGTCTGCCTTTGAATTTTAGTCTTTGGAGTTTTCCCTGTTAATCTTTCTGAGACAAGAATCACAATTTATTACCAACTATTTTTTGGCTTTCAACACAAGGTTTTCGTACACCTTACAATAACTTAACAAGATAAAAGAAAATAATTCATTTTTGCTTAGTACAATATATTTTTCCACATGTGGTAATAGGGTGAATTTTATATATATATATAAAATAATCAGTGAAGAAATATCAATTTCAAAAATAAAATGTAATTAATCAAATGATGTATTTAAAATTATTATTCAGTCAGGTCTATTTGAAAACTGCCACCCCAACTCAGCCTCATCTTTAGTACATTTTATTGTGATATTAATATTTTGACATCTATATATTAATTAACAACTAATATAGATGTGTCAAATAAGAAGCATGGAACTATTAGTTTCATAGCACATTACCAGAAAATTCAACGTTTATTTATTAATTAATGTATTTGCTGTTGATAGCAGGAGTAATATTATGAAGATGTGTGTGTGCTGGAATTAAGGAATTTCACAATTGTTAAGATAAACCATTAGTAAATTAATCAGTAAATAATATGCATGTATCCTTACTGCTGAACATCTGCTGATTATACAGGAATGTGATATGCAGGGGCCATCTTTAATAGGTTGCCAATTTCCAAAGTGCGTACACAAATCACAAACTTGTATTGTGCAAGCACACTTGAAAATTTCAGCTTGAGTGACTTGCCCAAGGTCAGGTCTCCTGACCCACAGTCCCGTGCCTTAACCACATAACCATTCTTCCCCCATTGTTTGTATTTTATCAATGTACATGGGCTTGGCAAGCTTTAATTGATGGCACTCAAAAATAACAAAGGAAACAGAAAATTCAAAGAAACAGATGGTAATTTAAACACATTTAGTGCAGAAAAGAAATAAATGGAAAGGACATAGTAATGGGGAATAGGATAGAATTTTATAGTGCTGAGTCAGAGAAGGCCATGAAATATTTCTTCAAAGTTTAAGAAGTAACATGGCATAAATCTACAAAACAATGAGCTCACTGCTAAAAATTCCTTTCAAAACATCAGTAGCCATCACATCGAATTCTGTAGAGATTGTTTTATTCACTTTGAATTCCATAGGGCCTGATCCTAAGCCATTACTATGATACAATGGAAAATTGTCACAACAATGCTCACCTTAGATGGAGGAACATCAGGATGATTGATGAAGGGTATGAGTGATTTTGGATTAAAGGTGCGAGGGATGGTGTAGGGTCCCTCAAAGCCAACACAACTATATAATTGTTTGTGGTTTCTCTTCACTTTCACCAGACTCAGAGCCAGCCAGAGGAAAATAAGAAGGAAACAAACATTTTAACTGATGGGGCCAGGGTTCCGCCTCAAAGTTTAAAAGCCAGCTGGAATCTTCTGCATTTTAAAAATTATCAAACATTTCAAACAAAAACTTTCAAAATAAGTAAATCTACCTGTTTTTTTCATCTAGAATTCTATGCTATAATAACTCGTTAATGAAGATTCTACACACAAACTCACAGAGCTCTAAATGTACATTTTGTATTTTGCATGTGCAAAAAATAGTTTAATACCAAACTAACTACTTTAAGAAAATTATTAATGTTGCCTGGTTAAATACTCAGAAGTAAAGAAACACCAAAATTATGGTTCCATTTACAGCATTAAATTCTGCTTTCTTACACATGGTAGGACAACTTGTAATTACATGAGTACATGCACTTTCAGAGAAATTGTGGCGGGTGCCCTAATCCTTAATAAAACAGGTTCTGTTGGACCAAGATGGAGAGCCATTTCCAGAATCTTAGACCCTTTATGGAAAATGCCATGCCATCTGTTGCCTTCCTTTTAAACCAGGGGTGGGGGTGGGGTGTTTGTTAGCCCAAGTTCCTTAGCTGATCACAACTGTGCCAGTAACATGTTGGAAGAGATGCAGTCTTCTTGGAATAGTCATGTCCCAAGCCACTTATATATATACCAGCATTTATGGTACATAATATTACACTATTATACTAATATAGGGAACATCTTGGGCTTTAGCACAGTCCAAGTGATCTTTGAAAAACATTTTTAGTGTCAATATTAGCTCTGACCATTATTACAAAATGTTATAAGGCAGAAAACCTTTGACATGGTCAAAGGCTCTTAAGCAAAGTAAGCAGTCATGGGATAAGAGGGAAGGTCCTCTCATGAATCAGTAACTAGTTAAAAGACAGGAAACAAAGGGTAAGAATAAATTATTAGTTTTCACAGTGGACAGAGGTAAATAGCAGGGTCCCTTCAGGATCTTTATGGAGACCAGTTCTGTTCAACATATTCATAAGTGATCTAGAAAAAGGGGTAAACAGTGAGGTAGCAAAGTTTGCAGATGATGTAAAATTACCCAAAATCATTAAGTCCAAAGCTGACTTCAAAGAGTTACAAAGGGATCTCTCAAAATTGGGTGACTGGACAACAAAATGGCAGATGAAATTTAGTGTTGATAAATGCAAAGTAATGAATATGAGAAAACATAATCCCAACTATACATACACAATCATGAGGTCTAAATTAGCTGTTACCACTCAAGAAAGAGATCGTGGAATCGTGGATAGCTCTCGGAAAATATCCGCTCAGTATGCAGCAGCATTCAAAAAAGCAGAGTGTTAGGAACCATTAGGAAAAGGGTAGATAATCAGACAGAAAATATCATTATTCCACTATATAAACTAATAGAGTGCCCAAACTTTGAATACTGTGTGCAGTTCTGGTCACTCCATCTCAAAAAGTTGTATTAGAATTGGAAAAAGTACAGAGATGGACAACAAAAATTATTAGGGATAGGAAACAGCTTCTATATGAGGAGAGATTCAAAAGACTACGACTGTTTAGTTTAGAAAAGAAATGACTAAAGGGAGATATGTTAAAGCTGTTTCCTGGTGTGCAGGAGGTGCTGGGAGGGAGGGGGAGAAGGGGGAACGGGGGCACTCGGGGAAGGGGGCAAAAAGAGGCGGGGAAGAGGAGAGGCATGGGTGGAGTGGGAGTGGGAAGAAGTGTTGCGGGGCCTTGGGGTAAGGGGTGGAGTGGGGGCAGGGCCTGGGACTGAGCAGGGAGCTTGGGGGTCCTCCATTTTAAATCAGAATGGGGGTCCTCAGGTTACTAAAGTTTGAGAACTGCTGGTTTATTTAAAGAGTTATAGCACTTTTCTGCCAAAATATTCTGTATACCTCTCAATAGGCAACCTGCCCCAAAGCAGATTCTTATGTCTGGCCAGGAAATGTAATTGTTTGGGTAAACATGACTGTTTCAGTGTCCATGTTACTTCCATCTGTTCAAACATAGCAAAGCACAGTCCCTCATTTGGAGATCAGTGCCATCTGTAGCTAATGAGTGAGATTAAGCTTCTAAAAATGTATTGTTATGCTGAAATTTGGATGCTATCTTTGATCTATAGGCACGCAGAGACCTTGATAAAGCTGATGGATGTGTGTGCTAGCCACCTTCCATTCAGTCGTTTGTTTAGTGATAGCTGAACCAATGGAAGCCTCTGCTCACAGAATAGATTGAATCGTAGGCGCCAACTCCGTGGTGCTCTGGGGCTAGAGCATCCATGGGGAAAAAATGGTGGGTGCTGAGCACCCACCAGCAGCCCCCTATCAGCTCCCTCTTTCCCTAACAGCTCCCTATCATCTCCCTGCCAGCGGGCCCTGCAGATCAGCGCCTCCTGCCCCATCCTCCCGCCTGCTGCAATCAGCTGTTTTGCAGCGTTCAGAAGGCTGGGAGGGAGGGGAAGGAGTGAATATGTGGTGTGCTCGGGGGATGGGGCGGAACTGGATGGGAAGAGGTGGGGTGGGGCGGGGATGGAAAGAGGAGGGGCAGGGTGGGGCCTTGGGGGAAGGGCTGGAGTGGGCGCGGGGCCTGGGACAGAGCTGGTGTCAAGCATCCCCTGGCAGTTTGAAAAGTCGGCACCTGTGGTCTGAATGCAGGTGCAGGAGCTGGGGATTGTGGGCCTGGTCTACACTACAGGGCTAGGTTGATGTAAGCTGCCTTGTGTTGACTTAGCTGTGAAAGTGTCTTCACTTAAATTTGGCTGCTGTCAACGTAAGTGCCTCTCTGTGCTGGTTTAGTAACACCACCTCTCCAAGCAGCATAGAATTACATTGACTGTTACTGGTTTTCAAGAACCATCTCACTATGCGCACACTGACAATACAATCGATACAAGTGCTCCTAGTGAGGACATGCACCGCTAACACAAGGAGCCAACTGTGCACACACACAAGCAAATTAATAACTGCAGTGGCTCTATGCCAATGTAAATTAGGTCAATATAATTTTCTAGATTTGGTTGCATCTGTCTGTCTCTGTGTGGGTAAAAAATGAACCAGAAAGCAGGCGAAGTACTTGTAGTGTGGCCCTGAGAGAGGACTTTATGGTCAGAATGCTGGCTGAAAAGGTAGGCTTGGAATTTTGAGCAAGGAGACTGCCTCCCATCATTTGATCCTCCCTGATCCTGGTGCTCTACTCCCAACCTGCTGCAAAGCTCCAGGAGCTGGAGAGGCAGAGAGGTTACAAAGAATGAAAACCAGAGGAGAAACAACTGTGGTCATCTGTTAACGTTATTTTATGGGATATAATTGGCAGGATCACTCTTCTTTTCTTTTCTGAAGATCAGTATGAGTTTTGCTTTCTTCCAGTCTTCTAGTAGATATTCACTTGTCATAGACCTGTCCAAAATAATTTTCCGTGATTGAATGGCACAAAGTAGCCAGAGAAAAAAATTAGAACAGGTCCCAATGTTTTTTTTCTAACTCCCAAACCTGCTTTTACATTGATGGATTTTAATACTTCTCCTATTGACCCTCACTAATAGGCTTAATTACTCCCCAAACTAGCTTTACTGAATTATAACATCCTTTCACTGCAGCATTCTATATTGCCATTTCTGAGTATGCTAAATACCAATAGCTTGTAGTCACCATTTGTTCCAAGCTTCCCTTTTATTCTCACATATTCAGTAAGTCCTTTCCTATCTGTAAGAAGCTGATCCAAGATGAATTCTCTTTTTGGTTGGGGTTTCTCTGCTTTCTGGAACATAAATTGCTTTATAGGGAATGTCTGTAACTTTTAGAAATTGCTTTTTCAGTTGTATTTATTACTAAATATACATGTAAATAGCTCAAATTACCAATAAGTTCAGTATCTTGTGGCTCAGAGCACTTGGAAGTTGGTCCAGTAAGCTGTCATTCATATTCTCTTCTTTTCCTTGTTGTCAGTAGGAGATGCCCATAATTGTTTCTACTTTGGTTTTCATTCTTTGTAACCTTATCTAAAGAATTTCTCATTTCTTCCTTGTCAGACAATAGCTCCTCACCATTGTTAACACTTGTAACTGTTAATATATCACAACCTTTCCAGCCCTTTGTCCTTCTCTCCATCTTCTATATAGGTTTTACCCTCGGTAAATGACATTCCAGTTATAAGAATCTTTATGCTCCCCACCTCTCATGAGAGTGGAAGAAGCATTTGGACTTTAAATTGTTAGCTCTTTGGTGCAGTGACTGAACTTCTGTCTTTCTCTTGTACAGGCCGAAGCATATTGTTGTTGTTCAATAAAAACAGTAGCAAAGGGATAAATGAGAATGGGGTGAATATTCAATATGATGCATAACAATAGTATAGTGAAAAATACAATATTACATTTGCTCTGATATGCTACTCATTTGTTTTGTATTTAACTGGCACTAGTTGAACATATAAAACTTCTCTGTATTAAACAAAGGTGTTGTGTGCAGTACATTGCCTCTATACCATCTAATTGCAACAGTGTGTATAGAAATAGGGTAACTAGATAGCGACTGTGAAAAAACAGGACAGAGGTGGGGGGTCAATAGGCGCCTATATAAGAAAAAGTCCCCAAAAACGGGACTGTCCCTTTAAAAACGGGACATCTGGTCACCCTATATAGAAGTCAATAATATTTGAACAGAAAAGAAGTACATCAAATGAAAAATCAATTACAAAATGCCCCTACTTATTTAAAAAGATTTAAAAAACCAAACAGTCCTTATTCTGCTGCTTTTTCTCTATGTTTTATGTCCCTATTTTTCAATCTCAACCATTTTGTAAAAAACAAGTACTTTCATTACCTTAGCAACCACAGAAACATGTGGTACTGTATGTATGCAACCTTTTTAAGAAAGTACACAGCACCATGGGAACTGAGCTGTTGACTCCTGTGGAGGCAGCAAATGGTAGCAATAGAAGCAATTCAAATGCACTATTCAAATAAATGGTAGAAGTTTCACACCAGTGATGTAAGACAAACAAAGACTGGGGCTTCTGCACCACTGCAAGACCCTTTGGATATTGCCCATTATTTATACAGAATGGGAAGTTGCATACATCCTACTCAGTGGATGGACCATTAAGCTACCTCTGCAATACAGAATATCTTCCTAAACCTACCAGTTAACCATACACAGTGTGACTATATACAATTTTTACAGTAGTTTAAAAGAAAAAAGTGTTTCCAATTAGTAGTCTCCTGTCTTTCAAAACTTGTTATGCTCATTAAATTATTTTTGATAGACACAGCTGATTTCAGACAATGTACTGCATGCTGTTGCTAATAGCTTTGTGAATATAAAGACATTTACTAGGATGATTGCAGTGAATATATAGTTGAATGGAGCAAATATCAGGCCAAAGGCCAATCAGTTAAAAATGGTTGGATTATATGAGCCATGTGCCAAGAGCTTTTTCCAGATGTTTTTGCTTGGATTAAGGACCTGGTTATTCTCAGGCGTTTCACCTTTCTTTTTAAGTACAGATACATTTCTGCCTTGTTCTGTGTTGTGCAGCATAAATACATGTGTTATAAGGTGACATGCTTTTACCAGTATCAGAAGTAAACAGTCACCACTCTTGTGTGCACTACAGAACCTTAGTTGGGCCCAAGGGTCTTCTCAGTCTCATGTATCTAGCTAGGTACTCATATGGCCCCATCAGTATATAATATGTAAGCATCTCACAATCATTAATGTTTCACAACACCTCTGTGAGACAGGGAAGTATTAGCCACATTTTACAGACAGAGAATTGAGGGCAGATTAACTGACTTGCCTAAGGTTACACAGGAAATCTGAATTAAACACACATTTCCTACATCCCTGTTCAGTGATCTATCCTCTAGATTGTATCCAATCCCTTCTGGTCATTCTGTGCATTGCATTAGAGTTTCCTTAGATGAACTTTTAAGGGTTCATCATGTGGTGACAGAAGAAACTGTAAGAGTGTCCCCTAAGATAAAATGGAATTTTTTTCCATTCAAACATCTTTCTTATGTGACATATAACATTTTCACCAAATTCACTTTACCCCATTGCATGTGTGTGACATACCCCCAGGGTACCATCTGGAACTATGGGATGCTTTGCCCCCTTGATTCTCCTCCCTGGGCTGTCTCTTACACTGCTGTGCTAGTGACAAGCAACAAACCCCTCCAGGTGCTATGATCACTCAGCCAACAGCATGCAGAGACACACCCAGCTAAGTTGCATGAATGCTCTATAAGCCACTCATGAAGCATACAGAGAGAGACACCAGCAAATCTCCCCAGCCCTGAGCCTTGCACTCCAGTGATGTTCCATCTAACACTGGTCAAGACCTTCTCTTGAACCGTGGAAGCTCATTAATTAATTCACCATTTTGTCAAAGGAAAATGCACATGTGCCAGCCTTTGTAGTCTGAGCAGATTCCCCAAGCACTTCAGACAAACTCACTGGCAAGGATATAACATTAAAATAAGTTTATTAACTTCAGAAAGATAGGTTTTAAGTGATTATAAGTGTTAGGCATGGAGGTCAAAATTGGTTACAGAAGAAATAAAAGTAGGATCACAGTCTAAATTCTAACTTCAACAGACTAAGCAAGATTTGAATCAAACAGCTTTCCTCACCCCACTGGATGTTGCAGGCAGTTTACAGTTGTTAATACACAGGCTGGGTTCCCATAACTGTAAACAAACTTGTTTGTCTTAATGATTGACTTAGCAAGAAGTAGGACTGAGTGGACTGGTAGGCTCTAAAGTTTTACATTGTTTTGTTTTTGATTGCAGTTATGTAAAAAAATAATTCTACATTTGTAAGTTGCACTTTCATGATAAAGAGATTGCACTACAGTACTTGTTTATCTATACTATTTTTTTGCTTATCATTTTTACAGTGCACATATCTGTAATAAAATAATAATATAAAATGAGCACTGTACACTTCAAATTCTGTTATAATTAAAAACAATATATTCGAAAATTTAGAAAAAATCCAAAAATATTTATAATACATTTAAATTGGTATTCTATTATTATTTAACCGTGCGATTAAAACTGTGATTAATCATGACTACTTTTTTAACCTAGTTAATTTGTTTTATGTTAATCACTTGCATTAACTGTAATTGACAGCTACAAAATGTCCAAGCACTCCGAATTTACCCCAGAATAACTGAAATCAGAATTTGCTACAAATATTAAACTCATTATAGACAGTGGCGGATTAAAGATATTGCCACCCCTAGGCCCTGAAATAATTGCCATCCCCCCGCCCCAGCCCACCTTCGCTCTGACTCTGACTCCGCCTCCTCCCCTGAGCACGCCGCCGGGTCCTACTTCTCCCCGCTCCCTGCCAGTGCTTGAGTGCGAAACAGCTTCGTGAAGGAAGGGAGAGTGGGGGGGAACGCGATGCGCTCAGGAGAGGAGGCAGGGCCGGGGTGGGGATTTGGGGAAGGGGACCAATAGGGGCAGGGAGGGAGCGGGGAATGGGGGTGGGAAGGGGTGGAGTTTGGGCGGGGGCAGAGGGCGCGAACCAGCGCCGGGGAAAGCACCCTCTGGCTGCTATTATAAATTTGCTGCCCCTGCAAATTTGCCGCCCTAGGCCTAGGCCTTGTCAGCCTAGGCATTAATACGCTGCTGACTATAGCAGGCACAATCCCTGCTGGATAGTAAAGCACTGTGATGGGGTGCCCAACCCACTCAGGATTGGAAGGGGTTAAAATGGCCAGGTAGGCCAATTAACTCTACAGGCCACACCTGGAGGAGGACTCAAAGAGCAAGGAACTATTTGGAAGAGGTTCAGCTATGCAGGAACAGGAGGGGCCTCTAATAAGGCCAGGAGTTGTGAGCAGTAGAGGGGATTGCTGGGAAAGGCTGCAGGAGGGCAGGCAGCAGTCATGCCCTGGGAAGAGGGAGGTGGGTGTGGAGTTGGTACACCCAGAGTAGGAAGAGGAACCAGATGTGGTAGGAAGCAGTCCAGGGATGGAGGAGTGAGGGCTGAGAGAGGAAAGCCCAGAACTGCTGAGCTAAGGGTCCCTGGACTGGAACCCAAAGTAGAGGGTGGGCCCGTTTTCCCCTAACAGACACTGAGGCTGTGGCGCCATGGGGCACTGAGAGGGAATACTGCCTAGGACTGCTAGGGAGAAGGTACTTACTACCCTGAAGGGAGGAACACTGAGTGACCTGGCTGGAGGGCCGAGTCACTAAGAGGTTGCTGCAGATTGTGGGATGAGAGAGGAGCTGCAGACCTGTGAGGGAGATAGAACAACAGCATACAAGCTGAGGAAGGGGGTATTGACCTCAAGAACTAATTCCCAGAGTGACCAAGAGGACACACCAGACTAGCATGAGTAGTGTACCTGGTGACAGGCACTAAAGATAAAGTAATGGCCAGATCCTGCTCCAGTGTAAGTCCCACCTTATGGTTTTGGACATTCCAAAAGCTGGTTTTGCATCTGGCTTTCTGATAATGAAATTATTTTCCAAAGAGACACATGGTCAGGAAGTAATGTTTGTTCCGTGGTTTAACTAAGTCTTCTATTCATAAAAGGAGTGTGGAGAAATGGATGGGGCACTGCAGTGTGGTGTTGTATTTATTATGACTATATCACAGTCCTTTTGCTAAAATGCAGTCCTTCCTTTCCTCCTTAAAGATTTGTGTTTAATGAGTAAAGTGACGTTTGTTGTTGAAAAGCATAGTGTCATGCAGCTGAAAAATAAATGGCTTTCCTAAAGAATACAATATTAATTGCAGTTATACATCTTAAAACTGAAACTATGTTAGAGACGCCTTTGCAGACAATGGAGTTTATCATTAAAGCCATTGACTTCAACGAAATTGTGATTTGGCTCAAAAAGAACAAAGTTTCCTTCCTGGTAGATTTTTTTTTTAAAGAAAAATTATTTAAATTGCATCATTCTAACTCCCGCCCTATCATCTGGTGTTCTGTGAGACCTTTTGAACTAGGTAACACAGAAAGGTAACACCGGAGCATTCCAGTAGCCTGTAAGTAAATCTTGCATCTATTTTTAATCTTTCTAGGCTTCTGAAGGTAGATTAGGGAGTGCTCATTCTCAGGGGGCTACCTGCATTGATAGTGAGACATGGGATATGAACCCTGAAGGGTCACTCTGAGGACAAAAACAATACAACACATTGGAACCAGCATTGTAACTGTGATTCTCATGGATTAAACTTCAAATGAGCCCTTCTGTTCCATTCAGTTATTGTTGACTGCAAATGGCGACAGCCTGTTCTCACATCTGAAACAGAACAAGATCTCATTTTTTGGGAGATAACTGCTCGGTAATTTATATTTGGATTTTCCCTTTTTGCTTAGACAGACAACAAAGGTGGATCATTTAAAAAAAATTAGTTAAACACACAGTAACTGTCATCCTTTTCTGCACCAAACACAGGACAAAGACTCCACAATGAGAGAAACAGCACAAAATGGAAAGGAGGAAGCTTGGAATGGTTTAAAGTCAGTAACAAGATGCAGCATTCTGAGATACTTGTAAATAATTCAGGGAGAATAGCACCAGGTCTGAGAGAAAGGGAAGGCAAATATCAGTAAAAAGAGCCGGGGGGGGGGGGGGAGGGGGGAGACCATCTATTCCCACAAAAAGTTTCAGTAGTTAATGAAGTGAGTGCTGTGGATGCTGCTGTGGATGCATGTTTAATGTACAGTTGCTCTGTACCAAATGAAATACAATATATCAGACAAGTACGAATCTCAGTGTCATCACAATAATGGAGATAACTGTAGGATTGAAGGGCCTGCTTCTTGTTTACCCCAAAGCTACTTTACACTTTCATTTTAAATTACCAATTACACTTACCCCCACCTTAAGGCCAGAGTTGTGTGAACTGGTCTTCATGTAAATGAGAATCTGGACCCATGTTTAAGGTTGTCAAACACTTCCCATTAGAAGACCCTATTTTCAGTTGCTTACAACTTTGCAAACTGTAGCCCTTTGGGCTGAAATTTTCCTCAGCCTCAGGCTGAGGCTGAATTTTCTTGGAAAATTTAAGCCAAAACAATTTAGTCATTTCTGAGAACGAGGCACAGAGCATGCCTACCAGATTGGGAGCTGCAGGTGAGATAGGCAGTGGAATGTCTAGTTTGTGAATCCCAACAGGGCTTAGGCGTGAGTTAGGTACCAAGCTGCTTGGTAGTGCCAGGACTTAGGTGACTGTGCATACACTCACACTACCGGCAGAAACACAGGCACCTAAAACGACTTTACAAGACTGGAAATAAGGCATAAGTTTTTAATGGTGAGAGTAATTAACCATTGGAACAATTTACCAAAGATCATGGTGGATTCTTCATCACTGACAATTTTTAAATCTCAGAATCATAGAATCATAGAATATCAGGGTTGGAAGGGACCCCAGAAGGTCATCTAGTCCAACCCCCTGCTCGAAGCAGGACCAATTCCCAGTTAAATCATCCCAGCCAGGGCTTTGTCAAGCCTGACCTTAAAAACCTCTAAGGAAGGAGATTCTACCACCTCCCTAGGTAACGCATTCCAGTGTTTCACCACCCTCTTAGTGAAAAAGTTTTTCCTAATATCCAATCTAAACCTCCCCCACTGCAACTTGATCAAGATTGGATGTTCTTCTAGAAGATATACCCTAGGAATTATTTTGGGGAAGTTCTATGGCCTGTGTTATACAGGTCAGACTAAATGATCAGTGGTCCCTTCTGGCCTTGGCATCTAAATTTCATCTATCTATGAAAGTGAGGAGTGTAGGAATTTTAGGCACCTACAGTATTTGGCAACTGCTAAGTGGGAGTTTTATGATGACAGTGATGCCCAGATGTTAGAACATAGGTGCCTAAATGGGTAGCCAGGTGCCCAAGTCTCCCTTGTGAAGCTAATCCTTTAAGTTATTTGAGCAGCTGACTTTTAAAGTACTATTCAGAAACCAGGCACCATAAAATAATGTGGCTTCTAGCATCCTAATTATCCTTCATCCTTGTACAGTCATGCTAATCAACTTTGTGGTCGTATTAACCCATCCAAATGCTTTTCTGGGTTTGGGAGGAGAAGGAGATTAATACTGGAAGTTACATTTGGAGAATTTTTCAGAACTGTGTGTTTTAACTTCGAAAATGTTCCTGATTGATAAAATAGAGGTTTGTGCCATTACAGTCTTTATTGATTTAGAGCAGATGGAAACTAGTAATTCCTTAAGACACTATAGTGCTTTGTCATTCCCACTTACCCATCGTACCGACTATAGCACTTGACAGATCAGTGTCTTTACAGCATATGACTGAACATTTACAATCTATTCTTTCAAAAGACAGAAGCAAAAGAGAGTTGATGATGACAGCCTCTCAGCAATGAAGTAAATAATTTAAGTCCAGATAATTTCTTTCAGACGGTAAGGGCTTGTCTACACTTAAAACATTACAGCAACAACCCTGTGCTGCTGTAGCGCTTCAGTGTAGACAATACCTGAATGAACAGGAGGATTCTCTCATTGGTGTAGGTAATCCACCTCCCTACGAGGCAGGGCATATGCCTAAACTAGACTAGGCAACAGCAGATGCTGATGAGAGGGGTGTGGCCTAAGTCCCACCCCTCCAAGAGAGTTCAGCATCTAAATCCTTGCTGCAAGGAAACACCCATCTGTTCGTAATCTACAGCTCGGAACCCTCTTCTGGAATCAGGTGCTTAGGCCTTTTTTTTTTTTTTCTGCAAGAACAGCAGCATACACCCAACTCCTGACAAAGTGGGAGGGTGTGACGTTGCACTCCATAAGTTTTATGGAAATATGTTTATAAGTGTGAATATGATGTAACTGGAATATGCTTCATGCAAAAAGTCTCTTGTAAGGTATCATTACAAAGCTTATGATCTACCAAGTGTGTTCGTCCTATTTGTTTGCATGTATTATTTCTATGTCAGGAGTTAAGAGAATAAGATATAAACTTGTATTACTGATGTAAACATGTTAAGTGGAAGCCATTAAGGGTGCTTCAGAATCAATGAACTGTGAATGGGTTTGTTTACCTGCAAACCTTCCTATCTACGTATCTTCCAGCTACTAGGTAATAAAGAAGGAGGTCTTACAGTGACATGTGATCATGTCACCTGAACCGAATCAATCTTAAACCTGGTACTTTTCCATTTAGAAGGAGGGGTGGGGATCCAGAGAGAAAAAAGATTCCCTCCTTGTGCCAAAGCTATAAAAGGGGGTGGAACAGAACAAAGGAGGCTGCCAGTCATGAGAAATCCCCAAGTTACCACCTGAGCTGGAACGAACAAGGACTACACCAGGGGAAAGGATTGGGCCCAGACTAGGAAGGAGTCTAGACGGTGAAAGAAGCTTATTTGAACCTCTCCGAGGGTGAGATTTACCTGTATTCAGTTTCTTAATGGATTAGGCTTAAATTTGCGTGTTTTGTTTTATTTTGCTTGGTAACTTACTTTGTTCTGTCTCTTATTATTTGAAACCACTTAAACCCTACTTTTTATATTTAATATAATAAAAATAGGTTTCAGAGTAGCAGCTGTGTTAGTCTGTATTCGCAAAAAGAAAAGGAGCACTTGTGGTACCTTAGAGACTAACCAATTTATTTGAGCATAAGCTTTCGTGAGCTACAGCTCACTTCATCGGATGCATTCAGTGGAAAATAGAGTGAGGAGATTTATATACACACAGAACATGAAAAAATGGGTGTTTATCATGCACACTGTAAGGAGAGTGATCACTTAAGATGAGCTATTATCAGCAGGAGAGTGGGGGGGAGGGAGAAAACCCTTTGTAGTATTTCCCCTTGTTTATTCTCCCCCCCCCCACTGTTCCTCAGACCTTCTTGTTAACTGCTGGAAATGGCCCACCTTGATTATCACTACAAAGGGTTTTCTCTCCCCCCCACTCTCCTGCTGGTAATAGCTCATCTTAAGTGATCACTCTCCTTACAGTGGATTGTGCTTCTTGTCCTATAACTTTGTGCTGTGGTTCTGTCAGCTCTTAAGCTAAATAATGTTGTCTTAACCAAATTCTGGTTAAGTACACCACACTAAGGTAGTTGCAGAGGCTGGTGACAGTACTTAAGTGGTGTGAGTCCTTGGGAGTCATGCTGGTCTCATCACTGCTCCACACACACAATAATCACAGATTGCCAGTTATGTGGAACACTTGGAGAAGGATCTCACCATTTTGATCTATGCTTTTGTCTCCTCCAAATTAGACTACTACAATTCACTCTACTTGAGCTATGTGTAACCACCACAGAAAGGCTTAAGTGGTACAACATGCAACAGTTCAATTCACAAGCTGCAAAGGCCAAAGCCAACACATTATACCTGTGCTTCACAATCTCCACTGGCTATCCATTCACTTCAGGACAGAATTAAAGTAACAGGTCATTGCAGATTAGGACCATCCATATCAGCTGTGCTCCTTTGTGGATAATGCAGATGGAGACACCTAGATTTAGACTGTCAGGTGCTAGGCATTTTTATCTGCAGGACCCTGATTAGGGAACTCCATGCATCTGATGAAGTGGGTTCTGACCCACGAAAGCTTATGCTCAAATACATTTGTTAGTCTCTAAGGTGCCACAAGGACTCCTTGTTATTCTTGCTGGAAGAGATCACACTCATCCCACATCAGATTAAAGTATAAAATGCACTTTCAATAAGCCATTTCCCAGGAAAAACACTTGTTAAGTAAATAAATCCCTGAACATATACATTCATACTTCCCTGTAATGGAATAAAGAAAAATAATTTGTTCTGGATTCTTTTGCTTCTTAATTTTCTTTAGTGTTTGGATAGCTAAGCTCATAGGTGCCTAATAAGTACCCTAGATAGATAGGGAAAGGGTATAGAGCTGTTTCCAAAAAAACTAAAGCTTCTTTTATTTCTCTTTCACAATGGTTGCAAATACTTTGAAAATCTCTTGTTGTTTTGCAGGCAGTAAAGAAGATATTTTAAAACCCTTTTTGCTGTAAATTGTACATTTCTAGTATTCTCACTGGTAAACCAAAAACACCTACTTAAAATTGGTGTTTCCACAGCAGCCTGGAGATTGGTTTAGATGCATGCAAAAGAGGCTCTTGGTAATTTCCATAAGAGGTGGAGCTAATGCTGTGCTGGCCACTGGTCCTTTCAGTTACATCCTTGCTGTTCGGGGAGGGGCAGAAATAGCAAGAAGAACTTAAGTGATTAATTAAAAGGATTAAGGGGATTATCTTTGTTAATGTTTGTAAAGTGTTTGAAGATGAAAAAGAGCTGTAGAAATGCTAAGCAAATGTAGTATCATTAGTAGTTAAATGGCAGGCACAAATATGTAAAACATTATGTAAACATAGAAGAGGTGTTTGGCAAATATAGCTCTAGGACAGAATATTCTTGTAATCTTTCAGGATGCTGTGACATGGGATAGTGGGTATATAGAAATAGCTAGCTTCTTTAAACTAGTCTTGGGAAATGCCTACAATTAAGGATACATGGGGCAAAACTATTTTCAACAAAATATTTTTATCCAGAAAATAATTAATTTAGAACATGCCCTGTGATAAAGAGCTTACATTGATACAGAGCCTTTCATCCCAAAGGATCCCAAGGTCTTTGCAAGTGTAACTGATGTATAAATTACACATAGTGATCTCTCTGGGTTGTATGGAATTGCAGCCACTTCAGCGTGAAATGTGGCAGTGGTTTAATAGAAATAGGGCTTGTCTACATGGGCAAAGCTGTGGCACAATAAGATATTTTTCAAAAGCTATTCTGGAGTAGCTCCCCATATGGACCCACTATGCTGAAATAACAGTGAGTGTAGGATAAGGATTATAAGGAAGGTCCATCTCCTCCCCCTACCCCCCATTTTGTGGAGTTAGGGTGGTCTCTGAGCACACCCACCAGTCAAGCCCCACTCATTACTTGAATGGCTGAATACCTATCTTTTCCCCCAGTTCAGGAATTGCACTGGGGTTTAAGTGGGAGATAAGTGCCTGGGCGCCTAGAGGGAGGCAGCAATGCATATGACAGAGGCAGAAACATAGAAGTCTAGTTTCAGAGTAGCAGCTGTGTTAGTCTGTATTCGCAAAAAGAAAAGGAGTACTTGTGGCTTTTACTTTTACTGCAAAAATGTAGGCACTGAGTGACTTTAGCACCTATAAGCTTAGGCAGCAGCCAAGCAGGAGTTTTGTGGGTTGCAGTGGTGCCTAAAACCAGGACTTAGGTATCTAATTACCTTTGTGGATCCCACCCAGAGTGTCCACACTGGAAACTATTCTGGAATAACTATTGCTTATTCCACTATAGCTATACTGGTCAATTTTCCCATGAAGACAAGCCCTAAGCAAGAGCTACACAACAGTTTACAGCAGTGAATGGAAAATCATTTTCTGGTTGAATCTACAGGTGAGATTTAGGTGAGTAGATTTAGGTGAGTAGAATGCTGACCAGTGTTTCTATAAATATTGTTAGGCTGCCATCAAGGGTGTTTCAGGTCCAAAGGCAATGACCCACCTCATTAAAGCCAATGGGTCTGTCCAGCATTCTTTCACGCTCTACAGAAGGAGCAATTAAGCCCCTTTATGTATTGAGAACTGTGGGGCTACTACCCAAAGCACACCGGCACATGGCAGGTCAGAACTAAGCCATGTGGACGAGGGGGTTTCCTGGTTGCAATCTGAGGGGCTAGGATATCAATTGAAGGTTGTATGTGTGTTGGAGGCAGAAAGCCCAGAGAAGGAATTGTGAGTTGATCCTGAGAGGAAGCAGAGGGAAAGGGCTTATTGGGCACAGAACTCACTGTACAGGTAGAATTGGGAATCTCTCAGCCAGGAAGCTGCCTGCTATTGTTTGTTTGTTTTGTGCTGTGTTCAGGGAAAGAGGACTTTGTGTACATTTTCTGTAAATAAATAAGATTACCTCAACAATATACCTGACTCTTATTACTGATTTCTCATCCTAATGGCAACAACTCAGCAAGGCCATAGATTTTTGGCTAACCACTCAGGCCAAAGGGACAACAACATTGAAGTAAGAATCCGGTCAGGACACAGGTTAATATCCCAACACTGATGAAGAATGCCATGGATCTTTAATAATAACAGTTAGTTGTTACTGGGATATCTACCAAAATCCATCAACCAATCTCACCTTTTAATTTGACGAGAGACTTTCAGGCTTGGATTAGATTAACAAAAAATGAAACAACACTAAAATGAATGAATTTGCACCATGAAAGAGTCCTTGTTTAAAAGTTACATCCAGCTGCCCTTAATTCTTAGATTCATTCTACATTTAACTTTAGCTGCAATGGCCTGCAAATAACAAGTCTCATTTAACTCTGCATCGAGGATGTTCTGGGTCTTAAAGGCACAATAATCACTCAAAGTCACTTCAGTTGTTAGATCTCTATACCCCACATTCAGGCCCTTTGCTTCACTTCCCTCTTGAAAGGTGATACATTTACCATCTGGAGCAACTGCCACATCAATGACTTAACAAGAAATAAACAGGAAATAATAGGTTAGCTAGCTGTGTCTGACACTCAGGTTTTCTAAGCCTATTTTTGACCCATACTGTTCATCTATTTCTTGATATAAGAGCTTTTGTTTACATTATCTTGTGTGGAGAGAGAAGCTTCACAGCATCCACAGACAATGAGGCAAAATTCATGAGGAATAGCAACATTTTTTTCAGACATGTACTGGGAAAAGATCTGCAAGATATAAGGAAAGAGGGCCCCACCATTAAGAGGCAAGAAACAGTGGGCTGGAGGACATGGCCTTATCCACCCCTACCCCCCAGAACATGGGGTGGGGGTGGTAGGGTGGATAACGGTTAATAGTTTTGCCTTTTATTATTTTCCAGTTGTTAATGGATTTTCCAATTTATGCGTCAACTTCGTCTTTTAAAGGGTCGTCATTGTATCTGATCTTGGTGTGGGAAGAGGAGGGGTCTTGAGGCTGTTTTTCTGCACACCATGAGGTTGTATAAGTAGAGCTGAATTAGAGCCAGAGCACTCTTAATGAAATGGAAGTGTTTATTTACTGTGAAATCATGTGTTGTTAAGGTTTTGTTAGGTATGAGTGCTGAATAGTGTAGTGGATGAATAGATATTGTGTTCTGTCAGTGCAGATGGTATTGAAGTGTATGAACGTTCATTTAAGTGTTGTATAAGGGGCTGATCCAAAGCTTATTGAAATCATTAGACTCCCTCTAAATATGCTCTCCCACTGATGTCAATGGAAGGTGTGATTGTCCTGCACAATGACTAAGCTGGCAATTCTGAGAGGTAAAAACTACTGAGAAATAATGAGACAGTCTTTGTCTCCTCTTTTTAGATGTCACTAATGATGAGAATCACCCACAACAACTCCCCCCTTCTATTCTCCTTCAACCTCCCTCCTCTCTTCCATCCCTTCATACAGACTTCAACAGGGATAGAGAAGATGCAGGAAACTATTTGTATGTGATATCTGCCACTGTGATATCTGAATGCTTCTGACTATTAGAATGTGTCTGATTACTCCAACTCCCCTTTAGTTAAAAGATTTTGAAAGAGCTATTTCAAATAGGAGAAGGGGGGGGACCTCAAGAAGAAAAATCCTGTTATTTGTAAGTGCTTTCTGAAAAAGCTAAACTCTCACAGACAACTTACCAAATTTTATTTTAAAGCACACACTAGGAAGTGAGATTAGATTTTTGTGCTATAATTATTGAAACATTATTGGCTGAATTGAGGCTTGAAGCAACATATGGTAGAAAAGGTTTGAAGAAGGGACACTACCCTAGCAGAGCCAGTGGAAGCATGCACCTGACTCCTTGCTAGGCTATGGCCCTTTTACTCCAAAAAAAGGGGCCATAAAATTGATGGATCCAGACCTGGTGAGTTCACTTGCCCTAAGGGAAGATCCATGCCTGGAACACAGTTGCGGTAGAGGCTATATGCCACCCTCCTCATTGCCCTAGAGTAGGGCATTTTTCCTGGGAAAAGGGAATATGGCCAGAGCACTATTGTGGTTTTTGTTATGTTGGGTGTCAGAATGGCCTTTGGTGTGATACACATTAGGGCAGCTCTGCAGGTGCTCTAGTCTAATGTATGCTCAGACAAAACTAGGAAGTCACAAAGGTTGCAACATAAAGGTACCTTTACCCCTTCACTTTTTGGGTCCTGTGTCTGACATCTCAGAATCAGAGCAGTTACTTTCAGACAGAGACCAAGCATATAAAGTTTCGGACCAACAGGAGAACCATTCCGAAAGTTACGAGTGACTGATAACAAGAAGAAGGCTTATAAAGAAAACACTTTTGCATCTTAAACTATATTGATGGCTAGCAACCTCAAAAATAGTTTGTGAAGCATCCTGGGATCCTGTGGGATGAAAGGTACTATATAAATGTATATATTATTAATTCTAAAAGTCTTATTGGCTTCTTTTAAGTGGCAACTTTAGAGAGGTAATATCTTTTAGTGGACCAACTTCTGTTGGTGGAAGAGACAAGCTTTCCAGCTACACAGAGCTCTTTTTCAAGTCTTTTGTGTCATGGCCGAGCTCAGTGTAGCTGGAAAGCTTATCACTTTCCCCATCAGAAGTCAGTCCAATAAAAGATATTACCTTACCCACCTTGTCTCGCTAATGTCTTGAGACCAACACGGTTATAACAACACTGCAAACAACTTTAGAGGAAGTCAGTTAAACCCAAACACTTCAGGGTTTCATCTAAAAGTGCACCTTTTGGTTTATTTGTTGGGAATATATTTTAATTTCCTCTTTTTACAATTAAACAACTGCTTCTCAATCTGAATTAACAGAAGCCAGTTAGCAAAACTACAGCTTCTGACAGGTACTTAGTCATGCAGGTTTGGATAGCCAAATGTTTGTTCCAGCATTTCATCTGCATATATCCTCTTCCTTTTTAAGTATTCCTTAAGAATACTCTTTTGTTGTGTTTTATAAAGACTAATGTTTGGCCGCACAAGAAGAGTGTTTCACCATTAATCTGCATGCAAAATAAGATGCAGTCCCATTTCACAAATAGCTATGAACATGACCTGGGAAACTCACCTCCTATAGAAGAAAGATGTGATTTGGCCCCTGTCATAGTTCCATCCCTGGTCTGTCTTTTAAAAAGAGAAGCTGGAATTATGTGATGGATTTATTATATGTTTCACTGTCTGGGAATATTTTTTTTCCAAACAAATGAATGGGTTATTTAATGGCACATAAGCACCACCTTCAGGTAAGAACTAGTATTTCTCTAATAATGTAAAAATATTGGTGATGCTATTAGTTTGTTGCTTACAGGCATCTAACTGGTGTATAATTAACTATTTCTATTACTCTAATTTGAAGGGGTTTTTTTAGCCCTGTCCCCTTTAAATTTTTCCTTTGATTCAAGCAGGCAACATCTTTGTTTATGAAAACTTGGTATTAATAGGATTATAGGAATTTTGTAATTGAAAACTGAAGCTATACACAAAGCTCTCCTGGGTAAAACAACATTTATTTTTCACATAATTCCTCTTAATGTAAAATTCATTTAATATGTCAGCAAAGTTAATTGTGGGTTAATTAAATCAAAATACTGTCATGAAATGTTTACTTTGTTACCCATGCCATACTTGGATCTTTGTTCTACCAAAGGATTCTTCTGGAGTAGATATATATATTTGGAGGTCATGTGGTGCAAGGATACTAGAGAAGAATGTTAGAAGAAGGGGCCCCTTGCTGACTTTTTCCATATTAGGAAGGCAGAGCTCAGAAAATCATGATTCATCTGCTCTTCTAATATGGAAAATTCCAGCAAGGGGGTGGGAAGAGTAAGACAGTCCCTTTATAAAATAGTGTTAGTGCTAACCAATCCAATATGGCATCCAAATTTGAAAAAAAGGATAGGGTTGTGTATGTAAGTGGTTGCACTCACTTTTGTAGCACCCGGTGGCATTAGAAGATGGCTTTGCAGGAGACTTAATCTCTAATGCCCCCTATTGACCACTTCTTTGGCCTTGTCATGGCCTATCTCTGTCTGGGTCTTTTGTGGCCCAGCCCTCTAGCCAGGTCACCTAAATTCAGTCCCCTTCTATGGTAACAAAAGTCCAAATGTAAATCCAAATAAATAGTCGAACCAATAATTCTTCTGGCCCTCTTGAGCTATGCTGAAGTTTTCTGTTCTTTCTCTTTTCTTCTGGACCTTGCAGTTTTCCATGCTGCTTCTTCTCAGCAAGTTTCTCTTCTACCTCTCCTCCCCTCCCCAAGACTACAGCAGCTTCCCTTAGGGCATGTAAGAAAGCAGGGAGATTCCAATCTCAGGGCCCCTCACAGGAGCCTGATCTGGGCCCTGTGGTTTTTTCCAGCCTGCCTTCATCAGGCCCTCTTGCCAGAGGGCAGGAACTCCTTTTGCTCCTGTCTCCGAGGTCTCCTCCGGCTCCTGAATGAGTCCACAAAAGCTTATGCCCAAATAAATTTGTTAGTCTCTAAGGTGCCACAAGTACTCCGCTTTCTTTTTGCTGATACAGACTAACATAGCTACCACTCTGAAACCTACTCCTCTCTAGGTAGCTTACCCTGACCCTGATCACTAATTGTAATTGAGTCCATATCAGGATCTACTGGGTGATAACTGCTAGGTCACAGGCAAGGCTGAGCCTGACTCCCCTTAAAGGACCAGCCAGCCTGTGACAGGTACCAACATGTTTATAAATAATATGTCAGCACCCAGGAGACACTTTGTTTATTTTTATATCTACAAAATTAGAAGTAAGCAAAGCAGTGCCAAAAACTGACTGAGGTGCTGCACAGTTCTGCTTGGGGCTGATAATTATTTGACGGCATAAGACAAGGCCGATCTGAGGCTTTTGGGAGAAAAAATAAGTGATTCCACCAACATTCACAGAGTCAGTAACCTTCACATTTCCTTGCAGTTAGATCTGTTCAGCCAGGGGAAGTGACAGGCATGCCATGTTTTTTACAAAGATTGTAAATTCGACAGAGCGAGAGCATATATTTGTATACTATATATTCTGTGAAATGTCGAGCATATTTGGGGGCACTACAGAATAAACTATAATTATTATTATTATAATGAAAATGCTGTGCTCTGCATGACATGGGCTTTGAAGTCTGGACAAGGAGAGTGCAGCTGGCAGGACAAAACAGACTTTAAAAATTACATCAAACAGCTACGCGACAGGGAGTAGTTTTAAAAGGCATCAGCCATGAAAGAATTGGGCAGCTGAGCAGCCTGCTTCAAGATTACACTGCTAGAGAGCATTGTTTTAGAAAGCTTTCAGTTTGTTTTTCAGATTTGCTTACAAAGAGCAGATGCTTTAAATTACTGGATGCTATTTATTCAGTTAATGTATTGCAGGTGGTAGTAGCTCAGCAGATTTTGAAGGAAGTGGGTCTGCAAAAAGTAAAATAACCTTCTTTTCTCTGGTACGCTATTCTCTTCGGTAGATATTGTCCTATCAGAAATATTATTAAAAGATTCTAGGTAAATGTAGAAATTCATTGTATCACACACTTCTATATTATATAGAGTTACTTTGCATGACACTTTATCAATATATAAGAAAGTAACGTGACTGCCCAAAGGAACTTACACTCTAATTTAGACAGACAAAGCAATGGCTAATAACAGATCAGGGCGGGAATTGAGTAATGATGTGGAGGAGGCTGCAATGACCAGGCTGTGGACAGTAAGGCCTACTGGTTTGAGCCAAGGGTCAAAACCAAAAATAGTGCAGTGCCAAGCCGGAAGTCAGAGCCAGAGAGAGGGGTAAGGCAGAGGAGCAGGGACCTGGAGCAGGGCAGAACAACATGAAGTAGGAGTAGATTGGAGTCTGGAATAGGGGGACAGGAACCAGGAGCAGGCAGGAATGCCAGGCTTAGGAGTCAGGTAAGTAGAAGGGGACCATAGTAGCAGCCAGCCAGGGATTCGTCTTGTTGCTCAGGCAACTTCCTGTTACTTCCTGGTTTCTATCGAGTCCCTCAGCTGATTGGGCTGGATGTTTCCCTAAATGTGGAGCTCTGGGGGCTGGATCCTTTGCAAGCTAACCCTTCTCCAGATCCTTCCCTGATTACTCAGAAGAGCTGCTGGGTGGTGTAAGCACTGCCTTGGGGTCAAGGTCTATGATCCCTCATATCAGCAAACCATGCCATACCACCTCTAGTCACAAAAAGGTGACCCTAAACACCATCTTTGGGTTTTTTTTCATACACAGGATTAATGGGAGTGTGCTCTGTAATCAGAAACCGGAATCAGATGCATTTACTACGCATCCTTCCCATAAGACTTGGAGAATCGTGTTACTTGTATGTGAGAGCCAGATTTTCAGAAGTATGTAGTCACTTAGCAGTACTGCCAACCTCAGATGTTCAAAACCATGAGTCAGGCCCCCCAGAAATCATGAGATTGGCTTTAAAATCGTGAAATTATGTAAAATTAATTTATTTTTATTTGCCTTCTGTTTTTTCGGTCTTTAGGGTGCACTGGAGTCACATTTTGAAGCTGACTCCACAGCCACTCAGGCTAGAAACTTACTTTTTCTTTAAGAATGAAGGCTGAAATCATCCTATATCCACTTGACTGACTCCAGGACCTAGGGCTTTAAGGAAAATTATAATTGTCATGAGACTCATAACAAAATCATGAGAGTTGGCAACACTGACATAGAGATGCAGATAGGTGCTTATCTGGACTTACAAAAGTGCCTAAACAGGGTAGGCGCTGAATCTCATTGGGCAGCACTATAATCTACTACAGATTTAACATGAGAGCTAAAATCTACATTAAAAACAATGTATCAATTAATTTAGGCTTAAATAAAGACTGGGAGTGGATGGGTCATTACACAAAGTAAAACTATTTCCCCATGTTTATTCCCCCCCCTCCACACACACACACTGTTCCTCAGATGTTCTTGTCAACTGCTGGAAATGGCCAACCTTGATTATCACTACAAAAGGTTCCCCCCCTTGTCCCCTGCTCTCCTGCTGGTAATAGCTCACCTTACCTGATCACTCTCGTTACAGTGTGTATGGTAACACCCATTGTTTCATGTTCTCTGTGTATATAAATCTCCCCACTGTATTTTCTACTGAATGCATCCTATGTAGCTCATGAAAGCTTATGCTCAAATAAATTTGTTAGTCTCAAAGATGCCAAAAGTCCTCCTTTTCTTTTTGCAGATACAGACTAACATGGCTGCTACTCTGAAATGTATCCAATGGTTCTAGATTCCAAGGGCTAGTGGAAAACTTAGAAAGCTGTTGTTCCTTATCTCAGTCTCCAATAATAGCCACATAGATGTTTCAGCTGTCATGTGAATTGAAATTTATATCAAACAATATGACTTCTAATAATCAATTCCAATCTTTTCCCACGGTATCAACAATGTGGTATGAAAACTTATGTTGCAGCCCTCAGTAGCCAGAAGAAAAGGAGTACTTGTGGCACCTTAGAGACTAACCAATTTATTTGAGCATAAGCTTTCGTGAGCTACAGATCACTTCATCGGATGCATACTGTGGAAAGTGTAGAAGATCTTTTTATATACACACAAAGCATGAAAAAATAGCTCCTCCCACTCCACTCGCCTGCTGCTAATAGCTTCTCTAAAGTGATCACTCTCCTTACAATGTGTATGATAATCAAGTAGGGCCATTTCCACCACAAATCCAGGTTTTCTCACCCCCCCCCCCCGGCACACACACACAAACCCACTCTCCTGCTGGTAATAGCTTATCTAAAGTGACCACTCTCCTTACAATGTGTATGATAATCAAGGTGGGCCATTTCCACCACAAATCCAGGGTTTAACAAGAACGTCTGGGGGAGGAGGGAGGGGGGGGAAACAAGGAGAAATAGGTTACCTTGCATAATGACTTAGCCACTCCCAGACTCTATTCAAGCCTAAGTTAATTGTATCCAATTTTCAAATGAATTCCAATTCAACAGTTTCTCGCTGGAGTCTGGATTTGAAGTTTTTTTGTTATAATATTGCAACTTTCATGTCTGTAATTGCGTGACCAGAGAGATTGAAGTGTTCTCCGACTGGTTTATGAATGTTATAATTCTTGACATCTGTTTTGTGTCCATTTATTCTTTTACGTAGAGACTGTCCAGTTTGACCAATGTACATGGCAGAGGGGCATTGCTGGCACATGATGGCATATATCATATTGGTGGATGTGCAGGTGAACGAGCCTCTGATAGTGTGGCTGATGTTAATAGGCCCTGTGATGGTGTCCCCTGAATAGCTATGTGGGCACAGTTGGCAATGGGCTTTGTTGCAAGGATAGGTTCCTGGGTTAGTGGTTCTGTTGTGTGGTATGTGGTTGCTGGTGAGTATTTGCTTCAGGTTGGGGGGCTGTCTGTAGGCAAGGACTGGCCTGTCTCACAAGATTTGTGAGAGTGTTGGGTCATCCTTCAGGATAGGTTGTAGATCCTTAATAATGCGTTGGAGGGGTTTTAGTTGGGTAGGTGTTTGTCTCTGTCTGAGGGGTTGGAGCAAATGCGGTTGTATCGCAGAGCTTGGCTGTAGACGATGGATCGTGTGGTGTGGTCAGGGTGAAAGCTGGAGGCATGTAGGTAGGAATAGCGGTCAGTAGGTTTCCAGTATAGGGTGGTGTTTATGTGACCATCGTTTATTAGCACTGTAGTGTCCAGGAAGTGGATCTCTTATGTGGACTGGACCAGGCTGAGGTTGGTGGTGGGATGGAAATTGTTGAAATCATGGTGGAATTCCTCAAGGGCTTCTTTTCCATGGGTCCAGATGATGAAGATGTCATCAATATAGCGCAAGTAGAGTAGGGGCATTAGGGGACGAGAGCTGAGGAAGCGTTGTTCTAAGTCAGCCATAAAAATGTTGGCATACTGTGGGGCCATGCGGGTACCCATAGCAGTGCCGCTGATCTGAAGGTATACATTGTCCCCAAATGTAAAATAGTTATGGGTAAGGACAAAGTCACAAAGTTCAGCCACCAGGTTAGCCGTGACATTATCGGGGATAGTGTTCTTGACGGCTTGTAGTCCATCTTTGTGTGGAATGTTGGTGTAGAGGGCTTCTACATCCATAGTGGCCAGGATGGTGTTATCAGGAAGATCACCGATGGATTGAAGTTTCCTCAGGAAGTCAGTGGTGTCTCGAAGGTAGCTGGGAGTGCTGGTAGCGTAGGGTCTGCGGAGGGAGTCTACATAGCCAGACAATCCTGCTGTCAGCGTGCCAATGCCTGAGATGATGGGGCGCCCAGGATTTCCAGGTTTATGGATCTTGGGTAGTAGATAGAATATCGCAGGTTGGGATTCCAGGGGTGTGTCTGTGTGGATTTGATCTTGTGCTTTTTCAGGGAGTTTCTTGAGCAAATGCTGTAGTTTCTTTTGGTAACTCTCAGTGGGATCATAGGGTAATGGCTTGTAGAAAGTGGTGTTGGAGAGCTGATGAGCAGCCTCTTGTTCATATTCCGACCTATTCATGATGACAACAGCACCTCCTTTGTCAGCCTTTATCAGCCACACTATCAGAGGCTCGTTCACCTGCACATCCACCAATGTGATATATGCCATCATGTGCCAGCAATGCCCCTCTGCCATGTACATTGGTCAAACTGGACAGTCTCTACGTAAAAGAATAAATGGACACAAATCAGATGTCAAGAATTATAACATTCATAAACCAGTCGGAGAACTCTTCAATCTCTCTGGTCACGCGATTACAGACATGAAAGTTGTGATATTACAACAAAAAAACTTCAAATCCAGACTTCAGCGATAAACTGTTGAATTGGAATTCATTTGAAAATTGGATACAATTAACTTAGGCTTGAATAGAGTCTGGGAGTGGCTAAGTCATTATGCAAGGTAACCTATTTCTCCTTGTTTTTTCCTACCATGCCCCCCCCCCCCCGACGTTCTTGTTAAACCCTGGATTTGTGGTGGAAATGGCCCACCTTGATTATCATACACATTGTAAGGAGAGTGGTCACTTTAGATAAGCTATTACCAGCAGGAGAGTGGGTTTGTGTGTGTGTGTGCGGGGGTGGGGGGGTGTGAGAAAACCTGGATTTGTGGTGGAAATGGCCCAACTTGATTATCATACACATTGAAAGGAGAGTGATCACTTTAGATAAGCTATTAGCGGCAGGAGAGTGGGGTGGGAGGAGGTATTTTTTCATGCTTTGTGTGTATATAAAAAGATCTTCTACACTTTCCACAGTATGCATCCAATGAAGTGAGCTGTAGCTCACGAAAGCTCATGCTCAAATAAATTGGTTAGTCTCTAAGGTGCCACAAGTACTCCTTTTCTTTTTGCAAATACAGACTAACATGGCTGTTACTCTGAAAAGTAGCCAGAAGGTGTCAGACTTGCATTTCTTACTATCTAGAGCTAATGAAAACATTTCCCAAAGTAAATTGCCCACTTACTTAGAAATTATCAACTTGCCTATTTTGTTTAAAATAATAGGATTCAGGAAACAGTGAATCAGAAAATACTGTTCAGAAAGAGACAATGGCACTATCATATTATTTATGGATGCTTCTACAACTTAAATGCCTAAGCTGTTCTCCATGTTTTAAAACTTCTTTCCATACTGAAGTTGATACTGCTATTATTTTAAAATATCCAGGTCTTTCCCTGGGAAACGGTTTCTGCTAAGGACATTTCACAGTTTAGATTACTGCAAAGGATTTTTCTCTTTCTTCATCAGTTTGTATAAGTTCCTACTGTGATTTAGTAATAGTATGTATAATTTATACAGATATGTATCTCATGCAAAAATGTTACCTTGTCTTTGGGGATTCATTCATATGCTTTTAATTATATTTTAAATGAAATCTAAGTGGTTTGAAGAATGCAGAACTACATGAGTTGACATTTTTTCATAGTAAATTTCTATTAAAATCTTGTGAGTCAGGGCAATGTAACTTTTACTTAAAAAAAAAAGTGTGGTTGTATGCAGTTTTGTAGCTGTGTTTGGTCCAGGATATTAGAGAGACAAGGTGGGTGAGGTAATATCTTTTATTGGACCAGCTTCAATTGGTGACGGCTTGTCAATAAATTGATCCAATAAAATATATTACCTCACCCACCTTGTCTGTATAATTGTGGTCTTGTCACTTCTCAACATAATCCTTGCAGGCTAGATGGTGTGATTTGCTCCAAGTGCATCATGAAGGGCAGTATGAAGCAGCAGTCCCCAGGGGGAGCACTAGAATGCCTCTGCTTCATATCTGCTGCTATGCCTCTTTATGGGTGCAAGTTACTCCTTACCATGTGGCCTACCAATTTATTGGGAGAAAGACATGTAAAGGAGTGAAACCAAGTCCCTGCCTCCTCCTTTACCCCATTTTAGGCTGCCAGAGCAGCATGATGGGAATGGAATGAGGATGAGGATCTAGCCTCTGGTTTTAGATCTGGTGTATGTTTGGGTCGCTTAGTAATGTTTTTTATGCCATGCATTTAGAAGTCCTGATTTGTTCTGCCAGGTGTTCTTTATATTTCTTACTCCTTATTTACCCTGGGCTAAAATCCACCTTCAGTTGCAACTACACAACCCTATTACTGTCAGTAGAGCTATGAGGGTGTAACCAAGAGCAGAACATGGCTCACAGCCTCCATGAGTTGTTCCAGTGCATCAATTCTGTCCTTGAAAGTGAGTCTCAAGAAAACATGTCCTTTCAGTTGGTTTCGAGGGAGATGTGCATTTTGTGGCTTTTCTGGGTAAAAACATTATTTCTGTTTTTTAAATCTGTAATTTTGCTAATAAAGTTCTTGGGTTGAGATTTCCCTTTAGGCATTTTCAAAGGAGGTAGCAAAGAATCAGATAATCAAGAAAGTCTGTGTGTATGTCTGTAAATAAAAATGCTATTTTAAGGAGTTTTATCCAGGATAATTAGGTAGGTGCTCCCATGAGACCTACTCTCTCTTTTCCCCATGCTAGAAAGGCCTCTTTCCCATCTTCCTCCCCACAAGATCTATTTTTGAGCTCAAGAGATGCAAAGCAGCACCTTAAACACTAGTCCTCTCTTACCCATCACAAACAGCTAAACAGATGACTTTTGAGTTTTGAAAAAACATTTACTCTTGGGCTAAGACCATATATGTTAACTGAAGCATGGCCTAAAAGACTGCAAATATAGTATTAACCTCACTTTTTAAGCATCCTACCTAGACTATACTGCTTTTTCATCAATATACGGCCAATATGAGCAGATTTTTAATATTCATAAATAAGCAGTCAAAGATAATAATGACCTGAAAGCAACTGAGCTCCCAGGCATAGCTGTTCTAAAGACTTTAAACTATGGACTTGATTTTTTGAGTGGTGCTGTGCACTTGCAGCCTCAGTTAACTTTATTGGAAAGTTGTGGGTGCTCAGCACCTCTGTAAATCAGGATCAATACTGTTTTGGATCCCACCATATTAAACAACTTAATCAGAAGCTGTATCAAGGGATTTGAATGGCCTCAGGATAATCTATGAGGCTGGAAAGCTCAAAAAAGCAGCAAAACAAATTAAATGACAAACAGACCTAGCTGCACTTGCAGCCTCAGTTAACTTTATTGGAAAGTTGTGAGTGCTCAGCACCTCTGTAAATCAGGATCAATACTGTTTTGGATCCCACCATATTAAACAACTTAATCAGAAGCTGTATCAAGGGATTTGAACGGCCTCAGGATAATCTATGAGGCTGGAAAGCTTAAAAAAGCAGCAAAACAAATTAAATGACAAACAGACCTAGCTGCACTCAATGCCTGTTCTCCTAAAAAATACCTGAGCCAGGCAGGCTGCTAACCCACTTGACCAGCACATGGAGGAAAGTCATTCAAATGCCGTTTACTGATGTCTGCAATAGTACCAGTAACTCTATATAGCAATTCTCTCAAGAGCTACAAAATTTAAATACATATTTCTGATCTCCCTGCATACGTTTCAACACTGACAGTTGAACTGATGCAATGGAAATTGATCACCACTCTTGTTTTCTGAATGAAATGCATGATGACACATTGACTTTTGGATGGAAAACAGGCTCAGAAAATTGAATATACAGATAATCGGGATCCCTGATCATTCTGAGGAAAAGTATGTGGTTCACTTGAACACCTCTTTAGAACAGAAGACCATAGCAGATTTATTAAAATAACACAGAATGCTAATAAGCCTATCTAGTAACTGCTACCAGCCAGGGCCTCTCTTCCACATTCAGAAGACTTGAAATGTGGGAGAAATGGCAGAGATCAAATCCTCCTAGACGTCACCTCATCTACGGCAGTCCCTTCTTACCAGACCATGGCTTCAAAACAGTTGTTTTGACATCACAACCAAGGACAGTATACCAACTGTAAATCATCTACAAATTTTAGACACATCCTCCTTTGGAAACCACTTATCTTTATTTTATAATACATGGACAGAAATTTCTTTGGACAGCTGAGTGCGCAAGAGGAAGAAGACTATGTTATCCAGTTCTCTTCTCTCCCCTTCCCCAACCCACATTCCCTGTCCTTTTTCAGGAACTTGCCCTATGAGGCTGTATTAATACAGCCTCTACAGTCTCTTTTGAATTGGGGAGCAATAGAGGAAGTTCCTTACCAACACAGGATAGGCTTCTATTCCCACAAATTCCTGATTCCCAAAAAGAAAGGTGATCTTTGACCTATTCTAGACCTAAGAAAGTTGAACAGATTTATCAAGACAATCAAGTTCAGGATGGTCACAACTGCATCTATTATCCCTTCTTTGGAGATGGTGGATTGGTATGCTGCCTTGATCTGCAGGACACATGCTTCCATGTGGCAATCCATCCTGGCCACAGAAAGTAACTGTAATTCATGGTAGGCAATGTGCACCACCAGTATGCTGTATTGCCTTTTGTCCTATCCTCTGCCCTCAGTGTGGTTACTAAATGTATTCCAGGAGTAGCTCATGTATGCCATTCAGGGATTTAAATATTTCCTTACCTAGACAATTGGCTGGTTCGGGGAAGATCAAAGTCCCACATCCAAAACATCCCAATCATCACACATCTCTTTCCTCGTCTGTCTAAAATTAAATATAGACAGATTGATATTACAAACAAGACAAAGAATAAATGTCATGCGGCGGATATAGACTCTACAACTGCCCTGGCTTATCTTCTGACAGATAGATTCCAGTCCATAGTCTCTCTGTCCAAAACCCATAAGCCCAATCCAAGGACAACTGTGCACTTGTGTCTGCAGCTGTTAGGACACATGCCCTTGTGCACATATGTAACTCAGAATGCCAGATTTCACTTCAGGTGTCTTCAGGTCTGGTTCCACATGGTGTATTGTCCAAACAGCATTCTATGGACATGCTCACTTGTGTGCCTGCCCCAGTGCTTCAGTCTCTGAACTGGTGGATGGCTTCTCAAAATATATGCAAGGAGGCACCCTTCCTGCCACCACAATCAGTTATGACCCTGGTAACAGATGCCTCTACCACAGTTGGGGAACCCACCTGGGTCAACCTCAGGCACTTTGGAAGCCCCAGGAGGTTTCATTCCATCTAAACGTACTGTAGTTTTGAGCCATTCTAAAAGCTTGTGAGACATTCATTTCCACCATCAGGAACCAGATGGTTCAAACACTCACCACCAACAATATGTTTTATCTGAACAAGCAGGAAGGTGCGAGGTTGAATCAGTTTTGGCAAGAAGTCATCCACCTGTAGATTTTCTGCATAGAGAACAATGCTTTGCTAAAGAGGTTTCACCTCCCAGGGGTGAAGAATTCTACTGCAGATTCTCTGAGCAGGAACTTCGTAGACCATCATAAGTGATGTGCGCGCGCACACACGCACGCGCACACCCACACTCTCTCTCTCTCTCCACCAGATCTTTCATCAGTTGGGTTACCCTGTAATAGACCTCTTTGCAACCAACCTGACCAACAAATACAGGAAATTTTGCTCCAGAGCAGGTCACAGACTGGATTTTTTTAACAGATGCTTTCCTCCTCTGTTGGTCAGGTCTTCTGATGTATGCCTTTCCACCTGTCCCTCTAATTTTGAGGTAGTTGAGGAAGCTAAAAAGAGACAAAGCAACTTTAATCCTCAGATCCCCAGCCTGGCCAAGGCAGTACTGGTACCCCAGCCTACATCAATTGTGAGGGTGCAGTCAGCCTAAATCTCTACAAAACATCTGCCAGCAGATGGGTTTTCTATCTTTTTTGCATCCCTTGGTACCTAATTTTTGAAGGGCCTCATTCATATATACCCTCCTGTCTCCAGTCCAGTACCCCCTTGGTATCTGAATATAGTTTTGTTCTGTTTAATAGGTTCCCCCTTCAAATCTTTATCAGTAACTTCCTTATCACTGGTTTCAGAGTAACAGCCGTGTTAGTCTGTATTCGCAAAAAGAAAAGGAGTACTTGTGGCACCTTAGAGACTTCATCAGATGCATACTGTGGAAACTGCAGAAGACATTATATAGACAGAGACCATGAAACAATGGATTTGTGCTGGAAATGGCCCAACTTGATTATCATACACATTGTAAGGAGAGTGATCACTTTAAATAAGCTATTAGCAGCAGGAGAGTAGGGTGGGAGGAGGTATTGTTTCATGGTCTCTGTGTATATAATGTCTTCTGCAGTTTCCACAGTATGCATCCGATGAAGTGAGCTGTAGCTCACGAAAGCTCATGCTCAAATAAATTGGTTAGTCTCTAAGGTGCCACAAGTACTCCTTTTCTTTTTCCTTATCACTGCTATCAAAACAGCATTTCTGGTAGCAATTAAAGATGCGTGAATGGTGTCCACTCTCCAGGCACTGGTAGCTGACCCATATTTCATGACATTTCAGAAAAACAATTTATTTCTGAGGCCACACCCTAAGTTCATGCCTAAAATTGTGTCTGCATTCCACCTCAATCAGACCATTCATTTTCTGGAGTTTTTTTCCAAAACCTCATTCTAAAATAGCTGAAAAGAAGCTTCACACTTTATCAGGGGCGGATTTAGAGTTAGTGGTGCCCTGTGCGCAGCTTCATTTTCGCCCCCAGCCCCGCAGCCAAGAAAAAGAACGTTCTCTCTTATCTCCCCCCACCCTCCCGTTTTTCATTCTTTTTTTCTTCAACCTCCTCCTATATTATAAGTAATGGGAAGTAAATGAAAATAAAGTGAGGTACCTTGATTGGGGCAGGAGGTTGGAGTGCAGGAGAGGGTGCGGGGGGGTGGGCTCTGGGAGACAGTTTGGGTGTGGGGTCTGGGCTGGGGCAGGGGTGTGGGAGGAGGGGGGAGGGGTGTGGGCTCTGGGAGGAAGTTTTGGTATGAGATGCAGGCAGGGGGTTGGGGAGGGGGCGGGGGGCAGCACTTACCTCGGGTGGCACGGCTCCCAAAGTGACCGGCACATCCCCCCCTCCAGTAGCAGCTCCTAGGCAGAGCGGGGGGCAGGGCAGGGGGTCTCCGTGCGCCGCTGCCCACAGGTGCCATCCCTGCACGTCCCATTGGCCACAGTTCCCAGCTAATGGGAGCTGTGGAGTCAGCACTCGGGGCGGGGGCAGCACACGGAGACATGCATGCCCCCCAGGCCGCAGGAACATGCCGGCTACTTCCGGGAGTGAAGTGGTGTGGAGGGAAGGAGGCAGAGCAGGCAGGGAGCTGCCTTAGCCCTGCTGCTGGCACATCTCTGTGTGCCCCTTGCGGGGAGGGGAGCAGCAGGTCTCAGTGCTGGCTGCTTCTGGGAGCAGCATGGGGCCACCAGCCACGGCATGCAGGCAGCCTAACTGCCTAAGCACTCAGCGCTGCTGGCCAGGACTTGGGGGCAGGTTCTCCTGCATTTTGGGGCCCCCCCTGTCATTGGGGGCCCCGTGCCATCGCACAGTTTGTTTCATGGTAAATCCACTCCTGCACTTTAGATATTCGGAGGGCTCAGTTCTTTTACCAGGACTGCACAAAGTCTTTCAGGTCATCTCCTAGACTTTTTGTAGCCTTCTGTGAAAGGATTAAAGAGCAACTGGTTACAGCCCAGTGTATATCATACTAGATTTCTGACTATATCAAACTCTGCTATTCTCTAGCAAAGGTTTCTCCTCCTCTGGGAATAACAGCCCATTCCATTAGGACTCATTCCACTTCCTCAGCATTGAGTAACATACCAATAGTAGACATTTGTAAAGCAGCAACTTAGTTGTCTGTATGTACCTTTTCCTGATGCAACACTATCACTATCAAGCTCCTGGGATGATGCCAACTTCAGTGGGTCAGAGCTGCAGCCTGAAGTCCTACTATCTGTAAGAAAATTTCTGGTGAATCTCCTACAGTGGAATGTGTATATATACAATCATTCAAAGGAGAAAAACCTGTACAGGAGAAACTTGTACTGTAACTATTGTTCTTCGACATGTCATGCACATATACATTCCATGACTCTCCCACCTTCCCCACTATTTCAAGCATTAATTAGGTGGCGGTCATGCCCCTTTTATGCCCTTGACTCAGTGCATGAGGATGGCAGGGGTGCATGCACCACATAATGGTACTCCTGGCAAAAAGTCTTCAACTCCAGTGTATTGAGCACACACCTTCAATGGAATGTATACATGCACATTGTAAAGAACAACAGTTTTGTACAGATAAGTAACCATTTTTGCTGTCCTTTTAGTTTTTAAAATCAATTTACTCCTACCTCTGAATTCTTTGCTTCAGATGTAGCATATCCAGGTGAAAATCTCAAAGCAGCATTTTAGTATTATTTTGGATCAACAAGTGGCACAAAAGAAAAATAGTTCCATAAAGCACAGGTCTTGTTTTAGGTCCTCTCCCCTTTTGTTACCTAGACTCTCAAACTGTGCAGATGCAGGAGTCCATTTGCACAGAGCTTTTTGAAAGATCAGGGGGCGAAGAAGGAACCTACAACTAAACTGTGTTGTAATACAGTGGGAACAACTTCCTAAAATTCCACTTTGCTTTAAACTATTTCTTCCATTGATTGGTTATAGTAAACCAAAGTCTATAGCTGTTACATAAAATTAAACCCTGACCAAAAACAGATTAAACTCTTAAATATACACATTTTCTTTCCCCTTTGAATCATTGGTATCATTCCATTATTTCCCCTGGGTGAAGATCATCTTCAATAGATGTATCAAAGTGAATAAGGGTTATGCCATTTGACCTTCTCCTGGACAAAAATGATGAGTTTAAAACAGTGCAAAAATAAGAAAAAGCAACACTCACCTACATAGAAATGTATTATATTTAATTTGGGTTTAGTATGAGCCCCCACACTTCATATGATTTTTTATTTTTGACTCAAATTTCTCTTCAAAATAAACAAAGCCAATTATTCCACCACTACACCGATGTAGACCTGGTTACAACCCACAAACCCAAAGACGAATAACCATTAAAACTCTGACCTGGAGGGGATATGGGTAGTTAAATGGGATTTTCAAAAGCACCCAGCATGGGCTTACCTGCACTCTCCATGAAGTTAATGGTAAAACTCCCACTGACTTCAATAGGAGTACATTTAGCTCAAGACTCAGGACTTCTGAAAATCCCACCCAGAATATTTAACACTACTAACATCGCTTTATAAACTCTAAACTGCCTCTGACAAATAGGGCTTGGCTTTACACTTTCTGGCCTTATTTGGGGGATTATTATTATAATATTTAGTGAAAATACTGTGCTTGGTGCTTATAAGACATAAGATTTGCTCCAAAGTATTTACAGTCTAACATCTCTACTGTATGGAATATGACACGTGCAAACTGTTACACTCAGTACAAAAACAAGAGCCAGAAAAGAACGAATGACAAAGAGCTGCAGGACAGTGGAACCAGAAGTACAATTAAAAAATCAGAGCAGGCTGAAGTGTAAACCTGCGGTCCTCATTCAGGCACAACTTCTACTGACTTCAGGGTAACTATGTACTCTGTGACTCCATAAAACTCTGAAAGACCGAAAACAAAAGCTGGTCAGAAAGCTGAAAGGAAAAATAATGTGACACAGCATTCCGATGTGTTTATGAAGAGACCACACACGTGCACACCTTCAGATGAGTCTGGCTCATTCCACTGCCAATAAAGCATGCAGTGGAAATTTCCACTGCAAGTTATAGCCCATTTCCAGCCTTTAACCCTACACATACTGAAGTTTCACAATTGTTTATGGTAGCTGAAATGTATAACCTTTACTTTAGTAAAGATAAGTATTGTAATCTGTTTTTTTAATCTAATCTAATCTTTCTAGTTTAATCTAAAAAATTACAGTTCTAATGAGAAATCTTTAGCTTTAATAATGTGAGCTAAGTGGCTACTTTTAACTGAAATTATAAATTTATATTTTAAATTAAAGTTACTGTAAGCAGTGCAGATAAAATTGGCAATTCCATCTGTATCAAACATGAATATTTCAAAAAGTGTTTATTAATACATGTAATTATAGTATTTATTTTATTTATAAAAACCATGTACATGCCACAAGCCCTGTATGTTTACATGGCACTTTACAAACATAGGCCCAGTTCCACAGTTGGAAGTATGTGGGGATACAGCTCTGCTTGGGCACAAGGATCTGCTCATGTGGATCAGATTGCGGGATTGCAGCCATTGAGTAAAACACGGTCCCTGCCCCAAAGAGTTTATGATCTAAAATAGATAGGACTATACAAGTCACAGGAAAATGGTTCAGGTAGGGGAAGGTGAAGAGACCAAGACAGGAAGGATTCCTGGGGAAAGTGCCTTTTAAGGAGAAATTTGGAGGAGGAACAGAATAAAAGGACTGTTCTAAAATATAATAGTCAAATCATAAACCCCTCCCTCACCACCTTCATCCAAACTCCTTTCTGCAAAGGACACTAGTAGACCCGGATCCACTGCTGCAGTGGATCTGGGTCCACTAATGTGGCCCCCAAGCCTGCTTAACTGGCACTGGGAGGATCATGTGGTTTTGGCTGAGACGGCATTCTGACTTCTACACTACCTACCCCTTCACTGGTGCCAGTGCAGGGGCCACACAGCTATGGGACTAGGGGATTTGGCTAAGGTGGCATTCCTATGCCCTGTTGATCCCTGGCTAGTGTGTTGTGCCCTGGGAACCACTGACACCAGGCATAATGAAGAACAGCATTCAGTTATGCCAGCACAGAGAGGGTTTAAGATCAGGAGAGTGAAAAGCCATCTTTATATCCCCTCTTCTAATCTGCTCCGCATACTCTACTGCCATAGTCAAGATGTCTGTTGTTTTAATTTTGTTCATCCACTCATTAACATAAGTAGGGGCTGTATTTGGAAATCCCTGTTAATTGAGATGAAACTATGAGTCCAATCCCGATCATCCCTCCAAAATTTTCTCACTTCTCCCCTTTTCTATGACTGTGGACAACACTATCATCCTCCCTGTCACTCAGGCCTGCAATCTATAAGATTGTACTCCTCCCTCTCTCTTGCCCAACACGTCCAGGCCATATCTGTTCTTCCTCCTCAGTATCTCCGAGATATATTCTTTTCTTTCCATTCTTACATCCAAATCTTTTGTTTAGCACCCCCTTAGATCTTGCACTGACTGCTGCAACTGCCTCGTCTTTGGATTCCGAATACCATTGCCTCCCACCATCCATGCAAAATATAGCTGCTAAAATCATCTTTCCTATCCATTGATTTGATCACGACGTTCCCCGTCCTGAATCCCTCCAATGGCTCCCGATCTGTTATGGCATTCCATTCAAGCTTTTTGACACCACCTTCAAAGCTCTTTGTAACTGCCATCCCTTACAAAAAAATGTGGAGAAGTTGATCTGCGACCTCGGGACAGGAGGGACACACTAAGGCATGCCCTAGGATCCAGCGGGCCTGTGGTACTTTTGTGCCCCATACCTTGCAATGGCAACCATACACATCCCTTCCCTCTAGGCAGATGATTCCTGCTTCTAGTGGGAGTAATGTGAGTAAAGAGGTCATGCATGTAGCCATGCTACAGCCAAGTGGAATATGGGCACAAATCAATGCTATTGTTGTAGCGTTTATGACCATTTTGATTAATGGCCAAATGGCAAAATACCAGCATTTGTCCCAAAGGTCTGCTGTAATCTGACTTTTTCTATGATTTGGCTTTGCATACTCAACACTCGCAGGGATGGTTTGTACTGAATGGATAGCTGAGACGGAGTGTGAAGTGGAAAGTTACAGGTATGCTTAGGAGTAAACCTTTCCAAGTACAGGCTGAGGTCAGGCAAACTATGAGCAGTATCCCAACAGTTCTCTCAAACAAGAGCAAACAAAGCTTCAGTCCTTGTAAACTATTTAGAGCTAAGTGAAACTCAGCAGTTTTGGTTGGCAGGGGTTCCAGCTTTGTTCTGACTTCAGTTTGTGTGGGGTTTGCACCCCACTGAGTATTAAAACAAAACCTCAAAGGGAAACTCAGCCAAATTCCTACTCAAAATCATAACTTGGCCAAGGCTCACTCACATCTTGATCCAGGCTTTTTAAGGTTTGAAAATCTGAGCAATCCCTCCTAGTGAAGAGTAGCCCAAAATTTGGGTTTGTAATGAAATACAAAACCAAGTATCAGAGGGGTAGCCGTGTTAGTCTGTATCCACAAAAACAACGAGGAATCTGGTGGCACCTTAGAGACTAACAGATAATCTGTAATTTTCACTCCAGGCATCTGAAGAAGTGGGGTTTTTTACCCAGGAAAGTTTATGCCCAAATAAATTTGTTAGTCACAAAACCAAGTGAACATTGCCTGGTTCAGATTTAATCATGAATGTTTTGAAAAACTCTAAAAATATTATTGTTCCCTCATTTGAAAATAGTGGACCAATATTTGTGGAGTAGAGTCAGCCAGAGCTGCATGCTCTGCCTGATATCACCACCACAGAGCTGAGTCAAATCCTAGGGATAGTCACTAATTTTCTCCCCAAGCCAGGGTGCAGAATTTGGCCCGCTCATGGTCTCTGTATGGAGGGTGTGTTCCTCTGGTCTCGCTAAAGAACAAAGCTCCAAAATTATTCTTTTTATAATTCATCCCAAGGATACTCACTCTTTAAGTACACACAATACCAGTGAATCACAGACACCTCTGGAAAGGGTGGAAGCAAGCAGAGCAGAGGGAAGGAAAGGGATGAAATTTTACCCTGGCTGAAGAAGCACATCTTAGTGGATACTCTGTGAGCCCAAAGACAAATTCCAAACAAAACCTATTGAACTGTTTTGTTCGTTTTGGAAATGTAACAGATAGTTTGATGACAGTTTAATTTTTTTTGTCGGTTCTAATTAAAAGCACTTCCTCATTTTTTCAAGTAGAATTTTGCAGGCACTGGGGGACAAACACATTGGAAAGAATGGGACTCTCATTGCACACTTGCTTCTTTCCTGCATGTCCTGTAAGACCTGTCTAAAACACATTATTATGAATGTCATCTCACACTGACTCAAGCTTAAGATACTCAGGATCTTTAAAAAAGCTGTATATTTCAAAATGTCATAGTCATAGAGTCATAGAATCATAGAATAGCAGGGTTGGAAGGGATCTCAGGAGATCATCTAGTCCAACCCCCTGCTCAAAGCAGGACCAATCCCCATCATCATAATGATACCCATAAACTATCCATCATCATAATGATACTCATATGGGGGCAACCCACCAAATGGGCCCCAACCTGTTCCCTTTGACATTATTAGCAAAACTCACATTGGATTCAGTGGGAACAAGATAAAGCCTTGAATTATAGAAATGTAAGGCTGGAAGGGATCTTGAGAAGTCACCTAGTCCAGCCCCCTGTGCTGTGGAAGGACCAAATTGCATGTCAGGGATGGTGTAGGTTGCTTGTCTAACCTGTTGTTAAAAACCTCCAATGGCAGGTTTCCACATCCTCTGTTGGAAGTCTAGTCCAGAGTTTAACTACCTTTATAGTTAGAAAGTTTTTCCTAATATCTAACCTAAATCTGTGCTGCAGATTAAGCCCATGACTTCTTGTCCTACCTTCAGTGGATATGGAGAACAATTGATCACAGTCCTTCACATATTTGAAGACTGTTATCAGGTCCCCCCTCAGTCTTCTTTTATCAAGACTAAACACGTCCAGTTTTTTAAATCTTTCCTCATAAATCAGGTTTTCTAAACCTTTTCTCATTTTTGTTGCTTTCCTCTGAACTCTCTCTAACTTATCCATATTGCTCCTAAGGTGTGAAGCCCAGAATTGGCTCCAGCTGAGGCCTCACCAGTGCCAAGTACAACATGACAATTACCTCCTGTGTCTTACATACGACACTCCTGCTAATATACCCCAAATTGATATTTGCATTTTTTGCAGTGATCCACTATTACTCCCTGATCCTTTTCAGCAGTACTACCACCTAGCCCGTTAGTCCCCATTTTGTGGTTTGATTGTGCATTTGATTTTGAGCATTTGCTTTTTCCTTCCTAAGTGTAGTATTTTGCACTTGTCTTTATTGAATTTTATCTTGTTGATTTCAAACCAATTCTCTAATTTGTCAAGATTGTTTTGAATTCTAATCCTGTCCTCCAAAGTGCTAAGCAACAAATCCAACCTCACACTAAATGTAAAATAAAATTATACAGTCAATATCTGTTTGTCTGCCTTCAGAAAAGCAGACTTTGATTTCCTCAGGGAACTGCTAGGCAGGATCCCCTGGAGGAATATCATGAAGAGGAAAGGAGACCAGGAGAGCTGGCTGTATTTTATAGAATCCTTATTGAGGTTGCAGGAACAAACCATCCCAATGTGTAGAAAGAATAGTAAATATGGCAGGCGACCAGCTTGGCTTAACAGTGAAATCCTTGCTGATCTTAAACACAAAAAAGAAGCTTACAAGAAGTGGAAGCTTGGACAAATGACCAGGGAGGAGTATAAAAATATTGCTCAGGGGTGCAGGAGTGAAATCAGGAAGGCCAAATCACACTTGGAGTTGCAGCTAGGAAGGGATGTTAAGAGTAACAAGAAGGGTTTCTACAGGTATGTTAGCAACAAGAAGAAGGTCAGGTAAAGTGTGGGCCCCTTACTGAATGGGGGAGGCAAACTAGTGACAGAGAATGTGGAAAAAGCTAATGTACTCAATGCTTTTTTTGCCTCTGTCTTCACGAACAAGGTCAGCTCCCAGACTACTGCACTGGGCAGCACAGTATGGGGAGGAGGTGACCAGCCCTCTGTGGAGAAATAAGTGGTTCAGGATTATTTAGAAAAGCTGGTTGAGCACAAGTCCATGGGGCCAGATGCACTGCATCTGAGGGTGCTAAAGGAGTTGGCAGATGTGATTGCAGAGCCATTGGCCATTATCTTTGAAAACTCATGGTGATCGGGGGAGGTCCCGGATGACTGGACAAAGGCTAATGTAGTGCCCACCTTTTAAAAAGGGAAGAATGAGGATCCAGGGCCAGTCAGCCTCACCTCAGTCCCTGGAAAAATCATGGAGCAGGTTCTCAAGGAATTAATTCTGAAGCACTTAGAGCAGAGGAAAGTGATCAGGAAAAGTCAGCATGGATTCACCAAGGGCAAGTCATGCCTGACTAACCTAATTGCCTTCTGATGAGATAACTGGCTCTGTGGATGAGGGGAAAGTAGTGGACATGTTATTCCTTGACGTTAGAAAAGCTTTTGATATGGTCTCCCACAGTATTCTTGCCAGCAAGTTAAAGAAGTATGGGCTGGATGAATGGACTATAAGGTGGATAGAAAGCTGGCTAGATCATCGGGCTCAACGGTTAGTGAACAATTTCTCCATGTCTAGTTGGCATCTGGTATCAAGCGGAGTGCCCCAAGGATTGGTCCTGAGGCCGGTTTTGTTCAATATCTTCATTAATGATCTGGAGGATGGCGTGGATTGCACCCTCAGCAAGTTTGCAGATGATACTAAACTGGGAGAAGTGGTAGATACGCTGGAGGGTAGGGATAGGCTACAGAGGGACCTAGACAAATTAAAGGATTGGGCCAAAAGAAATCTGGTGAGGTTCAACAAGGACAAGTGCAGAGTCCTGCACTTAAGACGGAAGAATCCCATGCACTGCTACAAACAAGGGACCGAGCAGCTAGGTGGCAGTTCTGCAGAAAAGGACGTAGGGGTTACAGTGAACGAGAAGCTGGATATGAGTCAAAAGTGTGCCCTTGTTGCCAAGAAGGCTAACGGCATTTTGGCTGTATAAATAAGAGTATTGCCAGCAGATTGAGGGATGTGATCATTCCCCTCTATTTGGCATTGGTGAGGCCTCATCTGGAGTATTGTGTCCAGTTTTGGGCCCCAAACTACAAGAATGGTGTGGAAAAATTGGAGAGTCCAGCGGAAGACAACAAAAATGATTAGGGGGCTGGAGCACTTGATTTATGAGGAGAGGCTGAGGGAACTGGGATTATTTAGTCTGCAGAAGAGAAGAATGAGGGGAGATTTGATAGCTTCTTTCAACTACCTGAAAGGGGGTTCCAAAGAGGATGGATCTAGACTGTTCTTAGTGGTAGCAGATGACAGAACAGGGAGTAATGGTCTCAAGTTGCAGTGGGGGAGGTTTAGGTTGGATATTAGGAAAAACTTTTTCACTAGGAGGGTGGTGAAACACTGGAATGGGTTACCTAGGGAGGTGGTGGAATCTCCTTCCTTAGAAGCTTTTAAGGTCAGGCTTGACAAAGCCCTGGCTGGGAAGATTTAGTTGGTGATTGGTCCTGCTTTGAGCAGGGGGTTGGACAAGATGACCTCCTGAGGTTCCTTACAACCCTGATATTCTATGATTCTATCTGTCCAAGTTTTTACACAATGGCATCTGATCACTTTAAAAACAGATATATTAAATTCTGACTTGAAGTCTGTCACTAGACTTGAGTTTTCTCTTCTCTTCCTCTTTCCAACAGAAGGACAATTTTTTCACAAAGTTATTCTATCCGGTGTTCATGTTTGGGGACCTTGGCTATGAAAGTTGAAGGAACTTCTGCCACTGCTGTGTTATGTTGGCACCTTAGAGACTAACCAATTTATTTGAGCATGAGCTTTCGTGAGCTACAGCTCACTTCATCGGATGCATACCGTGGAAACTGCAGAAGACATTATATACACACAGAGACCATGAAACAATACCTCCTCCCACCCCACTGTCCTGCTGGTAATAGCTTATCTAAAGTGATCATCAAATTGGGCCATTTCCAGCACAAATCCAGGTTTTCTCACCCTCCGCCCCCCCCCCCCCCCACAAACTCACTCTCCTGCTGGTAATAGCCCATCCAAAGTGACCACTCTCTTCACAATGTGTATGATAATCAAAGTGGGCCATTTCCAGCACAAATCCAGGTTCTCTCACTCCCTCACCCCCCTCCAAAAACCACACACACAAACTCACTCTCCTGCTGGTAATAGCTTATGGATAACATAATAGCTTATGGATAATAGCACTTTGGATAAGCTATTACCAGCAGGAGAGTGAGTTTGTGTGTGTGGTTTTTGGAGGGGGGTGAGGGAGTGAGAGAACCTGGATTTGTGCTGGAAATGGCCCACTTTGATTATCATACACATTGTGAAGAGAGTGGTCACTTTGGATGGGCTATTACCAGCAGGAGAGTGAGTTTGTGGGGGGGGGGGGGCGGAGGGTGAGAAAACCTGGATTTGTGCTGGAAATGGCCCAATTTGATGATCACTTTAGATAAGCTATTACCAGCAGGACAGTGGGGTGGGAGGAGGTATTGTTTCATGGTCTCTGTGTGTATATAATGTCTTCTGCAGTTTCCACGGTATGCATCCGATGAAGTGAGCTGTAGCTCACGAAAGCTCATGCTCAAATAAATTGGTTAGTCTCTAAGGTGCCACAAGTACTCCTTTTCTTTTTGCGAAGACAGACTAACACGGCTGTTACTCTGAAACCTGTGTTATGTTGCTAAATTATTATTGAGGCTGCTTAAAAGAGCTGCTGTGCTGCATTTGCTAGACTCCAGGGGACTAGAATCTACATTGCATTACAATGGAAAAATTGTTGAATATTAAGAAATCAATACAAATATCCCAAATGAGACTTAATCAGACTAATGTTCAGTTCATATGCTACTATATCCTCTATGTCTATGGGAAATTATAGCCCATTTTCCTATACTCCATTTTCCTATAATAGCCTATATTGAATGTACAATAACCAGAATGCTCAAATCTCTCTTAGAGAGGATATGGGCAAATAGTAAACCAACTACACATCTTTTGGTTGCATCTAATGTTGGGGTTGTATTAAATCCTAAATCATAGCAAATACATTTCAAGTATCATTTAATACCAATAAAAAGAATGCATATGTAGCTGGTGGAAACCCTGGGCACTAGATTTTTGTGGACCAAGGGTTTGGTGGGATTCAACCAAAAATTAGGCATTGATATGTATAGTGCAATAGTGATAACATCCACAGTTGCATCAGATAGGATTGAAATATATTAGAAGGCATATGAACCCTTGTGCTGCATGACAGAAGATATCCTCTAGCTCAAAGATATCTGTAAAGATATCATTCCATAACTGTCCACCTTGTGTTTTCTTGCACTTTTCCTGAAACATCTGGTTCCTGGCACTGTGAGTCAAGATACTGGACTAGATGAACCTATATCTGATCCAGTATGGCAATTTCAGTGTCCCTATGTTCTAATCAAAAGCCTTATAATTACATTTTGGGAGACATTCCAATAGAACTCACTCATTCTAAAGAAGGATATTTATTCTGAATACTAACAATAGCAAATAAAATGTATATCAATTGGAGTCAGACACAATCTTTTTTTAATTGTCTCAGTTGAAATGGAATATTTGATGAAATTGTTATTGTATTCTGATGTTTTGTCTCAATCCTTCTTAGAAGTGGTCCAGCGGCTTGTTTAATCCCATGATTTGCAGGATAATTCTTGCCTCTAAGCATGATCTAAATCCCAGTGAAGCCAATGGAAAGACACAATTGGCTTTGAACTAGGCCCTGTGAAGAGAAATTGTACAAGAAGATGTTTTCCATGTAATATATTATTCCTAAACAAATAAAAACAATTGTTAAGTGTGTTTCAGTGAAGTCCAGCAATATTATGCTCTTTATAAAAACTGCATGTTTTAAAAAGAATCCCCCAAATTAGAGTGTCATTGACCAGTTACAGAATTCAGTCAGTTCCGCACCACTACATAAATCTTCCTTGGTCACTATTATCCCCGATTTACATTGCCCACCCAACCTTAACTTTGTCCTTAACATTTGGAAAAATAGATGCAGAAGGAGATTACTGGAAATTGATCTCTTGAATAGAAAATAGAATTTTATCGTCTTCTAGCAATTTGTTATTTTGACTTTTGTGTATATTTGCAAGATTAACATTCAGTGGGCAGTGTAAATCAGGTTGGGTGACACTGGGCAGTGAAGGCTTACAGGGATCCCTTAGCCATTCATTTCTAGACAGTCTAAGGTTTTTTGAAAGGTGTAGGATTTTTGTAAAGAAAGTTGAGTATAGCTGGACTCCACTGAAACACATTTTCATTCTTAATTCTTATTTTAGCAAAATATGTTGTGTAGGAATTTGCCTGCTTTTTAATGAGTCCCAGAATTTTTTGAATGGGCTGGCATATAAGGTTCGTGGCAGCCCTGCTTTCACACACCTTATGTGTCACAACAAAGCAAAGACATCTCTCTTGCACAAGAACTAAAAGACGTTTCTCCTCAGCAAGGCCATGAAAGCAAAACAAATGTGGTGTTTCTAGTCCAAGCCATTTTTTAGATATGATGAGCCAAAATAAGTTAAAAATGTTTTTAAAAAGGTACATTTTCAAAACATTATAATATAAAAGCTCTTTTTCTGATTTTTACCTTGCTTCCCAGAAAAGCTCTACTCTGAAACAAAATCAAGTGTGCAAAATTTCAGGAAGTTGAGGAGGAGTTAGTCAATTGGGTCACCTGCTTCATTTTTAACTAGTGCCATTCTTTAGTAAATTCTAATTGTCATTCAGAATTGTTCCATACTTGTTATGGAAAATATTAGTCATACAAATACCAAATACTGATTGTTTTGCATGGATGGGGATTACATTATTGCACTTTTTCTTTCTAAAGAAAAATGTCAGTAAATAAGAAGCTTTATAAAAAACCATTCTGTGTTTATAAATGTAAATATAGAACTACACCCCTTTCCTACCATCAGAAATCCTCAACTCATCTCCATCTTCTTCTTCTTGCCGCTGGCCATATATCCCAATTTAGGCTCATCCTTTACATCCATCCTCTCCTCTTCTGTGCTCTCCCAGCCCACACATTCTTCCTTTCTCAGGGTTCCCCCATGCAGCTCCCCACTTCCAGCTAGTGGGATACTTTCTTCAAATCCTTGGTTGGAAAGGATGTGGTAGTAGAACTAAAGGATGATTTGAGTATCTGTGGGTATGTCTATGCAGCAAAGAAAAATCTGCAACTGGCTTATGCCAGTTGACTCAGGCTTGTGGGGTAGGAGGATCCAACATCTAGGGCTCCAGACTGAGCTTGGAAGTCTATAAGCAATTAAATAGCCTCACAGCCTGAGCTCTGCGAGCCCAAGTCAGTTGGCACAGGCCAGTCACAGGTGTCTAGTTGTTGTACACATACGAGGCCCTCCACTCTGTGGATCAGTACTTGAATATCACGCTGACATTGGAGTGACTGACCTGGAGAAGTACCCCACATGTTGTCTGTCAAGAACTGCTTTATCCAGGGCTCCATTGTCTGCTATGTCCAGCTGCAGGCAGATGAGGTTGATACACAGCTGCTCCAGGATGCTGCTCACAAGGAGGCCATGCAGCAGAAGCAGTGATATTCTTATTTCAGGATTTACTCTTGCCAACCTTTTTGCTATCCCCTACCCTGTTTCATTTCATCTGCTCCCTCTGCTGCAGCTCCTAAAGACTCAACCCTGATCCACAACCTTTTATCTCCCACTCTGTTGATCTCCTTAGACTTGTTGAAGCCACAAGACTTTGACTTTACATTTGTCATTGTCTTCTCTTTGTCTCATTTCCCACAATTAGGTAGCTACCTCAGTATTGTTGGGCTCCTCTTCATTCCTTGTTGCTATTTCCAGCCTCCTCCTCTTCCTGCTCCTTCACCCCCTCTGAAGTCCACTCTGTCTGGCTCTTCTCCCATCTGTCCCCCACATGTGGCTCTATCTACCGTCCTCTTTTCTCCTGTTTCCCTGATTTTGATCATTGGCTCATTTTCCACCTCATCTTGAGTGACTTTGGTTTGTTTTCAGATGAGAGAGAGAAACAGGCAGTTAAATCAGATTTTTTTTTTTAGATTTGGCTGGGAAAGACAGAGAAATTTACTGCCAGGCTGAACTCAAATGTGCCGTGTTTCAGTTTGGATGGGACTTTTACCCTCATGCAAAAATAAGCAATCAAAAGTAGCACTGTTGTTCTAAATGGCAGAGACAGAGGGGATATATGATGTACAACTACTATTGGGTCCATTGGTGCATGGGTGTTTTTGGACATCAGAGCACAAAGGACAAATTGTAAAGAATGAAAACTATGAACTTACTGTTTGACAGCCATCCTGCAGTGTTATGCAGTCATGAGGTGGAGACACTGTGTCTGTGACATCAATGTATTGTTTCAGTTGAATTAGGGAAATTCTTGCAATGGAAAAAACTATTTAATAAATGAAAGGTCAAAGTGCTTATCTTTGAAAGGTCAAAGAAATGCTTATCTAGATGTCTTTTATTAATTCTATAGAAAGAGACAATTCATCAGCAACAAGACCTAAACAGTTAACTTTAACACAGATGAAAAAGGTTGTGACATATACCAGTGTCCTTGTTAACTGAGTTTCTTTTGGGGTTATGAATGGCACCTTATGTCTAGAAAAATCCTTGAGCAACGTAGCATCTTAATAAAATGTACTTCAACCCCCAAAGTCAAACCAAACCTCAGCGGATGAACCACAACAAAGAAAGAGTTCTACAAAATCCCCCTAAACTAAAAATGCAGAATTTTTCACAGCCCAAATGTTCATTTTAATACAATGCTTGATGGGAATAACACATTTGAAACTATACACAGGCATGAATGCAGATTATATCTTCATTATAGGTTGAGAGTGGGTGGAACTATGATTATAGGTGGGTGGGTTTATCACGATGGCTCTGTGAACACTAATTTGATTGAAAAACTTGACTCTACATTCATCCAATCAGGGAACAGAAATAATAGCATGAGATCTATGTGTCCAATCAGAATTCACAAACACAGCTTGAATTTTGTGTTTTGAATATCCAATACAACAAACAGCCCAGGATCAAATGGAGCACCTTGGTCCATACTGTGCCATCAACAGTTAGGCAGAACTCACCACTGATTTCAAAGAGGAGTTTTAATCTAAAAACTTATGGCACAATATGGCTTAAGGAGAACAAATTGACACAAAGGAGTACATGAGTAATTTATTTTGAACCTCTTAGAGAAACAAGGTGGAGGTAAAAATATTAACAAACCCATTCTGAATCCCCTAGCAAACTTCAGAAGATCATAGAATGTTAGGGTTGGAAGAGACCTCAGGAGGTCATGTAGTCCAATCTCCTGCTCAAAGTAGGCCCAACACCAACTAAATCATCCCAGCCAAGGCTTTGTCAAGCTGTGCCTTCAAAACCTCTAAGGATGGAGATTCCACCACCTCCCTAGGTAACCCATTCCAGTGCTTCACCACCCTCCTAGTGAAATAGTGTTTCCTAATATCCAACCTAAACCTCCCCCACTGCAACTTGAGACCATTGCTCCTTGTTCTGTCATCTGCCACCACTGAGAACAACCTAGTTCTATCCTCTTTGGAACCCCCCTTCAGATAGTTGAAGGCTGCTATCAAATCCCTCCTCGCTCTTCTCTTCTGCAGACTAAATAACCCCAGTTCCCTCGGACTCTCCTTACATCATCTATAACTTTTTTCTTTAGTAATAGGTATATTTTAAAAAGTAAGAAATAGTTTTCTAAGTGAACTAGGCAGTATATTTGTTTTCTTTTAGTTTTGCAGCTGCAAGAGAAAGTTTTGTTCATTTTCAGTCAATTCTAGGAGACAGGGATGATGGTTTCACAGAAAGGCCTATAAAGGGAGGAAGTGTAGTCAAGTCATAACGCACTAGATTGATAGTCATGAGATGGAAATTGTAGTCTTGGTTCTACTATTGACTTACTCTGTGATACTGTGCAAGTCATTTAGGCCATTTTTAAAAACTTGGGCTCCTACAATTAGATTCTTAAATTTCTATTAACTTCAGTGGGAGGTACTGGTGCACAGCACCTCTTAAAATCAGACAACTAGATATAGGTTCTACCTTTAAGCTAAAGATTCCACCTTGAAGCACATACATTTGAAAATGTTGGTCTAAACTTCTCTGTGCTTCCATTTCTTCAAATGTAAATGGAGCATAATAATGCTTCCTTACCTGTGTAAAGTACTTTGAGACCTACACGTTAAAAACACAGACTGAGTGCCAATTAAAAAAAAATAGAATAAAAAATTAAAAACAGAAGACCTTCAGAAAATGAACAAATAAAAATGTGATCTTTAAAAATCTAAGTAGAAAATAAATGCACAATAGATTTATGTAAATAAAATGTGCAGAAACATATATGGATCTGTATTACTACCTATAAAATTCTTGCATAGTTATTACAAATTTTGGGTTCTATCTTACTATCAGTTGTTATGCAGAAATCCCATTAGCTTTTGTGGGAGTTCCACATGTGGCATGCTGGCAAGACATGGCCCTAAGAAAATAAAGCAAATTTTCCACACCTGCAAAGTTTTACAACGCATCATGTGCCAGATCATCAGCTAGTGTAAATTGACTCCAATGGAGCAACACTGAAGGAAGCTGAAAACACTGCAATGCCTTTGAGAAATGCTCTTTTGCAAACGTAGGCAGATAAACGAACACTGCATACCATTTCAGTATTCCCTGCACCTTGCAGTAGAAAGTAAGTGGAATTTATAGGAAAACTACATGGATTTAAAGAAATGCAGTCTGGTATTCCTTCAATGACTCAACACACACATTTTCTCATGACAATGATTCTTCTTCATATACTGAAGTTTTTAGTTAATGAAAACTGTTAGGTTTCATTGCTTTCTCTTACTGTCACTAATGTTATTTGTTAATGTTAACAAATTACAGGTGAGGTAATTACACGTCTCTTTTGCAGTTTTATTTCAAGCTGTATGGATTACAAGGCCAAATTTAGAGGTGAATCTACGGAAGTTTAAATAGGTGTATTTTATGCATTGATGAGGCAAGCAGTATGTGTAAGTTACATCAATTTAGCTTTTTGTGAGAACATCAACTCCTGAGGCCTGGTTATGATATTAATAGTTCATATATATTATATATTTGATGATAATTAGGGGCCGAACTCTGAATCTACTTACTCATGCCAGTAGTCCTTCCTCCAATCCTAATGTTGGAACTATTCATGTAAGGGTTTGCTGGATAAGATCCCTATATCAGGATAAAATATTAATACAGTGTGAGTGAAGAATCAAATACTTCTTTATTCTTAAATGAGATTATAGTTTTTATTAGTAGCATTAACACTGATATTTATTTATAACATATCACACTAAGTTGTGGCATCACACTGTATATGTAAAATGTTCTCATCACATTCACATTTGGTCACATGACAGCTCTTCAGATTATTCTGCACACGTCTGGAAAAAACTTTAAAACATTGATATGGAGCCAAAATATGCAGGGAGACAAGCAAATTGCCAACTGTAGCTATTTTTTGCCAGTAGCTTCCTTAGTCAAGCAAATCAAGCACCACTATATCAGCACTAGAATCAGACAGTTTGAGATTCTGCTGCCATTTTAAAACTTTCCCTAAGCAATGACACTGTAGTGGAAAATCCCCAGCTGAGAGGTGGTGATAGAGGAAAAGTAATCATTTACCTGTCACCCTGTATACTTGTAACCAGAATAAGCTTTCCAAGTCCACAAGGCTTCCATTAGAGAATTCACATGTGAAACAGCTCAGAAAAGTACAGTCACCCAAGAGGCTTAAAAATAAGACTGTATGTTTTATCAAGCCCTGTAGCTCCAAATGATTGACCTCACATCATTTTGCCACATCAACAGCCCTTGTTAGCACCAATACCCATTTCCCTGTGTGGAGCAGAAAGGTGGGATCATCATATGATTCACCCTCTCTCTGCCCTCTGCATAAATGGTATCAGGCCCTTCGGGGCAGCCTGGACACATAGGGAAAGGACTTTGGCCAGGCAGCATGGGGTGAAGTCAGGGAATAGCTGCTCCATGTGGCATAGTTCTGTGGCTACGTGGCACAAATACCATGTTAAAGAGTTGTATACTATATGGAACAGCATTAAGTTCCTTGCTGCACTCTTTTCAGAGTAGCAGCCGTGTTAGTCTGTATCCGCAAAAAGAAAAGGGGTACTTGTGGCACCTTAGCGACTAACCAATTTATTTGAGCATAAGCTTTTGTGGTGGGCTGTAGCTCACAAAAGCTTATGCTCAAATAAATTGGCTAGTCTCTAAGGTGCCACAAGTCCTCCTTTTCTTTTTGCTGCATTCTGTGACACAGAGCACAGCTCTGGCCTGGAAGCTAAGAGCAGCATGGCCCTGGCTATGTTACCAGTGCTTGGGATGTTTAGAAAAAGAGTACAGTATGAAAGTCCCTGCATGCATCTGGCCAGATACTGCAGAGCACATGTGAGGGTTTCCAGTGGATCCCTTCTAAAAGCTTTTTTCAGGCTCCAGACTGCCCCTGCCCTACTGCTTCTAGTCCTGCTGTAAAAATGGTAGTATGCCTTCCAAACAGTGACTGTTTTAGAGATGCATAATTTATTGATTAGTTTCCTCTCTTCCATACACATTCATATGGAGGGAGAGATACAGCCCTTATATATAGGAATGAAGCCACAGATTTCATTCCTGGGTATAAAGTTCCAAATGGTAAATAACATAAAAGCTCACCTGCTTAACAACATAGGTCTTTGTGAACACATCACTCTGGTGGTCTGCTCTTTACACTGGCTCCCCATTCAATACAGAGTTCAGTTCAGTGTTGCTGTCGTGATATTCAAAACCTTCCATAGGGTTGGCCCTAACTACCTGGGTGGTTGCTATTCCTGCTCTGAGCATGACATCCCGCAACATCTGTGTCCCACTGGAACCATGAAAATGTCAACCAATAGGGGAAGGCTCATGAGTGGAGGAGAATTTTCACAGGATCTGGATCTAGACTATGAAAAAAGAAATAGAAATGAACATAGGACTCTAAATGCAAAAGCACCTTTATTTGACTTAAATTCTGTGAGCAAGAACTATTTTCACTGCAAAATTAACTTGAGTTATAACCTGAGTCCTGTCCACACACAAAAACCATTGATGCTTTAACTAAAGTTGACTGGCCCATCCAGGGTGAATAGCTAAAGCTGAAGTTAGCACAACTCACCAGCTGCTCACATGACTACTCTGTATGATACACACAAGAGAGTGACAGTTTGGACACAGCAGCTTGACTCTCACTCAAGCTAGGCTAACTGGAGAGAAGTAACTCGAATGTAGATAACCTGAGTTAACTCTGCAGTAAACACATACCCATAAATTCTACAAATACATATACTATACCTACTTTTGCAAGTATCAACAAACAAATAAGCCTATATATTAATCAAAAAGAAAAGGAGTACTTGTGGCACCTTAGAGACTAACCAATTTATTTGAGCATGAGCTTTCGTGAGCTACAGCTCACTTCATGAAGTGAGCTGTAGCTCACGAAAGCTCATGCTCAAATAAATTGGTTAGTCTCTAAGGTGCCACAAGTACTCCTTTTCTTTTTGCGAATACAGACTAACACGGCTGTTCCTCTGAAACCTATATTAATCAAGTAATTTCTCCTCCAGGCTGGGAAGGAGAAAAGAGAGAGAGAAATTTCTGTTGTTTGGTGGGTGTTGTGGGGACATATAAGACCTAGTTAGAGAAAGAGAGAGAGAGAGAACACAATTTTGTTCTTTTAGTCAATATTAATATGATAGACACAGTGGAACACTTTTTCAAAACATGGTCCCTAATCACATCTGCACAAATATGCATGCATGCTATATTTGTGCTTGCAAATTCTGTTATTAGGCAAAGAAACACAGCAAATAAGCATGCAAGTGTGTGCATTTGGAAAATTTGCACACACATAGTTACAGCCAGGTTAAGGCCAGCTGAAAATCTGGCCCATTAAGCATGGTACTGAGCAGCTGTTTTGAAGTTAAATGTCCTCCAGAATGTATTATGCCATTGTCAGTGCACCATGGAAAAGAGAAACAGGTGATCCATGTTAGTAGATCTGACTGGTTATTGAAGTGATGATTTGCAAGTGATTTATGACGTGACAGTTTCTTCAAAGCTTCACATTTCAATCAGTTCAATCACATTAATGGGCATGACTGTTTAATTAACATGCTAAAGATAGGGCATGAATAGTTTAGCTCATCAAAGGCTTCACACCCTTTTCTTGTCATTGTGGTATGTGCTGTACAGCTGTGTGCCAGAGTCTGTGAGAGGTGAATGTTCAGGTTTAGCTGTTGTCCAAAGCCACTACATTTCTCCATTCCAGGCAACACTCCTTTGAGATGCCAATGACTCTCAACTCTCACGTAAGTCACAGGAGTGCTCAGTGCCTTGCAGGATGGAGCCCATAATGCCTATCGTTTTTTGTAATAATTCTGTTTTTTCTCTGCCTGAGCCACTCAGGCACAGTGGTTCTAATGATCTTCAACCTGCCTAGAAATGTTTCCCATAACTACAACAAGCAAGCAAAGTGGTTATTTGTCAGTAATATACAAGATATTAAAGGTTCTAATTATGACACGACTAATACAAACATAGGTCTTATTGTTATACACTGTTAATTTGGCAAGGCACTTCTGAAGACTGTTGTTTCAAAAAAGAGATTTCTGAACAAATACATGGGAGCATGTAAACTGTATCCAAGGTCCAATCATCCACACCCCACAACCTACTGTCAAATTGGGAGAGCAGTTCAGTCACCTGTGCTCATGGATAGGCTCTAAGTCAAGAGATCATAATCACAAGGAACTGCAGGCGCTCAGCATCTCAAGCACATGAGACTTTAGATGCATCAAATTGCATGCCCAAAAACTGAGGTACCCAAAATCACTTTTGAAAATTTGGCCTTTGATGGCAATTCTTCCAAAGTTTGTCCATCAAGTGTGATAGCCCAGTTCTTATTGCAAATCCATCTTGAAAAAGATGTGGGGGGTGTGGCTCTGGAGTGAGGCTGGGGATGAGGGGTTTGGGGTACAAGAGGGGGCTCCGGGCTGGGCCAAGGGGTTTGGAGTGTGGGAGGGGGCCCAGGGCTGAGACAGGGGGTTGGGGTACAGGAGGGGATGTGAGGTGCGGGCTCCGGGCGGGAGTTTGGGTGCAGGAGGGGTCTCAGGACTGGGGGAGAGGCTTGGAGGGAGGGGCCTCAGGGCTGGGGCAGGGGTTATGGTGGCGGTGGGGATGTGGGGTCTGGGAGGGAGTTAGGGTGCGGGAGGGGGCTCCGACTTGGGGATTGGGGTGCGGGCTCTGGGTGGCACTTACGTCAGACAGCTCCCACTCGGCAGCACAGCAGGGCTAAAGCAGGCTCCTTGCCTGCCATGGCTCCGTGCAGCTCCTGGAAACGGCCGGTGTGTCCCTGTGGCCCCTAGGCAGAGGCCTGGCCAGGCAGCTCTGCGCACTGCCTCCGCAGTTCCCATTGGTTTCAGTTATCGGCCAATATCCAGTTTTCAGTGCTCGAGACAAGAGCTTTCTCGGAGCTTTCTTGGCTGCCCCTGTGCCTAGGGGCCACAGGGACATGCTGGCCACTGCCAGGAGCTGCGTGGAGCCAGGGCAGGCAGGGAGCCTGCCTTAGCCTCACTGCGCTGCCAACTGGACTTTTAACAACCCGGTCAACAGTGCTGACCGGAGCCACCGGGGTCCCTTTTCGACCGGGTGTTCCGGTCAAAAACCAGACGCCTGCCAACCCTATCATAGCTATCCAGCAACTATGGGCCTGATGCAGAAATTATTGGGTAAGGTTCTATGGACTGTGTTATGCAGCAGGTCACATTAGATGATGATACTGATCCCATTTGTGAAGCCGTGAAACACTTCCTTACCTTTCCCAAGATGGCTGCTGGAACACTATGCCCCTGAAACAAGTCCCAGAATGAAATGCTGTCTTTTATATTATAAATTTCTACACAAAATGTGTGTACGTTGAATTATGCTTGTGCCTGTGTCACAAATACCCTCTCTTCTTGATCTCTCCTTTGTACTCCACTACACTCATCTCTAATGTGCAGTTTGACCTCACTGGAAACACTATATGTACCTGCAAATACAATTATCAGCTGACCTCTCCACTTAAATTATGGCCTTGCCGGTTTGTGAAAACATTTACTTTGTATTCTCAGCTTTTGAAAGAGACAATCACTGTAGACAGATGGAGACTTCAGTAGATAGAACAAAGAATCATGGCAGCCTAGGGAACAAATAAACGAGAAAGCCCCATTTAGTGCTTGAACCTAGCATTGAGCACCTTGAAAGGTGCTGAGCATTCTGAACTCCTGTTTAAATCATATGGAAGTTGAGGGTGCTGAGCAGCACAAAGAAAGCATTCAGCATCTTGCAGCATCAGACCGTGTGCAGAAAAGTCACTGGGGAACTGGAAACTAAGATCTTCTCAGATTACTCTTGTTTTTTAACCTGTGTGGAGGGCATTGAGATATTACAGTGTCATGCACTAAAAAAGCATAAAATGATTAGGTGAGGTTAAATTACATACAGTTCTCCCAGTTGCTCACATTTTAATAACTATAGGATTTATTTACAAGATACAATGCTAATACAGGATTAGACCACACAACAGGTTAAAAAAAAACAAGAAAATAATAATTTACCCAGGTTAACATGGGAGCTCAGGTTTTCTGAAATGGGTTCCTAAAGTTAGGCCCCTAAACAGGTGACCTGGATTTTCAAGTGTGTTGAGCATTCACAACTCTCATGGTCTAACTTCAGGCGTCCACATTTTGAAAGTCTTGGCCAGTATACTTAAGTCATTCCCCCTCTCTACATTCAGACTCAGGCTTCCTCAAGCCTTTCTTAAAAGAGACCATGTATCTCACCATACACAATTTCTATTCACTGTCTATTTCTCTCATTTTACAATTTCACATAGAGATCAGCCCCTCAGCTTCAGCTTGCTAACTGACTTTCCAGTAATAGCTAAATTATCTTTTGATGTTTGAGATACCAAATTGACTTCAACAATAAGCTCCCGTAGGCTAATACCTCAGTCAGACATCCTGGGCTCTACTCTCGGGAACACAAGCAATCAGGTAACCAGTTTTATTAGCATATCGCTCCTTTGATCAACTCTACTGTTTGCATAGTCAGTGACAGGAGTTCCTGCAAACCTTTAATATGGACCTACACTAGGACATCTGACACCATTACCCACAGCCTATCTGCCGTGGTAGTTCAGGCTAACAGCTTTCCCAAATATGATCAGCTTGTTACTCAATTGAATTCCTGGCCTCACATAAAAAAAAAAATCCATATGTACTATAGTTATTCTGCCTTGTACATGACTGCCTTTGTAATAAAAAATACATTAAAATGAAAAAAGAAATAAAGATTATTAATTGTGGTCTCTTGATTGCTGTGAAAAACTCTACCATCTTTCAAGCTGCACAGATTCAAATGAATCTGGCAGGTACAAATCTTATGCTTCTGAAACATTATGGATTGTCAGGTTTTCCTCCACAAATAATATTCTTTTCAGAGTAATGCATGGATCTTTTTCCTTTATATGGGCTCATATCCCTTGAGAATTTTTAGGAGACCAATGTCATTTCAAGCTTTCTGTATTTTTTCCCGATTAGTATCTTCTGATCTCATGGTAAGGAAACATACTTCATGATCAACTTCTGGACGAAAATGCCTTATACCATTCCACCGTGACATGAATAGGGAGTAAAATGTGTCAGACAGCAGGGCCTGCAGCAGAGGTAGTCTCTGGGCAACCTAACAAGTGCAACTGGCTTCAGTAGGCTGCTTGATTGGTTATGCCATTCAGTTCGTTAGAAGAGACATCAGACCAGCTCTTAAACCCAAAAGCAGATCAGTGGCTATCCAGATCATTTGTTCATGGTTGTGACAAGGCTTTTTTGTTCTCAGTTCTCCTGACTTGTTTTGTGGCAGGTAACCTGGTCCTGACCCTTGGCTCTGATTCCTGAGTTTGGCTTGGCATCTTATTCTAATCCAGGGCTCTGATTCCTGACTACTGACATGTGCTGTAACCATGGTGCTGGTTGCCCATGTCCAGGTTACAGACAGCACTGATGTGCTACAAAGGGATTCTTGTCTAGTCATCCTGATCAGGGAAGATAGATACTCAAGGCATCTCAGGTGGCTGGATGAAATGGGAGATCAATTAGAGACTATTCAGTGACTCATTAAATAGCAGTTTTTGTTTGTAAGTTCTTTGGGGTAGAGAGCACGTATGGCTGGTTTGGGTTTTTTATAGCATTTAGGATCGTGGATCTCTGATTTTGATTGAAACCTCTGGGTGTAAGTAAGTAAATCAATAATAATGGTCTCTGTCCATGATGAATACATGGTCATATTCTGCTGCGCCCTGATTTTTAGTCACAAAAGAAATGTACACCCGGATTATTTCAGTGTCTGAAGCAGCATAAATGACCTGTTGCTTCTAGTATGTATGTGCCTCCAATGGCGTATCAGCAGATCAACAGTAATAATGTGTTACTTTTCCCTTGAAGCTTTCATATGTGATCTCAAAGCACTTTGTAAGTGGGGCTGTTACTATGGATGAGAGAAGTGAAACACTAATTAGTTAGGTCCCAAGGTAAAACATGGGGTCAGGACCGAATCAGAAGCAGTCCCCATTTCGCACCACTAGATAATAAAGTAGTACAGCCTCCATGTATAAAGATGACTCTTCAGTAACATGAGCATACAGATCAGGTACCCAAAATTATGCAATCTGCTGCTTATTGTAAAACAGTGAATCATCCTGAACAAAATAAGACTTAGAAGAAACAGAAAAAAGTGAGCTTGGAAACAATTTCTATGTTGCCATTTAGGCATCTACATTTGAAGAATGAGCAGTTAGCAGGAGAACATTTATGATATAAAAAAAATGGAATTCTGCTTGGCTCTTTCTGATTACTATGAAATTACTATGAAAACTGAAGTCAAAGGAACTACTATGGTGAGTGAGGATTATTATGTACACAACAGTTGCAAAATTGGGTCCTATTTCAGGAGAGGACTGAGGTATCCTAAATAAGTTTATAAATGAAAGAGAGTGAGCAAGAGAGCATATTTGGCCTTACACTTACTTGTATAAGACTTGTGCATAATATCCACTCCCTGCTGCAGAGAGAGGAAAACAGAGAAGACTATAATCTTAAATACATGCTATAATTTTGGGAAATGCTCAGATACATGCGTGCTGTATGAGAACTTAAATAGATTAGTTGATACATAAACTAGATTAGATAGTTGGATCAAACAAATAGATTAAATAGTGTGAAGTTAGTCACACTAAGTTAAAACTGCTGTGAGAGAAGCAGTCAAACTGTGTACAAAACTTAATTTCTCATCTTTTGAATGTGATGAACAAAAGAATTGCTGCTAGATAAGCAGATGCACTTCTGCAGTTTTTTATAGCTGAGTTTCTTAAATGGTTTCACAAAATAGGTACCTAAATAAATAGCTTTCCCCTCCCATAACTGCTGAGCAGCTGCTGTTGGAATCAATTAAAGTCTTTCCCCTGACTTCAATGGGAACTGGATCATCCCTAAATGCTCACAAGTCGCCAAATTAAGGTGGGGGGAGACAATAGTACTGAGAAACAAAGTCAAGTTATATCCAGAACATTTTTAATAAATGTATTTTAATAAATGTATTCATGCAGTTAGAGCAGATTTCCTATAATAAATACTTTACAGATGTTTGATTATTTGCTACTTGGCACCTTCAAAGCACTTTATAAATACTTAATTTGATTTAATTAATTCCTAAACACCTCTGTAGGCTAGATAACTAAACATTATTATCCCCATTTTATAGATGGGAACACTGATGGTTCATTCAAAGGTTTCTTGTTACTAGTTCCGTGCTTATACAGCTCTCTATAAAATAAGTATTTACTGAGGGCCAAATCTGTCAATGCTTATGCAGGCTATGCTCCTGTTGAATGAAATGAGAGATTTGCCTATGGAAGGGCTCTGTAGGGATGGTGAGATTTGGTCATAAAGGAATTGCACATTGAGGGCTACTGAGCTGGAAGGCAGACATTCATTACATGACAAAATTGCATAGTCTTTATGTGAGTTCTTTCTCATGACCACAGTAACCTTTTTCCCTATTCCTTAAAATGAGATACAGGCAGTTTTACCATAGATTCAACATTAAGGCCCTATCAGGAAGAATAAATCTCAGGAACCTGTGCTCACAATATTGAATTACCAATAAATATATACGTCTTTTGACCCCACAGTACATCAAATGACTGTGAAAGCACAATGAGCTAACAGTAGTAGATACAGTTAGTTAAGCAAACACCAGTTAATAAATACCTAATCTTAAAACATTCATGTGAAAAACTTTTCTTGTTCAGTCACACCAGTAAAGGCTGGGGTTTTCCAAGGTGCCTACTTGAGTTAAGTGCCCTACTCTTAGTGGATTTCAGTGGGATTTCAGTGGCTACTGAGATCCCTTATACCCCTTTGAAATTCCCAGCCTTAAAGAAATAGGGGTTTTGCGTGGCTCTCTAACAGCAGAAGAAGGCCCAATGACTTAAAACTCTGTGCGAACTCTTCCAGCAGAGTAAATCAACAGGTAAAATCCACAATACTCCATAAAACCAGAGAAATCTTCCCTGACCTAACTAGGCTAAATGAGATTACAAAATACATAAAGACCCACACAAAGAGCTGTTACTTTACTCATCAAAAGCTCTTTAACCTGGGCTAAAATAAATAACTTTTATAAAACAACCAAGCCAAAGAAAACGTTTAACCAAAGATTTAGTACAGGCTTTATATAGACCCTCCACACTGACTGAGTTCTGCTCTAAAGTCTCGTCTCCTGTGGAAAATCAGTCACTGCAGTGCTGCCTGCTGTCCTGCCTGGTCTCTCTGTTTTCTGGGACTTTGAGGTGCATTTCCATAATAGTCAAGAGCCTCCTCCGAGCCCGACCTCTGCCCCCCTCATGCCTACTCTTAACCTACAGAAGCTGGTCCTATGGATTTGGGATACAGGTGCCTCCATGGAATCAGGAAAGCACAATCAGTGGAGCTGCTATGTGCCCCTTCTTTGCCCACAACATAACTTGATAGTGTTGCCAACTATCGTGATACTTGATTTTTTAAAGCCCCAATTCCTGAAGTCAAGTTATTACATGAGAATTTCAGATTTCATTTTTTTTAAAGTAAGTTTCTAGCCCACATGATTGTAGGGAAAGGCTTGAAATCATGACTAGAATGTACCCTAAAGTCTCAAATGAGTCAGCAAAGTACCCCAAATCTATCTTATTTTTTTAAAATCTTGTGATTTTAAGTGAATCTTCTGATCCTTGGCGGGGGGGGGGGTATTCATGGTTTTTTGATAGTTGGGGTTGGTGATACTGGTGACCTTCCCTCTGCACAGACAAATGGAAAGGAACATATAGACCATACAAGTTTACTGACATTCCATGGAATTCTCAACCCTTCCAGTATTTTCTCTCATTGCTTATTATCAGCCTATTTGTGTACAGAGAAAAGATATCGTTCAGGCCACTTGCTTCCACTGAGATAAACGATGGTGTTCCAAACACTAAATTACAACATCGCTGGATGAATCAAGCAAGATGATCTTGAAAGAGAGAGCATTTCTTTCCACAGAAATACTAGAATCATTAGCACTGATGGGAAAGGAAATACAGAACAAGATTATGAGGGTAAAAGAAATGATTGAATATGATATTCTGCACTGTTTGTTAAAGGGGAGCTGTGACTCTATCAGCATTTTTCTTAAAGCTTTAACTTTTTCTTACCTAAGATTTCATAAAAGCAAAGCAATAAGAGAGGATGGACAGTGGCTGGACAAAGAGAAGGTGACACTTCTTCCCCTGCTATGAAGACCATGCTCCCTCTTAAATGTCCGGTGTAACAAATATTTAATAGGAAGGAGGCTGTTATGATACCAGCTAAAGAAAAGGGGGAATACAGTTGTGCTTTCTTAATATACTGAAGAAGCTGGTATTGGTCATACCATGTCTGTGATTAATAAAAGCTTATGTATCTTCCACCATATATATTGGCTGCTGATTCTGTAAGTATTGTTGCTTAAAGCACAGGATTGGCTTAGTTTCTGCTCATGTCAGCTTTGTGCTTAGTGTCTTCTCTTATCACCTTCAAAATGTTGCCACCTTTTGGCTATGACCATGAGAATCTAATTCAGGTACAGTGGTCCTTGTTCTTGTAATTTCATTCATTACCATGGTGTGTGTATGAGTGAGTGAGTTAGTTAGTTATACCAGAAAACTATCTTCATAGACTCTTCCTTTTGCAAAATAGTGCTGGTTAGCATTCATGATGTTAATTCTGTATGTTACTTCAGTTAAGCTGCTCTGCTGACTATTCCATAATATAGTCTACAGACATATGGCACACTTACTTCTAGCATGTGCACATTCCAAACCCAAGTAAGTATAAGATCTGAATTTGTAATGTTGTGTCCATATGTTAAGACTGATGTTAATTTTTATACTCAGGCTTACGTTCTTTGAGCATCTCTTGTCATTATATTTTTGTATTTATATTGTAAATTAATGTTTGATGCTTCTCCATGAGATACACACATAATGCTAACTTGGGGCCAGACTCTGCCTGGCACTTATGTGGGTCACACTCGAGGTGGTGGGTGTAACGACTCTTCCCCCTCCTTGTGTCATCTGTGCAAAGGCCAAGTAGAATTGTAGTCCTTGCATTCTAGGGAACACAGGGACTTCTTCCTTCATACTCCCCTGAGGAACCCTGGTGTCTCAAATGAAACAGCGAGACTAGACAAGCAAGGCTATGGCTCCAACCTCTATGTGCTAGACAGCTGAGCTGGTCAGCCACAGTAGTGGGGAGTAAGGTGCACACTGAAAGAGATGTAGTAACAGATGCACAGTATCTGTGCATCAGGGAGACCCGGGAGGCATGGTACCTTTCTGTGGCAGGGCAGCCTTGGGAATCAATACGGAATTCCTTGGGAATCCAATAGGCTCACTAACTTCAGTAAGAATTGTGTAGACAGAAGAAACACGGAATCTCTTGTATTATACTAGCTTCCCAAAGATGGGAGTGGAATGTCAGTCCCTAAAAATTGGGTCTTCCTCCTAGAGGAGGTCCACCAGAATCCTTGTCTGGCTGTCTTTTGGGCACACATCCAGTTCCATTTTACTATTTCATTTCTCCTATCATGGGCAGTTTTCAGCTATTTCCATTTTTCTTAGCTTTCTGCCATGTTCTCGCTTTCTCCCCTTCTTCCAATTTTTTGGAAGTGGATCCTTTTGGAGATGGAATATGTTTTTGCTGCTCGCTGACTGTGCACTTGATTTGCCTGGTTGCTTGTTTTCCTAGATTTTTAATCCTTTGTAATTGGTCTTTATCATTGGGTGCTTAAGTTCCTCAGAAAAAGCACCTAGTAAATGGATTAAACAAACAGAATGTATTGCAATGAAATGTCTTGGTGGGAAGCAGAACTACCTTCTTTATGAATAAAGAGACTGTAACCAATAAAATGCAATTGTTCACAGCCAAAAAAGAAATTACATAGCTCTCAAAATCAAAGAAAGTCCCATGTCTGAAAGCATGGCTTGCATAGTTCAAAATGTGGTAGTTTAGAGAAAGCACACTACTATTCTAAAGGCTGAGACTTTTAGGAACAATGGAATTGCTATACCTGATCAAATGAATAGTCTAGTATTCTGTCTCTGACAGTGGCTAGAGTCAGATTCTTCAGAGGAAAGTACATTAATCCCATAATCAGCCCAAAGGAGAAGTTTTTCCTAGCCCCTATCAGTTAGTGTTTGGCTTATGCCCTGAAGCATGAGGATTTAGATCCCTTATTCATTTATCATTCTCTAATATATTATTCATATAGTTGTCTGATATTTAGGCTCTTTCTTTCAATGAGTGCCACATATTAACTAATGCATTGTATAATAAAGTAGTTCTTTATTAGTTTTCAGTTTGTTGCTTTACAGTTTCATGACAAAGGATCAGCTGGGAATTGTTGAAGTACAGAGGGGCTCTGGTCACGCCCTGATATACCTAACGGATAGGGCACTGGACTGTGACTCAAGAGACCTAAGTTCTCTTCCCATCTCTGCCACTGGCCTGCTGGAAGACCTTAGGAAAGTCACTTCCCTCCCCATAGGAATTTCCCCACCTGAAAAATGGGGAGAAAATTACTGACCTACTTTGTAAAGTGCTGTAAGTTGTACTGATGAAAAACACTATATAAGAGATCAGTATTATTAGATGAAAAACTATTATATTAATGCCTTATTCTTAGGATCTTGCTTAGTCTGAAATGCTATTAACCTTAAAGCAAAGCAGAGGAAAATGAAAGTGTATAGTAACATATTGAAGTGGGTGCATGGGTAGTACAAATAAAGCTGAGACAACTGAAAGCAGTTAACATTTTAAAAGAGAAAGTTGGACACATTTCCTCCTCCCTGAGGTACCATCTCTTACAGTTCTGGGCCGCTGGAGAAGATGTAAGATGTGGATTGCCTTCTTTACCTTGGTCCCCAAAGAAAAACAAAACTTTCAGCCAGGGCTTTGTTCTCAGCCTCAACTCAGTCGAAAACTGAATGCCTGGCAATCCTATTATAAGGTGGGGTCTAAGCAGGGAGGAAGACCTCTTGAGCCCTCATAACCCCAGAGCCGAGCATGGGCTCAAGGAACAATTTTGCTACGTACATTGTTACTGCAGTGGCTAAAACTTTGATTTCCCATCTGTTGGCTGTTATAGTGTGCATACAGCCATTGTACAGCACCACGGTCTAAATCATTTCTGAAGCTTTTAAGCAGGAAAGTGAATTGAGGGTTTCAATATTGTCAAGACCTATCTGAAATGTATCACTTTCTCTTCACAGGAGTTTGAACAAACACTTTCTTTGCCTTTGATCAGTGTGGGCTTGCGTGCTGGGAGTTCTGCTTTAGGTTTCAGTCAAACCTGAAACTCAAAGGATTCAACTATTAAAGGACAATGAGATTTAGACTCCATTTGAGGAAATATAGTACATAGTATAAGCCTATGGAATTTACTGCCACAGGAGGTCATCAAAAGAAATATGATGTCTGGGTTTTTAAGAGGGCTGGATAATTGCACTGCTTTTAACGTGTAGTTAGGCAAGGTAAGAAAATATGGGTAACAAAAGTTCCTATTTCAGAGAATAAGCTAGTTGCCTGCAGCACGCACCTTCTTATGCACAGCATTCCATAGCTGATTAGGGACCTGATCCAGTTCCTATTAAATCAGTAGGAGTCTCTCCATTGACGTTAATGGAAACTGGACCATCCTCCAAATGGCTCCCCCTGTGGAAGGGTAAGACTGTGATTTCATCTTCTTCAGAAGCATCAGTTATTCATAAACCTTTAGTAAGTCTTTTGATACTGTCTCACATGACCTTCTCATAAACAAACTAGGGAAATACAGCCTAGATGGAGCTACTATAAGGTAGGTGCATAACTGGTTGGGAAATCATTCCAAGAGAGTGGTTCACAGTCATGCTGGTAGGACATAATGAGTGGGGTCCCGCAGAGATCGGTTTTGGGTGCGGTTCTGTTCAATATCTTAATCAGTTATTTAGATAATGGCACAGAGAGTACACTTATAAAGTTTGTGGACTATACCAAGCTGGGAGGGGTTGCAAGCACTTTGGAGGATAGGATTAAAATTCAAAATGATCTGGATAAACTAAAAAAATGGTCTGAAGTAAATAAGATGAAATCCAATAAGGACAAATGCAAAGTACTCCACTTAGTAAGGAACAATCAGTTACACACATATGAAATGAGAAATGACTGCCTAGGAAGGTGTCTGCAGAAAGGGATCTGGGGGTCATAGTGGATCACAAGCTAAATATGAGTCAACAGCGTAACGGTGTTGCAAAAAAGGCAAACATCATTCTGGGATGTATTAGCAGGAGTATTGTAAGCAAGACACGAGAAGTCATTCTTCTGCTCTACTCCGTGCTGATCAGGCCTCAACTGGAGTATTGTGTCCAGTTCTGATCTAATCTACCTGGATTTTAGTAATGCGTTTGATACAGTTCCATATGGGAAACTATTAGTTAAATTGGAGAAGATGGGGATTAATATGAGAATTGAAAGATGGATGAAGAACTGGTTAAAGGGTTGGCTACAATGGGTCATACTGAAAGGTGAACTGTCAGGCTGGAGGGAAGTTACTAGTGGAGTTCCTCAGGGATTGGTCTTAGGACCAATCTTATTCAATATTTTTATTAATGATCTTGGCACAAAAAGTGAGTGTGCGCTAATAAAATTTGCGGATGACACAGATTTGGGAGGTATTGCCAATATGAACAGAATATCATACAAGAAGATCTGGATGAACATGAAAACTGGAATAATAGAAATGTGATGACATTTAATAGTGCAAAGTCATCATTTAGGGACTAACAACAAGAATTTTTGCTATAAGCTGGAGATGTATCATTCGGAAGTGACAGAGGAGAAGGACCTGGGTGTATTGGTTGATCACGGTGACTATGAGCTGCTAATATGATGCAGCCGTGAAAAAGGCTAATGCAGTCCTAGGATGTATCAGGCTAGGTATTTCCAGTAGAGACAGGGAAGTGTTAATACCATTATATAAGGCACTGGTGAGACCTCATCCAGAATACAGTGTGCAGTTCTGGTCTCCCATGTTTAAGAAAGATGAATTCAAACTGGAACAGGTGCAGAGAAGGACTACTAGGACGATCCAAGGAATGGAAAACCTACCTTATGAGAAAAAAGAAAAGGAGTACTAGTGGCACCTTGGAGACTAACCAATTTATTTGAGCATAAGCTTTCATGAGCTACAGCTCACTTCATCAGATGCATCCGATGAAGTGAGCTGTAGCTCACAAAAGCTTATGCTCAAATAAATTGGTTAGTCTCTAAGGTGCCATTAATACTCCTTTTCTTTTTGTGAATACAGACTAACACGGCTGCTACTCTGAAACCTACCTTATGAGAGGAGACCCAAAGAGCTTGGCTTGTTTAGCCTAACAAAACGAAGGCTGAGGGGAAATATGATTGCTTTCTATAAATACATCAGAGGGTAAACACCAGGGAGGGAGAGGAGTTATTTAAGTGCCACTATGGACACAAGAACAAATGTATATAAACTGGCCATTAACAAGTTTAGGCTTGAAATTAGATGACGGTTTCTAACCATCAGAGGAGTAAAGTTCTGGAACAGCCTTCCAAGGGGAGCAGTAGAGGCAAAAAAACTAACTGGCTTCTAGGCTGAACTTGTTACACTTATTGAGGGGATAGTATGATGAGATTGCTTACAATGGTATGTAGCCAATCTGCAACTACTATTAACAAATGTCCACAACAGCCAGTGATGGGACATTAGATAGGGAGGGCTCTGAGTTACTACAGAGAATTCTTTCCCAGGTGTCTTGCTGGTGGGTCTTGCCCACATGCTCAGGGTCCAACTGATTGCCATATTTGGGGTTGGGAAGGAATTTTCCCCTGGTCAGATTGGCAGAGACCTTGGGGTTTTTTCCACCTTCCTCTGCAGCATGGGTCACCTGCAGCTTTAAACTACTATAAACTTCTATAACTCGAAGTCTTTAAATCATGATTTGAGGACTTCAGTAACTCAGCCAGAGGTTATGGGTCAATTACAGGAGTGGGTAGGTGAGGTTCTGTGGCCTGCGATGTGCAAGAAGTCAAACTAGATGATCACGCTGGTCCCTTCTGGCCTCAGTCTAAGAGTCTATATCCATAGATTATAAGGCTAGAAGAGACTATTCTGATCCTCTTATCGGACCTCCTGCGTAACACAGGTCATAGTTTATTCTTGTACTGATCTCAATGAGTTTTGCAAGGAAACTGATTCATATAATTGCTTTATTTTAGAACTTCAGCAAAAAAGGAAGGGAAACTAATTATTAAAATCAAATTTTGGTTCAAAGTCTTACGCAAACATCAGGATGCCCTTCTTGTACTAGACAATACACTATCAAAGGCAGTCTATAGCAGCTTTGTGGTTAGGAAATATTCTGAGGATCACAAAACCAGGGCCGCCCCTAACGATACGCAAAGTACGCAACTGCCCTGCCTCTTCCCCATAGCCCCTGCCCCGCCTCTTCCCACCCCTGCTCCACCCCATCACAAGGTCAGCACTGGCTTCCACCTCCTTGTGCCTGTGCTGGCCAGCCAAATAAAGAGTCCCCACACCTTCTTTGGTGCTTCACCCTTGTGTCTCTGTTTACAGTGCAACCATATAGTCCCTTTTATTCCCCCAATAGCTATCCCCATTCAGACCCTTCCCAGGATTTCCTGGCTCCTTGCCTTTGGTGAGGAGACAAAGCTGTAAGCCTCCTATCCCCTCCCAGCCTAGTCTCCTGACTGAGCTTTCTCCAGGGCTTTTATAGCCCTTCCCTTCCTCAGCCCAGCTGCCGCTACTTAGCTCAAGTCATTGCTGTAAGCTGGCCCTCGTTAGAGCCTGTAGCTGGGCTCTCTGCTGGCTGCCTGGGCCCCTGCACCTAGCTTCACTACCATACAGCAGGGCTTAGCCAAGATTTTGACAGGGCATTCAAAGGGTTTTACTCCTGCCCTGCCAAACACCCCTTCCCACTCCTGCCCTGCCCCAGTCCCACCCCCACTCTCTTGAGGACTGAAGCAGGGCCAGGCCTGCACTCACTGGTGGTGGGAAGTGCAGCAACCCAGCCCCAGCTATGCTGCCAGTGAGTGCTGGGGGGTGGTTTCCCCCTGCCCCCCCAAGCCAACCCCCCAAACCCCACCCCGCCCACTGCGGAAGCCTGCATAGGGCCCCAGAATAGCTAGGGACGGCCCTGCACAAGACCTCAACTCTTTCCTCTTCCAGAAGAAATTAGGGGCTTAATCATCCCTGGAAATATGAATGTATTTCTCCCTGTGAGTTACTTTGCTATAATGATAAATGGTGGTAAAATAGAAAAGAATATTTTTCTAATCTGTTAATTTATTTTCTCTGAAATAACTTATTCACCAATCCCCATCCGCTCTGGTACGCAACTCATATGACAGGGCATTTATTCTGTGTATAGGTGTTTTTAAAAACCCTTAACTTTCAAGTGATAAAAACACATTGGGTCAGTTCCTTGCTGTTGAAAATCATCAGCACTCCAGTTGAAGTCAATGGATGACACCAGTTTACACCAGCTGAGGATCTGGAACATTATCTTTAAAGCTCAAGAGGGCATATTTTCAAAGGCATAGATAGAAGTTAGGCACCCAACTGCCCTTCATGAGATTTTTTTCAAGGGCATGAATATTTTTATTCAGCTTCTGTCAGATGTATTCATTTTGGAGCTAGGTCATCTGAACAGCTCTGACTGCTCCTCAGAGCTCTCTAGGGAAGGACACTACCCAGTTGAGATGAATCAGTGGGCATTCTACTTCCAAAAAAGAATAAGTAGTTTAGAAAAATAACCTTTTAGTGAGCTACACATACAGCACTCCTCCTGGGGTTTCTGGAGGCACACAGTTGGCCTGGTCTGAGACTGCTGTAATGTTGCTACTCAGCCATCTGCTAGGAAGCACACAGGAATAGAGGCTTGTGCAGTACGCTGAGCCACATCTTGCTCAAAGTGGCATCACAGTGTATCCAGAAAGTGGGAGAGACCATTTCCAATTAGTTTTCAAACGAACTAATTATAGGATATGGATTAACTGTGTAACTTTCCATTTACAGAGAAAGATGTGACTCAGTACTTCTCTGCAAATGGAAAGTTCCACTGTTAAACAAACTCCAAGGTTCTTTGACTGAGTCTTTGATTTTTGGCTTATGGGGATTCTAAGGAAGGTTAATAAACTGAAGTTTAAATCCTTTGCACTGGAACTCAGTTTTCTTTTGGTGTTTTCAGCTTTTAAAAGGTAGGTGTAGGGAAGGGGTGTGTTTGTGTGTGTGACAGAAATATCTGAATATAGATAAAGCTGTGAGAGAAAGAAAGAAAGAAAGATGTGCTTTGTTTTGCCTTTCCAGTCAAAGCCTCAATATTTTTTTTATCTCATTTATCACTGTCACTCATCAGCTAGTATAAGTGCCACTATGTTCAAGTGTCCTGGCTTTTTAAGTGTCTCATCGAATCTTAATAGGGTCTGGGAACTGAGAAGCAGTGCTGTATAGTTTAGGGGTGCTCCAGGGACATGCTTGGATATGCTAAGTAGTGGAGAAACATGGAGACACTTCTGTTTTTCAGTTGTTAAATGCAAAAATTACGTGGGCTCACTATTAAGGTTGCAGAGTTAGAATCACAAAGTCAGGAAATAAAAAAATGTGTCAAACAGCAGCATTCACTCAGGTACTTTGTAGTTTATACCCCTGTTTTCTTTTTGTTAAATGTGTGTCTTAATATTACAGTATAATTCTTTGTCCAACATACACCATAAAACATGAATATGGTTGAGTTCCAGTTGCTGTTGGAAACTAGCTTTTCCATTTCCTAACTTTTGTGACTCTAATTGTATGACAGATGTGAATGCAACATTATTTTTTTTGCATTTAATTTCCATGTCCTCTTTACAATTAAATGGGGGTTTGGGAGAAATGACCTATGGCTAATGATGTTAGCATTTCAATTGTCCAAATTAGGATTTGAAGTTCACAATTTATTAAGGTGAGTGTGCTGGGGGATGTGTGAGTTTACAGGGCACTGGCATTTCTGTTTACATGGTGGTAGCTGCATTTTCACAACAACAACAATAAAAGATAAAAATGTAGAGTTTTGCCATTTGTCAGGATCTCACCATTGGCCCATTTCCCACATGGAAATCATTCTAGCAGCAACAGAAGCCTCTTGGCTTATCATGCTGGGCAAGGAGACTGGCATAATGGGTATGTCACAAAGAGTGCAGGTTTTCATTTGTGGAGCTGGATGAAATATTCATAGTGAAGATTTTTTGTCAAAACTGCCTGTTCTTAGGTTTGTGAAATTCTTGTGAAACAAAAGCAATTTTACTCAAAAATTTCCAAAGATTTCAAATATTGGGTAAACTGGAACTTGGAATTAACTGCATGAGGCTCCTGTTGCTCATTGTACAATTGTGTTGGATTAGAAGTCAGATGATAATGAGAATGCTTACCATCTCTGTTTCTGTCATGTTCTTCTCTTTATTCCTGAAAAGAGGGGAGAAATTGACTGAAAGAGATGGATTGTGTAGACCCTGAAATGCAAACTCAGAGCATGGAACCTGTCAGCAACAGGGCAGGGACCAACATGCATGATCCCTAGGATGTAAGTGTGTTCTTGTTTGTATAGTTAATAACTGGGAATTGAGACTCAGCCAAGTTTATCAGTTCAACTTTTGTTTTCATTCATTTTCTCTCGATTTTTTTCAGTAAACATTGCTTTCCCCTTCATCTAGTCCCTTAGTTCACCCTTTGGATTTCTTGTCACTGTAACAAACCTCCTGGAGCCTGCTAGCACTGCTGAGAGTGCTGGCTAGAAGAGCTCACTCGAGCAATGCAAGGCTCTCCTGTCCTGTAGGCCTGATGAACGAGTGACCCAAACTTTGACCCTGTCTCTAGAGTAGCAGTTTTGCCTCTTTTCATTCTTTTTCTCCTTCAACTTTCTTTTATTGTTGCAGACACATGGATTTTAAAAAATGCACAAAGTTGTTTTGCACAAAGATGGAAATAAGGTAACAACATCTTGGAATTGTAAATAAATAGTGGTAAATAGAAATTGCCAGATCCAAGTATAGATTGATTGATTGATTGATTGATTTTATCATATGACCTAAAGAAGTAGGTCCCAGTATCATGATTTTACTTGCAATGATGCTAGGTGATTTGTATAGATGAGTTAAATGCGATGGGTGAACAAGACAAAAAGAAAAATGAATCTCTGTTCCTTATCTCTACACATAGAGATCTGACTCCTGAATCTCAACAGCCTCTCCTTACCAATCAGTACTGCAAATATATATCCATGTGGTTTAGCTTTGACTTACAATTTCCATTTTGCCTACATAACAGACAAAACTTTGTCTGCTCAACTGATGTGAAGTTCTGTTGAAATCAAGATGGATTGGACCTGACTTTCTACTGCCCTGCATTTTCTACTGCCCTCCCATCCATTTACACTAGCGGAATGGGAGTCCAAAATGGATATAAAATGTTACTAACTCTGAATGGGTAGTGTTTTACACCTACTTTACATTAGTGTGAATGATTACATAAGATAAAGCACAATGGAGAATCAGGTGCATCGTGCCTTCGATCTGTACTTTCTGAAAAGTTAAAAGCATAGAGTAAATCAAAGCTGTGGTTTTGTAATTGATGAGATTTTTCTTTACTTTTGTACAAGTTCAAAGGCCTTCTCTCAGAATTCTTCTGCATGCTATATCCCCAACTCCTTCAGTTGGCTCAAATGAGAGTTCCATGGAAAGGGTTTGCAGAAATAAAATTGAAGGATTACAAATCCCCCTCCAGAATGATGCATCTGCTGAATTGTTTTTAATGGAACTTTATATTACTTTTTTTTTTTAATTTACCTAGTGCTTTGGATTCAAGGCACTGGATTTTTTTAAGTAACTACAAAGTATGCGCAGCTCTTCAGAAATGTATTAATACTTCTTTCCTTGGTTTCTGTTTGATGTTCAAATGTTTTTGCAGACTGTTTTTTCTGTGGCATTGAATGATTTGTTGAATGTTTGCTAATGAAGCACGTTAAAATATTGATAACTAATATACATATTTGGTTTGCCACCATTCATGAGAATTTTAAAACTAAGGCCAAAATACTTGGACTTTCAGACAAAAGTGGACAGATAGTTCTGTGCAGATTGGTGGTTGGATATGGCCCTAAACAAATTTGTTAGGAGAATGTTACATTTGTAACACGCTAGTAGCATTTCCCTGAAACACCACACCCTGTTAGTAGGAATTGGTCTGCTACAAAAGGTTTAAGTGGGTTTTGTTGACTCTTTGGCAGGTGGCTATTACCTGACCCAGAAACAGTATATAAAGGGAAGTGAGAGAGGATCTAGGGTATGGGCTGAGCAATCATGACATAGGAATCCTAGACACAGCAAGCCTTGTAGAAGTCTTAAGTTGAACTTTATCTTATTAACTTCTTTTTTAACAAAGCCAAGCCCCGGGAAGGGGGTTATTTGTTGAGTTTGCACAGTGTGGCATCTAATTGTGTTTTGGGTTATTAAGATGTTTTCTTAAATTATGCAACATAATAATACATAGCTCTTAAATAGTACTTTCCATTGATAGGTCTCAAATCACTTTACAAAAGAGGTAAGTGTATCTCCATTTTACAGATGGGGAAATTGAAACATAAAGAGATGAAATAAGTTGCCTAAGACCACCCAGCAAGCTAGTAGCAGAGCTGGGAGTAGATCCTGGGTCTCCTGAGTAGAGCCGGTCAAGAATCTTGTGATGAAATTGTTTTTCATAGGAAGATATCAATTTGTCAAAACCAGAAATGGTACAGTGTTGACAGACTTCCTCCCCAAACCTGCCTGGCTTCCTGCCAGCTTGCTTGGAGCGTTCCTGGGGACCCCAGGCTTCCAGGGTCCATGGATTTGAGGTAGCTTTGCCTTGCTTACTGCTGCAAAGTCAGGGACCACAGAGTTTCCAGGCTCCTTGCTGTGAAGCCAGCAGCCTAGAAACCCTGAGATCCCCAGCACCAGCCAGGGTTCCAGGTTCTCCACTCTGTATGGCAGGGAACTCTCCACAATCCCGCCCTGGGTTTTCTGGGATGAAGGCAGCTGGCTGCTCCATTTTGTTTTGAAAATATTGAACCAAAAGGGCAGGGGGAGGTGTCCCAAAACTAAAAATTTCAAAATTTTCTTTCTACAGGAAATTTTGAAAATTAGTTAGTTATTTCCAAATACAAGCAAACACTTTTTTTTTTTAAAAAAATATCAGAATTTCTTGTGGGCTGGAAACTAAGTTTCGAACAGCTCTGGTCCTCTTTTTCAGTCCGTTTTCTGTTCACTAGGTTGCACTGCCATAATTTGCACAATTTCAAAACTCATAGTAGAAACCGTAATGATGGTAATAAATCATGAACAGACACAGCTGATGCACTTAGCATTCCTGTTCTGTTGCCTGAAGAGTCCTTCCTGACAGTGTCAGCTCTTCTGGGCTCACTGACTGGATTGTGGAATTGACCACACAAAAATTACAGAACCAGATAAAGTAGCTAAATGTGTAGAATTAAAAGTTGTTACATTGTGTTGTTTTTTCTGATGTCCAACATGTCCTTCCATCCTTGATCACAAAAAAAATTGGTGTTTAGAATAGCAGAGAATGTTGTCAAAATATGGCAATTTGAAGGAATGATATTTCAGGATGTCTGGTCAGATTCATCCCTGATGTAATTAGGGGGAAACTCACTTAAAGTCAAAAGAGTTGTGCCAAGTGAACTGATCTGAATTGACTTGTAGATTTGAAGAACTAAAGCTAAAGACCTGAATCCAGGCTTAGATAGCTAAACAAGTTGTTTGCTTTTTTCCCCCAAGGCTGCTGAACACCTAAAGTTTCTATTGATTTAATCGGTAACTGTGGGTACATGTTTAGCACCTCTGAAAACTAGATCTCAGATATTTCTGTGCTTTGGTCTCAATATAGGTGCCTAACTTTTGTCCAAAATTTTCTAAAGGATCCCGACCCAGCCCCTAAATTTGCACCTGCACCTTGCACTGACAGTTACTTGTGCATACAATTTAGTAGCTTCTATAACCCAGGGAAGTATTTTAAATACACAAATGAAAGATGCTGCATGTATATACTTGCAGCCACGTATTGAGAAATTAAAATCTTTGAAAAACTGTGGTCCTAAAATGAAACACACATGCCCCAAACTCTTTCACGCTAATAAAAGAATACTAATAATGGATTGTATTTCTGTAGTGTCTTTCATATGAAACCTCAGAGTGCTTAGCAGGTGATACCTTAACTGATATAAAATTCATCCTGATTGGGCAGTGTCTCTCCATCTCAAATGGCAGCACTGGAATAGAAAGCAATTGTATACGTCCTGCATGAGCAAGATGCCTGGGAAGCGTAGTCAGTCAGTGACAGTCCTAAGGGTTCAGTCAGTTCAGCTTCTAGATCTGTTTACCACTTGTATTGGCAAAATGCCAATAGGCCTCCAAATCTGTAGCAACCACTAGCTCTTGTTTTGCATCATGTGTATGTGTTTGTCCTGGAATCCCAGAGGGCAGAGTAAAGCAGCAGCTCCTGTGACTCTCTCCAGTTGGTAGTGCCAAATATTGCCCTCTCTGCTTTCAACAGGCTTCCTCAAGCCTTTTGCCTCCCTACAGCCTCTGGCATGCTGCTGTGCTAAGTGACCCAGGGCCAGCAGGGCTCAGAGCCTATCTCTCTTCCTCCTACGTGACTTTGCCCATGTTCGGAAATATATCCTGTTTCAAGCCCTGGGGCTGCTGCCTGTATCCAGTAAATCGGCTTTCCTTGTGTACTCAGGCAGTTACTGGAGATGGCAGTAATGTGCATTTTCCTTCCACAAACCCCTCCTCCTCCTTTTCCCCATTCAATGCCTGACTGTGTTGTAATCCCTAGCTGTAGTCTTCTTAGCCCTTGGGGGCAGATGGAATGAGAACATGTTGTAAGTGTTAGTGATTTATCAGGCACAGATTGTTACCCATCTGAGCTTTCCCTCCATTCCAGCTGCCCTGCCACATAGTTAAACAGACAAGCATGTCACGGAGCTGGCACACGGACATGGCCTATATTCCCCCTCTTAAATCAGGGATTGGGATTGGGAAAAAAGTGTAGGAGCAGGGGGAAGAACTGGTCAAATCCATCACTACACAGGGTCTGCACTGAGAGGAGAGTGCATACAGGATTATAGGAAGTTATTGGCAGTAGACAGTAACCACAGGAGCAAACTACACTGCAACCAGCCTGATACAAATGCCTGGGCGGATGGTTGGGACACATGTTGCTTGGAACTAGAGAGGGGTTTAAACCAAAACTTCAGATACAAACTTTGGTGGTTTGGATCTAGAAAATGGAACAATTTTATCTTGGCTGCAGGGTGGCGTTATTATTGATCTTACATCATGTAGGACAGAATATTATGTTGCTATATGATATGAAAATTTTGAGCTTATAAAGTGTTGGTGTTATAAGAGCACCCAGAGCATGGGAAAGATGCCTGTTGGCTGACTGATTAATATCTCTGCAAATAAAATTTTAAAAAAGGACTTTCACATTAAGTAGTAAATTACTCTGCACATAAGGATGGCAGAATGTGGCCCTGAATAAACAAATAAAAAGTGAGAGCATCATGTTGACATACACCAAATCTGCCCTGTTCCCTGAAACCTCTTGGTGTTGTCCTGCACCAATGAGGAAGAGGCCAACAGGGGTAGTGCTAATGACCACAAGACTCACATTGCCACTTCTGCAATCCTTTGTTTGAACACTTTTAGCATATGCTTAGTTTTGTTATAACTGAATGTTACTAAATTGTTATGGCTACACATAAGTTATAAGTTCTTTGGGCCAAGGATCGTGATTATTTTCTCTGGAAAGCACTTGGCATTATTTGGGTGCTGTAGAAATAATTAATTTGATTTGTTATATAATTAAAAGGCTATAGTGCAATTAACTTCTTTGTTCCTCAGTTTTATTTTATATTTCTCTTCCATGTTGTTTCTTTACATTATTTGGTTCTGTTAAGTGGAACAGTAAAGAGATTCCGTTTTTCTTTTTAAATTCAGGAAAAGTGATGGTCCTCTGCCTTTGCAGAGGAAAAAAGCACGAGGGCTCAGGGCCTGATCACTTTGGGTTAAAATCCACCCCTGTGCAGAGGGCAAGCACAAAGCCCTCTTATGAGGATTTGTGTGGGCCTTTGGTGCATAGTTTTCGTGCTGGCCCTCTACACGGGGTAGATTTCCCCCTGTGTCCTATGTTCATACATTCCAAGGCCAGAAGGGACCATTGTGGTAATCTAATCTGACCTCCTCTATAACGAAGGCCTTAGAACTTCCCCCAAATCATTCCTTTTGAACTAGGGTATATCTTTTAAAATAAATCCAATCTTCATTTTAAAAACTGCCAGTGACAGAGAATCCACCATGACCCTTAGTACATTGTTCCAATAGTTAATTGTCCTCACTGTTAAAGATTTACACCTTGTTTCCAGTCTGAATTTGTCTAGCTTCAACTTCCAGTCATTGGGTTGTGTTATACCTTTGACTGCTAGATTGAAGAGTCCATTATCAAATGTGTTCTCCAAGTAGGTACTTATAGACTGTGATCAACTTTAACTTTCTCTTTAAGGTAAATAGCTTGAGTTCCTTTAGTCTGTCTCTATATGGCATGTTTTCTACTCCTTTAATCATTCCCAGGCCTCTTCTCTGAACCCTCTCCAATTTACCAACACCCTTCTTGAATTGTGGGTGTCAGAACTGGACATGGTATTCCTAGTGGTTGCACCCATGCCAAATACAGAGGTAAAATAACCTCTCTACTTCTCCTTGAGATTCCCCTTCTATGCATCCAAGGATTGCATAAGGGCTTTTTGGCCACAGCATTGCCCTGGGAGCTCATGCTCAGCTGACTAGCCACCATGACACCCCTTCCCAAAACTTTTTCAGAGATACTGCTTCCCTGAATAGAGTCCCCAGTGCTGTAAGTATGGCTATATTCTTTGTTTCTAAAATGTGTACATTTATATTTAGCCATATTAAAATGCATGTTGTTTGCATGTGCCCAGTTTTCCAAATGATCCAGAGCTCTCTGTAACCTGTAGTCTTCATTATTTACCCTCCTCCAATCTTTGTGTTGTCTGCAAACTCTATCAGTGATTATTTTATGCGGATACAAATGATAAACAGTGCAGGGCTGATCCACTGATACCTCTGCGCCCCCGTAGAAGCACACTGATTCCATCAGTTAAGCAGTTTTTAATCAATTTAATGTGTGCCATGTTAATTTTGTCATTCTAGCTTTACAATCAAAATATCCTGTTTTACCAAGTCAAAAACCTATCAGATGTTTAAGTATATTACATCAACACTATTACCTTTATCAATCTTGTAATCTCATAAAAATCAAGTTAGTTTGACAGGATCTATTTTCCATAAATCTAACTTGACTGGCATTTCTAATTCTTTATTAGTGAAGTCCTGTGTCAGCTGCTCCATGCTCTAAGCTGGAATCGATGTCCAATTGACAAATCTGTCACTATCTGTTATAATGTTAAGGCTATAATACTATTTAAAAACATCCTTCTCTGCTGAGTTATTTCTGATAGTGGTGTTGAATGTTTTAAAAATTAAACTGAAATTAAAGATGATCTGCTCATCTAAAAAATCCAAAATAAATATGAGCCTCCCCCAGCCAGGGCTCTCAAATGTACAGGATTTGCATGATTGTCCATCTTTCATGCGAATCAGGGAGGCTGTTCTGGCATACTGCCAAAGCAGGCATCATGCTATGGACAAGAGAGCTCCTCTTCATCTACATACATTGTAACCTAGTTAAAAGTGCATTGAGCTAGAGACCATCAGTTCTAGTCTCGTCTCTATTGACTCCTGTTTATATGTCTGTACCTTCAGTCATTATGATTAAAAGCAAGGCCTCATACCTTACCCTAGAAGCCATTATAATTTCTCCATTTTACAAATAAGTGAAAGGTAGCACAAGATTACTTCAAGAAGAACTGGGAACTTAATATGGCAAACCCAAAATTTATCTGCATAGCACACTGACCTTCAGAATGAATGTGCCAAATCCACTGGCTTGGTTCTCCTGTCTCTAGCCACTGTTCTTGCTACTAGATTAAAATCCCGTTCTAGAGCCAGGAATAGAGAACCCAAGATCTGATCTCTAACACTGTACAGATGTCTAGCAAAGAATTATATAACCACTGGTAACATGTGTGTCACATCCTTCTCTAGGGGTTGTTCCAAATAAAGAATAACAGTTATTCCTTTAGATCAGGTGGTAGGGGATCTGAGTTGTATATCTGTAGGTTGGGAGGAGGATGTTACACCTACTGATGAACTATGAGTGTGTGTGTGGGGGGGGGTCCTTGTGGATGTAAATGGTGGACATCTTCTTTCTTTCTTAAAAAAAGATTTATTACATTCACACAGTGGAAAAAATATTCTTAAAACTTGTTTTGATTGTTTTTAGCTATCTTTCAATTATGGCACAATGCACAACAAAACACAGGTGGTCCATGTTTAGTTCGTTGTGACAAATTTTCATTGCTTGTGTCACATGTTGCCATGTTTAGAGGTTGAGAGAGATGCCCCATAGGTCATCAGCAGAGATTAAACCAAGGATTTTCAGCACCAAATTGTAGCCCTTTGCCACTTGAATTAAAAGAGCAACTGCATTTGTTGGTAGCAGTAGTAGATTCTTATTCTCTGTTGGAACAAGTCACTAGAGGCGGATACAACACGTGCAACCAGGGTATTAAAGTAAGATTTTTGTTGTTGTTGAATAGATAACATAATCAGGTTATGAGGGCATTCTACCCATTTACTTCAACTGAGGTTGTGTAGGCTTACTAAGGGTAGCATTCAGCTCATTAATTGTCTGGTCCAAAGCCTATTGAAGTCCGTGTGAAATCTTTACTGGGGTTTGCATAAATCCCTCAATGTTGACTTCTATACAGAAAGTTGTTTACTCGGAATGGCACAGCTGGGTATGAATGCTGTCTGCCAGCATTGTAGAGTAGCTTCTTTGGAAATCACTTTTATAAAGTATGTTACAAAACAGACTTTGAGCATATAACACATAATTACAAACAAGTTTGTATCTGGCAAATTGTTCAGAGTGAGGAAACCCACAACGTTTAGTTTGCATTATATCAAAATTAATAATAGAGCTGTTTGAGTAATATTCGTTAAATTAAGACTTCTGTGGGTAAAATATTCAACCAGGAGGTGCTGGGAGGGATGGCGAGGAGCAGGGATGGGGCACGCTTGGGGATGGGGGGTGGGAAGAGGTAGGACGAGGTGGAGCAAGAGTGGGAAGAGGCAGGGTGAAGATGGGACCTTGGGGGAAACGGTGGAGTGGGTGGCGGGGGCGGGAAGAGGCAGGGTAGGGTGGGGATTTGGGGGAGTGGGGACGGAGCGGGGATGGGAAGAGGCGGGGAGGGGATGGGCCTGGAGTGGAGGTGGGGGTTGAGCACTCCCCTGGGTAGAGTGGAAGTCCGCGCCTATGAGGAGGGATATTCAGATTTGGGGTTTGGGTTTATGAACTTTTCTATATTCAATTTTAACATGAAGTTTATGAAAACTACATAAAATAAGTTGTATAAGAAACAAACCTCTAGCCTTTCAATAGTCTGCCTTCAAGGAATGCTGTTAAATCATGCTTCTAGAGCATTCGTAACAAAACAGTCTGCAATCATGGTACATGAACTCTGACTGCGCCATCTAGCCATTTGCTGCTTCTGTTAAACATGACCTGCAGAAAAATTGGACTTATGCTATATTTTGTTTCTTTATGATAGATTTAAAAAAAATACCCATTATGTGAAATACATTAGAAATGCAGGTATCTGTCTTGGCTATAAGGTTCTATGCTGAATGATATCTCATGACTGGTGATAGCACAAGAGATAACAGATAAGCTGAGTTGGCTCACAGAATTCTCATTAAAGTCAAGGACTACACAACAGCTTTGTATTGTAATACAGCATCACTGATGACTTTTCATTTTATTATAAATTCAAAACTCTTTAAAGGAAACATGTTTTGTGCCATTCCTCACAGTGTGTGTATAAATCCAGGGCCAGAATCTGGAAACCACCCCAGGTTATAGGAGTTCCCACAATCTAGACCATGAACATCTCCTCTTCTTCGGGCATCACATCATTCACTATAATCTGCTGTCAGGTGTCAGGGTGCATGGGGGAGCACACATAACATTCAAATACCACTGTTTATTTACCTCTGCTAGGAAATAATTAACCATTATCAATCCCATTTTTGCTCAACTCACATATTGCATCATACAAATATCAGAAAACAGCCTAATGAACTATGAGTGTATGTGGGGCAGTCCCTGTGGGTGTAACTCTGGACTGTCTTCTGTCTGCTGAATAACCTGAATAGCCCCAATATCCTTCCTTCCCTCTCCCTCACAATCTTTCTGCTGTCGTCCCCCTCCCAGTTCTGTCCTCCTCTTTCTCCCCTGCGGTTTTCCTTCTTCCCACTCCATCCCTTTCTTTTATCTACTGTTTTCGCCTGCCAGTTCCCTCCCCCGCACTGTATAATATTTCTATGATGCAATATGTGAATTTAGCAATGAAATAAAATAAAAGCAATAGAACTAATAAGCTGTGTACCAGGTCACTCTGATCCCTTTGCCTTTCACCCACCCTTTTGTTTGTTTTTTGTCTTTTTAGATTGTAAAATCCAAAAACGGCTTTCAAGCATGCCTCTTCGGTGCCTCTTTAGCTTGCTTTGTGTTTGTGTGGCGCCTAGCATAGTGGGGGTCCCAATCCCAGCTGAAGCCTTTGGAACCTATTGCAATATTCATAGTAACGGTCAAGCAGTAAGAAGAGGTTGGCAGAGAGAGAGAGAGAGGTTGACAATGAACACGCAAACAACTGAGAAGCAGAGCACACAATGTCTGAATTTACCCTTTGTTACACCCTGTCGATTTAGAGTGGCACAGGTATAACTGAGGACAAATTTGGCAGACTAATTTTTAGCAATACAGAAGAGAACATAAAAACTACAGGCCAAGTACAGTCAGTTTGACATTGACATTCTGGGGTTATTACATTTTCTCCAGTGTGAAATTACCTTTCTAACTGTAAATGAGTTACATTCTACTTTCATCAGGAACCATAACATTCAAAAACCCATAGGAGAACACTTCAATCTCCCTGGTCACTCAATAACAGACCTAAAAGTGGCAATTCGTCAACAAAAAAACTTCAAAACCAGACTCCAACGTGAAACTGCAGAACTGGAATTAATTTGCAAACTGGACACCATCACATTAGGCCTGAATAAAGACTGGGAGTGGTTGGGTCATTACAAAACCTAAACCTAATTTCCCCAATACTAATTTCCCCCTACTGTTACTCACACCTTCTTGTCAACTGTCTTTAATGGGCCACTCTCATTACCACTTCAAAAGTTATTTTTCCTCCCTTGGTATCCTGTTGTTAATCGATTGACTCATTAGACTGACCTCACACTTGGTAATGCAACTCACATCTTTTCATGTATTTATACCTGCTCCTGTGTTTTCCACTCCATGCATCTGATGAAGTGGGTTCTAGCCCACGAAAGCTTATGCCCAAATAAATTTGTTAGTCTCTAAGGTGCCACAAGGACTCCTCATTGTTTTTGCTGATACAGACTAACACGGCTACCACTCTGAAACCTATAAACAAATACATTCGTAATGAAATATGACACTGTAGAGAATCCTGCCTGCGTTGGATTTTTATTACACTTGAAACTCAGCACAGGTTCATTGAAAGCTTTCCTAAATTTGTGATTCTTCTGAGCAAATTTGGGTCCAATTTTAAATGAATCTGGGACCATTTATAGTTTTACATCAAAATCAGGTGCAATTCTTGGCTTTGCCTGATTGCAACAAGACACTGTTTCACCTGAGTTTGGCTTTGAAACATGTAGGGTTTTTTTTAACCAAAATCTCAATTATCAAAATATAATTATGGACGAATGAATTGATGTCACCTCAGGACAGGATGCAGAGTTTAAGTTTCTTGACACCTTAAATGACTGCTTCTTACATAGATCATAGAAGGTTAGGGTTGGAAGGGACCTCAGGAGGTCATCTAGTCCAACCCCCAGCTTGAAGCAGGACCAATCCCCAATTTTTGCCCCAGACGCCTAAATTGCCCCCTCAAGGATTGAACTCACAACCCTGGGTTTAGCAGGCCAATGCTCAAACCACTGAGCTATCCCTTGGAGCAGCTGGTCCTGGAACCCAGCAGAGGAGAGGCAATTCTTGATTTATTCCTAAGTGGAGCACAGGATCTGGTCCAAGAGGTGATATAGCTGGACTGCTTGGTAATAGGGACCATAATATAATTACATTTAATATCCCTGGGGCAAGAAAAACACCACAGTGGCCCAACACTGTGGCATTTAATTTCAGAAAGGGGAACTACACAAAAATGAGGAAGTTAGTTAAGCAGAAATTAAAGGGTACAGTGCCAAAAGTGAAATCTCTGCAAGCTGCGTGGAAACTTTTTAAAGACACCATAATCTAGGCTCAACTTAAATGTATACCCCAAATTAAAAAAACATAGTAAGAGAACCAAAAAAGAGCCACCGTAGCTAAACAACAAAGTAAAAGAAGCAGTGAGAGGCAAAAAGGCATCCTTTAAAAGGTGGAAGTTAAATCCTAGCGAGAAAAATAGAAAGGAGCATAAACACTGGCAAATGAAGTGTAAAAATACAATTAGGAAGGCCCAAAAAGAATTTGAGGAACAGTTAGCCAAAGGTTCAAAAAGTAATAGCAATTTTTTTTAAGTACATCAGAAGCAGGAAGCCTGCTAAACCATCAGTGGGGCCACTAGACGATCGAGGTGCTAAAGGAGCACTCAAGGATGACAAGGCCATTGCGGAGAAAGTAAATGAATTCTTTGCATCGGTCTTCACGGCTGAGGATGTGAGGGAGATTCCCAAACCTGAGCCATTCTTTTTAGGTGACAGATCTGAGGAACTGTCCCAGATTGAGGTATCATTAGAGGAGGTTTTGGAACAAATTGATAAATTAAACAACAATAAGTCACCAGAACCAGATGGTATTCACCCAAGAGTTCTGAAGGAACTCAAATGTGAAATTGCAGAACTATAAACTGTAATCTGTAACCTATCATTTAAATCAGCTTCTTGTACCAGATGACTGGAGGATAGCTAATTTGACACCATTTTTTAAAAAGGGCTCCAGAGGTGATCCTGGCAATTACAGGCCTGTAAGCCTCACTTCACTACCAGGCAAACTGGTTGAAACTATAGTAAAGAACAATATTGTCAGACATATAGATGAATGTAATTTGTTGAGGAAGAGTCAACACGGTTTTAGTAAAGGGAAATCATGCTTCACCAATCTACTAAAATTCTTTAAGGGGGTCAACAAGCATGTGGACCAAGGGGATCCAGTGGATATAGTGTACTTAGATTTTCAGAAAGCCTTTGACAAGGACCTTCACCAAAGGCTCTTACACAAAGTAAGCTGTCATGGGATAAGAAGGAAGGCGCTCTCATGGATTGGTAACTGGTTAAAAGATAGGAAACAAAGATAGGTATAAATGGTCGGTTTTCAGAAGGGAGATAGGTAAATAGTGGTGTCCCCCAGGGGTTTGTTCTGGGACTAGTCCTATTCAACATATTCATAAATGATCTGGAAAAGGGGTTAAACAGTGAGGTGGCAAAATTTGTAGATGATACAAAATTACGAAAGATAGTTAAGACCCAGGCAGACTGCAAAGAACTACAAAAGGATCTCTGAAAACTGGGTGACTAGGCAACAAAATGGCAGATGAAATTTAATGTTGATAAATGCAAAGTAATGCACATTGGAAAGCATAATCCCAACTATACATATAAAATGATGGGGTCTAAATTAGCTTACTACTCAAGAAAGAGATCTTGGAGTCCTGGTGGATAGTTCTCTGAAAACATCATCTCAATGTGCAGCGGCACTCAAAAAAGCAAACAGAACGCTGGAAATAATTAAGAAAGGGATAGATAATAAGACAGAAAATATCATGTTGCCTCTATATAAATCCATGGTATGCCCATATCTTGAATACTATGTGCAGATGTGGTCGCCATCGGCACCAACTTTTCCCAGCGCCAGTGGGTGCTCACCCCTGCCCCGCCCCCATTCCAACGCCTTCCCCAAAGTCCCCGCCCCAACTCTGTCACCTCCCAGCCCCTATTGGACTCCTTCCCCAAATCCCCATCCCAGCCCCTCCTCTTCCCCTGAGCGCGCCTCATTGCCCCTCATCTCCCCTCCCTCCCAGCACTTGCTACCACAAAACACAAGTACTGGGAGCTAGGTGGAGAAGCGGGACGCGGCGTGCTCATGGGAGGAGGCAGAGGCAGAGCGGAGGTGGAGGCGAGCTGGGGTGGGGCAGGTAGCTGCCAGTGAGTGCAGAGCACCCACCAATTTTTCCCCGTGGGTGCTCCAGCCCCGGAGCACCCACAGAGTCAGCGCCTATGGTGGTTGCCGCATCTCAAAAAAGATATATTGGAATTGGAAAAAGTTCAGAAAAGGACAACAAAAATGATTGGGGTATGGAAAGGCTTCCGTATGAGGAGAGATTAATAAGACTGGGACTTTTCAGCTTGGAAAAGAGACATCTAAGGAGAGGTCTATAAAATCATGACTGGTGTAGAGAAAGTAGATAAGGAAGTTTTGTTTACTACTTCTCATAACACAAAAACTAGGGGTTACCAAATGAAATTAATAGGCAGCAGGTTTAGAACAAATAAAAGGAAGTATTTCTTCACACAATGCACAGTCAACCTGTGGAACACCTTGCCAGAGAATGTTGTGAAGGCCAAGACCATAACGGGGTTCAAAAAAGAACTAGATAAATACATAGAGGATAGGTCCATCAATGGCTATTAGCCAGGATGAGCAGGGATGGTATCCCTAGCCTCTGTTTGCCAGAAGCTGGGAATGAGCGACAGGGGATGGATCACTTGATGATTACCTGTTCTGTTCATTCCCTCTGTGGTACCTGGCACTGGCCACTCTTGGAAGACAGGATACTGGGCTAGATGGACCTTTGGTCTGACCAAGTAGGGCTGTCTTTATGATGTGGTTTGGAACTGAAGAAAGTGTTTTCCCAAACTAGTTTCAGAGTAACAGCCGTGTTAGTCTGTATTCGCAAAAAGAAAAGGAGTACTTGTGGCACCTTAGAGACTAACCAATTTATTTGAGCTCATGCTCAAATGAGCTCAAATAAATTGGTTAGTCTCTAAGGTGCCACAAGTACTCCTTTTCTTTTTCCCAAACTAGTAATGGGCCCAATCCACAAAGTTCATAGCTGGATTTGTATCTAGAGCCCCAAACTTTTCCGATGCTTTGGGATGCTTGGATTCAAGATTTCCCATCTCTAGTACCAACACTGGTAAAGAAAATCCCTCACACTGCACCCAGCTCTAAGAATGGACACTTTTATTTTACTTGGCCAAATTTAGTATTTGTATATTAGTACATTGTAAACCCCAGTTCAAATAATTATGTAAATAATCATTGCATACATTGGGGAAGACTGTTTATAAAGCAACTGAAATGTACAGAGCAAGAGCTGAACTGACACTGAGGGAGGAACAGAATGTTCAGAATCATAAGGGATGACCTCATAAAAGTTTAGAAGCTCTGCATGACCTCAGCTGCCCTGCACAACCTTAGTTGATTTCAGAATTCAGAATGATATTACTCTTTCTTCTTAGAGACTATAGTAGTTTCCTATGACCATTTTTTCAAAAGAAGACACTAATGTTGGGTGTCCAGTTTGAGATACCATCCTTAGGCCTAATTTTCAGAAGTACTGAGCACCCACATCTCCATTTGACATCATTAGGAGCTGATGTCTCAGATTGAACATCCTGACAACTAAGGCACACAAAAACTAACTAGTTCAATCAATCTTATAATCTGAACTGCTAACATTGAGCTAAAGGTAAATAATAATCCCTCACTCTCACAAAGTGTTTTTCATCAGTAGATCTACAAGCATTTTACAAAGGTCAGTATCATTATTCTCATTTTACAGATGGGGAAAATGAGGCACAGAGAGGTGAAGTGACTTGTCCAAGGTCACACAGCAGACCAGTGGCAGAGCTAGGAAAAGAATGCAAGTCCCAGTCAGTGCTCTGTCCAGTAGGCCACACTGCCTTCACTGTTGAACTGTGACTGCATTGCTATTAAGTGAGGTTTTCAATTGAGCTAAATTAGAAAAACTCTCTTATGAAGAGAGATTGAAAAGGTCAGAATTGTTTACCATAGAGAGGACATGGCAAAAGTATACAAAATAATGAATGGTATAATAGGTAAGGTAGATTAGGAGCTTCTGTTTCCCCTGTCTCATAACAGAAACAAGGGGACATTCGAGGAAACTGAGAAGTGGCAGATCCAAACTGCTAAAAAGAAACACTTTATCATATAACTCATAATTAGATTGTGGACCTTGTTGCAACAGGATGTCACTGAGGCCGAGAATGTAGCAAGGGTCAAAGAAGGATTGAACATTTATATGTATAACAAGAATATCCAGTAATAATGGTTAATGTCAACAAAAAAAGTACTGGAAATCTCATGTTTCAGATTCTAGCTATTAGGGATTCGGACAAAACCTTTGTGTGTATGTGGGGAGGGGGAAGGGCAGATTACCCCACATTTACCTGCTGTTTGTTTTCTTGCACCTTCCTTTGAAGCATCTGGTGCTGGCCACTGTCAGAGACAGGGCACTGGACTAACTGGACCATGGATCTGAGCCAGTCTGGCAATTTCTGTGTTTCTGTGGTCTCTTACAAATGGACAAGGTTAAAAAAAAAGAGAGATGGGAAGTAAGTTAGTGTGCAGTGAGGTTACTCCATGCCACATGGGAAGTATACAGGGTATTGACCCCAATACAGATCATCAGCAGGACCTTCCGTACTAAAGCACAGACCTCTACCACTGGCACTAAAAGAGTAACTCTCTTAGTTAGCAGTTGTTATTCTTTATGTGATCTAGCCACTAGCAGGGGACACAACCCAGACTTTACAAATGTGTTGCATAGTGTATTTTGAAGGAGCCGGCCATTGGTGCATTTTTATGGTCAAACTGTAGTTTGATCATTTGAATGCCCTGGCACACATTATTCAAGCATGGGAATAATCACAACTCTTGGTTGTTTTACATGTTTCCTTTACTTTCCCTTTATAAGTCAGTATATATTGAAAAAACAAATAAGGAATTCTATGCCAAGAGCTATGTTGATCCAAAGAGATGGTTGCTAACCAAAATGCACAAGTTCTGCAGGCACATTAAAGAGAAAATATGTCCTTCTAGTGATTAAAACATCAGTTAAGTAGTGCATACTTATGGATTTAAGGAGTTCAGCATAAAATCATAAATACTATTTTTATGATTTATATTTTTCAGAGCCCACTACACATCAAATTCTGTTCTACCCCAGGTCGCCAGTGCTACAGTGACTTCTTGTGCCCTTGTTGCCAAGAAGGCTAATGCATTTTGGACTGTATAAGTAGGAGCATTGCCAGCAGATTGAGGGACGTGATCATTCCCCTCTATTCAGCATTGGTGAGGCCTCATCTGGAGTACTGTGTCCAGTTTTGGGCCCCACGCTACAAGAAGGATGTGGAAAAATTGGAAAGAGTCCAGGGAAGGGCAACAAAAATTATTAGCGGGCTGGAGCACATGACTTATGAGGAGAGGCTGAGGGAACTGGGTTTATTTAGTCTGCAGAAGAGAAGAATGAGGGGGGATTTGATAGCTTCTTTCAACTACCTGAAAGGGGGTTCCAAAGAGGATGGATCTAGACTGTTCTCAGTAGTAGCAGATGACAGAACAAGGAGTAATGGTCTCAAGTTGCAGTGGGGGAGGTTTAGGTTGGATATTAGGAAAAACTTTTTCACTAGGAGGGTGGTGAAGCACTGGAAGGGGTTACCTAGGGAGGTGGTGGAATCTCCTTCCTTAGAGGTTTTTAAGGTCAGGCTTGACAAAGCCCTGGCTGGGATGATTTAGTAGGGGATTGGTCCTGCTTCGAGCAGGGGGTTGGACTAGATGACCTCCTGAGGTCCCTTCCAACCCTGATATTCTATGATTCTATGACTCCATGTGAGGCATAGAAGATTTCAAACTGATGCATATTCCAGGGAGGAAGAACTTTTCTAATTTAATTTCTTAGTCTGCTCTCTTCTTGACACTGCCCCTTTAAAATGTCCTCTTTTGCACTCCACATCAGTCGCAAGTTAAATCATGCCTGAGATTACCACATATCCTGCTTGGTGGTGGTGCTTATTCTTCAGAGAGAGATTGCTGAGACTATTCAGCTCTGTGCAGCACAGAGGTGCCCATGAAATTAAAGACTGTATAGGCAGCTGTGCTTTTTACTGTTTGCTACTTTTACTGTGCAGTTTTCACAGCTTGTTTCTGTGGTTTATTACTGCTTCAGGAGTCCAATGTTAGTCTGTACTGTCCTTGCAGAACTCAAACTCACCTGTCAGTATTGTAGAAACACCTAATTGGTTAGACATTTCTATGTGTGCTTATACATAAGGGAGGGTTCCTAGATGACATAAGAAAGAATTAACTGAGATCCCATGTTTATCCAAATGTTTAGCTGTCTCTCTGTCTGGTGACATTGTAAATTGGTTCTTCTGACTGCCATAAATTCCTGCTTTGACCATAATATTATATACTATCACAGACCACTCAGATATATGCCATAAAAAGCAACTCTCTTTGTCTTTAGCTGACAGTTCTTTGTTCTAGTGAATAGGATAGATAGCATCTTTGTGCCATAAAAGCTAACCTTCTGTCTTACTTTAATCTTAGTGAGGAGGTGAAATACCTCTAGGATTCATTGTTTTATCATTATAAGATAGGTCATGATCCCCTCTAATGTGGCTGCACTGTGAGAAAAGGGAATAATACACAACTTGTGTAAGAGCCACCTAGAAAAGTAGTCCCTAGGTTTGTGGGAGCACACAAGCTAATATTTTGTAAGCAAAAGGGCCAAATCTTGCAGCCTTTGGTGACCGCAGTAGTCATTAGTCACAGAAGTAGTTTCTTTGGGCCATTCAGTGGTGATATGTAGCATGGTGTAAGTCAGACTCTCTTATACTTGGTTAGATTCCCTGAGACATACTTACAACCATTTATCAATGTGTAAGGGAATCCAAGTTAGTGTAACTTACATCTTTTGCAGGCTGTTTGGAGTGTAGGTTCGAGCAGTGTGTGGCTATTTTAACTTTCACATTCTTATACTCTCCCGTTAGTTACTTGCCTGCTGCATTCCTTTCTTCTAGCCCCTTAGCAGGCATATTACATCAGTTTAGATTCCGTTACATTCAGAGGGTCAAAGTTAGACTCAGTGGGACAAGTTCTGAGGTGATGTGAGGGAAGATGTAAATTACACCTTTGTAAGTGGGTGTGAAACTAAGTAAGTGTGAGCACCAGGGGGTCTTGGTGTAACATACATGTTGTAGGGGCTGGAAGAAGGTATGAATTACACAAGTGAGGCTCTTAATAGACTTCTTTAGACTCTCCTTTGTAGTTGGCCATTTTAATAGGACTACCTGCATGAGTAAAAATACTTGCATGAGTAAGAGTTGCAGGATTATGCCCATAATGATTCTGCATATCTTCAAGTTTTTATAACATGCATGCTATTCTTTATAATTTTCTAAAAATTACTGAAAAGGAAGAATAATATAATTGGAGATGTATTCCTGATTTAGATTGGGACTATGCACTTTCCTTACTCAGCTGAGCAAAGTTGAGAAGAATGTTGATATATTCCCCTAATTGAAGGAAGAACACTGTTTTTGTTTCCTTTTATAAAAGAACACCCACTAGAAACCTTTGCAATCGTACAACATGCAAATCATGCAGTTTTCTCTATGTTCTGCTTGGAACTGCATTTCTTTTGATGAATGGCAGATATATAAACTTTCATCAAATCTCTCTTTCACACACACTTACCCTCACACACCTAGTGTTAATTGCTAATTTGCTCTACTGTTGTCATTAAAACGAGGTAATCAGGGTTTATGTATGAAGCTGTTCTGCCTCTGAGGATCCAATGACTAGAAAAACACAGAATCTTTTGAAACCATTCTCTATCCCCTTTTTGGTAAGTGCTATGCAATGTGACTTTAGCGTCATTCACTGCCCACCCCATTATGTTAATCTTTCTGGCTTTACATAATCTCCCAAAGACCAGCCTGTGCTAGGAACTCTACACTTAGCTGTCAGAGACAGTAACACAAGAGCGTGCTCAGTAAAGGCTTGCTTTATTTGATCTACAACATTTTGTGCAGGAGCAATGTTCTTTGAATCTGGTGTAACTGCTTTAACAAGGTGTTACTTTTGAATTTCTGCATTAGAAGCTCATGTCAACAGTAAAATGCAAAGCAGGAATTGGTAGCAGTTAGACAGCTATTTGGAAAACATAGTTTCTATGCAGGATTTTAAACTACTGAAATTAGGTTTGGGGTTTTTTTATCTTCAAAAGAAGAGCTAGTAAGACTAAACCACAAGTTCTGGGCCAGATAAACTGAAGCTTACTGTATTTTTTTTTTTTAAACTGTAAGGACCGTAAGTATGAGACACCAAGAAGTTCCTGCTAGTGAAGCAAATGCATTATATACAGGGATAGGACCTTCATGTACAGGTAACAATATTACAGTCAGCTCTGTGCATCACATGAAGGACAAACCTTACCTCACCAAAAGAAGAGGATGTCCCAGTGATATTTGGACTGTGAACCAAGCTACTGGTACCAGTACTCATGTGCATAAACAAACCATCAGCAATCAGTTCCCCAGCTTGGGTAACAGCGAATTAAACTGCAGCGATGAATGCTACACAGGTAGGTTTTGTATGACTAATGTTTTGTATATGTGTGCTCCCACAGCAAACATATTTTTGATGAATGGGATAGTTGTAGGCATAAAGGCCAAACTCTGTTCTTAGTTATATGCATGCTGTCCCAGCAATATTAATGGGGTTGCAAAGGTGTAAATGAAGACTGAATTTGGTCTGAAATGCTTTTCATCCTAAACTCTTAAAATTATGATTCTACCTGCAGGGATCTGTGGTTTGTGCTTCCTGCTGAGTTAAAAAAGACTGCATGTTCAAGTGTTGCATTTTGAAATCCCAGAGGTGTCCCGGGTCTAGATTTTGCTATAAATTTTAATTCCAGTTAGTCTCTTTGTTCCTAAGGATGCTGAGTTCTGTGTCATTGAAACTTTTGCGGCTTTCAGAAAGGCCTGGCCTAGCATAGCTCGTGGAAGTGGCACTTGCTCCTATGGCTGTACTAAATGCTATGTCCTATGCTGAGCACTTTGGCAATAAGAGCAGGGCTGTCTCATTTAGGCTCACCAAAGAGCCCCAAATGGAGGAGCAGGAAGAGGAAGTATTTGAAAGTGATTTATCTGAAATTATTAACAGCAGCTCAAAAGGAGGAAGGACACTATCAAGAAACAGTTTCTGCATAATTGACCAATAAAAATACGAGTGTGTGATTAGTACAAACTATTGCTAAACCAAGAGCTGGTCTAGTGCACTAAGAACAGTGCTAGGAGTAAGGCACTTCTGAGGTCTAATCCTGGTTCTGCCACTGATTTAGTTTATAGTTCTGGACAAATTACTTAGGCCCTAATCCAGCAAAACATTTAAGCAGGTGCTTAATGTTAACTACAAGTGGTCCCATTTATTCACATGCTTAAAATTAAGTATATACTTATTTGCTTTGCTGGATCGAAGCCTTAACTTCACTATGTCTGTTTCTCCATAAGTAAAATGAGGAAACTAACACTTAATTAGGATGTGGTGATGTTGAATATTTGTATGCTAATTGTTATGACCCTTCCTAAACTGACCGCTGCATGGGCTGGAGTGTTAGGTTATATATAATAATAGTGAGCATGGGGATGTCAGAGAGTCTCGAGTGTTTATTAAGCAATTCTTTGTTCTTGGCACAGTCTCACTGGTTTAGTGGCACAGTTACTGCTGGCATAGCAGCTCTGCTTAAATTACATTATTGTGATGTGACTTCCAAAAATACTTACGACACGCACTTGTTTGAAAGGAGGCATAATGTTTTTTCACAAACTGTAGTCTTTGAGGTTTTAAAAAGTCTTTGTTAAGCCTATCCAATGCTCACATTGTGGTTGGAACTGTGCTGGCCAGTGCTGTATACATAATGTATCTATGTGCTGGGTTTGTAAACATCACAGGGACCAGGCTTCTAGCCAAGTTATTATGACCAGTGTGAACAAGGATATTTTTAGAAAAAATCCTTCATAGATCTATGCTATAAAAGCATGCTCAAGGCATGGGATAATAAATAGCACCATTTGGGTAACTTCAATTCCTATTCCACTGCACAGATGGTGCTTGAGCCCTATAGTAACAAAAGTTGTGGCTAGTACAGGATTAATGTAAGGGTGAATATGGCCTAACAAGTAATGGCCCAATCCCGCAAAGTCTTGGTCACATGATTGTCAGCAGTGAGATTATTCATGTGAGTATAAGCTATTTGTGTGATGAAGGATTTGCAATCTCGGACCCTAATAACATAGGAAAGATATTATAAAAGTGTGATTCTAAGAAGCGTTATTTGGCCCTAGTTAGCTGAACATGCTCTGTCCTTTTCTTTTTCCTAAATACATTGGAAATGGAATCTAGGTTTCCTGAGCAAGCTTGAATCATTGTTGATCTGAGTAGGGCTGTGTAACTCCCTATCTCATTCCAGTCACAACTTTTCCCACAAGTTGTATCTATATCATGCAATTTGAAACTGAGGTTGACAATGTATATTTGCCTTTTATATAGTGTCTTTGATCAGCACATTGTATGGTATACAGGAATCTCTTCACTGAAATGTAGGGTATGTCTACACTACAATAAAACACCCACGGTTGGCCTCTGTCAACTGATTTTGGCTTGTGGGCTTGAGCTGCGGAGCTATAAATTGCAGTTAAATTGCAGTATAGACAATTAGGTTCAGGCTCAAGGACTCTGCCCCCTCACAGAGTCCCAGAGGTCAGGCACTAGCCTGAGCCTGAATGTCTGCACTGGGATTTTGCAGGAATTTTACAGCCCTGTAGCCCGAATGAGCCTGAGTCAGCTGACACGGGCCAGCTGTGAGTGTTTAATTGCAGTGTAGACTAGTGTAGTTTGGACTAGAGCTGGTTGAAACCTGAAATTTCTGTTCTGCTGGAAATTCCGGCACTTAAAAATTTTCTGTCATCCCAATTTGAAACAAAAAGTCAACATTTTTCACAAAACAGAAATTCTGAAAAAATTGTTTTGGAAATATTGAAACAGCCTTATTGAAATGTTTTAATAAGGTTGACGTGCTTTGTTTTGACTATCATTTTTACTTAAAAGTCAAATGATATGATTGAAACAAAGCACTTTGACCTTAAAAAAATGAAGTGCTTTGACTTTGTTGAAACAAAATATTTGTTTTCATGGAAAATACATTCCTGCTAAATGTTTAGATTTTGTCAAATCAGCATTTCTTTTTATGGAAAACTGTTTTGTTGGAAAAATTTTGACCAGATCTATTGTGGACATCTCATTAAGACATCAAGTTTGAATATTGTGCATTACCAACTAAACTACCAAAACCACGTCCTGTTGCACCTTTCAGTGTCCTTGGATGTCTGCTATCCAAGCACTTGTCAGACCTACTTCTGCTTAGCTTGTGAAGTCTGACAGGACCACAGTTTGATGATGTGATATGGCTGGAAGATAGTCCCTTCTAGGACTGCAGAGTCAAATTTACCTCCATGCTACTACTCTAACCTGTTTTATATTTCATGGTTTTGCTTTTTTTGTGACTGATAAAGGGAATACAGTAGGTGTAGAGTATTTGAACTTTAATAAAGCGTTTCTTTGTGTCACAAAATCTTAATAGAAAAATATATTTAAATTAGCTGGGAGAGAGTTGCTATCGTATATGGATTTAAAACTGGCTGTGTATCAAGATGGAGGGGGACTATTTTAATTTTTCTGGGATGTGATCCTGTAGGTTTCACTTCTGAGGACTCTCACCTCCTTTTAAATTGAAGTCAATAGAGTCAAGGACATTAAGGCCAAGATTTTTTTTTTAAACATTGGAGTCTAAACTTAGAGTCCCAGGTCCATACTTAGGTTTCTAAATAACTGGTCTCATTTTCATAAGTTTTGAGCAACCAGCAGTTTCCAGTGACTTCATTGGGAGTTTATGGTTGCTCAGAAATTAAAAAACAGACTTGTTATTCAGGAACATACATAGAAATTTAGGCCCCTAACTGTAGGCTACTATTTTTTTAAAGTCTTTGTCTAAAAGTCTTGCAGGAGGTGCTCTGCATTTTACAGATTTAAACTACTGTTTTTCCTGTATCTCTAATTTCGTCCCATGTAATGTTCCTCACTTGAGTTTTGGCAATGAAAACTAGGATTATGCACTTCAAAGGGATAGGAAGGGACCTGAGAGCTTGGCTGAAATCCTTGCTGCACACCCACTTGCCTGAGAGCACATGTAAATTTTAAATTGTGATGTTTAATCAGATCTATAAAATGTAAACCACACTTCGCCCAGCATGTTTTGTCCTGTTTTTAGCCATAAGGCTTCATTGATTTTTGGCTGAAATGTATCTATAGGAATGTAGACAGTTGTTTCTTTGTATCCAAAAGTAATGTGCTAAGAAGCAGTTTTAGAACTGAAACAAAATAAGTTTATATAGAAAAACATCACGCTGGTTTTGCACTATCGTGTGTTTTTTGGTCTGCTTCTGTAATTTATGCATCTGAAGGGAGTTACTTTTTTTCTGATAATAGACAATAGTGAAGGATGGAAATATCAGTACGTAGCTTAACTCTGATGTGTGCTTTTCTGAGACAAATTTAGAGCCAAATCCTCAGCTAGTGTAAAGTTAATGTAGTTCCTTTGACTTCACTGGAGCTATTTCAATTTATAATAGATCAGAATCTGTCCTATATTTTAGACCATATTTGTTTTATTCTGTTCTTAGCATTAATAGTTTTGAATATCCTGCATGACAATAATATTGTAATGCTTTTTAAATGTGATCAATTACTCTAAATTTTACAAATTTTAATAAATGGTAGGGCAAACCTATCTGTCTGTCTATTTATGTCTCCTGTGAGTGTCCATCACTGTAATATCCAAGTACCTTTGAAGAGGTAATAACCAAAATGACAATAAGCGAGGTATCTAATTTTCCTCTCTGCTTCTCCCAAGACATTCACAAGATAGCTAAATAGTATATCACTTGAAATAATATGTCTGCAGAATATTAGCATTAAAACTTTGCAAAACATGCCACATATACTCTAATTTTACTTCTTGAATGTTGTTTCCTAGGAGCTAGAAAACATAAAATCCCAAACCTGATTTACAATAGCTGTACTTTTCTTTCAGGTTTACAGTATTTCATCTAAGTGCTTTGGCTGCTTGTTTATGAGGGTTAGCAATCAAATTATTATCACTACGTTTTGAAGTTTAGTAACCCATTAAGGTGAATATAGTCACATATCTCCTGAATGTTGACACTGTTTCTGTCTGAAAACTCAGCAAAACAGAAACATATTGACATTAAGAAAAAGGCAGTCTTCACAATCATAAGGTGGAGCTGAATGGTGAGGGCAATTGTGGGGATTCCATTTATTTTTAGAAAAAGTATGTGGACAAGGCCATATTATACTATACTTAACAGTACACTATGCAGATTGTACTGCAGCGCTGACGGGCCTAACTTGGTTCAGACAATTTTCTGGTTACAGTGTCTGTGGTTTGATGCTAAAAGTGGCAAACAAAAATGTCCCACTGCTATTAAATGTCTTTTTGCGCTAGAGAACATTTAAACTGGTTCTGATTTTTTTCCTCTAAGGAGTCATCATACAGTTAAATAGTTTTTACAGTAGCTCATGTAAGTATTGCTGTACTAATTTCTGCAAATAATAATCAAATGTTAGTGAAAACATGATACAATATAAGTGGAGCGCATAAGCTTGCTAATACTATACAACACTGTACCAAAATATATAAGGGTAGAAATTATATTCACAGACATTGATATTCTCATTTAATAGTTTTTGTGTTTAAAAACTGGTGCTTTCTGCATTTCACTGAGCCCTTATAAAGACCAAAATTCTGAATGAGAAAGAATAAAAAATCCAAGGAAGATGTCAGGCAGCAGGATTCCACTTACTTGTAAAGAGCCACATCACAAAATATATACAATATAGGGGAAAGACTTCTAACAGTAGCAAAGGCTGTGGCAGATCGTGATGGATTTGCTGGCCATTTTAAGGCCTCTCAATTTGTGAACTGGGTGAAAGACAGCAGTGAAAATTTGAGATACTTGCCTTACAACAGGGTCAGTAGCACAACATCAGCAAAACAGCCTGGAAAAGACTGGCCAGCTGTGTGGGGAAACTTTTAAAATACAGATTTTTCCAGTTTTAGCCTAATTTTGAATATTCATTCTGTAAGGTGTAGCCAGTATCTAGCATTCATGTTCGCTTTCCTGGAAGATTAATAATGACTACTAACATTTTACTTTCTTCAAATTTGACTGGCTGGCTCCTGAATAATATTTGTCATGCAAACTGTAGTACAAAAGCTAGGTGTTGGTACATCCCTAGTAAAGTAGGGAGAACCTAATTGGTCTAAGTAATTCTTCCACTCTACTCCGCGCTGATTAGGCCTCCGCTGGAGTATTGTGTCCAGTTCTGGATGCCATATTTCAGGAAACATATGTGGACAAACTGGTGAAAGTCCAGAGAAGAGCAATACAAATTATTAAATATGTACAAAAATATGACCTATAAAGGAAGATTGAAGAAATTGGGTTTGTTTAGTCTGGAGAAGAGAATACTGAGGGTGGACATAGCAGTTTTCAAGAACATAAAAAGTTGTTACAAGGAGGAGGGAGAAAAAATGTTCTTATTAACCTCTGAGGATAGGACAAGGAATAATGGGCTTAAATTGTGGCAAGGGATGTTTAGGTTGGACATTAGGAAAAGCTTCCTAGCTGTCAGGATAGATAAGCACTGGAATAAATTGCCTGGGGAGGTTATGGCATCTCTGTCACTGGAGATTTTTAAGAGCAGGCTAGACAAACACCTGTCAGGGCTGGTCCAGATAATACTTAATCCTGCCTTGAGTGCAGGGGACTGGATAAGAAGACCTCTTGAGGACCTTTCCAGTAGGGTTGCCAATTTTGGTTGGATGTATTCCTGGAGGTTTCTTTGCATGACATAATCTTTAATTAAAGATTAATCTTTAATTCCTGGTGACTCCAGGTCAATCCTGGAGGGTTGGCATTGGCAACCCTACTTTCCAGTCCTATGATTCTATGTCAGAATTAACTGGTTTCTTGGTTTTCTAATTCACCCAAAATGGAACATTAGCAAGTGGGATGGACTGGAATGGAATGCAGAACTCTGTATGTGAAAATCAATTATTTACTTCCTTTATTTAAGAGAGACAAGATAGGTGAGGTAATATCTTTTACTGGACCAACTTCTGTTGGTGAAAGACAAGCTTTAAAGTTTCACAGAGTTCTTCTTTAGCTTGAAAGCTTGTCTCTTTTGACCAACAGAAGTCAGTCCAGTAAAAGATATTACCTCACGCACCTTGTCTGTCTAAAATCCTTGTTCCAATATGGCTACAACAGCACTCATTAACATAAGGCAGCCAGCACTGATTTATAATTACAGTCAAAGTTGGCAAAGAAAATACAGATTTTGAACTACCCAAAAAAACAGAACTGACGTTTTCAAATGCAGATGCCTAAATTTAGGAATCTTAATCCATGTTAAAATTGGCCTCATTTTCAGAATTGCTGTGCACTCACAGATGCTACTGAAGTCAGTGGAGGCTACTACAGTACAACATACAGGAGATACAGGCACTTCTGTTTAGGTGTATAAATATATATTTAGATACCTAACTTTAGGTATCCACATTTCAAACTGTTGTTTTTAAAAAAGTTTTCAAACAGCTGCAGAAATGTGAATCTCAGGACACTGAAGGTAAAACAATTTTTTAAATATTTTCAGATCCAAAAAACCCCCCAAATTAATTTTGCAAACTGCAAAGAGAAAACAATTTGTAACTGTTGTCTTTTTTCCATGAACCCATCTCTCATCCTTTGTTTTTTAGGTTTTTCTCATGCTTTGGGATGTCTGAAGCCAGGGCACTGACAGCAACCTTGGTCTTTGCTTCTGACCAAGAACCTGAGCTGGACTTAAGTTCAGGCCTCCCTCCAATCTGTCCTCCGAGGCCACGGATCATTTACCTGTCCTCAGGACAATATGCAACAGTAATCCCAAACCAGCCAAAAACTTCCTTAAATTAAAAACCAAAAAACTTCAACTTTGGGAAAACAGAAAATCAATAGAAATAAAAGTAACCCTTACAGTTTTGCAGGTTGAAATTACCACACACCTAGCTGGGTAAACAGACTTTTTCACATTACGGGTAGACTTAATGTAGCCTTAATTTTACATCCTGGATTCAGCTATATCCTTGTTGTCTTTCTGCTTAATGCTTCCTGTGCTCACTCAGCATCCAGCAGTCATGTTTTTCCAAGTCTGATCTTCTTTTCTCCCCCGAAACAAATTTTAAAAACACGATCTCTATTTGTGCACGTGCAGTTGATAGAACCTATTACCTGCATGCAGAGGTGACAGTGCTTAAACAAATGTACGACAAGTGCAAGACCAGGTTGAAGTCTGAAAATATAGTCTGTATACTGTAAGTACAATATTACCCAACATTTCCCAGCATCCTCTTTTCGTCATCCTATTTTGGTTGTTTTGTTTAAGGAAGTAAAAGCCACAGAGATTTTTTTCATAATGTGACCTACGTTTCATTTTTAACATTTCAGTGCTTTCTAGAAGTGATGAAATAAATGACTGATTTAAAAAAAATCATGAATAAGAATTTATATTGCACAATCCTTCATCAAAAGTGAGACTCTTTAAAAACTGCCATAGGGAAAAATACTCCTCGGAGACCCACACCGCCAGTCTCAGCTCTAATATTCCGCCCTCGTGTATGTGCACAGAACTCAAATGTCAGCTCAAATATTCTGCTTTCCCCTATATGTGCAGAACTCAGAGCTCATGTAGGGAAGAGCAGAGGGATGGTGCTGGGAGCCATGATCTGAGCAGATGGAAGAGAACAGAATATTGTGGCTAGGATCCATGCTCTACACACATAGGGAAGAGTAAGTTTTAGACCAGATATCTGAATCCCTCATATGTAAGGGAGAACAGAATATCAGATCCAGGTTTCAATTCCTCACATGTAAGCAGTATATTGGAACCAAGATTGGCCATCCAGCTGATTCACAAATGAGTTAACCAGGCAATTCTAATACTTGCCGTAGGGCATGGGATCATCCTACAACTCTCAAGGCAGGAGACATTAGGCCAGGTCTTTTCTAATTCAGCAGCTTCAGGGGATTTGTAGAAAGGGAAAAGGAGTCTAGTGGGGATTATTTATGGGCAGGCACTCCTTCTCGTGGCTGAGAGTGGTGGATTATTCCTGTCCTAGTATTCAGAGGCAACTCCTTTGGCAAGCTTCTGCGGTGACTTTTTTTTCCCCAACAGCTTCCTTCACCCAAAATTAGTTGAACTGCTCAGGACTGGAGCAACCTGGTTTTATCCAGCCTCTCACCAGACTCTGTCTGTGTGTCCTCCTCCCTGTAATGAGGAGGTGGGCTGCCAATCCTACCCCTCCCCTTTCTTGGCCTTTACTCATTGTCTGTGTGTATGTCCGTGACTACTGCTGCTAATGACAAAGGGCCACCTCTTCCTTGGGACACTATGCCAGTCACTGTGCCTGTTTGTATGCCCCCTGCTGATGCTAAAGAAACAAAGAAGCTGTCCATCTCTTCCCTCTTCCTTTCCCAGCATGCAGCAGCACTGACAGTGTCAACCCTGTTCAGCAATGCAGAAACCACAAATTAAGCCAAGACCTTTATAATTAACATAGTCATTTGAGTGTGCAAATTCCCCAGTGTTACTGGCTGTACAGCACTGATTAGTTAGGTCTGCATCACTCATTCCTAGTTAGGATGTCTGTACAATATTTTTATTTAAACATGCTAGAAATTTAAAAAGTTTATTATAATTTGATACATAGGATTTTATTTTTTACAAAGATTACTAATGGGTTCACTCCAGGAGAATGCTGCATGGCCTGAACACCCACAATACCCACACTACTGGGGATACACGGGGTTTTCCCCTGTTTTTGGTAGCAGCAGCATAGATCCCTGAAAATGACATGACTTGATCCAGGTGGTATCAGTAACCTCTCATTAAATGCTCTGAGAAGAGCTCTTTCCTCAGGCACAGGAGTTAATGGTGATTCTATTTTCTAAAACAGAATACACCTATTAATGTCTTAATGAGCACTATTATATCCTAGCTCCACAATTTTCTGCCATAAACCAACCAATTGTAAATCTTTCCTCAGTAATTCCCAGTTTAGAATTGTTATTTCAATAACAAAAAGTTAATAGTGTTCTGGCAAAGGGTTTTCTAACTCCTGCAGCCTTCTAGCTCTAGCCAGGGTGACTCAGTGATAGCTGATGTGGAATCAGCGAGTTCCTTTCTCAATTCTTTCTTTGCTAATGCAATATGCTACAGGCTTTAAAATGGTAAATGTATCTTAAAAATATTGTGCTGAATTTTACATTTTAAGAGGTAACTTGAAAGTGTCCTTTAGTATTTAAGCTCGAACCTTAATAAATGGGGGGTTGGGGAGGTAGGGAAGAGAGAAAAATAGTTTGTATTTAATAAATGAATATCTCAATGAACTACTGTTGTTTATATCAGTGGTTCTCAACCAGGTACATGTATCCCTGGGGGTACACAGAAGTCTTCCAGGGGGTACATCAACTCATCTACAACAAGGAATCTGGTGGCACCTTAAAGACTAACAGATTTATTTGGGCATAAGCTTTCATGGGTAAAAAAACCCACTTCTTCAGATGCAACTCATCTAGATATTTGCCTGGTTTTACAACAGGCTTCATAAAAAGCGCTAGTGAACTCAGGACAAACTAAAAGTTCATACAGACAATGACTTGTTTATACTGCTCTGTGTACTACACTCTGAAATGTAAGTACAATATTTATATTCCAGTCGATTTATTTTATAATTATATGGTAAAGTGAGAAAGTAAGCAATTTTTCAGTAATAGTATGCTGTGACACTTGTATTTTTATGTCTGATTTTGTAAGCAAATAGTTTTTAAGTGAGGTGAAACTTGGGATATGCAAGACAAATCAGATGCCTGAAAGGGGTATGGTAGTCTGGAAAGGTTGAGAGCTACTTCCCCCTCTGCTGGATAGAATTGGAATTGCTCATCTAAGTGCTGCAGCATTTGTCTTTTGCTGCTATCAGCTAACAGATTTTCCTTTAGCTGAAGTTGTAGGGGATTGTGCTTGTGGAGCCAAAGCTCTCTTCGTGCTCTCACTGTGAAAGTCTATGGTGGGCAATATAGTGACAACCATGAAATCTTTGGTGATCGCAGATGTGTCAGCATTTCATTGCCAGAAATACTGATGTGACTAAATTCAGCTCTTGGGTAAGCAGGAGTCAAAATAAGACTAAGGACTGCAAGATGGGCGACAATATTTGTAAATTACTTTGAAAATTTAAAGAATAACTATAGTAACACTCACTATTAATTATTACAATTATTACCTTGTTTTTAAATTACTACCAGTTCATTTCAGTGATAAATAATCAGTTTCATGTTTTTGCACCTGGTTTCTGTGAGCAATACTTATTTACATGGGTAATTTAACAATTGTTCAAACATTTTATTACTAAATGTTAAACTTTTTAATGCAGGGGTGGCCAAACTTACTGACCCTCCGAGCCACATATGACAATCTTCAGAAGTTCGAGAGTCAGGGTGCATGTACCGGGGCTCGGGGCTTCAGTCCCACAGGAGGACCTGCCAGGACTCAGGACTTCAGCCCTGCAGGGAGGGGGGTTTTAGGCCTTCAGCCCTGTGAGAGGTGCCTGCTCAGGGCTTCAGCCCCGCTCCTGCTGAAGTCCCGAGCCCCAGCAGGCACGCCCTGCTGGGCTGAAGCCCTGAGTCCCTCTTCTGCTGGGCAGAAGCCAGAAGCAATGTGTGTGTGGGGAGGCGTGACCTCCCCCCAATTTGTCAGGGTTTGCTGGCCTCGCTTGGTTACATGGTGCAATTGGGCCCCATCACTGCTCTGCAGCTGCTGGAGCCAGCATGCTGGGAGCTGTGGCTATGGGGAGAGGCAGCGGCAAACAGCTGGGAGCTGCAGGGATAGCTGCTGCTTCTCCCCATGGAGCTAAAGCAGCAGCCCCTCCCTGCAGCTCCTAGCTGTTTGCCAGGGCCTCTCCACAAGGGAGCTAACACCTGGGGGCTGCAGGGAGGGGCTACTGAGAGTAAGGGGGAGGTCTGGGGGGGCGTGACTTAAGCTGTTGGGGGGAGGTGAATCTTTAAATTATGCCCCTCCCCCCCTCAGCAGACACCAATTGTCTCTGGCAGAAACCCCTAGCCCAACACCCCAGCGGAGGGTGGCAGAAGCCCTGAGCTTCCCGCCCCTCCAGTCTGGTAGGTAGAGAAGGGGGGCGGGGGCTCTGTGAGCTGCTTTTTAACTGTAAAAGTTGGTTTGGCCACCCCTGCTCAAATGGAAGGCTTATTATACCATTAAGGGACTTTTGATTGTGCAATTAGAACAGTTTGACCACCAATGGGTATGCAAACCAAGATAAAGATGTCACTCTTATGTTTGCAGAACTCTGGGGGAGGGTAGATATTTTAATGTGTTGATCCTGTGGGAAGTCCCAGTTATAAAAATCACAACTTTTGTGAGGTTTCAGCCATCTCAATGGTTTTTAAATGGTGAGTGGCAAGTAGGGTGATCAGATACTCTGATTTTATAGGGATAGTCCCGATATGCGAGGCTTTGTCTTACATAGGTGCCTATTACCCTGATCCCTTGTCCCGATTTTACATTTGCTATCTGGTCACCCCTATGGCAAGACGCCAAATGACTGGAGTGGGCCAAATTTTGCCTCTTTCTTTGCAATTACATCGGGCCTTTCATTACTGAAAGCAAGGGTTTTTTTCAGTCTGCTTGCTGCACTGGGGTGGTATAAAGGCCTGAGCTTGAGTAATTGATCCCAGGCAAATCGCGGGTGAAAGGAGTTGCAGAACTGGGGTCTTGAGTCCACTGGTTGAAATAACTAGAAAATGTTGGGGGCGGGGGAATGAAAATGGGGATCTATTAAGAATAGACTACAACTCAAATCAGCTTGTCCCCACTGCACAGCCCCTTCTTCCTGGAAAGGGAAGACGAAAGGTCCTGAACCAGTAAATGACCAGGTTCTATTTGAAAACAGTGGCTGCATGGCTAGCCTGGCGCTGCAGAGAAGCAACCCCAGAAACTGTGTACAGAGCCACATGCAGAACAGACTGTGACTGCCAGATATCACACTGGATGCAGCTGTGTGTGGGACTGATTGGGGGGCAGGGGGGGACAGCAGCAATTGGGCAGGGAGCCAGTGCAGAGGGGCCCCGATCAGAGACACTCTGCTAAAACTGATCCTGGCCTGGAAACCTGTAAGCCCCTATTTGCTTGAATAGAGACTGGACTGGAGAGGGCATCCCAGGCACTAGGCCTGAAGAGTCCCAACTCTCTATTGGGCTTCCCCAGGGACCCAAACAAGAACCGCTATTGCTCACTTTGAACTGTAACTTTTTAAGCCTCTGTACCTAGGGTGTTTGCACCTTTCCTTTTCTTGCCAGCCCTGGTACATTACCTTTCACTAGGCCAATGCCTACCAAGTCTAGCTGCTGAAGCACATAAAGCATTTGCCTCCAAGTCACTGACATGTTACTGGCACGGTAGGGGCTTGACGTTCTCCAGCACTGAGCAGCCCCCCTAATTACAGAATGCAGAAGAATGGACAATAAAACTGTGGTAGTGGTGCCACGTAGAGTTGCCAACTTTCTAATTGCACAAAACCCAAACACCCTTGCCCTGCCACCTGCCCTTCCCCTTCTCTGAGGCCCGGCCCCCACTCACTCCAGCCCTCCCCCCATCGCTTGCTCTCCCCCACCCTCACTCACATTCACCAGGCTGAGGCAGGAGGTTGGGGTGCAGGTGTGGGTGTGGGCTGCAGCTGGGCGGCGCTTAACGCAGGCAGCTCCTGGTTGGTGGCACAGCAGGGCTGTCAGGCTCCCTGCCTGTCCTGGCTCCTCACTGCTCCTGGAATCGGCCGCCATGTCCAGCTCCAAGGTGGAGGCTTGGCCAGGCGGCTCTGCATGGTGCGCGCTGCCCGCGCCCACAGGCGCCGCCCCCGCAGCTCCCATTGGCCGAGGAAGCAGTGCCTGTGCACCCCTTAGTACAAGGACCGCAATTGTCCCAAACACTTGTGGGAGGTTTCAAGGGTGGAGTAAACCCTCCCCCCTACACCCCTATGTTATAGCCAGAAACAGTTTGGCTATAAACTAGACAAACACTGGACATGAAGATAACAAACAAAAGAAAGGGTTAGGAAAAGGGGGAACAAAGGTTAAACCAAATAAAAATAATGTGAGTTATATTAGGTATAGTGTCTCATTCAAATCATTCTTAAAAACTGACTTCTGAAGATAACAAAAATTGAGTATTTGCACTTAAAAACAAACAACAAACCTCCCAGTGCTTTTGAACCATCAAGAATTATATATATCTTAATTCAGTGACTATGCACGCTCATTTCTGTAACTCATGTACTTTTTCCTCCTTCTCCTTCCTAGTGTATATTAAATATTCATATGTCTGTCATGGTCATCATTTTAGTTCCAATCCGGCAAACACTTACACACATGCTTAACTTTACTCGCATGAGTAGTCACATTGAAGTCAGAGCCTTCGACTGTGAGCTCTTCAGGGCAGGGATGTGTTTTCTGTGTATTTTCTATGAAGCACATAGCTGTCACTACAAATACTGATCCATAATAATGTAGAAAATCTTATAAACTTGAATCTGTTAGATTAGAGACAGATAGCACAGGAAGTGGGGATTATGGGAGGACTTGAATGAGAGCAAGGATATTTGGCAGAGAGGAATAGAGATGACTTTCCAATGATACAGAAGAGCTCCAAAAAAAAGGCACCCAGGTGAGAGTGGGAGGAAGCAAAGGATGGTGAGAAGAGTAGGCAGGGTGAAAGGACAAAGGGCTAGATTCAAAGCCACTGAAGTCAATGGAAGTATTTCATTGACTTCAGTGGACTTTGGATCTGGTCCATAATGATGAATGATAGGAAATATGAGAGATGTTGTAGGCTGGGGCAAACCAGCATGTAGTCTTGAAAGTTATGACAAGGAGTTTGAATTTTATGTGGGAAGAGATCCTGAGCCTGTGGAGAGACTCAAGGAGGGAGAGGTGTGACCTGGCCAAAGTGGTTGCAGGGGAGCATTTTTTAAGCTACTGAATGCTGGATGAAATTTAGAGATGTTTTAGACAGGAACTCAGCTACTACAGGGATGAGGCTAATTGATGTTGCTAAAGGAGTTGGCGGATGTGATTGCAGAGCCATTGGCCATTGTCTTTGAAAACTCATGGCGAGCGGGGGAAGTCCCGGACGACTGGAAAAAGGCTAATGTAGTGCCCATCTTTAAAAAAGGGAAGAAGGAGGATCCTGGGAACTACAGGCCAGTCAGCCTCACCTCAGTGCCTGGAAAAATCATGGAGCAGGTCCTCGAGGAATCAATTCTGAAGCACTTAGAGGAGAGGAAAGTGATCAGGAACAGTCAGCATGGATTCACCAAGGGCAAGTCATGCCTGACTAATCTAATTGCCTTCTATGACAAGATAACTGGCTCTGTGGATGAAGGGAAAGCAGTGGACGTATTGTTCCTTGACTTTAGCAAAGCTTTTGACACGGTCTCCCACAGTATTCTTGCCAGCAAACTAAAGAAGTATGGGCTGGATGAATGGACTATAAGGTGGATAGAAAGCTGGCTAGATTGTCGGGCTCAACAGGTAGTGATCAATGGCTCTATGTCTAGTTGGCAGCTGGTATCAAGTGGAGTGCCCCAAGGGTCGGTCCTGGGGCCGGTTTTGTTCAATATCTTCATAAATGATCTGGAGGATGGTGTGGATTGCACCCTCAGCAAGTTTGCAGATGACACTAAACTGGGAGGAGAGGTAGATACGCTGGAGGATAGGGATAGGATACAGAGAGACCTAGACAAATTGGAGGATTGGGCCAAAAGAAATCTGATGAGGTTCAACAAGGACAAGTGCAGAGTCCTGCACTTAGGACGGAAGAACCCAATGCACCGCTACAGACTAGGGACCGAATGGCTAGGCAGCAGTTCTGCAGAAAAGGACCTAGGGGTTACAGTGGACGAGAAGCTGGATATGAGTCAACAGTGTGCCCTTGTTGCCAAGAAGGCCAATGGCATTTTGGGATGTATAAGTAGGGGCATTGCCAGCAGATCGAGGGACGTGATCGTTCCCCTCTATTCGACACTGGTGAGGCCTCATCTGGAGTACTGTGTCCAGTTTTGGGCCCCACACCACAAGAAGGATGTGGAAAAATTGGAAAGAATCCAGCGGAGGGCAACAAAAATGATTAGGGGACTGGAACACATGACTTTTGAGGAGAGGCTGAGGGAACGGGATGTTTAGTCTGCGGAAGAGAAGAATGAGGGGGGATTTGATAGCTGCTTTCAACTACCTGAAAGGGGGTTCCAAAGAGGATGGATCTAGACTGTTCTCAGTGGTAGCTGATGACCGAACGAGGAGTAATGGTCTCAAGTTGCAGTGGGGGAGGTTTAGGTTGGATATTAGGAAAAACTTTTCCACTAGGAGGGTGGTGAAACACTGGAATGCGTTACCTAGGTAGATGGTGGAATCTCCTTCCTTAGAAGTTTTTAAGGTCAGGCTTGACAAAGCCCTGGCTGGGATGATTTAGTTGGGGATTGGTCCTGCTTTGAGCAGGGGGTTGGACTTGATGACCTCCTGAGGTCCCTTCCAACCCTGATATTCTATGATTCTGTGATTCTAATTGGTCTGATCCTGCACCCACTAAAGTCAAAGCAACATCCCCATTAACTTCAGTGGGTGTAATATCAAGCCTTATATGAGAAGGTGGGGTGTAATAAGGTACTGTTTACCAAGGACTAAGCAAAAACTGAGTAAGGACATTAGTATTTGGCCCAAAATATTATCTGTTTAATCTATCTAGCATTCTTATTGAAATGAAGAGAGAATTTTGGGTGTGCTTAGAAATAGACTTAATGCCATAGTATGTAAAGTATTTGGGAATCTTGCTGTATGAAAAGCATTATTTTTGGTCTAAAAGAAGCTTAAAAATATGGGGCCGAATCCTGCAGCCCTAACTAGGTACAATTCACAGTAGGCTTAATGGGAGTTTTGTTTGAGTAAGGACTGCAGGACCAAGCCCTGTATTTTTAGAAGATGAGAAATACCTTGATTTAAAATTTTCAGTGGATTCCAGTTTAGTTTTAAATGCAGCATTAGGATAAATAGTTTAATTCACATGTTCTAAAAGTGACCTCTTTCCTTTTCCAGAGACATCAGTTATTGCTCAGCCCATATTTGTTTTTGAAAAGAAAGAACGACCTTTTAAGGTAACACTTAAGCTTCTTCCTTTTGCTTTTGTCATAAAGCAGCCAGAAAATCAGGAAATAAAGGGCCTGATTGTGGAGCCTTGACTCCACGAGGGGGAAGTATTTCACAGCCCGGGCGCCAGCTTGAGCCCAAACATCTACATTGCAATTTTATAGCCCCGAAGCCCGGAGTCCCATGAGCCTGGGTCAGCTGACACGGGCCTGCCACAGCTCTTTTACTGCAGTATAGACATATCTATTGATATGTTTTGTTTTGTTTTTCTTCCCCCCAGAGGCCTGCAGAAGACCTGGTTTACAAGGCTGAGAATGGTAATTGCATAATTAAAACCCTTTATAATAAACTTGTTATAAAGGGTGTATTTATTTGTAAGTGCTAAGTCCATTGCATGCATTAGTAGTGATTAGAATTTCACTTTGTATGTAACAGGGCAATTTACCATGGGTGGATTAAGACTATATATGGGGCACAGAGTCACCACTTTTGTCCTCCTTTGTCACACACACACCCCATCCAAATTTCAGCTCCCCTGCAGCACTGACACAACTATTAGATTTTGAATGATCTCTTCACTTCCTTCAGGTCTTGTTATAAGGTGACCCCATAGAGGGAAGAGTGCTGTGGATCCAGAGTCCTATTTCAGCCGTCTCTTTAAAATCAGTTGAGTGCCATACAGCCTGATGCAGAGTGAAAAAAGGGCTGATCCAAAGCCCAGTGAAGTCAGTGGGAGTGGAACTGATCTCAGTGGGCTTTGGATCAGGCCATTACTGAGGCATCAAGAGCCCCTTCCATAAGTAGATTCTGCTAGAGCCTTGCAACCTGACCCAAACCCAGTGATATCCAACTACAAGTGTCGGGTTTGGGTCAGGTTGCATCTAAAAACAGGCCAAAACCTCTCAGGTCAAGTTGAGTGTAGTCAACTGTGAGCACCTCCTCCTGTCCATGAGGTCAGCACAGTGGGTCGTGCCACTGGGTTGCAGTGCCTCTCACTCTGCAGCACACGCAGCACAGCAAGGCAGCAATGGCCGGCAGGATGAGGCATGCAGCCCCTGCTGCACCGACCCCATGGGCAGGAGGCAGCCGGAGACTATTTGCAGACATGAGATGTGGGGAATGGGAAGCCCCCAGCAGGCCAAGCCCCAGGGACGAGGCAGTCACACTGAGTCAGGGTCAGGGGGAAGTGTTGGGTTGGGTTGGATCTAAAAATGACTCAACACTCTTGGGTTAGGTTGGGTTGTCTGTAGTCAGGTTGGGTCCAGGTCAGGCTTTAATATGAGACCTTTAATATTAGAATTCTGTACTGCAATAATTTACTGAAATCTGTTGGAAAATTTGATTTTACAGTACATGATATGTTATGTTTCTCGTAGATTTCATTGGTTCCAGGAAACGGGCAAGGTCTTCATCTTTTACTTTCCAAACGTCTGACTCGCAGTTCTACATGGGTATGGCATTTAGATCAATTACATTATAATTGTAATTATATTTTCTAGATTGATAAGCTAGAAAAAATATTTTTCTCGTTATTCAGATACACATTTTGGTTTGAAGTGATCACTCTCTTGTTACAGTATGTATGGTAACACCCATTGTTTCATGTTCTCTATGTATATAAATCTCCCCACTGTATTTTCCACTGAATGCATCCAATGAAGTGAGCTGTAGCTCACGAAAGCTTATGCTCAAATAAATTTGTTAGTCTCTAAGGTACCACAAGTACTCCTTTTTCTTTTTGTGAATACAGACTAACACAGCTGCTACTCTGAAACCCTGTCATTTTGGTTTGAATAATTCCAAGTCAGATAAACTTTTAAACTTCAAGGTTAGTCTGCAAGTAATGCTCAGTGAGGAATTGCACCTTCCTAAGTCTGAAAAAATATTGGTTTTAAATTAGCAGAGGGCCCCAGGTCCATGTACGAGTTATTTCCACATAAGGCTGTGGAAAGTCCATGTGTCTCAATCATGAGTTTCCCTGGAATTTTTTGACTAGGTCCAGGGAAAGCAGGATTTCCTACCCTGTGGAAGATGTTCATGGTTCAACCCCAGGAGGACCCATGGAATTGAAAAGCCATGCTGACAAGGGCTTTCCCCTCCAACCAGTTATCATCCGACTTGGAAACCCCTTCAAGGTGGTAGGGTTATTTCCACAATATTGAGGGGAACACACACACAAGTCACTGCAGACCCCTGTGTACTGAGCATGTGCAGTAGAAATTCTATTTTAAAATGTGTCATATGCTTTCTTCAAAATTTGGGCCTTAATGTAGGTAAATAATATTAACCCATTTCGTTAAAAGAGTACAGTTAATCTAACTTTATCTACCCTGAAAATTACATCTAGATCATTCCTACATCTACTTAGACCTGAACAGCTCCATACAAAAAAAAAAAAAAAAGACTGGTTATAACATGACCAGAATTTGTGTGTCAGAATTTTGCTATAATAACCCCCTTCGCCTGTGCCTGTACTATATTTTTCCCACCTTTGTGTTCAGTATCATTGGTGTTAGCAACACTAGGAGTACCAGTGTAGACTAGTCTCTGGCACTTGAACAACCATGACATCTAGCTCTAATTTGAGAAGATCTAGATGATGGGATGGTCAAAAATGCTGGCACCTGCCAGCTTTTTCTCTATGCTGAAGCTGCACTAGTGCTAGCAGTGGTTGGAAATTCGAAGTCTACACTACAAAGCCTTAGTAGTTGCCTGATACAGGTAGAGTCTGCTCATCCGTGACAAATACATTTTGCTAACATGAAAAATCCATATTCAGGTACTGTGCTTTGACCAAAGGATCATTTCAGTCTCTTATGTTTTCAGATACAGCAATCTCTCGGAAAAGAGTGAGATCATCTTCCTGTACTATCCTTCCTACCTTTCCTCCATCACAGCCAGGTAATTAAAAATATTATTCAGTAAATATTCACATAAAATCAAAAATCGGTAAAATAACAAAATAAAACAGCTCTTTTTGTGGGACTGAGCTAACTGGGCTGGGCCAAGTCAGTATGTGAATGTGAGAAAGGAACTTTGCGATGTTCAACAAGATGTGTTGGTGATTCAGTAGGTGGCATTCATTTCTGTCAATGTTGCACTAATGTCTCCTTGTGCTAGGGAATACTCTGCACATGGGAGAGCTGCTGTTTGGATGGGATGCAAGCAGCCTATGCCATATGCTCCTCTGGGTTGTGCAGAGTCTACTCACTGTTGCAACTCAGATGTTTTTGAGATTTACAAAGGCTTGTAGCAAGTAGGTGGAAGGTTATATTAACCTATAAAATATTATGTCAAATATTATGGACAGTAAACACAGAATGGAGTTGAAGAAATGGTGTGAGCTAGATGTGCTCGGACTAAAACAGTGATTCACATATTTATCCATACAGACACACCATTTTCCATTCTGGGAACACCCTGCATTCTAGCCAAGATTTAGCAGGGATCACCGTCTCATTTATCAATAAGGGAAGGGCAGGGCGGTCACAAACCCTGACACCTGTTTATAACTCCCAGATTGAAAACCTTTGGATTAAAGTAATTGTTGATGAGGGGTTTCCAAATAATCTGGTAAGTGTACAAAATTGGTATAGCAGCAAACTAGAATCATCTTGGAATGGAATGGGGGAGTTCATATATGGATTATGAGACATGTAATTTTGTAGCACGCTATTGATGGGACAAGGCTGGCAGCCCTTCTGAACATTTCTGGGTAGCATTTGGAAACCATATAAAAGCAGCGGTGCCACACATGGACCATCATTACACTTATCATGGTGGTCATCACTACCAGCACATGCTGGATCTCCAGCATTTACCATCATGCTCTTGGGTCTCTTTTTTTCCTGATCTGAAAGGATATTCTGACTTGGTGACATTATCATGCCTGTGAGCTGTAAAACTAAAGGACAGTTTTGTGGTTAAAGTAGTGGCTGACACCCAGGATGTCTGGGTTCAATTCCTGGCTCTGTCTTAGAGTTCCTGGGGAAGTCACTCTCCCTGTGCCTAAATTTCCCCTGCCATAAAATGGGGATCATATTTTCCTTCCTTGAAGAGGTGGTGTGAAATAAATTTAATGTTTGTGAGATGCTCAGATACTGCAGTGATGGGGGCTACAGAAATGCATATAAACAATTAAGCACTGTGGATAAACAATTCTTTTGCAGTAAAGAATAACATATTCATGACCTCAGCTCTTCTCCAGAGAAACCATGACATCACAAGAACAGAAAAAGGTAACTATTTGTTAATATCGCAATATTTATTAGTTGTTGATCCACAGTGTCCTCAACACTATACAGAGCAGGTAAAATATAGACAGTCCCTGTCCCGGCCAGTTTACTCTCTACAGCTGATATTCACCCCCCTGTGCAGAAGGCCTATATTATAAGCCTGTAAACCACTTAATTCCACTTAAAGCCCTATTTTGAAAACTTAAGTGGTTCATGGGTCATGTTTAGGGCCACTGCTCAGGAATGAATATCATCCTGAATAAAAATTTCTGATACATAATGTTAACAAGAACTGAACTTTGCTCCCAGTGAAGGCAAGGCAAAACTCCTGTTGACTTCCATGGGTGCAGGATCAAGCTTCATATAATCAGAAGATGGATTTATCACAATCAGTGCAGATTTATTTTATTAAATATTACATCACTCCTTTATTTGGCAGGGTTTTTAGAAGGGACTTAAAATAGGAAAGGGAGGCAGGTATTAACAATAACACTTAAATACAATTAATTTAAAACTCCACCACACATCCACATTATGAGTCAGAAAAAGCAAGACCAAAATTTGTTGTTTAAATGTAAAGGAAAGATTGTATATATTAATCTTTTCTTTTGTATTTTGCAAGGACTCTCATCACCAGTTCAGCAGTGGACTGTCATAAGACCTGCCGTTTTACAGCCACCACAGTCTCAGATATGTGAGGAAAGAAGGCAGATGTGCACTGAAAATACACTGGCATCTTCCAAAGCTAAAGAGAAAGCAAATATTCAGGTAAAATGTAACTTCAATGTCAAATATACATGTCTGGGTTTTTTCCCATGTGCCTGAGCTTTAATAATATTTCACTGAAATTAAGTATTTTACAGGGAAGTCTTCAGTATTAGTTTAATTCTGTTCCCATTGAAGTCAACAGGAGTTTTGCTTTTGACTTCAGTGGAGCAATTGTGCCAATGCTGAGCGCTTTGAAAAATCCAGCCCTTGCTAAACTGCCCATATGGCTGCTTGATGAGTGTGCAGATGCTGTAAACTTGTAATTCAACCTGAATTTAGGGTAGAGGGTTGGGAAAACTTTTTACTTTCTAAGGAATTTTTTTAAAAATCTGGCTAGGAATTGCACTGGCTTGCTTCACACAATAAATATGGGCCTGTCTCTGCAAACCACCACATGAATTATCTTAACTCATGCAAGTGGACCCATCATGCATGGACTTACTCTTGTCAGTAATACTTTCTCACATGCATTTAGCTTTGCAGGCCCTAATTTCTGGTAAAACTATTTATAGTGCAAGATGAGCCACAATTAATTTTTTCCAACATTTCTGAATTGATCATATTAATTATTTCCAGTTGTCTGAAGAGAGCTCTCGTTGCCCAGCAGAGAATTCAGCAAGTTCTGAGACAACAGTGAGGCCATCTATCTCCATGCACCTTACTAGCCCTAAAACAGTAGGGTAAGTTAGTTAAAGTGTTGTGAGTTTTTTAATGCGTACCTAGAGAATAGCAAGTGTTTGGTTTTGTCCTCTAGCTTGTTGCTCTATGTGTGTCTGTGTAGCTGTTAGGTGAAAAAATGCACACATCGGCCAAAAAGGAAAAGAAGGCTTATGGGCAGATTATAACTTGAACTTTTCCTTACACCTCTGGATGAGTTACCTGGACTTGAAGGGTATGTCTACCCTGTAGTGTAAGCCCAGGGTTAGTGGGATTCAAGTCAGCTGACCTGGAGAACCCAGGGCTTGAGTGTCTACACTGGATGACCTTGTAAACTGGAGTAATAGTAATAAGATGAAATTTAATAATGAAAAGTGCAAGGTCATAAATTTAAGGATTAATAACAAGAATTTCTGTTATAAACTGGCGACACATCACTTGGAAGTAACAGAGGAGGAAAGGACCTCGGAGTATTGGTCGGTCACAGGATGACTACAAGCCACCAATGTGATATGGCTGTCAAAAAAGCTAATGCGGTCTTGGGATGCATCAGGTGAGATATTTCCAGTAGAGATAAGGAGGTGTTAGTACCATTATACAAGGCACTGGTGAGACCTCATCTGGAATATTGTGTGCAGTTCTGGTCTCCCATGTTTAAGAAGGATGAATTCAAACTGGAACAGGTACAGAGAAGGGCTACTAGGATGATCCGAGGAATGGAAAACCTGTTTTATGAAAGGAGATTCAGTGAGCTTGACTTGTTTAGCCTAACTAAAAGAAGGCTGAGAGGAGATATGATTGCTATCTATAAATATATCAGAGGGATAAATACCATGGAGGGAGAAGAATGATTTAAGCTCAGTACCAATGTGGACACAAGAACAAATGGATATAAACTGGCCATCAGGAAGTTCAGACTTGAAATTAGACGAAGGTTTCTAACCATCAGAGAAATGAAGTTCTGGAACAGCCTTCCAGTGGAAGCAGTGGGGGCAAACAACATATCTGGCTTCAAGACAAAGCTTCATAAGTTTATGGAGGAGATGATATGATGGGATAGCCTAATTCTGGCAATTTACTGATCTTCCACTACTAGCGGTAGATATACCCAATGGCCTGTGATGGATGTTAGATGGGATGGGATCTGAATTACTTCAGAGAATTCTTTCCTGGGTGTCTGGCTGGTGAGTCTTGCTCACATGCTCAGGGTTTAGCTGATTGCCATATTTGGGTTCGGGAAGGAATTTTCCCCCAGGGCAGATTGGCAGAGGCCCTGTGTTTTGTTTTTTTTTGCCTTCCTCTGCATGGGGCGCAGGTCACTTGCTGGAGGATTCTCTGCACCTTGAAGTCTTTAAACCATGATTTGAGGACTTCAATAGCTCAGACTTAAGTTAGGGGTTTGTGACAGGATTGGTGGGTGAGATTCCGTGACCTGCGTTGTGCAGGAGGTCAGACTAGATGATCATAATGGTCCCTTCTGACCTTAAAGTCTATGATTCTAACCCTACCTTAAGGATTTTCTAACCTGGGCTTCAGTTTGGGGCTCTGGCATCCACAATGCAGCATATAGACCTGAGTCAAACCATCCGTATCCCAGGCTCCCTAGTGCCCTCCTGAAATGTGGCCACTCTAGCTTGTTGTCCATGGTGCACTGTGGGAAAACTTTACTGCCCACCCTGCATGTTACAGGAAGGTTGAACAGCCCACCAACACAGCCAGCTGAGCAACATTTCAAGAAGTTGTCTGGCTTGCACTTTCACTCTTGAGACAGTAAACAGGCAGAGCTTCCATGAGGCACTAGTGGACATTTCAGCAACGTTTTCTGACCCACCAAACGCACGAGATGGACCAGGAGGAAGAGGTGAACCATTTCCCCCTGAATGGACCTATGACAGCAAGGGGCCACTGAACGCTAAGCCAGAAAGTGCACTTACCACAGCTGGAGCTAGATGCACCCAGGCAACAGCATTCAGGGATGCTCTGTGCTCCTACGTTATGGGCTTCCATAGCCCGATGGAAGAGCGGGGATAGTACCTCTATGAACCTGCTTGTGGGAGTTAAGGGGCTAATTGATTTGGGGGTTCACTGCATGGGGAAGGGTGCGAACTTGATCGTCATGCAATGTACTTATGAATGACATGCTGAATTATGAATTGGGGATAGAATGGGGGATGATTCACAGTATAGATTCACATCAGGAAGTTATTGATGTGTGACTTGCTGTACCTAACTGTATAGAGGAATAGCATTTGTGTAGCAATTCCTAATTGTTCCTGATCATGTGTTTAGCTTTGTTATTTCAAATCATGATTGTATGATGAAATGCAGTATAGCAATAAACTTTCCTGATGACATAAAAGGCTTTACTTATAAATGTGTTAAAACAGTGCAACAGTCACCCACTGCCATTAAAACACCGAAACACTGACAAAAAAACATTTCCAAAACAAACAAATGAAGTGTATGAACCAGTGCAAACACAACAGAATCACCCTACCACTGCATGTCCCCTGGCTTCTGTTCTCCTTTCTCTTCTTTCCTTGTTTTCTGTGCACTTGGTGCCGAGGCGGAGGTATCAGTGGGAGAGGGGGCAAGATGGAGAGCTGTATGGTGTTTAGCTGTCCTGCCCAACTGTTTTTGGGGCCTGATTGCATGAGTCACCCAGATGTGGAGTTTTCCAAGTTGTTTCTGGACTGAGAATACATCGCAGAGGAATCAGGCGATGGTGTGGGAGAGGCAGCAGGAACCGATAATCTTGCAGCCCTGACTGAGATGACCTGCTCAAACAGTTCTCTCTGCTGAGCTCTATGCTCCTCCCTTAGCTGCTATTCCTGTTCCAGGAACTGTGAAGCAAGTGCCTACTCTTTTGTTAAAACCCTGTCCTCAAGCTGTGTGGTAAGCCTCAGCCTTTCCTCCTGCCTCTTGGCATGCCTCTTCTCCAATATTAAGACCCTCTGCTTCTGGTACTGGACCTGCTGGTTGGCCCACTCAAGAACTTCGTCCAAGTTCACCATGGAAACGCTCCTCTTGGAACAGTCTGTGAAGGTACGTTGGGCCAGGCTCGTACTGCACTGAGGTTGATCTGTGGAGATATAGCAGCCAGTAGAGGTCAAGGGGCCTGCAATAGGACAAGACACTGAAGGTTATTGTCTCAAATAGCTCACTGGAGGAGCACAGAATTAATGCTTGTGGAATTTCAAGGACATAAAATGTTACATTCAAAACTGAACTGCAATATATTGTGAAAGGGATGCTTCAGTCCACAGAATGTCCCTGGGCACAGCCCGGTTAATCGCAGTTACAGTAGTACACAGATAATGGTATGTTAAAAATTCCAAGTTGCTTTTGTTTTACAAAAAATTCCTAACTACTTGTGTTGGGGGTGGGAGGCCGGTCAGTGGCCTCGCAACAAAAGGTTTTTTCTATCATTTCAGGTCTTTCACATTTTGGATGACATAACTGTGAGGCAAACCCAAACTAGAGCTGCTCACTCAGCTGCCCCTCCAATGGAGCTGAACTGTGTCACCGCTCAGGCATGCAATAACTTAGCTTCACTGATTTACTTTTCCAGCAGTGAATCAACCATCAGGCATGCAGTAGCAACCTCTCCCTGAACTGAGCCTGGGTCAGATGACCTCCAGGCTCAGGTATTTCTCCAACCCCGCCAGATCATTCTGTGAAATAGCACTATCTGGCCAGGAAACACACTGCAAGGAAGCAGGAGATCAGACTCTCGAGGCCAGGAAACACACTGCAAGGAAGCAGGAGATCAGACTCTCGAGACTCCCAGCCGGCTCTTGATCCTGTTCCTGCCCCAGCCTTGCCTGAGCCCTGCTCCTAGACCTTGCCCTACTCTGATCTTGCCCTGTTACAAACACGCTCCAGCCTTGCCTCCACCTCTTGACTTTCCTTGGTCTCTGACTATCCGGCTTTGACCTTTGGCCTGTGTCTCCACCCTGGCTATGGTACTGACTTGGTTTGTCTCTGGTCTCTGACCACCCGGCTTCAACCCCTGGCTTGCACCTGGACTTTTGCTCTGGTACTGATTCTGGCTTGTCTACAGCCTCTGATCTTGGTTCTGGCCCTGGCTTGTCCCTGGATCTTGATTCCAGTGTCACCCTTGGCCCAGGCCCAACACTACATCCTGCTTTGACCTCACTCCGACCACTAGGCCTGACTACTGGAAGGTAGTGCTTGACAATAACTAACTGTTCTTGTGGTGCCCTATTGACAAAGGGAGATGTTATTCTAAGCTGCTATTGAAAAACCTGCAGTGTATGCATCCGAAGTATTCAAACGAAAAGTGACTGAACATCATATCTGTGAGTGGAGTGGGTTGGTCAGCTACTGAGGTGGCCCTGGAAAATACGTCTTTCTCTGCAATGTGACTACTGATCTGGAGTTCCTGCTTCAGGAAAAGTTTGCAGCTATCAGCATTTGGGAGTGGGTCAGAATCCATGAGGGAATCAACAGGATGCTGTGTTAGCTTCCACGTGGCTTAGAGAGCATCACAGCCTTCCCCCTCCCTGCCCCCTGCACTTTTCTGAACAAAAATTCAAACCCTGGTCATACTTGGGACAAATGATTTTGTCCCCTATGGACTACCTCTCACTGAAATGGGATAGTTTTGGAAGTGAAACACGCTTCCCCAAACACACACACAGAGTTCAGTGTTCCCAGGCAGCTCCACAGACTGTTGAGTGATTATAGAGCAGCAAACTTAAAGGCATGGCAATGTAATGTTGTTTTTAAGAAACAGGAATGGCCCTAGCAAAAATCTGTGCCTTTCTGGTAAAAATACACTTTAAAGATGTTCTTTACTATTGGCATTTCCCAGTCGCCATGTTGAATTCCACATGGTGGCAGGGAGTGGGGATGCCAAGGCGCTAGGATACAATCCACCAGTAGTGGATAGATGCTGCTAGCTGGGGAGTCTTATAACTTTTGCATTAGTTCTTAAAGTGGAAATCCCTCTGATTCTGTAGCAGTACATTTTAAATTGGAGGCAGAAACTTTCCAGGCTCAGGGGCAGCTTCTGTCCCTCCCATGTCTGCTGCAGGCTCGGCAGTGAGCTGTTCCATGTGGGGACAAAAAACAGCTCCTCTGAGTATGGACCCAGAATTTGCTGCTGATCCTGTTCTAAAGCATGATCTGGGACTGGTTTCAGCAAGAAAATTACTTCATGGTCCTCACTTGATCATAGAATCATAGAATATCAGGCTTGGAAGGGACCTCAGGAGGTCATCTAGTCCAACCCCCTGCTCAAAGCAGGACCAATCCCCAACTAAATCATCCCAGCCAGGGCTTTGTCAAGCCTGACCTTAAAAACTTCTAAGGAAGGAGATTCCACCACCTACCTAGGTAACGCATTCCAGTGTTTCACCACCCTCCTAGTGAAAAAGTTTTTCCTAATATCCAACCTAAACCTCCCCCACTGCAACTTGAGACCATTACTCCTCGTTCGGTCATCAGCTACCACTGAGAACAGTCTAGATCCATCCTCTTTGGAACCCCCTTTCAGGTAGTTGAAAGCAGTTATCAAATCCACCCTCATTCTTCTCTTCCGCAGACTAAACAATCCCAGTTCCCTCAGCCTCTCCTCAAAAGTCATGTGTTCCAGTCCCCTAATCATTTTTGTTGCCCTCCGCTGGACTCTTTCCAATTTTTCCACATCCTTGTAGTGTGGGGCCCAAAACTGGACACAGTACTCCAGATGAGGCCTCACCAATGTCAAATAGAGGGGGACAATCATGTCCCTCGATCTGCTGGCAATCCTCCTACTTATACATCCCAAAATGCCATTGGCCTTCTTGGCAACAAGGGCACACTGTTGACTCATATCCAGCTTCTCGTCCACTGTAACCCCTAGGTCCTTTTCTGCAGAACTGCTGCCTATCCATTCAGTCCCTAGGCTGTAGCGGTGCATGGGAGTCTTCCATCCTAAGTGTCGGACTGTACACTTGTCCTTGTTGAACCTCATCAGATTTCTTTTGGCCCAGTCCTCTAATTTGTCTAGGGCCCTCTGTATCCTATCCCTACCCTCCAGCATATCTACCTCTCCTCCCAGTTTAGTGTCATCTGCAAACTTGCTGAGGGTGCAATCCCCAACATCCCATCAGTCCCCATTCTGGATTCTGAGGCCAGCAGGGCACCATCCTGGCTGACCAGGTCATCATGCACCACGGTTGACTCTGTATTGGGTGCAGTGCCCAGCACCCAGTCAAAGGCCTCATAAAATGGGCACAATATTGGCAAGTTGTCTGAGGTGCGGTTCTGGTCCCTGGTCCACTGGTACTAGCTTTTGAGCAACCTAATCTGTTCCCCGTATTGGTCAGTGATCCAGTAAATTTGCAAAGCTGCCATCTTGTTTGCTATCTTCACGTATGCATGATCATTCCTGGTATTTTTACTGAAGGTCACAGTTTTACTCGCCTCACACCAGATATTCACCAAAGTCTGGGTACATTCCCATGACCATGAAGCTGCCTGCTTTGCAAAAGGCTTGTTCTGTTGAGTCTCCATTGCAAACACAGAAGCCTCTCGAACAGTGTGTTTTCAGCTTAGAATCATAGAACCACAGGGTTAGAAGGGACCACAAGGGTCATCTAGTCTAACCCCCTACCAAGATGCAACATTTGTTGTGCCTAAGCCATCCAAGACAGATGGCTATTCAGTCTCCGTTTGAAAACCTCTAGTGAAGGAGCTTCCGCAACCTCCCTAGGCAGTCTGGTCCATTGTCCTACTGTTCTTACAGTTAGGAAGTTTTTCCTGAGATTTTAATCTAAATCTGCTATGCTGTAGTTTGAACCCATTGCCTCTTGCCTGACCTCTATGGCACAAGAGAACAACTTTTCTCCAGCCTTGTTATGGCAGCCTTTCAAGTATTTGAAGACTGCTATCATATCCCCCCTTAATCTTCTCCTTTCCACACTAAACATACCCAGTTCCTTCAGCCTTGTTCATATGGCTTGATTCCATCCCTTTTATCATCTTTGTCGCTCGCCACTGGATTCTTTCCAGTTTCTCTGCATCCTTTCTATAAATTGGTGTTCAAAACTGGACACAGGACTCCACCTGAGGCCTAACCAGTGCTGAGTAGAGTGATACTATCACCTCCCGTGACTGCTCTGTTGATGCAACCAAAAATTGCATTTGCTTTTTTTTGTAACAGCATCACATTGCTGACTCACTTTGAGGTTGTTATCCACCACAACTCCCAGATCCTTCTTAGCAGTGATGCTGACAAGCCATATCCCCTATTCTGTATTTGTGCACTTGGTTTTTCTTCCCTCAGTGTAGCAAACTTACATTTGTCTTTGCTGAATTTCATTTTGTTGTCTACAGCCCAGTTCTCCAATTTATCAAGATCCCTCTGAATTTTAGCTCTATCCTCCAAAGTATTGGCAAACCCCCTTAACTTTGTCATCTGCTAATTTGATCAGTCTGTTCTCTACACCTACATCCAGCTCATTAATAAAGATGCTAAACAACACTCTACCCAGAACAGATCCCTGTGGAACCCCACTTGAACCCTCCCTCCAATGTGACATCATTCCATTAATAGTTATTCTTTGTTTGTGGTTGTATAACCAATTATGTATACACTTAATGGTAGTTCCACCAAGCCCACATTTCTGCAGCTTATTTTTCAGAATATCATGTAGAACTGTGTCAAAAGCCTTGCTAAAGTCCAGGTATATTATGTCCACCGCATTCCCCCTATCCACCAAACCAGTTACCCTGTCAAAGAAGGCAATCAAACTAGTTTGACTTGATTTGTTTCTTAGTAAATCCATGCTGTCTGCTTGTGATTACCCCTTCATCCTCCAGATATTCACTAATTGAATGTTTTATACATTTCTCTAGTAGCTTCTCAGGTACTGAAGTCAGCCTGACTGGTCTACAGTTCCCCGGCTCCTCTTTTCCCCCCTTTTTAAAGATGGGCACTACATTAGCCCATCTCCAGTCTTCCGGGACCTCTCTTGTCATCCATGAGTTTGCAAATATTGCCAGTGGCTCCAAGATTTCTACACTAATTCGTTCAGTACCCTGGGGGTGAACAGCATCAGGCCCGTTGACTTGAATTCATTCAAATTGGTCAAAAGATCTCTGACATGTTCTTTACTTATCCTGATCTGCATCTCTTCCTTTTAGTGGTTAGAAGAAAATGACTCACTGAGCTCTTGCTGTACGCCAAGTGGGGGCGTCCATTTTCAACTGAGTCTATTAGAGATTTTTGCAATAGAGAGGACAAAAGAAGATGGCCTGTGGGATTATGGGATACTTTTGGCAGACTCCCAGGACCCAAGTTAAGCAGGGCTGCATCTATACTTCAAAGCAATAGGGCTTGGCTTGACACTGGCTTCGACCCTCCATCCCTGCAGGGTCCTAGAACCCTAGGTCTAAGCCTGAGTCTGAGAGATTTGTGTGTAGACAGAAGGAGGATTTGGGCTCAACCCAGAGTCTGAACCCACGCTTACATTGCAGCATTGACATAACCTATATCTAGGTATGCTGAAGTAAGCTTTGCGCCTGCCCGTCTGTGTTCCCCAAGCAGATGGACAAGGAGTAGATGAAGATAGGGGAGAGGGTGGATCTGGTGGCTGGCACAGCTAAGCCGACACAGCGAGGGTAGCAGTTTGCTGGAGTAAGAGGAAGTAGGGAGAGAAGTGTGCCTCTTTGATGCAGGATTCTTTCCCTATACTGCTCCTGGGGTGCTGCAACAGTGGCTTGTGGCTTTGCCACTATCTAGGCTTTAAGGAACAATCTCATTATTCTACATGAAATACAAAGCATCTCCCTAAATTCCTTTAATGAAGTATTCTCTGTGGTTCCCAGTAGGCCAATATTTTTGCTTTAATGTAGGATTTGGAAAGGTAAATGTATGCAGTTATAGATGTTATATTTGCATCTCTTACAAAGTCTAATTGATATTTTTCACATATTCCTCTAGAAATCAGCCAGTTGAAGATGTAACTTTTTTAAACAACAGAAATTCTACTTTTGTGTTTGGAGAAAACATGGTAGAGAGAGTTTTGGTAAGATTTGTAAATATTGAAATTTTTCTTTTTTCTTGTTTCTAAAAAAGTTGGCATTTGAATGCTGAGGTCACATTTTCAAAGATGGTCACCTAAATTGTGACCACAACATTTGTCTTATGTTCATACAAAGCCCCAAGTCCTGCAGATGCTTATGCACATGAGTCATCTCTTTGAAGTCAAGTCATGTGAGTAAAGTTAAACATGTATTGCTGTTCACAGGATTGGTCCAAAATGAGTAATTATATATGTTGGTGCTCATCTGCAAAGGCAGTTAGTTGTTGGGTATGCTCGGCTGGCTTGTGCGCACATTTCATGGGCACAACTTAGGTGGCCCAAATTTTAGATTTGGCCCTTCAGTAGGAAAATCAATTCTAGTAATTTTCTGTTATAGCACAAACCATTTTAGACTTTTTAACATTCAGAGCTGTAGGCTTTCTCCCCTCTGACTCCCAAGAAAATATTTGATTAGCAGTATTCAGATATACAGGAGATGTGAACAATGAGAAAACTGTAACTCTAAACAGCTAAATGTAATAGTTTAAAATATCTCAGAGTGATTATTTCTAAATTCTGCAATGCCTTTTTTAAATTTTTGGTATATATGGTGGTCCAGTAAAATGAGGAATTAATTTGGAAAGATATCTGGTAAACTTCTCCACTTCTATTATCAGATCACCTTAAACTTAAATGGAAAGAAGCTTATTCTCCTAGCCCAGAGTCTTTCTTAAGAAGAGACTGCAGTTCCTGCTTAATGAAGGCTTTTATAATAATGGACAAAGTTCCACTATTGACTGAAATACCAAACGCTTGTTTATTTATATCCTATGTCAGTATTTGTATGTAGGAGTAAAGTTTGCATGTTAACCTATTATTTCAACTAATCTTCACCCCTGCTGTGTATTTTATGATTCAATATATTCCTGATCTTTCAGCTTGCTGCTAATGTCAAACATATAAACGTTACAATTTCTTAATCTGTTTTTCCTTGTTTCTTCAATTTTTTAGAGCCCTCAAAAATCTCCCAAGCTGCATAATGAAACTGATCTATGCAAGAGAGAAATAACATCCACAGATGCCAAAACTTTTCATACTGGTTATTCACATACAAGTAAGCATTACTAGTTAGCAAACAAATACAGTGAGACTCTACCAATAGGTCAATTTCAGTGCATCATAGAGGACATCAAATTAGTGGTGGTCAGTAATTATAATCTATTTACTTTAAATAGTTAAAAGTTTAAAGGTTTCAGAGTAACAGCCGTGTTAGTCTGTATTCGCAAAAAGAAAAGGAGGACTTGTGGCACCTTAGAGACTAACCAATTTATTTGAGCATAAGCTTTCGTGAGCTACAGCTCACTTCCTCAGATGCATATCGTGGAAACTGCAGCAGGCTTTATATATACACAGAGAATATGAAACAATACCTATTCCCACCCCACTGTCCTGCTGGTAATAGCTTATCTAAAGTGATTTCCAGCACAAATCCAGGTTTTCTCACCCTCCACCCCCCCACACAAATTCACTCTCCTGCTGGTGATAGCCCATCCAAAGTGACAACTCTTTACACAATGTGCATGACAATCAAGCTGGGCTATTTCCTGCATAAATCCAGGTTTCAGAGTAACAGCCGTGTTAGTCTGTATTTGCAAAAAGAAAAGGAGGACTTGTGGCACCTTAGAGACTAACCAATTTATTAGAGCATAAGCTTTCGTGAGCTACAGCTCACTTCGTGAGCTGTAGCTCACGAAAGCTTATGCTCTAATAAATTGGTTAGTCTCTAAGGTGCCACAAGTCCTCCTTTTCTTTTTGCATAAATCCAGGTTCTCACATCCCCCCCACCCCCATACACACACAAACTCACTCTCCTGCTGGTAATAGCTCATCCAAACTGACCACTCTTCAAGTTAAAATCCAAGTTAAACCAGAACATCTGGGGGGGGGGGGTAGGAAAAAACAAGAGGAAACAGGCTACCTTGCATAATGACTTAGCCACTCCCAGTCTCTATTTAAGCCTAAATTAATAGTATCCAATTTGCAAATGAATTCCAATTCAGCAGTTTCTCGCTGGAGTCTGGATTTGAAGTTTTTTTGTTTTAAGATAGCGACCTTAAACCTTTAAAAGTTTAAAGTTATCCAGTCATTAGTATACTATTGGGATGCGCACCATAAATTTAAGTGTCCAGAAAGCAACTGCCATTTGGTTTGTGACTCAAAACTAGAGCTAGATTATCATCATAGCGAATGATTTATTATTTGATTAATTTAGACTATTTTTTATTTGTAAGTTTTCCTTGAATAGCCTTAGAGTTTTACAAATTTATTTGTTATCCAAAACTGTGTGATGAATACTTTGTGAACACATTTCAGCCTATAGCTTGTTTATGAACAAGTCACTTCAGCTACAATTTTAGCTAGTTATTCATGTTATTTCCTGCTAAATATTCACACCGCTCTTATTACCATTATGATTTATGGGACTTATGTTTTTCATGACTATGACTTTGAGCAGCAATATCTCAAAATAAATTTGATTTGGAAACTCAACTATTAACTAGTTAGGGCTTGATCCTGCTAGTTGTTCCTTGTGGACAGACCAATGTGCCTATACAGAAATGCTGGATCGTGGTCTTATTCTTTAAAAAATATACTGGAATGCCTGAAGTTTATTAAAATGTTAACTGATATCTAGCACTAAGACGAATGTACAAAGACCTAGACCATACAAATAGTCATACTGTTGACATATTCCCGCTGTAGAAGTTTTAGAATTTTCTATTGTTTTTATTTCTCCTTTAGAAACATTTTTTGCAAAGAAGTCAACACTAATTGAATCAGCTGCAGCTTACATTTCCAAACCAGCACAGAAATATTTGTTAGATAAAGTTGAAGTTATAACAGGGGAAGAAGCAGAACATAACGTGTTGCAGGTATATTTTCCTAAAAACTGCATGATGAGCCTTTCTGCTTATGTTTAGAAAGCACATTATGGTCTACTGTAACTTATAATTCCATGAATATGTATGTACTACTACTTGTTGGACAACTGTATATGTTTTTTTTCCTTTTTTTAAAATATGCTTCTGTTAACTAATTTCTTTTCAAGCTGATGTGTAGCTTTTCATTGTATATTCTCTGTGCTGAATATAGAGAGCTCTTTCAACCTCCAAAATCATGCTCCAAAGCCTCATTCTGCTATTGTCTGTTATAACTGTCTTCACAATAAGTCAGTGTTCCCTAACACCAATAAATAAAACCCCAAATTATAAGTACTCTTAAAGTTACTTTATAAACACAAAGGCTTGATTTTTTTTTTAACTAAGGAATTATCAAAGTAAGTGGTTTTATAATAAAACTAAGGTACATTGTAGTAATTTTAGGCCAGCAGGATAAATCTTGCTACTCGAGATTCTTAAAACTCTTTATTTTCTTGGAAAATTAACACTTGCATATATTACAAAAATCTAAAAATGGAAAGAAACACAATTGTAAGATTGTTTGAATCCACTCTCCCATCCATATGTGGGAAATTTGTATATGGATGGGTCATTAGCTTCAGTTTATGACAGTACTGGTACAATGGGTTGCATGAAACTTCTGATATCAGTGATGTCATAGGATGATGCATTCTAGGACATCTTCAGGAAATACAGAGATGTTGGTGGATTTCACAGAGAAGGATTAAAATAGAAAAGGTAAAAGTGAAATGTATTTCTATGCTAAACGTTCCCCATACCCTGATTAGTAGAGGTACTCAACATAAATCTGGGGTTAGTGCAGTTTTCATTTCACTTTTAAAATTGGTCTTAATTTTATGCAAACTGTAAAGTAAAAAGTTATAGCACAGAGACATCAAACGTATAAATTGCATTCTCCGGCACAACAGAATTCAAATCTGTTGACGCTTTCCATAACATTTTCCCCTTTAGATCAGTTGCAAGCTTTTTGTATTTAATAAACTCTCTCTATCCTGGACTGAAAGAGGAAGAGGATCCCTGAGGCTTAATGACACTTCAAGCAATAAACATGGAACATTACACTCAAGGCTAGGTAAAAATTAGTTCCACTTCTTAATCATGCTCTCAATTGCTATAGTCAATTGGATATCACATCATTGTAATCCTGCAACCAGGTTTGTTTATATCTATATCCAGTTGCTCAAAGCCTCTTCATTATTACTCTATAAAGTTAGCTGCCTTCTAAACATCCCTAGGCACTGCAGCTTTTGTGAGCTGCAGGTACTCACAGATGTCACTAAGCACTATGTATTCTGCTTCCAGATTTCTTTAGCACTTGTTCTGTCTTTTCTGACGTGGCTTTTCCAGAGGCGCTGCTTCTTCCAAGTGACTTATGGGATGTTCTGTTTATTGAGCAGTAGTTTCTTACACTTTATTGTGTAGTTTTGAAAGATTGTTTCATTATATCATATGGCAAAAAGTATAAAATATTGAGAGAAACTTTAAAAATATCAAATCATAATAAAGAAATTTAAACCCCCCACCTCTTTCAAAATGTTAGGTTATAAATCCCCTGAAATGCAAAGTTAATAGAAATATGATTTTTTAGCAGTACTGAATAAATCCGCTGCAACAACAGGGAGGTTTCAATCACCATGTAATGTCTAATATGTAAGCATTCCTGTTTTAGTTATGCGAAATCAAGGCAGTTTGAGACTGATTCTCAACACCAAACTCTGGACTCAGATGGCGATAGAAAGAGTAAATCGCAAGAGTTTGTGCATCACTGCGACAGACCTAGAAGACCATTCTGTTAAAGTATTTCTAATACAGGTAAGAAAAAATTGAAAAAGGACAAGTATCTAGAACTTGGCAATTTAGCTCAGATTCCTTGTTCTAGCAAGCCTCCTTCTGGTAAAAAGTGTAAGGCTATAACATGTACAGAATTACCATTGAGGTCAATTGCTGTTTTTTGTGCAAAAAGCTGAAGGTCTGATATGGCCCAAGGAGATAACCAGATCACTGTATTACACAGCCAGCAGGGATCACTAAAGCAATGGTATACAAGTTGTTCCCAAACTGTGGTCTGTGGACTATCAGTGATCTGTGGAACTGGCTACTCCATGAAGCTAAATAACATTAAAAGATGCCTAAAATATATCAACACACTTTCCTGATTTTTCCTTCTGCATCAAAACAATTGCTATAGTTGCCACAGGGATATTATTCAAAGTGATCATTGTGGTTTATGGTGGGTCCATGCAATCATGACTAGAAGGGCAGGTGGTCCACAAGGGTCGCCCAGTGGCCTGTCTTCCGACAGTGGGAAGTACCACAAGCTTTACAGGGAATGTTCAGAACAGGGCAATTATCGAGTGATCCACCCCCAGTTGTTCAGTCCCAGCTTCTGTCAGTCAGAGGCTTCAGGACACCCAGGGCATGGGGTTACATCCCTGGCGAACTTGACTAAGAGCCATTGATGGACCTATCCTCCATGAACTTATCTCATTCTTTTTTGAACCCAGTTATAGTTTTGGCATTCACGCTATCCCCTGGTAATGGTTGACTATGCATTGTGTGAAGAAGTATTTCCTTATGTTTGTTTACTAGGCAGCAGGTTTAATTTCATTGGGTGACTCCTCATCCTTTTCTTATGTGAAGGGGTAAGTAACACTTCCTTATTCACTTTCTCCAGACCATTTTTGGTTTTATAGGCCTCTATCATATCTCCCCTTTAGTCATCTCTTTTCTAAGATGAACAGTCCCAGTTTTTTAATCTCTCCTTATAAGGAAGCTTTTCCATACTAGGGTGACCAGATGTCCCGATTTTATAGGGACAGTCCTGATTTTTTGAGTCTTTTTCTTATATCAGCTCCTATTACCCCCCACCTCTTGTCCCAATTTTTCACACTTGCTGTCTGGTCACCCTATTCCAATACCCCTAGTCATTTTTGTTGCTCTTTTCTAATACTAATATATCTTTTTTTGAGATGTGCTGACCAGAACTACATGCAGTATTCAAGGTGTGGGCATACTATGGATTTATAGAGTGGCGCTATGATATTTCCTGTCTCACTCACTATCTCTTTCCCAAGGGTTCCCAACATTCTGTTCGCTTTCTTGTCTGCTGCTGCACATTGAGCAGCTTTTTTCAGAGAACTATCCAAGATGACTCCAAGGTTTCTTTCTTCAGTGGTAACAGCTAATTTAGACCCCATCATTTTGTACGTATAGATGAGAGTTTTTCCCAATGTGCACTACTTTTGCACTTATCAACATTGAATTTCATCTGCCATTTTGTTGCCCAGTCATCCAATTTTGTGAGATCTCTTTGTAACTCTTCAGTCAGTTTTAGACTTAACTCTCTTGTTGTGTAATTTTATATCTTCTCCTTTGCCACATCACTGTTTACCTCCTTTTCCAGATCATTTATTAATATGTTGAACAGCGCAGGTCCCAGTACAGATCCTGCTGTTTATCTCTTTACATTGTGAAAACTGACCATTTATTCCTACACTTTGTTTTCTATATTTTAACCAGTTACTGATCCATGGGAGGACCTTCTCTTATCCCATGACTTCTTACTTTACTTAAGAGCCTTTGGTGTGGACCTTGTCAAAAGCTTTCTGAAAGTCCAAGTACACTATATCAACTGGATCATCCATGTCCACATGCTTGTTGACACCCTCAAAGAAGTCTAATAGATTGATGAGGCACGACTTCCCTTTACAAAAGCCACGTTGACTCTTCTCCAACAAATAATGTTCATCTGTGTGTCTGATATTTCTGTTCTTTACTATAGTTTCAACCAATTGCTTGCTATTAAAGTTAGTCTGTAATTGCCAGGATCAGCTCTGGACCTTTTTTAAAAATTGTCATTATATTAGCTATCCTCCATTCATCTGATATAGAGGCTGACTTAAGTGATAGGTTATGTACCCCAGTAAGCAGATCTGCACTTTCATATTTGAGTTCCTTTAGAACTCTTGGATGAATATCATCTGATAATGAATATTATCAATTTGTTCCCAAACCTCCTCTATTGACATCTCAATCTAGGACAGTTCCTCAGATATGCCTAAAAAGAATGGCTCACCCATGGCTCAGGTTCAAAGATATATGACAATTTGAGAACCAATGAAAAAGGCAGCTGCTTGAGTCTAATCTACAACATTTGCAACCCTAGGCTGACTTTGTCCCTGAAAAGCTGCGTATTCCTGTGATGACAAATTACTCAGTTTACAGCTGAGTTAATTTCTGCTGAAACACCAACTCTGAATTGCACTCAAGGGCTTTCTATTGTGCATGGCTATAGTGAAAGGAAAGTTTTTGGCTGCTGCAGATGTGAGCAGCATGGAAGAATAGCCAGATACTCTACTGCTTCACAACTCTTGCAGTCACTTACACCTGTGCAAAGTGAGTATAAATTGGATATAAAACTACCAAATCAGACTAGTATCTTTCTACTCCGAATTTTTACAGGTGTAAATGAATCCACATGGTGCAAAGCAGTGGAGTATCAGGCCCCAGAAGATCATGTGCTTTCAACTACCCTCTGGTAATGATTTCCTTCCAACTTTACCAGCTGAGTTCATGGCACCTTTTCATTTGTTAATCAGAGAAAACTTATCTTTGGTTATTAATTCTGTTTTTACTTACTTCTAACCAGAAATATTACTAGGAATTTTCACAGTCCATATATGTTTTATTATTGTCAGAAGTACATTTTGTTACGGAGGAGTTGCACAGAGTCGAGACTATTAAGTATTCAATAAAAGAGTTATTCACTAGATGAATCATAATTTTTGTTTTAAGGTTGCATCCATTATATCAATAAGGAAAACAACCAACAATTATTTTTTAACAAATTCTAAAACACAGACCATTAAGACAAACTTAATATTATTTGTATTTAAGTTGATTTTCTCAAAAAGTTACTAAATTGGAATCTTACATGCATTCTTTTGACTCTGAAGGACAATAAGTGTCTGATGAAGGGATTTTAGCTCTTTTCAGTCCTTTTGAAATCTCTCCCTTTTACATCTGCACTTCAGTGGTTGGTTGGTATGCAGTCAGAGTTATTTTGCAGTTATTTTTCAATGGTTGTATGCACTTTATTTTCTACAGGCAAGTTCAAAAGATACTGAGTACCTGTCTGCAGCAATACATCACCGTCTTGTTGCACTGCGAAGCTTTGCTGAGCAAGAATTGGATGCAAATCAGGTTGACACAGAGCCAGAAACAGCCTTTCATTCATTAAATTGTGATAGTGATGATGATGAAGAAGATGAAACAATAACACAAGTGAGCAGCAATGAATCAGGTAAGTAGCGTTTTTCCTGGGGCTTTTGTGCTCCTTTGAACTTCTCTTGGTGCCCTGAGAATCCCATTTCTACTCCCTTTTATTAACCTCTACTTTCCAACCAAGTGCCTATGTTATGGTGACCATCTCTCCAGCACTGAAGTAAGGTTTTAATATTTTGACAGGCTTGTGTCAACAGTGCCAAATTCTTTTAAAACAAATAATCAGAGTAGTCTTTTGACACAGGAATGAGTGTCAGAATATCTGGGTTAAAAATTTTCAAGCTTAAAGTTAAGGCTCCTAAACCCAGACTTGGATATCTCAGTTGAAGTAGTCTGTAGTGCTGAGCTCAATTTACACTTACTTCATTGGAAGTTGAGTCCACTTATACCAGTTCTGCATACAGCTTATGGTAGTTAGTCTACCTGAACCATAAAAATGGTCATTAGAACCAAACTTACGTAACGGCTGATTTCTTTTAAACACCAACCTATGCTGACAGACTGTAACAGTCATTTATGAATGGTAAAACTGGTTGACAATGCAAGTACCAGGAGATTTTATATTGTTACAGGACATTAACAACTTTGATAAAGTGATAGATTCGGTCTACCAGGAGATTTGTGGGGCTAGACAGCCTGCCCAGGTTTAATCTGCTTTCACCAGTGGAATGAAGACTACAACCCCCACTGGTGAAGAGTCCACCTAAAGCAGGGTGGATTGGAGCAGGATGCTCACAAATCCCACTCCAGTGGCAGTTAGCATAGCCCATAAAGTGGCTGGGGTCAACTGTGGAGAAGTCAAGGGACTCTAGAGATACAGTGGCCAGAGCTGAAAGTTGCCTTTCCTTAGTGGAAGGCAGGCACTATGCTGCCCAAGTGGGGAGATTCACCCCAGGAGAGCTGCCATTGTGCATGTAGGGGTTGTAAATTGCATTTACGTCCTCTCTCAGGAGGAATACGGCAGTGATGTTTGAATTATCATCAGCCACATGACACTTCTCCTTCCAGTGGAGCTGCAGGCTGTTCCCTTTTTAGTTGTTAAAAGAACTCTTCAGCAAGGATCATATCACATACAAATAACAGTTTTGAGTGACTGTTTACTTTAGGAAACAAACATACATTTTTTCCTGTTAGCAAGAATATGACAGTTTACAATACTTTTCCCATAATCATTTGTTGTATCTCTATAATATTCAGTTCACAGAACAACACGTCATTATTATAAAACAAAACTTTTTTCCAAGTATCCATTTGCAAATATTATTCCATTAAACAAATGGGGAAAATGTTAGTTTTGGGGTTTTTTTTTTTTACATTAATACATTTGGTATACAGAATTAATTTAAATGAGTGTCAGGCTTTAGAATTGGTAAAATAATTGAAAATATTAACATTAAGCCCTTTTCCAAATGACTTAACATGACAACTCACTTGTTATCCCCAAATAGTCAAACCCCCTCTGTGTTCTTCCAAAAATAGTCTCCATTGGCTTTAAGAAGAGTTTCCGTTAATTTGAAAATGTCATGTGAAGCTGGATTCCTTTCCAGAATCATTGACAATAAGGACTTCTAGTTCTTGCACAGAGCCAAGGTGAAAGGTAATGTCAAAAATGTATAGGAGAGTGGATTTACATTCAAAGACTTCTGATGCAGAAGCTGAGATAGCAGGTGACAAATAGAATCTGAGATCTGTGTTTTAGGAGCACAAAAATAAGAGAACAATATCCTTCTGCTGGTTACTCCTGGATCCTTAATCCAAACCTCTGTCTTTCATGTACAAGTGATCATTGACAGTAGTACTCACAGTCCCTTTCAGCAAATCTTTGGATGGCCTCTAGCATTTACTGCTTTACCTTCATCTCTCCTTTTATCCTTATACCCATTAGATCTTCATCTTGCATAGGTTTTGCCTTCCAGTATTCTGTTCCCACTTTACACTCACACAGTCACATCTAGTCATGCAACCCAATCTTGCAGCACACTCACCCCTGGAACTCCATTTCTAAAATGATTCATGATGCCCTGCTCTCTCACAAGCAGTTAGTATTTGGCTCACTTGTGGCTCTTCTGGTTGAAATACACAGTAAGCAGTTTCTTTTAACAATGTGTAGAAAACTGAGGATTGCATAAAGTATTGCTTTCGAAAACTGGTAGGCTAGATGCTCAAAGTGCAGTGAATTCTCAAAATTTCCCTTTATCTTTCTCTTAAAGTTTTTTCTGATCTGCAGAATACAAGGTTCTCCATCACTGGCTACACGCAGATACAAACTGGCTTTGTATCTGGGTGTACAAACTGGTTTTGTTTACATACTTGGGTCCTCATTCTGGGCTCACGGATTCATAGATTTTAAGGCCAGGAGGAATCAGTGTAGCCATCTGGTCTGAGTTCCTGTATAACTCAGGCCAAAGAACCTCACCCAGTAATCTCTGCATCAAGCCGATGACTGCTGTTTGAGCTATGTTTTTTAAAAAGATATTCAGTCTTAATGTAAAGACTAAGTGATGGAGAATCCACCATGTCCCTAGGTAAGCTGTCACAATAGTTCTTCCCTGTTCATATCTCTTCTTCTCATCAGGCAGAGGGAGGAACTGACTTGGGGGTCTCCCATATCCTGGATGAGTAACCTAAACACTGGGCTAATGGCTATAGCTAGGGCCCTACCAAATTCACGGTCTGTTTGGGTCAATTTCACGGTCATAGGATTTAAAAAATCATAAATTTCATGATTTCAGCGTTGTAACTGTAACTCCAAAAAGGAGTTGTGCGGTGGTCGGAAGAGTATTGTAGTGTGGGTTGTGGTATTGCTACCCTTACTTCTGCGCTGCTGCCGGCAGCAGTGCTGTCTTCAGAGCTGGGCAGCTAGCGAGTGGTGGCTGCTGGCCGGGAGCCCAGCTCTGAAGTCAGAGCTGCTGCCAGCAGCAACGCAGAAGTAAGGGTGACATGGTATGGTATTGTCACCCTTATTTCTATACTGCTGCTGGTGGGGTGCTGCCTTCAGAGCTGGGCAGCCAGACAGTGGTGGCTCTGGATGAGGGCACAGCTCTGGAGGCAGCACAGAAGGGTGGCAATATTGTGACACACACCCCCTTCCTAAAATAACCTTGCAACTCCCCCACAACGCCCTTTTGGGTCAGGACCCCCAATTTGAGAAACACTGGTCTCCCCCATGAAATCGGAATAGTATAGGGTAAAAGCACACAAAAGACCAGATTTAATGGGGGGAGAACAGATTTCATGATCTGTGACGTGTTTTTCATGGCCGTGAATTTAGTAGGGCCCTAGTTATACGGGAGTCGTTATCCTCATTCTCCTCTGCTTTGTGTGGCATTAGGCAGGCGTCTAAGCCAGTCTTGCAAGAAATGGCTTAAGTGTTTAAGCCACCCAGCTCTAAGAGAGGGGTTCCTGGCTGCGGATTTTAAGCAGAGATGGGTACCTACCTGCAGCCTGGACTTAGGTGCAGAACTCCCTGAGAGGGGCAGGGCTTAGGACACACCCTCTCAGAGGCATCTCCTATTGGCTTGCTTAGGTGACTCCCTGCCTCGCTGGCAGGCTTTTGTGGATTGCAGTCTTAGATAAATATTTCTCCAGGATCCTAGTCTCGTCACTCAGGCTTTGTGGATCCTAGGGATTTTCTAGGCACCTAAAAATTAGGCATTGCAGTGCTCAGCATCATAGTGCCTAAACCCCTTCGTGAATTCAGGCCTGGGAGTAGTAGCAGGCCCCCTAGAGTGTAATTATCTCATCAGCTTGTGGAAACTACCATTAATCTGTGAGAAGCAGGGGGCCAGGGATCCTGAGGATTTTAGAAAAAATGGTTCTTGATGAAGTGTCGTAGTTAGAGCTGTTAGGCCAAAATAAGACACTGTGAGATAGAATATTCACATCCTAGAATCTCACATCTGATGCTTTCAGAAGAGAGGATGAAATCCCAGTGATTCCTTGCTGGGGGGCCTTAGAAGGGATGCTTCCCTTCACTTCCATCATTCCTTTCTTCCTTGACCCCCACAGAAGTCTATTTGTGAGGATCCAGATCTACAAAGGAGAAGAGATAGGTATGGGGAATATACCTGTGGGGCTGGGGAGACAGATGCTACCATCAGATGATGGCAGGAGTCAAAAGCTTACAGGTAAGTAAAAAACATGGAGACCTGGAAGAAGGGTCAGAATCTGATGGGGAACATGGGCTGTTTATAGCAGGGATAAGAAAGGGACAAGAGACAACATAGTGGGGAAATCAAATCAGTATCTTAGATATCTGTATACTAATGTGAGAAGTATGGGGAATAAGCAGGGAGAACTCAAAATGCTAGTAAATAAACACAACTACGACATCGTTGGCATCACAGAATTAATACGCATGACTAAAATACTGGTATAGAATGGTACAGCTTGCTCAGGAATGACAGGCTGGGAAAAAAGGGAGGAGGTGTTGCCTTATATATTAAAAATGTATACACTTGGACTGAGGTTAAGATGGAAACAGGAGACAGACTTGTTGAAAGTCTCTGGGTAAGGATAAAAGGGGTAAAAAACAAGGGTGATGTCATAGTAGGGGTCTACTGCAGACCACCTACCCAGGAAGAAGAGGTGGATGAGGCTTTTTTTAAACAACAAACAAAAATCATCCAAAGCACAGGACTTGGTGGTGATGAGGGATTTCAACTACCCAGACATCTGTTGGGAAAATAACACCGCAGGGCACAGATTATCCAACAAGTTCTTGGAATGTATTGGAGACAATTCTTTATTTCAGAAGGTGGAGAAAGCTACTAGGGGAGAGGCTGTTCCAGCTTTGATTTTGACAAATAGGAACTGGTTGAGAATTTGAAAGTGGAAGGCAGCTTGGGTGAAAGTGATCATGAAATGGTAGAGCTGATGCTTCTAAGGAATGGTAGGAGGGAGAACAGCAAAATAAAGATAATAGATTTCAAGAAGGCAGACTTCAGCAAACTCAGGAACTTGGTAGGTAAGAGCCCATGGGAAGCAAATCTAAGGAGAAAATAATTGAAGATGGTTGGCTGTTTTTCAAAGAGATATTATTAAGGGTACAAGAGCAAACTATCCCACTGTGTAGGAAAGATAGGAAATACGGCAAGAGACCACCCTGGCTTAACCAGGAGATCTTCAATGATCTAAAAATCAAAAAAGAGTCCTACAAAAAGTGGAAACTACGTCAAATTACAAAGGATCAATTTAAACAAATAACACAAGTATGTAGGGCCAAAATTAGAAAGGCCAAAGCACAAAACAAGATTAAACTAGTTTGAGACGTAAAGGGTAACAAGAAAACATTCTACAAATACATTAATAGCAAAAGGAAGACCAAGGACAGAGTAGGCCAATTACTCAATGAGGGGAGGGAAACAATAACAAAATATGTGGAAATGGCAGAAGTGCTAAATGACTTCTTTGTTTCATTTTTCATCAAAAAGTTTAGAAGCAATTGGACATCTAACATAGTGAATACCAGTGAAAATTAGGTTGGCTCAAAGGTTAAAATAGGAAAAGAACAAGTTAAATGCCTTCAAGTCACCAGGGCCTTATGAAATACATCCTAGAATACTCAAGAAGCTGACTGAGGAGATGTGAGCCATTAGTGATTATCTTGAAAAAGTCATGGAAGACAGCTTCTTGCTGAAAAACACTACACGGTGGAATTCTTGATCCGGTCCTTCCTGCATTAAAACTGCTCCCACACCATGCTCGAACGCATCTGTGGTTACTAGGAACGGTTTGTCAAAGTCTGAGACCCTTAGCACAGGGTCAGACCTGAGTGTTGCTTTAAGCTGGTTAAAGGCCTTCTGACACTCTTCGGTCCACTGAACGGCATTTGGCTGTTTCTTTTTGGTTAGGTCTGTCAGTGGGGCGGTGATTTGGCTGTATTGTGGTACAAATCGCCTGTAATATCTGGCCAAACCTAAGAAGGATTGGACCTGTTCCTTTGACTTTGGGACAGGCCACTTTTGGATAGCATCCACTTTGGCCTGTAGGGGGTTGATAGTTCCTTGAGCCACCTGGTTTCCAAGGTAAGTCACTCTGTTTAGGCTTATTTGACACTTCTTAGCCTTAACAGTTAGTCCTGCCTCCCTTATACGCTCGAAGACTTTTTGTAGATGTTCCAGGTGTTCTGCCCAGGAATCCGAAAATATGGCCACATCGTCAAGGTAGGCGACTGCATATTCTCCCAATCCCGCTGGGAGACCATCTACAAGTCTTTGGAAGGTGGCGGGTGCATTCCGCAGCCCAAAAGGGAGTACATTAAATTGATACAGCCCGACATGTGTGGTGAAGGCTAACCTTTCCTTGGTGGATTCATCTAGCGGTACCTGCCAGTACCCCTTGGTTAAGTCCAAGGTAGAGATGAACTGGGCCCGTCCCAGTTTCTCTAATAGTTCATCTGTGTGTGGCATTGGATAGTTGTCTAGGCGAGTTACAGCGTTTAGCTTATGGTAGTCCACGCAGAAACATATCTCCCCATCTGGTTTGGGAACTAGAACCACTGGAGATGCCCATGCACTGCCAGATGGGTGGATTACCCCCATCTATAGCATATCCTGGATCTCCTGTTTTAAAGCAGTTTTAGCTTGAGGAGACACCTGGTAAGGTTGGACTTTAATTGAGTGAGCATTACCTGTGTCAATGGAGTGGTATGCCCGTTCAGTCAGTCCTGGGGCGGTTGAGAATGTCGGCGCGTAGCTAGTGCGTAGCTCCTTGATCTGCTGTTGCTGCATATGCCCAAGGGTCATGGAGAGGTTCACCTCTTCCACGCCACCAGCACTTTTCTCTTCGTAGTAGACACGTTCAGGCCACTCAGCGTCATCTCCTCCCTGGGCTGTAAACTGACAAACCTTTAATTCTCTGGAATAAAAGGGCTTTAGAGAATTAATATGGTACACCTTAGGCTTTCGGTTGGAGGTGGGGAATGCTATGAGATAATTAACAGCTCCCAGGCGCTCCTGGACCGTGAATGGCCCTTCCCACGACGCTTCCATTTTATGGGCCTGGAGCGCCTTTAAGACCATGACCTGGTCCCCTGCTTTGAAGGAACACTCTCTGGCATGTTTATCATACCAGGCTTTTTGCTCTTTTTGAGCATCCTGTAGGTTTTCTTTAGCAAGGGCTAAAGAGGTTCAGAGGGTGTTTTGTAGGTTGTTTACAAAGTCCAGAATGTTAGTTCCTGGAGAAGGTATAAACCCCTCCCATTGCTGCTTCGCCAACTGTAATGGCCCCTTAACCTCACGGCCATATACAAGTTCAAATGGGGAAAACCCTAAACTGGGATGTGGTACAGCTCTGTAGGCAAAGAGCAACTGCTGCATCACTAGGTCCCAGTCATTGGAGTGCTCATTTACAAATTTACATATCATGGCCCCCAAAGGCCCATTAAATTTCTCCACCAGGCTATTTGTTTGATGATGGTAAGGGTTGGGAACCAAGTGATTCACCCCATGAGCTTCCCAAAGGCTTTCCATAGTTCCTGCCAGGAAATTAGTTCCTGCATCTGTGAGGATGTCGGAGGGCCAACCTACCCTGGCAAAAATGTCTGCTAGTGCCTGGCACACACTTTTAGTCCTGGTGTTGCTTAGAGCTATTGCTTCCAGCCATCAGGTGGCAAAATCCATGAAAGTCCATATGTACTGCTTTCCTCTGGGTGTCTTTTTTGGAAAAGGACCCAGAATATCCACAGCTACTCGCTGAAATGGAACCTCAGTGATGGGGAGTGGCTGGAGAGGGGCTATGACCTGGTCTTGGGGTTTTCCTACTCTTTGGCATACCTCCACAAGATAGGACACAGGTAGAAACATCCTTGCGCATTCCCTCCCAGTGGAATGACCTCCCCAAACAGTCTTTGGCCCCTGTTCACCCCAGCATGGCCACTAGGATGATCGTGGGCTAAGCTCAAGAGCTTTACCCGGTACTTAGTTGGAACTACCAACTGTCTCTGAGGATGCCAGTCTTCCTGGTGTCCACCAGAAAGAGTTTCCTTGTATAAAAGTCCTCTTTCTACAACAAACCTGGATCGATTAGAAGAGCTGAGAGGCGGTGGGTTGCTCCATGCTAATGTCCAAGCTCTCTGGAGGCTTTCATCTGCTTCCTGTTGGGTCTGAAACTGTTCCCCTGATGCTGGAGACATCAGTTCCTCATTGGATTGTGGACCTAGGCTTGGTCCCTCTGGAAGCGATGTAGGGGATGGGGCTGTTTCTGTTGACTGTGAACTGCTCTCCGCTGGTGCACTATGTTGGTGGTCAGGCTCCAGCTGAGCCTCTTGTGTAGAGTTATCGGCTGCTGCCGGTTCAGGTTTGGTGGTGCAAGTATGGGATTCAGTGCTGGCAACGGGTCTGGTGCTGGTTGTTCCGCCGGTGCTGGTTCTGGGGCTGGCTCTGTCTGGGTCTCTGGGACTGGATCCACTACTGCTCTTGCAGACGTTGGCATGGGGTCTGGTTCCATCACCTCTGACCGGGTCCTGGTAGAAGTTTCCGGAACAGAGGTAGGCGTGACGGCTTGCTTAGCCTGGCTGCGAGTGACCATTTCCACCCTCTTGGCCAATCATGTGAAGCTAGCCAAGTCTTCCCCCAACAGCATGGGGATGGGATAATCATCATAGACTGCAAAAGTCCACATTCCTGACCAGCCCTTGTACTGGACAGGCAACTTGGTTGTAGGCAAACTGAAAGAGTTGGACTTGAAGGGTTGAATTGTCACTTGGATCTCTGGGTCAATTAAATTGGGGTCCACTAAGGAAGCATGGATAGCCGACACTTGTGCTCCGGTGTCCCTCCACGCGGTGACCTTCTTCCCGCCCACTCTCAGAGTTTCCCTCCGCTCTGAGGGTATCTGGGAGGTATCTGGGCCTGAGGACCTCTGGTGTGATTCCGGTGCAATGAACTGTAATCTGTTGGGGTTCTTGGGGCAGTTGGCCTTTACATGCCCCAGCTCATTACGTTTAAAACATTGTCCAGCTGACGAGTCACTGGGGTGAAGTGGGTTGCTGGAGAACGGTGTGGCAGAACGATAAGGTGTCTGGAGCATTCCTTGGTGTGTAGTTGGGGCCTTGGTCTGTCCCCGGTAGTAGGGTGTGGTCTGAGGGTGTCCCTTCTTGTATCCACTCCAACTGCGACCAGGGTTGTTCCTCTCTCTTCCCTCCACCCCTTTTGTTCCGGCTTGCCCCACCTCTCTGGCGCTCTGGGACTGCTCGTATATATCAGCATAAGAAGCAAGACTTTCTGCTGAGTCCATTTCCTTATCCCATAAACACTGTTTTTTATTTCCTCCTTGGACGTATTCAGGAATTGCTCCTAAGCTATCAAATCACACATTCCGTCAAAGCTAGTAACATCCCTTCCTTGCACTCATTTATCTAACAGATCCTTCATCTGGTTTAAATAAGCCACATTACTTAGTCCAGGCCCTCTCTTAAGGGTTTTCTTAGCTTCTTAACCCTTTACAAGTGAAAGGGTTTTTCCTCTGGCCAGGAGGGATTTAAAGGTGTTTACCCTTCCCTTTATATGTATGACAACCCTGGACTGCTTTCTCAGTGACGGGCACTCCGCCTTCCTCCCTTCCTGAGGAGATGATGTCTTCATCTGCAGTGCAGGAGCTGGTCTCAACCTCCTCCACACTTGGAAGCATGCTGCTTTCACCTGCTGCAGAGGAATCAAAGAGACTTTCTCCCTTTTCCTTCAGCAGTTCCTGGGACTTCACTCTTTCCCTCTGGGGTCTCACCATAATATTCCTTCTTGCTGCAAGCAAACACCTTAACAGCTTGAGCTATATGGAAAAAAATCATTCCCACTAAGTATGTCAATTGAGAGACCTTCTATTACCCCCACAGTCGAAACACTTTCCAAATTTTCCCACGCCAATGAATTCTAGCCAGTGGCACAGGGAATCTGGTTCCACCCTGTGATGTTGTTGACATAATCTGGGACCGTATAGATCATTGTTGTAACCAAGGTCCTGTAGTGGCACCAAATCTTGTATAAAGGGGGTCAAATGAAGTGTCTTAGACAAGGTTATGATTTGCTGGTTATGATTATGCTATCTGTTTGCATGTATCATTTTTGTATTTAAAGATATAAGTATTGGCTCTATACTGTCTGTATTTCAAATTTATGCTATGCTTCTGGGTGACACCCCAGACAAGTTGGTGTCCGCTTTGCCTAGCCTGCTTGATGGCCCATTAAGGACCTTCAGCTATACAACTGACCCATTGAGAGAAGGCAGACACGCCTTGTGACTCAGCAAGGATGCAGGGACATGCCTATGGACAGAACTCTGAAGGTTTTTCCATCCCATGTGATGGACAGCTTGTCTTTGGGACAAAGAAAGAAAGACCACATGGCAAGAGAATATAAAAAGCTGCTGCAGCTCCTCCATCTTGTCTTCAATCCTGCTTCATACCTCTGGAGGGACTGTGCTATACTGAAGCTTTGAACCAAGAACTGAAAGACCTATCCCAGCTGTGGATGTACTCCAGAGACTTGATTTGAACCTGGAGTTTATTCTATCACTGCTGCAAGCCTGAACCAAGAACTTTGCCATTGCTGTATGTAATTGATTCCATTTAACCAATTCTAGCTCTCATCTATATCTTTTTCCTTTTATGAATAAACCTTTAGATTTTAGATTCTAAAGGATTGGCAATAGCGTGATTTGTGGGTAAGATCTGATTTGTATATTGACCTGGGTCTGGGGCTTGGTCCTTTGGGATCAAGAGAACCTTTTTTCTTTTACTGGAGTATTGGTTGTCATAACCATTTGTCCCCATAACGAGTTGCACTGGTGGTGATACTGGGAAACTGGAGTGTCTAAGGGAATTGCTTGTGTGACTTTTGTGGTTAGCCAGTGGGGTAAAACCAAAGTCTCTGTTTGGCTGGTTTGATTCACCTTGGTGTGCATAGAAACCCCAGCCTCAGGCTGTAACTGCCCTGCTTTAAGCAATTTGTCCTGAATTGGCACTCTCAGCTGGGTCCCTCCAGAGCCAAGAATCGTTACACACCCACATCTACAATTTCTGCCATTTGACCAGGTAATACATAGAGTGTAGCACCAAACACCAGATTAACCAGAGAAATCTGTGCCCCTGTATGCTTCCACCCTAAGTATTCCGTGTCATTAATTCTGACAACATTAATGTGCTCCATGTCTGATTCTGCAGAGGCTAGTCTCACAAAACCAATATGATAAATCTCAGGTGCCTGAAACATTCCTGTCTTGAGAAGTATTAACTATTTGTTGCCTGCTTCCTCCCAGCACAGGGCATTTATTCCTCAGGCGATCAGTAGCATTACAGTGATAGTACCTTTTGGGCTCTTCTGGTTTCACAGGAGATTTGAGATAGGGATTGGCAGAATGATTTTGGGGAGGTGAGTGCCCAACCTCCCAGCCACCCTCCTTTTTTCCAGGGGTAAAACAGGAACACTGCTTTCTACAAAGTTTAATCCCCTCTTCCTGTGGTTTAGTCTCTATAGATGCCTGGGTCTTCTCAAAGGCAACAGCTAGAGACGCCATCTCATCCACAGTTTTCACATTTTTGTCCCATAGACACTGTTTCACTTCATCTTTACATATGCTTAGGAAGTGCTCCTAAACAACAAGGTCAAATATTTCTTCAAAGCTTTCAACCCCTTTTCCCCCTCACCCATTTTCCCATCAGATCTTTCATGCTGTTTACATATTCCCCATTACTCATACCGGCATTTTTCTTAAGTTTCCTAAATTTTACCCTATATGTTCCAGGGATAATCTGGAACTGTTCCTTTGAATTTACAATAATTTAAAGCATCCTGAGCTTGCACTTCATTGAATATATTCAGCGCTTTACCAGTTAACTTTGCAGGCAAAGAGGGGATTTTCTTGTCCTCAGGAATCTCTTTAATCACACACAGCCTCTCAAGTGCCTATACACAAATGCAAGAAGCCTGGGAAACAAGCAGGGAGAACTGGAAGTCCTGGCACAGTCAAGGAATTATGATGTGATTGGAATAACAGAGACTTGGTGGGATAACACACATGACTGGAGTACTGTCATGGATGGATATAAACTGTTCAGGAAGGACAGGCAGGGCAGAAAAGGTGGGGGAGCTGCACTGTATGTAAGTGAGCAGTATGACTGCTCAGAGTTCAAGTATGAAACTGCAGAAAAACCTGAGTGTCTCTAGATTAAGTTTAGAAGTGTGAGCAACAACTCGTGGTGGGAGTCTGCTATAGATCACCGGACCAAAATGAGGTGGACGAGACTTTCTTCCGGCAACTCACGGAAGTTACTAGATCGCAGGCCCTGGTTCTCATGGGAGACTTCAATCACCCTGATACCTGCTGGGAGAGCAATACAGCAGTGCACAGACAATCCAGGAAGTTTTTGGAAAATGTAGGGGACAATTTCCTGGTGCAAGTGCTGGAGGAACCAACTAGGGGCAGAGCTCTTCTTGACCTGCTGCTCACAAACCGGGAAGAATTAATAGGGGAAGCTAAAGTGGATGGGAACCCGGGAGGCAGTGACCATGAGATGGTTGAGTTCAGGATCTTGACACAGGGAAGAAAGGAGAGCAGCAGAATACGGACCCTGGACTTCAGAAAAGCAGACTTTGACTCCCTCAGGGAACTGATGCGCAGGATCCCCTGGGAGAATAACGTGAGGGGAAAAGGAGTCCAGGAGAGCTGGCTGTACTTTAAAGAATCCTTATTGAGGTTACATGGACAAACCATCCCGATGTGTCGAAAGAATAGTAAATATGGCAGGCGACCAGCTTGGCTTAACAGTGAAATCCTTGCTGATCTTAAACATAAAAAAGAAGCTTACAAGAAGTGGAAGATTGGACAAATGACCAGAGATGAGTATAAAAATATTGCTTGGGCATGCAGGAGTGAAATCAGGAAGGCCAAATCACATCTGGAGTTGCAGCTAGGAAGAGATGTTAAGAGTAACAAGAAGGGTTTCTTCAGGTATGTTAGCAACAAGAAGAAAGTCAAGGAAAGTGTAGGCCCCTTACTGAATGAGGGAGGCAACCTAGTGACAGAGGATGTGGAAGAAGCTAATGTGCTCAATGCTTTTTTTGCCTCTGTCTTCACGAACAAGGTCAGCTCCCAGACTACTGCCCTGGGCAGCACAGCATGGGGAGGAGGTGACCAGCCCTCTGTGGAGAAAGAAGTGGTTAGGGACTATTTAGAAAAGCTGGACGTGCACATGTCCATGGGGCTGGATGTGCTGCATCTGAGAGTGCTAAAGGAGTTGGTGGATGTGATTGCAGAGCCATTGGCCATTATCTTTGAAAACTCATGGCGATTGGGGGAAGTCCCGGACGACTGGAAAAAGGCTAATTTAGTGCCCATCTTTAAAAAAGGGAAGGAGGAGGATCCTGGGAACTACAGGCCAGTCAGCCTCACCTCAGTCCCTGGAAAAATCATGGAGCAGGTCCTCAACGAATCAATTCTGAAGCACTTAGAGAAGAGGAAAGTGATCAGGAACAGTCAGCATGGATTCACCAAGGGCAAGTCATGCCTGACTAATCTAATTGCCTTCTATGACGAGCTAACTGGTTCTGTGGATGAGGGGAAAGCAGTGGACGTGTTGTTCCTTGACTTTAGCAAAGCTTTTGACATGGTCTCCCACAGTATTCTTGCCAGCAAGTTAAAGAAGTATGGGCTGGATGAATGGACTATAAGATGGATAGAAAGTTGGCTAGATTGTCGGGCTCAACGCGTAGTGATCAATGGCTCCATGTCTAGTTGGCAGCGGGTATCAAGTGGAGTGCCCCAAGGATCGGTCCTCGGGCCAGTTTTGTTCAATATCTTCATAAATGATCTGGAGGATGGCGTGGATTGCACCCTCAGCAAGTTTGCAGATGACACTGGGAGGAGAGGTAGATACGCTTGAGGATAGGGATAGGATAAAGAGGGCCCTAGACAAATTGGAGGATTGGGCCAAAAGAAATCTGATGAGGTTCAACAAGGACAAGTGTAGAGTCCGGCACTTAGGACGGAAGAATCCCATGCACTGCTACAGACTAGGGACCGAATGGCTCGGCAGCAGTTCTGCAGAAAAGGACCTAGGGATTACAGTGGACGAGAAGCTGGATATGAGTCAACAGTGTGCCCTTGTTGCCAAGAAGGCCAATGGCATTTTGGGATGTATATGTACGGGCATTACCAGCAGATCAAGGGACGTGATTGTTTCCCTCTATTTGACATTGGTGAGGCCTCATTTGGAGTACTGTGTCCAGCTTTGGCCCCCACACTATAAGAAGGATGTGGAAAAATTGGAAAGAGTCCAGCGGAGGGCAACAAAAATTATTAGGGGACTGGAACACATGACTTATGAGGAGAGTCTGAGGGAACTGGGATTGTTTAGTGTGCGGAAGAGAAGAATGAGGGGGGATTTGATAGCTGCTTTCAACTACCTGAAAGGGGGTTCCAAAGAGGATGGATCTAGACTGTCCTCAGTGGTAGCTGATGACCGAACGAGGAATAATGGTCTCAAGTTGCAGTGGGGGAGGTTTAGGTTGGATATTAGGAAAAACTTTTTCACTAGGAGGGTGGTGAAACACTGGAATGCGTTACCTAGGTAGGTGGTGGAATCTCCTTCCTTAGATATTTTTAAGGCTCAGGCTTGACAAAGCCCTGGCTGGGATGATTTAGTTGGAGATTGGCCCTGCTTTGAGCAGGGGGTTGGACTAGATGACCTCCTGAGGTCCCTTCCAACCCTGATATTCTGTGATTCTATGATTCTGTAACATTGTCTGTCTCTTTGTATGCAGGACACAATTGTTCCTATTTATGGATTTTTGGAGAGGTGGGAATCAGTGATGAGGAAGGGTTCTGGTTCTCCAGCAAGGCCAGTTGGTGTCTCCGCTCTTTTACCTTTTCTCAGCTGCTTTGGCTTGCAGTTCTAAGGCCTGCTGGTGTGCTTACTCCTCAGCTTGATTCTGAGCCCCTATTTCCCATTCCCTTAGCTCCAAGATTTGCTGATGTACTTTCTCTCACCTGCAGTCTGAACAGCTCTAACTGTGCAACCTGGACTGTGGGACTGCTGAGCCCTCCAAACCCAGCAGCCTGGGTTGTCTCTCAGAGTGTGATGTTAATATTAAACTGCAAGCCTCTGACAGGCACTGCACTTACACAGCCATCCACAGGCAGGGACACATCCAACTGAGTTACATGAATGATCTACCAGCCAGTCATGAACCAGCAATGGAGAGGCCCCAGGCATTTCCCCCAGCTCCCCAGCCTTGCATCCCAGAACTGTACTATCTTGCACTGGTCAGAAGCCTGGCCAGCATAAGCTTATTACCTTGTTCACCACTCCCTCAGTGTTGAATGGATTTACACTAGCCTTTGTAGTCTGAACTGAGATTTCCCAAACACTTCACCCAAAACCACGCTGTTTTAGGTAAAATATAAAATCAATTTATTAAATACAGAAGAATAGATTTTAAGTGATTATAAGTATTAGGCATAGAGATCAGAGTGAGTAGTCACACTGATTTACCTAAAAAGGTGTGTATGGCTGTTCCAGGGTTAGCTAGTTAAATTATATGTATATAACCAATGAATATATCATATCCAGACTTTAACCTATTATTCTGTTATGAAATACTGATTTGATTTAGAATGAATATACTGAAATAACCAGATATATTTAATTCTATTTCAGATCATTCTAGATGGATCCGCAGACAGCCTGTTGTTTGCTCATGACAGTTACCTATGATTACAGCAATACAGTTGGTAGCTCATCTTGCTGAAAATTGTAAACCATCTCAGCAATTCTTGGAGTAAGGAAATCCTATGCATTCACATTCTATGATTTTTCAAGCAAAGATTAACTTTCAGGTCAACATAAGTTTAATATAGCAGAAATGGACTTCAGAAGCACTTTAAGGATTCCAATCTTCATTCCTTGTGCTGGAATGGGGATGACAGGATGGCCTCCAGTATTCAAGAAACATTACAAAGCCTTCAGATTTGAAATTAATCATATATAGAGACATTAATAATGTGATGGATTTTATATCTAATCAAAGTTCATTCATCATATTGATGGATAGAATTGTTTAACCATCAAATAGTGATATTTCTAAAAGAAGATATATTTATTGATTGTTGTGTAATGTCTGTCGATAAAAAGATGCATATTATGAAAACTTTAAATATAGTTTCATTGGAAAGAGCCATTGTAACTGATAACATTCAAGGTTCTATGCTGCAGTCCGTATTCATGCAGAACTCCTTGTGTATGAGAGTTTCATATGAGTGAAGTCTACGGAAACTAACCTTTAATTAAACAAGATCTTTGTTTTGAAAATATCTCATATTGTTGATTGGAGTTAGGATATCTTTTTTAAAATGGTAAGAGACAGGGGTCAGATTCTGCTCCCACTACAGTAAGTGAGAGTTTTGTCACCAACTATAGTTGGATCACAATCAGGCCTCAAGTTTTAGGAGGCATCTGAAAATTCAACTGTAATATGTTTGGGCACATCTGTTTGCACACATTAAACTCCCTTTGCCTATACAAAATAAGTAATTGCACAGATAATTGCCTATTTTTCATGTGCAAATGGATGCACATACAATATTTCTGGAGACTGGCTACAACTTTTGCCTTAAACCAGTGAACTAAACTACAGTTAAATATAATAACTTTATTATTAAGTATTGGTATTCCTGAACATTGGTATTGGTATTATTAAGTATTGGTATACCTGAATATTGGTATTCCTGAATTGCTTCCTTTGATGATAAAAAGAAAAGGAGTACTTGTGGCACCTTAGAGACTAACCAATTTATATGAGCATAAGCTTTCGTGAGCTACAGCTCACTTCATCGGATGCATACCGTGGAAACTGCAGAAGACATTATATACATACAGAGACCATGAAACAATACCTCCTCCCACCCCACTGTCCTGCTGGTAATAGCTTATCTAAAGTGATCATCAAGGTGGGCCATTTCCAGCACAAATCCAGGTTTTCTCACCCCCCCCACTCCCATACACACACAAACTCACTCTCCTGCTGGTAATACAGGAGAGTGAGTTTGTGTGTGTATGGGGGTGGGGGAGTGAGAAAACCTGGATTTGTGCTGGAAATGGCCCACCTTGATTATCATGCACATTGTAGGGAGAGTGGTCACTTTGGATAAGCTATTACCAGCAGGAGAGTGAGTTTGTGTGTGTGGTTTTTGGAGGGGGGTGAGGGGGTGAGAGAACCTGGATTTGTGCAGGAAATGGCCCACCTTGATTATCATACACATTGTGAAGAGAGTGGTCACTTTGGATGGGCTATTAGCAGCAGGAGAGTGAGTTTGTGGGGGGGGGGGTGAGAAAACCTGGATTTGTGCTGGAAATGGCCCAACTTGATGATCACTTTAGATAAGCTATTACCAGCAGGACAGTGGGGTGGGAGGAGGTATTGTTTCATGGTCTCTGTGTGTATATAATGTCTTCTGCAGTTTCCACGGTATGCATCTGATGAAGTGAAGCTGTAGCTCACGAAAACTCATGCTCAAATAAATTGGTTAGTCGCTAAGGTGCCACAAGTACTCCTTTTCTTTTTGCGAATACAGACTAACACGGCTGTTACTCTGAATCCTTTGATGATGGAAGTCTACCAGCCATCCTGACACATACAATAATCCAACCAGTATTAAAGAAACCATCACTTGATGATAGCAACTCCACCAACTACTGCCCATTGTCTAACCTCTTTTTCTAACTAAACTGATTGAGAAACTAGAAGAATACCTGATCCCTCTCAGGCCACTGCATGTTAAAAAGACAGCATTTGATGCATAGGTGCTCTCTGCTCTTCTTGCCAACAGACAAAGGAAAAACCCAGACCTTACTATATCATTTAATACCATTGATTACCATGTATTTGTTTCCTACCACCGACAGTTGCAGATGTGAAGAAAATGCCCTGAAATGGCTCAAGTCTCTTTTTAGACTAAACGCTGAGGCTTGTTATGGCTTCTCCATCTGAAAAGATGTCACCCGCGGAGTCCACTCAAGGCTCAGTCTTCCCGTTTCATTAAACATCTGTATGAAGTAGTTGGGAGAAGTTGTGAAATATGGGTTTAGGTGCCAGTGCACCATGAACATTCAGCTCCACTTTTTAAAAAAATCATAAACAGCACAATCTCCCAGAATTCTCAGTGCCTCACCAAAATTAGCACCTGCAGGAAGAGCAGTTGGCTAAAACTGAATCTGGGCAAAGCTGAGGTGATGCTAATAGGAAAAGGGAAATGCCACTGTAAGGACATCTGCCCTCAAATTAAGTTAGGCCACTGCTTTGGGATCCTTTTGGATCCAATTTTATTGATGTCAAATAGCCATAAAAACAAAAAATGCTCTTTTTTTATCTGTGACTGACTGTGACCCTGCCGATCAGTTTTACACCTGTCAATGGAGATCACTGTATTACTGACCTCCAGATTTTATTATTGCAACTCATATCTAGGAACAAAGCTACACATTCTGAAAAAACTTCAACTGCTATAAAAGGCAGCAACCCATGTACTTAGCAACAGGTCATGGTGAGAATGTTGGCCAGGCACTCCCACTCTCTGAACTGGTTTTCAATTGAATGCAGAGTTTGATTCAAGATCTATCCGGATAGCTAGATCCTGTTCTTTGGAGAGTTTTGACTATCTCAAAGATTTGCAGCCATGACTTCCCACAACAACTATGTTCTTTTACAACCACAAAACAGTCAACAAAGGAAGGCTCAGGAGTGAGATAGAAGCTGGCCCAAGATGTGTTCCCAGAAGATATACAAAGAAGTTTGTGATCATTCAGAATTAAATGAATAACCTGTCTCTTGTGAGTTTGCTTTCTGCCCTCTGAAAGTCTACACACTCACATGCGCGCACACACTTGATAACTAATTGAGCTACATCTCCTTTGAACTGGAAAGGAAGAAAGAGGTGTTGTTTCTATTTTTAACTACTTTGGAGATGTTCAGATATAATGGTGATGGGGCCATATAAACACATAGGTAGAATTAAAAACATATTCATGGTGAGTTTTTAATTTTGAGGTCTTTTTACATTAAATTATTTGTGCTATTTTAGTATTGTTGCAATACATACTTTTTAAAAGTAACCTATTACTATGAAATACTTTAACTCAGTATTGAGAAAGTATTTGAGTTTATTGCAGCAAATAATAAAACAATATTATAGTCAAACATTTACTGATAACTTGCATTTTCAGTCTAACTAGATGTCGTCTTCTGTGTCCCAACTATAGCTCTAAATAAAAATAAATATTTTTTTTAAAAAGGAAAGCTGTCCCTTTTATTTTTTTATTCAGGGTCAATAGGGGCCAACTTATTTCAGTTCTGAAAAAAGTCAGTGCATAGCTTGTGCAGACAAAACTTCCATTGAAGCCAATGAAATATTTGAACATACAAGGAATGCAGAAGTGGACCCTTAATAATTAACTCAGTTACAATTTTCAAAAGAAGCTGGAAGCTAACATTTCCTGGAAAAAGAACAAATATATGAGTAGTCAACATTAAAGATTATCTGCTTCTGGTAGATTGATAGGCAATCTGATAAAAATTGTTTGATGGACAGCGTGGCCCAAGTGATTAGTAATGGAATTTAGAGCCTTTCACCTTCAAGTCAGCAGGCTGAATCCCTACCTCAATCTTGTTACCATTTTATGTCTTTCAGTGACCTATTTAAAATGAGTTTATAGTTCAGTGCACGTCCTAGTGAACATGAGTGCACATCACCAAATCACCATCACATTAGTCACTAATTTTTCACTGCTACTGGCAAGCTATGCAGAGTGGCCAAGGACTGAAACCATTTGGGGACTGAATCCCCTTTCCCCTTGAGGTAGTTTTTCTGTGACTTAAAATTGAGGCATGTTGGCAGGGAAGATTGGGAAAGTTTGGACTGCTACTCCCTCTCCTGTACCAGTTCTCTTGCTAAAAAATGCGGCCTTCAGAGCTATGTTATCTTTCACAAACACTACAGTCACTTGAAAAATTAACTGTAACTATTTCAATGTATCTATATTATTTTTAATTTTGTAGTCAGTGAAGTTAATTGACCTTCGTGCTGAAGACGTTTCCCTTTGTATAAGCATTGATTGTCAAGGAGAGAAAACAGACCTGGGCTCTGAGGAAGTTAATTAAACTAAACTAAGACTTGCTCCAGGGGAAATCTGGACCGGAGACGTGCCATCTCTCTGAGGCCTTCATGCTCTCAATATTTTTTTTCTTCATATTAAAAGTTTTGGCCTTCTGCATGCTTTTTGTTGTTTGACTAAGCAACCTTCTTTGGAATCTGTGAAGTAAACTCTGTGGGCCAATTTCTGTCCTGATTTTCAACTCATGTAGCCACGCTGACTTCACTGGAACTGCATGTAATGTAAATCAGGACAGAATTTGGCCACAAGAATTCAATTCCTATCTATGCCAATTAGTGGGGACAGAGCATAGGACTCTGCTTTCTAGGTAGGGGTTTCTAATGTGAGTCTGGAGCTTCTTCAAGATTATTATAGTAGTAAATTGAAAAATGTCTGTGGTTTGAATGACCTTGAATACTGCAGTAATAGAAATAGGATGAAATTTAATAGTGCAGGATGCAATATCATGCATGTAGGGATTAAACAAGAATTTTTGCTATAAGCTTGAGATGTTTTAGTTGGAAATGACAGAGGGGGAGAAAGACCTGTGTGTATTGGTCAATCACAAGATGACTACAAGCCGCCAAAGTTATGTGGCTGCAAAAAAGCCTAATGCAATCCTAGGATGGATCAGATGAGGTATTTCCAGTAGAGATGGGGAAGTGTTATTACCATTATACAAGGCAGTGGTGAGACCTCATCTGGAACACTGTGTACAGTTCTGGTCCCCCTTGTTTAAGAAAATGAACTGAAACTGGAACAGGGGCAGAGAAGGGCTGCTAGGATGATCAGAGGAATGGAAAACCAACCTTATGAGAAGAGCCATAAGGAGCTTGGCTTGTTTAGCTTAATCAAATGAAGGCTGAGGAGAAAGATGACTGTTCTCTAGAGATACATCAGAGGAATAAACACCAGGGAAGGAGAAGAGTTATTTAAGGTAAGGGTCAATGTTGACACAAGAATAAATGGATATAAAATGGATGTCAATAAATTTAGGCTTGAAATTAGACAGAAGTTTCTAACCATCAGAGGAGTGAAGTTCAGGAATAGCCTTCCAAGTGGAGTAGTGAAGGCAAAAAACCTAACTAACACAGGACAGAGCATTTGATGTCCATTGTTTCACAACCTCCCTCCTTTTATTTACTTAAATTTGATTATTATTTTTCCTTTTCTTTCTCTAGTTATTTAGTTTATTATTTTCCTATTTTTCAGACAGTTGTGCTTCAAAAAAGGGGGTTCCCTGCCAATGTATGTTCTGCTAGACTTTTGGTTTAGCTCTCAGGCACTCCAGGTTACGGTGAAGACCTTGGTGTTTAAACCCCAACAGACCTGCAAAGTCCTTTCCCCATAGCGACAGGCATTCTAGCTGCTTCCAGTGTTTCAGAGACATCCATGTTCCGTCAAAGTGCAAAGTCTGCAAGGGGTCCAAAGGCAGGTCTTGAAAGGACAGAGAGGCTATGTTGAAGCTCTTTGTGACAGAATGTATCAACCCTGCACTGGGCAAACGAGGGCTGACCATGCCCCCTTATTCCTGCTGTGCATGCTCCAGGTGGAAGAGACTGATAAAAGGAGGCAGCCCTGCTAAGTTGGGGCTGGCGGCGGAGGAGGAAGGACATGTGTTGTAGGCTCCTGCCAAGGAACCATCAACTCTCCAGGCCGTAGAGACCATGGACCTAGACTATGCTGTGGACAACCAGCCGACCACAGAGACCGACTGGGATGCCGAGCCGCTGCCAGCCGAGGAGATGCCCAAGATGGGCTTTTTGGTAGAAAGTGACCCAGGGGATGTGTTAGGAGCCAGTGCCTGAACTGGGGCCCTAGAGCGAGTATTTGCCTTGCTTTGCCCCACCCTAGGAGCTATGGACTGCATGGTTGCTCTGCCCTGTCAGGGGTCCTGAAATACCCTAACTGTGATTGTTTGACCCAACAAGGAATCCGGACAAGCATGTGGCGGGGAGTATCAACCCTGCACTGAGCAAACAGGGGTGCCCCGCTCAACAGAGGCAGAAGCAGGAGCCCCCATGACACTTCTCTTAATGGAACCCTCTCTATCTCCAGTGAGGTCTGCCCTCCCCCCTTACCTTGGCCTCAATATCTCAGGTCGCTCTAGTGGCCATTGGAACGCCAGCAGCTGCTCCACAAATGAAGATAATGGAAAGAAAGAAGCCTCTTTCTCCTACTAAGGAATATAAGCAAAGGGGTAGATCACCTCATAAATCTGAGTCGGAGAGTCCTTGCTTCCTGTAAGGAATACTACTGAGGCTCTGGCTCAAATTGGTACCAAGGCATCAGTGTTGCCTAAGAAGACTCGATCAGAGAAGTCTACCAGGCAGCACAAAGAAGCATCTACCTTGCTACCACCTAATATATTGAGGCACCAAGATCCAGCCAGTGCTTCCACACTTGCCTCCGTACTGTTCCCATCTCAGAGCCATAAATATCATCCAAACTGGCACTGGAATTCCTCTTCAGTATTATCATCTTCATCATGTTCTGAGCTCAGAGATATCATCCAGATCACCCAGTATCATCCAGAGCCTCTCCATTCCCACATGCTCTCCAGATATGTGCCGATTCCTGTGCCAGACCCCAGTATCAACTCAGGATTCTGCTTCAGACTATCACAGTCCTCCAGCCCTCCCCAGATTTCTCTTCCGGAGGACCTTCTTATATCAGAGGAACCAGAGTCCCCTCTCCTAAAGAGCTCCACAGAAGCCCCTTGTTTGAGAGCTTATTCCTTCACTCTCCCACTTCCCTGGTCTTTCTCGCATGAACAGAAAGCAACAATACCTGAAGTCCAAAGGTGCAAACAATTCAATGTTTATTGGGGTGAACTTCCAGCAAGCTTAAATCCGAGTTCCTTTTTCCTTATTTTTGAATCCCAACTTACTTCCCGTTTGCCCCTAATTTATATAGTAATATTCTTAGCTATACCTTAACCAATCAGTCTATTGAAATTTACCAACCAATCCTAACATATTGTAACATAATTAGCTAACCAATTATATCCCACCACCTTAGTTTACACCCAGCAAAATTAATTATACAACAGACAGAAACAATCACACAACCAGACAGACACTATGCCAATAAACAATAGCAAAGTGGGAACTAAAATGACAAAACAATACAAAAGTGAGGATTTCACAACTACATCGATAAAGACATAAGGGTTTCCTAGCTGTGTCTATTGATAAGTGAGTTCTTACCAGACACAAAACTATCAAACTAGATTTCCTTTTACAGCTTCTAGGCTCTTCCCTTTCTCTGGAGGTGATAAAGCGGACCACCTTCCTATCAGCCCCCTATTGACTAGTTTGAAATGTGAGGATGTGACCGTGTGCTTCCCAGCTTATGGCTGCCTCTGCTGCTTAGCCAAAAGCATTGGCCTAAGAACAGGGCCTCAGACTGTCACAGTGAGAGAAGGCCCTTACCCAGATTCTTTCTTGTATACCTCTATTACTAGCTAAATGATAAACATATACCTAAATTCTTAAAGTACAGGCCTTTACAGGCAGGCCTGAATATCTATATCCTAACACCCCTTCCACAGTAACACTGTAACAACTGCAGCCTGAACCCTCTCGCATTGGACCAAGGTTAGAAACTCCACCCTCAGTACCAGCATCAATACCTGAGGCACTCCATTTTAGCCCAGAGAAGAATACTTATTCTTCTGGCTCTGATGTCTTGGTACAAAACTCTGCTTTGGTATCATACCATCTGAGCCTACATACTGAAGAAAAACACCTAGTCCTCAAGGTTATGAATACCCTTAGGGAGTCTTCCCCTATCCACCTCCTCAGTGTGCTTACTGGAATACCAAGTGACACCTCAGCAAGCAGTTTTATACAGTACCAGCCAGAAAAAAACCCCAACAGCCGCTGGTAATGCATCATTCACAAGCACCAATAGACCATCCTCTAGTACTGTACACCACCTTGGTACCAGAAGAGATACAAGATGAATAAGAGCCACAAACTAAGGAAAGCTCTCCCCTATCAGCCAAGTCCCCCTCCTTCTCATATGAGGCAGTAATGCCACCACCAGCAACTTATGCTGATGACTTCAGGACCTTCCAGATCCTAATGAAACGCATAGTGGAATCCCTCCAAATCCCATTAGAAGAGGTCCAGGAATCTCAATGCTCCCTGGTTTACGTTTTCAGTATCACCTCCCAGGATAAAATAATTTTACCAGTTAATGAGGCTCTGTTATCACCTACATGTACTTTATGGCAAACACCTGCCACTATTCTGTCCATCTGCTAGTGGCAGATAAAAAATATCATATTCCAACCAAGTACTTCTTTTCCCATTCTGCCCCCAATGATTGTAGATGTGATTAATGAAAGAAATTGCCATGCTTATGCCAGACCCTCTCCTTCTGACAAGGAGTCCAAATGCTTAGACCGCCTGGGTAAGAAGAGTTACCTCTTGGTGGCTCTTTAATTTCAAGTTGCAAATTATCAGGCCTTGATGACTAAGAACATAAGAATGGCCCTACTGGGTAAGACCATGGGTCCATTTAGCCCAGTATCCTGTCTTCCGACAGTGGACAGTGCCCTGTGCCCCAGAGGGAATGAACAGAACAGGTAATCATCAAGTGATCCATCCCCTGTCGCTCATTCCCAGCTTCTGGCAAACAGAGGCTAGGGACACCATTCCTGCCCATCCTGGCCAATAGCCATTGATGGACTTATCCTCCATGAATTTATCTAGTTCTTTTTTGAACCCTGTTATGGTCTTGGCCTTCACAACAGCCTCTGGCAAGGAGTTCCACAGGTTGACTGTGCATTGTGTGAAGAAATACTTCCTTTTATTTGTTTTAAACCTTCTGCCTATTAATTTCATTTGGTGACCCCTAGTTTTTGTGTTATGAGAAGTAGTAAACAACACTTTCTTATCTTCTTTCTCTACACCAGTCATGATTTTATAGACCTCAATCAGATCTCCCCTTAGCCATCTCTTTTCCAAGCTGAAACGTCCCAGTCTTATTAATCTCTCCTCATACAGAAGCCTTTCCATACCCCTAATCATTTTTGTTGTCCTTTTCTGAATCTTTTCCAATTCCAATATATCTTTTTTGAGATGCGGCAACCACATCTGCACACAGTATTCAAGATGTGGGCATACCATGGATTTACATAGAGGCAACATGATATTTTCTGTCCTATTATCTATCTCTTTCTTAATTATTCCCAGCATTCTTTTCAATTTTTTGACTGCCGCTGCACATTGTGTGGATGTTTTCAGAGAACTATCCATAATGACTTCAAGATCTCTTTCTAAATATGATGTCAACAGTTATTCAAAGTTCACACACTTTATTGAATATCTCCCACAAATTCAAGCCCTAATTTTGGAGGGTCAGTTAATTGTGAAAGATTCTCTGAAGGCAGCTCTTGATGCCACTGACAGCTTCTAGATCCCTAGCCACTGCTGTGGTCATGCAGTGAACATCTTGGCTACAGTCTTCTGGACTTCCTAGAGGTACAGAATACTGTTGAAGACATCCCCTTTGAAGGAACTAAGCTAGTCATTCCCAATTTTTTTTCTTGTGCCCCCCTTACCTAGTTCGTGCCCCCCAGAGCCATGGTTGGGAGCCTTGGGAAAACTGGTGCCAGGAGCGGGGCTGCAGCCTAGAGTGGGGCTGGGAGTGGAACTGTGGCTGGGAGTGGGGCCATGGTCAGGGCCAGGGCTGCAGCTGGGGCTGCAGTTAGGGCTGGGAGCCAGGGGCTGAGGTCAGGGCTGGAAATTGGAGGCCACGGCTGGGAGTGGGCCCACGACTGGGGCCAGGAGCCGGGGGCCACGGCCAGGAGCGGAGCCACAGCTGCAGCTGGGGCTGCAGCTGGGTCAGGAGCAGACCTAGGGACAGAGTGGCTCTCCCCACCCCAATGGGGGCTAGTCCAGGCCCAGCAGCACTCCGCCGAACATTCCTCCATGGCCCACAGTTTGGGAACCACTGGCCTAAGCTCTTCAGTGCAGACACAAACTTCTTGCTCCACACCCTTAAGGATTTAAGAGTAATGCTCAGGCCTTCATGAGCCTGCAATAAAGAGATGATTTAGCAGGTCCCAAACTGCACAGTTTTGCAGATCATTCCAACACCCTGCAAGAGACACTTCCCAGATCTTCAGAGCCTCCAAGGATACCTAGACCTCCGAAAACAGAACAGACCTCCTTTCCTATCACTCTGTCTGCACCTCCTTCAAGAGACCATCTTGACACTTAAGTCAAGATCCTGAGCAGCCTATTTCCCTGTATCATCATGCCCCTACCACCAGGCAACCCCCCCTTTTTCTCTGCAGCTCCCAGCTATTCCTCCTGCCTCTCCCTACCCGGCACAGATCCCCTACAGGGAGGGGGCCCGGCCACACCATGTGACCAAGCAATCGGGCGACCAGGGGGTGGGGGAGGAATATGACTCCACATGCTCCCACCCCCCACGCATTGCCTCTGCCTGGAAGCAGATAAGGTATGTTTGGTAAATGTTCCATGTTGATTCAGAACTACCACATATAAAGATGTAAATTCCAAATAAGAGGTATTGTAAGAGCAAAAGTGGATAATTTATGCTTAATACATTTTCACAACTAGTCATGTGAAGCCGGCATAGTACATTGACCAATGAGATAAGTAAGATTATGCTAAATCCTATGAATCAGAGAAAGTTTGGCCTTTCAGCCAAACACAGGATTGGGGACTATGTCAGCAGTTCTGAGTTTCATTCCTTCTTCTGCTGTAGACTTCCTTGGTGATGTTGGGCAAGCCATTTAACTCTTTGCCTCAGTTTCCCATGTAAAATGGGAATAATGTCACAGTTGTGAGTTTTAATTTAGAAACGTGTTTTGAGAATGTTTAAATTTATTCAAGTTTATATAAGTGTAAAGTAATATTATTATTTCTATAAATTCAAAGGGCCCAATACTTGATTTTCTAGCTCTAGAATACTTCCCATGACTCAAAAAAAATAAAAGTGCACCATTATACACAAGCATATACCCGCAACAATAGCTTAAGTTAGATCACCTTGCAGTAGGGAAAACATCACCAAACAAGTTGAAAATAGTCCAAAAGGACTATGTAACATTATGTGAATCATCAAGTCCTACAGGAATAATAAATCAAATGTCACAAAGGATCCTAAAGCAGGTACCATTTGGAAAAGAACCATGGAATATCTTACCTGTTCATTACCACTCTTATATCCAGTTGGTCCAATAAACGATATTATCTCACCCACTTGTCTCTCTAATAAAAATGTATACAAGGATTCCCCTGGGTGCTCTTAGAATGGGGAAATGTCTTAGCTCTCTTTGTAAGATGTAAAGGCAGCTCATATCTTGATTACTACAACATGTTTTTTTCTGGCTTGACAAATGCAATCTTGTCCTGCTCCTACCCATTCAGTGTTGCTGGCGTGACCCGAGGTGGGGAGGCAGCCCAGGCTATGTGGAGGGGGTCATAGCATGGCCTGGGGGCAGCCTGGGGCACAGCAGGGAGAAGGTTGTTGAAAAGACTGGGGTATAAGATCTGAGGCCTTCTTCTGCAGTAAAATCAGCAGCCCTGAGCTAAGTTGCAGAGAGTCACATCCTCAGTTTCTATCTAAATTTCACCAAAACAATGTAATATCAGGCTGTTAAGAAGGCACTGTTACTATATCAGAGGATTTCTGTATGATTTTTAATTTTGTATAGTTTAAAGATCCCAAAGTAATGTTAATTAGAAGGCCTTTTCTTTTTCCTTTCTCTGTGAGCAGTTTGCAAGGCCAAACTGCTCAGCACATCCTGGGACAGAGGGTCTGTTCTCAGAAGAGATAAGACTTTGCAAAAATAACTGTTCCTCGGAACAGCACACAGAGATTCCCACCCTTCTCGCGTTCTTTATCTTGCTTGTTATGTATGTTATATGGTAAGGGGGTTAAGCAGTTTCGTTACACCCTAAGAGTTGTTAAAGTCAGAAGAGATATATGTTGAAATAAAGCTCGAGAATGCATGTGAATGGATGTTGTGTGTAAATAGAAGATGAATGGTTAGGAGTGCCAGCCTAAGAGTTACCACTTCAGTATCGACTGGCCGAAGAATGCGCTAAGTGGAGATAACCGGATGAACCCCGGAGCGAAGACTGAAATCCACCCAACAGTCTCAAGGATGGGAGAGCCGAAGAACAAGATAACATCTGGCAGCATGGAGCCGTCAGGGATGTGCCATCTGCTGGATTGATTCAGCAACAGCATGATGAAGCCATCTCCACAGACTGGCATATGAATAAACTCCTATAAAAACAGACCCTAAAGACTAAGGACTTTGAGTCTGGTTCTGCAACCACCCTCCAGAAGCATCAGATGCGCATCTATCAAAGACTCGGCTCCACCCCCATGCCCAGGTTACCTGGCCAGTAACTTGGCATGAGCAACCTCTAGGCTGGTAACTATAACAACTTTGCAGAACTTGTACGTGTATGTGTGTGGGAGTGAATGGAATGTAGTAAATATGACTTTTTACTTGCTTTGCTTCTTTTGGTATTTTGTGTGAGTACATGGGATAGAATATTTATGATTACTTGTTTATTGTGCCTCTTTTTGTATTCACAATAAATGTGGCATTTTGCCTTATCCTCTTTTAAAAGATCCTGTTGGGTTTTATTTTATTGGTATAACAGCACTCCTGTTCTAATAGTACCCACTGTGACTTTATTGATGTAAACTGTGACTGTATAGATCATTGTTGCAACCACGGTCCTATAGTTGCACCAAATCTTGTACAAAGGAGATCAAGTAAGAAAGGTTGTAATTTGAAAAGATTGTAATTTGCTGGTTATGATTATGTTGTCTATATGTGTATATCATTTTTGTATGTGAAGTTATGAATATGGGCTATGTACTTATATCTAAATGTGTCTGATTCTAAGTAGCATTAGTGAAGCATTTGGTCAACTTCTTGAGAAAGGACTATTCAGATTAAGTGCCCAATTAAGAAACACCTGACAATGGACCTTGGGAGATTCCAATCCACATATGAGGAGCCTTCCTGGGAACATTCAAGGTAGCATGTGAGCAATGCCTGTAAAGAACTGAGTCATGCAGGGACTTGTGACTTGCCCATGTGACTCTAAACTCCATCTTGCTTCTGTGATTTTCCACAGTAAGAACAAAGGGGCCTTTCACATGGCAGAGGATATAAAAGGCCCTGGAAACCCCTCCATTTTGTCTTCAATCCTGTTTCTTATCTCTGGAGGAACTTTGATACAAACTGAAGCTCTGAACAACGGACTGAATGACCCATCCAAGCTCTGGATGTACTCCAAAGACTTTACTTAAGCCAGCAGTTTATTCCATCACTGCTACAAGCCTGAACCAAGAACTTGGCCATTACTGTATGTAATTGATTCCATTTAACCAATTTTAACTATCATCTATATTTCTTTCTTTTTATGAATAAACCTTTAAAGGATTAGCAACAGCGTGATTTGTGGGTAAGATCTAACTGGTGTATTGACCTGGGTCTGGGGCTTTGTCCTTTGGGATCGGGAGAACCTTTTTTCTTTTACTGGGGTATAGGTTTTCATAGCCATTCATCCCCATAAGGAGCGGTGCTGGTGGTGATACTGGGAAACTGGAGTGTTTGAGGGAATTACTTGATGACTTGTGGTTAGCCACTGGAGTGAAACTGAAGTCCTTTCTATTTGGCTGGTTTGGTGTGCCTTAATAGTGAAGGAACCCCAGCCTTGGGCTCTGACTGCCCTGCTCGGAGCAATTTGTCCTGAATTGATACTCTCAGTTGTGTCCTGCTGAAGGCCACTTTGTTACACCCACCATCACCAGATAAAGAAACAGACCTTAAGATGTTTAAAGAAAATGTTGCTTGATAGCATTCTGTCTGGCAAGAAACCACTTATCAAGTTATGACAGTGAAATCTATACTTGTCTATTGTTTTGCCTTTATGGCCCTGGTTTCTCTATTGTTTATCTGTATAGTCTCCAGGCTGGATTTGATTTAAATCATAATTTAAATCACTAGTCAGGAAGACTCTATTTAATCATGGATTTCTACATAAAAGTGCATTCTTGTTGGTTGTTATAACCCTAATACATATTCTTCACAACTCAGAGATAGATGTAGGTTTCATTTTTAGAAGGTACACACCATACATTTTTAAAGTGATTTATTTTGAAAGCTTTTCAGATTAGTTTTACAGCTATATCAGAAAATGAATGTTTGTTTGGTTATTTCATTTACCAAAGGTAATTGAAGCAGACAGTTTACCTCCCAATGACTTCAGAAATATCTCCAATTCAACAGGTTAATCATTAATATTTGGAGAATTTTCTTGCCATCCTGTATTAGGAGGAGAACATCACCAGACAGACATTTAAATTGTTGTATTTAACTAAAACAACAATGTTATGTATTCTGGATTTTTTTCTTCAACAGCAAACATATAATATTTTAACAAAACAAGCATATGATTTTTTGAATTTAGTTAAACATTCAAACTTTTTAAAATCAGGTTTGTTTTTGTTAAAATTGTTTTTAATTAAAATAGTTAAATGAATTTTTAAAAAAAACAACAAAAATTAAATCAACCATGTCAGCCAGGTCAACATGAGAAACTTAAAATATTGGCTTCTGCAGCTAACTCAGTTGTCTTCACCTTCATTTTCCTGTTTGTTTATAATCTGGAAAAGAAAAACAAGCTTTCCTGCTTTTTCAGGTCCCAAATGGTTTCTCAATTTGGAATTTTAGTCCAAAGGAAAAAAATATTCTTTCTACCCAGAAGAAGAAGCTACTGCTGTTAAAAGTGAGATTATCACTTCAACAGTCTCTGAATCCAAGTGCTAAAGTGACTTCCACCAGTTCACTGGTATGACTTTCTTTTAAAACATAATCAGCAAACCTATATTTCTTGAATGGTTCACCCTTAGCCCTGAAGTTTATTATAGTTGGCATTATGGAGGGATGATTGCTGGATGTCCATGTCATAGGCAACTCCTCTTCTTCAGCAATTAAGGTTTGACCCTGGTACCAAGTATTGAGAATATTTGCAAGAAAATGAGCTGGATATAGTGCTTGTCCCATTCGTTTTTTTAAGGCTTGTAATTTAACTTTGTCATTGCATATTTCTCTTTTTAAGATCTCACTCATTTCCTTCCAAATTTCAACACCGTCAGCAATAAAACAGCTATTTCCCTGCGTTTTGTTCAAGGCTACAGAAATAGGCTTCAGGGTACTCGGCATGTGTTCAACATTTCTCTTAAGCCCAATGTTGAGAACCTTGGCTGTGGTAGTGCCATATATTTTTTCATGATTTTGTTCACAAACTGTCATCAGATTAGACCAGTTCTTGATCTAGCGCTCAAAACGGTCCACTACTGAGTTCCATCACACATCTTCTGGGAGTGTTAGCTTGGTTCTTCCCACTTTTTTCAGAGCAGCTGCGGCAAAGTGGTTGTTACAGAAGTATTTTGCAATTTCAACATTAGCCTTTATTTCTGGAACACTGAAGTCTTTGGCTAAGAGGTGCATCAAATGAGCACTGCAACCGTATCTTATCGCTTGGGACTCTCTGCTAAATAATTTCTTCTCATCTTGGATATATTTTCAGCATTGTCTGTGACCAAGCTGTGTACTAGACATTTGAATTTTTTTCACAGTTTGTTATAGCTTTTACTGATACTTCTTGTAAGTATTCTGCTGTGTGTGCATTTTCTGATGTATCAATTGTTTCTGTAAGGAAGACATTCCCTTCTTCTGTTGTCACACAAGCACATACAACAGGATCGCTGTGGACATTACTCCACCCATCAAAACTCACGTTAACAATTTTACCCTCTAGACCTTTTGCACACTGCTCAATTTCTCTTTCATAAAAACACTTTATCTGGCAAGTTGCCTGTGACATCTGCTCTGTTGGGTGGACTGTATCCTGGTCTTAATGACCAAACCATGTTAATGAAGTGTGGGTTCTTAATCATACAGAAAGGAGAGTTTGTTGAATATACAAACCGGGCAATTTTATCATCAATTACCTCCTTTTGTAATCTGCTGGTTCTTACCACAAACTTATCCATGGTTATTTCTGGATGATGGAGATTTTTTTTTTCTTTTTGCTACAGGTGATATACTGTGGCTATGTGACATACATGATGTGACTGAAACATTATCATTGGCAGATAACTCTGAAACTATAGAAAATGATAGTGATCTTGAAAGTGTGATAGTCTTCAGAAGCCTGTATGTTGACGATGGATTCTCCTAAACAAAATAAGTCAATGCGGTTATTTAATTATTATTACCATACTGCTCATTTAATATTACTCATTGCATTAACTGACACTCAGTACTACTCTAAAGGTGAAATTGTAAAAGGAAGAGCTGCCTATTTCAGCTATTTATTTTTTATCACAACTGCATCTAAAATGATAGTACCATACAGTAACAACTATATTTTTTCCTCAAACATGAGAATTCAAGAATAGTCCAGAATGAAGACAGGCAGTCCTTAAGAAAGAAGTATGAAATAAAAAAGTTTACCAACCTGAAGATCCGGCATGTTCAGACAGGTTCCTTTCATCATCTTCAACACAGCTTCCTCCTGAGAAGGATCACTTCTCATGATGTTGTTTCATTTGGGCAACCAGGTCTTGCATTTCTTTGTTGCACATTTTGCATGCATGCCTGTCTTACCCACAGGTAGAGGAACTTCATTAAAATATTCCCAAACTGGGTTTTTTTTTATGGCCTGCTGCCATTATAGGTTTTCCCTTCTAGTGAGAGAATGGTGTGGAAGATCTCAAATCAATGAAGGCTACGCTCAGAAAGACCTCAAGACTTCTGGAATATGCTGCTCAAACAGCTTCACTTTTGTTTCTACTGCCTGTCCCTCCCTTCTCACATTTATCTCCAGACTTCTCCTTGTCCAGATCTATTCTGACCCCAACAATCTTCTATTCATTGAACTTTTTGAAACTTTGCACTTTTAGAGAGAGGTAAGGGATTGACTCTCTGTACACAGATTTGCAGAGGGACAATAGAGTTGAGGTCTGTTATTTCTCACCTCTATATATTTATTTATTTAAAACCTTTTTTCTGTTAACAAGCATGTTATCTCTGGAGACACAAATCCAGTTTGAGAACTGCAAAACTAAGCATCTCTGATGGTATCTTCTACCATCACTGAGTCATAGATTCATAGATATTTAGGTCAGAAGGGACCATTATGATCATCTAGTCTGACCTCCTGCACAACGCAGGCCACAGAATTTCACCTACCACTCCTGCAAAAAACCTCACACCTATATCTGTGCTATTGAAGTCCTCAAATCGTAGTTTAAAGACTTCAAGGAGCAGAGAATCCTCCAACAAGTGACCCATGCCCCATGCTACAGAGGAAGGCGAAAAACCTCCAGGGCCTCTTCCAATCTGCCCTGGAGGAAAATTCCTTTCCGACCTCAAATAGGGCGATCAGCTAAACCCTGAGCATATGGGCAAGATTCATCAGCCAGATACTACAGAAAATTCTTTCCTGGGTAACTCGGATCCCACCCCATCTAATATCCCGTCACAGGCCATTGGGCCTATTTACCATGATCCCACTGGGTAGCTAGAAAGATTAACCTAAATAATCTATACAGAAGCCCCTGGAACCCCCCAAAATTGGGTCCCTAATCCATGAACTATTGGAACTCATTTACAAAACTTTTCTTAAATATTACATGACTATATTGTCTCATACTATAGAATTAGTATAATCCCTATTCCATGATAAACTACATTATAGCTCAAAGATATCTCAATTAAAACTATCTTTAGATAGGCTTTTCTCTTCAAGCATTTTATCAAAAAAACTTTTTTTTTTTAAATCATTGATTTTTAATCCACCCTGACGGTCTCTGTCTGATTCTTTAATTGATTCTGTCTGTTGCATAACTAATTTTGCAAGATTGGAACCAACTCAGGTGGTGGGGCATGACTGGTAAACAAGTGTTTCACAGTGTTAGGATATAGATATTCATGCCTGTCTGTAAAGGCCTATACTCTAAGAATTTAGGTGTATTCTTATCACTTGGCTAATTATAGAGGTATAAAAGAATCAAAATCACTATCTGCTGGTGTAAGGGCCTTCTCTTACTGTGACAGTCTGAGGCCCTGTTCTTAGGCTAAGGCCTTTGGCTAAGCAGCAGAGGCAGCCATAAGCTGGGAAGCGAACAGTCACATCCTCACATTCCAAACTAGTCACATTGAAATAAGGTGCTATTGGGCTGTTAGGCACTATCAGGACAGGATTGTATTCCTATCACCTCCAGAGAAAGGGAAGTGCCTAGAAAATGTAAAAGGAAACTTAGTTTGATAGCATCCTGTCTGGCAAGAACTCACTTATCAATAGCTGGGATGTGAAACCCTCACTTCTGTATTGTCTTGTCATTATAGTTTCCACTTTGCTATTGTTTGTCTGTATAATCTCTGTCTGGTCCTGTGATTGTTCCTGTCTGCTGTATAATTAATTTTGCTGGGTGTAAACTAATTAAGGTGGTGGGATATAATTGGTTACATAATCATGTTACAATATGTTAGGATTGGTTAGTTAAATTTCAGGAAAATGATTGGTTAAGGTATAGCTAAGCAGAACTCAAGTTTTACTATATAATCTGTAGTCAATGAGGAAGTGACTGGGTGGGGGTGGGCATGGGCATGGGGGTAAGGGAGATGGGAACAGGGAATGGGGGTAAGAAAATTGGAATCATGTTTTGCTAAAGGGGGAAATGGGAACAGGGAATGGGAGTAAGGAAGTTGGAATCATGTTTGGCTAAGGGTAGGAATGGGAACAGGGACACAGGTGTAAGGCTCTGTGGTGTCAGAGCTGGGAAGGAGGATACTAAGGAAGGAAACTGGAATCATGCTTGCTGGAAGTTCACCCCAATAAACATCGAATTGTTTGCACCTTTGGACTTCGGGTATTGTTGCTCTCTGTTCATGCGAGAAGGACCAGGGAAGTAAGTGTGTGAAGGACTAAGCCCCCTAACACACTATGTTAGGACTGGTTAAAGAATTATTTCATAATACTTTAGTAAAAATAATCAGATCACATACAGATCGTCAGGACTCAAGTTTCAGTATAAAAATTGACAGGAACATCAGCCACACTATCAGAGGCTCGTATACCTGCACATCCACCAATGTGATATATGCCATCATGTGCCAGCAATGCCCCTCTGCCATGTACATTGGTCAAACTGGACAGTCTCTACGTAAAAGAATAAATGGACACAAATCAGATGTCAAGAATTATTTCATAAACCAGTCGGAGAACACTTCAATCTCTCTGGTCACGCAATCACAGACATGAAGGTCGCTATCTTAAAACAAAAAAACTTCAAATCCAGACTCCAGCGAGAAACTGCTGAATTGGAATTCATTTGCAAATTGGATACTATTAATTTAGGCTTAAATAGAGACTGGGAGTGGCTAAGTCATTATGCAAGGTAGCCTATTTCCTCTTGTTTTTTCCTACCCCCCCCCCCCCGCCCAGATGTTCTGGTTTAACTTGGATTTAAACTTGGAGAGTGGTCAGTTTTGAAGGGGTTTTACCAGCAGGAGAGTGAGTTTGTGTGTGTATGGGGGTGGGGGGGATGTGAGAGAACCTGGATTTGTGCTGGAAATGGCCCACCTTAATTATGCACATTGTAGGGAGAATGGTCACTTTGGATGAGCTATTACCAGCAGGCTAGTGAGTTTGTGTGTGTGGTTTTTGGGAGGGGGGTGAGGGGGTGAGAGAACCTGGATTTGTGCAGGAAATGGCCCAACTTTATTATCATGCACATTGTGTAAAGAGTTGTCACTTTGGATGGGCTATCACCAGCAGGAGAGTGAATTTGTGTGGGGGGGTGGAGGGTGAGAAAACCTGGATTTGTGCTGGAAATGGCCCACCTGATGATCACTTTAGATAAGCTATTACCAACTGGACAGTGGGGTGGGAGGAGGTATTTTTTCATATTCTCTGTGTGTATATATAAAGTCTGCTACAGTTTCCATGGCATGCATCCGATGAAGTGAGCTGTAGCTCACGAAAGCTCATGCTCAAATAAATTGGTTAGTCTCTAAGGTGCCACAAGTACTCCTTTTCTTTTCACTATAAAAATTGGGGTCCAAGAAGAAATGGAAGAAGAACCTAACTCCAGAACACAGTCCAACATCAAAGCTGCCAAACACCAAAGCTGTTCCAAAACGCTGCCAACTATATACTGTTCAGAAGCTGGAGTCCTGGACTACCTGATCCTGACTGGCCACCAGGAAAAGTTTGTTAGCCTTATTGGGAGTGGTGAGCACTGTACATTTAGCATGTGTATTCTGTCAATCAATTGTTAATAAATATAGGTTAAGGATATTATTGTGTAAGACTCTTACACTTGGAAAAGGCCCTGCAGTCCGTAAAGCCCAAAGCCCACTGGAATGGGTGTTAGCCCGGAGCCCATGGAGGGGTAAAGTTGGGTCCCTTACTTCCTAAGTACCCAAAAGAGAGGAGGGGGAGTGAAAGCCCTAAATTGTGTGTGTAACAGGGGTAGCCTGGGGCACAGTGCGGGGTGGGAGGGCAGACTGGGGCACAGCAGGGTAGGATTGTGGCACAGCCCCAGGGGATGTAACTGGGGCACAGTAGGAGGGGGATTGTTGCATGGCCCGGGGGGAGAGGAGGGCTGACTGGAGCACAGCAGGGCTGTGTGGCCATAGGCAGTGTCTTTATGAGTTAGTGGGGGGGAGCTCAATCCCCTGCCCCACTCCAGGCCCTGCCCCCACTCCACCCCATTCTGCCCCCTCTCTTGAGCACACCCTGCCCTCACTCCTCCCACAAGCTGCTAAACAGCTGATCTGCAGCAGATGGAAGGTGCTGGGAGGGATGGGAAGGAGCTGATTGGTGGGGCTGCCGGTAGATGCTGAGCTGCCTGTGGTTATGGCACAGGCCAGGGGAGGCAGCCTGGGCTTTGTGGACGGGGTTGTGCGTGTGGCAAGACCTGGGGTGGGGGGTCAGTCTGGGCTTTGCCAATGGGGTTGTGGCAAGATGGGGGGGGGAGGGTCAGTCTGGGTTTTGTGGGGAGATGAGATGTGTCAAGACCTGGGGCGGGGGGAGAGCATGTTCAGCCAAGAGCACAGTAGGGAGGTCCTGGCACAGGTCAGGGGCAGCCTGGGGCACAGCAGGGATCATGGCCCTCAGGGCAATTTACGGGCAGTTTACGGTACACAATTGGGGTCGTGGCGTAGCAGTCGGCGGCCCAAGGTACTCAAGGGGTGGGTGTCACAGCGCACAGCAAGGTTTCACTGGGGATACGGGGGGGTTGTGATGCAGTATGGCAAGGTGGGGTGGGCATGGGGGTTTGTGGCATGGGGGGCACCATGGGGTGTGCAGGGGATTCATCAGAGGGTGTGTGTATATATATATATATATATATACACACACATATATAGGTTTTTAGCTAGTGCTAGTCAGAGCCCGCCCGTAGCACGATGCTGGGGTGACACGGTGCTCTCTGTGTACTCTGCCTCACGTCTCGCAGACAGGGAGGCTGCCCTGGACAGGTGGCAGTTTGACAGCCCAGCGTTCCCTGCCTCCAGTCAACAACTCCCCTCAGGAGGGGCGCCCCGCCCCCTCCGAGCCAGTTCTAACTGGCTCTGTGATGGCAGTCACTCTCCAGCTCGCGCACCCAACTTCTCAGTTCGAATCCAATCGCTATCTCTTGACCCCTCCCAGGCTCGCTGGGCTTCAGGACAGGCTGGTGCCAGGAGGGGGAAGCGCATGCGCACCCCTCAGTAATCCCAACAGGACGGAGAGACAATCTGTAGGGGTTGACGTAGATAAGCACCCCACGGCCTTTTCCTCCCGCCCTTCCTCGGTTTGGCGTTCTTTTCTTCCTGATTGGTTGAAATGCGCTGTTCGTCCTGTCAGCAGCCGGGAAAAGTTTCCCCCTATTGGTTTGATTGAGTCGGGCGCATGCGCAGTCCATAGTATGTTTTGGTGGGTGAGTATGTCTCTCTGTCCTAGCCCTTGTGTTGGGCGCGTGCGCTGTCTGTTCCGTGAGCTGGGTCTCTAGGCTGGCGCGCACGTACCATGTGTGTTTAGCGCTTAGGAGGCGGCGGGCTCTGGTTTGCCGGATCTGTCTCCGCCCCCCTCGAAGAGCTGCGCGGTTGGAGCGGCCAGGGGTGGGCTCCCGGCCATTACGGGTCCGGGGGTAGTGAAGCCCGGGCTATGACCTGCTACCCGGGCTTCCTGTGCGGCTGCCGCTGCGCAGCCAGCCGGGCGGCCGCCCTGCGCTCCCTGCTGAAATACCAAGCAGCGCCTGCGGCTTCGTCTCTCCTGGCCGGGCTGCCGCTGCCCGGCGGGCTTCAGCGGCGCCTCCTCACGTGCAGCCGGCTGAGCCGGGCCGAGTCCTTGCTCCCCTCCTTCGCCGCCGCCGGGTTCCCGCCCCAGGGGCTCCTCCAGCAAGAGCGCTCAGGCTCGCCTGGACCCCGACCCTTCGCGCTGGGCCCGCAGAACTCTTCTGGGTTCGCCCTGTCGTGGCTGGATCAGCGGCGGGGGAGGAGCGCGGGGAGCGCGCGGCTCGCTTGTGGCGGGGGGTTCCGCCCCTCCCGGGTCGTGGTGGTGGCCAAGACCACCAGATACGAGTTCGAGCAGCAGCGCTACCGCTACGCGGGGCTCTCGGAGGAAGATCTCAAACAGCTGGTGAGTGCGGCACAGCTCATTACCCCCAGCCAGGCGGGTACCCTCGCCCCTACGGTCCTCAGCGGGCAGGATGCCCACCTAGGGTAATCTCAGCCGCTGCCACCTGCTCCAGCTTCACCCGTTCAGGGAAACAGGCCAGATTAGCCCCTGATAAAGCTCACTTTTCAGGAAGCACAGGCAGGTCTATAGGCACCTAGAGTCAAATAAATGTGAGATCCTTAACACTAAATAAACTTTCAACAACATTGCCTTGGCTCCAGCCCCACAGGTGGGGGTAAGGAGGTGCACTGTTACCATTCAGTTTGAGAGAAACAAGGTGGATGAGGTAATATCTTTTATTTGACCAAATTCTGTTTGTGAAAGAGGCAGGCTTTCTATCTCTGTGAAGCTCAAAAACTTGCCTAAAGAAAAGGAGTACTTGTGGTACCTTAGAGACTAATCAATTTATTTGAGCATAAGCTTTCGTGAGCTGCAGCTCACTTGATCGGATGCATAGTGAGCTGTAGTTCATGAAAGCTTATGCTCAAATAAATTGGTCAGTCTCTAAGGTGCCACAAGTACTCCTTTTTGCGAATACAGACTAAGACAGCTAAGCAGACTAACATGGCTGCTACTCCAAAAACTTGCCTGTTTCACCAACAGAACTTGGTCCAATACAAGTTGCTACCTTACTCACCTTATCTATCTTATTTCCTGGGACCAACTAGGCTACAACAACACTACAAACAACCATGCAGTTTCACACACTGTTTTCAGATGTTAGCACAGGGCTGCAAAGCTTGGGTTACAAATATGTTAGGTGACCAGTTTAGATTTAAACACCAGTGTTACTAATTGGTTTAATGAAAACAAATTATATAAAGCCTCTTTCAGCAAAATCTAGACTATGTGAAAGTATCCTGATAGTAGGAAGTTGAATACAATTGAACTGACCATCATTGCTCAATACCAGCTAGGAAAATCCTTTATGGATTATTCACCAAAGTAACAGAAAGGGAGATAGTATGTCAAGGTAGAAACATTTGCTGGCAGCAGCCACACAGCCAGGCACACAGTACAGTCTTTGTGCACTTGTTCTTAAAGTTTGAGATTATTGGGGCCAGCTCCATCATACAGTGATTCCTAATCCCTAGTATTCTAGGTGTTGGCCTGCCTAGTTCATTCATGAGCATATGCGTTGAACTAGGTGCTCGCTTCCCATTTATTATTTGTTTGAACTCCCTATCAAGCTTGGGCTGTCCTAACTTCTTAGTGACACTGTAGGCTGGAGTGCAGACGTTACATGGGAGATGTTGGATATTAGCTGATACAGCTTTGGTCTTAGGCCTTGTCTACACTGCCACTTTACAGCGCGGCAACTTTCTTGCTCAGGGGTGTGAAAAAACACATGTTAATGTTAGCATTTCAAGAGTCACTGCTGATGTTCGAGAAAGAACTTTGGTTATGGCTACACTACAGCTTATGTTGACCTACATTGTCACTCAGGGGTGTGAATTAGCCACCTCCTTGAGCAATGTAATTTATGTCGATTTATGTGCCGGTGTGGGTATGCTATGCCAGTGGGAGAGCTTCTCCTGCTGACACAGCTACCGCTGCTCAAAGGGGCTCGAGTAATTAACACCCTCACACCCCCCATCGGCTTAGAGCAGCTACACTAGAGAGTTTCTAGTGTAGCCATAGCCTCTGTAGTGCATTTTGAAAATATAAAGTAATTAACTGTTACAACTGTATTGCTTTCCTACTTCCTTAACAAGTGGGATGAATATAAAAGCGCCTTGCTCCATAAATAGAAGTAAAGCCTCTGTTTTGGGTTAGTTGTCTTTACCTTTTTGGTCTCCAAGGCTTCATTTGCACTGGAGAATTGAACAGCTTTAAATTGAACTGGTTTAAACACAGAGACCAATCTTGCAATGACTTAAGTACATGCTTAACATTTCCCACTAACTGTGAAAATCTTTGAATCTAGAACTGAAAACTTACCATAATACCATCTTTTAAAAATCAGAATGGAGCACTCTAAATCACTATACACTGTGAGCAGTCCCACCGAAGTCAGTGCATAAGTCCTTGCGGGATCCAGGGCAAAAATACAGCATACCTTGTCTTTCAGTTTCCCATTGCTTGCTTTCTACCCCTTGTCACAGAAAACTGCCAAGAAAAACTAAAAGTATTCCTTCATCATAACACTTTAGAAAATGAAAACTGTATTACGCCAGTAATAAGTGATTCTGACTTCAGAGGGAGAAATGACATAGCCACAAAAAACTGTTTAAAGGAGTCCTGCATAGTGTGTTCTCCTGCTTGCATGTTACATTAGAAATATCGGGAAAGTCAAGTCTGGCCTTCCCTTTTGCTGGAGGTAATATTGGGGATCACTTAGGATGGGTTTTTTTTGTGATTCCTTGCCTTAACTTATGTGGCAAATAGTTTTTGAAAGTGCCTGAGTGCCACTGAAAGTCAATAGGACTGAAGAGCGTAAGTCACTTTTGAAAATTTCCCCCTGAATATTTAATTTTTCTTTGTCCATTGATTAAACATTAAAGTTAAATGCTTTTAAACAAAATTTTTAAACAGTGTTACTAAAATTTTTTCCTGTCATTGTTCAGCTTTTACTTTCTTGGCCTTTGTCATCATTTCACTAGTCCTCCAGTTATCAGTCTTTAAAGCTAGATGGGACCTGAATTTCTAATGTAAATTAAACACATACGAAAAAAGTTCAGGAAAAAAACCTTTCAAGTCTTCTTTATCATTTGTTCAAAAAAAAAAAATAGCATCCCCCAAAAAAGGGCACATGCCCATTCCAGCCTCCCCTACTGTGCCTTGCTGCTGTGATGCCACACGAAGCCCTGTACATGGATGGGTTCACTTGTGTATTTGTTGACAAACTACTTGTATCAAATTTTTTCCAGCTGTCATTGCAGTAATAGGCTGATATCCTTATACGTTTGTTTGCATGACCTCCCCATATGTTCTGTACTTAACTGTTTATTCAAGCATTTACATTCCTGTAACTATCCCTTTAAAACCCAAATGGTTGTAAAAAGGAGAAATCTTCTACATTTTTACCATTCTACTTTTCCTTCATCTTGAACAATGGAATTAATCACTTTCACTGTATTGTGATGGTGGTCTTAAAAATGTACTCAAGATGATTTTTTGCTCCTTACTGAGTATGTCTTACATGAAGTAAATATCTCCAGAAAGCACTTGCTTGAGAGGATTTAACTGCATGTTGGACATATGTATGCGAATTTCATTGCTTCTATGGAAGGTGACTTCGCAACCTGAGGAAATTATGGTTGTCAGCTTGCCCTTAATCCATTTTCCTGTCATCTCAGGAAGAAAAGCATTCATTGAGATAAGTAAGGGTTTGACATGAATGAGCAAAAATAAAGACACTAGATTTTAGGCTTCCTGTTCTAGCTCTTCATTGTGTCTAATTATAAACTTGGTATCAGTTTTATCCAATATTCAAGAACAGTGTGTATTGTCTAGGGGCTCCGTTGCAGGGAATGTATAAACTGTGGTATCTGTATACAAAGTAGTAACAAACTCTTTCTCGGCATTAGTAGGTTTTTTTAGAACCATGTATGCTTTTCAAAGCATTCCATGGGATTTAATCATTCAACTCTCATTAATATCAGTGGGGCAGTCTTCAGTATCTCGGGGCATCGGTAGTCCCTCCAATCACAGTCAGGAGAACATTGCAGGTGCTTCCAAGAAAGACAGTGTTCTTTGGCTCTGCCTGCCTGCAGCATCTGCTAATGGATAATTATTTTGATGATGAGCCCAGAACCCTGAAGTAGATCTGATTAAATCCACCTTTTCAGGGACAATCTTTTGCTTTTTCTTTCTGTATGTAGTTGAATTCATTTGAATTGGGTGTTGAAAATGGAAATAAAAGTATTTGATTTTTGTTTCATTTGTATAGTTTCCTATCCTACTTCCATGAGAAAATGCTGAGGTGAAAGTTTCTTTTCTAAACAAAGTAGGAGAAACTAAATTCTTGCACCAGTATAAGGGAAATACTTACTCCAAGTTCTTCTAATTTTAAAGATAAAAGGTCTGTCTCTCTATTGGACTAAAGAAATCTGAGCAAATTCATTCTGAGGTTCAAATGGCACAATTGCTGCTGCTATCTCTTACTGAGTTCAAAGAACTGGTTCAGGGTTGTTTACCTGACAGTCATCTTTAAGTAAAGTTTCACACAGGAAGTACCTCAGATAATGAATAGAGAATGATTACTACCAATACAAGGTTTCAGAATAGCAGCCGTGTTAGTCTGTATCCGCAAAAGAAAAAGAGTATTTGTGGCACCTTAGAGACTAACAAATTTATTTGAGCATAAGCTTTCGTGAGCTACAGCTCACTTCATTGGATGCATCCGATGAAGTGAGCTGTAGCTCACAAAAGCTTATGCTCAAATAAACTTGTTACCAATACAAGGTATTACTGTTTGGCTTTGCTGATGGCTTCCTGAGACTATACCAAATACCTGGCAGGCGTGTTAACTCACCTAAGAAGTACAAATGCAGCCTTGTGGTTCAGTTATAAACAGAAGCTTTTGGCTATCAGGGCTCTATGCATGTGTACGCCTCTTCATCAGATTGTGAATAAAGTTCTTAAAGCTTTTGTGAGGAACTACAGTTATCCCTCACTTAACACTGCTTTCTTGATTTAGAAGTGAAGTCTAATCCTCTTTGGAAGTACAGTCCTTCAGTCTTTAAATGCTCTTCATGTGCTTTCTGTGGTCACCGCCAAGAGTGGAGATCCACTTGAACAATTCACACTGGAGAAGAAAAGGCTACCTGCCTGTCACTTGAGTTCCCCAAGCCTATGCAAATCCTCACTCTGCTTCTTCAGTCATCAGATGGTAGTTTTCTTTGGAAAGGAACTGCAGGTGATTAGTACTGCAGTCGCTCATATGCTTGCACCAGATATTTGGGTCTAAGATTACGGCTACACGCACAGCTTACAGCAGAGCAGCTGCATTGATGCAGCTATGCCCTGTAGCGCTCGCTGCTTGTGCAGATGCTCTAAGCTGATGGGAGAGGGCTCTCCTGTTGACTGATTACTCCAGCCCCCACGAGTGGCAGTATAGCACTGTTCACACTGGCGCTTAGGTTGGTGTAACTTATTTCACTCGGGCTTATTCACACCCCTGAGTGACATAACTTATAATGATATAAATAGTAGTGTGTGTACACAGCCTTAAAGAGAGTACAGTAGAACCTCAGAATTACAAACACCGTGGGAATAGAGGTTGTTAGTAACTCTGAAATGTTTGTAACTGAACAAAACGTTATGGTTCTTTCAAAAGTTTACTACTGGACATTGACTTAATACAGCTTTGAAACTTTATTATGCAGAAGAAAAGTGGTACTTTTGACCATTTTAATTTAAATGAAACAAGCACAGGAACAGTTTCCTTACCTTGTCAAATCTTCTTTTAAATTTCCCTTTTTTTTTTTTTAGTAGTTTACCTTTAACACAGTACTGTGCTGTAGTATATAGTATTTGCTGCTTCACACACCCACCCTCCCACGCTGCCTGATTGTGTACTTCTGGTTCCAAATGAGGTATGTGGTTGACCGGTCAGTTCATAACACTGATGTTCATAATTCTGAGGTTCTACTATGTGTGGGTCGCTCTAACAATTGCATTCTAGATGGATCCTGGTGGCTCATGACACCAAAACAGGCACTCAAGAGAGTGCAGATAAATGCAATATGCTTGGATTCCTGAGACACATTCTTGTTCAGTAACTTTCCTTTCTTACAAACAGCTTCTGGCTAGAAATTTAAGTTAATAATAGGGCAATACTGGAATTCTTTCTGGAAAGAGGCAACTGTAGCCGTTATAGACTTTAAGATTGTTTGAAGAGTTATTCCCATTTCCCACTAACTACCAAAATCTTTGCATCCAGAGCTGTAAACTTACCATAATGCCATCTTTTAAAAATCAGAATGGAGCAATACTAATCACTTCAAAGCTTAGCAAAATTGATATGAAAATTTGTGCTGCTGCAACTCTAGATCAGCATTCATAATGAACTAAATTATAAATGCTGGCCTCTTTTTAAAAGCCACAGTGGTAGACTATCTTACTCAAATTTTACAAAAGTGCTATAGAGAAAAATATTGAAGATTAAGGTCCTGATTCTGCAACCACTTAAGCAGGTGTGTAATTTTAGTTGCATGAATAGTCCTGTTGTCTTCATTTGGACTACTCATGCTTAACTTTAAGCATGTGCATAAGTGTCTGCAGCACAAGTGGTTAAAATAACATTTTCATTAAACTTAATGGCATAAAATCTTTGTAAATTAAAACCAAAATTGTTTGTGTTAGAAATAATTTTATTTAGCCTTTTAATACTTTACAGTTATAGTGAAGTTTTTTTTATACACTTGCTAAAATTATCAAGTAACACTGGAACACAATTCCTAATGACTTCAAACCGCAAATCCTGATGGAGTGTACCTTGGTGGAACATTTCAGCTTTCTTGACTTATGGAAATTTTAATATCAAATTCAATTCTTGACATGAAATTTCGTAGTGAAAAACTATGTAAAATCTAAAATTATAACAATTAGGAAACTAAAGAAAGAAGCATAAAACATGCACTTTAATAATTTAAGATAAGTTGGGAAGGCAGTAAAGAATTAGCAAAATGTTAAAATATTACATTTTAATAATTTTTGTCCTTTTTAGGAAAAAAAATTGCTTTGATTCAGTGTTTAGAAAGAATTAAAACAGCCAGCCTGATGACCGCTCTTGGGACATAACATGTAAAAATTAGGACTAATCTTGGTCTACCTGGGATTGTTTTGCTGTAATTAATAAAACTACTGCATATTTTTTTTACAAGTGCAAAACCTTTTTACAGGACCTTCATAATTTTTGTATTTGACTTGTAACATTTTTCTTAAGAAGTTAATCTCTTAAGATTTGCTCAGTAAGAGCATTATGTAAAAGGCTTTGCCTGGCTTAATTTTGTTGACTAGCTACAGGCGTTTCTGGCAATGAGACATTAGGAAAGATTTACATCAGTAACTGTCAAAGAAAAGAATAGTTTTGTAGCTAAAGCGCAGGACTTAATCAAAACCTAATTTCTTTACTCCAACCAGTAGTGTAACCTTGAGTAAATTACTTCTGTGTCTGTGAAATAGGGGATAAATGATGCCTGCCTTACATGGGTTCTCTGAGGATCAGTTAATTGTTTTGAGGTCCTCTGAAAAGTGCTAAATAAATGCCAACTATCAGTGGACCAGATTGTTGGTCCATCTAGTCCAGGAGTGGGCAGACTATGGACCGCGGGCCATTTTAAGCTGGCCTGTGAGCTGCACCGCGTGGCTTAGACCTGCTTCAGCCGGGGCGCTGGGTTGGGGGCCGGACCACACGGCTTGGCCCCGCTCTGGCCGGGTTGGTGGCCGCACCACGCGGCTCGGCCCCGCTCCGGCCCAGGTTCCGGGTGGGGGCTGTACCACGTAGCTCCTAGAAGCCACGGCATGGCCCCGCTCTGGCTCCTACGTGCTCCAATGGAGATTCAGGGGCGGTGCCTGCGGATGGGGCAGCGTGCAGAGCCGCCTGGCCACTCCTTCGCATACAAGCCAGAGAAGAGACATGTCACTGCTTCCGGGAGCCGCTTGAGGTAAGTGTCGCTCGGAGCCTGCACCCCGTGAGCCTCTCCCCACGCCCCAACCCCCTGCCCCAGGCTTGATTCCCCCCGCTCTCCAAACCCTTCGATCCCAGCCTGGAACACCCTCCTGCACCCCAAACCTCTCATCCCCAGCTGCACCCCAGAGGCCGCACCTCCTCCCACACCCAACCCCTATTTTGTGGGCATTCATGGCCTGTCATACAATTTCTATTCCTCGATGTGGCCCTCAGGCCAAAAAGTTTGCCCACCACGATATTCTGTCTTCATTGGTGTCCCATGATTGATTCAGAGGAAGCTCAAATTACCCACTGATCCCAGCAAGCAGTTAGCCATTCTCATATTTGAGCATAAGCCATCAGATATTTTTGGCTGTTAGAGCAAGAGTTCTTGTGTTTTTCATAGTGTTACAATTGCAATCATAACATCCCTGTGAAAGTTATTACAATTGCTTATGTCGAAAATGATGAACTTTTTTCAAAGAGGATGTATTTATTGCATTAATAAGTTTGTTCACTCTTCTCCATCTCCCCCTTCCATGTGTTCTACTTCTCTATCTGGTCCCTTTCCCCATTTCGCTTTCCTTACTCTTTGTATGTTTCCTTCTCCCTCTCCCTTGGATATGTTGACTGATGGTCATGTTTCCTTTTCCTTTAGATGCTCCTCTTGCTGATTTCTTCTCTTCCTCTTATATACCAGCGGCACATACTAGAAGCACCTAGGCTGGCTCACTTCCAGCTGCTCAATAGGTCTTTAAGCTCCTTGTAATGAAGATGCTGTACACTTCTGGAACAAGGCTGAAATCTAGTACAGTGATCAGCCAGCTCTTTGTGCGTGCCTACAGGTTCTCTGTGAACCTTAGTTTTTATTTATAATATTATTTCAGTATGATATTGTAAATATTCTATTATGTGCAGTATTCAGCCCATTTGAACAGCCAAGCATTTGAACATTCTGGTCTTTACTCTTGTCTTTGTACTGTTCACCTTGATAGACCCAAAACATTCAGTTGTTAGTATGTTCCAGCACTCAAGTGTTATCATTTATGAAGAATTTCCAAGTTTAGTACCTGAAGTCTCTGCTAGCTTTTTTAAAATATATATCTATCTATATATCTATGCAGTACTTTAATTTTCCTGTAAAGACATGGATTTAAAATATAATATCTGATCTGGATTGAATGATCTTTTTGGATTTAATGAAATCCACAGATTACCCAGGTTGTAGAATCCAATATGTCCTTACGTTTTTAAACTTGTTACCAAGAATTGGCCAGTTTTTACAGACTTAAAATACTTTCTAAGTATGCTTTCTAATAGAAGCCATCTTTGAGACAGTTACTTGATAAAAAAACTTTCTCTTTTTGTTCTGAACTGCAAAATCAGAATAGAATTAGATCAACTTGAATTATCTCCTTAGCAATATGTTGGTTCAGTGTGCCCTGGTGACAGAGTTCAACCGTTGCTTTTTTCATATTTGAAAGAAAATTCAGTGTGTAAGGAAGAGGACAGAACATGACTTCATTGGTACTTAAAAGGCCTAGGATTTTAGCTGGTATGATTTTAAAGACAATCAAAATCTAGAGGAAGAACTGTTTAGATATCTTTCTGCTTGTGTCGTTAAAGGTGGCAGTGCACTGTGGATCCTGTAAATAGCTTATTTTTATTTCTTGATGCCTAAGTGCTGGTAACACTAAGTACTAAGATAACAAAAACAACCTCTTCTCCTCCCACCACCATGTACATGTATGTATTATAGGTAAGGCTACAAGTTGATCACGGATTCCATGATTTTAAGTGACCTCCATGACTTCAGCCCCGGCAGGGCTTGGGCTCAGACTGTCAGCCCTGGGCGGCGGTGGGGCTCAGGCTTCCATGATTTATTGTTTATTGCCCACGACCTGCCTGTGACTTTTACTAAAAATACCCATTACAAAATCTTAACGTTAATTATAGGTGGTTCAGGTAGCAACATATGTCGTTAAGTTTGCCTGACGTTTACCATTGTAAGACCGTGTTTTCAGTTACTTATAACTGCCAAATTTAAATTGTTTGGGCTGAAATTTTCAATGTCAGGTCTGACTCTGGCTGAATGTTCTTGGAAAGTTTCAGATAAAATGGTTCGCCCATTTCTGAGAATAAGATTAAGGAAAAATACTTTACCTATTTTACAAATCTTACGTCTGTTTCACTGAAAAGCTTTAGTGCCTATGCTTTGGAGAAGGGACTTGATATTTGGCAAGGGGGTGGCGGTGTTTGTGGCAGGATGTGCTTCTTAGTATTCCTGTGGGAGAATTGCTCAGATTTGGCCAAGTTATAAGCCTCTGAAAAGTCTGTTTGCACATGTTCATAGGTTTGTTGGTTCAGCTGCTAAATTGTGACTGTACCATTCCCTCAGAGCTCCCACATGACAGACCACATGTGCCATCACCTCAGAGTTACTGAGCATGCTCCAGCCCAGGGCTGCAGGGGCTTTCCCCGTACCTTCTCTCAACATTTGGGGACCATTGTGGTGCCAGTACTGGAATTGAGAGCAGACAGATTTTTCAGTGTTCTCATTGGTCATGGAGCTGGTGCCCAGGCATTGAGAAGGAGGCATCCTGAATCTAATTTAGAGGTGTGAGGGGAAAGGGACAAGAGATGGGGGTGTGGATCAGCAGCTGGGAGGGATAGCAGCAGGGATGGGAAAGGGCAGGTGCAGTGGAAAGAAGAACATGGACTGGGAGGACAGGACCAGAGGTGAGGGTCGTTATCGTTCTACATGATTAAATTTTTTTTCATTTATTTTTCTACAGTGCTCTTTTGTAGTTTTTGTTCTTTACAAACACTGACGAATTTACCTTCAGAACACTCCTAGGAGGTGGTATTGCTGTGCCCCATTTTACAAAGAAGTGTCAACTAATTTTGGTTGCCTGATTTGACAAGCCTAGGAGCTGATTTTTCGGAGTACTTAGTATTTTACACCACTTCATATATTCAGAGCAGAGCTTGCATTGATCTTAGTTGCAGTTCAGCACTTAGCATTTTCTGCATCAGACCCCAAGTGTTTCATGTTCGGTAACCAGAAAATGAGGAATACACAGAGGCCTGCTGTGAAAATGTTTGTTTACATGTCATATCCAGCTTCACATAAAAACCCTGTGGCAGAGACAGGAATAGAAACCAATTCTCCAGGAGGGCAGTAAACTCCCTAAACCATTAGGGGGAGAGTTTCTCTTCCTGCCATCTTCTCCTTCTTTACTTTCCAAGTTTTGCAACAAATGATGCAGAGGCGCTGCAGACAACAGCCTTCTTTATTACACAACCCTGATTCATTCCCATAGTACCATCTGTTGTGCCTCTCTCTCTCACAGGACGTGTGTCTCTGTCTCTCTCTGCCATGCTGTCTCCTCTCCCTCCATTGTGCTGCCTTGTAGAGTGTGAGGCTACGTTAACAATGTGTTAACCCTTGAGGGCTCAGCCGAGTGCAGTTCATCATTTAGCAGTAAGGCATTCCCTGGGAAATATCCCACCCTCTCCCACTCCCTGACTTCACCACCTCAACCAAGCTTCACAATCATTGTTGTGTACAGTATTAAATTGTTTGTTTAAAACTTATACTGTGTGTGTGTATATGTGTGTATAGTCTTTTGTCTGGTGAAAAAAATTTCTCTGGAACCTAACCCCCCTCCCTCCCCATTTACATTAATTCTCATGGGGAAATTGGATTTGTTTAACTTGGTTTCGCTTAAAGTAGAATTTTTCAGGAACATAACTACAATGTTAAGCGAGGAGTTACTGTACTAAAGGTAAGGCCTGGAGACCTAAATACTGGTCAGAAGAATCAGCAGAAACTTCATAGGTTAGTTTCTCTGACCTGCAAGGAATAATCTGACCCAACAGCCTTAATTGAATATTGTGTACCGAAAATAATTAAAAGGCTTTAAATAGAACTTGTATATTCTGCCTAGGTATATTAGAAATCCTTATCTTCACTGCATTATCTAAGTGTTAAGATATTTAGCATTCCTGTTCTAACAGGTCTATCTAAAATAAGACCATTATTACTTTAAAAGTTCTCATCGGCAAGTAATACAAGTACTCAGAGAAGCATTAGTTCAAAACCTCATTCACCAGACTGTTTGATTGTTCTGGAAAAGGAATAAAAATTCTTGCACTCTATTGGCCTATCAAAATAATTAGTGATTGAAATAGGCTCTTGTACCCAGCAATATTAATTGCAATACAATGGAAACATATTTGATCTAGCAAGAATAGTGAGTAGAACTTTTCAGAAGATAAAGCTCTATTTTCTTTTCTAAATGTTTCTATTTTACAGTAACACTGATTACAGGTAACATTAGCTCGTCAGTATCTTTAACATTAACATATTTTTATTGCTCTTCAGTTTAAAAAAACTTCTATTTATATCACAATATACGGGCTCCATGTACAGTAACTGCTTCTGTATTTTAACGGCTTACTTCTGTCACCAATTGCTTGGTTCCCCTTTCTGTTAGGAAGTAGGGCAGTCGGCGAGTAGTCAGCCTTTATATTTTCCAGCTGTTAGCTTTCCATCAGGATTTTTTTCCCTTGAGGTTATTCACATCCAGCTCTGTCATCTTGTACATCCTGTCAGGAGTCTCACTTTCTGCTAATTATTTAAAAGAATTTATTAGTCAGACAAAAACAGCCAGAAAAAAATGTGTTCAGGCATCAGCCCTTTTTGCTTCCCCAAAGGAGAGCTTTAGGACAGCATGAAGATAATGTGTTACCCTGGATGATACAGCCTACTAATAAGAGTACATATTTCCAACATGCCTTTTAATTCCCCCACCACCTTCTTAACTTTGTGCACATTGTCAGTCAGAGCAAGTGATTTGCCCAAGTTCTTGGGAGGTTCATGGCAAAGCTGTGACTGGAATAGAGATCTCAAGACTCCCAGTCTTGCTTTGTCTAAAAGCACATTTCTTCCTCCTTATGCTTAGACATAGAATATGAGGGTTGGAAGGGACCTCAGGAGGTCATCTAGTCCAACCCCCTGCTCAAAGCAGGACCAATCCCCAATTTTTGCCCCAGATCCCAAATGGCCCCCTCAAGGATTGAACTCACAACCCTGGGTTTAGCAGGCCAATGCTCAAACCACTGAGCTATCCCTCCCACCTTAAATTGAGTAAGCACATTTGTGCTTAAAGTTTCCACTCAAGCCTGTTGTTTGACAAGCTGAGGTTAGTATTGCACTAGAGAGAGCACAGAAAAGAATAAGTATATTACAGATATATTACCAACCTTGATGTAAGGTAAAGAGCTGGCCTCTGTCTCTCTTCTGTAACTGGTGGGAAGCCAGCAGTTTGCACTTCCTGAATTTTATTTTCATATGGTGTGAGACAAAACACCTCCCTTTTGGAGGGAAAATTGCTTTCCCACGATTAATTACCAATCATGGAACATAATTAAATCATAGGCACCCTTTATAAATCACCCAGTCTTGTTTATACCAGACTTCTATAGACACTTTTTTATCAGTTTGAGGGGTTTTTCCCTAGACATCTGTATTCCCACAGACTTGGAGGCACCAGTAACAATGAAGTACATCCCAGCAGGACAGTGGGGTGGGAGGAGGTAATTGTTTCATATTCTCTGTGTATATATAAAGTCTGCTGCAGTTTCCACGGTATGCATCCGATGAAGTGAGCTGTAGCTCACGAAAGCTCATGCTCAAATAAATTGGTTAGTCTCTAAGGTGCCACAAGTACTCCTTTTCTTTTTGCGAATACAGACTAACACGGCTGTTACTCGGAAATCTGATCCCAATACTTGATCACATGAAGTTCCTCAATACAGGTCACTCAGGATATGTCTATACAGGGATAAAAGACTCTCAGCATGCCTATAGTTGTCCTGTGGCAGCTAACTCGGGTTCGCAGGGCTTAGGCTCCGGGGCTAAAAATTACTGTGTAGACATTGGGCTATGGCTGGAGCCTCAGCTCTGGGACCCCCTCCACCCTTGTGTTAAACTTTATTTGCATGTCTTTCATTGCAGTATAAATACTGGTTATTCTGGTTAAGCTGTCTAATAATGCCAGATGGGCAAAATATTCCTTCATTTTTCCTAATGACCTAAATTCAAGGTTTTCTTTTGCATCAAAGTGTTTGAAATTACCAGCTCCTGTAGAAGAGAGAGAATGCAGGTTAAACTCAGGTTTTAACTGACAAGACTTTCTCTGGGTTTTTAAAACAAAATACATTTATAGAACATTTTGGTTCATGTTTGTGTGCACTGAAGTTGCCTAGTAAAGAGCAAATATGTACATGCTCCAAGCTTGAACCTATGAAATAGTCTTAACCAAATACTTTTTAAAAATTAAAGAATTTTTAGTGCAATGCTATTCTTTGAGCTATACCTCTAAGAAGGTACAGAAAAGCTTAATGCAAGGCAGTGGTACTTTATATTAGTATTGTTGAGCTTCATCCTAGTTTCTGTGCTGTTTCACTAGTGTTATGTTGTAGACTGGCACACAGTCTTATTTTTTCCTGTAATATGTGTGAAATTCATTTCCTCTGACACCAATTCCTACTTTTAAAAAGCACTAATACTTCTACTAACAAAATACATTTGATAGAACTGTTGGCATATACCTTCACCCAGCCCCTAACGTGCTCTCCATTGTACTAAGATACATAAATCAGTTGTAATGGGTGGGTACTTTAGCTTGCTTTTTGCAGCTTGGGGGCAGAAGTAGATCTGGCAGCTTGGAAATGCCCTGGCCTCTAAAGTTCTCTCCAGTTTAATCTGCCTCTGCAGGGACAGAGAGATTTCCCAACTGCAGAGCTTTTCTGAGGGAAATTCCAAACTTATTTCAAATTTTTGATTAACCATTTGGCTCAATATGTTTGTCTGACTTCCAACTGTGTCTCAGGGCTGCGATTACCTTTTGGGAAGATTGTCCCCTCAGCTCTGCTTCCCCTTTGAGGTGTTTGCAACAGCTGGAGACAGCAGGCTTCATGGAGAGAGCTGGTTTGAGAAAGCCAAAGACAAAAGGGAAGGTCTGTGTGTTCTGCTTCACCCTCATCTGGTTAGAGAGCTCCAATGGCACTGTGGGCAACATGTAGTCCCTCCCACCCTCTTAGCCCAGTCTGGGTGAGGTCACATCAGCTGCCTTCCCCTGAACAGGAAAGGAGGCAGGATTGGAATAGTTGGTTTCAGGGTGAGAAGCTCCTTGTCCCCTTGGGAAGCAATGCTGGAAGGCCAGTGCTTCAGATGGAAAATCATGGAATTCTCTGGAACCCACACCAGCAGTCAGTGCCCCTGACTGCATAGCTTAGCAGTCTTTGCCTTCTCTTGGGTCGTGGATGGAGGGTACAGGACACAGCGCAAACACTGCAAATGCAAGGGTGTTGTAAAGGGCTTTCAGGCTCAGCTTCCTCCCCTTTTACCGCCTCTGTAACAGGTCTTCCAGGAGAAACACAGACCCTTCTGGCCTACTGTAAATCCCATACAGTGGAAGGTGGTAGAACCTCAGGAGAGTCCATCCTTGAACCCCAGTACCCTAAAGAGGCCCAGAAGGGGCCTCTGTTGTGAAGAGAAGCCAATAAGACCAGCTTCCTTGGGGGCAGGGAAATCACTAGCCACTTGAAATAGTTTTGGAGCAATATCTGAGCCTTATTTTGCTTTCCAGGATCATGAGGACAAACTCCCCAAGAAGATGTAAATAAAATCAGGTCTTGGTTTCCTAGCTCAGAAGGCTGCATGGCAGATTAATGCAGACACAAAGGAAATTCTTTGTCCTTGGGGAAGGAAGTCCAGCTGTCCAAATCACAGCTAGCGGATTATGTAATTTTCTTTTTTAAAGGGAAAAGTCCTATTCCTGTATTGTATCCCCTTCTATTTATTTTATTTCATGTGGGTTTTATTGAGAATAGCTTTTGTATAATGTCTGAAGACACCTATTCAATGCCCTTTAGGGTGTGTTGCAAAATCTTTAGATACTTGGACTAGCTTCCTGTTTCTTTAGATTCTTTATTGACTTGAGCTGTTAAACTGTATGGAGTAATTAGACTGAGATTGTGACGTAAATAGATCACAAGTGTACATGTCACAATACCAGTTTCCGCTTAATTAATTTTTAGACAAAAAGGTAATTATTTAGAGTAATGCCACCAAATCGCTATTTAAGACACTTTTGCACTTATAAAATATTACATTCTGTAGTAATTGGCTGCCTTAACTATGCAGTGGGTCTTCAGATGCCCTTTCATAGGGGAGGTAAGGAATAGCATACCACACGGTGAAGTGTGTGTTGAGTTCTGTAGCCATCAAATGTGTAGGGAGACAGTGAATGACTGGCACCATATTGGGTCTTGACAGAAATTACTATTAATTTTTATGATAGAGCCTAGAGGCACCAGTCTGGATTTTTGCATCCCATTGTGCTAGAGACTGCACAAACACGCAGTGACAGGCCCTACCACAAAGACCATGCAGTCTAAAGAAATAAGATAAAGGGTGAAGGGAAAAATTGTGGTATACTTATTTTACAGTTGGAAAAACTGAGAAAAAATGACTGATTTGCCCAAGTGTGACATTCCCCTGATGTCATCTGGACCGGTGATCTGCTAGGTCATTCCAATCCTCAACTCTGGGAGCCAGCCTTACCCTGCTCTTCTGTGAGAATCCCCACTCCCGGGCTGTTCACACACAGCTGCTAGCATGTAAGCTGCTCCCGGCTACGCGAGTGAGCACTTTTGGCCAGCCGCTGCTTGGATTGTGCAGCCGAATGACACTAGCCCATATCTCCGGTCCCAGACACAACCCTAGGATCCTCCGTCCTGTAGTGTCCAGTTATGCCCACTGGACGCTGCCAGCTTATATGAGTTTGTCAGTTTAACAAAGAAATTGATATGCACCGGGCTTGTTATCCCAAGGGGAGTCTCTGATGCGCTTCAAACCGAGCGCGCTGTTTCAGGTAGAATAAACAAACTTATTAATTACAAAAGACAGATTTTAAGAGATTATAAGTCAAAGCACAACAAGTCAGATCTGGTCAAATTAAATAAAAGCAAAACTCATTCTAAGTTGTTCTTAATACTTTCAGTGCCCTTACAAACTTAGATGCTTCTCACCACAGGCTGGCTGGTTGCCCTTCAGCCAGGCTCTCCCCTTTGATCAGTGCTTCAGTCACTTGTTGCTGGTGCTAGATAGAGGTTGTCAGGACTGATTCCCCGCTCTGACACTTTGAGTGCAGAAGGTGGGGGCCCGCAAGGATTCTAAAAGTTAATACTGGCCACTCCAGGCAGGTACTAAACTCCCAAGGTCACAGTTTTTCTCTGACCTTGGATGGGTAGATGCTGCCACCACCCAAGTGCAAAAAAACCCCCTTGAGACCAAGGAAGGCGCACTTGGGAATTCCTCCCTGTGGGGTAACCCCAAGCCCTTTCACGCCCCGTCTGGGGAAGAGCTGAGAAAGAAAACAAAGGAAATCAGCTGTTGCCACCAGCTAATTAAACAACATGCACAAACCTCTTGGGGGGGGGGGGGACCCAAATACATTCTTGTTCTTAAAAAAGGTAAATTTTATTAAAAACAAAAAGAAAAAAATACATCTAAAACTTACGCGTTTTGCTAGATCTTAAAAAAACCCATTTACAAAAATTAAGCTTTAAGATAGCTCTCTTGAGGTTTATCTTAAAGGTTACAAGCAAAACAAAAGCATTTGGGGATTAGTACAGAGGAGTCCATAAGCCAATAAGACATAACTCTAATTGCGTCTTCCTAGACATTCTCTGATTTACTTACATATGGGGGGTTTCAGATAAGCAATCTCCAGGTATGATCTGATGGCTTTTCATACCAGTTTTAAAGCTTCACAGCATAACTGTTGCCCTGTTCCTCTCTTCCTTGGAGAACCACAACACATAAACAAAGGGAGTCTTTTTCCAGTTTTAAAAAGTTCTAATCCTCCCATTGGCTCTTTTGGTCAGGTGCCCACTCACTTCCCTTTACTTGTGGACTTGTTAACCCTTTACAGGTAAAGCAAGTAGAGAACATCTACTATCAGGGGTTTTATAGCTAACTGGCTGGCTGGGTGCCCATAAAAGGGAGCTACCCACCCCTTCATTTATTACAGAGGTGGAAGAGAGAGCATGGCAAACGTGTCTTCCTTTTATCATGTTCTTTCTTCCCTCTTGGCTTTGTGCCCCCCTCTCCTCCCCCCCCAGGCCTTCAGAGTGGGTGAGCATTACCTCATTGTAGTCCCAAGCTGACCAAGGGAAGGGACTCACTCGAGAGTCCAACAGATCCTTTGTTGCTGCCTAGGTCAGTGTCCTTTATTCCTGTGAGGCTGGGCTGGGTTTGTCCCATACATGCCCTGATGAGGTGTGAACTGCCCCTCTACTCCTGGAGAGTTTTGCCTTGGCTTGTTTTAAGCCAGAAGGACACATTTTCAGGCTCATAACTATATACATGAAATTACAACCTGTAACATTACTATAACAACAATGCTCAGTGCATCATGAGTCTTCCGAAGACACCCAACATGACAAACTTTGCATTGGATACCACACAGTTATATTATAAGGATGAACATGTGGGTGCAGGGTGTTCCCCTGAGGTACAGAGCGTCACACCAAGATCACATGGGAAGTCTTTGACAAAGCTGGGAATTGAACTTGGATGTCTTGAATCCTCATTCTTCATCACAAGACCACCCTTTCTTGCAGCTGGGTGTATTCCTCTGTAGTGTTAAATATCTGAACTGTTCTTCAAAGCATACTGAAAAGAGATGCTCCTTAATAAATCCCTTAGCTGCTTTTGAAGGAGAGAGTGATGTTAGAATGCAACGGTTAACTATTTACTTTATCTTGTATTTGGTACAGATTGTTTAGAAAATCTGTTATGGGTCCCAGGGACAAATTTCAAAAGCTGTTTTTTAAGACTGTACGTTTTTATACTGGAGGGAATGTTGTTTATGACTGTTAGGCAACTTTGTTCTTATCTCAAACATAGCTTGAAGAATATTGTCTCCTTTTGGCTAGCCATGCCAAAAATAATATAATTATCAGCTGTACAGAGCAGGATTGTTTCAGAGTTTCATTCTTTTTTTTTGCCCTTTCCTCCTGTTCTGCGGACAGGTTTTATAGCACAATATTCAATTTAACTCTCTTCAGATTTAACTGATAATCGTACTCCTAATTCTCAAATGCATTCTGGTTTGTTAGTCTTAAACTAGTACTTTAAGTCAGCATGTGTTCATTTTCTGTTTACTTTATCTAATAGCATTCTTTATAATGGTTGGCTGCTTCAAAGTCACTTTGTCTTCTACAGCTTGCATTGAAGGGATCTAACTACAGTGGACTACTGGAGCGACATCATATTCATACAAAAAATGTGGAGCATGTTGTAGACAGTTTACGGTAAGAGCATACAGATTAGTGATGGTCTGGAGAAGTTTGGTTTGTGACAGACTAAAATAATTTTTCACTAAATGTATCTGGGGTGACAAAATGTTCCTGAAGTCTGGGAATGTCTGTTTTCAAGGTCTATACTGGATTATTTTACAAGAATTAGCATCCTGTATCACAAACCCTTACTCACTCCAGCTGTCTGCGCTGGTGATGATGACTGGCTGGCTGCCTGGTTACATGTTTTCGAAGACCATTCCTACCAGGTCTATAGCATGTTGTCCCATCCCCGCTCTACCCATGCAATCTGTTTCTTTAGATTCTTTATTAACTTGATCTATTACTCCATATGGAGTAATTAGACTGAGATTATGATGTAAATAGATCGCAGGTGTACAGTGTATAGTGCAGCCTTGCCCCAGGAGTTGTAAAGTAAATAAGACTGATGATAACACTTCAAATGTACAGCACATTGGTTGATCAGAAGTCAAATTGCGGTAAATGCAGATAATCTCTTTTAAAAATGAAGGTTGAAGTGAGGGTTTTTTTAATGAAGAGTTTGAGTAAAGAATGTTGTGATATCTGGTTAGACCAAGTGTATATAGTGCATGAAGTTTCTGGCTAGAGCGAACAAATGACATAAATGTTAGTGATTGTGTACAACAGTGGAACAACTTAGTGAAATACCTTTCGCAAAACTGATTTAATTAAAATGTTGTATAACTAGCTTTTCATACACAAGGCATTTTAAGTCTTAAGTATTTTATACTTACTCCCCCAGGATAATAGCTAACTCTCATTAACTGTGTAGTACTAGTTCATATTATGTAGATCATGTCAGAGTACATTGACCAACAATATTCATAAACTAAATATAATTGTAACTTAAAAACTGCCCTTCATATTCCCCTGAAAGCTTTAATTAGTATGCTGTGTGGTTCCTTGTCAAACTATCTCTGTATCTTTTAGGAATGAGCAGATCGAGGTCCGTCTTGTTAAACGCCGAGAATATGATGAAGACACAGTTCAATGGGCAGATGCTGTTATATCAGCAGGAGGTATTAACTAGTGCCTGGGGAAAGGTGTCTTGGATTTAAGTAAATTTTAGTAGATACGTTTGAAGCAGTATGAAGAATTAAAATGCTTTATACTCATAAGAAAGTATACCTATTGTATTGGAAGTATATCTGCTATGATTAATTTGGCATTATTGAATGGCTTGGCCCATTTATTGTCTTTTTACTCTTGCTTTAATTTTAAGATTTTTAGTAAGTGAACACACATGCTTAGTGGCTTTGGGGAAGTTTGTGATACAGCATGAAATATGTAAATTGTAGAATTGAATAAATGCTCAGCTTGTGTAAAAAGCAAACAGTATGTTCTGCTGGAGACCCTGTCATACTTAGGTGTCTGTGTTAGTAAAGATGAGCAATTTATTTTTCTCCTGCTACTTTCGCTTCCCCCCCCCCCCCCAACCAAATCTCTTGCTCACACTCTCATTCATCCAGTTAGCTTGATCATTGAACTAAAATAATAGCCATAAGACTAAACCTACTAGTTCAAAGACTGATCATAAAGAGGGGGATCCCAGTGCAAAACAAATACCCTGCTAGCTGTTGGGATTCTTTCCAGGCAGTTGTCCCTAGATGGTGCTTGTGGGTTTCATCGTTAGTGTTAGCCTAACATCGTTAGGATAGTAGGTGTTCGACAAATTCAGAGACCTCCAAATCCCCTCTCCTGCAAGTTGGGAAGAACAGTCTCCTCTTCTTCTTCATCCATACAAAATGTATTTGCTGCTGCAAGGGAGCTCTGGTCTCTGCTGCTCTACTTCTTTCCAAGTTGCTGCTTTTGAGGGAATGTCTGTTATTTTTTCTCCTTCCCTTAACCTCTGACTTTTGGTGTTCCTCCCAGTGATATCTCCACTACCCACCTGTGCTACTGCTTATTGCTTTCTAAAGTAGCAACAGAGAAATTGACCTGATTCTTGTCCATTTCAAAGCTGCCTACACAATTCTGAATAGCAACAGTGAAAACTGATGGAATTATGTTCAGTTTTTACTTTGTTGGCAAAACTATAATTATCAGGAGAGATACTGGAGCTGTTTGCAGTGTATTCTTGGGTCTATATTAGTTCACACTTGCTCACGTTTGGAGATCCTCTTTGCAAACGTGAGGGCTAGAAATTTAATATGTATTTTCAAATGAGAGCTTAAAATTTAAAGAAGTTGATGGTACTTACTTGGAAAAGATTCCTACTTGACTGAGTAGTTGATTTTTAAAGCCCTGTTATTAGGGAAACATCTATGTCCTTTGTTGGATAATAAACAACTGGAAGTCGTAATTTAAAAAAGAGAACATCACGTACAGTTGAGGCAGAACTAAAACCCAAATGCTATTTCTGAAGTGCATGATGGATGTTAAGAGTTGTATTACAGATGTACCTTATTCCCTTCTTGTATTGGTTGTAGTTCTGATAAAAAAATAATTAACAGCCCCTTTTTCTTAGAAAAGGTAGCCAAAGAAGTTTGGCTTTTCTTAAAATTTCAGTTTTTGTTAATGTATAAAAACCTCCAGATGCTAATCTAAGATTTGCCAATGCAAAATGTGTTGTCCAAGCCTCAGATAAGTGGTGCTTTCATTGCTGCTCCATTGTGCTGCTTATAAATCTTTTGGATTTTCACTGCAATTCTGAATTCATTTAATATCTTGGTAGTATCCAACATTTAATTTGAAGGTCAGACAAATGTTTTCAGTGCAGAATAACAATTCACTGTTTTATTTTTGTGCAACCTATTTAACCTACTGTCTAGCAACATTACAAATGTGATTGCAATGTTAATGTCTATATACGACACTGAATGCATCCGATGAAGTGAGCTGTAGCTCACAAAAACTTATGCTCAAATAAATTTGTTAGTCTCTAAGGTGCCACAAGTACTCCTTTTCTTTTTGTGGATACAGACTAACACGGTTGCTACTCTAAAACCTGTCAGTTTAGTTTGGAATACTTAAATTCTTAAGTAAAAATAATCAGCTGTTCTTCATGCTGTTTTTCTTTAGGTGATGGCACAATGTTGCTGGCAGCTAGTAAAGTCTTCGACAGATTTAAACCAGTTATTGGAGTAAATACTGATCCAGAAAGGTAAGAACAGTCTCTCTACTTAACGTAAACCACAGTACTGTACATACTACATAGAGTACAATTATTACTCTGTGTGCAATTTTAGTTATCAGATTAAACTGTTGCCATTATTAAGGTGAACAGTATTATCAAGCAGAAATGTTTTCACTTATATCTATAGTCAGTAGCTCTTTCCATCCATGTTCATGTGAGCCTAGCATCATTTGAATCCCATGCTGGCTCCAAAGCAAAAAGCAAGCATACACTTGATGAATGGAGATTAACTACTATTGTTTCAAGGTGAGAATATTTCTTGTTTCCTGAAAGTCTCTTGACTGCTGTTGGGCTTTTCCTAGGCTAGAGTTGTTGGTCTTCTTGTAATGTGAGTTAATTGACAGGTGACTCAAGCTAATAGAATTGTACATGATCTAAATACTCCACAAATGCTTTTCCAGGATACACGCATTTGTTCCCAGCTATGGGACCAGGAACAAATATTTGCAATCATGTAAACTCAAGTTAATTGTGTCAATTAACTACTCCTAGGGGGATTCTGTGTTTAAAAAAAAAAAAAAATTAAAAATTCTGTGCACAATATTTTAAAATTCTGCCTATTTTATTTGTCCAAATAACACCATATGGTCACACCATTTTCAATTATTTTGGTAATTTATTTCAAAATACCTGTCAGTGGGTATGTCAGTAGCAAAAAAGATTCAGGAATTTTTTTTGACAAATAGATTCCTTACTAGGCATATTAATACAGAACCTTAAGTAATAACTCATTTAAACTACAATAAAGAAATGTATGTCCTGCACCCCTCAGAAACATTGCAAAGGCTTCTGGGGGTCAGAGGTAACAGAGGAGCTGAGGGAGAAGCAAATAATTCCTGGGAAGGAGCCTGAGAGTGAACCTGGAGGGTTGTTGGGTGACAGTAGGAGCAGTACGGAACAGGGTTTGTTTTTTTTTTGGGGGGGGGCAGGGTGGAGAGGAGTTGTTAGAGTTGGGGAGCCTCCCTCATGCAGAGACTGATCCCTAGCCTCTCCCATTCAGTAAAGCACATCTGCCTCTGTCCCTCTGTGTCCCTGCACCCCCACTCAGCCACCCCTCCTCCTTGTCTCTGTGTGTCCCTGCACCCCCACTCAGCCACTCCTCCACCCCTGTCTTCATGTGGCCCTGCATCCCCCTCCTACTCAGCCCCTGGCTCAATGCTGTCATCCCACTAGCTCCTGTGACCCCCTCCAGCAGCCCCCTCAGTCTGCCCCCCCCATATCCTGTGCGGGGGGCAGGGTGCTGTGAGGAAAGCAGCTTCTCCTCCTCCTTCTCCAAAGCTGTCTGCTCTGGTCCTGAGCCAGCTGCCCTCTCTTCTGGAACCACAGCAGCCCCTCGTGGGTGAAAGGTGTAATTGCAGCGCGTCTCCAGTAGAATGTATTTTCTGCAGGCAGGGGAGAATCTTCAGGGGGACATGAATTCTGCACTTGCACAGTAATGCAGAATTCCACCAGGAGTAAATTAACAGCAGGACAAAATCAAAATCTCTAGTCTAGACAAGGCCATATGGAGTTAGTTGAAGACCAAGATCTTCAAAAATAGGAGTCTTAAGTTAGGCATTCAAATCTGTGTTTAGACACTTGTCTGATTTTTTTTTTTTTTTTTTTTTTTTTTCAAAAATGGCAAGCACCCAACAGCTCCTGTTGAAAATCAGGCAGGTGCTTAAACATGGTTTTCCTTAGAGTGACTGTGCACATCTGCATTCCACTGAAGATGTGTGCATCCAGTGTACTCAAGTTGGAGACTTTTGTCAGCAGTACAACTAGGTCGACCGTGTGCCTCAGTTCTCCTCCTGCTCTCAGGTGAGGGTATAAATGGGATGTGTCTGCCACCTACCTCTCAGTTCCTTCTCATGCCTGTGATGAGAGGTGGAGCCCCTGTAGCATTTGCTTCAGTTAGCCAGTGTCTCTAAAACTTTTAGTATATAGTTAGCAGTGGTTAGTAGTATAGTTAGTTAGAAAGTTTCAGTTTTTAGTAGCTAGCCTGGATGATTTTGGTGTAGAAAAAATTCCCAGGTTTTAAGCTGTATGCCACATGCAGGGCTGTCATCCTTGTCACAGGTAGGCGGAATTGCTGCTTGATTTGTCTTGGGGAGGGCCATGTGAGGGACAGATGCTCTATTGTATCTCCTTCCCCACCATAACTGAAAAATAGAGGGCTCCCCTCATGAAAGAGGTGATGTGTCCGCATTAGAATTGAGCTCTGGTTGTGCGGCCGGGGACTCAGAATCAGACAGAAATGACCCTCCAGCTCCTTCTGATTCAAAATGCAAGTCTAGTGACAAATGTCATGCTTCATCTTTCCTGTCAGCTTCCTCGAAACAATGCAGGCATTCTGATGCTGATGAGCTTGAAGTCTTGGACTTCCCCAGAAAATTTCTGGGAAGGCCTCTAATACCAGTTTGAGATACACTCGTCCTGTCTGAGGCTGCACTTCTGACTTGGCACCTTCAGGGCTGTTGAGGCCCCGTATCTTTATCTGTGCTGGATTCTTAGTCCTCCTTTCACCCATTTCAGTCTGTCTTGGCTCCATCAGCACCATCCGCTTCACTGACATGCTTACCTGAGGTGCCTTCCACTGTGTAGGCCGTCTTGTCTTCTCGGAGTGTGTGTGGGGGTCCTCCTTTGTTTTCCATACTAGACTCTCCTCTGGTGCAACCAGTGTCAGCTCCCTCATGCACCTGGCACCCTTGGCTCCATCTGTTAGTCATCTCTCCGACCAATTAGGCTGGCACCAATCATTTTGTCTGCATTCCCTCCACCCTAACCCTTGCTTCCTTCGGACCTTAATGTGTCTCCTATACTTGGGTCATGTAGAACATCAAGGGGAACTGCTCCTCCATACTCTGAGGATGTTTGTTTTTTCTTCCAACTCTGAAAGAGGAGCCTGTCTAATCCTCAAGGTTGTTTAGGTTATCTTACAGGTCTTGTTCTACTACAAGACCTCAGGGTCAGCACTGGTCTTCCTATAAGGAAATCCTAGCATGGGGTCTCCCACTGTGGATGGCTTAACTCGTGCAGAATCTTCCAGGACTTACTGGTCCAAGAGACTGTAGACGTCCATCACAGTCACACTCTAGGAGGAAGTCTCCTACTTCCTAACTGAGGAAAATTTCTGCTCGGTATCCTGCTACTATCCTTCAATCCACTGAACTGGACCTGTGGAGAAGGAATTAACAGAGGAGCCCTTAGATCTTCCTCCCCATGTTTTTCCATCTTCACCAGATAAGGCAATCACTTCAGAGTCCTGCCCTCCCGCGATTTCTTCCTGGAGGAATTCAAGTCTTTTGGGACCTCATGAAGAAGGTGGCCTCCTCTTTAGGGATGCAGGCAGAACTTGTGCAAGAGAATCCACATACTTTCCTAGATGTTTTACAGTCTCCTGCACCAGGAAGAGTTGTCCCATCACTGAAGTCTTACTACAGCTGGTGAAAACTCTCTAGCAGACTCTGGCCTTTATACCTCCTTTGGCAAAGCAAGTGAACAGATGATACAAAGTCCCTCCTGATTTTGACTGTTTCTTTATTCATCCAGTTGATGATTTTTTGGTGATCGCAGCTGCTAATGACTATTCCAGTCAATCTCACCCAATCACTCCCAAGGATAAGGAATTTAAGAAGCTGGAGTTATACATCCAAAAGGTTTATTGCACCATCACTCTTCAAATGAGCCTCACTAACTCTCGGGCTCTTTTGTCAAAATATTATTTTAATAATTACTTTGCAATTTCCAAATTTGCTGACAGGTTGCCAGAGGAATATAAAGAACAGTTTCTAGCTCTGATTTCTGAGGAGCGTATTATAGTTTGTACATCCCTTCAGGCAGCCATGCCACTGATACAGCTTTGTGTTCTGTAGCCACTGCAGTCATCATGCAGCATGCTTCCTGGCTGTGGCCTTCGGGCATTCCAGGGGAGCTTCAGAACACAATAGGGGACTTACCTTTGCAGGGTTCTGAACTCTTTTCTGCTGAATCAGATGACGCTGTATGCACACTGAAGGACTCTTGCATAATACTTTGTTCGTTAAGAGTTTATACTCTGGTTACAAAGAGGAAACAGTTTAGGCCCCAGTCTTACTCCAAACCCTATTTCCAACAGAAGTCACAATATGCCTCTAAGAGAAAGTCAAGATCTCTTTGATGTCTCCAACCATTTTCATCGGAAGGAGGCCCTTCTTACCAGACAGTTTCATCCTCCAAGCAGTCATTTTGACTTCTTGCTCAAGGACAACACACCAGCTATATTTGCTCCCTTTTGGATCATGCTTACCCTTCTTTCACTGTGCTTGGGAAAGCATCATATCAGAAAAGTGGGTGCTCAGTACAGTGAAGGAGGAATATATTATCCAATTTACCTGAGCCCCACCTCCCTCCATGTCTCCGTCTCTTCCCCACGCCCCATCCCTTTTCAGGGACACTTCTCACGAGACTGTATTACTTCAAGAACTACAATCTCTTCTAGAATTGGGAGTGATAGAAGTTCCTCACCAACACAGAGGAAAAGGCTTCTATTCCTGGTATATGTGCACAGTCACTTAAAGGAGAAAAAAACATTTGCCTATATAGTAACTGTTCTTCAAGATCTGTTGAGCACATATACATTCCATGACCCTCTCACATACTTTGGACATTACATACAGTGGTGTGAAGGAACAGAGAGGGGGGTGGCAGCCATATCCCTTTTATGCCCTCGCCTGATAGGACTAGTTGTCCAGTGGTACTGCTGGCAAAAGTCTCCAACTCAAGTGCATTGGGCACACTTATACCTGTAGGGGAATGTATTTGTGCACAATGCATCTCGAAGAACAACAGTTACTCTGCAGGTATGTAACAGTTTTATTTAGGATTTTAATTTGTCTCCTAATTTTGAAAATCTTGGTCTCTGTCTCGTAAATCATATAGAGTAATCTGGAGTATAAATTTGCATCTCTCTGCCACCAATGAACTGTGATTAAACCCGTCTTATGAATGAATGTTGGGTGTGTTACGAATTACACCTGGTAGGACACGCACACCAATGCTGCGAATTACACCTGGTAGGTCACGCACAGTTCGAATCTAGGCTGAGGCACAGAAACAAAGTCCACAACTGCAGAGTTCCCAAAAAACACTAAGTTTATTACGCTCGAGCGTGGTGCCCCCCTGCTAGCCGGGGGGGACCCTGAATACAGATTATACAAAGGTTATATATTTTTTAGCAAAGCATGTTGCCCTCGTGCATCGGAAACCTTAGCCAATAAACAAACCCTTGTCTTATCTACCACCTATCCCTGCTTGGTGCATTCCTCGTGCTATACCAGTATGTTAATTACACAGCATGGTCCTAAAGCCATGCATCAGTAACTTTTATTATCAGAATGGGAGGCCTCACATCAAGGCCAAGAGACAGGGAGTTAGACTGACAAAAACCAGATACTGGGAGTCAACGCAGGCTGGAGACGAGGAGGATTTTCACAGGGATTCAGTATCTAAGGATCACTCCTCCTGGTGTATGATGTGCTGGCATTTAAACAATGGTGGGCCCCAAACCAAAATGGACTCACATGTGCTAACTTTTCCTTAACAGGTGCATGAATTTGCCCACCTCCCTCCCCATGTGGACCTTTTCCCTTGAAAAAAGAAAAGAGGGGATGGAGACATATTTTAGATCTAATACTTTTAAGCAACTTTGTGAAAGCACAGAAGTTTGGGGTGCCTCTTGTAGGAATAAGAAAAGGAGTACTTGTGGCACCTTAGAGACAAATTTATTTGAGCATAAGCTTTTGTGAGCTACAGCTCACTTCATCGGATGCATTCTATCATTGGGTCCAGGGGATTGGTTTTCAGACCTTGATCTTCAGGATGCATATTTTCACATTGCAATTCACTCCTCTCACAAGAGATGCCTTTGCTTTCTGGTCAGGCAGGACCACTTCCAATATAGGTACTCCTATTCAGATTTTTCTCTGCTCTGAAAGTATTCTCAAAGGTTCTGGCAGTGGGCACTGCCTGTCTTAGTTGAAAGGCAATGATAATTTTACCATACCTTGATGACTGGCTATCAAGGACCAGTCTTACAAAGTTTGTTTTTCTGTAAAGATAGCCTTAGCCTTTTTCCTCAGGCTTGGTCTCCAGTTCATCAACAAAAAGTCCATGCTGACTTAGGGGCATCCTTAGATGCAGTATCAGCAAGATTTTACATCCCCACAGAAAGATTCATGACTATCATACCTCGTTGCAAAGATTCAGATAAGCCAGCAAACTTTGGCAAGAAACTGTCTCCAACTCTTGGGACATATGGGAGCTTGTACAATTGTAACACATTATGCAAGGTTACACCTTTGCTGCTTCCAGGGGTGGCTCAGAACAGTTTATTCATGGAACAGAGTCTGGATAGGTTGATATTAGTCCGTCATCAAGTATGAGACTTCCTCACTTGATGGAAGGACCCTCATAACATCTGTGTGGGTGTTCCCTTTATCCAACAATTACCATAACGACAGATGCATCTCTGTTGGGAGGAGGGCGCACCTAGGGACACATACCATTCAGGGAAGATGGTCTATTCAAAAAGTGCATTTGTACATCAACCTTTTGGAGCTGAGGGCAGCTAGGAATGCCTGTATTCACTTTCTTCCAGTTATCAGAAATAAATCTATCAAGATCATGACAGACAACATAGCTTGCATGTTTTACATCAATCCACAAGGGAGAGTGAGATCCTCTTCTCTTTGTGCAGAAGCAATAAAGCTCTGGAACTGGTGTATAGTCAGTCACATCCTCATTATGGCGACGTGTCTTCCAGACCTACAAAACAGCAAAGTAGATGCTCTCAGCAGACTCTTTTCCTAAGATTACAAGTGAGAGTTGGATTCTTGACCTCTGTCACATCTTTCTGGCCTTGGTGTTTCCAGAGTTGAGCCTTTTTGCCACTGCCACCAACAGGAAGTTGAGATAGTATTGTTCAAGAGGGGGGCTTGGCCTTCATTCATTGGGAAAATCTTTTCTCATTCCATGGATGAGGAGCCTTCTGTATGCATTTCGCCCAATGCTTCTAATATTAAAAGTGATGAACAAGATCAAGCAAGACAAGGTCATACTAATAGTTCCAATGTGCCCAAGACCATTCTGGTATCCTTACCTCGTTCACCTGGCTGTTTGTTGGGTAGTAAGTCTTCCGACCATTCCTCATCTCCTCTTTCAAGATGCTGGTCAGACCTTCCACCCCAATTTAGGAATTCTTCAGGGCTTGGCTACTCCATGGTTTGTAGAAATAGAAACTTCCTGTTCCACAGAGGTACAACAGGTGTTAAACAGTAGGAAAGGATCCATGTGAAATATTTAGCTCCAAAAGTGGAAGAGATTGAACCATTGGTGTGACCAGCATTGCCTTTCCTCCATTCATTCTTCCCTCTTGGCTTTTCTTGACTGCTTTCTGAAATTGAAAGTCAGGATTATCTGTGAGTTTTATCAGAGTCCACTTGGTGGGAATGACTGTTGTAGCCCAGTTGAGGGATTTTCTGTTTTCACTCATCCCATGACATTGAGGTTTATCAAGAGATTGAAGAACTATTTCCCTCAGATTAAAGAATCCATTCCTGTATGGGATCTAAACTTGGTACTTTAGGTGTCCTATAAGACCTCCCTTTGAACCAATGGCTCCCTGTTACTTCCTTAACCTTTCCATGAAGATAGTCGCCAAAAAGGCCATCACCTCTACCTAAAGAGTCATGGAATAGGGGGTCTAATAGTGTGCTCCCCCCACTCCATTTACAGTATTTTTCAAGTATGAGGTTTTGTTACGTCCACATCTTAAATTCTTTCTTAAGGTGTTCTCTGAATTTCACATCAGCCTGGTCATCATTCTCCTAGTCTTCTTTTTTCTGAAACCGCATCAGACCAGGGAGGACATTGCAAGGGTGTTAGCCTTCTGTCTGGACAGAACCAAGCTGTTTTGGAAATCTCCCATCCTGTTCATATCAATTGTTGACAGAGCCAAAGGGACCACGGTTTCCACTGAGAGACTCACCAGTTGGATTTCTGTATGCATTATTTCTTGTTATGAATCTGCTGATATACAGTCTCCTCCTACCATGTATAGCCCATTCCACAAAATATCTATCTTTCTCTTTCTCTCTCTCTCTCTGTCATTACTCAAACATGTTCCTATTGTGGAGATTTTCAAGGCTGCAACTTGGACTTTGATACACACCATCGCCAATTATTACATGGTGGTCCATTCTTCTAGATCAGATACTACCCTTGGAAATCCGGTCTTGTCTTCGATCTTGAACTCAGCTCCAAAGCTCCTACCCCTGGCTGAGGGTACTGCTCGGTAGTCACATGAAGTTAAGCACCCAAAGGGGCAGTACTCGAAGGAGAGATTTACTTCATTCAATAACTGGAGTTCTTAAAGATGTGTCCCTATGGTTGCTCCACCACCTGTGCTGCCTCCCATCTATTTTGGAGTTTCCTCTAGGGACTTTGCAATGGAGAAGGAACTGAGGGTGGTTCGCCTGCACAGCCCTATATCACCTCAGTGCTGGCAATGAGGATGTGTACAGCAAGCACATGCACGGGCCAATGGGCACTGCTACTGAAAATCTCCAATCAAATGTATGGATGCATGCACATCTGAAGTGAAGCACCTAGAGGAGAACACCTCTCAAAGAACTCCAGTTACTGCACAAGGTGAGTTAACCTCTTCTTCTGTGGTCTGTTTAGAAGTGTGCATATGCCAGATGGTGAAACTGATGAGGTTCATACCTGCTATAGTGTACAGACAGCACTGGAGATCTGTTCAGCTCCCAGAAAGAAAGAAGGGGTTGAAAAACTTTGGTCTGCTATCAACAGGCTTCCCAAAAGTACCTGACCTATTAGTATGTGTTAGGGGTAGCCAACCGGCGGCTCTGGAGCTGCATGTGGTTCTTCAGAAGATAATATGCGGCTCCTGTTAGGAGCCAACTCTGGGGGGGGGGAATGGTGGGTGTTCAGCAGCCCTATCAGCCCTTCAGTGCCTCCTGTCTGCTGGCAGCCGCCCCCCCCACCCCCCATCAGTGCCTTCTGCTCCCTCCCCATGCCTTCTGCCCTCCACGATCAGCTGTTTCGCAGCATTGAAGAGGCTCTGGGGGGGGAGGAGCGAGGATGCAGTGTCCATCCCCCAGCGCCACCTCCTTCCTCTATGCCTCCTGCCCGCTGTGATCAGCTGTTTTGCGGCTAACAGGAGGCTCTGGGAAGGGGAGGAAAGAGGACACGGCTCACCTGGGGAAGGGGGTGGAATGGGACAGAGGTGGGGCAGGGGCAGGAAGAGGTGGGGTCGGGGTAGGGACTTGGTGAAAGGAGTGGAGTGGGAGGCGGGGTTTGGGGCAGAGCCCATGCCTGTGTCTCCTTGAATAAAGCACACAGTGACTAGCTGGTGTGGAAATTTTTAATGAAAATTTTTCTTACGCCATCTAACAATGGAAGGCAAGTGCAAATGGAAAATAAAGTACACAGATGAAAATTGAGGCTTCCAACAGGAGTGGGAGAATAAGTACTTTTTTGGTGAACGTACTGGTAAGACCGTGTGTCATCTTTGCCAGACGTGTGTATCTCAGTTCAAATCTTCAAACTTGCAGCGTCATTTTGCTTCTAGCCATGCATGTGTGGATCAAGAATTCCCACAAGGTTCTGAACCCTGCACTTTAAAACTGAAAACTTGGAAAAAGCAAACACGTGTAGAAGCCCAGTTCTTCACCAGATTTGCCAGCTGATCGCAGACTATAACGTTAGCCTCCTATTATGTGGCTGTCAAATAGCCCATGCAAAAAAGCCCTACTCTGAAGGCGAGTTTATAAAACCATGCCTTACTGATACGATTTCAATCCTGTCACCAGAGAATGAGAATCTAAGGAAGGAAATTCCTGGCCTACAGCTTTCATGCCACATAATAGAAAGCAGAATCTCCAACTTGAATAGTGACATCAAATCACAACTGCACTTGCAACTTCAGCAGTGTGAGTATTTGAGCATCACTTTGGATGAGTCATGTGATGTACAGGATAAACCTCAATTATCAGTATTTTCCCGGACTGCGTCTGATGACTCTGTAAGGGAAAAACTCCTTGATATCGTGCCACTAAAGGATAGAACTCGTGGATGAGATCTAAAGGAGGCATTGATGATGATAGTTGCGAAACACCACTTCCCTTTACAGAAGCTCACTGCCATTGCAACGGATGGGGCTCTGCCCATATGGGGATCTGTGAATGTATTAGTATGACGAGAGCTTTCCTGAACTTTAGACATTTCACTGTAATATTCTTCGGGAGCAATGGTATCTAAAAATCTCAAATTTGATCACATCATGAAACCTGTCTTGCACATTGTGAATTTCATTTGCTCAAATGCACTCAATCACAGACTATTTCAAACTCTAATTGAAGAACTGGATGAAGACAACTTCCTTGCCGATTTGCCATTTCACTGCGCAGTTCGATGGCTCTCGAGAGGTAAAGTTGTTTCTTGTTTTTTCAAGCTCCTGGAACCAGTCATATTGTTTATGGAGGAGAAGCACAGAATACACCCTGAGCTTACAGAAACTGGGTGTGTTCTAGATTTGGCATTTCTTGCAGACATGCTGCTGCATTTGGATAAGCTAAATGTAGATTTACAAGGAAAATTCCAGTTGCTGTCTGATCTAGTGCAAAGCGTATTTGTGTTCATGAACAAACTGCAGTTGTTTCACAGACAAATGGTTGAGGGAGCGCTGACGCACTTTTTCCCTCAATGTAACAACTTCAAGCCAGATCAAAAGAGGATGCAGCCGAACCCCTAAAACGGAGCGCAACTAGGTATGCGAGCATGATTAAAGATCTTAAGGACACTTTTGAGGAAAGATTCCAAGATTTGCAGCGGAAAAGATCTCAGATCAGATTTCTGATTGACCCTTTTAGTACTGAAGCAGATTGTTTGGAGCCCCCTTTAGTCACTGATGAAGAAACATCCCGGAAGGAAATAATAAAACTTTTGGAAGATGGCAGATGGAAATCTGCTCAGAAGACAGAGGGGACCCTTAATTTCTGGAAATCTGTACCAAAGGATAAATACCCCAACATGAGAGATGCAGCCCTAAAATTAGTCTTGATGTTTGCCTCGACCTATCTTTGTGAGTCTGTTTTCTCAACATTCAAACATGTGAAATACAAACACTGATCCATTTTGACAGACAGCCACTTAAGAGAACTGCTGTGTGTGCGCACAGGTGAACACAAACCAAACTTCAAGGGAATTGTTGAAAGCAGTGATTGCCAGAAGTCCCACTAAGTAAAAAGTTAAGACAAATTGTTATTGTTAACGATACATTATAAATGCATAATAAGTATACCTTATCAAATTATATGATTGTGCATATATATAGATATCTATACGCACACGTACGTACGTTCCTCCTCTGCCTCGGTGGGTCCTGCGCTTATTGGCGGATTGCCTTAGAGATTCACGGCAGCCCTCAGTTTGGCCACTCTTGCTAGTGGCTCAAACCTGCTGTCCACTCAGCTAACCTCATCACTGGCCAGCATGAGGGAAATGGAGAACAATCTCTGCAATCTCTGTGTCCCACCTAGTGGGTCGGGGACAGGGCAGATCCCTTTCCAATTTAGATCTTCCCTTCTGGTGTTTCTCCCAGACCAGGTTAAACTCCTCCTGTGTCCGATCAGGGGATGGGGGGGTACCCGGGCCCACCCTCTACACCGGGTTCCAGCCCAGGGCCCTGTGGATAGCAGCTTTCCACAATGTTCCCTGTATCAGCTGCGTGACAGCTACAACTCTCTGGGCTACTTCCCCATCGCCTCCCCCCAGCACCTTCTTTATCCTCACTGCAGGATCTTCCTCCTGAAGCCTGATCACTCTTGAACTCTTCACTCCTCCAGCAGCACACCTTCTCACTTCCTGCTCCTGGTGCACCACCCTACTAACTGATGGGAGGTCCTTTTTAAACCAGGTGTCCTGATTAGCCTGCCTGCCATAATTAATCTAGAAAGTTCTTAATTAGCTCCAGGTGTCTTGATTAGCTTGCCTGTCTTAACTGGTTCTGGCAGGTTCCTGATTGCTTTAGGGCAGCCCCTGCTCTGGTCACTCAGGGAACAGAAAACTGTTCACCCAGTGGCCTGTATATTTGCCTTCTACCAGACTCCAGTATCCCACTGGTCTGGGTCTGTCTCACAATATATAATCATTACATATTACTGTGGCGCTTCAGCAGTGTACATTGGTAAATTCTGGTTCTTTCTCAGGCTCGGGTTGGGCACCCCTGTTATATATGTACTCATGTGGCCCCCTGTCAGCATATTATCAGAATGCCTCACAAACAGTTTAATCTCAACAACCCCTATGAGTAGGGAAACAGTCTCTCCATTTACAGAAACACAGATCAAGTGACTTGCCCATGGTCATAGTATGCTTGTGTAAGTAAATCCTTTTCCTCATTTCACATAAAATATTTGGTAGCCTAAGGCATTCTGCTCTTTTGCACACTCTTAGTCAGAGCTGCCATGGCAGAAAACAAAAACAAAACAAATACTTTTCATATGCCAGTTCAGATTGAGGGCAGAGAAATACTGCTTAGCTGTCAGTTTTTAAAAAACATGTTTGAATATAGTACTGGTGAAAAGTGGTTCGACAGCCTTCGAGACTGAAGTCTGGTAGCCCCAGAGCAGGTACATATCAGGCAGTGCAAGTTTGCCCACACTTCTTCCATTGTGCCTCAGTCCTGTTCTTCAGGGATAATTGCGTAGGTCTGTTTCTCTGCTGTGTAATTGTTTGCTTCTTTGCAAGAATTGCCAGCAGGATTGCCTAGGTGTACTAGTTGTGATTTTGAATGTATACAACTTGTTTGTTGAGATGAGTCATATTCTGTTTTCACATAGGCTACCAAATAGCCATCTGATAGCAGTAACTGCCAGTAGCATCCTTGTCTGGATTTGACTCATCTACCTACAGGTGAAGGGCTCTATAACCCATTGCCATGGAATAATGCCGAACTTCCTAGTGAGAGAGATTACAACTGCTTTTAGGAAATGAAAATCTAACTTTGCTTTAATGTAGCTAGCAGAGCACTCCCAAAAGGGTCCTATTCTCACTGCTTTGACTGCCAGCTCAGTTGTTCTGTCTTCTTTTCACTTTTAGATCTGAGGGCCATTTGTGTTTGCCTGTACGATATACACACTCCTTTCCAGAAGCATTACAGAAGTTTTATCGTGGTGAGTTCAGGTAGGATTCTATCATCTTTGTTTTTACAAAATATATTTCCGAAGGAAAGCATGTGTAATGATGGCAGTTGTACAAATAAGAGAATAAAATTTAATAAAATAAATGCATTAAATCGTGAACTGAATTTTGAGGCTTAACATCTTGAAGGATGACCATGAGCCGTGGTGAAGACATTGAACTGGGGTTCGGGAGACCTAGGTTCAGTTTCGAACTCTACCAGAAACTTATGATGTGCCCTTGGGCAAATCACTTAAACTCCCTATCTTGGTTCCCCATTTGTAAAATAATACTTCCGTCACAGGATTGTTGTGAAAATAAATTCATTAATGCTCGTGAGGCACTCAGTGCAACTATAGGGCCATATTCGTATCTAGAGGGATAGAAAGGTAACTAATTCCAACATTATACAAATTGCATAGTTAATCAAAGCTAATGTGAGGGTCTTGCAATTGTTAATAGAGTGGCTTAGGCACAAAGTAAAATGGGGGAAGCATTTTAGTGCTAATGCTAGCTTGTTAGCTATAGCTACTAGACACTTGTACAAGAACTGATGAGCAGGTAACTAAAACTAAGCATGATCTTATTGCAGTTTACATTAGAGGGCAAGCTCTAACTGTGGAATGAACAATGCTATGAAACAGGATAAGAATTGTTCCCTTGTACATACCAAATTTGAGGCAGAAAAGGGACAAAAGGGACAAAATATTTGTGGAATTTTAATATACCCTAAAACATAATTTGTATGTTAATGTTTTTGCTCAAAAAGAAAAGTAGTACTTGTGGCACCTTAGAGGTGCCACAAAGTACCCCTTTTCTTTTTGTGAATACAGACTAACACGGCTGTTACTCTGAAACCTGAGTTTTTGCTCAAGAAATTTTACTAGTTATGAAAATAAATCTCATAGTTGCGATGTATTATTGTAATGTATTGTAATTGTATCTAGGAGGGCTAGACATAGAGCCTTTTGTACTAGGAACTTTACATGTTAATATTTGGTGCATTTTATTTACTGTCATAGACAAATTCAGTTTGTAGTTGGATTATAACGTAAACTAGATCTATGGCATGGCAGAGTTGACATGTAGCATCGTGACTGAAACAAACTAATATGGTCAGTTTATCAAGACTAGGTATGAATAACTAGATGATTCGATCTGCATGGGTAAATGGAGTATCACTTCAACACTGGTAATTCCATTCGTACTCTGACCTGGTCTGTAGTGAGGAAGCTTTCTAAACTTTGCACCATTTTAAGTGGTTCAGTTCTACTGGTGTTAATATTGGAGTCCTGGTGTGGATGGCCTTCATGCTGCTGCAACAATTGATCAGACCTGGTCACAGCAATGTTTAGATGACCTGGTGTTAAAAAGTTATTGCAGCTTGTAGACTTGTATGCTAGTGCTCTGGAATTGATGTTAACTCTGGAAATAAACCTATTGTGATGAGGCTTTAGCCTCTCCACAGGTAAGATTCCAGCTTGGCTTTTGTTATAAGCCCAATTTTGCCCTCTCCTGCAATCTAAAATCCTCCAAGTTGTTATACTAGATCTTGTCTAAGAGAGAACTTTTCTATCAATTCTGAAGGAAATGGTACAAGAGATTCTTGAATTGTCACTCTAAAAATACAAGTGATTGCTGGAGTCCAATATCGCATTTAATATCTAAAAAGCTATTTTGGCTCACCTCAGGAGGTGGCTTACATTTATTTTTTTAATTTTCTTTGTCTGAATCCTGTACCTGTTGGACCCATGGTAACTTAGACACATATCTTTACAAGTGGAATAGTGCCAGTAAGACTCCCGATCTGTCCTCCTCCCCCCCACACCTAGTCTGTCTCCTTACCCAGCCAGTCCAATACCCCACCCACTCGTTTAATCTCCTTGCCCAACTAGTCCCAGCCTCCACTTCCCACATCCCTTGGCTCCTAGTTCTAGTTTCTCTTCTCCAGTGCCAGTCTCACCAGACTTCATGTCTCAATCAACTCCTTTTCCTCACCCCTGATCTGGCTTCTGTCCTGTCTGCATTCGAATCAGGTGTCATGTTGCCTGGATGTCACGGGGGAAGAGTGCGGGGATGGACGACACAGAAGAGAGGCTCCCTGCTCTCCCTTCCAGTGTATGGCCCTGGTCCAGAGCTGCCCTTAAAGACAGGGAAAGTCTGGCTTCGTCTTTGTAGCCGTGGGTTGGAGGGAGCATGTTCAATCTGATCAGAGCTAGGAGCTGTGAGAGGTTCAAGCACATTCAGTGAGGATGAAATCTTTGGGGATTTTAGGTGTTAAAGTATAACAAGTCTCCACTGATCATGTGTGACTTGCAGTTTTTCAGAAGCTTATAACTTGGCCAAATTTACATGGATTTTCATGGGGGACAGCAGAAGGCACATCCATGACAGAAAAGGATACCACGTGACAAATTCAGCATTCCTTCTCCAAAACATGGGGGTATTAGAACCGCTCAAAGAAAAGGTCACTAGAATTTTTTAATGTGGGCAAAACGTATTTTCCCCTAATCTCTCGCACAGAAACCTCTGAACAATTTTGGCTGGAAATTTCTCCCAAAATTCTACCGGAGGCAGACACCTGGCACGTAAAATTTCAGTCAGATGATTAGTTTATAAAGCAGGGTCTTGTAATGGGAAGTGTGGGGCAACCTTAATAGTTTGGTGCCACCAGCCCCACCTACAGCACATAGTTCAGTGGGATGGTATAAAGGTTCCATGAGCGCATTCACTTATGTGCTGTCGTGTATTTTTTCATGTCTGGGTCCTTTATTGTTTTATTTTGTTCCTCAAACAAGTTGAGCAGTCTTGTTTGAGGAACAAAATAAAACAATAAAGGATTTTATTTCAATCTATAGTCTCTTTTTTTAAGCCTATCCTTAGAGCCTTCTGAGTGAGGGATGTTGTGATTTGATAAGCAAACTGTTTGCTGCTAAATTGCCGTACCTAATTCTCATCACCACCAAGTGGGTGGCACTGTGTTTCAATTATCTGTTTGTAACTGCTGCAAATATTCAGGCTTTCTGCTCAAAACTGGAGAAGAAACTGCTGTAGTTTCTTCCAGGTAAAATAGGAAAGAGTGAGGAGGAATTATTTCTTTTCTACTCTGGGGAATAGACAGAATGTTGCAGCAATTTGGGGGGGAAAAAAGGGAAGGACATGTAAGTAGCGTTCTTCTTTGAGTGCTGGTCCCTATCTGTATTCCACTGTGGGTATGCCCAGACATAGAGAATTTGTCAATCAGCATTTAACAAAACAGAAATGGATGTGAAATACATGTTTGTATCAGTTCTGTAATGAATTTGAATTATAATTGATAGATTTGGTGGTTGAAATTGGTAAGCTTTTTAAACTGACTTATGAATTTGGACGTCTCCTGCCTTTTTAAAAAAAAATTGCTCTATCTGATGAATGGTTTGACTGCTCCAACACTGGTACCAGTCTCTTTTCCTTTTCTAAGGTGGCAGTGGCGGCAACGAATTCGGATGTATCTTGAAGGAACTGGTATTAACCCTACCCCTGTAGATTTGCATGAACAGCAGTTAAGCCAGGAGCAGCACAGCAGGGCCCTCGTTAATGGAAGATTTCATGATCAAAGTAGGTTGAAGCTGATACTAATGAATGTAATCAACAAAACTTAGCAGTGATCACTTGAATGGTCAGTTGTGTAATAAAATAACTCAAATACTTTCCTGATGAACTCTTTCTAAATGGACAACCTATTCTAAATTCTCAATTACTGAGGGACAGTCTTCACTCATTGATATATTTTGCTTTCCGCCACCAACTCTCTGAATAACATTTTTCATGAGTAGTGTACCCAAAGACTTGGATTCTAAATATCTAAACTGTATTCTTAAATTCATTCACCTAAATTTGGGTTATTACTGATTATGCACTATATGCATCTTATAACTTTAAAAACAAACCTTGTATTTGTGGATAATCTAAGCACTGTACCCAGATGTACAAACACTCTTTTCTCAACCTGTATATTATATAATTTTAACATTAGCTTTAATAATTTTTTGGGGGAATGTAGTTATTATAGGCTTGTAAAATTGTCATAAATGTAGCAGCACAAGCTCATGGAGATGGGGTTTGGTCCGTTAGATCAGGACCCAAACTTGGAGCAGGGACTCTGTCTTGAGTGTTGAAATATGTCTACCTGTCACTATGTACGTGTGACCTTCTAAAATTGTTCATATATATTCGTTGACTGTCTATCTTAAAAATTTCATCACTGGTCTCTGGAAACTTGGCTAGATGGACCACTGCTACATTCCAGTATAGCTCTACCTGTTCATAGATTCTAAGGCCAGAAGGGACCACTGTGATCATCTAGTCTGACCTCCTGCATGATACAGTCCATAGAATTTCCCTGAAATATTTCAAGTTTGAAATAGAGCATATCTTTTAGGAAAATATCCGTTCTTGATTTAAAAATTGCCAGTGATAGAGAATTCATCACAACCCTAGGTAAGTTGTTCTAGTGGTTAATTACCCTAACTATGAAGAGAAGAATTCAGTTTGCCTGGTCATCCACTTGTCTTTTGACATGACACAGTCAAAACTTACTTTTTTCATTCTCAGATTCATATGTCCAAACTGGCTTTTCTCAGCTTTCCTGGAAGAAGTCTGTCTGAGTAGAGACCAAGCCTGAAAAGTCTGTCAGAAAAATGAACTCTTCAGAAAAACTATGAACAACTGAATAGATATTAAGAGTGCATAAGTTCACATTCTTAATTATAATCAGTTACTGCTTTTTTAATGGATTGAGAAAATTTTGAGAATTCTGTTTTTAGAAATGTAATTTAAAACTCACCCCACTAATTCATGTTTTAGTAACTGTCATTTGCCCAATACCTGCAGAATCTGAAGTTTCTGGACCACATCTTTTGCCAGTGAGAGCACTAAATGAAGTCTTCATTGGAGAGTCTCTCTCATCCAGGTACACTTAACTTCTGCATTGTTAAACATTGAGGTGTGACACAGTCTGAATTTGTTTTCATTTAAATATCAATTTTATGAAAATTCAGCAGGTAATCTTTGTGTTTGTTGCCATATTTCTTTTCAGCCTATGAATATTAGACTTTCATCGGTTACAAAAATAGATATTTGCTAAGATGTGGGAGAACAGTTGAGTGACATACCTCTATTCCTGATCGTTGTCCTACCTCTCTAGCCAATCCTTCAGATCTGTTCTTCCTCTCCTTGTGCCTGTGGGGTCCCACAGGGCCTTGTCCTGGATTCTCATGTTGCTTTATACCCTTCCTTTTGGTGGTTTCATGTTCTCACCTGCCTTCAATTGCCATTTTTATGATGACTTGATCTACCTGTCCATTCCTAACTTACTGAGATATGAGACTGGATAGAGATCTGTCCAACATCTCCTCCTAGATGTCTTGTCATAACGTTAACATGGTCAAAACCAAACTTCTGATCTTTATTTCCACAATCTCCATCACTAGCAACATTACCATTCTCCCTGTCATTCAAACGTTTGTGTCCTAGGAGAATATCTGAATTTTCACTCCCTTCCCCTACAAAACCAATCAGTATCCAAAGCTTGGTGCTGCTTGCTCCAAGATATCTAATTACTTTTTGTCCCTAGGTTTAAAATTCTTGTTTCAGGCCTTTATCTCCCATTTCTGTTCTTCGAGTGCTTGCACATGTCCATTCCACTGTAGGTGTGTGCTTGCCTTGTGCACCATTATCAGATAATTTTTTTTCTCTCAACTGTACCTGTCGGGGCGACTCGAGCGCCCTCTGCCACCTCACACCACTGCATGCTGGTATAAGAGATTGGAGCTGCCCCGACTCCCCTCAGTTCCTTCTTACCACCAGTGACAGTTACCAGAACGATCGTAGACTAGTTATCGTAAATGCTTTCCTCGCTCCTTTGTACAGATATACCCTCTTGTTGTTAGGAATTAGTTAAGTTAGTTTTAGCTGTTTTTACTGATAGGTCTTTTGGACTAAGTTTTTTTTTTCATTTTTCGGTACCAGGTTGGGTGCCAGAATGATGCTTTGCTCACCGGGGATTGTCCTGCTGCACTTGCGCTAAACCCCTGTCAGTCAGTTACCCACACCTGGCCTGTTTAGAGTGTTTGGGAGAATCCCCTATCAGTGAAAAATGTCACACCTTTAAGGGATTTAAGCTCTGCTCAAGAACAGAGTGGAGAGGCTCAAGTGTCTACTCATGGAGGCAGCGCTTCAGCCCAGATCAGACTCATTACACAGGGAGAGTGCCCCAAGCTTGTCGGCCTCGGTGTAGCGTGCACCAGAGATGTCTGTGGCTCCACAGTCCCACTCATTGGTACTGAAGAAAAGAATTAGACCTTCCTCAGACTCAGTACTGTGTTCTGTTGTTTTGGTTCCTAAGCCTAGTAAAGGCAGAGACTCTAAGAAATATGCTGTGAAGAGTCTTTTGCAGGAGCAACCTTCAGCTTTAAAGAAGGGATTGCTACTTCCAGAGCCTGTGCTAGCTCCATTGGGGGCATCCCCTGAAAGGTGTCTGAGACAGAGCCATCAGCCACTTCTGCTCCCAAGCTCTCTGGAGGTGTATTCAGCCACGAGAAACTTACTTAGCCTCTCAATACCAGTATCCCCGGCAATGCAAAAGATTCACAAAGATCTCTTTGAGCTAGAATGTGTTTTAATTAAAACTATCTTTAGATAGGTTTTTTTCCTCTAAGCATTTTATCAAAAAGATCCCATTTAAATAAAAAAAAAAATAAATCATTGATTTTTATCCACCCTGGTGACCGTTGCCAGGGTGGCTCTGCCAACTAAGAAAGCCATTATGAAGTTAGTCAAGGTGCTATGGCAGATGCTGTCCTCCTTACCTCCTGTAGCAAAGCGAGCTGAAAGGAGGTACTATGTCCCCTTTAAGGGATATGAATATTTGTATTCCTCCCCTCCCCTTGGTTCCTTGGTGGTGACAGTTGCTAATGAGTGAGAGGGGTAAGGTCACCAAGCATTGATGCTGAAGGGCAAAGAAGTGAATAGGCTGGACTTGTATGGACACAAGCTTTATTCTGCAGGGAGTGTACAACTCAGGATTGCAAACCAACAGGCACTCCTGAGCTGCTATGACTTCACCCTCTGGGAGAACGTTATAAAATTTAAAGACAAACTGCCAAAGGACTATAAGTAAGAGTTTGCAGTAATGGTAGATGAGGGCAATCTGATTTCCAGAATTGTTCTCCAGGACAGTTTGGATGGTGCAGATGTGACAGCTTGAATCATGGCATCAGCTATTACCATGAGAAGATGTTAATGGTTACAGTCTTCTGGTCTCCCTCTGGAAGTCCAGCAGACCATTCAGGACCTCCTTTTCGAAGGTCCCTCTTTGTTTTCATATAAGATGGATGATAGGCTTCATAGCCTAAAAGGTTCCAGGGCAACACTAAAATCTCTTGGGATCGCTATTGTTACAAGAGAGGAAACAGTTCCATCCTCAGCAACCATATAGACATCATGATCTTCTCCCCAGTCTCAAGATCCACTGAGGAGAAAGGGCAGGAGTTAGAGGAAGTGTCTTCCACTGCCCTCCACTCCTTCTTTGAGTAGTGTCCCTATGGGTGCTCCACTTTAGGTGTCTCTTTGCCCCTGCACCTCTAATCTGAGATTTTTGGTAGCAGTGTCCCATTGAGCCCACGCATGTGCTCTCCCTTCCTTGTGGTCTGCCTCAAGGCACTTTAGCACTGCAGGGGTGAACCCCCCTCACTTCCTTCTCTACCACCTTTGGCCTCTGACTGAACTAGCAGTTGTCCCTTCCTTATCTGTGTCATTAGCATAAGTAGTGTTTGTTTTGTTACCTTTGTTCTCCCTAAAAGTACTCAAGCTAGTGTTTTTGTTTTGTTTTGGTTTTATTTTATTTTATTCCTTTTGGTTTAAAAAGGAAAAGAACTTCTTTGCTTCCCTGTGGGGGGGGGGGGGCATCCAGCCCTCCCTCCCCCCAGGCATCTAGTAGACTCCTAATTATTTCTTTTTCAGTTTAAAAAAAAAAAGTAAAGACAGTGTTCTTCTGCATATTCCTCCCTGCTAGAGGATGACAACCCCCTGCCCAGGGGCTTGCCTGCTCTTTCTGCTCCAAGCCCTGCCTCTCCTGCCAGGAGTCAGTTCCTGTAATGGCCAGACACTCACTGTGCTTGGGAGACCCTCACAGAAGTGCTTTATCTGCCACACTTAAAACTGCAGCGTCACAGGAGCTGGGAGCTGAAGTAAAAATTCCTCCATATAGAGAAAACACTTCAGTCTGCCGGGGACTCCGGTGGGTGTTGACCCTGGGTCATCCCCGGAGCCTTCACTTCAAAAGGGGTCCAGTGGTGGGGGGAGAGAGAGAGAAGAAGCCACCAGCAGACTCCCCCTGGAAAGGCTCTTCCGAGCAACTGGCCAGCCAGAGGGGTGTTCTCTAGTGCGGCCATGCCATCTCCGTAGCACAATACCAGCAGAGGAACCTCCTGCTGTGAGCTCAGCTGCCCCATGATTGGCACCGAAGCTCTGGAAGTTGAAACTTCAGAAGGGGCTTCCTGCTGTGAGCTCTGCTCTCGACACCAACAAGGGGCTTCTGTAAGCTCTGTGTTGCTCTGAGTTCTACTCTGGGCAACTACTGCACCAAGAGGGCACAGTTACTATACTATCTCTAAAAGAGCGACACAGAAAAGCCCTGCTGTCAGCTCTGCTTCAGCACAAAGACACCAGAGGCTTCCACCATCATGCTCTGAGGCTACAGTACAGTCCCCTAGGGAGAGGGGGACTGTAACACATCTTGAAGAACAACAGTTATAGAAATGTAGGTAACTGTTTTTTATTATAATCTTTTGCTCTATCTTTCCTGACACCTAGGTTTGACCCTCTTCAGACTAGAAAATCCAGCTGATAGGATCCTCTTTCTTACTCATACATTTGACATTGTTCCCTCCTCTTAGAATTCCTATCTCCCCCTCATCCCTGTATCCGTTTTAAACTTCTTGTCCTTGCCTGGCATAAGTTTGCCTCTCTCTATGTGCCCTCATTTATTTGCATTGCCCTATCCTTTGCATGCTACCATGCTAACCTCAACATGCTCTTTGTTCACTTCTCCCACACTGCTTCCTAGGCATGAATATCCTTTCTGAGCAAGTCCACAGGGCTGTTGCTTTTTCCACATTCAAATCCTTCCTGGAGACCTACCTGTGATACCCAATCAACTGATCATGGCAGTGTTGTGGGATGGGCAGTTAAAACATTATCATAAATCATGATCTGATCAGTTACCACGTGGTCACTTTACTTCTATCTGTAATTTTTTACCTTTAGAGTGTAACGTCTTGTGTTTGTACAGTGCCTAGGACATTGGTACTGCTGAAAACAGTATAAATATTTCATGAGTGCTTCCTCTTCCATCTGAACCGCAACCACAGACTGGCTGTAGGAACTTGATTCAAAGCGTGAAATGTTTTGCATTCTATAATTTTGAAACCTACTTCCACATGAAATTCTAAAAAAGTTTCCTCATCACAGTCTCTGTATAATCTTGATAGATATAGGCACACACAGACGCATCCCAATACTTTTCAGGCACCTTTTTAAAAAATAGTACTTTTGCTCATTGACTATACATTACGTAGAAAACACTCTTTGGTTCCGTTGTATTCCACAAACACAGTTGCACATGGTCTCCCTTTAGGAACATGTCCTGGATCAAAGATTCTTATAGCAAAGATAGTGTGACTAGGATTGACTATTTTCTGTACATTATATTGTAATCCTATTAGTAGTAATACTGGTATTTATGCAGTGCTTGGAAGATCATTTAGAGATTATGCCTAGATGCCGCAGGGATGGTTGCTTTACAAATACCAAGAAAGACAAATATACAAGTGCTTATTTAATCTTTTGTCGCAGTAACAGTGGAAAGAACCTACTAGGAAAGGCTTTAAAGTTCCCTACAAGAGCTTACTCAGCAGGTCAGTAAAGAAAATGAGTAATGACATTGGAATAATTGTCTATTCTAAACTTGCTTTGAGGTGCTTGTCACGTCTTTGACAAGTTAGTCCACTTTATCTGTGCTCCATTTCTTAATAACTTGGTTTCAATTTCCTCCATCTTTCTATGTTGAGTTCTTTAAAAATGTGCTCATCCAAAGCTCTGGGTTCATGTACAAAAATGAAGCCAGTTAGGACCAATTTTCAAGGTATAGTCTTCCTAGCCTATCTAGGTAAGAGCTTTCGTCATCCACACAGCTTACTTTCTAATAAGAGCTTTTGAAGTGTGACTCAAATGTTACTATGATTGTGTGCTGCTGACATACTCTGTTTATCAGGAAGCTAGATTGCATGATCTAGATTGGATTTTATAAACTAACTCTCATATTTCAGCAGCTCTAGCCAGGGAAGTTTGAGACTTAAAGAAAAATGCCACTCTCAGTGTAGCTTAGCAGATGTACCATAATGCATTGCACAGAAAAATGATTACTTTCCAAGACAGTCATGTAACAAGACTACTACTTTACTACATTTATAGTTTAGAAGGAATTTGTATAGAGCAGAAACAAAGCTTGGTGATTTTACTTAAGTCAAAGCTCTTTGAAGAATCCAACTGTATTTATAACTTGCTATTGAAGTGATCACAAATTCAGTTTGAAGCTTTGCTCTTACTTACTGGCATTAGAATTTTTTTGTTCATTGGAATTTCCTACCAATTTGAGTTTTCTGATGTAATCTGGTAACATGAGACCAAATGACGGTATTAGCATGGTTTATGCAGTAGTTCAAGAACTGTACAAGTAGAGATAGTTGCATATGTAATTTCATTTCTGAAAGCACAGAAATCCCAGCTGTACACAAGGTTGTGACCAGTATATAAACTATAAAGAATTTCTCACTTGCACAGAATGCAATATGAATGGTATCAACAGTTGAAGAATCTGCTTAGAAAAGCTCATGTTGAAATATGGAAAATACTAGTATCTTCAAAACATGTCATAAGCTATTTTGTAGTAGAAACACAATGTTTAAATTTAACATTTATGTTGATTGGACAACTTTGAAAGGTTACCAAAATAGTTTAACTTTGTGATTTCCTGCAGGTAACACAATGCAAATTATTTTTTATGCTAGAAAAGTAGTTTACTTAATAAAACTGTCATGAGACGACAAAGCAATACTTACCTCCATATCAAAAGTTACTGTACAAAACTCTATTGTGAAATTGTCAGCCATATATGAAACCGGTCCTTCTAGATTTATACATGCCTGATATAGGGCTATGTGTTCTGTCTTATTCAGGGTGAACTATAAGTCCTGCAAACCCAGTTTTAAATTCTCGCTTCATAGGGCCTCCTACTATGAGGTATCAGTTGATGATGGTCCATGGGAAAAGCAGAAGAGTTCAGGGCTCAATGTATGCACTGGAACAGGATCAAAAGCCTGGTAAGTTAGTTTCACAATTTTAATATTAAAGTACTAAATGTTTCTCATCTGAAACAAATTTTGAATGACTTAAAGTTTGTAAAACTGTGTTTTCTGATATGCTCATTTTCTTTAGCTTGTAACGCATCGGGTCAATTATTTTGAGCAATATATGTTACCATAAACAAGTTTCTATCTGATGAATAACTAATGCATAATTTAAAAGAAAAATTGTTGACCAATATGTGCTCAGTTTTTCTGCCTATCGTGGCTCTCGTGGCTGGGAAAGGCAGACAGACAACCACATGATGTAAAGGGAAAGTCTTGGAGGATCTGGAGAGTGAAAACTACATTGGGGACACAGGTTGTAGTCAGGAGAATGTGAGGGGGAAGCCACCTGGAGGTGAGAGTTGGCCTAGGGGGGATGGGAAAGAGCCAGCCTCTGTTGGATTTGCAGAGTCCACCAAATTTCATGTCACTCATTGCAGTGTAGCCCGTGTGTTTTTATATTAAATTGTTGTTTCACAGTGGCCAGACATTTTTTCAGTTTACATTGTGCTGTAGACTATTGTATTGGAAAATACATAATTTCAGGTGGTAGTTGTTGAGGATGAGCATGGAGGGCTTGGCAGCCAGGCAGGGCGAGCCGCTACAGTGTTTGGCAGCTGGGAATGTACATTAGGCAGATGATTCTGGATGGGTGATGGCAGATGGATAGCAATAAAATAGTTGTCACTTAAAGACAACTCAATTTCAAAGTTAAAAATCCAGTGAGATGAATGGGGCAGGTCACATGGATGCTTCCTGCACACAAGAAGACAACACTGCACTATTCCTATTTTCATGATTATCTTCACAATCTCAAGTGTTAGAAACATCAACTTTTAAAATGAATCTGGAGCATAAGATGGCAAGGGTTGAAGTTTATAGCAGATTCTGTGGCTTTTGTTCCAGTAGTGCCCAAATCCTAACTGGGCTTTTTTCTTCCTTTGGTTCAACAGCTAAAAAGAATGAGAACTTGAATCTTCCTTTGAGCAGGAATTTAATACAGGATCAAGGCCTTGTGCTACTGTACTGTGTAAAAACATAGTAAAAGACAGAGCCTTCTAATCTAATTTAATATAAAACATAATGGGCCTGATTTTCATTTACACAAAGACTCTTTTACTTTGGTATAAAAGGGCCTTAAAGCATAAATATATATTTGTTTCAGTGGTGGAAAGCCTGCCTCAATGAGAATCCAGCCCACTGGGTCTTCTATTAAATTGGAAGACCTAATGGTCCTGATTCTAATTTACGCTCAGGCACCTTTACATTACTCAAGCATAAATATATTCCATTTTGAGTCCCTTTTACACTTCCAAAGTAATGGAAAGAAGTCTTTTGTATATGACAATCGGGTTCAATTAGGGTTGCCAGTTTTGGCTGGACATATTCCTGGAGGTTTCATCACAACGGTCTTTAATTAAAGATTAATCTTTCGTTCCTGGAGATTCTAGGACAATCCTGGAGGGTTGGCAACCCTACGTCCAATAAGTAGGTGGAAGAATGAGGGTAAGAGGGATATGCACATAGACTAACTGTGCTCAATTTGCAGGTTTTGAGCTGATTTTTCTTTTAGATATAAAGAAAACAATTGCCAGCTATTGCTTGGTGGATCTAAGGATGGCGACAGAGGCAGAATTAAGTTTATATAACTTTATTTATGTCTTTCCAAAATGTAGATGATTTTTAATCCAACAGTTGTGTTAAGGCATTTTCTGAAATGGTTATCATCTTTACTAAACTTTGATTACAAACATTTTTTCTGCTCGATAATTTTGAAATCTTTATGGAAGAGATTTTGTCAGCTCGTGTTACTCACCAAACACTATCTTTACTTCCGTGTTTAGGTCCTATAATATTAACAAGGTGGCTACCCAGGCTGTTGAAGAGATCCTTAAGATTGGTGAGTTGACAGCACGCACAGCATTACATGTTAATTTTATCTGAAGATGATCATGTCTAATTGGGTCCTTTTCTTCCTTTGGTTCAACAGCTAAAAAGCATGAGAGCTTGAATCTTCCTTTGAGCAGGGAACTAATACAGAAAGGTTAGTGAAAATAACATTTTTAGTAGTTTTATAGCATTTTTTAAATAATTCATATTTATTGTATTCTATTACTTAACAATTACAGCACTTAAAAGTGCTTCATTATGCTAAAGATTAGTTTTTCCTTAAGAGAAAGCACATTTAATTAAATATAATGTACCATATGATCTGCAATTCAAGAATCTTTATACTTTAATGTGTAACAGGCATAAATATTTTGGTAGAGAATTTCAGATCTTTACAATTGAGAACGGATACTTGGAATAATGGTTCTGAATTGAGAGAGCCAGTCAGTGGTTAGTCATGCAGTGGAACTATAATGACTCCTCCTGTAAAGATGTATCCTTTTAATTTTAACTGGGTACTTCTAAAAATCATAAATGCTTTCTAAACAGTTTTATAGTGGAACTGTTTCCTCTGCTTGAAATGTGAAACCTTGAGAATGACTAACTCCTTTAGAGAAAGTGATGGTCCAATTTCTGTATTTACAGTAACAAATGAATATAATGACTCCCTGCTGTATAGTCCAGAAGAACCAAAGATGTTTTTCAGTATTCGAGAGCCTATTGCAAACCGGGTTTTTTCAAGTAGTCTGCAGCGTGGGTTCTTTTCAAAGTAAGTATTGCCTATAAATGTAATTGAACACTTAGCATTTAACTGATATGTAGAATAAAATAGGTAGCCTGAGAGCTTGTCTTAAATGTGCTTGATACTCAAGTTTTTGTGTCCATACTGAGTGGGAAGCAAGTGTCCTCCTTTCTCTTAGATGCTTTCAGGACTAATAGTGCAGACCAAGGAAAGAATTTCACTTCATCTGAATAGATCACATGAGATGGACAAAAATATAAACAATATTAAAGTGAACAAAACCATGGAGTTTACTCAAAGTGCTGAGGTCTGAATGTGATCGAGGCCCCCAAAAAAATAATAGTAAAGGAAAACTATTAAAGCAGGAAGCTTTTGATATGGAATGTGTTCTTAACAGTGTTCACCACCAGTTGCATATTTTGTATTGGAGACATTCTATTTGAGTATAAATTTACACTAGGTTTGTTTGGTAGAAAGTTAAAGATGGGACAGTGGAGAGGTAAAATGCTGGATAATCTCATTCCAATTTAATAGATTAAGCCTTGAAATTCCACACACACACCCCCACATCCCCACTAAGATTGCTTTGTTTCTATGAAATTCTTTCCAAAAGTCACATCACAGTCACCCTCACTAAAGGAGTGAGTCACTGTTTCTTTTCTCCCAGCAATGGACACTGTTCATACAGCCTTTAAAACTGACTCTGCCGCCTCTTTCTCCCCATTCCTCTCTGCACACCAGTGCCCCCTTGCAAAGGAATGGCTGATCCTGTCTTTTTGTGGGCTAGTTAGAAACTCCTTTTCTTAGGAAGTTGGACAGAACCCTTGCCTAATGGGAACTATGTAGTAGAATGAGACTTTGCTTGCAGGAAATGCATGGGTGGTAGCGGAACATAAGGGTCTATAAAATGTCATCCTCATCCCCATGAAAATATTGAAGCTTTTAATATGACAGGTCTTCCTCAAACTGTCCAGATTAAGGCTACGCCCACACTGCCCAGTTTACAACAGCACAGCTGTGCCTCTGCTGTTTATCGGCAGGAGAGAGCTGTCCATACTGGCGCTTTTTGTCGGTAAAACTGTTGTCGCTCAGGGGTCTTTTTTTTTTTTTTCATACCCCGAGCGACAAAAGCTTTACCAATGAAAAGTGGTGAACTCTACCCCTGCAACAGCAGTCCACCCAGGCCAGAGATTGGTAGCATTGTTTCTGAGGGTGGTGCTTTGGAACGTTTAAGGAGTTACCATTTCGTACCAGAAAAGATTGACAGGGACCTATTCCTTCCATCAGAGGCAGGGGGCAGGACATTTGACTGTACCTCAAAAGTAAGAGGATAATCAAGTAGAAATATAAAAGCTATGTTTAAATTAACCTTTTTTGAGATCACATGAAGACCAGGATTGGTCTTTGGCTTTACTGGAGCTTTTTTCCTACTTTAAGCATGGTTGGAAGAAGGTGTCTGTTTCTGAAGGCTTTTGGCCTGAAGTTTAGGTTATACTGAGCTATTGTAATACTTGAATATATTTATGTTATAAGATATGAGCCGTGATAAACAGACATTAATGACATTCATTGGTTGTCATTAGAAAAATGATATTTTTCTGAATATTTATCTGAAATCATCCACTCCGTGTGCAGCGGCAGTCAAAAAAAAGTGAACAGAATGTTGGGAGTCATTGAGAAAGGGATAGATAATAAGACAGAAAATATATTGCTGCTATATAAATCCATGGTATGCCCACACCTTGAATACTGCATACAGATGTGGTCGCCCCATCTCAAAAAAGATATATTGGAATTGGAAAAGGTTCAGAAAAGGGCAACAAAAATGATTAGGGGTATAGAACAGATTCCGAATGAGGAGAGATTAATAAGACAAGGACTTTTCATCTTGGAAAAGAGATGACTAAGGGGGGATCTGATCAAGATCTATGAAATCATGACTGGTGTAGAGAAAGTAAATAAGGAAGTGTTATTTACTCCTCCTCATAATAAAAGAGCAAGGGGCCACCAAATGAAATTAATAGGTAGCAGGTTTAAATCTAACACAAAAATATTTTTTCACGCAACGCACGGTCAACCTCTGGAACTCCTTGCCAGAGGGTGTTGTGAAAGCTAATACTATAACGGGGTTCAAAAGGGAGATAGGTCCATCAGTGGTATCCCTAGCCTCTGTTTGCCAGAAGCTGGGATTGGGTTATGGCATGGACCACTTGATGCTAACCTGTCTGTTCATTCCCTTTGGGGCACCTGCCATTGGCCACTGTCAGAGGACAAGATACTGGGCTTGATGGACTTTAGGTCTGACCCAGTATGGCCGTTCTTATGTTATATTAATTCATTCTTCTAAATGGTTGCATTGTACTTCTTATTACAGATGGCAAAGTTCTGGGTTCTAGATAATGTACAATAGAGCAGTGTTTCAAAATAGTTTTTACTACATGCGGATTGTGCATGGGGGTCAAAACTAGATTAAGACGATCTGGGGTGCTAGTTATACCCCAACACAAGGCCCCCTGAAGCCCTCTTTTCTTATTGTGGTCCTGCCACCCCATCTGAAGTGATGGTGATGGAGAGGCTGTGGCAGTCGCCCCATTAACATCCCCCAGGAGTGGCAGCAGGAGCCTCCCTCTCCCTGGGAGCAGCAGGGGTAAGGGCCAGTAGGAACTTAGTAGTGGGGGTGAGTCTGCATGGGTGTGTGGGCTGGGCTTACTGCATTCTTCTGTCACACTCTCATTCCAGTTTCTGGGGGTGATACATAGGCCAGTTCACACCTCTCGGAGCTATTGTTTCAGACTTTCTGCACTCTCAGGCAGACATCACTGCATCAGGTATACTTGAGTCATATTTTCCTTGTGACGGTAAGGATAGAAACTTTCCTTTTTTTTAAATGAACATTTACATTCTGACTTTATTGTGTTGGATCTGGGACCAGGGCTTGTGACTATAGTGCTCATCTCTGCCTTAATCCATCCCTGCTCACAGAAGTCCCCCATATGCGTAAGTGTAGATTTATGGCTTTAGGATTCTTCTTGCTTTAATTGCTGTCGCATTTTTGGTCAGTGTGACATTTTTGAAAACTTATTTTTTATTTATACCACTCTCACTTTCTACACATTCTGAAGGATAAACCCCAACAGTTGAATTCCTTTTCATTTTAAAGGTAAGTTAACTGGAAGAATATGATAGTGGCAATGTCTGTTGGTGTTTTGTTCAGTATTAGAAGAGGGTGCTTCTAGAAAATTTATAGGTAAAGTTTTAGCTTAAAATACATGTAGTCAAACTCATTTAATATTGACAGTAATCAGCCAGTTCTACATAAGGGATTTTCCAATAAGCAATATCACTTTCAAGCTTGCAGTTCTTTAGTGGTAAAAGGCAAAATCATTCCCATCTGCCCACATCTGTTTTGCATACAGTGAAGAATGTTTAAACCTTTCACCTTGTTTGAAAATCACTAGTGCTGCTGATTAGAAATACTGAAATTGCTTGTGCGGTATGCAATGATGAATTGATGCTCATGACTTTAATTGGACATCAAATAGGTAGCATTGTGCTGAACTGGTTTCTTACAAAACTACACGGAACATAAATCTTCCATTAAGCAAGTCAGTATTAAATGGGTTTAATTGTAGCTTCCTTTCAAAACTTAACTGAGCAACAGCATTCTCATTATTTGATCAGTCGCACTATGTAGGCTGTCTTCCTTTTCTAGCAGACAATATAATTCTGGCTGGATGGCATTTGGATGGCTACTTTCATCCTTCATGTAGATTCCTTCCCTCTCCTAAGCAAAGTGCTAATACTGTAAATTTTTTACTGTTTAGTACAGTTTGAAGTTCGTTTGAAAAGATGCTTAAAGGATAGTACATTCTTTCAGTGGGATTCTATATGGATGGAGACAGGGAGGATTGATTTAAATTGATTTAATTGAATAATTGATATAAATAATTGATTTTTAACCTTGTTTTGCATTTGTAGTTAAGTTATTTTCTTCAAGTGTAGTTGATTCTTCTTTGAGTGATTGCTCATATGTATTCCACAATAGGTGTGTATGCTCACCATGTGCACTGGTGCCGGAAGTTTTTCCCCTAGCAGTACCCATAGGGGAGCGCCCCTAGCAACCCCTGGAGTGGCACCTCCATGGCGTGGTATAAGGGGCGCTGCGCGGTCCCCGCACCCTCAGTTCCTTCTTGCTGCCAGTGAAGGTGCGTCAGGACTGCTCTGCTCCAGCTTTGCTGTAGCTCGTCCCCAGTACTTCTTGTTTGTTCAGTGTTGGTACCTGTAGGTAGTTATTTAGTCTAGTTTAGCCAAAGCGCCTGAGCGCATCCCGGGTTTTAAGTTGTGTGACACTTGTAGGCAATCTATGCCAGTGAGTGATCCACATGCAGACTGTTTACGCTGTTTGGGGGGAACCCATCTCAGCGATCACTGCATGATTTGCAAGTCATTTAAGCCTTGGACCAAGAGAGAAAGGGACATTAGGCTCCGGGCTATTCTTACGGAGTCGGCGCTGACCCTGGCTCCGGTGCACTGCTCCAAGTTGGCACCGGGTACCGCGGTGTTGGTGCGTGGTGACCCATCAACTAACTGGCACCACTCCCTGTTCGTGGGACTCTCCGAGAAGCCTAGGAAGAGGCTTTCCTCGCCACAGCACCAGAGTAAACCTGGGACAGGGGCTAGACCCATGTCGGGCAGTCCTCAGTCCCAACTGGCCCCTAGACCTCTGACTCAAGTCGAGTGGAGTAGCCTGGCCCATTCGGAGCAGGCCTCCCCAGATGTCCTCCACACTGGAGGCCCTGCAAGCGGCCCGGGATGTTATGTCCATGCCGGTACCAGGAGCACCACTGGTGTCGGCCCCGCACTCCAGAGGCAAGCTGCCACTGGGATCTCCACAGTCGCCCCGGCTCAGTACCGGTCTTGGTCGAAGGAACGTTCCAGATGCCATTCGCCACCCAGCGACCGTTCAGGGCAGAGTCCACGTGGATTGCCCTCAACTTCCATCAGCCTGTCTGGCTGGGTTCCATCCGATCAGGACTCTCCGCACCACTCTGCCTCGAGAAGCGAATACCAGCAGGACCGAGGCAGACAACGCCATAGGTCCTCACCTACGAAGGGCTATCGCAGCCTGTCACGGCACGGGCGTCGACGTCGTTCCCGTTCGTCATCCTGCTCCAGGACCCCGCCTCGGCACTGCCTCTGCAGTCCCGGGCGTCGATTGCCGGCGTCTCGCCATTGTGGGTCCGCCTGTTGGAGTCAATCGCAGTTTACTGATGGTACTGGTCCTTCATGTTGGGATCATGGTCCCATGGTCAGCACCGCTCCCGGCTCTGCCACTCCTCCAGGTCCAGGACAGCAGCGGGTCATATGTCAGCCCGGCCTCCCTTTGTAGTCGTCCATCGATGGGCCAAGCCAGCCAGACCGAGCAGCTGGCTCCCCTGGTGCTGCAGCAGGTGCAGTGGCACCGGGCCCCGTGGTCGGCCCAATGGTACCAGTGGGCGCCGTGGCCCCCGACGCAGCCCCCGGTGGGGGCTTGCTCGGTGGCCGGAGCCTTGGAAGGACTATCGGCCTCCCTCTCCAGACCCCCGAGGAAGGAGTTGGTGGGACGTACATCCTTGGGACTGTGCCTGGAGAGCTACTATGTGGTGGACCCTCCGGTGCCAGTGGACACACAAAGTACCGCACCGGCCTCCTCACCCTCCCCAGATGAGGCGATTACAGCCCCTTCTCCCTCCGTTCCGCAGGAGGACTTTAGGGCCCACCAAGAACTCTTTAAAAGGGTGGCATCGAGCCTCCACCTCCAAGCGGAGGAGATGGAGGAGCCCTTGGGCTCCCTGTTTAACGTGCTGTCCTCCTTGGCACTGGGCAGGGTGGCCTTGCCTCTCCACGAAGGGGTGGCAAAAATTTCAAGTGCCCTGTGGCAAACCCCGGCCTCATTGGCCCCCATCTCTAAGAGAGCAGCACACAAGTATTTTGTACCCACGAAGGCACATGAATACTTATACACTCAACCACAGGGATCGGCAGGGCCAACCAGCCTCTACCCCGAAAAATAAAGATTGAAGGAGGCTGGACTGATTTGGAAGGAAAATTTATTCGTCCTCGAGCTTCCAGTTATGAGTGGCGAACCACCAGGCTCTCCTAGGCTGGTATTAGTTCAATCTGTGGGGCTCCTTGCCCAAGTTTGAGGACTTACTCATGGAGCGCAACACGAAGGAGTTCAAAGTGCTGGGGGAGGAGGGCACAGCGGCTGCCAGGGCAACCCTGCAGGCAGCTCCAGATGCAGTGGATACGGCCGCGCGGTCCATGGCCTCTGCGGTATTCATGAGACGAGTGTTGTGGCTCCTGCTCTTTGCACAGCGATGCGCGGACCTCCCATTTGATGGCAAAGCTCTGTTTGCGGAACAAACGGATACAAAGCTGCATGGCCTGAAAGGGAGCCTCCCTCCCACTGGACAGGTTCGAGAGCCTGAAAGGGCTCATCGACACGGTCACAAGGTTTCCAGTGATAACAGCCAGAGCGTGCCTCCAGGTCTTGGGTCACATGTTGGCGTGCATGTATGTGGTCTGCCACACCAGACTCAGGATGAGACCCCTCCAGTTCTGGTTGGCCTCGGAGTTCTCCCAGGCCAGGGACAGGATGGACAAAGTCCTCATGGTGCCCGAGCCAGTGCTTGCCTCCCTAAGGTGGTGGTCCTCCCTGAGAAATATGCTCCAGGGGCTCCCATTCAGGGTCAGGGCCCCGAAGGATCAGACCTGGGGTAGGGGGCCCATGTGGGGAGCGTTCAGACCCAAGGTCTGTGGTTGGCTCAGGATTTGACCCTACACATAAATGTCAAGGAGCTCAGGATGGTGCGGCTGACATGCATGGCCTTCCGTTCGCACCTGGAGGGCCGGGTGGTCAGGTTCCTCACAGAAAACACGGCCTCAATGTTCTACATCAACAGGCAGGGCGGGGACAGATCCTCTTCCCTCTGCCGCAAAGCTCTCAGGTTGTGGGACTTTTGTATAGCCCACATCATCTGCCTACAGGCCTTCCATCTGCTGGATGCCCAGGTGGATCACCTGAGCAGGAACTTCTCCTCTCAGCACGAGTGGTCTCTCCACCCAGAGGGGGTACACCGACTTCTCCAAGAGGTGGACCTGTTCACAACTCGGCAGAACCATCGCTGTCCCCGGTTCTGCTCAGGGGGGGCTGGGACAGGGCGCTATTTCCGATGTCTTCTTCCTGTCCTGGTCAAGCCAGTTTCTCTGTGCCTTCCCCTCATTCCTGCTGATCAGCATGGTCCTGGAAAAGATAAAGACGGACAAGGCCTGGGTCTTCCTGATTGCCTGGCATGGCCCAAGCAGCATTGGTATGGGACCCTCACGGGCCTGGTGGTTGCCCCGCCGTGGTTGTTGCCAGCCTGCCCGGACCTGCTCTCCCAGGACCAGGGCTGCCTCTTCCACCCCAACCTTGTGGCACTCCACCTCACGGCGTGGCTGCTCAATGGTTAGGTAGGGAAGAAAAGACGTTCTCGGAAGGGGTTCAGCGCGTCCTACTGGAAATCAGGCAGCCCTCCACATGCCGAGCCTACTTGGCAAAGTGGTCTTGGTTTTTCCAGATGGGTGGACGAGCGGGGAGTGTCCCCAGTGGCTGCCCCGATCCAGCTTATTCTGGACTACTTCCTTCATCTTAGAGCCCAGGGCCTGGCACCCTCGTCAGTCAAGGTGCACCTGGTGGCCATATCGGCCTTCCATCCACCGGTGCAGGGCCACATGGTATTTTCCGATGCTATGACTGGCTAATTCCTTAAGGGGTTGGATAGTCTCTTCCCGTACGTTCGGCCCCCAGTCCTCCAGTGGGACCTGAACCTGGTGCTGGACTGCCACACGGGCCCCCCGTTTGAGCTGCTAGCTACATCCTCCTGGTCACACCTCTCGTGGAAGGTAGGCTTCCTGGTGGCGATCACGTCGGCTAGGCAGGTCTCAGAACTCAGGGCCCTGACCTCCGAACCCCTGTACACGGTGTTTCATAAAGATAAGGTCCAGCTCTGCCTACACCCCTCGTTCCTCCCGAAGGTGGTCTCCGCCTATCACATGGGTCAGAACATTTTTCTACCAGTCCTCTGCCCCAAGCCCCATGCATCCAGTGAGGAGCGCCGCCTCCACACGCTGGATGTGAGACAGGCTCTGGCTTTTTACCTGGAGCGGACTAAGCCATTCAGGAAGTCCTCACAGCTCTTCATCACGTCGGCCGAATGCATGAAAGGTTGGCCGATCTCCACTGACCTCGTGCATCCATACCTGTTATGACCTGGCGGGAATTCCTCCGCCACCAATTGTAAGGGTACACTCGACTAGGGCGCAGGCCTCGTCGGCTGCCTTTTTGGCCCATGTCCCCATTCAGGATATTTGTAGGGCTGCCACATGGTCTTCAGTTCACACATTAACCTTGCATTATGTGATAGTCTCCCAAACCAAGGAGGACGCTGGGTTTGGCCTGGCCAGCCTCCATCCCAAGAGTCTGTGAACTCCTACCCACCGCCAACAAATATAGCTTGGAATTGCCTGTTGTGGAATACACATAAGCAATCACTCAAAGAAGAAAAGACGGTTACCTTTTCCTTAACTGGTGTTCTTCGAGTTGTGTTGCTCATGTCTATTCCACATCCCGCCCTCCTTCTCCTCTATCGGAGTTGTCTGGCAAGAAGGAACTGATGGTGGGGGGAGTGCACAGCGCCCCTTATACCGCCCCGTGGAGGCGCCACTCCAGGGGTCGCTAGAGGCGCTCTCCTACGGGTACTGCTAGGGGAAAAACTTCCAACACTGGTGCACATGGTGAGCACGCACACCTATTGTGGAATAGACATAAAGAATACATCTCAAAGAACGCCAGTTATGGAAAAGGTAACTTTCTTTTCTTAGTGGTTGGTTTGCAATTAAATACAGCATTTACACTAAATTTACTGTTTCTTTTTGCTAACTAGGAACATATATTATATCTATATACCTTTTTTTATATAGCTTATTTTACACTTATTAGGATTATTCGTTTTCAACTTCTAATTACGTTGCAAAATGAATGACGCATTTCTTATTTACTAAATCACTGGTTTTCAACCTGTAGTTTGCAAACCTCTGAAGGGTCTGCAAAGTATGCCTTAAGATTTCCAAAAGGGTCCGAAACTCCATTCGAAGTGCAAGGGTCTGCAAATGAAAAAAGGTTGAAAAACACTGTACTAGATGGTTAATTATTTTACTTGTGATTTGTGCCAAGCTCTATTTGGATGGAAATTCAAATTCAATTAATATACAAACAGAAACATTGTAAAATGATTTTATTAGTTAAATAAAATTACTTTAAATGTGCTGGATACATACATTTTATGATAAACTTTTTTCTTATCAAAACATGTTTTGCATTTAAAACTGATTTATTAAAGTAAGTGTCATCTGTATGAACTGAGTTGAACAGATTGTTTCTGGTCACCATGTCTTACAAGATTTTAGAACTAGTCGATCTCATCTAGTTTTTATTTGTAGATTGGAAGAGGGAAAACAAGCTGTCCTGCTTTTCTAACTTCCAATTAATGTCTCAGTGTTGGATTAAGTAGTCATTTAATTGAACTAGTTGAATAAACTGAAATAAATAAAATATTCTTTATGTACAGAAGAGGCTGCTGCTGTCAAAAGCGGGTTCTGCAGTTCAACCATTTCTAGTTCCTTCTGCTGACCCAGTGACTTCCACCAGTTCAGTGCTTTGACTTTATAGATGTTTGCTGGCAAGTTTTAAACATACTGCTTAATATTTTTTATTTAATTTAAATTATTTTAATAGATTATAGTAAATTTAGGCCTTAAAGTAGACTGTCAGTTTCAAATGTAATTTTAAATAGGTTTATTTTAAAAAAATTGATTATTTTAAAATAAACGTATTTAACTTAAATTTTAAAAAATCTATTTTTATCCACCCTGGCTTGCGATGTTTTTTCTGATTTACTAACACATAAAACAAAAGGGGCTATTCAGTCTATTAGAACTAACCCTTTGTCCGATACTGTAGTGTATTTTCTAAATATTTTATAGGAAATCTGAGTGTAACACTTGATGACTTGTCTCTTTTTTTGCAGGGTTTGTGTCCGATCACGTTGTTGGGATGCCTGTATGGTGGTAGATGGAGGAATTTCTTTTGAGTTTAATGATGGGGCAATAGCTTCAATATTGATCAATACAGAAGATGCATTGCGCACTGTTTTGCTAGAAGAATGAAGAAATGTCATACATTCTGTTGAAATCCTACTAAATCCTGCACCCAGAGAAGGGACTCACTGCAGAGATAGACAGTACATCAGAATGCTGCATTATTTTGTGTTGGAAAATTTGCTTCTCTTGATGCAAGAATATTGAGAAAAGTGACCTGAAATAATTTCCCATCCCTGGGATGGGGAAGTCTTGGAAAAAACTGTTTTTTGAGCTTTATTGCACCTGACACAAAGGAAGTGTATCCAACTTCAGTGAAATGTGATTTTTTTAACCTTTTAAGATGAATGTGACAGAACACTTTTTTTAAAAATTAGGTAGATGGGTTCAAATGAAATAAAGTGGTTAGCCTTGAATATTCAACTGTACAGGTTTTTAATAGCAGTCTGGAACTGAATGAACCAAACACCTCAACTGTTCATACATATTATACTTTTACAGAAAAGTACGCTAAGATTCATTGAGTTGATGCAAGCATAAAGAATAGACTTTGGAAAATAAATGCTGATGTTGGCCTAACTGAAATGGAGATTTTTTTTTTACCCTCTTCAAAATTTTATAACACTACTTTGTGGTATGGTTTGTGGTAGATGTTTCAGCTCTTCCAGTGATTTTTCTACTCTTTTGGTATTTACTTCAAGACTTTTTTTTGGAAAGTGTTTGTTCCAGTGACTAAAAAAACTAATTTATTTTGAGTGAGGTAACTCTTCCCTATGTTTCATCTGAAATCTAGATTTTTGTTGTTGTTGCCTGCTATAAATCTCTTTTTTTAATACAAATTATTTTAACTACAATAAATTATGCTGCTTCAATGAATACATTAACTGGCCAGCAAGTGTTCTGTCAATCAGACAGTTGAAGAGAATGGTATAGAATTATATAGTTTGGGTTTTAAAAAGCGGTATTTGGAGTTAGTAAGTAAAGTGACTTGGTTTTAAATTGAGTACTTGATCTGCTTCATAGCTATACTTCTGAAAATGCAGAGAAATCACATACCATTCTTTTTGTATGCCAAACATGTATGGGAGACATTAGGGTCTAATGGAAGAGGCACAGGATTAACCTCTATACCTGTTTTCCCCATTTGTAGAATGGAGATAGTATTTTGAAGGGAAATTAAATACTTTGATATTTATGCATAAAGAGCCCTATATGAGTGCTAAATTATTCTGCTGACACTCTCGACTGACTGACCAATTTATTCTTTTGGTCCCATACACACAACTTCATTATGCAGATAAGTATTTAAGCACAATGTGTCTGCAAAAGGGAAAAGCCCATTGTTAGCCACAGAAACAGTAAACAACTCCATGATCATCTCTGGAAAGGTGGTGTTCTGAGTAGCATGTGGATTGCAGGGCAGAACTGGGCAAATAGCAGTTTGAATTTTATGCATGTGACTTAATAGCAACAAAAAGGGCTTGTTTCTACTGTAGAATTAACTTTTATTTCAGAAGTTACTCTTCAAATGATTCTTGTTTGAAGAAATGTATACTGCAGATTTACTCAGAAATTCTAATGGCAGTCAATGTATTTATTGTTTACATTTTGAAATGATAAACTCTTACTTTACAGGTGGAGCAAGTAGATGAATGATTTTACCCTTATTATCAAATAAGTAGTTTAAATAGGCTTATTTTTTCTGTACTCAGCTTGAAAAGTTAAACTCCAATTAAATGTTAAGAGGATAGCCCTGAGATGGTTGAACCAATGATGCCATTGTAATGAGATCAGTTATAGTTACAGGTTTATGTACACTTTAGATACAACCTTTTCTTTAAAAAAAAAAAAAAAATGCTGTAGGCTGAAATGTGGCATAAATGTCCACTTGAAAGCTCTTTGGGCTGCAAGTGGGAAGGTGGAGTCAGAATAGCCCAATAAGCTCTTTTGAAGCCATTGAAACTATTGGGCTTTACTGTTACCAAACTGATGCTCTTCTACATGTCTAATGCAAAAAACCTGCAAATTTGTTCTAAAACTGAATGTTAGTACACATTGTGGATTAATCCCTTTTTCAAAAGAGAGATGTGACTGTGCAGGAACCAGAGTATTCCAGTAAATTCATTGTTATGTAAAAAAGAATCCCCCTTTCAACAGTAGTTTCTGCATTCTGTCAATGGATAGGTTGTTTGGCAAATATCCACTGCTGCTGATTGAAGTGTTGCAACTCCTCCATGTAAATATGCACTTTAAATGCGCTAACCCCAAAATAGCTCTTTTAAGTATTTAAATACCTTTTAAGAACACTTTATTTTTATGGCGTTTAAACTAAAGTTAAATAATAGTATGATTTAACTTACTAAAGTAAGAACACTGAAAAGTAGGGCAAAAACTATATCTTCCACTCAGCCAAAATTGTGAAGACTCTCCAAACAAATGAGGATAGATATCATGTGCTGTAATATTTAGAACGGGATGGATGGATTAAACAAAATGAGTTTTTTTTGCTTTTGAGTTTCAGACCCTTAAATTGAGAATGCTGTGTCTTAAAAGCAACACTGCCAAGTAGTATAGTTCCAGTCTTTGACCTGCTTTTAAGCTTTGGTATGAAATATCAGTTGGATTCATAACTATTAAAAAAGACCACCGAATGAGTTAGTGGACCTGAACTGCTCTTTTGTGCCCTCTACTGGCTTTGTAGCTGAAGTTAATCACTTATTGTATTTCTGCTGCTCTTGATGCTGGTGCACAAACTTAAGTAATGAGACGGAACTGTTAGTTTGTGCTCATTAGAAATACTAGCATGGGGTCAAAAATCCATATTGGACAAATCAGTAGGAAGAGCTTATGTGTATTATACAAATTAAGTGTAAACATCCCTTTAAAATTTGGTAAATTCTAGTGTTTATAAAGGAATGTAATATAAACAACTGATCTGATAGTCTAGGATACTTCTTTGACAGAAGTCACACAATCTAACTGCTTTGTCCATCCAAACAGGTGCTAACTCCAAAATCCAAAGGTGTTTTAGCAGCCTGCTCAATCCAGAACGTTTCGGTTAAGCGATAGTTAACACCACTTAACGTTTTGCTAAACTAAAATTTGACATTCTTTGCTTTTTAAAAAGAAAGTGGTATGTTGATACAGACATGTAATAAATGAAATCTGAAGAGTTACATGAAACTGTTTAACGCCTTGTACTTATCTGTATCTTGCAAGTGCTCTTTTAAATATTTATTGAAATCTTTTGACTTGATATGCAGTTTTTCCAATGTTCATTAGTATTTGGCTAAGCAGGAAACATTTCTTTATAGCAGGGGTGGGGAACCAATTTTCAATCACGGGCCACTGACCCACAGAAAAAAATCAGTCGTGGGCTACACACAGCACTGCGGGGGGGTGCAGAGGCTCTGGACTTCCCCCCACAGCAGGGCAAGCTGATGCTTGCGGCTCCAGGCCCCCAGAGGGCATGGAGGCTCTGGGCTTCCCCTAGGCTCTGGGGTGGGGTTCAGGGTGTGGGGGGGGCTCTGGGGTGGGGAGTGGGTTGGGGTGCGGGAGAGGGTTATGATCTGGGGCAGGGCGTTTGGAGTGCAGGCTCCGGCTGGGCGGAGCTCACCTCAGGTGGCTCCCAGTCGCCGGGACAGCGGGGCTAAGGCAGGCTCCCTGCCTGCCCTGGCTCTGTGCTGCTCCCAGAAGCGACCACCATGTGCAGCCCCTAGGCGGAGGGACCAGGTGGCTCTGCGTGGTGCATGCTGCCCACACCTGCAGGCACCGCCCCCGCAGCTCCCATTGGCTGCGGTTCCCAGCCAATGGGAGCTGCGGAGCCAGTGCTGGAGGTAAGAGAGCTCAATCCAATATGGTGATTATAAATGTTTCAGGATTTCCTGTAAGCGACTACTATGGTTACAGCAAGCTTTGCTTGATTTATATCTACATAATAGTACTGAATCTTTTTTTTCAAACAATTAAACTATCTTTACACACTTGTCCATATAATGAGAGCTAGATTTTTTTGTTAATGTATGAATGGCTGTCCTGGGTCAGACCAGTGGTCCATCTAGCCCACTATACTGTCTTTGACAGTGGGCAGTGCCAGATGCTTCACAGAGAATGAACAGTACAAGGCAATTATCGAATGATCCATCTCTTATTGTCCAGTCCCAGATTCTGGCAGTCAGAAGTTCAGGGATAGCCAGAACATGGAGTTGTGTCCCTGACCATCTTGGCTAATAGCCATTAATGGGTCTATTCTCCATGTACTTATTTGATTCTTTTTTGAACCCAGTTATACTTTTGGCCTTCACACCATCCTGGCAATGAGTTCCATAGGTTGATTGTATGTTGAAGTACTTTCTTATGTTTGTTTTAAACCTGTTGGCTATTAATTTCATTGGATGACCCCCTGGTTCTTGTGTTTATATGAAGACATAAATTCCCTATTCACTGTCTCCACACCATTCATGATTTTATAGACATGTCTCATGCCCCCCAACCCCCCGGTCATTTCTTTTCTAAACTGAACAGTACTAGTCTTCTTTAAATTTTTTCTCATGGAAGCTGTTCCCTGCCCTTTTTTAATTCTTGTTGAACTTCTCTGCACCTTTTCTAATTCTAATATCTTTTATGAGATGAGTTGACTAGAACTACACACAGTATTCAATGTGTGGGCATACCATGCATTTATATAGTGGCTTTTTTATTTACTGTCATGTCTATCCCTTTCCCAATGGTTCCTAACATTGTTAGCTTTTGTGACTGCTACTGCACATTGAGTGGATGTTTTCAGGGAACTATCCCATGATATCCAAGATCTTTCTTGAGTGGTAAGTGCTAAGTTAGACTGCATTTTTGTATATATAGTTGGGATTATTGTATTTATCAACACTGAATTTCATCTGCTGTTTTGTGGGAGCCCTTTAACTTTTTGTAGTCTGCTTTTGACTTGACTGTCTTGAGTATCATCTAAACTTTGCCACCTTACTGTTTACTCCCTTTTCCAGATCATTTATGAATATGCTGAACAGTATAGATCCTTTGTGGACCCTGCTATTTACTTCTTTCCAGTGTGAAAACTGTTGGTTTTACTCCTGCCCTTTGTTCCCTAGCTATCCTCTCCAGTTACTGATCCATAAGGACCTCTATCCCATGACTACTTGATATTGCTTTAGAGCCTTTGAGGTGGGACCTCACTGAAGGACTTCTGAAAGTCCAAGTACACTGGATTACCCATATCCACATGCTTGTTGAGACCCTCAAAGAGTTCTAATGGGTGAGGCATGATTTCCTTTTATAAATAGTCATGTTGACTCTTCCCAACATACTTATCTTAAATATTTAATTTGGACAGGATTTAAAGCATTTTCTATTCCATCACCATGCTGTGAGTTTAATTTCAGTGTACAGACTTGTACCTCACTTTAGGTTGTATGGACTTCAGGTTTTTCTCCCATGCTCCATTTTCCCCCAGTCCCTTGGTGAGGGTGTGGAAGAGCTCAGTTAAAGTAGGTTTTTGCATCTTACTCTGACAGATTTGCACCATCCCGATCTTGATGAACACAGTAGCATGTTGTGAAAGTCTTCAAATAAGACAGACCTAAAGTAAGAGTGTAGTCCAAGTATACTTATCCATAGCTACAGCTTTTAGTGCACTTCAAGTGTATCCCATTCCACAGGTAACTGATATTTTATTCAAGTTACTTTCCTGTTACCACAGCAAGAGGGGGGTTGATTTTTTAAAAATTAGTTTATTGGAGTACAACAGTGAAATGCTGTAGCTTTTGCTAGTACAATAGTTATGGAGAGAAATACAAGTTATAATACTCTTCTGTATTCCAAGCTTAAAGACTTTTACTTGATCTAGATTTATTACTTATCAACTTTAGTTTTGTTGTAGTTTCCTAAACTATGAAACACATGCAACTGTGTTAAACCTAAGTTTTTTTTTAAATGTATGAAGTTATGCAGAGAACACTTCAGCCCTTAATGCCTTTGTCTTTATAATTATAAATTAAGTCTTTAGGATCCCATGCTATGAAGACCTTACTCAGGCAGGTATTTCAAAAATGTGAGGCTGCTTAGATATGAAACTTGGCTGTCCTCAGTAAACTCAAAGCAAGATGTCAAGTGGGAGAAATAGTTTGACTGGAAGTAATAGTGCCAACACAACCCCACACTGTTATATGTGATAGTAAAGGGTCTAATTCCATACCTTAATAAGTGATTCACCTCCAGCTGGAGATGTTTAAGGACTTTTGAATGGGTTAAGAGTCATCAGATGAAAGAAAGCGTATCTATCTTAGGCCTGGTCTACACTAGAAAATTAGATTGGCATAACTGTATCACTCAGAGGTGTGAACAATTCAAGCCCCTGAGTGGTGTAGTTAAGCTGACCAAAGTCCCTGTATAGCACTAGGTTGACAAAAGAATTCTTCCATTGACCCAGCTATGGCCTCTTGGGGAGGTGGATTATCTACGCCAACAGAATCCCTCCTATCAACATAAGTGATACAATAAGTACAATATAATACAATATAATAAGTACAAAATACAATATAAGTTACAGCAGTGCAGCTGTAGTAGTAAGTGTAGATGTACCCGTAATGTTTTATACTGCTGCTCCTCACTATAGCACTTGATCACCTTCCATGTAAAACTGATTAGCAGTAGCCATCTCTAGTAGACTGGATGGTCCTGTTGCTAGTTGGAGGAGAGGGGGTTCTTTTTAAACTCCCTACTGGGGACAGACATAGAATGGGGGGGTTAGTGCTGAGTGCCATATCTTGTCACACTGGTTCCAAGTATAAATTCAGAAGTGAGACTTAATGGAGTGTTACAGCAAAAGACTGACCAACTATGGTGAATCTGTGACCAGATTGGTGGGATATAGAAATGGGAGTATCCAGGAAGACTTAGATTGGTCTCAACTTCTGTTAGCTGCTTAAAGTGAAAGCACAGTTAAGGATACCTAGGATATGTGAATTGGTACATAAATGTTTAAGCCTGCTGCAAATTTGTCACCCCTTCCACCTCCAAGGGAATAAGGGTGGGGAAAAGTTAAAACCTAGGTTCTCCTCTTTCTCTGTTCACACCACACATTCGATTACTGAAACTACTTTATGGTTTCAGAGTAGCAGCCGTGTTAGTCTGTATCCGCAAAAAGAAAATGAGTACTTGTGGCACCTTAGAGACTAACACATTTATTTGAGCATAAGCTTTCGTGAGCTACAGCTCACTTCATCGGATGCATCCGATGAAGTGAGCTGTAGCTCACGAAAGCTTATGCTCAAATAAATTTTAGTCTGTAAGGTGCCACAAGTACTCATTTTCTTTTTACTTTATGGTTGTACAGTAGAATCTAAGAGTTACGAACATCTTGGGAATAGAGGTTGTTCGTAACTCTGAAATGTTCATAACTTTAAACAAAACATTATGGTGGTTCTTTCAAAAGTTTACAACTGAACATTGACTTAATACAGGTTTGAAACTTCATTATGCAGAAGAAAAAACATGCTTTTAACCATTTTAATTTAAATTAGAAGCACAAGTTTCCTTACCTCAAATCTTTTTTAAAAACTTTCCCTCTTTATTTTAATAGTTTGTTGTTTAACACACTTCTGTACTTTTTTTCTTCTTCCCATCTCTGCTGCTGCCTGATTGTGTATTTGCGGTTCCAAATGAGGTGTGTAGCTGACCAGTCAGTTTGTAACTGAGCTTCTACTGTACATATATTTTTTCTGAAGGTAATCTTATGGCCTGGGTACCTTTCTGTCTAGCCACCTCAGTCATGAATAAACTTATTCTCAGCACCTCAAACATAGGGATGTACTACATCCATTTTACAGATGGCGAACGGTGGCCCAAAGAAGCAGATCTAAGACTTACACCTGTGCCTTAGGCCCATATCTATCCTTTCCCTTCTTATGGGCTTGAATAGTTATCTAGTTGTTCATTTCTATACTTTCATATTTTTCTTTGCTGAACTACGATCAAAGTTGCTAAGTTTTTGGTGGGTTTCTTTAAAATACAGGAACTGGGACAACAGAGCCTAGAACCTTAAGGTTTGCCACATTTTCTGCATTGTAGAACTTAAGGGAGTATGTGGGGACCTATATCTCCCTTTGCTATAGCAAACATATCTGCAAGACTGCTGCTTCTGTACTGTGGAGTGCTTGACACCCATTAGATCCCAGCAATCCCTTCCTCTCCTTGCCCTGAAGAGCTCTGGAGTTCTGTGTATTTCCCTCTTTATTGCTCCTTAGCCCTCCAGTGTCTCAATGAAGGGATGTGAATACAGGGCTATATAAAAAGAAACATCATACTAAGCTTACCTATGAAGAGATTCTTGCATTAATAATGCATCTTTAGAAACTGTGGAAATCACAAAAAGTTAAATACTGATTAAGTAGCACAGAACTGGAATGTAAGTCAGACAATACCCAATGAAAACTTCACCCTGACAGGTGAGATCTTGGTTTCAAAAACTTGCAAAGGGGTTTCAAGTTTTAAACTACTCAGCACAGTCATTTTGAGCCAGTGAGGGTCACTTCTGTAATTGATAGGAAAAAATGCACTGTAGCTCTGTTCTGCTGCCTTATAACTAGTGTCCGATTCAGCTTCCTCATAGCTCCTTTTGTGTGGATCTCCCTTCCCATGGCTCCTATTGCATTAAATTTCAGTGAATTTAGTGTCCAAAGCCATGGTTCCTTCCCGGTCCCTCCAAAAAGTAGATAGCACCAAATATTCCATCCTGTTCAGTTAAGAGTCTAAATAGACTTAATGCCCTTACTCATTCTAAACTCTGAAACAGTCAGGATCGTACTGAGTTGTAATGAAATAAAACAGTTCCTTAATGACTGAGCATCACTCTATTTTGCAAGGGCTTTACTCAAAGCTGTGTATTTAGAAAAATATTACAGAAGCACCTTTGGACTCTCACAGTTCAAATAAAGCAACATCACAGACTGCAGAATTAAGCACATTGCCAAATAACTAGAACAGCTGCAATATTTACCAAACTTTCTAACTTAATCATGTTTAGCATAGTTGCAATAGTCACTTGGCTTTTGCAAACATCTTTCTAAAAGCAAGATTGACTTAAAATGCCTACAATTACTCATACCTGATTAGATTTCGGGACACATTTCTGAAGGCAGTAAGAGAAGGACAATATAAAAATATACTTATGAAAGTAAATTATAGCATAAGACCACGTTGAAACACTTTTTACAAGAAGAACTAGAGTGATGCTCCAGTGTTTGGGTTTCTTGATGAAGCATACCACGCTTGGTGCCAACAAAAGAAAACATCCAGCAAACTCTGTATCACAAACCACTAGGATTTCTCAGTGTCAGTCTGCATTTGATGCCCCAGATCTCCTGGTTCTTTTTGCTGCCAACAGTTGGCCGTGCAATGGTTGTAAAATGTGAACAATTGATCTTTATGTGGGGAAGTGTTTCTTTTAGGAGCTGTAGGGAATTGTCAGTCACTATTCCAAAAGCTTGAAGAGTCTTTAGTGTGGGAAGTTCACCAAGCTCACTATAAGGAGAGAAACAAAAGAAGCAGATCAATGAGCTGCAAAAATGGCTTAAACCTTTTACCCAAACTGAATACTACAATTTTTTTCATGAAAGTCTGGAAAATAGTTTTTGGATAAATGTTTGCTCCTATCTAAAAAAATCTGATTTTAAATATACTTAATTGAAACTTTATGCTCTGTTCTGGTCATTCAGTAAGAAGTTCAATTGCCAAGCCAGACTGAATAGAGAAATAGGAATTTAAGTGCAGTGAAATGTAAGTAACTTTATTCATAACTAATGACCCTCACACATGCTAGGTTATTGCAGGAAACGGTTGGTTTGTTTATTTAGTGTCTCTGCAATAGCAACGGACTATTAAAATCAACATTCAGAATAAGTGGAGCAAATTGTGCCCAGATGGCAAATCCTACACATCAGTCGTCTCCTTAGAAATACTTTTAATAATCTTAGTTAATGATTACCTATTCTTCACTGTATGGAATATTCTATCATCATCAATGGTGTGCTAAGTCCTTTACAAGCGAGAACAGAGGTAGACAAGAATCAAAATGCTCAGGGTGGAGAGGGTAAGGAGCTTAATCCTGATAACACAGGGCAAGAAATAACCAGTGAACAGACTCTGGAGTGGCCAAGGTTTGTGACTTTTGTGGTGGCGTTTTGAATGGATTGAAGGGTTGTGGTAACAGGCCAGATAAGGTGATAGTCGCAGTAACAGGGCTGAGATTACAGTCTGGACAAGGAATCAGCAGAATGGAATTTGTGGTGATGTTTGAACTGGTCATACAGACCAAGTTCCTTGTGTTTCTCCAGCTATCATTTAAATGTGTATTTGCAAGTACAGTCAGGGACAGATGGATTCATCAGAAGGAACAAACACTACAGAGCTATCCCATAGCCGCATCACTATTCCAGCATTAAACGTCTTCCAATTCCCATTTTAACAGCCTAGGTTTAGGAATCAATATAGATCTGTTGCAAGTTCTTTTTTTTTAAACTTTGACAAACAATTTTATTGTACATAAATTGTTTCAACGAGTTTTATATTATCATTAAAGTAACAGATTTGGATTTCTTATACATCCAACCATTTAATGCTTTGTTTTACTAAATATTGTTTTTTCACAATTTTTTGTGGAGCCTAGGTAAGGGAATCTATCTTGTTTAGAAAACAGAAATGGCTTAATGAATCATTTCCTTAAGGATATTATACTTCAACAGCCCCTTCATAGACATCAGAGGCTGCAGTACCCCTGTACTACTGAGCAAATTATCGGAGTTTTAAAATTCTTTCAGAGCAGCTACCTAATATCCCTTTAAAGAGTATGTAAATATTTACAGAGCTATTAGTCTGTGATAAGCTTTCACATACTTACTCCCTTCTCACTACTACTGAGAAAAGTGACTAACATTGACATAGCTGACCCAGTAACAAACAAGGAGTAAAGTGACAGGTTTCAGAGTAGCAGCCGTTAGTCTCTAAGGTGCCACAAGTACTCCTTTTCTTTTTGAAAGAGTAAAAGGTTTCACCAGTCATCCTTAAGTCTCTCCATTACACATAAGTACTGAAGGAATCTCAGATCAGTGTAATGTGCTGTTCAAAAGTTCTTTGCACTTCTATAACATCTTCCACCGGAGAATATCAACATGTCTTTGGAGGAGATTTTTAAATGACAGGTACCCAACTCCTACTGAAAGTCAATAAGAGTAAGATGCCAAACTGCACTTGGCACCTTTGAAAACTGCTCCATTTGCTAAAAATCTTCACGGACCACCCTGAGACAGATGTTCCCATTTTACAGATGGGGAAGTACAGTTAATTGATTTGCCCGAGGTGTCACAACAAAGCTGTGCTAGCCTACACAGATTCTGACTTAAAATGGAGTTTTAACACTCAAAGCATAACTTCCTTTGATATTTATTAAGAACAGCAATGTGGCCCATCATATATTTGAACTAAAACCCAAAATGTTAAAGAGGAACAAGAGGGAAAAACAAGAAGTTTCACCTATTGTTAACTTTAAACTTTAGGGGCAGATCCTCAGCTGGTGTAAATGGAAGTAGCATAATTCCACTGATGTCAGAACCATGCTGATTTATAGGAGCTGAGGATCTGGCCCTCTTTCTTTGTTTTTGGTCAGTTTGACACAACCATAATTTTGTATTAGTTTTTTGTTTAAGTTAAAAGATGTTCAGGTTGCAAAATCAAGCACTCAAAAGTTAGGAAATGCTAAAGTTAAGGTTGCCTGTGCAACTTTAATTCATGCATTGACAGTCTTTAGTTAGATGACTGCATACTACTATTCTCCACAACACTTGCCCCATTCAGTTCACAGGATGGTCCTGGTGTGAGGGATGACTCAGGGTTGAGTAGTGAATGAGGCTGTGGCTTCAGAAGTTTTTGAAGGTGTGTAGCGAATGAGGAAGGGTATTGCAAGAAGAGACAAGATAGTCTCGTGGTTAAGGCGGTTGAATGCTGCCCTGGAGAACTGGATTCTATCTCTGCCTCTGCAACAGAGTTACTATGGGATGCTGAGTAAGTCACTTAAACCAAACTTGTCACAGGTGGCCACCGGTGTCTCATTTTCTAAGTGCCCGATGTGAGACTGTTGTCTGCTTTGCAAAAATGCTATGCACGCACAACTGTAACCAAGTCAACGAGAGCTGTAATTTGACCATGTAAAAAGATATATAATGCTAACTACTCTGAAGAAAAAATAATAATCAGGTCTTAGGTGTCTCAAATCCAACACCCATTAGTGGACACTTCTGACAATCTTTTGGGGACAGATTTTTAAAGATATTTAGGTGCCCAGTTAAATTTTCAATGAGTGTTCAGCAGCTAAATATCTTTAAATCTGTCTCTCTATGCCTGAGTTGTCCATCTGTAAAATGGGGATAATACCCTCAGACCTCAGAGGTTTTGTGCAAATCAATTCATTAACGTTTGTGAATCATTCAGATACTGTAGTAATGAACATCATAGAAAAGCCTATAAGGAAATGAATTTTATATTCAGAGTCTTTTTGAATGGTGTGCAATAAGTAAGGCATAGGGCCACAGCAAGAAAAAAATAAAATAGTAATTAGTTGCTCAGAGTACCATCCAGGTTGTACACTCAATGAGGCAGGGGTCCCCTGGAAAAGACAGTACATGTAATTAGATTCTATCAATGCATATACACACAAGGGAGGCAAATTAAGGTTATATAGGCAACCTTAATTTGGGCAATTCCTAACTGTTTTTTTTTTTTTTTTTTACTTTGAACCTTAATATTCTTTTTAACTTCCTCAATATAAAAGGTGAACTTGGAAGAAAAACAACACCCAGGAACTCCATTAGGTGGAATCATATTTACACTCTCATGGTGCAATAAGCAGAGCTGGAACCTTTAGATCCACATCACAGACCTATGCCACTTGAGCTAATGGATTCACTGATAGCAAGTTGTCATGTGCATGCACCAGCACTAGAGGGAAATGACACAGACACTTCACCAGTGGGTTCATAGATTTTTGCTGATGTCAGAGGAGACCCAGTAATCATCGGCTCCATCCTGCCTTTTAGTCCCAGCCTTCCTCTTCTGTTTTTAAAGATATTATTTGCAGTTCAGGATCTTTAACAGTTTTTATTAAGTATTTCTGATCACCTTTTAATTCAGTTTTAATAGTAAAGAACTATAATGGGTGTAAGACATTACTCACAGTAAGTCAGCAGGAGATATCTGATAACATCTACTAAGAGACAAATGCTGTAGGTAGATGAGCTGATGAAAATATTGAAAACATTCAGGCTTCAACATTGCACTGTCACTGTAATAAAAGGGATATATAAGAGTTGGATTAAAAACGTTCCTTTTCAAGAACACAAAGCTTAGAAGCAAAGTTTCAAGTGTTTCTGAAATTTGGAGAGAAAAGTTTTGCACGCATTAATATTAAACACTTATCTGCCTTCAAAAGCTTTCTTCACTAGCTTATTAACTATTTTCAAATTTAACATGTTTTCTTCCTTATTAGAAATTAATCACCAATTTCCATCATTTTTATTTTTTGGAGGAGGGAAAACAGTAGCTTGTTTTGCAGGAAGCTGTTTTGGCACAGGAACTTAGGTCACAAAAGGAAATTGCTCTACATGTCAAGAGTTCTAAGCAGTGTTTAGTTGATATGGCAAAAATCAACTTATACTTTGACATTTTATAATCCGGTTACAAATGCACGACAGGCAAGAGAGTCAGTGACAGCAGATGTGGTTTATTACTCCTGAGGGATTCTGCACACATTTTAAATGTTTTACAAAATTCTCTATATTTTAGTGGTCAACTAGAGGTGCAGGCTCCAGCATGGCAGTGGGGAGCACAGATCCTAGCTGCACGGAGGTGGGAGATCACCCTGCAGTCCCACCCGGACATGGAGTCAACCGTAAGGCTGCACCCGACCCTGACACACCCCAAGGCCCTGTCTGTCCACGTCAGGCACACCGAGATAGCAAGCGAGAGGGACAGAGTCTCGCGGCCTCTGATCCAGGTGTGGGGCAAGTAGGCTCAGCTCAGCAGGATCCAAGCGTGGAAGGGCTTAGTGTGGGTATGTGGGGTGAGAAGGTTCTGTGTGGAGCAATCTCAATGCAGGTGGCTCAGTGGAGGATCCGGGTATGGGGGGGGAGGGGGGAAAGAGCTGGATGCACAGGAGCTTGTTGGGGGGTTCTGGGTACAGGGGGAATGGGACTCTGCAGGAGGTCCAGGTGAAAGATGAGGCCTGGGGGTGGTGGTGGTGGAGCGACTGTGTGCTCAGTGGGTCCAGGTGCTGGGGGAAGTGGGGCTTGGTGGGGTGGAGATCTATGTGAAGCTGATTGGGTGATCAGTGAAGTAGGGGTCGCTGGGCCTGCTTAACTGGGGAGCCTGAGCTGCGGCCGAGGGAATACCACAAGCTTGGCTCCCGCTTACCACCTGAGATGCCCCTCCCCACTGCTCTGTGCCCTTCCCCATCCCACCCCTCTTCCTTCCCTACTGCCTCTTCTCCCTACCCCACCCTCTTTACCCTGCCCCACCGTGGGTCTTCACTGTTGTACAGAAAACAGGATGGGCCCCAGCCCGCAGAAGGGGAGCATGACCAGCACTAGGACCATGAAGGTGGGGGTCTAGCTGCAGCAACAGTAGAGCAGAGCAGCGCAGCACTCTCCTTCAGCTGGGCAGCTCAGTGCTCTCAGCTATTGGGAGCAGAGGGCCAGTGGCATGTGACACTGTGTGCCCCCCATGCTTTGCCTCTGTTTGGGGGGCAACGCCCCCCCACCCCGCCAAACTACACCATGGGTGTTCTGACCCCCACGCAGCTTCCCTTTGCTTTCCCGTCATTTTCTGCAGTGGGGACATGAATTCTGCATGCAATGGTGCGGAATTCCCCCAGGGGTAAATGAGTTTAGCTTATCCCTTCCAGAAAAATATTTTTTCCTATCTTGGTAACTTGCATATTACCCTCAAAGATACTTCAAGCTGTATACCCCCTGTGACTTACAGTCAGCAGCACTTAAGACACTGAGATCTAATATATAAGGCTACCATTTTCTCATCTGGAAGTTATTGTACCTTAAGTCTATTAACTTCAAGCATTCATAGCATTTCTCTTGACAGCCACCCCTGGCACACAGCATACGCCCACAGCACTACAAGGTTTCTCGGTAGCAGTGCAGCCCCTTGTCAGCTGCCCCAAGCGAGAACACCCCCGAACCCAAGTAGCACAAAGGCAACTTAAGATACCTTTGCTTCTGCCCCTTTCAGGCTGCCACTTCTATCTTGTTGGGGTTCCAGCACAGAATTTGCTCCCTGTGCATCTGGATTTCTGCCAGCAAAAGCTACAGGAACCTATGAGTGAACCTAGCCTAAAGTTTATAGCACAACTGACCAGACAGCTGGAAGGGGCAAAAGGTAAGAGAGAGGGGGGTGCATAACCAATTCTCAAATAAATTCCCCTTTATTAAAACAAGTTTTAGATCTTGTACTAAATTCTATGTATTCCCCCCTTTTATATAACTTGCTCAATATCAAAGTAAGCAAACTCTACAGTAACATCGCAAACTGGTTTCTATTTTCACACTCAGAACTCTCAGCCCAAAAGGTGAGTTTCAGAAACTTTCTGTGAACAATTTCTGTCTCAAGGAATTTTTTTTTTTGGTAAAAAGTTTGAGCAGAATACCTTCAAAATGTTTGAGCCAGCCACAGTGTATTTGGGGAGGCAAAGAGGAGGCAAGAATCCTTTTATCATTAAGAAAATCCCAGCATATTGTGATAGTCGGTACCACAGTAAACAGGTAACGATGGGCACAGTTTAAGAACCTGATCAGAACAGAACCCAGCTGAAGCCTGAAATTTGGCAAAGAAATAAATCTTCCAAGGAGTGACATCTGTCTATGGTGGGGGCGGGGGCAGCGGCAGGCGTTTCTGAGCACCTTCAGATCTTGCCTGAAGGTGCTCAGAAACAACAGTGATGAGCTTGGTATGAAAATGTATGTAGATATCTATCACTCACTGGTTCCTCTAGCTTCTGCTAGCACAAACCCAGATGCACAGGGGGCAGATTCTGTGCTATGGCCCCAGAGAGACAGAAGTTGCAGCCTGAATGGAGTAGGGGCAAAGATTTCTTGATACTGTTTGGATTCAGGGCTGCTGAAGAGTTTCTGATGCAGTTTTTTTTACCTTAAATCTAACTGGACGAGATAAGGGCATCTTGTCACCAATGTCTTAATATCTGGAGGCGGGGGGAAAAAAACATGTATATAAATCAGCCAGGCATTTTTTTCCAGCAATATTACAGCTTCTCCTGACCAGTAAAAGCTACCTTTAAAGTTATATGTCGTTTGAATTATTCACTGCTATGAAAGTTACATGTTTTCTACCAACATGAGTTCTTGAAAGAAGGTTGTACTTGTTTAAAGAACACTTGTACTGCACTTGAAACATATACCAAATCTTTTTCACCTAGTGATGTTTGGTGCAGACCCTTAAAGGATTTAAATTCTTAGCTTTGTCAAGAAAAAAAATATTTTGTCCGCAGAAAAAAAAAGTGCCCCTGAAATGCCATTTGCACCATCAATATATAGTAAAAACTTTTTTAACCAGTATGCTGGGAAAACAGGGGATGCCAGTAAAGTAAAAATGCTGGATAACTCAGAGGGAGGGGTTTGGAGTGCGGGGCGGGACAGGGGCGTGGGAGGGGTTGTGGGGCACAGGTTCTGGGAGGGAGTTGGGGTCCAGGAGGGAGCTTGGGTGCCAGATGGGGGGGAACGCACCTGCAGCAGCTCCCCGTCCCTGCTGCTCCTGGTGGAGGCGTGGCCAGACAGCTCTGCAAGCAGGCACACTGCCTCCAGCTGCAGGCACTGCCCCCCCCGCCCACAGCTTCCATTGGCCGTGGTTCCCGGCCAATGAGCTGAGTGCCATGGAGTCCGTGCTCAGGGACTCGAGGGGGGTACAGAGGAAGCATGCCTGCAGAGCCGCCAGGCCGCGCCTCTGCCTGCAACAGCAGGAATGGGGAGCGGCTTGGGGGGAGCTGCTGGAGGCAAGCGCTCCCCTCTGCATCTGACATCTTGAGCCCCCTCCCACGCCCCATACCCCCATCCCATCCCATGCCCTTCCTGGCCCCACACCAACCACACTATAAACCGGACTTTAAGTGCAGATCAGAAATGCCGGTTTATAGAGCTCGCCAGTTGGTGAAGTGCTAGATAAAAGAGCTTTTACTGTACCAGCCGGAAAAACATTTGAATTTAGTCACTGTTTTCTTAGTAGGAGAAATTTACGAGGTTTACAGGCATTCTGAGGTACTCCAAAGCTCATTCATGCAACTGAAAACCACTACATGACTTCCATCATGTAGAACACACTCATCTTTGTAGTGTCTGGGTTTTTTGGATACCTGAAGTTTTTCCTCTGTAAATCGAAGTCTTGTAATTTCTAAGTTCCTTCCTCATGACTCAAAATTATATTGTTTGATTGCCTTTAAGTGTAAGGTCCGTAAAACAGGGATAGTCTTTTCATTATTTATGTGTATAGCACCAAGCCCAGTGGGGCTCGGATTCCTGATTGTGGTGCTTAAGTGCCAATAATAATAATAATAATAATAATAGAAGTGGTTACCAATGTTTCAGAGCTCATGTACAAAAATTAGCAATAATGCTGGTTAAGTTTCCGGGTTAATGTTTTGTTTCATGAATTGTACTACATAAAGCGTACCTTCATGTAGGCAAAGGCACCATTGCATTTGAAATCAATACTCTGGGTCTGAAGGACCAAGAGGAGATGCAAACAGTTAAACAATCACAGCTACACTTAATTAAGGTTCCACATATCATTCCACTAGACCACCAGTTTTCAGTGGTGCTATTTACCTGGTATCTGTAGATTTTGTCTGTATCCGCTAAAATTTAGTTGAGTTACATTTGTAGAAATGTGGCTGACTGCTGCTTTAATGTGATCAGCTGTGAAGTCACACCAGGACAAGTTCAACTCTTCCAATCTATGCACAAATAAAAATACATCCATTTGGAAGCATTGCAGAAACATAGGTTTGGCCTTAAAAGCATCCACATACTGTTCAAATACCAAAAATATCAAACTGTACATGAGATAAGATATATACCATCAAGTTTCTTCATTAATGACACCAAATTTTGAGAGATCAGATTAAATAGATGGCATAGAGGAATTATAATGGGATAAAGAGCATCTTGGTTGCCAAAATGCATCAAGCCAGCAATGGCAAAGTAATCATCATTTGTTGTTGCTGTGAAGTGGGGTATCTGCCATAGTCTGGTTCCTAATGGATAGGACTCCACCTTTAAAGAAGAAAAACACAGCTGTTTGCTCCTTAATCTATCCATTATTAACTGGCCACCGGATTTAGTTTGTGTGTATTTTTTATAATGTATAGAAATATCATACATGTTTTGAGTGCAACCCTCTTCAACCCTTCACAAATTGCTTGTGTTGTCGGTAGCTACCGGTGAGGTGCTCTGCTCTGGTTCGATGACGATAACAGCCGGCTGCGTGCGTGTTCCCCCTGTGTGCTGCCCCAGCTCCGCGCAGATGGCTGACACAGCAGACCCCGAGAGAACCCTCAAAGACCACAGACTCTCGTAAGGTACGAAGGCACCCGGCCAGGTTTATTGTCAAACGAAGCACAGGAATAGTTTCCTATAGACTCTATAGGACATACTACGAATATGTGCCCCCTGGCAATGGACACAGCTCAATCAGTGGCGGGACACTCCACTGCCCCCTAGGCTGGACAAAGATATGCGCTCCGGGACCTATTTTTATACAGTTGCAGAATAGATTACTCATCCCTATTGATGTACTGAGATACAGCCCCTGGACTCATTAGGGTGCTGTCTCCCCCTTCGATCATGTTGGTTCAAACAAACAGATCTGTCCATCATGCTGTCCTTTTGACTCTGTCTTTGGGATGCACCTGACTGTTCCTTGTTATCTCTGAAGTGTCCTCGTATCGGGATGTCCAGGTGCCATCTTGGCACACGTTCCTCTTATTACTACTTATATCATTAGCCCATGCTTTCTAGGAGCGCTGTTCGTGCCAAGTTCTGCAATTAGGGCCTGCCTCTGGCTCACAGCCCAGCTTTGCTTAGCAATTCCTGGAAGTACTTTGGTTCAGGCTTTAGGCCTCATACCAGGCGTCTGATACAAGGGTTTATGTTTTAGGGCCTCTTACTACAGCTTGTCGTAGATTGTAAGCTGCTTGGGGCAGGGACTGTGTACTCCTTTGTGTGGACAATGTGTAGTACATTGTGGGTGCTACCAGATTACAAATAAATAACCAGTACTGCTGAATTTTTTTTTGATTGTCTCAACGTAGGTCAAAGAAACAAGTCACCCTCCCATCCTTACGGGTTCCTCAAAAACAGGGTTAAAGCATGTTGGCGAGGCAAAGAAACGTGCACTGCTGCGTGACAGGATGTATCAACCCCGCACGGGGCCAATGGGGGCTGACCAATCATTGTGGGCCCAGGAAATGACACCCCCACACCCCTACTGCACATGGTCCAGGTGGAGGGGACAGATAAAAGGAGGCTGCTCAGCTCAGTCAGTGCTGGTGGAAGAGGAGGAAGGATGTGTGCTGCAGGCTCCTGCAGGGGAACCATCGACTCTCCGTGGATCTGGACTATGCTGTGGATGACCAGCTGACTGCAGAGACGCCGAGCTACTGCCAGCTGAGGAGATGCCCGAAATGGGCTTTATGGTAGGAAGTGACCCAGGGAATCTGTTAGGACAGAGGTGGGCAAACTACGGCCTGCAGGCCACATCCAGTGAACTAGGGTAGGTGTGGGTCCCCCTGTCCCACACTTGCCACTAGATGTGACTACTCGGGTCTCCTGATATAAACTGAGTGTTTGCTCTGCCTCGCCCCAGGGGCTACAGACTTATTGATTGTTCTGCCCCGACTGGGAATCCTGACAACCATGTGACTGGGTGTGTCAACCCCACACTGAGCAAACAGGGACAGCTCCCACTCAACATGCCAAGCCTTCGTGACATGCTGTGTGTCACCAGTTCTGTTACTTACTATCAAAATATACCACCACCTAAAGCAGTGTTTCCTCAACCCGTGGGTCGGGATACCAGAATGTTTCAAAGGGTTGTGTGGCAGCTCCTGTCCCATGGGGCTGGCAGGGCTCACCACCCTGCTCCAGGCACTGCAGCCTCTGGGGTCCCAGCACCACTCAGGTTTGGCCCAGCCGTCATGGTGACTGGAGTCTGAGGAGGCCACATCTGAGTGAGTGGCACTGAAACCTCATGAGCCAGGTCACAACTCTACTCACAGAAATTTGGTCCATTCAAGGGGGTGTGGCTGAACTGAGTGGTGCTGCAACCCCAGAGGCTGCAATGCCTAGAGTGCAGAGCCAAGCCCAGCCAGCCCCACAGCAGCTGTAGGAGCTGCCACTGTGGGGTGAGTGCCAGGCAGGACCCAACCCTCCTCCCCCAGGGTGCGGGATCCAACTTAAGCCACCCTAGCCATAAACTTTTACAAATGGGTCCTGAGCCCAAAAAGGTTGAGAACCACTGGCCTAGACGTCCCAACCAAGATCAGATCCTCATTCTGCTAAGCAGTGCATATACATATAGTAAACAGGGACAATCTACAACCTAAGTTGATAAGACAAAGAAAATATTATCCCCGTTTTACAGACTGCAAAGTGTGGCATAGAGATTAAGGTTTTGTCTACACAATTTGCACTGGTATAACTGAGGAAGTATGTTTAAACCCCCATAGTTAAATCAGTACATGTTAAGCTTGCCTTTGCATTATGTAAAAAGAAAAGGAGTACTTGTGGCACCTTAGAGACTAACATTTATTTGAGCAAAAGCTTTCGTGAGCTACAGCTCACTTCATCGGATGCATGCAGTGGAAAATACAGTGGGGAGTTTTATATACACAGAGAACATGAAACAATGGGTGTTACAGTGTGTATGGTAACAAGAGTGATCAGGTAAGGCGAGATATTACCAGAAGGAGAGTGGGGGGCGGACACGACACGACGACGACACACCGTAGTGATAATCAAGGTGGGCTCCCCACTGTATTTTCCACTGCACACATCCAATGAAGTGAGCTGTAGCTCACGAAAGCTTGTGCTCAAATAAATTTGTTTGTCTCTAAGGTGCCACAAGTACTCTCTTCTTTTTGCAGATACAGACTAACACGGCTGCTACTCTGAAACTTTGCATTAAGTAGTTTCTCCAACATTACACTTGAACTCTGGATTCATTTTCTGCCACAGATCTCCCAAGTCCCAGTTCAGTGCCTTAACCACAGACCATCCTTCTTCATGTTGGCAGATCACAGAACGTTAGTCTCCACAAGCTGTCAAATTTTTATAACAGTACTACATCAGTTAGAACGACTCTGTATGTTTTTGAAGGATTGTTTTAACATGAAGTGATCTTTTCTACCATCAAAGTTGCACACACTGTGTAAAGGGGGCTCATCAGATATCATTTCACAATTTTTAAAGACACACTTTCACTTTGACAGAGTTTGACTTGTCACTCTTTCAATAAGGAAATCAACTTTGCATGAGGATATTCAAAACAGACATAGTTAAACTCCCTCCCCCACCCCAGATAAATGTACCCATCTTTAAGGAAGATAAGTTTAACAAAAACATGAATTCTCTGAATCTTCCGCAGAGGAAAATACCCTATTTAGATGTTCAAGAACACAAATTATAGTTCATAAAAGTTATACACTCATGCCAGGGGGTGCTCAGATGATCATTTCTCCCAGGAATATCAACAGGTACATAAATTAATTCGGTCTTACCCAGAACAGTTGATCAACATCATCATCAATGCTTCTGCAGAAAATTCAGAACATCCAGAGAGATTTAATCGCACCAAACTGGAATTCTGAGCGATGCTTCTGTGAAGACCATAGATGGAGTGTCACAATGCTTTCACATCTCTCCTGGTATTATCAATTTTATGGTTTGTTTTCATAACTAAGTTCCAGGCTCAAGATGGCCTTAATTTAGTAAAGATACATTTGTGCATCTCTGCCTAGTGAGCCCTAGGTTTTCAATTTAATGGTTAAATAGATGTTCTGTAACTGTTTACCTGCTGCATTAGTGTACTTGATAAATCATACACTTGAAAAGGGCTATTATCTCTAGGGTCCTGGCCAAATTCCTATTTGGATATTTACATTCTGCCTAATTGAATATTTCCCTTGCAGTTTTAATGTTCCTCTGCCCTGTTAAACAGCTGCCATGTTTCACCTCAGAGGTGGCTGCATTTCTGTGATGGATAAAGCAATTATCCCATTTGTAAAATAAGCCTCAATCCTGTAAGTAGATGTGCCTATGCAGACCCCTGCACCCAAGTGTGATCTTGCTGAAGTCTGTGCTACTCTAGCTATTTACAAAATGAGGGCCTGCATTTGTAAGTTGTCTGGGGAGCCTTCTGCACACGAGAAGGCAAATAAATAAAGTTATTATTGAATACTTCTTGTGACCTCATTCCAGCACAGAGGAGGTTAACTCACCCTGTTGGGCTCAACTAAACCAGTCCCTTCTCTCTCTCTCTCTCTCGCAGGGGCAAGTAGTACAAGAACAGGGCCCCACAGCTCAGTTAAGAGTCAGACCAGGGAAGGAGCAAGACGTCCGTCCCACTGTGGCAGGCGATGACCCTCCAGAGCCAGCTTGGAGGGAAGGAAACTGCTACCGCGGAAGACTGAGAAACCCAAAGAGGGAGTGGAGAGCAGGTCGTCTGACAAGGAGAGGGGGAACCAGGCCCCGGTGGCCATGGAGCAGCCCCACCAGATGCTGGTAGGAAGAACCCTAGTGTTGTGTTCATATTAAAGAAGTTTTGTATTAAAATCCCAAATGAATTTGATTCCCCATAGTTTAAATTCCAGGATATTACTAATTAAGAGGTCTCTTGGTTTTTGGTACTGTTTCTCTCCCTCTGTGTGAAACTTGCAAGCTGCTAATTGTGTTAGTACATTCTAAGACAGAGTCTGTTCTCAAAGCAATTCTTTGTAACAACAACTACACACACAGAGAGAGACTCAAAGCAACACTCTGTAACAACAGAAACAGCACCGAGAGACTCCCCGCCCTTTTGTTGTATTCATCTCGCTTTGTTAACAATTGTGATTAAAATAGAGACAGAGGATGTATCTGGATGGATGCTTGGTGTAGATAATAACTGAATGATCAGGGAGGTGCCAGCCTAAGAATCCAGTGTCCATTGACTGAAGAAGGCATCAGGTGGAAATAACCAGAGGACCCCCAGAGGGCAGACTGGAATCCACCCAACAGCCTCAAGAATGAGAGAACCAAAGAACAAGATAACATCTGGCAGCACGGAGCCGTCAGGAATGTGCCATCTGCTGATTGATTCAGCAACAGCATGATGAAGCAATTCCCATAGACTGGCATAGGAAGAAATTCCTATAAAAATGGACTCCAGAAAGTGAGAACTTTGGGGTCTGATTCTGCAAACCAACTTCCAGGAGCATCAGATGAGCATCTGACAAGGCCCTGCTCCCTCCTCATGTCCAGGCCATCTGGCCAGTGGCTTGGCATGAGCAACTCTAAGGCTGGTAACTATGATAACAACCTTGCAGAACCTGTGTGTGTATGAATGAATATGAAACTGAATGGAATGTTATAGCTATAACTAACTGCTTACTATGATTCTTTCTTTCTGTATTCACAATAAATGTGGCATTTTGCCTTTTCCCCTTTAATAAGATACTGCTGGTTTTTATTTTATTGGTATAACAAAGGAACCAACACATTGGTCTGTTGTGTTGCTGGGAGGCAAGACAGTGACCCCACTTTCTCCCAGCAACCCCAAGATGGAATCACCTGTCGTTTCTAGTGCCCTGGGCTGGGACCTGGTGGAGCAGGGTGGGTCCAGGTTCCCGTGCCCCCGACCCTCCACTTTGGGCTGGAGGAGTGCTAACCCTTAGGTCAGAAGGCCAGAGCCATTAACAGTTGACTTATTCGGCCCTCATTCAGGAGGCCTAAGCTGCTACTTGCTCAGTTGGAAGCTGGGATGCCCAACAGACTAACCAGGCATAAGTGCTGATGATTCACTGATGCCACCAAAGGAGGTGCCCATGGTCCTGAGATGCAGGAACCTTACACTTTTGAACATGCCCACTCACCTAATTATATCATCAGAAAGCACCAGTCCTTCTAAGCTGAGGTTCTGTAGTCTATCACAACGACAAAGAATAGTATGGAGATCTGCAACATTTATTGTGCAGTTGGATATGTCCATATGTTTCAGTCTAAGAGGTCTAAAGAGGAGAAAGGAGAAAGGCAGACCATAAAAAATGGATTTTAATATTTTTTTAAAATTCAGGTAGCATACTGCATTTGTATACTACAAATGAATGCACAGCTAGTAGAAAATGTATACGCTTTAATGAATGTCTGATCCATCATTGCTACTAAGCTGGTTACCAAAACTGCAAAATTCTATGTACTTTGAGGCATACAAATCTTTAAGACTCATAATATCTCTGTCTATGCTAGAGTTAAATCATATTTCCTTTAACTTTGCAAAGAAATATACTTCAGTGGTCAGTAGTTCTTGGTTCTTAAAAAAAAAAAAATTACTGAATGGTAGTAAACTATACTCAAGATTGTGTTCATCAGTTCTTGAACAATTTTGAATCAAGAACAGAATGCAGCTCCCCTGATAGTCAGCCCAGTGCCTTATTCCCTGCTCCATGCTGCCTCTATTCCAAAATTTATAGATGCCACAAGTGACAACCAGAGGTGCTAAATCAAAGAGATTGGTTGAAATATATGAAAAACTGAAAGAAAGACTTTGTTCCAGGGCACCAAAAGATGGTGACAGCCTTACCGGTTGTTTTTAAACAATGGTTTCCCAATACAGGATCTTGGACAACGGAATACAGTTACACCCACAGGGAGCAACTGCCCAATCACTCCTGGCAGCAGATTTTTACCAGTCAGATCAAGAGTCTGCCAGAGCGATTCATCAAACCTAGGGAGGAAAGGAGTTTGCTGGTTAGTAAGTAATGAAAGGCCAAAGCAAAGGACACTGTCATCAACAGGTTTTAATATTACAAATGAATGTGCAAAACAAGGAAGTCAACTCAGCAAGGATTTACTTATACAAACATTACTGAGATTTCTCACTGATCTGACAGCAAAGTGCATTCATATTCCTGAATATGAAGAGCCAAGATACTGCATGAAACTCACTGCAATAGGCTGTAGTCTCCTGCAAGTACTGGAATTCTGTGGGAAAGGGGGCATTATTTGTTTAGTGGGAGGCAAGACTTAGGGAATTTGGGGGAAGATAGGAGCCTGGAATCAATTAATGGAATGGGTGGGTGCATGATGGAAGAGCTCAGACTACACTACATACTGGGGGGAGGGAGTGAAGGAGTGGGCAAGACCCCAGGTCTCATTATTGGGAGGCCTGGAAGAGAGCAGAGGCTTTAAATTAGTTAGGGGCACAGCCCAAATGTAAAATTTCCAGATAAGTGTGGTTCTCAAGTGACAGTCTCCATTTAAACATCAGGAATCAGAGTCTAGAGTCTCTTAATGCACGTGTAACCCACTTTCAGTGTAGACAGAATTATACCTGCACATCAAAATGAGAAAAAGACCATTTAACAACCTTTAAAAAGCACCGCTGTTCTCAATATCTACAAGTAAAAAGCAATACTCACGCTAGGCGTTGCCATCTCTTGCAAATCTGGGAAACTTTTAGCAGGTCAATTAGGGGTAAGTACGCCAAGATCCCTAATAGTAATTCATCTGGTAGAGCATCCCAAGAAATACCTTTAAGAAAACAGTCAACAGGTTTTACGTAGATCAGATTCATTTTTGTCCACTGATTAGCCACTTCAACAGTTTTGCCATTAGACAAAAATATTAAAGACAACAGACAAATTCCCTGCCCTACCATCACTACCTTATTCCTTTGTTGATCTAGGGATACACTAGTCCACTACTTAGGTACTTACATTTCCTTATTGGAAAGGTATTATATTACTACTACTACCATCTCATCCAAGATGTTACTAGGTGCTGTGTGCATAGGTGCAAAAATAGCTGCCAACAGCATTGTCCCACATTTGTCTTCTGAAGCTTGTTTGTCCAATCCATCGTCTTCTGAGAAAGTGTATAAAGAGTTCCATAACCAGAATCTCTTTCTGAAAGGGATGCAGCTATTCTGCTCTTGTGCAATTAGCCCTTCTTAAGATTCATGACTCTACCGACTGCAGCCCCTAATGCATATTGAGCTATTGCTCTGCCTAAAATCCAAACATTCTTTTCTTAAGCAAGTAAATTTTCAAGTCATTATGTACATCTAGAAAATGCTGTTACTGCTCCAAAGAGGTCTGTGGAACAAGGAATTACCTCCCTAAATGAGATGGGAGACCATGTACATTTTAGATAGGAACCCCAGCCAGCACTTCCCAGATCACAACTTTATCTGAAAAGAAATATTTGACAGGTTGAGCACAAATGAGATGGGTGACCGTTCAAAAAACAGCCCCTGTAAACTCACCAAAATACCATAAAGAAAGTCATAAGCATTAGTAAGTTACTAGATGGTAAGGAGGCGGCTCAAACTGAGGTTTTATGAAGGCTATGAGAATATTCATCTCTTGTGACGTTTAGATCAGAGGTCTTCAGATAGATTCAGAAACATCCCTCCAGCAACAGATTATACTATCTGAGTTGATCTCTTTTTTAATCCACCCTCTGTTGGCCAAAACTGCTGTACTACAGATCTGGGAAATGGGCGAAATCCAAAATCCTATTTAATCCTTATTGAAGAAAACAGAATAGAAGAAATGATAGGCTGCATAGTAGCTATCAGTCTCTATGACTTATGGGAAATATTTTCTCCAGAGACGATAAAATACTATCCATTCACAGGTCTCCTTAAAGGAAACAATAGAGTGAACCACTTCCTTACAGTAATGCTCTCTTTAGGACATGCAGGCTTGTCTAGATGTGGGAGGGGAAAGTCAAACTTGTGGGAGATAAAAAAGAAAGACTTGAAAGAAACACACACGATTCACTAGATCCAGGGACTAGAGTTTGCTCGGAGAGACCAAACTATGTAAGAAGCAACTAAACTATTAGTGATTTGTAGTACCCAACCTCAGTCATTGTCATTCTTACAAGCTGACACAAGCTTGGGCTGTTGTTACTCTACCTGACTCTGTCTCTCGAAGCAGCCTAGGCCTGCGTGCAATCACAAAGTCCTTGTCCTTCTCTTTCACTTTCTGTCGTTTCTGAGGAGGATAAAGAGACACTAGCAGCTCCTGAGGGGTGTTCTCACTGCCCAGCTTCTCTTTCTTAAGGACAGACACTCCCATGCCCGAGAGTAGCTCTGATGTCTTGGTGGGGTCCCATGACCATGTGAAGCTTGTGGAAACATTGCTGTCTGAAGCTGGGATTTCCTGGAGATGTCTCCTGCAGGAACAGCACAAGTTACACCCCAAATGTTGGAAGACAAAATGGCACAGGTGCCTGCACCTACATCCCCTACAGTAAGCAATACAATTCACAGTGAAAATCAATAACACTTTGTACTTCTATAGCATTCAAAAATCCTGTAGGGTTTTACAAATGTTCACAACACCTCCAGACCTGGGATACATATAAGAATCAAATTGAACAGATTTATGTGATACTCTGTGGGGGAAATAGTCAGAAACACACAAACTTAATGGAAAGAAGTAAGCTGGGAAGCAGAAATGCTAAAATGGACCCACTTAGGGTGACAAGAGTAAATCAGACTGAATTTACAGCATGATATGATTGCAAAAAAGAATATTACAATTTTGAACTGTGGCATCAAAGGGATGGGAATCTAGTCAACAGCAACAAAGCAGAGATTGTGGCTCTGCGGTCAGTTAGAATACTGCACATTATCATAGATAAAACCGTAGGAAGAAGAAGAAGAAGGTAGAGAGGAGGTGCGGGAAGGGCCGGTCAGAGAAGGCAGCAGCAATGATCAGGGGCCATGAGAACTGATTTAAGTAGAAAGATTAAAAAAGCTAAATATATTTAATTTTGTATTGTTTGTTTTGTTGGACAGAAAAAAATAAAAAGCGAAGGGGAAACTTCAGTCTGAAAATTAGGACAATCTTCCTAAAATACCTATCATGCTGCAGAATAGTGTGCCAAAGAAACTGGTGGAAATCTAGTTGTTTGGGACTATTACAATGAGACTGCACAAATAACTGGAGGAAAGTTCTGCAATGGCTGAGGTTACAATGAATGATCTAACAGGTCTTCTCCATCTTTCATTGCCAGAATTGCTTCATCCACCTGTGTGAACTCTGTGCAATTTACAATCTATAGTCAAGTATGTGACCTGGTGGTTTAAATAAAGAACAGGGAGTCAAGACATTGAATTCTAATACTGCCTCTGAAATGGACATCTGCTTTCAGGCTCTTTTGCTTCAATTCCCTCATGTATAGAATAGTGATAATAGTGATTACTTATCTATCTCACCGGGGAATTAAATTACAGTGTTTGTACAGCACTTTGAGATACTGCAGTGAACTAGTTAGTGCGTACATGTACCCTTATCATTTACTGTATAGAATTAGCACTGCTCAAAACTGTGTATCACAGGCCTTGTACCGCTAACAGGGACCCTCAGTTAGCACAAGTGATAGGCGTTTGTTCTCCATTTTTGGTCCTATTATCATCATAGAGTTCTAAATAGCCATGGTGTGATGCAGTGACATCTGTGAAGTCCCAGAAGGCCAAAGACACAACCATCAACAATGAGTATGAACTCAGTTAACCTCAGATGCTTCATTTATAGAGGGGAATATAATGAACTGGCCAATAGCTATATATCTCTGCCCTACACTACAGATAATCAGAACTAGAAAATTATGCCCACACTGCTATCCACTAATGGAGAGTGTTTTGGCTCAAGCAGTAGAGCCTATGTCTTCGAAGCAGAGGGGATCTAGCCGCACTACCGCTATGAAGTTCCAAATGGCCATAATGTGCAGCACAGTAAAAACTGCAAAATCCTCCGTGAACACTGGTTTGTTACAGGATCACTGTATTTTGGACAACACTACATACACACACCCCTCCAAGTCACTACCATCCAGGCTACTGGCCCCGCTCAGATTTCCGCCAAAATCACATGGCTACCTGCTATTAATTACCCTTTAGCGGTCACACCAAGACATGTATGACTTGTGCTCACCAGGGTAGCCTTGGGGGATGCAGATGCGGTTTCCCATCCCCTGGGTAGAGGTGAAAGGGGCAGAAGGACGTACAATGTACTGCAGCGTTAGAGACTGAACACCGCGTGGACAGACAGATAACAAAGCCCAGTGCAACACTTTGCACGCACCCCCCCCGCCCAACACAGCAGCAGCCTACGCTTTGGGCGGCAACTACCACCACTCGCCCCTTCCCGATGCAATACCCCACGCGGACTCCGGCCAGTTGCCCCCGGCCGCCGCATTACCTGTGCATGGTGGCCTGGCGCAGAAGCATCAGAAGCTGGGAGCCTGGGTCCCCGCACTAACCAGCGGCAGGAGCGACCGGCCCTTCCCGCGCCTCCTCTCTGCGCAGCAGCAGCACCACCACCAAACTGAGCGCGACCAGCACAACGTTCCATTCCCCAGCGCGCGCTACTCCTAACGGAAGTGAGGCTAGCAGCCGGTGAAAGGGGCAGCCGCCATGCCTCCTGGGATTTGTAGTTCGTTCAGCGGCGCCGGAGTCGGCCTACCCAGAAGCCCGTGCGGCCCGGCTGGGCGTCGGTCGATGACGTGGTTGGACGGCGAGCGATTGTCCAAAGGGAAATGTCAGGCGCTGGGGAACCGGCTGCCCCAGTCGCGGTGACACGGAGGAAGCCGGGCCTCAAGGGAACTGTGGCCGGCTGCTGTGGCGCAGTTTGAAGCCCCGCTTCGGCCGGGGCCATCGCTCACGGAGCCAGGCGCCCGGGGCAGCAGCCGCAGCAGGGGGAGGATGGAGGAGGGCAGAGGCCGGCGGAGGCCCCGGTGCTGAGAGAGTGGCTCAGCCCCAGGTGAGCCAGCGGGGTGGCTTGTTCCTGAGGGATCGCCCCAGACACCGTTCCCCTCAGCTGCCCCCTTCCCCGCGCTGCGGCCAGAGAGCAGCTCCTGGCAGGGGTGCGGGGCGGCCTTGGGAGAGAGGGGCCAGTTTTGTGTCACCAGGGCGGGAAGGGGGCACAAGGGAGCATGACAGCGGGGGGTGTACGGGGGCGGGACGGCGGTAGGGGGAGGGGTGTAGGGGGGGCGTAAGGGGGCGGCATGGCGGTGGGGGGGGCGGCATGTGGCGATATCTTGCTCCCCCCCCCGGGTGATCTCTGGGCCCAGAGCACAGGCCTGTATTCCATGCCGGGCCCCACAAACGAAGTGGGCTCAGAAAGGAAGACGCACTTATAAAGTTCAGAATGTCTGAATAATAGGCACCCTTCAGATGGGACCTTAAAAACTGAGCTGTGTCTGCTCTCAGGATAGGTTTGGAGGGTTTTTTGGGAGGTAAGAAATAAGTGTGGTTATTCTGCGGTCGACCAATTTTCCCTATCTTTCCAAGACCCACAACTGCTGAATAACATTTATTATTCTGCCCCAAAGTGTGTCAGATGCTTAAAGACAAATAGACAGATCCCTGCGCCAAAGAGCTTACAGTCAGATTATTTTCTGTTTTACTGTCAACTTCTTGTTCCCAAAGAGAGAGAGTTATTGTGCTAGTCATGTTTCAGAGTAACAGCCGTGTTAGTCTGTATTCGCAAAAAGAAAAGGAGTACTTGTGGCACCTTAGAGACTAACCAATTTATTTGAGCATGAGCTTTTGTGCTAGTCATATTACAAATTACTAGGTTACTTCTCCAAGGTACTGACAAAGTGATTGACTAGTCGAGTTTAGCATATTTTATATAGCTACTTATTTGTAAAATCTGCTGACGTCTGCTTTAGCAATATTTCTGTGGGGAAGCACAGGCAACAAAGAGAGGGTTTGTGGTTCAGGAAGTCTGGCACCATGTTGACAAAAGGATTTGTTCTGTTTCCCTTTGAAAGGCTTTTCTGTTTTTTCAGAAGCAGTTCTAAAGCACCTTTGTAGAGCTCAACTACTCCACCCAAGTGTTTTAATTGGATCATTAATCACATCCATTCAGACTTTGTGCAAGGTTCTTACTAAAACCTTCATAATAAAATCTTTTGTGGAGTTTCATATGAGATTTACATTTCAGTAATGCAATTTTTCATCATGTTTGTCCTAACAATATGTTTTAATATTGGTGATGAAGGGGGAAATGACTCGGATTTGAATATTTTTTGGCAATTTCTCTCCCAGTCAACAACTTGTATCCAGCCTGATCAGTTGCACACTGGATTCATTTTATAATGGCTGATTGATTATGTAGAAAAATTTAATAAGCTCACAAAAGAACAGAACTATGTGGAACTGTCGGCTCTGTCCAGTTCATGTTAAATCTCATTGCACAGTAAGATAACAGCTGTAAGTCTTGTGTAAGTCATTACCAACTTATCCCTCCAAACCATGAATTTTATGTGAAAGGGTAAAGGAGCTTTTCCTATTTCCCATCTGTCTGATTCCTACTTTATAAAAGATTTACTATTTGTTTGCCTCTTTGGAAATAAAGCAGTATGCAATAAGGAAATAGATTGTTTGTTTGTTTTTTTATTTACTTTTTAACTTGATTCAGATATTAAGATTTGAACTCTTTTGAGGATTTAAAAAAAAAAGTTTCTCAGACTAATATGCAATTTTTCTTTCTTTCCTGTAGTTTATAATTAACCAGTAGGTACTGCGACAGACTGACAATATCCTGTATTACCCGAACACACCTTCTGACTTAAGATAAACTTTATTGAATTCAATTAAACCTTAATGTACATCGAAGGTATTAACCCCAATTCAGTGTGTTGTTGTGGCTTTGTATGTATGTCCTCTAGCAGGAGGGGGATGCTAACGTACTTACTTTATCAGCCCTTTGAAGCCATCCTGGAGAGGTATGCATTTAGTAGTTCAAACTGGATTCTCCAGGGACCAACAGACAAAGAAAGGATTTTTGGATAAAGAGCCTGGTTTAAACTGGCTCAGGGCCACTCCTTGATTCCGTAAATGGACAGGACTCTGATGACCATGGAGGGCCTCCATTTTTAGAGTAGGATTGGAAGGACTTGGTCTACTGAGGCCCCATAAAATGGCGTGCTTGTGATCAGTTGAAACTGTGATGAATTTTCAGAGTAACAGCCGTGTTAGTCTGTATTCGCAAAAAGAAAAGGAGTAACAATAAATTGGTTAGTCTCTAAGGTGCCACAAGTACTCCTTTTCTTTTTGTGATGAATTTGTGACCATAAAGTTAAACCCCTTGGGTGGGGCATTGAAAGACTGCTGCTCCTGCCAGAACCCATGTCAGAGCTCAGGTGATGTCTGGTAAGCTTATTAGCATGTGTATAGCTTCTGTTGTTTTTAATGTGTTCTCTCTAGTGCTTTTAGCCTAATAATAAAATAGGTTTGCATAAAAAGAGGTGTGGTGATACCAATGACTATGGGCAGTCAGTCTCACTGAGCCTGGGCAGACTGTCTCTGCTGGGAATAACACAGTGAAAGCAGGGAATTGTGAAGTCTGGTGATACCCCAATCAGAAGGGAGTGAGATGTGGGTCTTTACTCAAAAGTGCAATTGCTGGGTAACTGGAAGCCTGAGAGTGGGTGCCCTTTGCTGTACCACTGAGGGGAAATACAGCTGAAGTTCCTCTGAACAGTGACCGATGCCTCTTAAATGAGAAACCAAGAACAGGTCTATACTAAAACGTGTGCCATTTTAATGGAACCAGTATACTTATGCTGGTAAATCCCTCCTGGTGTTGACATTTATACTAGTATATAAATGTTGATACTGGTATAGCTTAATCACTTTTATATTGATAAAACTGTGGCTTCCCTAGTGCTTTTACTGGCATACCTATGTCAGCAAAAAAAAAAAAAAAAATCAAACTCCTAACTGATATAACCATGCCAGTAAAATTTTTAAGTGTAGACCAAGCCCAAGAAGTCTCTAGATATTAAAATTCTTCTGGAGTTAATTCTTCTGGCTATGTTGCAGATGGTCAAAACCAATCTCCTGAGGCTGAGATTTTCATTCAAAGCCAGGGCACGTCATTCTATCCCAACCTAGGATACCTCTTCTAGCTAGACAGGCTACTGACAGGACAGAGGACCATAGTTCCGTTTTCAGGTTGGTACAGGTCTGGTACTTTTGAAAGCTCTCTTTGTCATGAGGTATTAATGTATTCCTGGTAGAAGGAGACTCCTTTTGAACCAGTCATTTCAGCTGAGTTTAACTTTCTGACATGTGAAGTAATTTTCCTGGTGGCAGTAACTTTAGCTTGCAGTGTAAATGAGCTTTCATGTTTTAATGACTTTCATCTTATTCTAAGTTTTACAAGGGTAAGGTGGTGACAGAGACGAATCTAAGATTCCTGCCAGAGTGTGTTGGATTTCCACCTGAATCAGACTAAGATCTTCCTAGGCACATGTGCCTATCCCATCAAGATCCTTCTCCTGCACCCAGTGTCAAAAGGCACTAGGATTGTATTTGCATAAAGCATTTAGAAAAAAGGACATGCATATAATCTGGCTGGCCTTAAACCATCACTTTCTTGAAATGGGGACACCATGATGTAAGCTTACCACCATTCCTGTCTCAGGTGTTTCCATTAAAGATACAGGAACTCCTCACTTAGCGTTAAAAGAAAAGGAGTACTTGTGGCACCTTAGAGACTAACCAATTTATTTGAGCATAAGCTTTCGTGAGCTACAGCTCACTTCATCGGATGCATACTGTGGAAAGTGTAGAAGATCTTTTTATACACACAAAGCATGAAAAAATACCTCCTCTCACCCCACTCTCCTGCTGGTAATAACTTATCTAAAGTGACCACTCTCCTTACAATGTGTATGATAATCAAGGTGGGCCATTTCCAGCACAAATCCAGGGTTTAACAAGAACGTCTGGGGGGGGAGGTGGGTAGGAAAAAACAAGGGGAAATAGGTTACCTTGCATAATGACTTAGCCACTCCCAAACTCTATTCAAGCCTAAGTTAATTGTATCCAATTTGCAAATGAATTCCAATTCAGCAGTTTCTCGCTGGAGTCTGGATTTGAAGTTTTTTTTGTTGTAATATAGCAACTTTCATGTCTGTAATCGCGTGACCAGAGAGATTGAAGTGTTCTCCGACTGGTTTATGAATGTTATAATTCTTGACATCTGATTTGTATCCATTTATTCTTTTACGTAGAGACTGTCCAGTTTGACCAATGTACATGGCAGAGGGGCATTGCTGGCACATGATGGCATATATCACATTGATGGATGTGCAGGTGAACGAGCCTCTGATAGTGTGGCTGACGTTAATAGGCCCTGTGATGGTGTCCCCTGAATAGGTATGCGAGCACAGTTGGCAACGGGCTTTGTTGCAAGGATAGGTTCCTGGGTTAGTGGTTCTGTTGTGTGGTATGTGGTTGCTGGTGAGTATTTGCTTCAGGTTGGGGGGCTGTCTGTAAGCAAGGACTGGCCTGTCTCCCAAGATTTGTGAGAGTGTTGGGTCATCCTTCAGGATAGGTTGTAGATCCTTAATAATGCGTTGGAGGGGTTTTAGTTGGGGGCTGAAGGTGACGGCTAGTGGCGTTCTGTTATTTTCTTTGTTAGGCCTGTCCTGTAGTAGGTGACTTCTGGGAACTCTTCTGGCTCTATCAATCTGTTTCTTCACTTCTGCAGGTGGGTATTATAGTTGTAAAATGCTTGACAGAGATCTTGTAGGTGTTTGTCTCTGTCTGAGGGGTTGGAGCAAATGCGGTTGTATCGCAGAGCTTGGCTGTAGACGATGGATCGTGTGGTGTGGTCAGGGTGAACGCTGAAGGCATGTAGGTAGGAATAGCGGTCAGTAGGTTTCCGGTATAGGGTGGTGTTTATGTGACCATCGTTTATTAGCACTGTAGTGTCCAGGAAGTGGCTCTCTTGTGTGGACTGGACCAGGCTGAGGTTGATGGTGGGATGGAAATTGTTGAAATCATGGTGGAATTCCTCAAGGGCTTCTTTTCCATGGGTCCAGATGATGAAGATGTCCTCAATATAGTGCAAGTAGAGTAGGGGCATTAGGGGACGAGAGCTGAGGAAGCGTTGTTCTAAGTCAGCCATAAAAATGTTGGCATACTGTGGGGCCATGCGGGTACCCATAGCAGTGCCGCTGATCTGAAGGTATACATTGTCCCCAAATGTAAAATAGTTATGGGTAAGGACAAAGTCACAAAGTTCAACCACCAGGTTAGCCATGACATTATCGGGGATAGTGTTCTTGATGGCCTGTCGTCCATCTTTGTGTGGCATGTTGGTGTAGAGGGCTTCTACATCCATAGTGGCCAGGATGGTGTTTTCAGGAAGATCACCGATGGATTGTAGTTTCCTCAGGAAGTCAGTGGTGTCTCGAAGGTAGCTGGGAGTGCTGGTAGCATAGGGCCTGAGGAGGGAGTCTACATAGCCAGACAATCCTGCTGTCAGGGTGCCAATGCCTGAGATGATGGGGCGCCCAGGATTTCTAGGTTTATGGATCTTGGGTAGTAGATAGAATATCCCAGGTCGGGGTTCCAGGGGTGTGTCTGTGCAGATTTGTTCTTGTGCTTTTTCAGGCAGTTTCTTGAGCAAATGCTGTAGTTTCTTTTGGTAACTCTCAGTGGGATCAGAGGGTAATGGCTTGTAGAAAGTGGTGTTGGAGAGCTGACGAGCAGCCTCTCGTTCATATTCCGACCTATTCATGATGACAACAGCACCTCCTTTGTCAGCCTTTTTGATTATGATGTCAGAGTTGTTTCTGAGGCTGTGGATGGCATTGTGTTCTGCACGGCTGAGGTTGTGGGGCAAGTGATGCTGCTTTTCCACAATTTCAGCCCGTGCATGTCGGCGGAAGCACTCTATGTAGAAGTCCAGTCTGCTGTCTCAACCTTCAGGAGGAGTCCACCTAGAATCCTTCTTTTTGTAGTGTTGGTAGGAAGATCTCTGTGGATTACTATGTTGTTCAGAGGTGTATTGGAAATATTCCTTGAGTCGGAGACGTTGAAAATAGGATTCTAGGTCACCACAGAACTGTATCATGTTCGTGGGGGTAGAGGGGCAGAAGGAGAGGCCCCGAGATAGGACAGCTGCTTCTGCTGGGCTAAGAGTATAGTTGGATAAGTTAACAATATTGCTGGGTGGGTTGAGGGAACCGTTGCTGTGGCCCCTTGTGGCATGTAGTAGTTTAGAAAGTTTAGTGTCCTTTTTCTTTTGTAGAGAAGCAAAGTGTGTGTTGTAAATGGCTTGTCTAGTCTCTAAGGTGCCACAAGTACTCCTTTTCTTTTTGTGAATACAGATTAACAGGGCTGTTACTCTGAAACATTTCCCCTTTAAGTATGAAGAGCGGGGTCAGAAGTACACTGGCTTCTTAATTAGATCAGCAAGCAGAGACCTGACCAAAGCTGCAGCTGCTGCCTAAGGCAGCAGCTCCCTCCGTCTGTGTGTTCCCCTGCTCTATGGAAGATGGGGTAAGTGGGGTGCAGGAGCAGGGGGGAGGGGGACACCCTGACATTAGCCCCCCCTTCTTCCCCTCCCCCCCCACAGCAAGCAGGAGTCTTGAGGAGCAGCTCCAAGGTAGAGGGCAGGAGCAGCACATGGCAGTGGGGGGAGGGACAGCTGAACTGCCAGCAGTTGATAGCCTGCTGAGCAGCTGCTGTACAGGGAACTTAGGCGAGTGGGGAGCTGATAGGGGGGCTGCCTGTCCACTTTGGTTCCAACCACCCACCAGCTAGCTGCAACAGGCTGCTCTTCCTGCAAGCAGTGGACAAAGCAGGCGGCTGCCAAACGATGTTAGAAGGAAGCATTGCACAACTTTAAATGAACATGTTCCCTAATTGATCAGCAACGTAACAACGTTAACCGGGACAATTTTAAGTGAGGAGTTCCTGTACGGTACAGACCTGTTTACGCGCGGATGTTGGGAGTCAAGCCATCACGACTGCATGTTAACGGACCGCTGGTTAAGAGGGCCATGCTGAAAAAAGTGTCTACTGTTCAGTTAGAAAAAAAGATGTTATTTTCTGCTCTTTCTGGCTCTCATTTTCTTTCTTTCTTATGAAGTCTGTCATTCGCCGCAGATGAATGATTTCAATATTTTCTGCTTTTTGCTCCTCCATAAATCTTACAACAGTTTCTACAGCACTAAGGGCTTCTGTGGGCCAAATTTTAACCTTTTCAACTACATCCTCACCATCACTTTTGCGGTCCAACATAGCCTCGCAACCTGTTAATATTTTTAACTCGGACAGAAATTCTGAAGTCGGGCAGTCTTCATGCATCTCCAGCTACTCTGTAATGATTTCCGGTGACGTATCCAAACTAAAATATTTTATCATTTGAAAGAGAAATTTACCTTTATCCTCTTTTGTCTGTGTGCGTGTTTGTAGGAGGTCTTCTTTCGAAAATCCTTCAAAGTCTGGCTCTGAATCTGTGCCACTGCTGGAGTTTTCAGAGTCTGAGCCGTCTTTGACAGAAAAAACATTACCGAGAGCCTTCATCCAGCAGTTTTCAATGGACTTTGTTTTACTCCGTCCCAAGCTTTTTTAACTAAATAAATAATTTTCTTCATGTTTAACTGTTTCAGGAATTCTGAAATGCCTGAAGACGTGCATGACATGATTGCTGAAATCAGCTCCCATCGATAATTGTTTATTTTTAAAATTCTGAATAATGCCCTGGTCTAAGGGTTAAATTTTTGATGTTGTGTTGAATGGTAGGTATAGCACTCAAATTTTTCCATCGCTCGATACCAGTGATTCAGCTGGAAGATAGGTTGGACAATTGTCAAGTAGAAAAAGTGCTTTGGCTTCCAGTTCTTCGACCGCAGATGCTTACAAACAGCTGGAACAAAGCTGTTGTGGAACCAGTCGTCGAAAATGTGTCTCGTCATCCACATATTTTTGCTGTTAGCATATATTACTGGCAGTTTGGCTCTATTGAGGTGATTAAAGCAGCAAGGGTTATGAAAGCGGCCAACGAGAAGAGGGGCAAGCTTATGGGTGCCCGTCTTATTACTACAAAAAAGAAGAGTCACACGATCTTTATCTTTTTAAATCCATCTGTTTTTTGTGTCTCGTAATTAAAGGCTAGAGTCTTATCAGGTAGCAGTTTTGCAAATAAAGCTGTTTCATCACAATTATAAAGTTGTTCTTCGTGGTAGACTTCATTTTGTAAAATAGATTTTAACTCGGCGGGAAACATGTTTATGGCCAATTCATCAGCTGATCGGCTTTCTCTAGAAATCGATATCTGTGCTATGCCATGAAGCTTTTTAAAATGAGTTACAAACCCCTTGCTGGCTTGGAATGATTCATCCCCCTTAAATTTCCAAATTTTGTTGCTTTGGCTTGAAGAATTGGCCCACTTAGTGGCATTCCTTTCAGCCATTACTGAGCAAACCATGTGTTCATGGGTTTGTCTGTTTTGGGTTTTGCTGAATAGCACACACATTTTTGCTTAAGCCCTGCGGCAGAATCAGTATTTTGTACAAAGCTATTCAGTTTAGATTCGTTTTTTAACCATCCTCGGAGAGTAGATTCGGCAATCCCAATCCCAATGCATCCGATGAAGTGAGCTGTAGCTCGCAAAAGTTTATGCTCAAATACATTTGTTAGTCTCTAAGGTGCCACAAGTACTCCTTTTCTTTTTGCGGATACAGACTAAAATGGCTGCTACTCTGAAACCAATATCTTTTGAAACTTTAGTCTGGGTTTCTCCGCTATTTACTTGATCTATTCAGCTAGCTTTTCTTCTATGGTGTAGGAACGCTTGCCCTCTGCCGTTATATTAGGCCTAGAAAATTAAAATTTTCTAATGTAGTGTGTGTGTGTGTGTATATATTACTATATAACTACTATATATTATATATCTCTCTAGCGTGACAATGACTAAGTGTGCGTGATACGTCTTTACCAATATCGGTAAAGACGTACAACGTATTTCCACTCCGCATTTCCTGTCGATTTCTATGTCAGTGAGTTAGTGAGCAAATCTGTACTGCTACATAGCAAGTTCCTGTACCACGTGTTAACAAGTCTTGCGTGTTAAATAGGTAGCACTGGGAGGCATGGCACTACTGTGTGTTAAGCGGATTCGTGCGTAAATGGGTCTGTACTGTATCCGTAAAACAGTGACCTGATCCCCTCTACACATATTGGCAAAGCATTTTTGCTTGGATTTGGCCTCCAGGAGAGAATCTGTTTTTGGATTCACAAGAATTCCAGAACTTGTTTCCTAAATAGCGGCAAATTCTCCTCTGCAATATAAATTTTATTTATTCAGTGATGTCTCTTACTGACCATTTTTGGTATGCATAGATAAGTCCTCTCTTCTGTTTTATATGTGCACATGTGTGTCCACACACTTCCTGTTGATGTTTTTGGCACTGGCCTTGTACAAAGTGCTTCTGATTGCAGCCTTCCGTACCTTTTCTTTTGGGACATCCCTCAATCTTCTTACTCTCAAACGTGAAGAATCCTGGTAAATGGTAACTTTTTAGACAAAAGGAAATATATATTTTTCTCTTCAGTCTTGAATTTTTAAACTTTGTCATCATGGCAGCATCTCTCTCTGTGCAATTGAAGGAACTGATTGAAATGTTAAGAAGGCAACATTTGTACCCTGCAGAGTGATTCACTGCTGGTCCTCTGCCCTGCTACTTCTGTCATCAGGGCTCAAAATTCTTCAAGTGTTGGGAATTTCAGTCATCTGATACTAAGGAACCCCTTCAAGCTGAAGTGCCTTACCCAGAGTGGGGCAGTCCTGGGGGCAGCTCCACCCCGCCCCTCTCTTCCCCTCCCTGACCCCGAGGCCCCAGCCAGGTTGGAGCCGGGAAGTCGGAGCTGGGCAGTGCAGAGCGGCTGCTGTTCTGGCTGATGCCATGGAATGGGCAGCTGCCGTGCTTTGCGGTCTCCTCCTTCTGCTGGTGCCCAGAGCTGAGGCTGCTCCTCAGCTTCCAGCCCCCTTTTGACTGCTTGCACAAGTAGTAAGAGCCACCTGAACGGGTGGACCTGGCTCTTGCGCTGGCAAAGTCCTCAGAGGAGCAACCACAGCCCATAGCTGCCTCTCTCCCTGCACCCGGAGCTACCCCCTGCCTGCACACAGCCCCTAGCTAACCGCCTGTCTGCACCCTGAGCAGTTTTCAATCTTTTTGAACTGAGCCCTCTGACCTGAGTTATAATTTTTAGTTGCACCCCCCCCCCCCCCAACCTAAACAAGCTGGGTGGTCTGCTGAGGTGAGTCAGAGGGTGGAAGTGGTGCTCCCTCCCTGGGCCCCTCCATGTGGAGCTGAACTGAGCCCAGCTGGGCCTTACACTTCCAAAATAGAAATCAAGCTATGCCAATGCATGAGGACCCCCTGCCCAGCAGTTGCAGCCTCGGTGCACTGTGGGGCTAATGCCCTGTCTTCACCCAGCAGCTGAAGCCCTGAGGTGCGCCTCTTCCCCCCAACACACACTGGGTCCTGGAGGTTTTTATAGAACGTGGGCTGGGCCTTACAAAGAAAAAAAAGGTTGAGAACCCCTGCTTTGTCCTGCGTTGGAGGATAGGATTAAAATTCAAAATGATCTGGACAAACTGGAGAAATGGTCTAAGTAAATAGGATGAAATTCAATAGGGACAAATACCACATACTCCACTTAGGAAGGAACGCACAGAAAATGGGAAATGACTACCTAGGAAGTACTGCAGAAAGGGATCTGGGGGCGATAGTGGATCACAAGCTAAATATGAGTCAACACTGTGACACTTGCAAAAAAAAGGCAAACATTCTGGTTTGTATTAGCAGGAGTCTTGTAAGCAAGACACAAGAAGTAGTAATTCTGCTCTACTCCATGCTGATTAGGCCTCTACTGGAGTATTGTGTCCAGTTCTGGGCACCGCATTTCAGGAAAGATGTGGGAAAATTGGAGAAAGTCCCCAGAAAAGTAACAAAAATGATTAAAGTCTAGAAAACGTGACCTATGAGAAAAGACTGAAAAAATTGGGTTTGTTTAGTTTGGAGAAGAGAAGACTGAGGCAGGGGGACATGAACAGTTTTCAAGTACATAAAAGGTTGTTACAAGGAGGGGAGAGAAAAATTGTTCTAATTAACCTCTGAGGATAGGACAAGAAACAATGGGCTTAAATTGCAGCAAGGGAGGTTTAGGTTGGACATAAGGAAAAACTTCCTGTCAGGGTAATTAAGCACAGGAACAAATTGCCTAGGGGTTGTGGAATCTCCATCATTGCATGTTTTTAAGATCAGATTAGACAAACACCTCTCAGGGATGGTCTAGAAAATATTTTGTCCTGCTTGAGTACAGGGGACTGGACTAGAAGACCTTTTGAGGTCCCTTCCTGTCTTGTGATTCTATATTTTCCACAGGACCCCGTCTTACTCAGTGACAGGAAGAATCAGGGTTGGGTAGTGAAGGAGACAATTGTCCATAGGAGACAGAAGGTGTGTAGTGAATGAGGAAAGGGCTTGCAGGAAGAGAAAGGATGGTTTTATGCTTAAGCAGTTAAATGCTGCTCTGAAGAATTGGATTCTGTCCCTGCTTCTGCCCCAGAATTCCTGTGTGATGCTAGGCAAGTCATTTAAACCAAACTTTTCCCAGATGGTCACTAATTTTGTTCCTCATTTTCAGGGTGTCCAAGTTGAGACCTTTAGGGTCTGATTTGCACAAGTGCTGAAACAGTGAGTGCATAACCGAAGTCAGTGGGAGTTGTGCTTTGGACATTTAAAATGCTTTATAATGCTAAATATGCCGAATAATCAGGTCCTAGATGTCTCAAATGGGGACACCCAAAATTAGTTGACACTTCTGACTTTAATCTGCCTCTTCTTCCCAGTTGCTAAAGTGGGATAATAATACCCATGCATCTCACAAGAGTGTTATGAAAACAAATTAATGCGTGTGAAGCAGTCAGATAATATAGTGATGAGTGCCTTAGAAAAGCCCATGAAGAAATCCATAATTATGTCTTCAAAGCAGCATTTGAATAATGTTCACTAAGGCGTGGGCCACACGTTGAACAAGGAGAAAACAAAATATTGAATAGCTGCTCATTAAGTGAGTACCCTTTGCTCACTGAATGAGACAGGACTTCTGTGTCAAAGTAGTATGTGATAATGTAATTAAAAACTCATAATGCATATGCATAAGGAGCCAAATTAAGGTTCCATAGACAACCTCAATTCTGAATTTCATAACTTTTGAGTAACTTTTGTCTTTGCAGTCTGTGTTCTTTTATTGTAGGTTTTTTGTGTGTAGCTTTCTAGATTTAAAAAAAAAAACTGTAAAAACAACTTCCATCACATGGCATCATATTGATGCCTTCCTCTAACATAGAATAAGTAACTGGGAAAAGTGAGCACAGCAAAAAAAAGATTGATGAATGTAAGGGACAAAATTATTCAAGATAGTTAAGTCCTAGGCAGACTGCGAAGAGCTACAAAAGGATCTCTCAAAACTGGGTGACTAGGCAACAAAACGGCAGATGAAATTCAATATTGATAAAGGCAAAGTAATGCACATTGGAAAACATAATCCCAACTATACATATAAAATGATCGGGTCTAAATGAGTTTTTACCACTCAAGAAAGAGATTTTGGAGTCATTGTGGATAGTTCTCTGAAAACATCTACTCAGTGTGCAGCAGCAGTCAAAAAAGCTAGCAGAATGTTGGGAATCATTAGGAAAGGGGTAGAGAATAAGACAGAAAATATCATATTGTCTCTATATAAATCCATGGTACACCCATATCTTGAATACTGCATGTGGTTGTGGTCGCCCCATCTCAGAAAAGGTATATTGGAATTGGAAAAGGTTCAGAAAAGGACAACAAAAATGATTAGGGGTATGGAACAGGCGCCATACGAGTGAGGTTAATAAGATTGGGACTTTTTAGCTTGGAAAAGAGACGACTAGTGGGGAATATAATAGAGGTCTATAAAATCATGATTGGTGTGGAGAAAGTAAATAAGGAAGTGTTATTTACTCCTCATAACACAAAAACTAGGGGGTCACCAAATTAAATGAATAGGCAGCAGATTTAAAACAAACAAAAGGAAGTATTTTTTTCACACAACGCGCAGTCAGCCTGTGGAACTCCTTGCCAGAGGAGCCAAGACTATAACAGGGTTCAAAAAAGGAACTAGATAAGTTCATGGAGCATAGGTCCATCAGTGCCTAAGGGTGGGCAAACTTTCTGGCCTGAGGGCCACATCTGGGTGTGGAAATTGTATGGTGGGACATGAATGCTCATGAAATTGGGAGTGGGGGTGAAAGCTCCGGTTGGGGGGTGTGGGCTCTGGTGTGGGGCCGTGGATGAGGGGGTTGGGGATACAGGCTGGATTCGAGAGGGTGGGAGGGGGCTCTGGGCTGGAGCAGGGGGGTTGGGAAGGGGGTGAGGGATCCGGCTTGGGGTGTGGACTCTGGATGGGGCTGGGGGGTTTGGGATGCAGGAGGGTGCTCTGGGCTGGGACCGAGGGGTTCGGAGGGTGGGAGAGGTCTCAGGGCTGGGGCAGGGTGTTGGGTGATGGGATGGATCACTTGATTACCTGTTCTGTTCATTCCCTCTGGGGCACTGTCATTGGCCGCTGTTGGAAGACAGGATACTGGGCTAGAATGACCTTTGGCCTGACCCAGTATGGCTGTTCTTATGTTCTTAAGGGACAGTTGTGTTTGAAGACAGGATAGAAGAGCATCTAGAAGAGATGGAAGAGAAGGAAGGATTTTAAATTCTATCATGTTGCTGTTTTTTTTTTCTTGTACTGAAATTACATATGATGAAACACAGTAGATTTTTCCATTGTATTAAAACCTGTAAGCATCAGTGAGAAAACACAGATACTGATAAAAAGTAATGCTACTCCATTAAATTAAATACCCCAAGAGGACCTGCTTCAGTACAGGAGGAGAAAAACACTATGACTGCACACCCCTAGTTGTTACTTATCACCCCACTTGGAACCCATAGAGGGTATCATCAAACTACTACAACCCATACTTGATAGGGACCCCATCCTGAAATAAATCTTTCCTGAATCCCCTCTTCTGGCCTTCAGACCCCCCAGCCTCTCCAAGTTCATCCCCAGAAGCAAGTTCCCCAGAGACCAGCACACACCAAGTCAAAGTGGCAGCAGGCCCTGCCAGAACAAGATACAAAACCTGCAGATGCATCTCCGCTGCTACAATGATTAACACCCCCAAAATACGCCTTTCAAGATCCATGGGTCCTATACATGCCTATTACAACCAGGGCTTTGGAGCTGTACTCCGGCTCCGCTCCAGCTCCAGGCAAAAACCTGCAGCTCCACTGCTCCGGAGCTGCTCCATGCTCCAGCTCTGCGCTCTGTTCCAAAGCTCTGATCACAATGTGTGGTGTACCTCATCCAGTACACTAAATTCCCTAGTAGCAACTATCTGGGTGAAACCAGACAATCACTCTGCTCTCAAATGAACTCGTACAGAAAAATGATAAAAGACAAAAACATCACATCACCTAAGGGTGAACACCATCACTCTATATCTGACATATCAGTCCTCATCCTCAAAGGAAACTTGCACAATGCTTTCAAAAGAAGAGCCTGGGAGCTTAAATTTGTAACTTTGCTAGACACTAAAAATCATAGACTGAATATAAACAGTAGATTTATGGCTTATTACAACAATCTATAACCCACTAACAACTCCCACACCCATTCCTTTCCTTTCCTCGCCTCCCTATGACTGAAGGGATGTTAACGGGGTGCTTCACCCTGATTGGTCCTTTGAAATATGTTAAATAGTTCTGCTAAACAATCTGTTCTACCTTGTATTTAGCTGTAACACTCTGAACCATGGCCAAAAGCAGTGGTTTTCAAACTTTTTTTCTGGTGACCCAGTTGAAGAAAATTGTTGATGCCTGCAACCCAACAGAGCTGGGGATGAGGGGTTTGGGCTGTGGAAAAAGGTAGGCACTAGCCTGCCTTAGCTGAGCAGCACCACCTATGGGACTATTAACTAGTGCCTGACATGCTGCGACCCAGTACTGGGTCGCGATCCAAAATTTGAAAAATGCTGGTCTACACTACAGTTGATATAACTGTCGCATACAGGGTATGGAAAAGTCACATCCATGAGTGACATAGTCATACCGGCCTGACCCCCTGGAGTAGACAGCACTATGTTGATGGGAGGGCTTCTCCCGTCAATATAGTTGCCACCTTTTGAGGAGATGGAATACCTATGCTGTTGGGAGCAGTTTTCCCATTGGCATAGGTAGCGGTTTCACTAAAGCACAACAGCAGTGTAGCTGCATTGTAAATGTAGACAAGCCCTGAGTACATTTCCCAGACCTGAAGAAGAGCTCTGTGTAAGCTCAAAAATTTGTCACTCTCATCAACCTAAGTTGGTACAATAAAAGATATTACCTCACCCACCTTTGTCTCTAGTAAATAACTAAATATACGATCAAGGTATATAGCATTAATTTTAAAAATTCTCAATATCTTGCTGAAAATGAAATTGGTATCTTACCAAATCTTTTTTTTTCTTTGTTCAAGCTCTCTAGTTTCTTATGCTAGAGATAAATAAAGGTAAAATAGTATGTTTTAGTGTTAGAAATAAGAGCAGAATTTCGTATTGGATTGTTACTGCTGTTAATCGAATTGAAAAGTTAGGGCTATATTCTCATCTAGTGAACAAGAAGTTGTCACTCATGCTATCTGATATCAAGTACTTGAGACCGAGAAGGGGGAGCCTTATAAATATATTACAAAATGTGACTGGAGGAATGCATTATTTTTTCTAACAGAACTGTGGGACAATGTGTTGTTTTGTGATTATAGTAAATGACTGTAAGCCAGGTGAATCTTAGTGTCCAATACCAATTGTGCCATTGACTCACCATGGAAGTTTTTGGACAGATGACTTGGTCACCTGCCTCAGTAAAACTATATGGAAAATTAGGTGAAAAGTAGGATCCTTCTGAAAGTCATATGATTTATCTACGCTGTTCTTATATAAACTTAAAAAGTGTGTGTCAGTAAGCTTCCATAGAAACATAGTTTGAGCATTCAGAGCTCATTTATTTCATATGTATCTTCTAGAGGTTTTAATGCAGTGGTCCCTATACTTTTCAGGATTGCACCCTCCCTTACCCTTGTCCACATTCCCCAGCGTCCCTGGAGCTGGGAGCAGGGCCGTGGCTCGGGGCAGGGGCGCGGTGTGAAGTGGGGTAAGGGGGCCAGGAATGGAGCCATGGCCAGGGGTGCAGGTTGAGAATGGGGCTGTGGGCAGGGCCGGAGCAAAGCTGGGAGTGGAGTGGGGCTAGGTGGTGCTCCTTCCCCTCCCCCAGTGGGGCTGGCCGTCCCCTCCACTCCCCTCTAGGGGGGCATGCCCCACAGTTTGAGGACCTCTGTTTTAATGTAATGAAATGTGTTTTTGTCTTACAGTTATGATCCACTTTCATAAGTGAGCTGCATTGGCTGGTTGGAGTGAATATATAATAATGAGTGGTGCAGCTTTGGGCATTGAGATAATATTTGTCTTTTTTCTGGCTTTATTCATACTTCATCGGTATGGAGACTTCAAGAAACAACATAGACTTGTGATCATAGCAACCCTGCTGGCTTGGTATCTTTGTTTTCTTATAGTATTTATATTGCCTCTGGATGTTAGTACGGTAAGGTTTTCCATTTTTGTAAAGCTTAGTACGTTATTGCTCTATTTAAAAAAAAAAAATCACAAAATACACTACACACTAAGAATACAGTTGTGTAAATCAGTAGAAAATATCTCTATAAGACAAAGAATTTTCAATTAAAAAGGCATCTTTTAAAAATTGTAAAGTTGAATAAAATGTCCTGTTAGTTCTGTCAAGTTAAAAATATATTTAAAATCAGCTAACTGAATTTTAAAATTCACTATTTATGTTGTTAATTTTAGTATTTCTCTCAACTTGAACAATGAACTAATAGAGTGAAATCAATTTTTTCTGGTCAGTTTTTCATCAATTTCACTCTCAATTTTTTTATGCACTAATTAAGTGCTGGGATGCAAATACTTAGGAATTTTTTTTTTAAACCTGCCTTACAAGAATTAAAAGTGAAAAGCCATGGAAATATTAGCATTTCACTTAATTTTGGTGCCAAATTTGATTTGTATCCCTATTCTTGTTTTTTTCAATAACTGTTTCACCTTGTTCCTAATAGTTGTTTACATGATGATTTCATTGTCTTCTAGACTATATACAATCGATGCAAACTTGCTGTTAACTCCAGCCCTTCAGAAAGCAGCAGCAGCAACATCATCATCAATGGATCTTACCCTACTTCTGCTCCAAGGTACAAAGAATGGTCTTATTTTTCTGCATCACAATATTAAAAGCATTAGTATACTTTTTAAGTAGGCAAAAATGTGCAAATAAAGAACTAGTACCTGTGCTGGAGAGAGTGCACTCTAAATTGAACATGACATGGTGATTGAAAGCTGTTAACAGGCACTGTTGTGAGGAGGGACAAGCATGACAATAAGATCTTGTGATTAAGGTATCTGCAGATCTCAATGCTTCTATTTTTGTTTATTTTTAATTGTTTTTAATGTTGTTACCTCCTCCACTTTGTCATAGACAAGACAAGAGAACTGAGGTTTTTAGAAGGAATTTGAATATACCAAGAGAGGAGCTTTTGTGAATTTCTTTTATTATTCCACAGACCTAATGCTTATTAGGGTTTTTGACCTTGACAGTATGCTTCAGAGACACACAGTCTTTCCTTTGTTTATGTATTCGTTATATCCAAGACTGTAGACCTCTGTAAATTTCAGACAACTCAAAAGTTATGATAGGTGCTCTATATCTGTCTGCTGGCAGAGAAGAAATCACACTTAGATGTCTGAGTTGTAGTGTGATGATTGGAGCACTGAAATCATAAAATCCGGATCCTCTTTCTGGCTTTTCCCCATTTGACCATGAACAAATCTCTTAACCTTTTTGTGCTATTTCCATGTTTGAAAAATTAATGTCATACTCTTACTCATCTCACAGAGACTTGAGGCTTAGTTAATTGTCAGTAAGCTATTTTGAGATTCTAGGATGCAAATTGATGTGTATGTGCAAAATTTTTGTTATTTCATCACCCCAAAGTGGAGAATATTAAGATTGTTTAACACCCAAAAGTCAGGAGATACCTGCATTAAGGTGGCATGCACAACACTTTTCCCCTTGATGGGTATGCATTGCTCAACAGTCTTAAATTATAAGACTTTCTGTTTCTCAAATAATGCATTATCCTACTATCTCTTCTACAACTTTAAATAAACCACTATCACATCTCTTTACTATAGTACATACTATACATACATACTCTTTACTGTACATAAGAATGGCCATACTGGGTCAGACCAATGGTCCATATAGTCCAGTATCCTGTGTTCCAATAGTGGCCAATGCCAGGTGCTTCAAAGGGAAGGAACAGGACAGATAATCATCAATTGATCCATCCCCTGTCACCCATTCCCAGCTTCTGGCAAACAGAGACTAGGGACATTTTAGAGCACGGTTTTGCATCCCTGCCTATCCTGGCTAATAGCCACTGATGTACCTAACATCCATGAACTTATCTAGCTCTTTTTTGAACCCTGTTATAGTCTTTGCTCTCACAACATCTTCTGGCAAAGAGTTCCACAGGTTGACTGTGCATTGTGTGGAGAAATACTTCCATTTGTTTGTTCTTTAAACCTGCTGCTTCCTATTAATTTCATTTGGTGACCCCTAGTTCTTGTGTTTTGAGAAGGAGTAAATAACTCTTCCTTATTTCTCCACACCAGTCATGATTTTATAGATCTCAATCATATCCCCCCTTAGCTGTCTCTTTTCCAAGACAAAAAGTCCAAGTCTTATTAAACTCTACTCATATGGAAGCTGTTCCCTACCCCTAATAATTTTTGTTGCCCTTTTCTGTAACTTTTCCAATTCCAGTATATCTCTCTTGAGATGGGACGACCAGAACTGCAAGCAATATTCAAGATGTGGGCATACCATGGATTTATATAGAGGCCATATGATATTTTCTGTCATCTTATCTATCCCTTTCCTAATGATTTCCAACATTCTGTTAGCTTTTGTGACTGCCGCTGCACGTTGAGTGGATGTTTTCAGAGAACTATCCACAATGACTCCAAGATCTTTTGTGAGTGGTAACAGCTAATTTAGACCCCCATAATTTTATATGTATAATTGGGATTATGTTTTCCAGTGTGCATTACTTTTAATTTATCAACACTGAATTTTATCTGCCTTTTTGTTGCCCAGTCACCCAGTTTTGTGAGCTCCCTTTGGAACTGTTTGCAGTTGGCATTGGACTTAACTATCTTGAGTAGTTTGGTATCATCTGCAAATTTTGCCACCTACTGTTTACCCCTTTTTTCCAGATAATTTCTGAATACATTGAAGAGTACTGATCCCAGTATAGACCCCTGGGGGACAGCACTATTTACCACTCTCCATTCTGAAAACTGACCATTTATTCCTACCCTTCGTTTACTGTCTTTTAACCAGTTACCGATCCCTGAGAGGACCTTCCCTCTTATCCCATGACAGCTTACTTTGCTTAAGAGCCTTTGGTGAGGGATCTTGTCAAAGGCTTTCTGAAAATCTAAACACACTATATCCACTGAATCACCCTTGTCCACATGCTTGTTGACCCCGTCAAAAAATTCTAGTAGATTGGTGAGGCATGATTTCCCTTTACAGAAAACCTGTTGCCTCTTCCCCAACAAATCATGTTCATCTATATGTTTGATAATTCTGTTTACTATAGACTCAGTCAATTTGCCTGGTCCTGAAGTTAAGCTTACTGGCCTGTAATTGCCAGGATCACCTATGGAACCTTTAAAAAAAATTGGCATCACATTAGCTATCCTCAAGTCATCTGGTACAGAAGCTGATTTAAATGATAAGTTACATACTGTGGCTAGTAGTTCTGCAATTTCACATATGAGTTCCTTCAGAACTCTTGGGTGAATACCATCTGGACTTGGTGACTTATTACTTTTTAATTTATCAGTTTGTTACAAAAGCTCCTCTAATGATACCTCAATCTGGAATTGCTCCTCAGATTTGTCACCTAAAAAGAATGGCTTAGATCTCCCTCTTATTCTCAGCCATGAAGACCAATGCAAAGAATCCATTTGGTTTCTCCTCAATGGCCTGATCACTGTTGAGTATCCCTTTAGTTTAATCTCAATTGTCCAGTGGCCCCACTGGTTGTTTAGCAGGCTTTCTGATTCTGATATACTTTAAAAAAAATTGATGTTACTTTTTGAGTCTTCAGCTAGCTTTTCTTCAAATTCTTTTTGAGCAAAACAAAGACATTAACTAAATAAAACTTTTTTTTTTTTTTTGTCTGCAATCATGTTAGTCATGCAGCCTATCTTAATTTGGGACATAGGCAGATTGTTAAAAATATCTCTGATTAAACTACTCTGCATGTGCAAATTGCTAATAATTCAGGCAAATCAAAAGCAACTTTTCACTGGAACACTCCAAAACACTTCTCAATAACTGCTATCTCTGTCAAACAATGTAACTTTCTTATCCCTTCTGTTCCTACTGCTTTGATACACAAGCAGATAAAGTTATTCTGTAGTGAGGAATGTGTTGGTGATTAGAAGCATTTGTTTTTCACACTCCTTGTACTCAGCAGTTTGAGTGGTTTTGCTCAAAGTTTCCAGCTTTCTCAGGCAAAGACTAGATTTGGAAAGTATCAGCCCATTGAGTGAAAGTTTTTTTTGTAAAGATGACTGACTCTCAAACTGAATTATAATGGAAATGCTTAGGTAACTGCACTGTTAGTAATGACTGCTCTGGGTAGAATTTTCAAAAGCTTCTAAGGAAGTTATGCACCCAAGTTCCATTGAAAGTTAATGGGAGTTATGCGCCCACTCCTTTAGGTGTTTTTGAAAATCCCACCGCTCAGAAACAATTACAGAATACGTAGAAGGGAAAACAACCATTTACTGTTTTTCACTTTGGCTCTTCCTTTTCTAAGATCTTGTTCTCTGAAAAAGAAACATTCTATGTAAGAAAAATATGAACATGCTTTACTGAACACAACCAAAAAAATTGCCTTACTAGTTGACTTCTGGTGAGTCTCTCATGGAATGCCAGTTGGGACTACCCTTTTTTTTTTTCCCCTTAAGAGAAATTGTCTTGTTCAGATATGTGCTCTTTTTGGTGCCAGTATTTATCAGCATAATTTTTAAGTGGGCTATAAACTAAATCTCTTACGAAACAAGTTAGTCATGCAAAAACATTTAATTAAAACAGTTTTCTGCAGTGGCAAGACTGAAAATAGTTTCTGGATAGAAGTGATGAATATTATGATATTTAGATTTTACAATTAACATGTGGCTCTCTGACCTTTTTACAGAAAACATAAGTGTTTCAAACCATGGAGTTATATTCCCAATGGAATTATGCCAATCTTCTGGCGTGTAGTATACTGGACATCACAGTTCTTAACCTGGTAAGTGAGGGAACTAGATCGCAAAGACCACAATATATATTCTGAAAATAAAAGTTGCTAGTATTTACAAATACCTTTAAGATTTCATTCCGAGAGATTCTTACATTGTCATCTGATGGTCTGGCAGAAGAAAATTGTTTTGAAATCAAATACCTTCTAACGTAGTTTCAGTAAAGCATTTAAACATGTTTAACTCCCATTAACTAATGGGGATTTAATGAGGAATATATCCAATTAAAAACCCAAGCACTGACAGTAAAACTTAATACAAGACAAATATACTTAACTAAATTCAAAATTAAAGAGTTTTGGTGTAGCAGACAGAATATTCCTTACTCTGGCCACTCTGAAGCTCATAAAAATGTTCTTTTATTCTGTGCTGCCATTGCTTCTGTATACTCTTGGGGGAGCAAGCGGCACAATCTATATCTAATATTCTGAGTCAGAGATATAATCTTAGCACAGATCAAAATAAGCAAATAAACAAAACCATTCCTGCCCAAGAGCAAAATGTTACAAGGTCTCTCTGTTCAGCAGTGCTCTCTTTTTTGAGGGTGAATTCTTCCAAGAAATGTGTGTAAGAACAAATCCTACATTTCATCATTATGAGAGGCTATAAAAAGGACTTAGCGGAATTTGAGAGCTACATAAGAGAAGGCACATGCCTGCAGTAGCTGCAACCAATATGTTTAGAGGGAAAACAATATGTGTATGCCTTGTTTTAGATATATTGGTTAGTGTATTAATGTGAAACTACGACCAAGAGGAGCAAAGCCTGTAGTGCTCTTATAAGTGGTGGTTTTTCATACTAAAGCTGTCTATAGATATTAATCTAAACACAAGTTATTTCAAGGTTTACTGTCAACTAGATGTATCTAAAGAGAACACAAATGTAATAGGTAACAGGTTTTGCTAGGAGAACTCTGCAAGTGAAAACTGGCAAATAGGGTAAAATGGAAAAATCTTACATCATTAATGTGTTTTTGTTTGATTCTAGGATTCTCTTACCTTTCATGCAGTCATATGCTAGATCAGGAGGATTCTCCATTACTGGAAAGATTAAAACTGCATTGATTGAGAATGCAATCTATTATGGCACTTACTTGCTGATTTTTGGAGCATTTTTAATATATGTGGCTGTAAATCCAAATTTCAATCTACAATGGTAAGAGTAATACTATTGTAAGTATTTGTCTTTGTTTTTTAAACTGTGTTTGTATTTCTCACAATATCTCTGCAATGGAGAAGTTGGGCAGTACTAATCTAACCTAGAATTTGGACTTGCTCTAGACCAGGGGCGGGCAAACTTTTTGGCTTGAAATTGTATGGAGGGCCAGTTAGGGGAGGCTCTGCCTCCCCAAACAGCCAGGCATGGCCCTACCCCCATCCACACCCCCTGATGGACTCCTGCCTCATCCACTCCCCATGCTCCCTGACCACCCCTGGAATTCCCGCCCCTGACTACCCCTCAGGACCTCTGCCCCCATTTCCCCCCTGTTCCCCACCCTCTGACCGCCCCCCGAACTTCCCTGTCCTCTATCCAACCCCCCTACTCCCTTACCGCACTGCCTGGAGCACCGGTGGCTGGCAGCCTGGCTGCACCAGGACAGACAGCCGCACCGCAAAGCACAGAGCATCAGGTCAGGCCGGGCTCTGCAGCCACGCCGCCCAGAGCATTGCGCCAGCGGCATAGCAAGGTAAGGCTGCAGGGGAGGGGGAACAGCTGGAGAGGGGCCAGGGGCCAGCCTCCCAGGCCAGGAGCTCAAGGGCCAGGCACGATGGTCCCTCAGGCTGGATGTGGCCCACGTGCCGTAGTTTACCCACCTCTGGTCCAGACTTTCCCTGAATATACTACTATTTCTGTTGATTTTTTTTTTCAAGACGTGTGTGTGTGTGTGTGTGTGTGTATAATTTGTATATGGTTTAGTCTGATTTCCAATATTTTCTCTCTAGCACTTGCTTTTCAGATGGCATTTCTGGAAAAACTTTTATTGGTCAGGTTTTTTTAGGAAGGCTTGTGGTAGTATTGTCTGTTTAAATGTTTCTGGGATCACATTTAAATTTTTGATCTGGGCCTTTATCTGCAGTTAACTTTGAAATGGAAGACTTCAATCAATAAACGTCTTTTCAAATCCTGGAATGTAGTATTTACAAAGAAACTTGCTAGCATTAAAAAAGACACTTGAAAATATGGAAAATAGTACAAATTAATATAAACCTCTACCATCATCTCTGGTATGGTAGTCTATTGTTCCAGCAAGTTTGCTGCTGGATTTTCTGATTTATTCTTTCCCCTTGCATGCCCCTGCCCCTTAAGCTTCAGAGGCAGGAAAAGGTGACTCTTGTATGTTGTTTTTCCCAGTATAGTCTGCCTCTCAGCACTCTGTATGAGTGCACCTGGTGAACAGCACTCACGTTGCTCGTTTAAGGCAGAGGCTTCTTAGTGGCTTTTTCTGGGGTGTCTCGTTTCAGGATATCTTTGTCATCTTCTCCTTTTCTCCCCAGCTTAGTCTCTGTATGATAGACAAGAAGATCTTCCGGGGCAGCATGTTAAGGAAAGCTGGGGACTGCTCTAGCCTAGTGGTGGATACTCAACCCTTTCAGTGCTTCAGCATGGGAGGTGGCCTATCTGCAAGAGAAACCTTTGGCTTATTTCAAAGACTTGAAAGATATAGACAATGCCAGCAGTTTCAAGTGTGACATAGTAGATAGGAAACTAATCTTGGTTCTGTGTATGTGAAAACGTAATTACTTACTGGCGGTCACTCTTCTGTTTTAGGAACCAGCTTCAGACAATTGGGATAGCAGCTGCCAACACATGGGGTCTTTTCCTTCTTGTGTTGTTGTTGGGGTATGGTTTGGTAGAAATTCCACGCTCTCACTGGAATGGAGCAAAAAAGGGGTACCTTCTCATGAAGACTTATTTCAAGGTTGCCAAACTGATGACTGAAAAAGCAGATGCAGAGGAGAACTTAGAAGATATTATGGAGGTGAACAAGCTAATTTTAATTAAGAAATATAAAGTGGGGAGGGTTTAATTATTCATCTTCAATTCCACATTTCCTCAAAAGGAGGAACATCTTAAGTAACACGAGCCTACTTTAGAAAGTTACTGTCATGAAATTATGGAAGTGGCCAGAGGTCCCAGTCGGGGTGCTAATTATTGTATAAAATCAGAAGTAAAAACAGTATCTGCTCTGAAGAGCTTACAAATGGCTACATGGTGGTAATTTGATGTGGTGCATCAGCAACGAGAACAGCAATCATCAGGTGTTGACTCTTGGATCAGTGCTGATCAATAAGGGGTGCATGCATAAAGATTTAGTGCACAGACCCCATTAATGCTCATGCAGCTTACACTGTTAACACTTCTGTGCGCTACTTAAAAACTTTCATTCTTAAAAATCTATCTTGTAATAATATATTCAGGATCTGTTTCTTGATTCTATTTATACTTCTTTTTGATGAGTGAACAGAAGGTATATTTGTTTTCCAAAGAGATTCTCTTGAGAAATGCACTACCATTATTCTTCATTCCTATGATTTGCCAGTGAGCAATAGAATCAAATCTTCTATTAAGAACAAAGTGTGAATCAAAGAAATTCAGCAATTAGTATTTACTGTCCTGTTCTAGTGCCCATGACCATAAAATTATGCATTTGACACTTGTGGGGATTTGTATGGTATGGTAACTCTTCCTACATATATACAGTGTGTTAGGGGGCATATTCCTTCACCCACTTACTTCCCTGGTCCTTCTCGCACGAACAGAGAGCAACAATACCCGAAGTCCGAAGGTGCAAACAATGGGATGTTTATTGTGAACTTCCAGCAAGTGTGATTCCAGTTTCCTTCCTCAGCGTCCCCGTTCCCAGCTCTGACACCACAGAGCCTTGCCTGTGTCCCTGTTCCCATTCCCCACCCATTAGCAAAACATGATTCCAATTTCCCACCCCCATTCCTTGTTCCCATTCCCCCCTTACTTCCTGATTGACTGCAGACTATATAGTAAAACTTTGTTCTGCTTAGCCATACCTTAACCAATCATTTCACTGAAATTTAACTAACCAATCCTAACATATTGTAACACGATTATCTAACCAATTCTATCCCACCACCTTAATTAGTTTACACCCAACAAAATTAATTATACAGCAGACGGAAACAATCACAGAACCAGACATAGATTATACAGACAAACAATAGGGAAATGGGGACTACAGTGATAGAACAACAAAAAATGAGGATTTCACATCCCAGCTATTGATAAATGAGTTCTTGCCAGACAGGATGCTATCAAACTAAGTTTTCTTTAAATCTTCTAGGCTCTTCCATTACTCTGGAGGTGATAGGCATTATCAGGACAGGAATGTATTCCTAACAGCCCAATAGCACCTTATTTCAGTGTGACTAGTTTGGAATGTAAGGATGTGACCGGTCGCTTCCCAGCTTATGGCTGCCTCTGCTGCTTAGCCAAAGGCCTTAGCCTAAGAACAGGGCCTCAGACTGTCACAGTAAGAGAAGGCCCTTACACTGGCAGACAGTGATTTTGATTCTTTCTTTTATACCTCTATAACTATCTAAGTGATAAGAACACACTTAAATTCTTAAATTATAGGCCTTTGCAGACAGCCCTGAATATCTATATCCTAACACAGGTGTGATAAAATGGCAGTGGAAACTTCATCTCCTTATTCTGGGGATGTTTTGGTGAAAGAGATACTGACAATTTTGCAGATCTATGAACTGAAAATTATGCTTTCTGAGCCTTTAGAACTTCCGATATTCAGTCATAGTTTATTGCCTGAAAAGCACTCCTGGCTGGAGGGATTGCTCACAGATTGAGGTCCAATATCTGCAACCCACAAGAACTACAATACTCAGGGAGGGCATCATTAGTTCTAGAAAGTAAAACCAGTGCTAAAATGTCTAGTATCTGAAAGCTTGTTGTGATTTTAAGGTTTGAAATGTTATGAACTTATTCTGAAAGTGAATGCACTATGCTTTGGATATCTGTGCATCACATGATATAATACATTCCTTGACATTGGTGAAATTCTCAAGGGCAATAATACCTGAGACTTCAAACAATGCTGACACCAGCTCAGCGAATTCAACTGTAGATCTCCAGATAAATTTGTCACTAGTACACCAGAAGAACTGTAGATTTCAGTCTTCCTGTAGGAGCACAGAAAACACCCAGATCCTTGAGTAAACTCATATAAAATAGTTATCTCATGCATTACCAATTGGATGGAGGAAGATATATGATTCTCCCCCATCTCTTTGACCTGTCCAAGCCTGGTGCATCACTGAGTTCTTGGCTGGAAACAGCTGTGACAAAACTTGCCTGTGTGTTAGGCAGCATCTTCCGTCTACTCGGCTATTATTGATGCTTGTCAAACATTCTTTGAAATGTGGCAACCAGAGGTGAGAGGGCAATACCTAGGCAGAGGGATTACAGGATATTCAAAAAATCCTTAATGGCAACAAGGGGATTCTCTGAAGGAACCTGGGATGAGTCACTTTCTGCCACTTCCAAGTTTACTTCCCTCGTGAGTCACCACAACAAATATCTAAAGCCACTAGCATTGCACCCTGGATCATTTTACATGTCTTATAACCCACTCACATTGAGTCACATACCAGTATTAAACAATATGTGACAAAATCAGGCAAGAATAAAACTTATTTCCCATCCCCAAATTAAAACAAAAAGCATTTTCCCGTCAATGTGCCTGATTAAAAACAGACCATCAGTTTCTGTTTTGTGTGCATGCACAGACATGATAGCATTTGTAGGTCTATTTGATGCCGAGAGTTTTTCTGATTTACTTTCCTATACTATAGGGAATATTGTGAAATTATTTTATATTGTTGATTTGCGTAATAAAGCTCAGCAACATTCATTGGTAAGAAATTTCAAAATTTTTGAAGAATCATTTGGGTTGGCGAGGACCTCTATTGGGTCACATAAGATTTCCACTTAAGAGCTTTTAGCCACTTCATACACTGAAATGACATGTAATGTTTCTGGGTTGTTTTTTTGTTTTAAACAGGAAGTCCGTAAAGTGAATGAGGGTATCAAGTATAATCACCCTTTGAGAAAATGCGTTGATACAATATTGAAAAAGGTAATTAATGAATTCTACAGTTTTAGAGATTCTTGCTCTTTTGTAAGTTCCTGAACATATTAAAATCTGACTTTAGCCCTTTTAAGACTCTTGTCCAATGTGAGAATTTCTTTTCTCGTAGTTTATTTTGTTTCAATAAATGAAAACCTTTTGAAAGCTGTTATTCTTTAAAGCTCAGTTGAATACCAGCTGTCCTAATTATGTTGTTATGAAATGTGAAATTATTAACTTGGGATTCTGTTTATAGTATTAGGACTTCTTCTAGAATATGGAAAGCAAGCACAGAGCATTTTTGAACATAATGTAACTTTTAAAAAAGATTTTCATCTTGATGATCTGCTGACCTAACACTTGAGTTATAATTTATAATTTCTTCTTATGAGAGTCAACCTCTCAATGCAATCACATCTGTTTAGTATGATGTATATAATTGCTTGTCTTCTATAAATTTAGTTTGAGCTATTCTTTGGTGGTTGATGTATAGTTTTTTCCATATCTAGCAATAAAATTACATTGTAAAGGATAACTGAAAAATAAGTATTCTTTCTGCTTCTATGTACTGTATCCTATTCTGAATTTATTCATACAAACTTGAATAAAATACATTTTTCTTTAACAAGATATGTCTTTTTTTTTTATATTCTTCGAACGTGATCGTTTACATACAGGGAAATGCAGACTCCACTTTTATAAGTGAATCCTTTGCAGTATCGGAGGGGAAAGAAATTGAATATTTTAAGTGAAATGCATTTCAGTTGCATCTACTCTCCAAAAAAAATATTTTAAGACTTCAATAAAAGACCATATCCTACTGGTAATGTATGCTCTGCTTCCATAAATGAAGTATTTCAATTATTTTCCTTTTCCTACCAGTGTCCTACTGAATACCAGGAAAGAATGGGTAGGAATATGGATGACTATGAAGATTTTGATGACAGGCAAAACAACTATCCAAGTGAGAAAAGTCTGGTCAAACTTCACAAACAGGTAACTCGATAAGTTTCTGTTGCAACATCACTTCTCTTGCTAACTTATTCATTTAAGACCATTGTTTGTTCTTAAATAGTTGACAAATAAACTGAGATCCTTAATTTTCATGATTTTTTTTTTAATTCTGCTCATAAAACTGTACCTGTTTGTTCTATTTCTGAAAGTGGAACAAAACATGTATTAATGTATGAAATTCAAAAGGAATATCTATAGGAATAAAAATTGCTTATCTTATGATTGTTGTAGCATGTTTTAAATAGATGTGATGAGGCATAGCACTATATGCGCTCTAATGAAGAATCTCAAACAGAAATCGTAGTGAAAGCACAAGAAACTCATTGGGGAGATAAAGAAAGAAAATGGTGGGGGAAAGAAATGCTCAGTTTTGAAATACTCCTTTCACGTCTCTTTTTATAAATAGAATTAAATACACACGATCAAAAAATAGGCAGAAGTCATCTTTGTACCTGTTACTCCTTTTTAACTTTAGCAGCTAGTCAAAGTTCAGGGCCTTGTAAGTTGTTCTAGTTGGGAGTAGAAATTGATGACTGAATCTTATTCAGTGCAATCTTGTCTGTTTACAGGGAATGTACAAAGTTCTGCTTCTCCAAATGCAGGAGAAACTAAAAGCAAAAGTAGTAATTTCTTAGTTAACAGGCCTAAACCTCTTTCAGTCAGGACTCCTGACTCAGAACCTCTTTCTAGGCTTTTCCCAGGGTCACGTCTTTTCCTAGGGCTTACGGACCGGTGCTTGGCTTTCTTGCTCTCCTTCTGAGGATATGTCTACATTGCAACTGGGAGGTGTGATTGTAACATATGTAGGCATTCCACAAGCAGAGCTCCACCCAGGACCCATACATGAGTAGCTATCCCGTGGTGCCACAACTACACTGCTGTTGTTACTCAAGGTCGCTTTGATTTAACTAGATGAAAGCTAGCTTGGGTATGCATACATCTGCTACAGTCACACCTCCCATTTGCATTATAGATGTACTCTAAGTCCCGCTTAGGCCAAATCTATGTTACAGAGTTCATTTGACACAAGTTACATTGGCATACTGTTGCCAGCTTTTGTATATCACTTGGGTGCATGTACACTTGGCTGTTGGTGTCGTTGCTGTGCATTCTCACACCAGATGGTTGAATCAATGGAAAATGTGGATATCCCAGCATTCCCTGCACCGCCATCCAGTTCAATGCTTTGTTAAACATTTTTGCAGTGCTTTGTGGGATAGCAGCAATTTACCCAGGGATTTCTGAGAACTAAAGGTCAAGTTCCCATCCCATAATGCTTGTTCTATCTCATAACTTTTGTACTGTTTTTTAAAATTCCCACAGTCCTACGTGCTGCTTTTCAGTCTCTGCCATCTGCCTGACAGAAGCATGGACCCTGTAGAGCACAGCAAAATTTTAATGACCCTTGCTAATACAGGATGCACTATTCTCCTTTGTGGAACTTGAATGAGTATTACTACAAGTGAGGATGTGATGAGGAAAAAGAGATGAGGAATATCACAATAACTGGATGTTGGGCACAGTGAATAAAAATGTCAGGTTACTGCTGGCATTCATGGACTAGTTCCACGCTGTGGTTTGCCACTTCTGGGCCTGAGAAACGAGCAGTGATTGGTGGGATCACATTGTAATGCAGGTTTGGGATGATGAGCAGTGGCTGCAGAACTTCCAGATGTGAAAGGCCACGTTCCTGGATCTGTGTGCTGAGTTTGCTTCAGACTGAGTTTGCTTCAGTTTGGGTGGTGAAACACTGGAATGCGTTACCTAGGGAGGTGGTAGAATCTCCGTCCTTAGAGGTTTTTAAGGTCAGGCTTGACAAAGCCCTGGCTGGGATGATTTAACTGGGAATTGGTCCTGCTTCGAGCAGGGGGTTGGACTAGATGACCTTCAGGGGTCCCTTCCAACCCTGATATTCTATGATTCTATGACTTTGAGTGCAGGACACCAGAATGAGATCTGCATTGACAGTGGAGAAGCAAGTGGCCATCAAGTTCTGTGGGTTTGCAATGCCAGATTGCTGTCCGTCAGTGACCAATCAGTTTGGAGTTGGAAAATCCATAGTGTGGGCTGTTGTCATCCAAGTTTGCAAGGCCACTAAGCATTTCCTGCTGCATAGGACTGTAACTATTGACAATATGCAGCAAATCAGAGTGGATTTGCAGCAATAGGACACATATCCCTGTTCTGGCATCACCTCACCTTGCTAGTGGATACATAGAAAAGCATCTCTTTCTGTTGTTTGTTACGAAAGTGCTAGTGGATCACGGCCGACACTTCACTGATATCAGCATGGGCTGGTCAGGGAAGTTGCATGAAACTCGCATCTTTAAGAACACAGGACTTTTCCAAAAGCTATAAGAAGGGGCATTCTTTCTTGACCAGCACATTACCATTGGCGGTACTGAAATGCTTGTAGTGATTTTGGGGGACTCAGCATACTCCTTGTGCCCCGACTTATGAAGTCATACACTGGCTACCTAGACATCACCAAAGAAAGATTCAACTACTAACTCAGCAGGATGACTGTTGAATGTGCTTTTGGTAGATTGAAGTGTTGCTGCTCTTGTTTACTCACTAGCTTGGGTATCAGTAAGGCAAAAATACCCATCATCATAGCTGCATGTTGTTGTGTACTGCCTGATATCTGAGAGGCAAAGGAAAAAAGGCTGCCGGAAGGGTGGAGGGGTGAGGTGGACTGTTTGTCTGCTGAATTTGAATAGCCAGACACAATGGCTATTAGAAATGCCAACCATGTAGTCAGCTCAGGGAGGCTTTAAGAGTCTATTTTAGCAGTCAGCCACGCCAGTATTATGTGATGCTTTTATGAACTAGTGTGCCTTTGAGTGTATGGTGAGTTACTGACTCCCATTATGAATTCTGTAATGCAGCAGTTGTGCTTGGAAGTTAACAAATATATTGAGTTTCCAAAAATAGAACCTTATTATGTGCAAAGAAACAGGAAACAAAATTAAAGTGCAAAAACACAAGGTAAAGACATTTTATCAGCGCTGTAACAGGGTAACCGGTACTGTAAAAATCCAGATAAACAATAAACGTTTACATTTACATATTAAAAATGTATGTTTGTCATGTTACGAAATATGTAGTGCATTGTGGCTGATCTTGTGGTTTTCACACATTGTTATATGTATGGTTACGATTCTCCTCGTTTTTCCTCTGGCATGGAGTGGTAGCGGTAAGGGTTCATACCATGCTGCAATCTGTTATGAAGTGTGTGGAGGGTGGGGGAGAGAGGTAGGGGTGTGTGTGTGTGTGTGTAGAGGAGTGACCAGGGATTAGAAAGGCTGCTGAGTCTGGGGTCTTTGGACATGTAGATTGATAATGCTCTGCAACATCTGAGTTGCTTAGCAAACCCTTGATATCCTGGTACACTTTTCAATGCACCTTTCAGACCTTTTGCCTCTCTTGAAGCAACTGATCTCTTCATTCTTGGTCCTTCTCCATGGCCATATGGCTCCTTCCAACCCCTTTTTTCATTGCCAGTAGCCGTAGAGGACTGGAGGATCTCACAGAACATATCCTCCTAGTCCACTTCTTTCTCCTCTTGATAAGGTCAGATGTTCAGCGGGGGTGGAGGGAGCATCTCTCAAGCCACCACACCAGAGGGCTTTTGATTAGAGCAGGTACCTTTTAAGATTTACAGTCGCAACAGAAAGGGAAAGATAAGTCTCAACACTCCCTTACATTATTCCTCTAAATACCTTTAAAAAGAAATGCCAATTGTCACTGTAGTTTTGGAGTGCCTTATTACCGCACCGCTCTGTAGGTCAAACCATGGTGAGCAGGCCCTGAAGGAAGAGGGTGTACTGTTGCATAGAATGTTTTAGATGCTATAGAGGGAAAGTGTGGTGAATATTGCCAATATCTTTGCAGGCAGTGGTGATTTTGGCTGATATCTCCCTCCTGGGGGGTGACCAATACACAGAGAGACAATCTTCAACTGGTGTTCTGAAGCCAGCCCAGGCCCATATGCTGCTAGCCTATTTACTGTAATGGTGGCAGTGCAACTCATTGCAGAGTGGTGTGGGAAAGTGTCCTATTGCAGGGGAAGAAACAAACTACAATGCCTTGAAATGTTTGGGAGACTATTCCAGAGTATCTCCATGAAAGTTTCATCAAGATCACTCAAGGATAAAAGGGACATTCTTGTTCAGATAACCAAAGTATTCCATGTTGTTAGAGGGCTTATTCCTTCACCCACTTACTTCCCTGGTCCTTCTCGCATGAACAGAGAGCAACAATACCCGAAGTCCAAAGGTGCAAACAATTCGATGTTTATTGGGGTGAACTTCCAGCAAGCATGATTCCAGTTTCCTTCCTTAGTATCCTCCTTCCCAGCTCTGACACCACAGAGCCTTACACCTGTGTCCCTGTTCCCATTCCTACCCTTAGCCAAACATGATTCTAACTTCCTTACCCCCATTCCCTGTTCCCATCTCCCTTACCCACATGCCCATGCCCACCCACACCCACACCCACTCACTTCCTCATTGACTACAGATTATATAGTAAAACTTGAGTTCTGCTTAGCTATACCTTAACCAATCATTTTCCTGAAATTTAACTAACCAATCCTAACATATTGTAACATGATTATGTAACCAATTATATCCCACCACCTTAATTAGTTTACACCCAGCAAAATTAATTATAACAATCACAGAACCAGACAGAGATTATACAGACAAACAATAGCAAAGTGGGAACTACAATGACAAGACAACACAGAAGTGAGGATTTCACATCCCAGCTATTGATAAGTGAGTTCTTGCCAGACAGGATGCTATCAAACTAAGTTTCCTTTTACATTTTCTAGGCACTTCCCTTTCTCTGGAGGTGATAGGAACTATCAGGACAGGATTGTATTCCTAACAGCCGAATAGCACCTTATTTCAGTGTGACTAGTTTGGAATGTGAGGATGTGACTGTTCGCTTCCCAGCTTATGGCTGCCTCTGCTGCTTAGCCAAAGGCTTTAGCCTAAGAACAGGGCCTCAGACTGTCACAGTAAGAGAAGGCCCTTACACCAGCAGACAGTGATTTTGATTCTTTCTTTTATACCTCTATCACTAGCCAAGTGATAAGAATACACCTAAATTCTTAGAGTATAGGCCTTTACAGACAGGCCTGAATATGTATATCCTAACACATGTGGTCCCCTGTCCAGCCCAACAAACCAAAGAATGGAAGTGCAGACACCACCTCTGCCTTGTTCTTTTACCTCTCTGAGCGCAGGACAGTGATTGGATGTGGATTGTGTATTTAGACTATTATGCTACTTATTAGTAAAATGTTAGAGAATAATTTTTTTTTCTAACATATTACAAGTAAGCCATCAAAAGTCAGTGTTTGTTCTTTATACTTGCAGATGGGATGGGCACCATTTTTAAATGGGGAAGAAGGGCAGGTGGGCAGCCAAGGGAGGAAGGGAGATGAGATTTTTGGGAAACAAAAAGGTAAAAAATTCTTACAAGGCATAGTGTATGTTCATGGTTACCAGGGCTCAGCTGCACTCACCAGGTGGGGCTGGCTTGAGTTCAGTGGAGTTTGATAACTCCTGACTCACCACATGGTTTCAGTCCCCCTCTTCATCGCTGCCACCATCCCTCCACCTCAACATGTGCCTTGGGGGTCTCTGTCTCAGGGTCCCACAAAGTATCCAGTCATAGGCAGGAGGCTAGTGGGCTCTCCTCCAAGTATGGCATGTTCTTCATCATAGAAGAAGCAGGTCTGTGGAAGTACCAGATTTGTTGTTTGCATCCCTTGCCTTCTGGTTTGCCTACTGGAGTTTCTTCACTTTCCCATGACACCACTTCCATCCACGCTCTGCCCCCATTTCAGCATCCCCTGTGCAATCTGCACATAGATGTCTATATTTCTTTGGCTGTTTCTTAGCTGGGTTTGCACAGTCTCTTCTCACATGCTGAGATGCTCTGTGACTTCTTTCCTGCTTCAGGCAGGAGTTCATCTGGTAGTCTATATGCATGCTTGGAGCCAGCAGGGTCAGATGCTTGCAAAAGTGAGCTAGTGGGTGTGCTCATCAAGCTAGTCAGTCAGGAAAAATCATTTCAGAAAGACTGTAGGGGTTTTAAAGTGGGGGGGGCGGAATGTGGCTTCTGGTTTCTCTAACCTTGGGCAGTGGAGTTCAAAATTGTGACAGGATTGGCCACTGTTGCAGCAGTAGGGGCATCGTGGGACAACTGCTGGAGGACTATTAGGGTCAACACAGTTGATGCAGTATCTACACTCACAGTGCATTGACCTAAGTAGGTCAACCAGGCCTCTGCATTGCTCGGGGAGGTGGTGATGCTATTGAGTTGCTGTAATGGGGTGCATATGGTTGCAGAAGACAAATACAGGGAGTCCTTGGACTTAGGACACACAACGCAATTCTGAGGAACGAATTAAGTCAAAACCGCTTTCCCATAGGAATCAATGGTATGAAGAGGGGATTGATTCCTGAACCAAGGCTTGACACACTATTTTCACCACAATAACCCAGTTTTTTGTATTAACTGAATTATAGATGACTAATGTTGCAATATCAGTGTATTTACTGTACACTGTATTTTGTAAACAGAATTCAAATAAACATATAAACTCGCATATGCTGCTCAGAATGCCGGCAACACAGGCCCTGAAAGCCAGGGAGAACGGCACACTTGCTAAGCCTCCGCCAATCAGTGTTCAAGCTTTCTGATTGGCTCCCGGCCCCGGGCTCAGCCAATCAAAAATAAGCAGCAACAACTACCCGGCAACAAGCTACCCTGCTGCCTCAAAGCCAATCAGAAGTGACCCCTTCCAGCTCCATACCAGTATAACACAACCAGGGAGTGATTTCAAGTGAACTTTATGCAAATCGAGCATCGTAAGGGCGAAACGGGCAGTCAATTGAAAAGCAGCGTAAGTGGCGTCCGATGTAAGTCGGGCATCGTAAGTCCGTGGACTCCTTGTATAAGAGTAGAGACATGCACAACTAGGTCAATGCAAGTTGACTTAGATCAACTTAACTTTTTAGTGTAATCCAGATCTCAGTTTCTTATCTGCCCTTCTCCAGCTAGTCTTTTCCACACCCACAGACAGACCTGGTCAAAACAACACCCATTAGAACCCTCTGCCCACATGATCCTAGTTTCAGGGCAGACTCTTTTAGGCTTTGTTTTAGGTGTGGCCTCTTAACTGTCTCTTACAGCTCTCTTATGTTCACACCCATTCAGCTCCAAATTGGTTTTAACTCAACCCTTAACACAGTTTAACTCAGCTCAAAATACACCTATATGAGGTGGTGAGCAGTCAGTGTGGAGTTTAACAATTTTCTCCTATTTCTTGGAGCAAGCATTCTGTAACTGAAACTTTGGGGTTTGTTTACTATAGGTAATTTATTCAGTTCAGAGACACCGTCGTACGCAGGTGCAGTGGCGAATTCTTTTAGAACAAGCATTCTACTTGGAGGATGTGGCGAAAAATGAAACCAGTACAACTCGTCAGTTTGTTCATACTTTTCAGTTCCAAGAACCTGAAAACAGAATTACCCGATATTTCTATACACCAGCTGTTGGTAGGTGTTGTCATACAAATGTTGAGTACCTAAATGACTATAACTCATGCTTTCCTGTAGAGAGCATGGCATTTTTTCTCCTGTGTGAGTAATATTCATGTATACTAGTAGCAATAGGCAAATATACATCCCTTTGTGCTTGTGTGATGGAATAGACACGCTCCCTCCCCCAGTTGCCAAAAAGCAGTTGTATTTCTGATAATAAACTTAACGTGAAGGCAAATTAAGAACACTTAGATACAACATAATGGCCACCTCCACAGAAATTCCAAAAGATTTTTCCTGGACACTATAGGAACAAAAACAATTTGCAACATTAGCAAGCAACACAACTAGAAAATTATCCAGCAATAACTCATTCAGTGCAGGTCATCCTGCCTTCCATAATCTGTAACACCTTAGAGAGGGCTGCCTTCAGCTCTCCATACCTTTAAGTTGGCCCAGTACCATTGCTGTGACTCTTCCACCGTCCTCTCCTAAAACAGTTGAGGGTATGAGGAAAAGATGTTGTTTTCTCGCTGTACCAGACAGTTGGAACCCCAGCCCCATTCTGCTCCTTCTTTAGGAGATGCCTTCTCGTAATCCAGCTTCCATTTCCAGTTTATCAGGGAACTAACCCACTATAGAATGATGCATTGTGAACCTGCCAAAGTGCAACAACATTAATTAAATAACCTAACCTACTCTCTAGGTCCCTGAGCTGTGGAGAGAGAGGCAAAAAACCCCATACCAGGCCAATCTGGCAATTTGGGGAAAATGTCTTCCTACTGTCAAAAAGGTGACTAGCATGATGCCCACAACAAGGGGCAAAAACCCAGTCTTACTCTTATTCCAAAGGGAGGAGCTGCTGCTCCTGGATGAAGAATAGTTCCTCAAGCAAGAGGAAGGGTTAATAAGCCCTCCCCTTGGGTGGCAGGAGCCAGTAGTCTTCTTTGGCAGCATTCTGATCAGCCAGTCAGCTAAGGAGTACCTCCCATTTCACCTCTCCAAGCCCATGAGGAGGAGATGAGAAGAAAGGTGGAGTGCACTGCAGTCATTAAAGGAACCCAAGGTTTTCTTTCCTTTGTTGGCCCAGACACAGGCTCCCCAAGTCTGGGGCTGTGAGTTGTGGGAAGCACTAGCTAAACTAGCAAAGACATGAGTTATAATTATGCTAACATATATTGAAGCATACATCTTATGCACAGAGAGTATCTTCACAGTTGAATATTTAATATTCAACCATCTTAATTGAAAAACTGAAAATCAGTCATTGCTCCAAATATACTGTCTAATTCCTATAAGCAATGTAAACCACAGAATCTTTGTTTTTGTTTATTTTTTGGATGGAGTAGTTCTTCCTGTTACCAGCCCAAAGTTTATACATGTATGCATACTTTATTTTTAAACGTGAAATTGCCTTTTTCTATATATTTGTTGCATTGTTTCAGAAATAATAATTTACGCCTGAGACAAAGTTACAGGCATCACAAAATCAATGAGTTCTTAGATTACTATCTCCACAGATTCCACTCTTAGTGCAATTATGCTTGAGATAGGATTCTTTTCAGCTAGCCATGTCAGTTGGCACCGTGCCTCAACAATACTATTTTGAAAATTTCCATCTCTCCCTATTTCTTATATAAATTGTATTAATCTGCTATTTATTGGGTTTTTTTCCAGAATGGTACTGGGAATGTCTCCTTCGACCATGGTTTTACAGAATTCTTGCTATTGTTTTGGCCACATTCTCTGTAATTGTTGTGTGGTCAGAGTGCACGTTTTTCAGCACTGAACCTGTTCTGTCCTTGTTTGCTGTCTTCATACAATTGGCAGAAAGAACGTACAACTATATTTACATAGAGGTCAGTTTGGAATGTTCATTTAATAATCTTATTGTACAGATTTTAGTTCCTACAGTAATGAAAGAGACCAAGTTTATTAAACTTAGCCCTTGTAATCTATTATCTATGAAAAATTAACCTCTGACTACTGAACCACAGAAGCTCTGTAAGCTACCCAGGTACTAAGACTAATTTGGTGGCAGTGTCTCCTCTTCTGTGCACCACTCTATTATAACCGGTGGAGTCTGACCCAATTCAGTCATCTGCAGGAACATAAAACTGGAGTAACTTGATCTAGTTATGTAGACATGGGTTGTTGGCATGGTATATGGGACTCCTCATTCTCTTATCATCTGGGCTAGTTTCTTTTTCAAGGTTCTCATGTGTGCAATATTTGCTCTGAATATACCAAACTGCCACCAAACGGCAAGTCCGTAGTCTTAGGAGCTGTGAATTACTTGAGAGACATACCTCATAGGAAATGAGCCCAACATATGCAGACAAAAATACATGAACTTTAAAATGCCTATTTTATTATTAGAGGGTCCTGTATAAGTCAAGGAAGAGCTTCCAAGCTACTTATGGTAGTGTAGTATTAATCTATTTCTTTGTTTGTTCAACTCATCACCATTGTCTAATTGCAGTTACCCGATTTAACTGCAACTATATCAGTAAATGCAGCCTATAACATGCTTTATTTTACACTGTGGAAATAGGAAAGGAGCCCTTTTAAATCCTTCTTAGCTGTTTGAAAATACACTTCATACTTTTGCAACTTAGTGGAGCTAACATGTTTGTTTTTAAACAATATGATTTCATTGCTGTATTTATTTAAGTACATCTTGTATGCAGTACATTGACAGCATTGTATATAGGCCTGTATAGGCTAAATTTATGCATTAGTTATGTTGTAATTCCATGACACAATAGAAATAAACAATTTTGCCCTAAGTCTTTTGTTGCTATAGGCTAGTATTGCAGGAGTTATTCTGATATAATTATAAATTTGAAAGAAATAGTAAAAAATGAATATTTTGTTTCTAGATGGCTTGCTTCCTTACCATCTTCTTCTTAAGTATCTGTGTTTACTCAACTGTCTTCAGGATTCGTGTATTTAATTATTATTATTTAGCTTCACACCATCAGACTGATGCATATAGTCTCCTTTTCAGTGGCATGTAAGTACACCATATATTTTGTGGGTGTGTATATATAGATTGTTTCTGGGACTGCCTCTTTTTAAATAATAAATTAATTTTAAATCAATAGTGTTTCAGATATAACCCTTGATGATCAGATAGGTGTAATTTATTCAGCATTTCATCTTTTAAAAGCCACTTCATATCTAGTTGTGATATTATTCTTTAGATTTTATTTTATTAAGGGGGGAAATTGCTTAAAAGCTGCTAACTGTTAAATTTATACAGGTTATTCTGCCGTTTAACTCCACCATTGTGTCTGAATTTCTTGGGTTTGACTCACATGGATTCATCCATCTCTCACAAAAACACTCAGGCAACTGCATATACGTCAGTAAGTATAGAGAGAATTTATCTTGATGCAATATAGCTTAACAGTCAGAAAAACAGTTATGAAATGAAATGTTTACTGTATAAACATAGTTCTTCATTTTGTTGCTTACTCAGTATTAAAGCAGGATAGAATTAATAACTCCTGAGAGAATTCTGTGCCAAAAAAAATAATTCTGTGCCCAATATTTTAAAGTTCTACATATTTCATTTGTCAATAAATGTGGAGATACCCTGCACATGGATTTGGTGGTGAGACTGCACCCAGCCCTGACACAGCACAGGAGCTGGCCCTCCCCAGATACACCCCGGGGCCCTGTGCCACGTACGCCAAGATAGCAAGCAAGAGGGACAGAGGCATGCATGCACGCCCAGCCCTGGCCCCCGATTTTGGTGTGGGACATGCAGGCTCAGCCCAGCAGGATCCAAGTGAGGAAGGGCTTAGGGTGAGGGGATCCAGGTGTGGAGTGAGAGGGGTCTGGGTGAGGGCAGTTTGGTGGGGGTTCCGGGTGCGTGGGGGAATCTGGATGCACAGGGATTCATTGGGGGTTTCCAAGTGCAGGGGGAATGGGATTTTGCAGGGGGTCCAGGTGAAGGTGGTTGGGGTTCAGAGGGGGAGTGGGGTCTGGGTGTGTGTGACTTACCGGGGTGGCCTGGGTGCTGGGGGAATGGGGCTTGGTGAGTTGGGGGTCTGGTTGCAGCTGATTGGGGCTTAGTGTGCTGGGGATCCTGGTATAGAGGGTTCGTCAGGATGGTTCAGGGGCAGGGTGTACCCTGCGGTGATTTACCTCTCCACTAGCTGTTTTAGGCGCCCAAAATGATGCACCCACACAGCTGGGCAGAGGCGTATGACCAGTTTTGCAGCTTCCCTTTGCTTCCCTGTCAGAAGTCATTTTTTCTGCAGGGAAACAAAGAAATCTGTGGGGGACATGAATTCTGTGCACATGCAGTGGCACAGAATTCCCCCAGGAGTAATAGAAACTGTTCTCCAGACTTATTCATTGGGCAAGGTCAAGATACTCATTGTCCCTTCTTATCATTATCACTGGCAGGCTTGTACTCAGTTTGACTCTCTGAATAGTGTGTGCTGTGCTGAGCTAAATGAGTGCAACTTACTTGTAACTTCCAAGTGATATTTGTTTTTGCACATGGACTCCAAATTTGTAGATATCAGTAGCAAATATAAGTTGAGAATGAAGATAGTAAATCTGGTTTTTGTTAAGCAATCAGTGGTTTGACATTGGTAGAATTATCATTTTGGTGGTAGACTATAATCTTGTGGGCGTAGTTTATTTATTGATTTAGATTGAAGACAAGATTTCTAACCATGGCTGTATGTGCCCTAAAATAATGAATCATACAATAAATGCAATTAAATCTCAGCTGCATTAAAATCAGTTGCACAGTAGGGCTGTCTGTTAATCACAGTTAACTGATGCGATTAACTAAAAAAAAAAATTACTGTGATTTAAAAAAAATTAATTGCAATTAATCGCATTGTTAAACAATAGAATACCAATTGAAATTTATTCAATATTTTTGGATTTTTTCTACGTTTTCAAATGTATTGATTTCTATTACAACACAGAAGAAAAAGTGTATGGTGCTCAGTTATATTATTTTTATTACAAATATTTGCACGGAAAAAACGACAAACAAAAGAAATAATATTTTTTCAATTCACCTCATACAAGTACACTTTCATGATAGAGATTGCACTATAGTAACTTACAAATGTAGATTTTTTTTTTGTTACATAACTGCACTCAAAAACAAAACAATGTAAAACTTCAGAGCCTACAAGTCCACTCAATCCTACTTCTTGTTCAGCCAATCACTAAGAGAAACAAGTTTGTTCACATTTACAGAGATACTGCTGGCTACAAAAGTGCCATGCGAACACCTGTTCTCAATTTCAGGTGACATCATAAATAAGAAGCAGGCAGCATTATCTCCTGCAAATTGTAATCAAACTTGTTTGTCTGAGCGATTGGCTGAAGTAGGACTGAGTGGACTTGTAGGCGCTAAAGTTTTACATTGTTTTATTTATGAATGCAGTTATTTTTTTGTACATAATTCTACATTTTTAAGTTCAACTTTCATGATAAAGAGATTGCACTACAGTACTTGTATTACAGGGGTGGGCAAACTTTTTGGCCCGAGGGCCACATCGGGGTGCAAAACTTTATGGAGGGCTGGGTAAGGAAGGCTGTGCTTCCCCAAACAGCCTGGCCCCTCCCACTTCCCGCCCCCTGACTGCCCCCCTCAGAACTCCCCATCCATCCAACCCCTCTTGCTCCTTGTTCCCTGTCCGCCCCTTCCCGGGACCCCTGCCCCTAACCGCCCCCCCGGGACACCACCCCCTATCTAAGCCCCCTGTCCCATGCCCCCACCCCCCAGAACCTCTGCCCTATCCAACCACTCCCTGTTCCCCATCCCCTGACTCCCCGGCCCCCCCGAACCTCTGCCCCATGCAACCGCCCCTTCCAGGGACTCCTGCCCCAACTGCTCCCCGGGACCCCCTGCCCCTTATCCAACCCCCCAGCCCCCTTACCATGCTGCTCAAAGCAGCATGTCTGGCAGCCGCGCCACCCAGCCAGAGCTAGACACGCTGCCGCCCAGAGCGCTGCCCACGCGGCGGTGGGGCAGTGAAGGGGGTCAGTGGGGGAGGGCCCAGGGGCGAGCCTCCCTGGCCCGGAGCTCAGGGACCGGGCAGGACAGTCCCGTGGGCCGGATGTGGCCCACGGGCCATAGTTTGCACACCTCTGTTGTATTAGGTGAATTGAAATATACTATTTTTTTTTGTTTTTACAGTGTAAAGATTTGTATTCAAAAATAATATAAAGTGAGCACAGTACACTTTGTATTCTGTGTTGTAATTGAAATCAATATATTTGAAAATGTAGAAAACATCCCAAAATTGATTAACTCATTTTTCATTTGTCAACATTCATTACAAATTAGTTATTACAAATAGAGTTATGTAGATATTTAGAGAATGGATAACTTATTGTATTGTGACTGGGTCCTATGGGTGCGAAGGTGGTAAATTCTAGACAGAAACAAAAAGAATGGATGCAACTGTCTTATCTTTGTACTAATCAGTATTTTTCTCTTCAGATAATGGGCTCCATGAGAGTGTTGTCCGTCATTGCAGATGGGTTTTATATATATTATCCCATGCTGGTTGTCATTCTCTGTATTGCCACTTACTTCAGGTGAGTAATTGGCAGATCTGTAATCCTTTGCATTTATAATTTACTTAGCACTGATTTCAAAATGTAAGACATTCTTTCTCTGCTCCTCCCCACCCCCCCCCACTCCCCCGCAGCATCATGTTAACTCAAACTATTAAAAATGAGACTGTAAGTCAGTTTAGCATTTTAGAATCTGCAGCTTTTAGATAGGAATACATTTTTTTTTAATTCTTAAAAAGCTGAATGATTCAATAAAATGTTGAACCATTCGCCAGAGCTCAGCAGTCTGAAAGTGCAAAAGTTACATTAAAAAGTTTTTCACACCATGAATAAACTGTTAAATCTACTTAAAAACAAGCAGATATTCTCTCTGAGAAAAGAACAACAGTTGTCACCATGGAGAGAACACAAAGATGGTTTCAGGCCTCCTGATTCCAGGGTCAGACCATTCCCCAATAAAAGTTAGAGCAGCCTTCTCATGTGGTTGCCCATGACTCCATGAGGCTGTATTAGCAGCCAGAGGTCACTGTGGCATAAGGATACCTGGGGCATGACTCCTGCACTGGAAGCCAGAAGTGAGTTTACATAGGCTCCTCTATAGTAACTCATCCTCCATTACTTATCATCTACACAGAGGGGAAATCCTCAGTGTTTTTACAGTAGTATCAAAGATTTGACACAGCAGCTATAATTTTGGTACTTGTGAGATTACTGCAAGCAGGTGCATTTCTTCTTTTAAGTTACTTGCAGTAGTGATAGGAGGGAACACTTCTAATAAATTGTAAGCATGCTTCCATTCTGCTGTATTTCTGATTTAACATAATTGAAAGGACTTTTGTGGGGTGATGCATGCCTTTCATTCACAATCTCAGTCTAAGTACCTCCTTAGTGCTCTGAATTTTCATCTTGCTTGCTCAGCAAAATAAATTATGTCCTTTTTAAAATGTAAGTTGCCAGTATGGTAAGCTCTTCTCCCTGCATTTTGGGGATAGCTAGCTTTGCATGCTGCAGTGCAGTTAGTTTCAACTTCATTTTTATGAATTAAAACTTTTTTCTTTTATCCTTTTTGTTTTTGCCAGCTTAGGAACTCGTTGTTTGAATCTGCTGGGGTTCCAGCAGTTCATGGGAGACAATGAAATGACCTCTGACTTCATTGATGAAGGAAAGGAGTTAATCAGAAGAGGTAATATGGGTAAAATCAATGTATCTAAAATTTTGTGATAAAACTGAATATTGTTTATGGCTTTTTAGTACTTAGACCCAAAATCTAAAATTGCAAGGATCATTTTATAAACTAAATGTCATATTGGTTTAAATCCCACACCTCTCACAATTTGCACACTATAGGGCTTCATCAGTACCTGAAAGAGAGTCTAAGGAAACCTTAGATGCTGCAGGAACCGGTGTTTGTGATTCAGTAGGCCATAGTCTTCTCTTGGAATCCACACTGAACTAATGCCCCAACTTGGTGGTAAGGGGTAGTGTAGAAGTGAAGTTTTTCACATGAGATCCCAGTTTGTGATACCCTTCGGGGTATTTCAGGGCCACTGTGATTCTTAATTAGTTAAGATTTATAAAGCTGAAATCCTCAGCTGGAAGGTGCTATAGTAATGTGTAATCGGTTTTTAATAAGTTACGTAAAGACTTTATATCAATCATAAAGTATAAAATGAAGTTACTTGTACTCAATTTTTATTGGAAAGGTGCATACACCGCCACCCTTAAGCAAGCAATTATGACACCATGCATTTTACAAAGAATCTCTTTTGAAAGGACCCTTAAACATCCCATCATTAAGTTTACAGAGCTGAATATTGATTGTCATTGTCCCATTAGTTCATTTTTAGAACTGCCAGGCCTTCAAACAAAAACAAAACCCTTGTGTATTTTAGGTAACATTTTAGTTTCTCTTTGACAGAGATCCTTCTATCTGGCACATCGTTATAATTTTAGATTGATTCATTCTTCTTCCATGCCCCATCTGTTGATACGCCATGTTGTTAAATATTGGGGAAGTTCATATTAAGCTTCATTCAAATTTATAAAAGTAGGCAAGTAGTTAATTTAAAACTTCAGTGTTTTTCCTCAGGTGAGCCCCTTCGTGAAGAATGTATTGGTTTTGATTAAATTTAATCCTTTTAAGAGTATTGGTATAATTTTATTCCAGTGCCTTTTTAATCCTTGGTGCTTTAACTGTTGTATAATCACTGATGGTTTTTATTACTCTGTAGTTTAAATACAAATATGGTTCCTTTTCTAGAGAAAAGAAAACGGCAAAGGCAGGAAGAAGGTGAAAATAGAAGAAGGGTATGAGAATATTTTAGAAAGTATTATACTAATTTTCTATGTACTGTATGTTGGTATGTATTACAACTTTCCATTAGGACCTTGGTTTTCATTCCATTATAACACTAGTGTGGAATTTGGCATATAAAGTCATAATCCCAGAAGAAATATGTCAAAATAGTCTATCCCCCTCCAGTCAATTCATTATTGTAGTCTACAGGAAATGAATTAGTACCTATGGCATGCTTTTCAAGCCCAAACACTATAGAACTTTATTTTTTTAATTCAACATGAATTAAAAATAGAATCTGGTTTATTGCAAATCTGCAGCACTTAATTTTACATGTTTTCTTCATGTGTGTATGTGTTACATTGTCACTGAACTTAAATTGACATGAAACATTTTGGTCTTTCCAGACCATTTTCAATTAATGGTTCAGAAAGGTTGGGTAGTTTTTATTCTGCAGACTAGAACTGAAGATCTTGCTCTGTTGTAAATGGGTATATTGTCTTCAATGGAATTATGCCAGTTTACGCCAGCTCAGGATCTGGAACCACTGAGCTGACTTTGAGCCATATTGAATGTAATTAAATAGTGTCCAATTGGTTTTAATAGAAATTGAATCCGATCCTGCCTCTCTTTTACATAAACCAGGGGTTTTCAAACTTCATTTCACCACAACCCCCTTCTGACAACAAAAATACTACATGACCCCAGGAGGGGGAGGGAACCAAAGCCCAAGGCCTATAGACCCAGGTGGGGGGCCTGTGAAGTGAGCCCTACCACCCAGGGCTGAAGCCCTGAGGCTTCGGCTTCAGCCCTGGGCAGTGGGGCTCAAGCTTGAGCTTTTATCCCCAGAAAGTCTAATGCCAGCCCTGGCAACCCCATTAAAACGGGGTCGCAATCCACTTTCAGGTCCCGACCCACAGTTTGAGAACCGCTGATGTCACTGTAATATTTTCATATTAGAGTTTACAAGAACTTTTACTGTAAGCATCATATGACTGTGTGGCTATTGTATTATCCTACCAACAGGTGGCATCTCATTTCTACTGCATTGACTATAGAGATATTGAGCATATTTTGTATGAATAGATTTAATACGAAATTAGTATAACTATGATACAGCGGACCCTCGCTAGAACTCGTGTCTATATAGTGCAAATTCGCTTATAACGCTGTCACAGCCATGGATCCCAAATTTAGTAACTTTCGTTGGCAGTCATGATAACGCGGTCCTGGCTATAACGCAGTACTGCGCATGGATCCCGAATCCTGCCTTCTAGCGAGGATCCAGTGTACTTACTTTTAAAAAACTATTGGGTGGGAACAATTGCTAGTAAAATATATTTTAGAATGAAAGGGCACATTCTGATTAAAATTTTTTAAATTGAAGAAGACACAGGCACACAATCTCACAGCCTGTACTCAGTAACACCTAATGTATAAAGTTACTGCTCCTCTAGTTTATTGTGTGAGGGTGAATATCCCAAGATAATGGATCTAGAATTTCAGAGGATTCCAGATATGATCCGAGTAAGTAACTTTGTTCATATCGCTGATGGGGTGTATTTTGTTGATTTTGTTTTTTGGGTCAGGAATGGAAAGAACGATATGGAAACAGCCGAGAAGATTCCACTAGAAATAGAAATGTTCACCCAGACCAAAATGAATCTAGTTTCTCAGAGACCAGTGCAAGCAGACGTAAGTAATATGCTTTTTTCTATACTTTCTAAAACCTTCACTAGCATAATTGTAAAAGTAGCAATAATTTGTTTTCTGCTTATCACCTCAGCATGCTGAGTTTACCCCTTTTTGTCTCACGAAGCCATGCTGTTCACTCCAGGAGGGACAGTAGGTCTCCACGGGGCTGGCAATCTTTGATATTTCTTCTTTCCACTCCATGGGAAGGTTCTGAGAATAATCACAGATTCCTAGGTCATTTATTGGACTCTCTGATTTGACCTGTAGTCCTTAACAATTTGAGCCGCTGTTCCCAGCTGTGGGATTGACAACTAAGGGCTTATCTACACATTTGGCTAAATCAGCACTGCTGTGATCGATGCAACTGTGTTGATTTGACCCGCTAAGTCGATGGGAGAGCACTTTCCTGTCGACATCTGTATGTCAGCTCCCTGAGAAGCATAAAGTAAGTCAGCGGGACAGCATCTCCCGTCGACACAGCACGGTATAGACACTGCTGTAAGTCGATCTAAGTTATGTTGACTTCAGTTACATAACTGAAGTAGTGTAATTTAGGTTGATTTACAGCTTTAGTATAGACCAGCTCAAAGTGGATTGTTATACTGTGTTCTGAGAGGTAGGGATGCTTGCAATTTTCTACAGAGTCTAAGATTTTAAAATCTGTAACCCTTCTAGTTGCCCAGATAATCTTTCAAATGTATATTGTCACAGTAATTAGATTTATAGAATATTAATTAAATATACTGAATATATAACCTATTATACAAACTCGTAGATTACATTTTTTATAATGTGTGAAACTACCATATGTTAAGTCATTTGAAGTGATATATTTCTTGAGGGAAAATAGTAAAATATTGGTCAAATTTTCAGTGGGCAGGTAATTTGTTTTTATGCTTATTGGAGAGTTTTACCCATCTTTTTTTTTTTTCTTCACTTGTACATATTTCTGAATTTTTGCATGTTTTACATGTTTGCCCATGAGCTTCTCGGAGCTGAACACAAATAATAGTATGCTAATTTATGAAACAGAAAATACAGCTGACCCATCAATACAGTGAAACTGAGTATGCACAAAGTGCTATTAAATTAATAAATATATTGAGTAGAGAGAGATAATTTTCCCATGTAACTACTTTCAATTATAGTAATCTTATGTGTAACTATGATAGGTACAAATTTTGAGGAAGAAATGTGGCGGGTTATCTCTCCACCCCCCGCCCCACGTGGAAATCCAATATTTATAATAATTAACTGAAATTATTTTAACAAGGAGTCCAATGGCTCCTTAAAGACTAACAGATTTATTTGGGCATAAGCTTTCGTGGGTAAAATACCCACTTCTTCAGATGCATGGAGTGAAAATTACAGATGCAGGCATTATTATACTGACACGTGAAGACAAGGGAGTTACCGCACAAGTGGAGAACCAGTGTTGGCAGGGTGGATGTAGTCCACTCCCAGTAATTGATGAGAAGTTGTCAATTCCAGGAGAGGCAAAGCTGCTTTTGTAGTGAGCCAGCCACTCCCAGTCCCTATTCAAACCCAAATTAATGGTGTTAAATTTGCAAATGAATTTTAGTTCTACAGTTTCTCTTTGAAGTCTGTTTCTGAAGATTTTTTGTTCAAGTATGGCTACTTTAACATCTGTTATGGAATGTCCAGGAATTATTTTAATGATACCCAAATAATATGCAGCATTCCAATATTATAATGGGAAGCACACCAACTGGTATTGTGAAGACTGCATAACAGATTGCATTTTAACACTTGTTCCCAGTCATTAATAACTTTTTGAAATTTTGGCATTTGGGTTGATTTTTTTTTTTTCCCCCCTGGCATGGTTTTTGCCCAAATGTTTGATTTGGATTTGATTTGGCATTTGTTTTAAGAAACATAGTTTCAACCAATATTGTCTAACTTTTGAATCATGGTGCAGGAGGAATATATTTTTCCAGTTACAAAAGCTCATAATTTTAAACTCTGTGTCAAAATAGGTTTAACTGAAAAGTGCTTTGAAGTTTTCTGGTTAGATTTGGCAATCTATACCCAGTGTTGGCCCTTTTGAAAAATTGCAAGTTGTACATGCAGAGTGAGTGCATTTTTTGCAGGGGTACTGGTTGGAACTGTGAGCATCCAACTAGGATTAACCAAATATTGAATCTAGCTATAGTCAGGCTTACTTTTTGAATGACTTACAAGTAATATGTATATTAGGTTTGTTTGTTAGAGAGAGAGCATTTATAAGACATGGGATTTTAAGATGTTTAATGATATTTGCTTATTCTATACTTTTTTAAAAAAAATATTCAGCTGTGTCTAAGTATACCAGGTCAAATGGCAGGACCGAAAGGGACAGAATAGAACTCCTCCAAGATGCGGAACCTTTGGATTTTAATGCGGATTCAGTTAGTGATGATCCTCTTGATCATCCTCTTGACTCAGGAAGGTGAGAAATTTTCAGTTTTATCTAAATGAAGTGTTTGGACTTATTATGTCTTTGATCCATGGCAACTATATTCAGTTCACAGGTGTATCATTGATAAACAGAATTCAGAATCTCCCCTAGTTTTTGTGTCTTCAGATGACTAGGGCAGTATTTGAAACCACTTGAAACTTAGTGCTGGTGATTTCTTCTTCATCTCCCAAACGCCTAATGGGTCAGACTTATTTATTTCAGTCAATATTTTTGACATATATGTAAAATATATTGGATACATGTGAAAAATTTATTTCATAGAGGCAAAAGTGAAGGAGTCAGCTTCTGTGAAATCCTGTAAAGAATTAAGGACATTGCAGGGGCTGACTGTGGCTCAGCTAATTGTTTCCCACGTTGCTGGTGATCTGTAATTAGCAGATGATGAAGCAAAAAAGGATCATGAATTGTGTTGGAGAAAATAAACAAGCAGAAGTGAAAAATGTGTGTGTGTATGTATATATATATATATATATGTATGTATATATATATATATATATATATATATGTAGCCATGAATTTTTGCTGTTCAGTCATAGTTACTGAGTTCATGTTCATCAACTTTGCATAAGTTCACATGAGCAGAAATTCTGGCACTAGTGAAGTTAATTGCAAAACTCCCATTGAGTTCAATAAGGTCAGGATTTCATCCATGATTGGTACCTAACTATAGTCTTGTAAGTTACTAAATTTGTTTACAAAGACACAGGGCCAAATTATCAAAAATCTCATAACGTGAAAGTGTGCTATTGAGTAGTAACTCATTAACTTGTACTCTCTAACCCAGTGGTTCTCAACATGGCCCCCTGGGGGTCTGCAAGCCCTTTCAGGGTGGATGCAGGGCCCCACAACTGAAGCCCTAATCCCCAGCACCCCCCGAGGGGCTGAAGCCAGGAGGTGCAGGGCTGAAGGCCTGATCCCTGAGCCCTGGTGCTCTCTGTGGGGCAGAAGCCCTGAGCCCATGGGCAGAGCTGGGGACATGGAGGGCATTGCCCCTCCCGCTCCAACTGCAGCGCAAGAGCATGGCAGTTCCAGGGGCAGCCCCACACCTCTCTTCTCTCCTTACCCCCTGGCCAGGTCAGAGGTGGGAATCCAGAGCCAGGCAGTGTGGGGCAGCTGTGGCTCTGGCCGATGCCATGGAGCAGGCAGCGGCAGCATTCCCTCCTCTCCTGCTGGTGCCCCAGGTTGAAGCTGCTCCTCAGCTCCCAGCCCCCTTTGCTCTCGCAGAGGCAGCCAGTAAGAGCCCCCCCTGGAGGGGAGACCCGGCTCCATGGCTGGCAGACCCCTCTGGAAACAGGGACTACAGGGGAGTTCTCCCAGCCCACAGCCCCTAATATCCCTCGCCCTGCACCCTGAGCTATGCCCTCCCTGCACCCTGAACTACCCATTGCCCACACACAGCCCCTAGTAACCCTCTCCCTGCACCCTGAGCTAACCCCCTGCCTGCTGGCTGACTCAGGGGTTGGAGGTGGCACTCCCTCCCTGGTCTCTGCCATGTGGAAGTGTCTCGAGCCCCACTGGCCCCTGCCCCCGCAAAATAGAAGTCAAAGTACCGCCTATGCCCAAGACGCCTGCCCTGAGTGCCGCCACCCCTCCCCTGCTGGGCCCTGGAGTTTTTATAGCATTTTGAGGTGGGCTTCAGAGAGAAAAAGGTTGAGAACCCCTGCTCTATCCCATGCATCATATAATTTACACACACATAATTCTTGCACTTGTCAAATGAACACAGGACATTGTATAATGCATTATTTCTGCTTCTTTAATATGTGTTTTCATCTACTTGCTAAACCTGTAAAATTGAGTAATTTTCAATGGGTCTAGCAGCCAGAATGAACTAGACTCTAACACACTTGTTTTAAAACAACTTAACCAATTCTGTCTAAGCAGTAAGAATTTTTTCTCACACCAGTGTAAATCAGGAGTAATTCTATTGAAACCACACTGGTTAAAACCGATATCAGGGGAGAATCAAGCCCTGTGTTTTTTTCCATGGCAGCAGTTTAAAGCATCTTAAAACATGTAGAACAGTGCTAGAAGGGCAGGTCCCTGCTTTGCGTCTGTTCAGGATTATTAGAGAGAGAAAAACACAGTTGTGATGATCTTTTCAATATATTTGTGTTTTTAAGTCTTCATATATTTGGCTACTAATTTGGGGAAACATATTTTTTCCCCTCAAAAGCTGCTGTTCACCTCTTAATGGTGTTGGGTGGTGCTATTTCACTGGATATCATGTAGACTCTCTTGCTGCTTATCCAACCTGAAAACTGTCAGATACCAATAAAAGTATTTTTCCTTACAATTTAACAAAAATATAATAGTCTTTGGTTTCTTCATGGCTAATAAGAAAGGTAGTTTAGAAAAAAAGACCTCCTCAAATATGTTTAAATAGTCTCTTGGTCACATGATATTTAAAAGATTTAATTTTGGATAGCTAACTGCCATGCATAAAATTCTTATACACATATTTTTTAGATTACGAGAATTTCAATTTTAGTGTAATTTTATTGTACAGATTTTTAATGTATTTATTTTATTATATATAAGTGAATAAAGTGCATTGGGATCATCCAGGATGAAAATCACTCTAAATGTAAGTTATTTTGCAGTTTAGATATTTCATGTGGCAAAATGGGCAGAATAGATTTCTTTTTAATACATACTAGATGTGACTTTGCTTCTATATGTTACTGATGTTTTCTTTCTTTCCTCTTCTCTTATACAATTTCTTTATGTATGTCCTACAGGTATCAGCCTGGTGGAAGGTATTTATCAATGTCACGAAGCCGAATATTTGATGATGTCTAATCCCTTCATAGCTTATGAAAACTTAATAGAAATCAAAGTCTGCTACTCATTATTTGGAAAATACTGTTTGTAACATTTCTGAACCAAAAAAGACATTTTTCTCTTTAAAAAAAATTGTGGAAAATAAAGGAACAATAATAGTTAGAAATGCACCTTGTATAGTAACTCACTTATCACGGCTAGAGTATACTTGTATTAACAGGCATTGTTACACAGTGTGGAGTGTTTTTTGTTTTTGTTTTGTTGTTCTTGGGGAGGCTATAAAACTATTTAAAAATCCTAGTTTAGTTAGTTAAAGGTGAATCTAGACTAAATTTTATACATGCAAATAGGGCTCAAATTGAACTGTAACTTAAAGGTTTGGGATGGATTTTGTTGTTTTTGTTTTGTTTTTAGTTTTGGAAGGAATCATTTTTTTTAAAGATGCTCTGAGAAATATAATATAGTTTAGTCATCCAAAGTGAAGTTAAATGAATTACTGTATTACACATTATTATTAAACATCTTGCTATTTGAATTTTGAGCCTGAACCGGAGTCCGCTGAAGTGAAAAGTCTTCCATTGACTTCAGTGGCCTTTGGATCAGGCCGTTTATGAGTAGAAGGGATCAAATGTCAATTCTGTATACACACGCTGGCATAAAATGTGGAAGGCTTACACATCAGTCATAGAATTGGGATTTTTTTCTGTTTCAATATTATATGCAGATAAACAGTAGCATGTGTAATTAAGATTAAATATAAACATAACTATTTTTGCTATCAGTGTCATTCAAGTATTTGTGCAATGACAGGAATGCATTCTCTAAGGTCTGGTGGCTGTTTAAGAAGACTTTTTACAGTAGTAGCAGTTGAAAATCTTTATGTAAGAGAAATTTTAATGTGAAATATATCCATTTTAAATTTTAAATGTTAGTTTTTCACAAACTTCTAGCACAGCATAAAACTCCTGGAGCTTTCCATTTGAAAAAGTGAACTATGTAGCATGAATCATTATTGGTAAATGCTTTTGACATCCCAACTTGCCTTGCACAAGGTATCTGTGTTTTTAAGGTGCCTATATTTTACAATATGTAGGCTTTTCATTGCAAAAAGAAGAAATGCTTATTTTATGCAAATAAACGCCATCAAAAATGCCAATGAATAACAGTGGAAAAAATGCTGTTATGCAAATGATTTTTGGGGAAATATGCTCAACTTCAATTTTGCTTTGTTTGCAATTTTCAGCCAAAGGTAGGTTTTAAGTTGACATTTTTTAATCACTTAGGAGTTTTCTCATTGCAAAGTGGGGGTGAAAGCTGAAGCATTAGATCTCAGAACTATTTTTCTTTTTCATACTTGAAAGATGGGTAACTCCTAAAGCATCTAGAAATGGAGTTACACTGAAAAATAGGTTTTCACAGATGAGGTATTCCATTTAGTAATAGTCTGTTTTCTAAAATCTGTGCTAATGTGATTCTATCCTGCTTTAATGAATAATAATTCAGAAGTTCAGAAAATAATGCTACTTGTCGTGTATTCTCTGCTGATTTACAATGATTTGAGTAACTATTTTGAAGGATAGTGAAATTCTGGTCCACTTCTATAGAACCCATTAGATAAATAAATAGACATATAATAGCAGATTAAACTCTGAATCCTTTCTTTAGATACATGTACTGTTCCTGCTGAAATCAGTGGGAACCTCATTTGCATCCAAGCGCATAAATTCTCTCTTAAAAGTGGGCCTGTGAGAATTTTTTTCAAAAAGCATTCTGGAGTTTGGGGAGTTCCTGCTCTTGTGTGTGTTTTTTAACTTTAGAAATCCAGGTCTTCTGTGCCCTGGAAGACTGATCATTGGAGAACTAATGACATCACCAAAGACTAAAAGCTGAACAATTGAGAGGAAAGAAATTTTTATTCATACTGTTTAAAAGTTCGTCGGTCTTTATGTTAACACCTATTTAACTCCAATAACAAACATTTTGGAGAAAGAATCTTTATTAAATTATTTCTATCCCTCCTCTTCAATCAAAGTATGATTACTGAAAATACACAGGCTCTTAGGCACATTCTCCTCCTCCTTTAAGTCTTCCAGAAAAACCATGCGAGACTAGATTTGGCATTCCAATTTTTTTTTTTATTTTAAAAAAATTGATACCTAAAGACCTGAACGCTTGTTTTTAAACTTCATAAAGAAGCCTTCCTACCCCCTCCCCCACCCCCAAAGGCACAAGCTCTTCATTAATACGTTACAAGTCATATTGAAGGGGCTCTATTCTTAGCTCCACTGCTGTTAAGGAGAGAGAGAAATTCGAGGACTTCAGTCGCTCAGACCATAGGTTAGAGGTTTGTTACAGGAGTGGGTGGGTAAGATTCTGTGGCCTGCGTTGTTTGGGAGGTCAGACTAGACGATCATAATCGTCCCTTCTGACTTTAAAGTCTATGATTCTGTGATTCTATTATAAACTTCACAGAAGGAATGCTGGATACTCATGAAGAGCCTGATCCGCTTGTCATTGTGCAAGTAGAACCTAGCCCTAATAAGAGCTGCTCTTGCTATCATTTAAGTCAATGGAAGTTTTCTTTGAGTTCAGTGGGAGCATGGTCAGATCCATATAATAAGAAAATGAGCTAGACCCCATGTCTGGATTCCCACTGATAATTTTCAAAGTGGAGCATAAGGATTTAGCCAGGTGACTCTAATGTTAATGGGACTCCGGTGACTAAAATACAAACCCCAACATGGAATTTTAACCCCCTAACTGTGGTGGGAATTTCTTAGGTTTTGTGGTCTACTCCAGGTGATGATGCAATGAACTGATTGTCTAGGGATTGTCCATAACGCATAGGAGTAGTTGTATCATTAAAATGTTGCTTTCAGCGTTTCCCTAGGTTTTGATTTGTTAGCTAGATGACTGGGGTGAGATCCTGATCTCATTGAAGTTAATGGCAAAACTCTCATTGACTTTTAAAACCAACGGTTGGATTTTTAATAAGCGTTCTTGTACTAATTAATTTACACTCTGAAAAAGAATCCTGTATGGTTTCCTGTGAATGTAAACCTGGAAGATTTATCAGTGTTATCATTTTGTGAGAGGACGCAATTGTGTAAGTACATGCTGTTTACTGATATAGTAATTTATTTTACTTGGTAAATCTCACAAATATGTACCTATTATGTTCCTGCACCGCTAAGACTCAAAATTAGAAAGTCCAAAAATAATTGCATTGTAAACTGTACCGTGATTTGGCAGACTGAACAATAACATGTATTTATGCTGCCACTATATAAACATACTTATATGCAACTAAAGAGTATGTAAATCATATTTTCTTATAAACTAAAATGTCACTGTATTAAATTACAAGTAATATACACTTCCTATCTTGCATCATGTTTTTCACACGGTTTGATTTATAATTGTGAAATATGCCAAAAAAGTAGCAAGTTAAATAGAAACTATGTTTGGATGCTGTCATGTCAGTGATGTACTAGTAAACCCATGCAAATTTTGAATACATTTTTAAAAAATCAGAATGCGCAACATAACTGTACTAATAACCCAGAACTGTTGTGTTGTGTGTTGTTTTTTTAAAGTATGGGTAGAGAAACTGTTACAACCAATGAAACTTAATGTCTTTGCTAGACATGAAAATCTGTATTATCAGGTGTTTAAAAATGGGTGTAGAAATAGCTACATTCTGAAGTGAGTTCTGTGCACTTTATATTAGGTCTGGCGTGTAGCATTCAAATGTAGAGAATCACTTAACAATTTGGGGAGGAACTATAGAACTTCGTTTTTACTGTATATTAAAACCAATATCTAATGTTGGGGCTGGGGAGATGTAACATGTTATCCCTGAGGTACAATTTTAAAGTGCTAAGGAAAAGGTCTTTTTGGAACAAACCTTATACTGCTGTAATTCACACTACTGAAGAATGCTTAATGTCTTCTGCATTTGTGTTTGTTCAAATAGTAGTCATGTAAATTTAAGTAGCTATGATTACAGTATTAAGAGAACTGGGGAGAAGCTGCTATTTTTTTCACTATTTATGTTCTTGCGATTGCAAAATATAGCCCTAACAATTATTTGTACAATTGAAGGTGTAATAATTGTGGTTTTCCACTCCAATTCAGTGTAATTATGGTAACTTGTACTTTTATTAAATTAAACCTGGAATATTGTAGCTGTTCCATGAGAACAAGTGAAGGTTTCCTGTTCTTTTCTTTCACTATCACTGTTAACTACTTGAGACCTAACGTGCACTTAAAATATTAGAAGCTTATGAAAGAAGTTCTCATTGATTCATTCATTATAATCAAATGAATATATCGTAATTGTTAACAAAAAACACTAGTTTTGAGGCTCTGTATATTCGGTGTCCTAACATTTAATTTATCTAAAATGCAAGAAAGTCATTGCAATTTTTACAGAATATCGTCTTGTAAATAATAAGTTGTAACATTTTGACTGAGATTTTGAAACCCTCTTTCTGCAGTGTGCTGTAGAGGGCTATCTACTGCCTCACAGCAGTACTATGCCAATACTACTTGTGCCTCTAGCAGACTAGTCTAGTCTGAAGTTGAGACGCTCCTACGTTTCTCCATTCCCTTAATGTGGACCAACCGTTATCTACAAAAAAGTTTCACCTTAAACCAGACCCTCACTCTACTGTATTAACTGTTGGTATGAATTATGCTTCATTACATCCAATAACTTTTGTTTCAGTCATAAAGGAAGATGAGCGAGTTTATTCTTTGTAGGTGTGCTCCTCACTATGTTAATGTGTCCAGGTATTTAGATTGTAACAGATAAGCAATGCCAGTTTTCAACTTTTGGTTATTCATGACTGTGTCTTACTAGATGACATACTCATATGAAATGTAGTAACTGGAGAATGGTGTCTCAAAATTTCTCTCTCAAAACTCTTCCTATAGACCAGCTGTTCTCAAACTGTGGGTCAGAACCCCAAAGTGGGTTGTGACCTCCTTTTAATGGAGTCGCCAGGGCTGCCATTAGACTTGCTGGGCCCCAGGCCGAAGCCTGAGCCCCACCTCTTGGGGCCGAACCCCAAGGGCTTCAGCCCTGGGTGGCAGAGCTCAGGCTTTGGCTTCAGCCCTGGGCGGCAGGGCTGAAGTTATAGGCCCCCCGTCCAGGGCTGAAGCACTTGGGCTTCAGCTTTGGTCCCCTGACTTGGGGCAGTGGGGCTCAGGCTTTGCCTGGCTCCAGTGTGCTCAGGCTTCAGTCACCCTCTCCTGGGGTCTTATAGTAATTTTTGTTGTCAGAAGCAGGTCATAGTGCAATGAAGTTTGAGAACCCCTGCTACAGACATAAGTGGAGGGGCAGGGAATTAATTTATTTCTGTTGGTACAACTTTAGTAATTGCAGACCTTATTCCATTTTCAAATGTGTACTGTATTAAGAATTAATAAGCATTAAGAATGCTGCTTATGGATAGACTAGGTTTTTGCCTTACGATACAAGTATAAGTGTGCATAATTTCATGCTGTGTTGTTTTGACCCTCACTTAATTGAAGTTGTTTTTGTGTAGTGTTCTAAATTATTGATGTACTGGATATATTTTTTAATTGTATGTTTGAATATCTAGTGAAATAAAATTGTTTGCATGAAATAAAATGCATTTCTACAATACTACTTGTATGTGCTTATACATTCAGACTTCCTCTAGAAATGCTTTTGTTACTAATCTTTTTTCAAATAATTTTACTTTTTCCCAATTAATAATTGTGAATTGATTTAATTGAGAGTATAACCTTACTTTGTTTTTTTTAACTTCCTTCAAATAGCAGACTAATATTAAACTTACAGGATTTGTATGTACTCATCACACATTTTTAAGAGGGGGAGGATACTTTTTGGAATAGTTTACCAAGGTATTCTGAAAAAGAACAGTGATATATTGGGTTTGTTTTGGTTTTTTCCTGCAGCCCAACTGGTTAAACATAGGAATAAACTGTGTTACCTCCCATCTTCGTTGGGAAGCTTTATCTTCCACACTATGATCATTAAGCTGCTGAAGTATGTAGTTTCCCTTGTAGTCCATCCAAAGTGCACTATTAAAGATTGTGATCTGAACCTCTGCTTTTTGCAGACCAACATCTCCCATGATTCTGATGTATAGTAGGCTGCTTCCTTCCTCTCTGCAGTTCCAGAGTCATTGCAATGTAGTTTCTGCTGGCCATGCCCCCTTTTCTGGTTTTCCACCAGAATTTCTACCTCCGTGGCAGCATTTAGTGGCTGTTTGCTTTGCTCCTCACCATTTCCTTTGTCAACTTTGCTTTTTCAATTCATTTTTTGAGGAATAACATGCAACTTTATAATGCTTGTTCCTCTTACTTTTCCTCTTCGTCTTCCCCGGATCAGATAATTGGCAGAATGATGGTTTCAGCCACCCAGATCCACCCCTGTAGCAACCTCCTCTCTTGGACTCCTCAAACAATGGCAGAGCATACGAGCAGGAACCTGGCTAAACCTATGCAGCATCTCCCTATGTGAAACAGTATTTACAGGTTCTTCAGGAGTAAAATGATGCCCTCCCTGTTCACAACAAGCCGACACTTGCATTGCACCTTCACAGGGCTCAAGCAGACTGGCATATTAGATACCCCTCCTGCCCTGAGGAGCCACAACTCCAATGCAGAAAAGCCCAATCAGGAGCTTCCCAGACTTTCAGGGGGAGAGTATAAGGATGATGATGCTATTATCACAGTTATGGGAGTAAGTCTTACAAAAGACCTGGGCTGCAAGGAAAAAAAACCCTTGAGCAATCCAAAGTCCCTCCCAGAACTGAAGGAGGTCCTCAGATACCTGGGGAAAGAAGCAGGACTCCTACACATCTCTTCCTTCGATGTTTGGCAGAATTCTTAAAAAGAGACTGTCTCACAAGCAGTGGAAATGGGACCCAGAAAGTTAGTACACAGAGGAAGACCTATCTAGAGGGCTCAAGGCTCTCAATAAAAAGGGTCAGGACAGACTGTACCCTGCCCATCGCATTGCAGGGACCTTTGTAAAAAAGGCAAAAAGAGACAAAACACCCTAGAAGCACAAAAAGGGAAAGAAGATATAAAAGATCTAAGAAATATTTGTACACACTCTCCCTTCTCTATTGAGGAGGGAGAAGTTCCGGATTCAGACTCTGAGCAGGATAAGGAGTTAAAAACAAAGGTTTCCTCCCCCTCCCTCAATGAATTTGATACTATGTGTAGGAAAATGGTATCTACTGTATATATCGAACCAGATGAGATATTAGATGAGAAGCTTAAGAGCAAATACCCGCCAGCTTAATTCTAGCTTGAGATGGCAGTTCTGCTGTACTCTTCCCTTATAGATGTAATCAGGGATGAATGGGAATACCCTGATGAGGGAAAGGGTATAAGCAGTCACACGCTTAGATACTATAAGATGCAAGAGCCAAAAATGCCATCACAGAAATATTGAATGTTGATGCTGTGGGGGTGGTATTGGTAAAGGATATGATGATCCCATCAGAAAAGAATATCTTCCCTAAAGATACAGCTGACAGAAAGATGGAGGTTAACTTTAGGAGGAATTTTGAGGCTTCCTTGGCCACTAAGCATATTCCTGGTCATTACCTGCTTTTCAACAGCTGCAGTGTCTTCTACAACATGCACCCTCCAAACCCTCAGGTACTAATGACAGAGGTCAACCTATTGGGGTGGGGAGCACACTGAATCACAGAAATGTAGGGCTGGAAGAGACCTTGAGAAGTCATCAAGTCCAGCCTCCTGCACTAAGGCATTACCAAGTAAACATAGACCATCCCTGACAGGTGTTAGTCCAGCCTGTTCTTAAAAACCTCAAACGCTGTGGATTCCACAACCTCCTTGGAAGCCTATTCCAATGCTTAAAGTTAGGGAGTTTTTCCTAATCTCTAGCCTAAATTTCCCTTGTTGCAGATTAAGCCCATTACTACTTTTCCTGCCTTACTGGACATGGAGAACATTTGATCACGTCCTCTTTATAACAGTCCTTAACATATTTGAAGATTGTTGCCAGGTTCCCCCTCAGTCATCTTTTCTCAAGTATAATCATGCCTGGTTCTTTAACCTTTCTTCATAGGTCAGGTTTTCTAAACATTTTATCCTTTTTGTTGCTGTCCTCCGGACTCTCTCCAATTTGTCCACCTCTTTCCTAAATTGTGGTGTCCAGAAGTGGACACAGTACTCTAGCTGAGGCCTTGGTGATGAGTAGAGCAGGACAAATACCTCTTGTCTTACATACAACACTCCTCTTAATACACCCCAGAACTGCATTGGCTTTTTTTGTAGCTGCGTCATATTGATGATGACACATTCAGTTGGTGATCCGCTATAATCTCCAGATCCTTTTTGGCAGTACTACCATCCCCATGTTGTGCATTTGATTGTGCAGTTGTATATTTAATTCCTGGTCACCTGCTGCCAAGTTATCACAACAGAAGTCATGGAACAATCATCTGTTCCATCTTTCAAATGTAGATGCTTAAATACAATACAATCCCTACAACTACAGTTGCAACCATTCAGTTGCATCTGAAGTGGGGTTTTTACCCACGAAAGCTTATGCTCAAATAAATCTGTTAGTCTTTAAGGTGCCACCGGACTCCTCATTGTTTTTGTGGATACAGACTAACACGGCTATCCCCTCATACTTAATCCCTACAACTGTTCAATTTAATCAAAGTTTAAAAGTCAAATAATTGATTCAACTTAGAAAAAGAGCATAATCCTAAGTAAACAGCACCAATCCTGGGACCTGCTTCTGTATTCCCTATTCACCCAAAGCTCCCATAGACTTGGGAGATTTGCCTAAATGAGACTGCTGGAGTTATGATGTACTGTTTATGTTGTAGTCAGAACCTAACGTCCCAAACATGATCATGGTCCCATTGTACTCAGTGCTATAGAAACATACAAAGATAAGGTCCCTGTCCTAAAGAAATCTCAACAGGTAGCAGTTAATCTCATGAGAAATCACTAAGCCAGCAACTAACTTTTCTGGCTGCACTGCCTCAGGAACAGGACAAGGACCCCATTGTGATTCTGAGAGTTACAATCTGCTCCCCCAGTTTTGTCAGCCTTTGCTTGTGGTGTAGCTTGCTTTTTCCTCTGCACCACTCTTCTTCATGGGAGTATGATAAGCAGCTGCTTTCTCTCCTCCTGTGCAGAGTTTGCTGTGGGTAGTGCACAGCCGAGCTCACGATTGAGCCCTAAGGGGCAGGTTCATAATCATGGCCAGCGTCAAACTTCAGAGATCAGTTCACAAACACCAGGGTGCTACAACATTGTGATATACTCACAGAGCTCACACAGCAGGGAAAGCTCAAAATCGGGACACAGGTCATGGCACATAAAACAAAGTAAAATTCAAATACTTTATTTCATACTGTGTCGTTGAGTCTGCCTGTCTTGCCTGTTAATCACTGAGACTTCAAAACAGTTTTCTGTATTTGTTTTGAAATCATTTGGCTCATTTTTAAGTTGCAGGCTCAGAAGCTACCCTCCATTCAACTGTATATGTCCCCTTTTAACTTCTCACAAGTTATCTGGGATAGGAAGGATTCTGGTTCCAGTCATACAGCATCACTCACACACTTTCAGAATCCCATTTAGCAAAGAAATAAATGCTCCAGACAGTATCATCCCTCCACTGAGGGCTCAATCCTGCAACGTGCTGATCACTCTGGGTCTAGTCAGCAAAGCACTTACTTATATTCTTCACTTTAAGCCAGGTGAGTAGGCCCATTGAAGTCAATGAGAATACCAACATGATTAAAGTTAAGCAAGTCTTTAAGTTCTTTTGATCCAAGCCAGAGTGCTCAGCACCTGGCAGGATCAAGCCCTAAGTGATGCCTTAAAAGAAGGAACATAATTTATAAGAGTGTGAATTTAAAACAAAACAAACATGCAGCTCATTTTGTTTTTTCATCAAATGTTTATTACATTATTCCATTGCAGTTAGGTCATAGAGAATGCTTGGATTATCCAAGAAATGTATCATTTCCCTCAATCAAGATCAGGGCCTTGTGCTAGTGTAACGCCGAGAGACCGCAGTTGTCGGTGGGCGGGATCAAACCTGGGACTTTTAGATCTGAGTGCATGAGCCCCCCCTACTGCTTGAGCTAAAAGCCATATGGCAGTAGAGCAGACTCATTAATCTCTAGTCTTGGTGCCACTTGATGGGACAGAGCACCACACCTAGGAGGTGTGTGGGGTACACTGGGTACTGTACAAACACAGTATGAGACAATTCCTTACCTTGAAGAATTAATAATCTAAACAGACACGACAGTCAAATGGGGCAGGGGACAGATAGAGGAACTATAACCGATAACTGTGACTGTTTGGGAAATCTGTCTCTGTAAAACTTGTGAACTCTAGTTAGACTTTGTGAACTTTGTATCATTATGCCTCAGTGAATATTGAATCAGCCCTTTGTCAACAGGGACTGTCACCTACAGATAGAGAACTGTTACAGGAACATCCAGGCTCATTAATATTTGAATACATCTACCCAGTGATGAGCTGCCAAAATCTTAACAACGGCTTCCCTCCTCACCCCACGAGGAGGTTGTTGCCCACCCGGGACTCCTGCCCCGTCCAACTCCCCCGTGTTCCTTGATGCCCCTCCCTGGACCACTGCCCCCAGAACCGGGCAGGACGGTCTCGTGGGCCTCATAGCGCACTCCTAAGAGCCAGAGGCACCTGCCGGGGGGCGAGATGGGGAGTCCCCGCGGTGCTTACCTGGGGCAGCTCCCAGGAAGCATCTGGCAGGTCCCTCTGGGTCCTAGAAACGGGGGAGGGTAGCAGGGTGAGCAGCTGCTCCCCCACTGATCGCATCAAAAGTGGCGCCTTAGGTGCTGACTCCCTGGGTGCTCCAGGGCTGGAGCACACACGGGGAAAAATTGGTGGGTGCAGAGCACCCATCAGCAGCTCCCCAGCCCCAGCTCACCTCTACCTCCTCCCCTGAATGTGCTGCACCCCACTCTGCTTCTCCGCACCCCTCCTGCCCCCGGCCCGGCTTCCCGCGCATCAGCTGTTCGGCGGGAAGCCTGGGAGGGCTGAGCAGCAGGCCGCGGCTTCCCGCTCAGGCCGAGGGAGGCGGAGGTGAGCTGGGGCGGGGAGCGGTTCCCCTGCGCAGCCCTCCCTAGGTTACCTGCTGCAGCGTGGGCGGCCCTCCTCGCGCCCCCCGCCCCACCTTCCTGGGCCTCATCTCCACCTTCCTGGGCCTGAGCGGGAAGCCGCGGCCTGCTTCTCAGCCCACCCCGGCTTCCCATGCAAACAGCTGATTCGCGGGAAGCCTGGGGGGGTGGAGAAGCAGAGCGGGGCGGCGCGTTCAGGGGAGGAGGCGGAGCGGAGGTGAGCTGAGGCCGGGGGTGGGGCGGGGAGCTGCCGGTGGGTGCTCTGCACCCACCCAATTTTCCCCTTGGGTGTTCCATGGCTGGAGCACCCATGGAGTCGGCACCTAAGGTGCCACTTTTGGCCGGTTAAATTTAGAAGCCCTTTTAGAACCAGTTGTCCCTCGTGGAACAACCGGCTCTAAAAGGGCTTCTAAATTTAACAACCGGTTCTAGCGAACCGGCTCCAGCTCACCACTGGGTCTACCTTGGCCATACAGTGAGTTGGCTATATAGAGTAGTTGAAAGGCAATAAAGTAGTTTTTCCAGTTTGGACTTGAGCTGAGAAGTAACCAAAAAATGGATCACCTGATGGCTCACGTTGATAAGATGATGGGACTTTGAGGCTGACCAGGAGGGTCACCTGACAGAAGGGACACAAAAGTTATAGGAGACAAGGTCTGCTCTTAGTTGTGACACACTCTCACTGACCAGAACAAGAGAACGAGACTCGAAAGGAGGAAGGAAAGAGGAGAGAAGGGTCTTGGAACCCTGAAAGGACTGACCAAAACCCAAATGGGTCTTGAACAGGTGAGGACGCTGAAGGCATGTTTTCTGTGTGCAGGTTTTGTTGTATTTCTGCATGGATCTGTAAGTCTCTATGCTTTTGTATGAGTAAAATGTGTGTGTTTAAGAGTTTACTTTTCAAAGCCTCTGAGTTTCTTGCTTCACTTGTCACATGTCTCCAAATGGGGTAAGTTGTAAACTGGAATATCCATGTGGGTGGAGCTCTGGGGAAGGTGAGTTTCAGCTACTGGAGAGACTTGAGTGCCTCAGCACCAGTCTCGTGGATTTGCTTTATATAATGAAGAAGATCTGACAGAATAGCTGCTCTTTGTACTGGATGTTTTATCCTGTTCCATGCACTAAGCTGGAGGGAAAGATACTGCAGCAAATCTTAGATACTTTTGCATGAGCTGATATGTTGTAAGAGTGACCACCTCCTACCTGCCCCCCATGTGGCCACCCCACCTCCTCTGCTGCAGTGGCCACTCCAGCCTCTCCTCTGGGTCCCACTCGTATCTCATGTGTATGGAGGGAACCATAGTGGTGTCCTTCTCTTGCTTCTGCAAGAGTGCTGCGGGGGGGGGGGAGGGGTTGTAAAATATCAGGGGTGATAGAAACAGGGGCACTAGCTTGCTCCTGCTCTCCCCTCCCCCTGGTTCTGCCACCCCATTGCTCTTTTGCATTGGTCTGCTCGTCCCATGCCCACTGACGAGCTGAGTGTGGCATATTGAGGATGGTGTTGGAATTGCAGTTTATCATTTTGAGGGTTGGGGTGTGTGGAGGATGGTGTTCCTTGTTCTGCTTGCAGGTTAGGGCACTCTGTAGTAGAGCATGCAATCTGGGATGGAAGCAGCAGTCAGTCTGGAAAAAAAATAGCTTCAAACAAGGTGAGGTGAGTTGTGCCTCTCTGCTGTACAAAGCACCCTGCTTTGTGTGTGTCCTTGTTCTGTGTTCTAAGAATAAAAGAAGCACAGCCTTCCAGACAGTATTTCGTGGTTTTTTTTTAATTGAATTTCTCTGTTGTGAAAATAATACTGACCCATGCCTTCCTCCTCCAAATCAGTGGATTTGCAGAAGAGACTCCTAGCAGCATTTCTAGCCCTGAACCTACAGGATACCTACTTCCATATCTCAATACAACCATCGTATAAGAGATTTCCTACGGCTTACCTTTGGGGCAGGATCATTATAGGTACGGACTGCTCCACACAGGTATTCTCCAAGGTTCACTTCATTGTAGTGGCATATTAACCCCAGTACAGTGATGGACTTTATCAGCACCAACCTGATGCAGTACAAGCAAGAGCGCTCCTCTCACTACCCACATTCACCACCCTGGGACACATCTCCCTAATATGCTGGGGAGCTCACCTACACGACAACAAGGTTCAGGACAAATGATCTTCCACAGAAATGACCTTCCATATCACTCTTTTGGGGTTAGGGGCTGTCAGGAGTGCCTGTGCACAAACTCTGCCTTTCATCAAAAACAACACACAAAGGTTATGAAAGACTTAATGTAACCTGTATGTTTTGTATAAACTGCCAAGAAGCTGCCAGATCTCCCTCCCTCTGCAAGACAGCAATCAAACTTTGGAATTGATGCACCCATCCCAATGTGCTCATCTCAGCTGTCTGTCTACAAGGGATACAGAATGGGATAACCAACAGTCTCAGTTGGAATTTTCTTACAACAACGAGTGTATACTGAATTCAGAGGTGCTTCAAGATATAGCCACCCTTTGGGGAACCCGGCCTATGGATCTCTTCGCTACTTATCGGCACAAGAAAGGTCCTTGTTACTGCTCCAAGGCCGGCTCGGGGAAACATTCACTGGCAGTTGCCCTCATCTTCCCAGCGGACAGGGCCCACGTGTATGTCTTTTCCCAGTTTCCTACCCTATCCAAGATTCTGTTGAAAATTCAGTGAAACAAAGCGAGAGTTATTGTGATTGCCCCTCTTGACTATGACAAGTCTGGCTCCCTTACCTGATGCAGATGGCAATGTGCCCTCCTGTTCCTCTGATGTCCGCCCATTCCTCACCTGCTCTCTCAAAACAATGGGCTGACCCTTCACCCCAACCCATGGGTCCTCCGCCGACAGGCTTGGATCTTGCTTTGTTCCATGGCTTAGAAGCAGAATGCTTTGACAAGCTGAAACATATGTTGTACCACAACCATAAGTTGACCACATATCTACAAAATGGAAATGACTCCAAGTTTGTACCATTCCAAATGGACAGGCCCAACCTCATCTTTCCTCCCTCTGATTTTTGCACTACATTTTAAACGCTCACTCAGCTCCCTTAAGGTACATCTCATGGTGAAAATGGCTTCCCACTGGGAGTTTGCTCAATGACTAAGGCGTAGATTCTTTAAGGGCATTGGGACTCTCTTCCCCCACCATCCGCTCCAGCCTGGGACTTTAATCTAGTTCTCAGGGCTTGGACTAGACCTTCCTCCGAGTCCAGGGCAACTTGTTCTCTCTTACACCTGTCCATGACAACAGCACTTCTAATTGCCATCACCTCAGCTAGGCACATAGGAGAAATAGCGGCCCTGATGGCACACCCATCATTCACGCCCTTTGTCTTTTAAAAATAAAAGAATAACTTTAAGACCATATCCCAAGTTTCGCCCTACTTTTTCTGCACTTGCTATATGAATCAACAGATCCATCTCCCTGTTTTTCCCCAAAACCACATTGTAACAACTGGGAGACAATTGTGCATATGCTAGATATTAGAAGGACATTAGCATTCTACTTAGACAGGACTAAGGACTTGAGGAAATCCCCTAAACTCTTCCTTTCATCGACAGAAAGATCCAAAAGCTCTGTGATATCTCCTCAAAGACTATCCAAATGGATCTCTAGTTGCATTAATCACTTAGCAAGGGCGCAACTTGCTTCCATCCATACGCACTCCATGAGATCAGTTCCTACCTCAATCACATTCCATAAGGATACCACATCTCCTCAATCTATAGAGCAATGATTGGAGTCTTTGTCCATACTTTTGCAGAACATTATGCGATCACTGAAGATTTGGCTGCTGACACCATCTTCGACTCCACAGTACTCTCTGTAGTAAAAGTCTCCGCTCCAAAGTCCCAGCCTCCAGTGGTGGGTACTGCTCCGGAGTCACCTAAAGTGGAGCACCCATAGGGACACTACTCGAAGAAGAAGGGGAAGTTACTCACCTTGTGCAGTAACGATGGTTCTTCGAGATGTGTGTCCCTATGGATGCTCCACAACCCGCCCTCCTACCCTCTACTTCACAGTTCTCTATAGGGCTCTGTGGTAGAGAAGGAAATGAGGGGGGTTCGCCCGTGCAGTGCTAAATAGCCTCGAGGCAGACCATGAGGGAGGGAGAGCACATGCCCAGGCTCAATGGGACACTGCTCCCAAAAATCTCCAATTAGAGGTGCAGGGGCACAGAGACACCTAAAGTGGAGCACCCAGAGGGACACACATCTCAAAGAACCATCATTACTGCACAAGGTGAGTAATTTTCTCTTTCTGAGGGGCTCATGTTTTTTAGTGTGGATTCATCTCAGCTCTCTCTCTTGTGGGGCCTCTGAAAAACCCACTGAGCTTTGACACAGGCTTAGAAAGGGGGAACATGGACAGACCCCTGATTCCATTCCTGTGTTCCCCTACAAGCTGCAGAATGGAAGGCCCTGAGTCTTTACTCAAGCAAAACTCCCACTGAAGAACTTCACAACTGAATCTGGTGTCTTTGTAGTTGGTCTGGGTGGGGGAAAAGAAGATTGTGAAGGGGTTAATTTGTTTTTATCATCTCCATTCTTTTTCACTAATTAGTACATGAAGTAACAGAGAGAGTGCTTGCTGTTCCTGAGGCTGAAGTGAGGCATAGCCAGGGGATATTTCCTTACAAGTCTAACCAGCTGGTTATAGGTTTCAGAGTGGTAGCCGTGTTAGTCTGTATCAGCAAAAAGAATGAGGAGGACTTGTGGCACTTTAGAGACTAACCAATTTATTTGAGCATGAGCTTTTGTGGGCTAAAACCCACTTCATCAGATGCATGAGGTGGAAAATACAGTAGGAAGATAGATATATACACAGAGAACATGGAAAAAATGGGTGTTGCCATACCAGCTATAACAAGACTAATCAATTAAGGTGGGCTGTTATCAGCAGGAGGAAAAAAAATTTTTGTAGTGATAAACTGTCTGTTGAATAACTAATTTTTAAGATTTAAATCAACTAAGGTGGTGGGGTATGATTAGTTAAAGAATTGTTTTGCAATATATTAGGACTGGTCAATGAATAATTCTGTAATATTTTAGTAAAATGATTGGCTAAGTGCGATTCAAGTTTCACTATATAAACTGGGGTCCAAGAAGGAGAGCAGCTGGAAAAAGAAGAATATGAAGAAGGAACAACCTGGAAGAACTCACCTCTAAGACACAGCCTAAGATCAGAGCTGCCAAGAATCCCCTGCACAACTGTGACATGCAGCAACCAGAATCCAGATGAGACTGACCTTTGCCTGGCCAACAGGGGAAGTCCACCTGCATGATCAGGATAGGTGAGCATAGCATTGTATCGTTAGCATATATATTCTGCTTGGTAATTGTTAATAAATAGAGGATAAGGATATTACTGTGTAAGGCTCTTTCACTGGTAAAAGGTCCTGCAAACCCACAGAAGATTGCGCTCTGAGCCCTAGGAATTGGACTCTAAAAAGGACCCTGGTGGCTCTGGTCAGCACCGCCGACTGGGCCTTTAAAAGTCCGGTCAGCGGTGCTGCCCAGCTAAGGCAAGCCAGTCCCTACCTGTTCTGACACCACACTGTGACCCGAAAGTGGCCAGCAGGTCTGGTTCCTAAGCAGGGGGGCCACGGGGCTCCGCGGTCTGCCCCCACCCCAAGCATCGGCTCCGCACTCCCATTGACTGGGAACCAGGACCTGCTCCTGGCTGCCTCTGGGTGCAGCGTGGTCCGTGGTGCCAGGGCAGGCAGGAAGCTTGCCTTAGCACTCCCGCTGCACCACTGACTGGGAGCTGCTGGAGGTAAGCCAGTGCCCCAACCCTGCACCCCCACCCCAGCCCTGTGCCCCCCCAAGCCCGGAGTTCCCTCCAGCACCCCAAACCCCAAAGTCTCTACCCAGCCCCATCCCAGAGCCTGCACCCCTAACCCAGAGCCCTCAGCACCCTGGCATCCCTACCCCAGCCCAGAACCCCCCCTCCCACACACTGAACCCCTCATCCCCGGCCCCATCCCAGAGCCCGCACCCCCAGCCCAGAGCCCATACTCCTTCCCACATCCCAACTCCCTGCCTCAACCCACAGCCCCCTCCCACATTCCGAATCCTTCGGCCCCACCCCCCAGGCTGGAGCTCCCTTCTGCACCCCAACCCCTACCCCAACCTAGACCCCCTCCCACACCCTGAACCCCTCATTTCTGTCCCATGCCTCCAGTTCGAGCCCTCAACCCCTCCTGCACCCCAACCCCCTACCCCAGCCCAGTGAATGTGAGTGAGGGTGGGGGGGGACAGCGAGCCACCGAGGGAGGGAGACTGTAGTGAGTGAGGGGTGGGGCTAGGGTGTTTGGTTTTGTGCAATTAGAAAGTTGGCAACCCTAGGTGGCCCTGAGCCCTAGGAACTGGGTAAGGGTAGGTGCCTTTCACCCAGAGCCCTAGGAACTGGAAATGGTGGGGGGGCCTAAATCAACTGGGTTATGCCTTGAGCCCTAGGAACTGAGTAAAGGTGGTGCCCTAGAGTGTGTGGGTATAGTCACCTCTTGGACCAGATCCTGTGCTCCACTTAGGACTAAATAAAGAATTTCCTCTCCCCTTTTGGGTTCCAGGACTAGCTGCCTAAGAAGCAGTTATTAATGGTGTCTAGGAATTGTATCTGATTAAGTTGATTAGTAATTTTGTACTTTGGATGTGTGGTATATCCTGTACCCACTCCCTACGTGTGAGTCCAATCAGCTCCGTGTAGTTTGATATTACGCCAGTAAAGAAACCTTAGTTATGAGTTTGGAGTTGAGCTGAGTTCTTAGGAACTGAGTGCATAAGGTCTCTGAAGCCACTCAAACATAATCCTGAGTGAATAAAGTCATAGGGCTATCCCCAACCTATTGTAAAATAACTTTAACATGAGGCTGCACTGTAATAATTCTACCTTGTGGGAAAGAACAAAGCTATTTAAGCTTGACAAAACATTTGTAGGTATTAAGACACATTCTTCATGTTGTTCTGTTTTAAATTCAGATGCAAAAAAAATCACATTGAAACATTTTTCTAGAGCTGGTAGAAAATTTTATGACTGTATGTTTTAACCTTGAAACATGATATTTCATCAAAATAGAAACTTTCTGTGGGAACATGTTGATTTCAACAAACTCAGAAAAATTAATGAAAAAAGCATTTTGATTTTTGTTTTGAAATTACTTTTCAGTTATAATATAGAAAGTAAATATGAACTCAGTAAAATATTTTGATTTTATCATAATGAAATGTTTTGATCAGGAATGAATTTTTTTCAGAAACTTTTGTTGTACAGGAGATTTTGGATTTTTTTTGTTTTCATTCTGATTCAGAATGCAAACAGATTTTGAAATGTTAGACTGTCTCATGGAATGGATATTCTGAATTTTAATCAGCTCTACATTTTTCACTGTAACATTTTAGCGAACTATCCCCTATGGGCAACTTCAAAGCAAAAGTGTCATAAAATACTAGGATTTTAGATGACATTTGCAAATAAGTTAGTTTTTAGGCATGCCAGTGGGAGTTGGCCATTTAACTCCCTTGGGTCCTTTGCAAACCCCAGCCTTTATGTTTCATGCATCCTTGCATCCAGAGGAAGTTGGGATTAGAATGTTGAAAGGATTGTTACTCTTTTTCATTGCTTGAGAAAGGTGCCAGACAATTAAATCTTGGAATGATGGGCAGAGCCCACCAATGCAACAAACAACTCACCCCCCATGTGAGGGAGAGGATACAGAACCCAGAATCTAAGTGATTATGGGGGGACAAAAATGAAAAAACTGGGAGACAGTGCAGGTCACAGCGTCAAAATGAGGGACCTAAAGGGGGACACCGAGCAGAAAGCATTGATATTTCAGCCAATCACAGTCCTTCCCATTTAACCACAGAATAGCTACAGCATGGGCAGCAGCAGTACAGACTTTATTCTTTGCCAACCCAGCTCAGCCTTAGCCTGGAGGGATCAGTCACTGTGACCTGTGCGCCCTGTGTGGGGGTGTTAAATTTTTGTCATCCTAAAGGAAACTATATTTTTATTTGAAGTAATTGTAATCATGAATCCCCAGGAAATGCCCTGGACCAATGGTTTTTATAGTCGTTGTAACAAAGATGCTCCAACGTTATCATTGTTCAGAGCTAATTACAGGAAAGAGCTCCATCATGCTGGGCATTATGATTATGTATGGACCACCTTCTATAAACACCCTGCTCCTCCAGGGCTTGGTTTCCAAAATGTTTAGTTATGACTCTTGCAATGGAACAGCCATAATTGGATCTATAAATCTGTGAATTACCAGGAAGAGCTCCATGGGTCACTGACAGGCCACAGAGCACAGTGTGAATCCAACTGTGAGTGGCACAGACCATGGAGCTGTCATTCTATTTAGTCAGCTCCCGCTCTACCTTTCACTGCCCTGCTTGTGTATTACAAATAGAGGGAGCAGTGAAGCCATGTTGGGCCATGATGTGGTTACAGCTGAACTGAGTGCGGCTTCATTACAGGCTTTGACTGTGGTATTCTGTTGTTCATGTGTCCATCTCCCCCATCCCATGGAGCTATGGAAAGGACAACTAGCTGCTGCTGCTAGCCACCAAGCAGTTCACTGGCTGATAAGCTGGCTCATCTTTTTGCTCGACCTACACTCAAACTAAGAGTCCCCCTCTGAGGGCTGGTCCATATAAAAGGTTTTTGAGTCTACTACTTGTGGCTCCAAACGGCTATTGAAATGAATCCTTTTGCTCAAGCCATAGCCACACATGCATGTTAACACTGAGGGTCCCTGAGTCAAGCTCTGCAGTTGGCCCAAGTGGGGTTGTATATGCTTTCATTTAGTTGCGGTCTGTTTTACACAGAGTTTAAAAAAAAAACTCTCTACCTTCAGACAGTCTGGTCAGTGTGTCTTGTTTTGTAGAGGCCAAGGTGATGGGCTGCCCTGGAAGGCTTTGAGTCAGAGATGTTCAGATTGCTTCTCAAGGCTACTTTTCTTCTGCATATGGGCCTCTGATAGGGTATTTGTTTTTCCTCTGGTATTTTACCTGATGCTTTACTTACATCCAGCGCCTGATCCTGTGGTGAGAGGAGCTCTATCAATGAGAGATGAAGGTGGTCAGAACCTCACAGAATTGGGCCCTTTTCATTAATTAAGCTTTACTCTCTTTGTGGACTTAGGCACTTCTCTCTAGCTGTGTTCGCAAAGCACTGTGTACATTTACAGCACTACCCTATGTAACAACAATGGAAGCTGGTTCTTTTGCTTTCTGTTACTTTCTGTACAGTGATTAGAACTTTCCGCCCCATCCCATCTCAGATTTCAGCATTCCAGGAAGAGATGCACGATTCTGCCTGCACTTGGCCCTCCTCACAAGGGCTTTGCCTGGGTTGTGTCTCCTTGCTGGCTCCTGGGTTGTTATTCTGAAGGAATTTCTTGACTCTCCCTTTTCTCAGAAATGCTTTAAACTCCTCACATGCCTCATCTGAAACTTGTCAAGAAACTGGAATTTCTGATCACCGGCCAGCACAGGCACTTCAGGTTTATGTTTCATGGGAAAATCAGTTAAATGAGGCCTTGCTGATTCTCACTTGACAGATCCATTGAATTGAACAAAAATAACATTTCGGAACAGTCGATTAACATTTTTTTGTAGCTGTGCACTTGTATGTCAACACAGTTAATAGCAGTTAATCTGGGTTTTTACACAAGTATTAGCCCCAAGCCCCTACTGTCCACACAGAAAAACCTCTGACCCATTTGGAGGTGCTTTTAAACTTGGGCTAGCTTACTTGGCTGTGTGTACAGGTTTGAGCTGGGCTCTGGTTTAACTCAGGTAGAATCCATCTACTTTGCAGTGAAGATGTAGGCAAAATCACTTACGTGCTGAGAATTCTTCAATGCCCATCCCACAATTCCCCACAAATTCTTCAGCAATTGACTGTGAAAGAACCTTACAGCATCTCAGCACAAAGAACCATGGGCTATGTCCCCAGACATATGGGTGAATGCAGAAACAGTGAGGACACAGTAACTTGGGTAGGGGTTTGCAGTGGGGACACTTACACCTGGGCTAGGCTAACCCAGATGTTCAGACCCTGGTGCCAATCACTTATTTATTTAGGTGCACAGTAAAAGCCTCTGAACACTGGTAAGGGTGAGAGCACCCATTACAATAAGCAACAACCCATCTCTTCACCCCATAACACAGCAACATCTTTTCTCTTTACTTACACAAGTTTCTGGACTTTGCCTAGGTGATCAGCAGATAGACCTGCTTTGCAAAGTGATCAATTTTGGCTGTTTTGGGTTAAAATTCACTTTAGCAGGAGGGGTAATGATGCCCAGTTCAACTGGAAGTCAGGGGGGGCGGGGCGGGGCACAAGAGGTGTTCCTGCCTGGTGGTGTGAACTCTGTTTAAAGAGTCCTAAATACCATTTGAAACCCGCTGCTTCAGTGTTTAAGCACAGAGCCGATCAGACTCAATTTAGAATCCTTGCTTTTGCTCAGTAATTACTAGACCTAAAACCATTGATAAGCAGATCTAGGGGGCTGAACCTTAGACCTCATTTGGGGAGTGTTGTGGTGAAAGACAGTGCAGAGGGCGCAGCAGCAGAAACAATGGAGGCAGTTGTGAGCAGCAGCAAAGGCGGCCGCGAGTGGCAAGAGGTGACAGAGACTGATGAGTGGAAGCAGCAGGGATGAGGGTGAACCCCCTTGAAAGCACCCTTGAATTCTGGGACTTTGCTGACTTTGGACACCAACTTTGACTGGGGTGCAAGGAAAGGAAAGGGGAGTGGCGTGTTAAAGGTACATTCACCTGTTGGACTTTCACACCACAAGGTGGGAAACTGAAGGAAAAGCCTAAGATACTGTAGGGTGTGAGTGTTTACTTCTGTCTTGCATACTTTTGAATTATTGTTGCAGTGTTTTCCCAAATGAATGCAGCGTTCCATCTCCCTTTTAATAAAAGTTTTCTTTTGTTATAGACAGACTCAGTGCTTGTGAATGGGGCGGTATTGCCTTTTGGAGGAATCCAACGGTGATGATGAGTTTTCCCAGTTTTTGGGGTGGGGGCTCAAGCCGGTTCTGTTTTGCAATGTTACGAGGAACCTCTAGATACCCTAGATATTGAACCTGGTCCTTGTTGCTGCCAACACACCCAGGCAGAAGGGTTACATTCTGGGGGGCTATTTAGAAAAGCTGGACGTGCACAAGTCCATGGGGCCGGACGAGTTGCATCCGAGAGTGCTGAAGGAATTGGCGGCTGTGATTGCAGAGCCATTGGCCATTATCTTTGAAAACTCGTGGCGAACCGGGGAAGTCCCGGATGACTGGAAAAAGGCTAATGTAGTGCCAATCTTTAAAAAAGGGAAGAAGGAGGATCCTGGAAACTACAGGCCAGTCAGCCTCACTTCAGTCCCTGGAAAAATCATGGAGCAGGTCCTCAAAGAATCAATTATGAAGCACTTGCATGAGAGGAAAGTGATCAGGAACAGCCAGCATGGATTCACCAAGGGAAGGTCATGCCTGACTAATCTAATCGCTTTTTATGATGAGATTACTGGTTCTGTGGATGAAGGGAAAGCAGTGGATGTATTGTTTCTTGACTTTAGCAAAGCTTTTGACACGGTCTCCCACAGTATTCTTGTCAGCAAGTTAAGGAAGTATGGGCTGGATGAATGCACTACAAGGTGGGTAGAAAGCTGGCTAGATTGTCGGGCTCAACGGGTAGTGGTCAATGGCTCCATATCTAGTTGGCAGCCGGTATCAAGTGGAGTACCCCAAGGGTCGGTCCTGGGGCCGGTTTTGTTCAATATCTTCATAAATGATCTGGAGGATGGTGTGGATTGCACTCTCAGCAAATTTGCGGATGATACTAAACTGGGAGGAGTGGTAGATACGCTGGAGGGCAGGGATAGGATACAAAAAGACCTAGACAAATTGGAGGATTGGGCCAAAAGAAATCTGATGAGGTTCAATAAGGATAAGTGCAGGATCCTGCACTTAGGACGGAAGAACCCAATGCACAGCTACAGACTAGGGACCGAATGGCTAGGCAGCAGTTCTGCGGAAAAGGACCTAGGGGTGACAGTGGACGAGAAGCTGGATATGAGTCAGCAGTGTGCCCTTGTTGCCAAGAAGGCCAATGGCATTTTGGGATGTATAAGTAGGGGCATAGCGAGCAGATCGAGGGACGTGATCGTTCCCCTCTATTCGACATTGGTGAGGCCTCATCTGGAGTACTGTGTCCAGTTTTGGGCCCCACACTTCAAGAAGGATGTGGATAAATTGGAGAGAGTCCAGCGAAGGGCAACAAAAATGATTAGGGGACTGGAACACATGAGTTATGAGGAGAGGCTGAGGGAGCTGGGATTGTTTAGCCTGCAGAAGAGAAGAATGAGGGGGGATTTGATAGCTGCTTTCAACTACCTGAAAGGGGGTTCCAAAGAGGATGGCTCTAGACTGTTCTCAATGGTAGTAGATGACAGAACGAGGAGTAATGGTCTCAAGTTGCAGTGGGGGAGGTTTAGATTGGATATTAGGAAAAACTTTTTCACTAAGAGGGTGGTGAAACACTGGAATGCGTTACCTAGGGAGGTGGTAGAATCTCCTTCCTTAGAGGTTTTTAAGGTCAGGCTTGACAAAGCCCTGGCTGGGATGATTTAACTGGGAATTGGTCCTGCTTTGAGCAGGGGGTTGGACTAGATGACCTTCTGGGGTCCCTTCCAACCCTGATATTCTATGATTCTATGATTCAGGATCCTGAGTCAATACCCCTCAAAGCACATTTTGAGTTTACCCATTACTTCTGGGAAACAATTTTGTTATATTTTGGGGTAATTACAGTTTGTGTAATAGCAGTGTACATGTTAGAGGATTGGTGCAAGGGGATGAATATTGATCCTGAGGCCTGCATTCTAATAATAGGGATATCTGAGGCATTGGATGAATCCATTTTACCAAGTGCCTGGGCAAGTGCACAGTGTGTGGGCAGGAGTTCATCAGGGCGGAGGGTGCCTTTGCAGCACTGTGTGGGTTGCCAGAGGCAGTGGAACCCATACAAGTTCCAAGCGAGACAACAGTAGTGGACGGCATGTGAAAGTTGATAGCCTCTGGAAGCCGCCACACCACCCCCTGCCTCAAATGTAGAGTTTTTAAAGAAGATGTTGGCCTTCTTAGGAGCAGAGGGAAAGATCATGGCTGATGTACCAGGTTTATTGGGCCTTGACCCACCAGCTCCAAGCCTGGGGGATGCAGCCTTCCCCAATGTGAGGGCAAAGGCTCTGGGACCAGCACTGGAAAAAGTTATGCAACACCATCCTGAGTGAAGTCCCTATCATAAATTAAGGTTATTCTCTGAGGATGTGTTTCCAATAGCTGGGGAAGAAGGCTTTGTACTCTGGCTGGAACACACCCCTGAAATGCTGCAAGAATGGGCAGTACAAGATGATAGACACTGCTGTACTAGAGAGTTCTTTTATCTAACACACAACTCTGAACAATGCCAGTGGGCTAAAACAGTGATTTTCTGTGTGGACATGAGACACAATACTGGTAATTATGTGGCCTCCTCAGACTCTATAGATTCTTTATGCTATTCTTCTTTTTTATAGATCCTTAGATTCTAAGGCCAGAAGGGACCATTGTGATCATCTAGTCTGACCTTCTGCATGACACAGGCCATAGAACCAACTCAAAATAATTCCTAGCAGAGATCTTCTAGAAAAACATCCAATCTTCATTTTGAAACGGTCAGTTATGGATAATCCACCACGACCCTTGGTAAATTGTTCAAGTGATTAATTACTCTCACCATTCAAAAACAGCTTATTTCCAGTTTGAATTTGTTTAGCTTCAACTTCCACCCATTAAATTGTTATACCTTTCTCTGCTAACACATGCCAATTGTAAAGCACATATACACTTCCAGTGCTGTTCAGACATTTCATCTATGAATTATGTTACATTTACCTGCCCATGTGTCTTCTGCTAGATTATTATTACTATTAGTTGTCACTGATTTTATCTTATTACAAATTTCTGTTTGGTCCCATTATTGTGGTATCAGGGCTCTTTACTGGGCTAAACTGAGACATTCAAGATCTGACAGGGATCAAACAAATACCATGCACCCTGACTGAGGGCAGCTTTACAGGTATCTAGGAGAGCAGGATTAATCATTTGGGAAGGCTTGAACAAAGAGCTCTTTCTAAAATTAGACAAATTCTTGCTGAGTCCTATTTCTACAGGGAATTAATTCCATAGGTGGCGAACCTGTTACCAAGAGAACTGTGCCAGCACCAGAACTGTAATTGGCTGGCAGACTTGTACATGAGGGATCATCTCTCCATCCATTGGCTACATATTACCACAAAGCTACAGCCCTGACATTTCTAAGTGTGTGCAATGACATTACTCCTATTTCCTGTAGCTTTCAGGGGCTATAAATCTTACTGCTGCACAAGCATGAATGTTTCATGGATTACCACTACTAATAGATAATAATAATAATAATAATAATGCCTGAAATTGTGAAGCTAGGGGGATTTTTCTTCTATGATTTTGTATCAAGACTTTTAAGAGCATATTAGTACTACTTTGTTGGAGATCAAGCAACATACACTATTAGCAGAGTCTGACTTGCAAGCCTCTCATACAAACTCTTTTTAGATTGTAATTTTATAAGCTACTTGAAAACATGTAACAGTTTCATAGCTACAAATTCCTCAGTTAAACATTGTAGTTTACAAAAGTTCTTTCTATCTTAGTTTTTTATAATAGCATCCACCACTATATTAGTATCTGAGCACATAATAGGCTCCTGAGGGAAACACTGAAGGAGAAATTTTCTCCTGTCGTAAAATATTAAACATGTTCATGTAGACCTCTGTAGAAAGCAATAGAGCTTGCCCATGAAGGAAGGCATTGGGATCTGGATGAATTTGTGTTCATTATTAGGGTGACCAGACAGCAAATGTGAAAAATCGGGGAAAGGGATGGGGGGTAATAGGAGCCTATATAAGAAAAAGACCCAAAAATTGGGACATCTGGTCACCCTACTCATTATAGTGAACTTTGGATAGTCCTGTTTACAGCCAGGCATAGAGAGGGCAGGCCGTAGGCAAGCTTCCCAACAGACATGTCAGTGCATCACAGCACATCCCTCTCTGAATCTTGAGCCTCTTCTGAACACCGACTCCCAGCTGTGCAGTGACTTTGTTACATGAGCAAATTTCAATCAGGGAATAGAATGAGATTTTCAGACTCATTTCATTTGTGAGCTTTGGAAAGATTTAAATCCATCTATGAACACACTGTGCCTCTTGAGCTCTATACAATAATTAAAACAAAGATTTTGTGTGGGACTATATTCTCCTTTGGTCATACAGCCATTGTCTGTTAACCCATTGTTTAGGCTACTAGGCTAAGACTGGGACTAGTTTTTTCTGTCCCACTAACACAGTTTGTAATGCCTCCCTAGCTCTGGCCCAGAATCTGCAGTCATGGATTGCTCTTTGAAGTTTCAGGGTAGAAGTTAAGGAGGGTGTTTGTTGCTGCCTAAAGTAGTGAGACTTGCTCGTTGTGAGTAAAAATGACATGACATATGTGCATGCAGAGTTGTAGCCGTGTTTGTCCCAGGATATTAGAGAGACAAGGTGGGTCAGGTGAATTCTTTTATTGGACCAACTTCTGTTGGTGAGAGAGACAAGTTTCCAAGCCTACACAGAGCTCTCTCTCTCTCCAAAAAAGTTGGTCCAATAAAGTATATTATCTCACCCACCTTGTCTCACGCATAAAATATATGGCATGTAATGACTGAGAGTCAGATCCTGCTGGCTGCGGAATGTAGAACTCCCATTGACTCAATGGGAGTTACACAGAAAGGACCAGCAGGGCAGCTTGCTCTTGTTCTCTGCCTGCTCTCGATTGTGTGCAATGGTTAATATATATTTAGAGGTTGTTAGCAAATGAGGAGGAAAATCTCCAACATTTTGGTGAAATCTTTCCCTTTTTTGATGAAAAGTTGGAATTTTCCAGCTGGCTCTGTTATGGACAGAGTCTACAATGGCAAGGCAGACAAGGCAGGTATGATGACATACTTTATGTCACAGCCAGGTCTTACACAAAATACCATGTAAACACTCTAGTAACTATCCAAATTTAGGTTTCAGAGTAGCAGCCGTGTTAGTCTGTATTCGCAAAAAGAAAAGGAGTACTTGTGGCACCTTAGAGACTATCAAATTTATTTGAGCATAAGCTTTCATGAGCTACAGCTCAAATGCATCTAATGAAGTGAGCAGTAGCTCACGAAAGCTTATGATCAAATAAATTTGTTAGTCTCTAAGGTGCCACAAGTCCTCCTTTTCTTTTATCCAAATTCATAAATCATTAACCGGGATTTTGCTTTGAAACCAGGAATGTGCAAACTATGTGCTGAAGGTAGATTGAACAGCAGGGCTCTGGATGTGAATGTGTGCAGTACGTGTGCATTGCGGGGGCACAAGCTGTTTAAAGGTCTGTTCCTTCTGTCCTAACAGACTTGCAACTCCTATTGAAGCGAATGGGAATTTTGCATACAAAAGAATTGCTTTTCTGAGGCAGTGGCTCTGCATTTTATGGGCCATGTTCTCTGCCCATATACATAGTCACCAGCAGAAAATTTGGACTTAAATCTTAGTCTCTGTCTCTATTTATTTTTTAACTCATGCTTTTGCTTTGATACTCCATTCACATGCAACACATGCTTGAAGCCATTTGGGGGCATTCGTAGTGCTGTGGCAGCTAAATCAATCTTCCTTTAGAGGTTTTTCTCCTCTGTCATATTCCCAGAAGATAAATCTGAAAATAAATCCAGAGCTCTCATGGAGGCTAAAGATTAAAAAAAGTTTTACATTGACTTAGAATTAATACTTTTCTAACTAGTGAATGATTAAATGCGCATTGCTTCCTGGCTACACAACAACTTAAAATCAATTGCCAGGTGAAAAAAACAGGCATATTTTTAAGTCTTACTCATTGTGTAGCTTGGTACCAGGATGTACATGTTGATGAAGGACAAACTATCTGTCAGGATGCAAACGTCATCACACTAGTGTTTGTGTGCAGCCTAAATCATTTTCTGCTCTGGTAATTCGTTCTTAAAGTCTGATCCTCTGCTCTTTACATATCCCACACTTGTATTGACTTTAAATGGCTTGCATTGCCTTCAGTGGACATTTTGAGGGGGTTCAGGAAGCTATTGCAGGAGTCTATCAGCCCTGAATATAACATTGCTGGTTTACTGGGTTGATTTATTTTCCAAACACTAGGTCTCTACTGTAACTTATGGTAAATAGAATAATTGTGTCTAAACAGAACGGAGCATGATTTTGTATCATTCAAATTTTCTTTTCAGTTTTCTTTTTTCAGTGGATTAATGAAATCCCAGGATTTCCTTATACAGATTCTTCTTGAATAATTCTTGGAAATAGTGAAATAATCAACTGCAGAGAATACGTCTGCACCTTGATTTTTGTGGAACCAAAATGACTAATTATTTATTACTTTCTCTCATCTTATTTGGACACAGGAATTACACCAGTGAGTTTTTTTAATCATATCAAGTCTTGAAGAGATGTAATTTTTTACAAATGCATGTTTAGATAGAGCACTATCTTGTAATCTTTACATAACCCTTTTATTAAATAGGGAATTTGGATGGGCAAAGAAAATGGAGTCAAACCCTCTATTATTAATCCATATGCTGCAGGAAGATCTGCATACAGCCAGCATGGGCAGAAAGGAGAAGGGTGAGGCAATTTAGAAGATGAAAAGAAGAAAAAACCAACAACAAATCTGCTAATCGCACAACACAGGCACAGCACAACTACTCCTAGCTGGTGGCTCAGTCAGTAAGGGAAGGTTTGGCCTGTCACAGCGACCAACGTCTCCTTGGAAACACAGGAGGGTAAACTCCAATCTCCTGAAAAAGTGGGGGCTGGGATATGTAAACAAGTAAAATGAGATAGATGGACAAGGAATCCCTCCAGTCAGTTTGGGAGCTTCCTAGAGCCCTGCTTCAGTTACCATGAGCCATCCAATCAAAGCAACAGGGGTGTGACCTGGAGGAGAGGAGGAGGAGGTGGTGGGGACAGAGACAGGACCAGTTTTCCAAGCTGAACGAGAGAGCGTCCATAGTTTCAGGTAGAAGTAACAGGTTACAGATTAACATTAAAGGTAAAGAATTTAATTTAGGAATTTAAAGGTAGGGGACTGGGGAATTCAAACATTGCAGTTATATATGAGTCTATGGTTTCAGAAAGTCATGCTTTTAAAATTGCAAGTAAGAAACTTGGCAAACAATTGTGAGGTTTGGACGTTCAGATTATTAGTAGGGGTGCTATTGGGGAAAAAAACAAACGAAAGAGATTGGCATGAGTTTCAGCTTTTAGTCTCCATGGAGTGGGACTCTTTGGGACAGGGACAGTGTGTAATTACGTGTTTTGACAGAAACTAGCACCTTGTGGGCACTACTATAATCCAGAGAATGATGTGTTCTTTCACCTTTCATACCATGCACTTTAGAGTTTTTCAGAGAAATAAGGCAGGGGTTTTTAACGGGTTCTGTTGAGCTCAATATAGGGGTAACTGGGTGAAAAGTAATGGTATGTGATATACAGGATTTTAGAATAAATGATCTAATTGTTCCTTCTGGTCTTAAACTCAATGACTCTAAGGGTTAGGCATCCAATTTTCATTATATTTCAATGGGATTTAGGTGTCTAACTCCTTAAAGTTTCTTTGAAAAATCCAGCCTGAAATTTCATTTTTATTTTTACAATACAAATAAATCTTATTTTATTTTTACTCTGGCCAATTTATGTGAAGCACCATAGCCAGTAAAAAGTTAACTCAGGCAACTGTAATTGCTAAAAACTTTATTAATTAAACAAATTAATGACCATGTTGTCCTTCTCTTATGGGAGACAGCTGATGATGTTGTACAGTTGGGGTAGGAAGCAAAGACATATGAGATTAGTAGAGTGCCTTTTCCTTGCTTTATCAATGGCTATTAATGCATGTTTATAAGGCACCTGTAGAGCTGTTGTTTAGCATGTCTAAAGAGTTTATAGTCACTAAATCTTTTAGTAATCATGCATATTTTTAACCTTCAGAACTCCGGGATAATAAAGTTATGTGTTACCCATAAATCCTTGCCCGCTCTGTTACCCCTTTTTGTTTTATGTGCTACATCAGGAAGGCAGTGTTGTAGCAGTCATGTGATTTTTGAAATATCTACAAGGCTGTGAATTCATCACATGCGCAGAAAGAGGTCATACTACTGCGTGGGCCTGGAAGATCTACCATAGAGAACAACTCTGACCCATAATGTGTCAGATTTAGAAGGGCTTTTCTATCCTTCTCTATGCTACTATGGAATAAAACAAGTGAAACAAAATGTCTAGTGTAAGGTCCTGATCCTGAAGATTCACTAACATGGACTCTGCATTTGCATAGACCTCAGTGGGAATCACATGGACATATCAGTGTCTCCAACGGCAGGTTCATGGCCTAAGTTGTCATATTTATTATTCATTTGATCAGTTTTTACTGTGCTGTTACTTTAATCCAGTTTCTGCTGTGAATGTAAAAGGGCCAGATTTATCCCTGGTGTAATTCTACTGATGGTTGTGTCTAAAGGCACTGATTGCAAAGGGTGTCCCAATAGCCAGCAGACTGGATTGGCTTGTCTGTGGAAACCTGGTTTAGCACTCCCCCAGGTGCCACAGAGGTCTGGGGAGCAGAGTAATTAATGCTGCCCTACCCTTACACCGTCAGAGAGGAGAAAAGTGATACAGAATAGGGGAAGGGAATGTGAAGGGCAGAAGCAGCAACTCCACTCCTATTTGGAAATTCCCTGAGCGAAATCAGCTCCTGCTCCATGCTCACTCCAGTGTATACATGGAGAACGTGGCATAGGCACAATATGAGTGGCCTCATGAAGAAGCCATGCTGACACTGGGGATGAGGCCAGATGCTCTGCAGAGGGGTGCCTCTGGGAGAGACTGGAATTTCCTTTCCCCACGGAGGGTCCAATTTTGGAAGCACCATAATTTATTGCAAAATGGTATGATGTGGTCCTAAATCTTTCAGGTATCTCTCACCCCTCATCAGACTGTTGCTATGCCCCTTGATGGGTCACAAGACCCATATATAATATAACACTTATATTATTTTTGGAGATTTGCATCCATCACCCATTCAAACATAAGTTATTTTAAGTATCGGCTAGTGGATACTTTAACAACAAGCAGCTATTGGCTTTGCTGCGATCATGTCTTTCAGAAGATGATGGTCTTTTTGTTTTACTTTGACTTGGCTCTATAACCTTTGTCCATTCAAAGATCTGGTGCTCGATCCTGCTCCCACTGAGGTCAGGCAGAATGTTGCCATTAAGGTGAACAAATACAGGATTGGTTGCTTTATTTGCTACATATTGGGAGTCTGTGAAAAGGGAACTTTAGGAGGTAGCAGTGCATTGAAAGCAATATTTTGAGAGGAGGGGAAGGATAAGGAGTTGTTTAATTCCTCTCATGCTAATGTCTTAGTAGTGATTCAGAACCGGGCTTCTTGAAGGAATGTCCATGGGTTCCCAAAGACAGAGCAACAATCCTCAATAGGGCAACAAAAGTGCACTTCCTACAGGACTTTAGGGCTTTGTCTACACCGTATACCAGCATGATGAAGCTGCACTGGTCCTAGCAATGGCATAAGCAGTAGTGTAGACAGGGTTCAGGCATTTTTACCATCAACTTCTCAACTGGATACATGCTGCAGGATGTATTCTGTTGTTTTGATATATGTTTATTGAATGTCCAGTAAAGATTTTGAAAGGACTATAGTCCTAGCGTCCTATATTACCTGTAAGTCATATCCAAGATGTAAGTGTTTTCTCAGTGTAATGTGTTAGTTATGCAGAAGAATATCTTTGTGAATAGAATTCAAACAATTGATTTCTTCAGCCTTATCAACGTGTTGATAATTGTGGTGCTGTGAAATTATGTAAGTGTGTGCAGGCCTTACAAGTTATAGTAATATTTAGCACTTGCATTTTTAACTATAAATGTTAAGAGCTGGGAGGTGGAATTACCTCTGTATACAGCATTAGGGTGAACATGACTGGAATACTGTGTCCAGTGCTGTCCACAATTCAAAAAGATTGTTGAAAACTTGGAAAGGGTTCCAAAAAGAGCTACAGATTGTTTTGAGGTCTGGAAAACATGCCTTATAGTGAAAAACAATAATTTCAATCTATTTAGTTACTCTATCTAAGAGAAGGTTAACAAGTAACTTAATCATGGTCTAAAATCTCTAAAAGAGATTTCTGATAGTAGACAGCTCTTTAAGCTAGCAGAAAAAGCATAATGAGATCCAATGATTAGAAGATGAAGCTAAGCAAATTCAGACTGGAAATAAGGGTGTGTACATTTTTAACTGTGAAGGTAATTAACCATTGGAACAACTTACCTGGGGATACGATAGATTCTCCATCACTTGAAGCCTTTAAAACAAGACATGCTATAGCTAAAACAGAAGTTCTGGACATGATGCAGAAATTATTGAGTGAGGTGTAATGCAGAATGTCAGATTAGGTGCTTATAATGGCCCCTTCTGGCCTTGAAATCTATGAATTGTGTGATGTTTGTAATGAATGTTGTAATATGTGTTGTTGTTATGAAATGTTGGAAATGGATCCCTTGAACAAGAAATGGTTTGTAGCACTAGTAGGATCCACCTGGTTTGGCTGCCTGGTAGAGTTAGTAGAAATAACTTTTCATTTTTACACAGGGTCCTACAACCTCAGACCTGTTATAATCCTATACAATTGCTAAATATTATTGTTAAATATTTGCTCACATGTGGAAGTATTAAGCTTATCTGAACAGCCTACATTTGTGTAGGTTTTTGCAGCATACCACACAGCTACATTAGGTTGTCATTTGTCTCAGAGAGAGAGCTAGCATTTGCACATGGTTAGTATAGATCAGACTCTTGCTAGCTGTTTATTTCCTCCCAAGGGCAGCTTGTATTTCCAGTTTTGTGCAATGATATTTTTGACTGATAATATCAAATGGCCACAAAAGTCGTTCATTAACAAGCAGAAAGCTCTTACAAGTGAAGTATTTGTGCAGTCTGAGGAAGTAAGATAGGTTTCGGTATTCAAGAACATGTTTTAAAGACCGTACTTGGTAATCAGTGCCAATCAGATAAAGCCTTTTTCAGCTCTGTGAATCTTTGCTAAAGGGGGAAATTCTTGTTCTAGATGCCTGGTACAGCGAGGCATGACCGGGACATGGCAATCCAGGCCAAAAGAAACTTGGCCAAAACCACAGACCCAATTGAGAGGCTTCGGCTGCAGTGTCTAGCAAGGGGGTCTGCAGGCATCAAAGGACTTGGCAGGTAAATCCAAGAAGCCAAATACATTATTAAAGCAAAGAACTTGAGTAATAAGATGCTATATCAATACGGCTAAAATGGGCCTAAGCTGCAAAATATCAGCTATTGATTGAAGTCAGTGGCAAAACTCCAACGGACTTTCATGGAGCCAGGATTTCAAATGCTCCAGAGTTCAGGGGTGTTTGGATTTGTGAAGTGCAACTGCAACTCCAGTACTATTGTTTTCTTCAAAGATTTTTCAATAAAAATGTAAAACTAACCAACTAAACAAAGGTTTCAGAGTAACAGCCGTGTTAGTCTGTATTCGCAAAAAGAAAAGGAGGACTTGTGGCACCTTAGAGACTAACCAATTTATTAGAGCATAAGCTTTCGTGAGCCACAGCTCATGCATCTGAGGAAGTGAGCTGTGGCTCACGAAAGCTTATGCTCTAATAAATTGGTTAGTCTCTAAGGTGCCACAAGTCCTCCTTTTCTTCTTTCAACTAAACAAAAGAGAGCAATGGAAAGAACAAGGAATTGAAATTAATGCAAGCATCTGCATTGCCAACATCAAAACAAAGGGATGGAAAGGTACAAGGGCCAGATCCAAATCCTTATTCTTCAGTGAAATGACACTGATTTGTACCTGCTGATGGTCTGGACAACAAGCTTCCTGCTTTGCACATTTAACTTCTGTTTTCCTATTTAAAATTTTGATATGGGACAGGGCTTGGGTGTGAGGTAGGACCATTAGACCAAAGTGCATGGCTATAGGATCAGTGTGCACTAGTTACATGTGTATATTAGTTAATGAGCTCACAATGGAAGTGGACTAGAAAGACAAAGGAAGTATTATTATCCCCATTTTACAGATGGGGAAGTGAGGCACAGAGAAACTAAAATGACTTGCACGCATGGCCAGACTTCCTTTGTGACCCTGGGCAAGTCATTAAATCTGAAAATGTTGCTTTAGTAATTACATCATGTATGAGTCATGTTCTATCACAACTGCATCTATGTGTCACCAATTTTAATGTAGTTTTCTGTTTAGTCACTGATTATAATTTTTTCTCCATCTCAGCTGAGTTTGACAATTCTTTCAACCATTCCCAACGGCTATGATTTACCAGACGGCTCAGTTTCAATACAATAATAATAATTATTATATTGGGGTTGGATTTTTAAAAATACTTGTATACTTCCTTTACTGCAGTCCTATTTAAAAGTAAAACATCTTCCAACTACCATCTTAGCAGTTTGTGTTTTGTGAAGGTCACATTTCATGTTCAGAGAGAGGGAATGGAAAATAGGTCTTGCCAAACTGACTAGGTGGGGTAAGCAATGCTGATTGACAGGCATTGCTCATTACCACCTCAATACCGCCTTTTCTCTGAAGAGACTTTACGAAGAGGAAATGTTATCCCAATAAGGTGTCCCTTTCAAGTCCTAATAAACTGTCATTCTTCTATGTAAATTCTGCCTCTTGTACTACTCTCATTCTTTATTTTATTTATTTTAAACACACATTTTTCCACAGGGTATTTCAGATTATGGATGATGACAAAAGCAGAACCCTTGATTTCAAAGAATTCTTGAAAGGGTTAAATGATTATGCCGTGATGATGGACAAGGAAGAAGCTCAAGAGCTTTTCAGGATCTTTGATAAAGATGGCAACGGAACAATAGACTTTGATGAATTTCTTGTAACGTTAAGAGTAAGTTTCCAAACAACGTGCTTTTTTGTTATCTAAATGAGAAAAATCCTGTTCCATGACTAGCTAAACAGTCAAGTAATAGGTCAATGCAGTTCTATTTTATCAGTAATACTGGTATCTACATAAATATCAAAGGGACAACATCAGTTTGAAGAATTTCATTTCCATCTAAAAATGAGAAAGGAAAGGTGGTATTTTGGGTCAGTCTGTGGACTGGGAGCCAGGGTTCTGGGGTTCAGTTCTAGGGCTTTACTACAGACTTCCTTGGGAAAATCACCTACTCTCTCTAGGTCTCACTTCCCTATCTAAAATGGGGATGATAAATGTCCTTTGTCTTGCTTGTCTGCTTATGCTGTAAACTCATTAAGGCAGCATGGTCTTCTCTTTGCATGTGTTCATATAGTGCCTAGCACAATGTGTGTGTGTGTGTGTGGGGGGGTGTTAATCTTGGTTTGGGCCTGTAAATACTACTAAAATACAAATGTAAAAAAAGAGAGATCTTATACCTATTGTTGTTACAAGTGAAATCTAATATGGAGAGAACAGAAAGATATTCTAAAAAACATTTGTACCTGTTTTTTCAGTTTGTTTCTCTACCTTTGATAGAAGTCTGAGTCCAATCAGTTGCACTATTTAGTCAATGGTGAATGGCATTTCCTGTCTCAAGCTCTTGTCCAACAGGATGACTGTCACACTCTTCTCTGGGTAGCATTTATGTGCACACCATGTCCCAGGCTCTCTGAAAGTGGGTTTACTAGTAACAGCAGCAGCAAAGCTTGAAGCTGAAACTGGACAGACAGCAGACAGACATAGGATTAATCTGTTAATATCTGCTTTCAGCCTCCAATGTCTAATGCCAGAAAAGACATCATCATGCAAGCGTTTCGGAAGTTTGACAAAACCGGTGATGGTATTGTAACCATTGAAGACTTACGGGGGGTGTATAATGCAAAGCATCATCCCAAATATCAGAATGGAGAATGGACAGAAGATCAAGTTTTTAGAGCCTTTCTAGATAACTTTGATTCACCGTATGAGAAAGATGGGAAGGTAAGTGGAATAGCACAAGGCAACTGAAGGGCGCTCCATTGGAAAACAAGCCCAATATCCAACAATTAAAAGCATGTACAGCACATCTGTGCCGTGCTTATTGATACATCCTTTGCATTAATAGTAAAATGGATGTACAGCCATGAGGATAATGTTCTTTTGTTTCTTTCCCTCCATTAATACCCAACTGCTTTTTTAATGCAGAGACCTATCTTTTTGAATAATTTGGGCAATCGAAGTATAGTGGGCTAAGTCCTGTGTCCTGCACTCATTGGGTCAGGGCTCTGTTACCTGGAGTGAAGGATTGGACTGGAGACGCTCTGCAGCTGCTTCTGTACCTCTGCTCTACCCACGGCACAACTGTGCCAATGGTTGGTGGTATCACGTAGCAGCAGATCCACTGATTTCACCTCTCCAGCCTGCCTGTGTCACACCCCCAAGCCCACTGCATATAGAACAAAATTTGACCATATGCAAAATCATAGGATTTGGGGTATTTTTGTAGTTACTTGTGATTGATTTGCAAATAATGGGATACGGCATCAGACTATGCATTCCACCTCAGGGCAACAGCACACTACATAATTAAGAAAAGTGCAATTATTACTAATAAACAGGCCTTGATTTTCAAACCCCTTGTGAGGAGAAGATTCTCCACCTGCTAAAAAACTACAATGCATGGTCTAGTTTAAGCACAGAGTCCCTGATTCAGGAAAGCATCCCTATTCAGGACAGTATTTATGCATGTGCTTAGCTTTAAGCACGTGCTTAAATAACTTTGAGGTGAATTGGCATTGAAGTCAGTCATGAATAAGGAGATGGACTTCATAGAAGATTAGGATTGGAAGAGACCCCAGGAGGTCATCTAGTCCAACCCCCTGCTCAAAGCAGGACCAACACCAACTGAATTATCCAAGCCAGGGATTTGTCAAGCCGGGACTTAAAATCCTCTAGGGATGGAGATTCCTCCCTAGATAACCCATTCCAGTGCTTCACCACCCTCCTAGTAAAATAGTGTTTCCTAATATCCAACCTAGGCCTCCCCCACTGCAACTTGAGACCATTGCTCCTTGTTCTATCATCTGCCACCACTGAGAACAGCCGAGCTCCATCCTCTTTGGAACCCCCCTTCACGTAGTTGAAGGCTGCTATCAAATCCCCCCTCACTTTTCTCTTCTGCAGATTAAACAAGCCCAGTTCCCTCAGCTTCTCCCCATAAGTCATGTGCCCCAGCTCCCTGATCATTTTTGTTGCCCTCCGATGGACTCTCTCTAATTTGTCCACATCCTTTCTGTAGTGGGGGGCCCAAAACTGGATGCAATACTCCAGATGTGGCCTCACCAGTGCTGAATAAAGGGGAATAATAACTTCCCTCAATCTGCTGGCAATGCTCTTACTAATGCAGCCCAATATGCCGTTAGCCTTCTTGGCAACATGGGCACACTGCTGACTCATATCCAGCTTCTCATCCACTGTAATCCTCAAGTCCTTTTCTGCAGAATTGCTGCTTAGCCAGTTGGTCCCCAGCCTGTAGCGGTGCATGGGATGCTTCCATCCTTAGTGTAGGACTCCACTCTTGTACTTGTTGAACCTCATCAGATTTCTTTTGGCCCAATCCTCCAATTTGTCGAGGTCATTCTGGACCCCATTTCTACCCTCCAGCATATCTACCTCTCCCCCCATCTTAGTATCATCTGCGAACTTGCTGAGGGTGCAATCTATCCCATCGTCCAGATCATTAATAAAAATGTTGAACAAAAACGGCCCCAGGACCGACTCTTGGAGTACTCAATTTGATACCAACTGCCAACAAGACATTGAGCCATTGATCACTACCCGTTGAGAACGACAATCTATCCAGCTTTCTATCCACATTATAGTCCATCCATCCAATCCATATTTTTTTAACTTGCTGGCAAGAATACTGTGGGAGATGGTATCAAAAGCTTTGCTAAAGTCAAAATATATCACATCCATTGCTTTCCCCATATCCACAGAGCCAGTTATCTCATCATAGAAGGCAATCAGGTTGGTCAGGCATGACTTGCCCCTGGTGAATCCATGTTGACTGTTCCTGATCACCTTTCTCTACTCCAGGTGCTTCAAAATGGTTTTCTTGAGAACTTTCTCCATGATTTTTTCAGGGACTGAGGTGAGGCTGACCGGTCTGTAGTTCCCTGGGTTCTCCTTCTTCCCTTTTTAAAAGATGGACACTATATTTGCCTTTTTTCAATTGTCCAGGATCTCCCCCATTCGCCACAAGTTTTCAAAGATAATGGCCAATGGCTCTGCAATCACATCAGCCAATTCCCTCAGCACCCTCGAATGCATTAGATCTGGAGCCATGGACTTGTGTATGTCCAGCTTTTCTAAATAGTCCTTAACCTGGTCTTTCACCATTGAGGGCTGCTCACCTCCCTATACTGTGTTGCCTAGGACAGCAGTGTGGGAGCTGACCTTGTCTGTGAAGACAGAGACAAAAAAAGCATTGAGTACTTCAGCTTTTTCCACATCATCTGTCACTACGTTGCCTCCCCCATTCAGTAAGGGTCCCACACTTTCCCTGACCACCTTCTTGTTGCTAACATACCTGTCAAAATCCTTCTTGTTACCCTTCACATCCCTTGCTAGCTGCCACTCCAGTTGTGTTTTGGCCTTCCTGATTACACCCCTGCATGCTTGGACAATATTTTTATACTCCTCCCTAGTCATCTGACCAAGTTTCCACTTCTTGTAAGCTTCCTTTTTGTGTTTAAGCTCACCGAAGATTTCACTGTTAAGCCCAGCTGATCGCCACATACTTCAGTGCTTTCCTGAATTGGGGCCAGAGTTTGGATTTTTGTTACCACCTGTGCCACTAATTGGTCTTAACAATGTTTTTTGCACTTTATAAACACTTTCAACACACAAACATATTTAGGAAGTAAATATAATTGTCCCTACTTTACAAAAGCCCAAGGTCATAGAAAAGTCAGGGTCAGAACTTGCATCTCTTGTTTCCAAGTCTTGTGCCTAATCCTCTAGACCACAGGTCCTTCTGAACAACAAACTTGACCTCTCTGAGCTGGAGTCTGATCTAAGCCACACCACTGTTGTAAACTCATGGAGCTTCCAAAGCTTCCTGTTATTTGAAACAAGGACATGTCCCCTGACGTTAGCAGCGGGGATCTGGGCTTGCTTTTGTTAACAGGTGGTTTCAGATAAGCGAAATTCATATAATGGAGCTGGTAAGGATGTCTGGCTTAGTGAGCAGAACTAATTTGTTTTAGCCAATGTGCCTTAACACTGAGCTTCAGATAAAAATCACCTTAGCAAAAGCACCATAGTCTTGCTGAGTCAACCAAGCTTGGGAAGCTGGATGCTTGTTTATAATAAGTGGAATAGGCTTTAAGGTCCAGATCCCCCAGTTATTGAATCATTTTAGGTGTCTCCCAAACACAAGACTGGAACAATGACTGGGAGATATCTTTTTTGTAAATAGCTTTATTCAAAGTACTGTATAAATGGTCCAAAGATTAAAACTTCACAAAAACATTTATATAAATGAAGGATTGGAAAAATATTTCTCCACATATAAAAGGTCAGGCCAATTTAAAAAGTGGATAGGCAGACTAGTTGCTTTTGTAAATGGTTTCAACCCAGAAATGCATATCAAAATAAACAAAACTCAGCTGGGATTTAAAAACTGCTTTCTCTCTTTTAGTCAGGTCTACTCTGAAGAATGGCATCTTTAGCTTGATAAATGGATATAAAACTACAATCTCCCAATAGCAGCAGGAACCCATTCCAATTCATTCATTACAATGTAATGAATTTGCTGTCCAAATTCAGATGAGTCAAAGAGAAAATTAAATGGCAATAGTTGTCTTTTTGAAGGACGAGAGCTTCACTGATTCTGTCTTTCAGTTTTCAGGGAAGATGAGAACTAATTTCAACTAGGTTCACATAGGGAACAGGACCTCTACATTTTAGGACTTTCCACTACTGAAGGAGTTACACCTTCTTCATTTTCCCTCCTGTCTTAGGTTCCTTCCTAATTCAAGATAACTTGAAGCACAACAAGTATATGGCTTAAATCTTGCTCATTTACAGATGTTTATTTACATATAGTATGTATGTGTTATGACATGAAGAATGAAGGTTTCCTTTTCTGTTTTAAAATTTTCTACTTTAGGTTACAACAGAAGAATTCATGAACTACTATGCAGGAGTCAGCGCTTCAATAGACACTGATGTCTATTTCATTATCATGATGAGAAATGCTTGGAAATTCTAACTGTACATTTAAGGAAACAAGACATTATTTCCAGCTGCTTAGCTCCACATGATTAAATATGTGCATAATAATATGGTCACGTTTCCCACAATAGTACCTTGTAGTCACTGTGCTGATTTCAATATATCAGAAGAGACAATACTCACTATACCACATTGTTTTGGCAGGACCATGCTGAGCTGATGGACATCATAGGCTAAGAGGAGATTTGGTAGCACTGCCAATAATCACGCCCCTCCCTTTTCCTCCTGCTCCCCTTCTCTATGTTGTTTCTTCTCTCAGATGAGTAACCAGTTTCTCCTCAGACATGTGTGCTAGGCACCTTTCATTCCCAAACATGTTTCCAAATTCATGGCATAAGCTGCAGCTGTGTTTCAAAGAAGGTACCATAGCACCAGAGCAGAGGATTCTGGGATGTATATACTTAGTATAAATGTATAGGCATTTTTGTAGTATGTATACTGTCCTAAAGCTCCATAGATTTATCTTCCTTCTTTTTCCTTCTATTCCTTTATGAAAGTCACCAGAGGGCATAGATGCTTTACAATGTTCTCTTGTAACTATGCAATTGGAATACCTACCAGTGCTCCACCCAGTGTCTATGCTGGACCTAATCTGAAAGACTATACATATTACGAAGATACTTCTCCTGGGAATTTTTTATGAACTAAAGAACTTCATAATCTTATTTTTTCTTGGCTTTGCTGTTGAAAAAGACTGGACATTAATTAACTGGAAGAGATAATAGGACTCTCCTGTCATGTCAGTGTCTGTGAGAGCTGATGTCTGGTCAGCTACCTGTGAGAAGAAAGGACGGTGAGAGAAGGGGCCTGTCTGAAAGCCATACTTCCTCTAATTATCCTTGCTTTGGTTCCTTTTCTCATTTCTCTTGTGTCAGTTTGTCTTTGTCCCAGAGTAAATTGTTGTCATTGTGTAAATGGTTTACATGAAGCAGAATTTACTCCAATTAATTTGTGCCAGTGTCATATACTTGTGTTTTCAATCTCTCTATCCTTAGTAAAAGACTTGAGGTTTTGACAACAAATCGAGCCATGTTCAGAGCCAACAAAAAGTGCTATTGGCCACATTTTCACAAGCGCTTAACACCCAGAAGTGGAGCTCGATTTTCAAGAGCTCGGCTCTTATTTACATACCAAACTAAGTGGCCTGATTTTCAAAAGTTCAGTGTGTGATTTTGAAAATCTGACCTTAAATGTCACAATGGCAGTTAGTAGCTACTGAGCACTTAAAATCTGGCCCTGAGCTATTTGGAAACATGGCCTTATGGGATACATACTTGCTAGTTTGTTTCAGTATGACCTATCATCACAACAGTAGGTATCTGGAATTCCTCACCACAGCTGTGCAAAGTCAATGTTTGCCTTGATCTGGTAAGACTCTGCACACTTGCGTAAATTAATAACTATGGAAGTTGGTGTAACTGGAAAGGGAAATTATTTTGATTAGATAATGTGTCATCAAGGAAATGAGGACTCTTTACATAATGTGATACTGTTGTGGACCAACAAATAAATTCATGTACGTGAAGTAGAAAGGTGCCTTACATGAAAAATACATGTGCCATTTCACATGCTGGCAGTTATATGTAGCCACTTTCTTATTAATTTATTTATTGGGTCTGTAACAGGTATATTCTATACCTTGCACATTTTAAATAAAGATGTAACGTTAGTGGGCTGTGAGAGTCACAAAGTGAAAAATGATCCCACTCTGGCATATAATGTATCTAAAGACTCCCAAAATCCACAGTGATCTGTTGTGCTGACATTAAATCAAGTGAAGTGAAAAGTTTTGTCTTACTAACCTTAATTCTTGACCAGATTGTCTGTTTAATACTAACCATATAAAATTCTAATATCTATTCAAGGCTAAGTGCAATATGCCTTTTCAAACACAAATTTTTGTTTGTAAATTGGATGAAAAGCTCTGACACTGCAAAACGTATTGTCCCTGATCCTACACTATTAAAGTCAGTGGGAACTTTGCCATTGACTTCAGTGAGCAAAGGATCAAGACCATTGTGATTAATGAAAGATCACTGCTTTGAGATTAGATTTCCCTTCTCTTTCTACACCAACCCTGAGTAATAGAACTTTGTGCAGGGAAGTGAGTGAGGTGAACAGGGACAGAATTGGTACATCCTATTCTGCAGAGAGCAGGACTCTGTGGCCGCTATTGCAATAGGCTGAAAACCAGCTGACCTCCCTTTGGATTCTCTGTAAGTAAGTTCTGGGCCACTAGGGCACATGGTCCCTCCCCTGCCACACCCTTTTTTCTGGAAGTCATTACACATGAATAAAGAACCCTGAAAACTTCCCTGGAACTGTTACTGATTCTAATCCCTCTGGCAATGTTCCCGTTCACTGCAGTAGAACCAGGCCCTCAGTCCGCTTTTTAAATCAAAACTTGTAACTGCAGAAAAGGTAGATTGTATGCGGAGGGGGAAAAAGAGCTGAGCTGAAATATTTTTTTACCCTCTAGCAAATATAGTAGAATTCAATGGGGATCTCTACAATAACAAATATAGTTTTATTACAGGTATGCAAAATCATACAAACAAGCACAGCACATTGGCTGCTAAATTGAAAAAGTTATATACTAAGGACCCGACGCAGCCATCCTTGACCTATGGATAAAACTTGCATTGACTTTAACAGAAGTTCAGTGTACAGATCAAAGGCAGTGTGGACCTAAGGGCTTGAGTCTGGTCTCAGATGCCATTCTAAATAATGCTGTATGCTTGGAGCCAGCAGCAGTGTCTAGCACTGTTGTACACTGTACTGTAAACAGAGATAGTTATAAAATTGCATTGAATGAAGTTGAATCCATTAGACAGCATCTGTTAAACTGTAGTTTCTTGTGCACGTTGGTCTATATGAAGTAAATACTGAAGAGATGCTGTAGAGAGGCTTGTGTGGCTGTATCATATATCTTCTAGAGCTTGATGCTGCAATAGGCACGGCAGCAGTTATTAGAATATATGTGGTAATGCACACCAGTTTTATCTGGGATTAGAATTAAGATTCTAAAATGTTATTTAACACTTTGTTCCATCGCATAATTTCTCATTTCTGATCATGAAACTCAAGCTACACCGCATGGTATATAAATTGTAGGGAACACCTTAGGCCGAAGCATGTAGTGTTTTTGATCGGTATATGGAATGCCTATTGATGCCAGCAGGAGCGATGCATGTGGATCAAGGGCAGCATAGAATCCTAAATTGGAACACAAGCCGCAGTTGAAAACCATTGTAAACAATGAACTCTGTGGTGTCCTCCAGTCTGTGCAGGGGACAAAGGAGCAGGCATTCTGGCCGCATGTTACGCTGATTCATAGAAACAGCAGTCTGCTCTCCTCCCTCTGCCTGAGCCCATAGAAGCCCTCTGGTGCAAACAAGCACCATGTGTTTGAGCTCCCCTGGTGTGTGAGAGGTAGAGATCCAGGGAACAACCACTCCACGGAGCATATTGCCCAGGGGGAAATACTTTTACAGGCAAAAAACACAGCAGAAGTTAATGCTAGTGCAGGCAGACTTAACTTTCATTCTTCGCCTTGTACCGCTGTCAGAGATGAGAATGATAAGCAAATAGAGCAGTGGGAGTAGTGGTTGCTGGGCTGCTAAACAAGCCATTCTACCTGTGGGGTGGAAGGAATCGGAAATTACATTGAGAGGCTAGTCATCCACATGGGAGCCCCAGCATGTGCAGGTTTGGAGTCAGAATTCTCCCACTGATCCTTGGTTCTTATTTGACTGACTTGCCATACACCCTAATTCCTCAACCATATCAAAACTTCCACTTCATTTTTCCTCTTTGTTAGTTTGGTTGGGGCCGGGGGGTGGGCAGGAAGAGAGAGAGAGAGAAACATTTGGGCTGATATGATCAAAAATCCTTGTTTAATTCACATTAACCTCATGAAGCCTGCAGTTAATATGTAAATCATAAAGTCATTCCCGGTTCAAGATAATTAAGTTCTGAAGAACTGGGTAACTAAACATATTCCTAAATGCAGATTGAGAATCTGACACTCTGGTCTGTTTGGGCACCTTTGTGCCAGTCTCCTCACACAAAACTGCCTTAAAACTGGCAGATCAAGCCAGTAGAGATTTCCCCTGCATATGGAAAGCCTTAGCTGGTGTGGACCCCTCATAGGGGCTCCTACATCACCCGCTCCTTGCGTCCAGCTCAGGAGGTAAGGCTGGGAGAAAAAGGATTTCCTAGCAGTCTGTGGCAGATGCAAAGGCACTGGTGGCTGATAGCAGGCAATAGAGAGGTCGCCGAGATATTCCTGGACACGGGGGGTTCAGTGATATAGCATAGGGAGATCTGTTACAATTGGCCGGACGTTTCTGGAAATGAGGGAGTCCATTTGTCAGATGAAGGTGCTGACATATGGCTCCAGGATGTGAGGGAATGGATTGGACAGGAATTGTGATACCAGGCAGTGTGGCAGGATTTGGGAGGGGGAGTGACCAAGCTAGTCACTCAGGTGAACCTACCCTGCGTTATGGGTTATATGATAAGGAGCCTTGTAACCCTGGTGCCAGTGATGGGTTATATGGTGAGGAGCCCGGTAACTCCCCCACACTGGAACCAATTAAATGCCTCGTATAGGAGAGTATGGGTGATGAGTGGATACTGCCCCTCCCTTGTGTTAAAAGTTTAATAGAAGCTGCGGCCTGCCGCTTGACTCCAGGAATGTGCGTGTCCTCATTCTGTAGCTTCAATACTTTTGGTAACTGAAAAACAATTCTATAGCAGTAAATGAGCCCAAAGCCACAAAAGGATGTAAGCATTGTGATGTTACAATTCACAGCACCTAACTTTTTGGGTGCCTAGAAAATTACAGAAACAGCACTATGATCCACAAAGCCTGCATTAGGCACCTAGGTTCCGAAACAGTGAATGGGGGGAGATAGGCAGCTAAAAATGTGATCCAGAAAGGCAGCATGCTGGAAGGAGCGGCCTAAGCTAGCCAGTAGGAGATACTAACCAGAGGCAGGGCCAGATGTACACCTTACACACCCCAAGGCACAGCATCTTCAGCGCCTTCCCCCTGCATACAGGGGACCTTCGTGTTGCACACAGTTTTCGAGAGGTAAGGTGCCCCTTGAACACCGGCGACCCCTTGGCACGTGCCTAGGGTGACCAGATGTCCCAATTTTATAGTTCCAATTTTTGGGTCTTTTTCTTATATACACTCCTATTACCCTCCACCCCCGTCCCGATTTTTCACACTTGCTGTCTGGTCACCCTACATGTGCCTACTGGAAATCCGGCCCCAACCAGAGGGGTGTGTGCTAAGTCCTTAAGTCCAGGCTGCAGGGAAGTGACTATCTCTGCTTGCTATTGGTGAACCAGGGGAAGATAGGCGGCTAAATGCGTGTGGGTCCCGAAATAAAATAGCTAAGGGGGGGCAGAGGTGGCTCTCCCTTAAAACCTTTAGCTTACTGGTTAGCTATTCACCCACGATATGGGAGACCCTGAGTTCAAGTTCTCCCCACATGGGAGGCAAAAGGGATTTGAACAGGGATCTGTCACCTCTCAGGTCAGTGCTCTAACTACTAGCTTATAGTCATTCTAACTCTTTCGCTGGCCCAATTAATATTTAGTTTTTCAATGGCTTAACTAAAGTGGAACAACTTCAATAGGAAAGATTGAGGGAGCCCCACATCAGAACGTTCCATAAGCACCCCCGCCCTGCTCCGCTATTTTGTGTGCACTTACTTGAGGGATTCGATTCACTACGCAGCCTCTGAGCACGCCTACCAGATCAGGCCCTTGCATGTGACTTAGGCTGCCAAATGCCCGTCTTCCCCAGTTTGCTAATTGCTCTGGGGCTTAGGGGGAGATAGGTGCACAGATGCCTAGACTGAGTCAGCAGCATGCATGCACAGAATCAAAAACCATAAGTGTCCAGAGAATGTTTACTGTAAAAACATAGGTGCCAAGTGAGTTTAGGTGCATACAGGGTTAACCAGTGGTAGACTACAGTGGTGCCTAAACCTGTGACGTAGGCTCCAACATACCTCCATGGATCGCACCCATGACATAGAACAGGGGTCAGCAACCTATGGCATGTGTGCCAAAGGTGGCACAAGAGCTGATTTTCAGTGGTACTCTGTTGCTGGCCTGGGGTCCTGGCCGCCGGCCCCCTGCCAGCCCGCTGTCGGCCTCGGTGAACAGAACCCCACAATTAACAAATTAACTATCAAACCCCACCTGTTTAATCAGAGGCCAGCGGACGGAACCCCAGACAGGCAGTGGGCTGAGCGGGCTGGGGTTCCGGCCGCCAGCCCTGCTCAGCCCACTGCCGGTCTGGGGTTCCAGCTGCCAGCCCCTTGCCAGCAGGGGTCCCAGCAGCTGGCCTGGGGGCATTGGAAAACTCAGCAAGGAAAAGCAAGGGCAAGGCTCACACTAAACTGCATTTTAATTTAATTTTAAATGAAGCTTCTTAAACATTTAAAAAACCTTATTTATTTTACATACAATGATAGTTTAGTTATGTAATATAGACTTATAGAGAGAGACCTTCTAAAAACATTAAAATGTATTATTGGCATGCAAAACCTTAAATTACAGTGAATAAATGAAGACTTGGCACACCACTTTTGAAAGGTTGCCGACCCCTGATGTAGAAGCTTAGACATTGTGAGCCAGATTGTAAAGGTATGTAGGCGCCTAACTCACATTGATTTCAATAGGAATTAGCAGCAAAATACCTTTAAAAACCTGGCGCTGTAAATTTTATATTGAACCTAGCCCTGAAGAAGGAAAATACTTTTTGAAATGAACATGGGCACCGCTCTGCTATTGATCTGCATTCAAAACGCCCATTGACGTCAGTGGAAGTTCTGCCTGAGGAATGGTGGCAGGATCCCATTAGCATTCAAAATAGGGGGGTTGAATAATTGAAATTTTTATGAAAAGTGTCTGCTCTTCACAGAAAAAAATGATATTTTTGTTACAAACCAAAAAACCACCAAAAACAAATATTTGGGCTAAACTCCAAAATATTTTGGGTTGTGGCCAACATTTTTCAGTATTTGAATTTGTGCTGATTATTTTTTTTTCATTTTTGACTAAATTATTTTTGAGGGGGAAAACATTTTCGACCAGCTCTAGTTTTATACTATAATTTCTGTTCTTAAACTATTTCTAAAATATATTTTCTCTTAATTGCTCCTTTTGAAAGGTACTGGGTTGCTGTTCTAACCTTATCATTTCTTCTCCATATTCCTGCTGGTGGTGGCATTACTATTGGCCCACTCTACTCTATTGTGATGTCTGAGTTGTGAATTTTATTCCTGTCTTGCTGTGGTTAATAACATCTGGTAACTTTTCTCATATTCACCATTTCAGGACAAAATGTCCTGCTCCATTTCTCATTGTAGGAACTGGGAGTGTTTCAGACTCTCAATTTTGGTACCTATGTGAGCAGAGACAAGCAAAAGTTGCCAGTAAATATGGATTTCAATATTGAAATAGTTGACAATTGGACATAATCAGACAGAGCTGAATGATACTAATCAAATGTTTAAAACATTTTTGGAATGTGTTAAACTTTCTGATTTGGTCTATAGCAGTGTATGGTGTCAGCATGGCAAGTAGTTAACTTTGGCTTTCTTGTTTTTAGGTGACAAAAGATGAGTTTTTGAACTATTACGCTGGAGTTAGTGCATCTGTGGATAGTGATGCCTACTTCAATCTGATGATGAAGAAATCCTGGAAACTATGATTTTTGCTGTTACTACTTTTTGCATCAGAGACTGTAAAGAAGTGCAATGTTTTTCAGGAGTTCAGTGTGGGTTTGATTTGTTTCCAGCTGATTCCTTGGGCTAGATTTTCAGAAACATGCAATGACATTGCACCTGCAAAATCAGTGGTTTCCCAATTAAATAACTCAACCCTTGCACATGCTTTAATATTTTCAGTAGGGGGCTCATAATAGGCAATTAACAAGCAGGGCTTAATGACAGTCAAAAGAACAGCGTGAGCTGGAGATGTGATAATCTATTTAAGCTGGCAATTGCATTTTCAGTGTAATCGCTTGTCTGTTGTATGGCCATTTATTAGATTTGTAATGTAGATATTCCTGACATATATTAAATCACTAATTTTTAATGTTTTGTTCTATTTACTGATCATCATAATAAGGGGTTTATTTGACTCTGAAATAATTTTGAACAATTATTTTTAAAGTTTCCTTTGTATTACATTTTAACAAGTTTAAAAAGACAACCTCAAAGTGCCTGCAACCGAAACAACAAATGCATAAAACAAAGAACAAATTAACTATCAAACCCTACCTGTTTAATCCAGTATAGATCATTTACATTTATGTTTTTACAAACATGAGCCCCAATCCCGCAACTACCTTAGCATGTGAGCAGTACAGTGGGATGAGTCACATGTGTAAAGTTACCCATAGTCATAAGCATATGCAAGATAGGGGCCATAGTTATGGTAAAAGTTCTTTAAGACTTCTCGTGCTTCCATTGAAGTCAGTGGGAGTTTTGCTATTGAACTACAATGAATACAAGATTGAACTTCTTATCCAGGTTTGTTCCTCTAAAAATATACATACTTTTCCATATAACAGGTAATGTATTTATGGAGAAAAGGCTCACAATCAAGTTATATCTCTGTGTAAGCAAATAGGAGAAGACTGCCAAATTTGTCTATATGATCCCAACAACCTCATGTATATTTTTCCATCATGGGGTTGATTCTGAGCTTTGAGAGCTAGTTAGGGAATGCTATAATGGTAAAGCCCAGCACTGATCTGGCTTCTGGATGTACTGTAACAAGTGCCTAGATTCTAGCATGTGTTGTGCGAGTGAGGGATAGATGTCATGAGGAACACTCGTTCCTTTTCTGTGCAGACCATTTTGCACCCATCTCAGATTCAAGCCCTAAATCTGACACACCGTTCCATCTTTAAATGTCTGGGTAATCACCCTGTGGTAGAGACTGCGGTCAGCACCACGTATCTGTGAGGTGCAGAGCACCTGCAGCTCTCATGGAAGTCAGTGTTGCTCAGAACCATTCAGGATTTGGCCCGTCAAATGGAATTTGCCTGAGGAAGGACTAAGTGAAAACTGAGTAAGGAGCTGTGCTGACCCCGTGAGAGATGCAGATTAACAGCACCGAGCAAAATTGTTGGCTTGAATCTGCAAGCTGATGAACAATCCTTGGAAGTGCTGAATGTATACAATTCCCACTGACATCAGTGAGAGGAGACTGGGCTCAGTGCTTCCTTCTCTTCACCTCAGGACTGAGACTTGAAACTATACTAAGCAGTGCCCTCAACTCACAATAATTTCAGTAGGAGATGGGCGTACTCAGCACCTCAATGGGAGCTGACTCCTGTTTGTATCTCTAGGTGCTTTAATACCTATTTAAATCTCACTCTCAGTCCCTTGCAAAAGGGGGCAAGATTTTGCATGACATAGAATTTACTTTGCTGATCCAGACATTTTCTGCATCTCATCCACTTAAATGCTTCTTGGTCCTGTGCAGGATTGGCTCCCATGTATATATCACGGATGTTAGAAGGCCTTTTATCCTCCTAATGAGGCATTGAGGAGAAGGTTTATTTTGCTATTGTTTCTGATGAACAAGTACAAGAGGAATAAGTTTGGTAAACAAACTAATAATGTCTGCTGGGAACAAATTGCGTCTTGGGAAGCAATTAACACTTCTGGCTCAGCGTCACTACAAACAGCTTTCACTCACTATTGATCTTTTTATTTACAGAGGTCAGTGTTTGTTTCACTGATAGGCAGATGGCTAGCAGAAGTTGTTTACACAGTGCAAACTAGGCTGCAAATAGATGGGAACATTGATGCACAAGGGAGCGTTGACTGGTGTGTGGGATGTTAGCATAAAAAGCCACCAGAGGAGCCTGACAGATGTATGGCCCCATACATGTGGACCTATGTCAGACGTAGATGTGGCATAAATCTGCCACATACCAGTCAAACAATCTGACCAAACTCTGCTGACAGGAGAACCAACAGAACATGTCTGCCCACAAGTATGTAGCACAGGAGAAAAGAGTGTGGTTTGGGCAGGATGTGCTGAAAAAAAGATGTACATATATTCTATCTAATCTGGCATATGCAGACCTATTTAGTACCTGAGCCTGCACAGTGATCTGTGAAAAGTGGCTGAGCAAACTCCTCCACCTTTCAGCTGAACTAAGGAAACTGCATGAATTATTATAACTGCTGTGTAACCCTGTTACCCATTGGGGTTTGTGGGGACACACCCTCACGTCATTCTGGTGGAAGGACGTTTTCCATGATGTCATCCAGAATTTGGCCATGCATCAAAAATGCTGATAGTGCCACTTTTTTAAGTGAATGCAAAGTGATACTTTGCATGTCCAGGTCTACACTCCCCTAAATGTGCAAGCACACACACAAAATTTCAGATGTGAATTCAAGGTGAGCACCTTGGAAAATCTCTAATTTAGGAGCCAAAATAATGGTCGATGGCCAGATTTTCAAAGGAAGTCCAGTGATAGCCATCAGGTGCCAAGCACGTCAGATAATCTGGTCCCCTCACATTAATGCTCAGATAGGGGCTGAGCTGTTTGGAAGATCTGTGCATGAAGGGCCTGATCCAGCATGCCTTGTAATCAATGGGAGCCTTTCCATTGATTTCACTGGGAATTGGATGGGATGCTTATATCGGTGCCTAGATTGGAGCTGTTGGGTGCTGGGCTCTTTTGAAAATCTTACCAGTTCGTGCCTAACTTTGGGCATCTGCTTTTTAAAATGTTGAATGGAACTAGTTCCTTATCCAGAGCCTACATTTCCTGTTTCAGCTGCAGCCCATGAAAATGTAGCCCCACATGGCTAACACTGATTGATGCCATACAGTGATACATATAAGTAGCAAAGAAAGGCACTACTGATCTGTTCTACTGTAGGCTGTCAGTCGTAAATTTGTGTTTATTGGATAGCCGATTTCTCAGTTTACCGTTTAAATGTATTTTTTAAAGTTAAAAATATTATAATAGGTCACATCAACTAAGTATAGTCTGAGCCCAGCATCCAGCGACAGAATGTACAACTTTCTAATTGCACAAAACTGAACACCCTTGCCCCGCCCATTCTCTGAGGCCCCGCCCTGCTCACTCCATTCCCTTCCCCCCACTCATCACTCACTGTCCCCCACCCTCCCTCACTCACTCATTTTCACTGGGCTGGGAAGGGTCCCTTTTCGACCATGTGTTCCGGTTGAAAACCAGACACCGGGCAACCCTAACTGTTACAGTACTGCATGCTTATTGTTACTGTTGGTTCATCTTGGTCCAGATTGACCTCTGGAGCTGCCGGCCTGCAGAGTCTTTCTGGCCCTCCTGAGCTAGTGCAGCTGCAGATGTGGCAAGCCATTTCCAGGGAAGAGATTGCTTTTGCAAGTACCACTTAGGCCAGCACCATTACCAGCTCCACAGCAATTTTCATGTAGCACTGGAGGTAATGAGGGGGGATGACTCTTCCCTGAGTGAGTGTCTTTCAGTCAGGCTGGGAAGGAAAGGAAAGCAGGTTGTGTGTGTGGTGTCTGAGGTTCCTATCAGGATTGGGAACCCCTCCCACTGCCCTCACCTGTGATTGGGGTGAGAGGGTTCCTAAGCATTAAACCCTAAAATCAAAGTTTTTCCTAAAAGCAAATCCCACAGAGACTGGGCTAAGATTTGTCCCTTTTCCCTCAAATGGAGTCATACAAAGGGGTGCAGGGGGTGAGGAGATTAGATTATTACAGCTCTACAGTCTGTTGTTAATTTCATGTTTTTCTCTCAGATTTACCCTGTTCAGGTTAGGATCTTTTTGTGTATATAATAGAATGATATATTATATTAATTTAGGATCTTTTGACTGGTTGTGTGTGTGTATATATATATATATACACACACCCACTAAATTAAAAAACTAGCTTATTTCAAACATAACATTTAACCTCATTTCAGATTTTCTTTGTTTTTGAGGGATTGGCTAATGTGCTGTGAACCTTATTTATCTGTCTTGAATTTTAATATTTTGACACATATAAAATAATTTCATAGTAAAAATACATTAATTTAAATACTTTCAACATTAAATGCAAGTGATTTATTTCCCTGTAATTTTGGGGGCCATTTTTCACTTTTTCAGAGGCTTCCTCAGGCAGACAAAGCTGCTTCCTGCTGCCTTATTTTCACATTGCACTCATCCATCAAGGCAGCACCCTTTTTTGAGTAGCAGTTTAAAAGACTAGGGTAGTGCTTCTTAAACGTTTTTTATTGCACTAAACTTCTACAAAACTCTGTGGAACCTCTCAGTCAAAAATGATCAATGCTGCTTTTTCATGCTAGATTTTGCTATGATTAAAAATGGTATGTTATCAAAAGAACATAGCTTTAAATTAAGAAAAAAAGGCGGGGGGAGGGAGGAGAGTTGGGGTAAGGGAGGGCCTTGAGGCTGTTTCTTCAGATAACAAGGGTAGATAGGGTCAGTCTTTATCTTACTCCTTTGTACAGTTAGAAAAATATAGAATCATAGAATATCAGGGTTGGAAGGGACCCCTGAAGGTCATCTAGTCCAACCCCCTGCTCGAAGCAGGACCAATTCCCAGTTAAATCATCCCAGCCAGGGCTTTGTCAAGCCTGACCTTAAAAACCTCTAAGGAAGGAGATTCTACCACCTCCCTAGGTAATGCATTCCAGTGTTTCACCACCCTCTTAGTGAAAAAGTTTTTCCTAATATCCAATCTAAACCTCCCCCACTGCAACTTGAGACCATTACTCCTTGTTCTGTCATCTGCTACCATTGAGAACAGTCTAGAGCCATCTTCTTTGGAACCCCCTTTCAGGTAGTTGAAAGCAGCTATCAAATCCCCCCTCATTCTTCTCTTCTGCAGACTAAACAATCCCCGTTCCCTCAGCCTCTCCTCATAAGTCATGTGTTCTAGACCCCTAATCATTTTTGTTGCCCTTCGCTGGACCCTCTCCAATTTATCCACATCCTTCTTGTAGTGTGGGGCCCAAAACTGGACACAGTACTCCAGATGAGGCCTCACCAATGTCGAATAGAGGGGAACAATCACGTCCCTCGATCTGCTCGCTATGCCCCTACTTATACATCCCAAAATGCCATTGGCCTTCTTGGCAACAAGGGCACACTGCTGACTCATATCCAGCTTCTCGTCCACTGTCACCCCTAGGTCCTTTTCCGCAGAACTGCTGCCTAGCCATTCAGTCCTTAGTCTGTAGCGGTGCATTGGATTCTTCCATCCTAAGTGCAGGACCCTGCACTTATCCTTATTGAACCTCATCAGATTTCTTTTGGCCCAATCCTCCAATTTGTCTAGGTCCTTCTGTATCCTATCCCTCCCCTCCAGCGTATCTACCACTCCTCCCATATAGCTTCATGACAAATGTTTGTTTCAAAATGCTGCCTTCTCAATGTCATGTTTAGAGCCAATATAAAAGCATGTTAATAGATCTTTATTTCTAACCAAAAATTCTTTTGTTGCAAAAGATAACAGCTTCAGATAACAAGTGTGGGCACGGCTGGGGTAGGGAAGGTAATTTTATTTTACTCCTACCTACAGTTACTCAATTTACCTGGCTTTTGTCTTTTAAAATTTTTATTGTAAACAATGGGACTATCACATTCACCCCCCCCCCCCAAATCTGACACCACCTTATCTGTTATTGGGAGTGGACTACATCCACCCTGATCGAATTGACCCTGTCAGCACTGGTTCTCCACTTGTGAGGTAATTCCCTTCTCTTCATGTGTCAGTATATTTATGTCTGCATCTGTAATTTTCACTCCATGCATCTGAAGAAGTGGGGTTTTTACCCACAAAAGCTTATGCTCAAATAAATCTGTTAGTCTTTAAGGTGCCACCAGACTCTTTGTTGTTTTTGTGGATACAGACTTACACGGCTATCCCCTGACACTTTACAAAGGCTATCCTGTAAACCAGAGTTACAAAGTTTAAATTGAAAGGCCTGCTTACAGCTGAAGTCAACAGGTGCTAATTTTCAATAAATGTCAAAGGCTCTAAAATACATTACTTTAAGTAGATGGAAAAAGGGAGATTGACATAAAGGTTAAACATGACTTTCATAAGGGTCTTTCTACCATTTTTAAAGACCAAGACTAGAGGAAATTTAACTCCTAATACAAAACTAAAAACAAATAAGGATGTCTGCTATATTTACATACATTTTGTAAATAAACAATTCTATATGCATGCTCCTTTTGATTAGTGTGTTAAAAGTTTGTTAAAACTTTCCTTGGTTTCACATTTATATTAAAAAAAACAAACAGCAGGAAAGAAAAAAGCATGTGTGTGGAAGGGAAATTATATGGCGAGGAATGCTATAGAGCAGTTAACTACTAGTGCAAAGGTTGAATTTTTCCATAGCAGTCATTTGCTTTCATCTGCCTGAAACAGATGAGGCAGGAGTACATTTAATCAGCACAAGAGATTCAATGTACTCATTCAAATAAAAAAAAATACACATGAGGATTTCTTAGATGCACAGTCAGTGTCCAGCAAGACTCTGCCTGCTTATTGCAAACATAATTTATTCCTGGTACAGAATTTATGTCCCCTGCAGATTGTTTTTTTTCTCAACAGAAATATACATTCTGCTGGTGAGGTGCCGCAATTACACCTTTTGCCCATCAGGGGCTGCTGTGGCACCAGAAGAGAGGACAGCCAGCTAGGAGAGGGAGAGAGCAGCGGCTGCTTTTCTCACAGCCGCTTGCCTGTGGGGCCAGGTGAGGGGAGACGGGATATGGGGGGATGTGGGCAGTGATGAGCTGCCAAAAGCTGTTCCCTCCTCACCCCACGAGGGGGTCGTGGCCCACCCCCGCCCCCCGGGACTCCTGCCCCATCCAACCCCCCGCGTTCCTTGACGCGCCCCCCGCCGTGACCCCTTCCTCATCCACCCCCCTCCCCTGTCCCTTGACTGCCCCCAGAACCGGGCAGGAGGGTCTCCTGTGCCACTGTAGCGGGTGCCCACCCTGCCCCGCCCCAAGAGCCAGAGGCACCTGCCGGGGGGCGAGGTGGGGAGTCCCGGAGGTGCTTACCTGGGGCAGCTCCCAGGAAGCATCCGGCAGGTCCCTCAGGCTCCTAGGGGCAGGGGAGCGTAGCTGGGGGGGGAGCAGGGGGAGCGGCCGCTCCCTCCACCGATCACATCAAAAGTGGCGCCTTAGGCACCGACTCTGTGGGTGCTCCGGGGCTGGAGCCCCCACGGGGAGAATTTGGTGGGTGCAGAGCACCCCCCGGCAGCTCCCCACCCTGCGCCCGGCCCCAGCTCACCTCCGCTCCGCCTCCTCCCCTGAATGCGCCGCCCCGCTCTGCTTCTCTACCCCCCACCCCCACCCCGGCTTCCCGCGAATCAGCTGTTCGGCGGGAAGCCTGGAGGGCTGAGCAGCAGGCCGCGGCTTCCCGCTCAGGCCGAGGATGGTGGACGTGAGCTGGGGTGGGGAGCGGTTCCCCTGCACGGTCCCATTCCCCCCCCCGGCCCCGGGTTACCTGCTGCGGCGCAGGCGGCCCTCCTCGCGACCCCCATCCCCCCCCGCCCCAGCTCACCTCTGCCTCCCTGGGCCTGAGCGGAAAGCCACGGCCTGTTTCTCAGCCCGCCCCGGCTTCCCACGTGAACAGCTGATTCGCAGGAAGCCTGGGGGTGCAGAGAAACAGAGCGGGGCGGCGCGTTCAGGGGAGGAGACGGAGGTGAGCTGGGGCTGGGGGTGGGGCGGGGAGCTGCCTGTGGGTTCTCTGCACCCACCCAGTTTTCCCCTTGAGTGCTCCAGGGCTGGAGCACCCATGGAGTCGGCGCCTAAGGCGCCACTTTTGGCTGGTTAAATTTAGAAGCCCTTTTAGAACCAGTTGTCGCTCGTAGAACAACCAGTTCTAAAAGGGCTTCTAAATTTAATAACTGGTTCTAGCGAATTGGTGCGAACTGGCTCTAGCTCACCACTGGGTGGGCGGGATGGACAGAGCGGGGCACATGGGGCTGCTGGGGGGGGTGTCAGATAGACTGGGGTTCAGAAGGGGTAGTGGGGGGGACAGACTAGAGTAGGGGCACATGAGCTAGTGTGGTGAGACCATTGACACAGGGGCTGAATGAGAGTGGGGGTGCAGGGACACACAATGACAGGGGGAAGGGGTTTCAGAGACACATGGGGACTGGGGGAAAGGGAGATTCAGGGAAAGACAAGGATGGGGGCAGATGTGCCTGAATGAATGGGAGAACTAGTGGGGTGACACCACTGAGCCAGGGTCTGCATGGGGGAAGCTCCCCAACTCTCTAACAATCTCTCTCCATTCCACAATAAAACCCTGTTCCATACTTTTCCATCCCCACTCCCAACAACCCTCCAGGTTCATTCCCAGGCTCCCAGAAATTACTTCCCTCTCCCTCAGCTCCTCCATTATCCCTGACTCCTCCAAGCCTTTGCACTGCTTCTGAGGAATGCGGGAAATTCATTTCTGTGTTGTAGTTTAAATGAATTATTACTCAGAGTTCTGTATTAATATGCCTAGTAAGAAATCTGTTTGTTAAAAAACATTTCCTGAATCTTTTTGTTGTCTGTATTGTTAGAGATATACTTGCTGACAGGTCAACAAAATTAATTGAAAGTGGCGTGATTATTCTGTGTTATTTTGACAAAATATGCAGAATTTTGCAGAAGTTTAAAATATTGTGAGCAGAATTTTTAATTTTTTGGTGCAGAATTCCCTACAAATTGTTACATAATGAAGACTATGAATGCCAACATCAGCACAAAGGGATACACAGGGAACTGTGGCACCAACCAAGGACCATGCTAATCTATATATGCTGTTTTGCATCACTGGCAGCTATGATATTTTTTCATTTAATAAGGAATCCAAGCATAATTCACTGTGCCCCTAGAAGCATCGCAATGCCAGAGGGCAAGGGGCTCACTGGTATCAGGTAGTGAATTTCAGCTGGCCTGACCAGTTCAGTGCACTCAAATTCATTGACGTCATAATCTGTATCCAATGGGTGTTGTGTAAGGTACCACTGGAAAACCAGTAACACACTGATCATTGATGCTCTTGCACAGTGCTGGTGTAGTATATGCTCAAAGGACTGCACAAATGTGAAGGAAACATGGGACTAAAATGTGTTTGAACCAGGTAAGTCTGGGGAGTGGCTAAATAGGCTTTTTCCAGACAAAGGAGAGGCCAACACATCCATCCAGGTGCAAACACAGTCAAGTGGCTATTCACTGGCACGTCGGAGGCTGCGGGGACAGATCAATTTGCATTGTAGAAAGCACCAGTGGGGAGAAACCAGGGTGAAATCTTCTTCATCAGACTCCCAGGCACATTGCCTTACAGCAGAGGCACTGAACGCTGGGAAGGATATAGTCCAAAAGTTCACTGGACTGTAGAAGAAAGGAGCAAAGAACCCCAAGTAATCTTTCATCTACAAAGACAAAGGAACTGAGCTCCTTGGACTTTGTGGGAGATCCTGACCAAGGGAGAGGTCAGCCATCTTGCTGGAAGGAGGTGTGGTAAGAATCTTACCTTGAACCAAGACCATAGCTTTGTTAAGTCTTAGTCATTAGACAGCATTTTGTTTTTTAACTATTTCTGACTTTATTCCTTATACCTGGCCTCATTTAAAACCACTCTCTTATTGATTCAATAAACTTATGTTATTTTTATTCTAAATCAATCAGCTCAGTACTGTGTTGACTTCAGATGATTATTAACTCCAGTTAAAGCAACAAGCTGCTTTGCTTTTGCCTCTCTGAAGGGATAACGGACCTTACTACTCTGCTGAATGTTCCAGAAGAGGCCCTTGGCCACTTCAGAGCAGATGGTTTTGGGGGAATTTGGGACTGGGGGGTGTGCTGGGCTCTTTTGGCAAGTAGTAACCAACGTTGATGGAGGCCAGAGTGTGGCTGTGATGTAACAATCAGGCTGCTGGAGCCAGTTACTGAAACACAGAGACAGTCAGTGCATGCTTGTATGCTGGCTGGGAGCCGCCATACAAGGAGCTACAGCAGCTGCGCACATATGAAGGCAGTCAGGTTACAGGACCAGCTGTGACTCAAGCTCTCACTTGTCAGAACTGCATTCCAAATTGTGACAGTTACTAATGTGTTGCCATGGCATTGAAAGATTATTAGACTTGTGTGTGTTCTTATCTTAGGAGGGAAAATGGGAGAACAGAGCCATAACATCCATGACTCATTGTAATTCACCAACTTTTATTCACAAATATACAATTTGGCTGCTAACAGACTATGGACACAGTGGTGGTGACTGAAATCCATACACTTCAGGATTGTGCAGGGTCTAAAAGTCGAAGATATCATTTCTCCTTGGACAAGTCAAAAGGTCTCCTTCCAGCACAACCCAGATACTTCTCTGTACAACTCATCTTGGTTCTCCCCTCTCCCCCATGGTAAACTTCAGGTTACAACCCAAAGACTTTTACTAAATATGAGGTGAAAGCTGCTGAGTGCCCTCAACCCTCATTATCCGGGATCAAGCCCATTATTGTTACCAATATTAGACAGAAAGCACATTCTATATAGAGAATTCTATAGTTATAGAGCCCAGATTCCCTCACAAGGGTGTAAATCATGAGCAAGAACTCTGAACTACATACAGTAACACTGCTGTAAAACAGGTTTCACAGGGTTAAAAAGCCCATTTTCTCCTATTGCTTATTGAACAATTAATGTTTACAATAATCAATAGTTTCAGTAAGTGCAGAATCAGACGCAACAGCTTGTATGGTGGCAGACAGTTATATCATGACAAAGATGAGAGAGAGCGCCACAAACAGATAATGCAAATAGACATCCTTTTAATAGGCTAAAACGTTACAAAACAGGTTATACATGTTATTTCATTAAATAAGACAGAAATATGATGGTATTCAGACATTAGCAGCTATGCAAAAAATATATCTAATGCATATGGAAGGTATGTATGAGAATTTGCTGTTAAGTAGCGTAGTGGTTAATGTTTACAATAATCCACTCTTACAGTATAAAATAGCAACATGGTTTTCTAGTATGAATAGTAAGACTATTCTTTCATACGTACATTATTGTTTAAAATTGCAGGTAGATGCTTATATAATCCTTTTACCTTTTAACACTGTGTATGTGTGAGTTTAAAATAAGTACCTACAGACAACCTATTATTTTACACGGCATTCTTTTTTCATGTTTGGTAATGTGGTAAAAGAACAGACTAGCTTCCTGACTCAATCTGTTTGCATCTACATTTGCACTGTGCAAGTCTGCATATTTTAAGCATTAGCAGCTGTTTTTATGAAATAGAAGCATTATAAAGCAAAGGAATTAAAGTCCAGTGCTTTAGTTCAGTTTTATCAGACTATATCATCTTACTACTATGTGATAAACAGTTATAAAAAATACTGTAATACACTGACTACTTCAGGCCACATCCTTGGCCCTTTTGCATAAACAGACCATAAAGCTGTACCTGGCTGAAGTTTCCCACAGTGCGGGGTGTGTGTCAGGGCATGGCTGGGAAGACGGGGCTCATGACTGGAGTGCTGTTGTGCACCAGCCGTTCCTGGCTAATGTAATAGCCTCTCATGGGCTGTGACTAGCCAGTGCAAGTTAGAGCTGCCATGCAGCTTGGAGTCACATTTTCCATCCCTGTGGTTCTGTGCTAAGCATAACTCACCCAGACCAAAGGATTCTAGCCCATTTACCTCCATGGAATTACTCCTGATTTGTATTGGAAGAAAAGCAGAATCAGGACCATAAGGTCAAATTAAACACAGATGTCTAGAATCGTCTATCACTGGGGTGGAACAATAACTGCTTTTCTGTTTCTTTAATTTAATCTGAGAAACGGATAAAAGGCAGATTTTTGTTTAGTCCTTCCCATCGTATTTAATATTGAAAAAGTAAACGGCCTGAAGAGGTTACTTATTATTGCACTAATCAGGTCATTGCTCCCGAAAGGGGAATTTAAAGCAGCTAGAGGACATGATACCTCACAAAGGGGCAAACCTTTAGCCTAGAGCACAACAAAGCAGCTTTTCTCTCTTCAGGCCATATTCCTTGGCTGTCATGCAACCATGAGGCTGTAGCAGCTTCTGCAACTCCTGTGTGCACCTGTGCCCCAACGGGTAATGGCCAGGCCAGTGGAACTACATTGTGGATCAACCATCCCTTGGTGACAGAATCTAAGGAACCCCATGGAGCTTTGGAGTAAGAAGAGGGGAAGGGGCGAGGTTTCCCCTTCATGGAGAAAGCTGAGCACTCCTCTGACATTGTTACTGGACAATTTACAAGAATATGGATCTTACAGCAGTACCAGCTTTGCAATGTAGTCAGAAAAATTTGCGAGCCCAGGCACAAAATCTAATGACTCACCCTTACCCACAATGACTGGTGATAATGAAAAAATATGGACATGTCAGGTACCCATGACAAAAAGACTGTCCTGGGAAATCCTCACAGGCCAAAGTAATGTATGCATTAGAAGGCAGAGAAAAAAGGTGTTATGCATGTCACCTATGCACCTCAAGGGATGTCACCTATTTATACCAGCTGAGGATCTGGCCCCACATTTTAATGCACAATCAATGCTGATCAACATAAACATAGCTGAGAGTCTCCCCTTGAATATCTCGCCATGTGTTTTGCTTAATGTTGTATTTGTACTGCTCTGGTTTTACATCTATTTTTCTGTTTAGATTGTTAAGAAATAGGACAGTGACTTGGTTGTGCTGCAATTCTGCATCTTTGTAGTTGTGTTTTAATTGGCCCTGGGGACCAGATCCCCAGGTACCTTTTTATCTCCTAGGCATGGCGCAATAAGCCACACCCTCAGCTGGAGCAGAGCAGCACTGACCCTTGGAAGTTAACGGAGATAAGCCAATTTACACTAGTGGCAGATCTGGCCCATTGTTTTTTCCAATAAAACCTGTTGGCACAGTAGTAATGAAGACAGATAATACAGCAAACTGGTGGCTGGGCCTGAGTTGCTAAGTTTGGCTCTGGGTCTGAACTTTCCCAGCGTCCAGGGGAGGGTCAAATGTGGTGGTGGGGGGGTGCTGTAGGGGGCCCATCCCTACATAAAACCACTATGACTCTGTTGATATGTGTTGGCCCTGGTTCCCTCCAGCCTTCTGCTCCTACCTTCTACCCTCTTACACACACAAGCTGCTGGCTGAGCTGATCTATTTGAAGCCTTTGAGCACCAAGACGTCTATTTGTACTCATTATTGTACACAGTCTCACATGCCAGGCATCAGCACAGCCCTTGCTGTGGCTATGGTAGGATAGGTGCTGCTCTCTTGGGAGTGTATCAGCACTCATTAGAAAGCGATGCCCTTTGTGCACTCTGTCCCCTGGGAGCTGAGTGCTGGATAGGGAATGAGTTACCAGGCTCAGATCCTGAATCCCAAACTAACACAGGCTGATTCTGATCTCACTTATTCTGTTTTTTAACACCTGGTATAACGCCACTGACTTCCACCAAGTTACTCCGAATTCACTCACCCTACTTAACCGATCTAGACTTTGCAGCCATGTTCATGATTGGGATTATATAACCATTAACAAAATCTGTAGCTGTGTAAACGGAGATGTCGATAGGAGCATTAATGAATGTGAAGCACTCGCCAATCCTTGTATAGAGGGCAGTAGAGAAGTGCAATGTAATAGTATGTTATTGTTGTAGGTTTATCACCTCCCATGATTAAGGTCTTAAACCAATTGAAATAAATTTGTTTTCAGTTACACTGGATTTATTCCACATTGGCACTGGTGTAATTGAGAATGGAATTTGGTCTGTTGTCCTTGGAAGCCAAGAAAAATCCATCCCCACTGATTATAGCATTGCAAAATGGGGATAGGTACATTATAGAATTTATTATTCACTGAATCAACCAGCAAGAGGCAGGAGACCCAAACAAGAAGGACCAATAGTCTGCTCTGTTACAGCAAATCCTATGTTCCTATGGTTTTTGAGGTTTACTGATTTTTGCAAAAGCTGGACATTGTGACATATGCTTCATCTTTATTTGATGATCTAACTCCATTATTGGGCTGTATTAGGGACACTGTGTTGATATTTAGGGAAGCTGATCTGGGCTGAACAGTGGGGGCCACTGAAGAGCTGGAATGAGTCATAGGACCACAATTATATAGTTGTGTACCATTGCAACTGCACACCTTATATGGGATGCCATTGCTGGATCCATCTAACATGCAAGGCTGAGTCTCACATAAGTGCCCACTCAACATATCAGATGGCCCGATTCCTCCATAAGTCTCAGGAAGCTTTAGGACGCTTTTGTCTACAGCAGTGAGGCTCTTCTTCATATCTGATCCTTTGCTAACTTTTTCTGAAACATCTGCATCTAGAGGAGCCGATGGCTGCAGAAAACATTCCACTTCTGCTTTGGCTTGAATGCCGTCCACTTTATGAATATGAACATACCCAAAACTTTCTGGGTTAAAGCTTATATCAAAATTCTGTGTGACAAAGAGGATAATATGCTCAGTTAACTATAGGTACTAAGTTAAGGGAAGACACTCGCATAAGTCATCAGATTTTAGAAGAATTTTTATTTATGTACTTTAAAATTTTCATAAACAAAAAAAGAGAACTAACTTCTTTCCCCCTAATAATCAATCAACCAAAAGATCTTGAACCAAAATCAGACCCAGGTGCAGTTCTGGGAACTAACTCATAACAGACACACCCCAGCCCCTTCTCAGCTAGCCAGAAACGCCAAGGCCCCCTTCCACTTTAGCAACAAGGAAAGAGCAGGCTAGTCACGAGGCCCTCACATCTGTTTGTGACCCCAGGTTGAGCACCTATGACCTAGGGTAAATAAGAGAAGTGAGGCCAAAGGCTAAATGCCTCAGACTTTTGAGTACTTTTACCCTACACTATACAGATTTCACAGGGGAGACCAGCGTTTCTCAAACTTGGGGTCCTGACCCAAAAGGGTGTTGCAGAGGGGTTGCAAGGTTATTTGGGGGGGGGAGGTCATGGTATTGCCACCCTTACTTTCGTGCTGCCTTCAGAGTTGGATGGCCAGAAAGCAGCGGCTGCTGGTTGAGGGCCCAACTCTGCAGGCAGCAGTGCAGAAGTAAGGGTGGCAATAGCATACCAGGCCATTCTTACTTCTGCACTGCTGCTGGCAGCAGCGCTGCCTTCAGAGCTGGGCTTCTGGCCTTCAGCCACTGCTCTCCAGCTGCCCACCTCTGAAGACAGTGCCTCTGCCAGCAGCAGTGCAGAAGTAAGGGTAGCAGCACTGCAACCCCCCCTACAATACCCTTGAGACTATTGCACAATTCCTTTTTGGGTCAGGATCCCTACAATTATAACACTGTGAAATTTCAGATTTGAATAATCATGAAATTTACAATTTTTAAAATCCGATGTCCACAAAATTGACCCAAATGGACTATGAATTTGGTAGGGTCCTAACTTTAATGTATGAGTATTATTTATGTTTTCTGTACACAGACTCAGGTAATCACAGCAGTGGAAGCACATACCTTTTTTGGCTTCTTGCACAATTGCTCCAAAGTTTTTTTATGATCCGGAAGTTTTGGCCACAAAACCGGCTTGATTCTGAAATGAGATCCGTAGCAACAATAAAAGTATTTAAGAAGGGATTATGGCAACAGCACTATCAAATCAAAGACACTATATTAGTAGTGTTAGAGTAGCAGTAACAGACTTTATATCATCATACTAACTCCTGTAGACCATCTGAGTGTTTTGCATTATCCAGCATGAGATATTTGTTCTAAGAAGACCATTTCTGGACTCTTATTCCAACGGGGAAGGTAGCGGAAGGACATGAGTGGTGTGGAATATATGTCTTATCCCACTGCCTCTGAATGATAACAATATTCTACAGTTATGTGGATAGAACTTTTCATCCACAATGTACTTCACAACCATTGTCTAATTAACTCACAAAACACTGTAGTGACAGAGATAATTAGGTACATATTATTCTTATTTTCCAATAGGGATTTGAGACAGAGAGCCTAAACTCCCAATTTATTAATGTGACCAAGAATTTTGGATGCCTCTTTTATCAGGTGTTTAACTTGTGACATCTAAGACCTGTTTTTCCAAAGGTGCTCAGTTGCTGGAATTTCAGCTGAAGTTCATGAAAGCCACAGATGTGCAGCACCACAGAAAATCAGGTGCTCAATTTGGGCACCAAAAGTTTGAGGCAAAATTAGTGCCACTTTTGAACAGTTTGGTCTACAAGCTCCAGCTTGACCATTTCTGTTGATTTCAACTGTGGCAGTATATCATGGAAAGAGAGGTAATCTCACTGCTAACCAGCTCCCAAACCTGACTTTAAAGATCAGGGCTTTATAGGTTAAAACCTACACCATGATTTCCTCTCAGAAGCTTATTGGAAGCCAGGCCAGACCACAGAGTACTGGTCTAATGAGCTCCCATCACTCAATAAACAACCTGCAGCATTTTGCACTAGCTTCAGCTTCTGCATGGTCCCAGGATGTAGAGCATGAGACAGCAATGTAATCTTGAGGTGACAAAGGCAATAGACAGTCCCCTTTTGCCTACCTCCTCTCTTGCCTTTCTCCCATTCTCAGTTCTTCTATGATTTGTACGTGTTCATGTTGCGGGAGAGGTCAGGGAATGGGGTGACAATTGTTGGATAGTATAAAAGGAGGAGATGGGATTTCCACAGTCTGATTGGATTAATACTCTTTTGATTAAAAGAGATTGAAATTACCTTGTTTTCCAAAATGTTAGGCTCAGACCAAGCATAATAATGAGCAAAATTAAGCCCACGGTAGTTATAACCACAACCATGTCAATGCCTAACCAAAAAAAAAAAAAAGAATAAATACCATATTAGGTTTGTTTCTATATGCATTATTATTGTCCACTATCATGACATACTCTTTTAAGAAAAAAACAACCTATTATTACTGGGGGATATTGACAAATTTTATACGTTTGGAGTGATGTATTGATTCAACTGCCTTGTTTCTCCCATCTGTCTGAAAGTGGGAACAGGTGGCTTTGCAGTCCCTTGATCCTTGGCTAAACACCAGGTTAGTCTCCTAGTCCAGATTAGAATAGCCTGAGGGCTGTTCTAAACTGAATTGGTTGCCTATGGCCTCAGGGAAGCATCACCAGCTCCTCTGAGTTAGAGCTCCATTGATTTATGCCCTGGCTGCCTTGGGGAAATTGAAGGGGGGCGGGGGTATAGCAACTTTTGCTTATCTGCCTCAGGGGTTGCACTGAGTATATCTCAGCCAGAACTGAGGATCGGACCCTTTGACTGAGGACATATTTTCAACCTTCCGAATGTAGGTTACCGGTCTGTATCTGTCCCAGATCCATAGTGATCAAAACCTTTGCTGTTGCACACAACTGAAATGGTGACATTTCCTCCATTTAGTGGTCTGTGACTAAAATGAGGTAAATGCATGTTACAATTGGCAATATTAAAATGAATCCTTTTGTACTGCTCTAACTCTGCTATGGCTAAAATGTTTGATGCAAACTGCTCTTTATCTCTGGAGGCTCACAGCGTCATCAGCAAAACTGAATGGGCCAGATTCTCTGCCCCATTCTCTCCACATTGTGCCACCCTGTTAGTATAAACAGGATGCAATCTGGCCCTATTGCCCCTGCTTGGAATTCAGCTGGCTTTGGGGAGTCCCCAACAGACCCAGAACTGGGGCAAGCCAGCTCCTATGTCACCCTTCCTCCAGCTGCTGGTGCAGGGAATAGGCAGGGGCATGTGAAGGGTGAAGAGGTGGCTGCAGTGTGCAGCACTCCGGCTATACTCAGCACGTGGATAATCCCTGGAGGACCACTGGCAGCTGGCACAGGCAGCAGAGCTGGGGCTAAGTAGAGAATCAGGGAATCATTAGTAGCTCCTGATTCTCTGCTAGCCCTGCACCTGATCTGCTGTACCAAGTGACTTGGTCAGGTTTTAGGCTTTTTGCAAACTTAAGGAAGTGGTTTCCCTTTGCTTACCTTTCTTTCTGGGGTGTTCCACTGCAATTTGGAAGTATTCAGAGGAGCTCCATTCACTCCAGATACCCTTGAAAAACTTTCCATTGGGCTTTGAGCGCACTTTCACTTCATAACTTGCACCCATCTGAAGGCTTTTCCCCTGTAATTTTATCCAAAGATATTTTGACTGTATTGTCTAAACAGAGAAAAATATGATTATTTTTTGTCAGAATGGAAAATTATATTTTTCAGCTTCAGTAAGGGAAAGGTTATTTATATATAAATCATGTTTGTAGAGAAGATTTTCAGACTCTGAAACCTTAGCTATCTTATAGAGACAATTGCCCTGCTTTATATGTGAGTGCATCCCAGTAGCAGCCCAGGGAACTGCATAGGAGAGCCATATGCAATCAGTTATTCACAGAGCAGAGTCTACTGCCCAGTCTGAGCATTTCCAAAGGGCAGGACAATAGGGACACATTTTATACAAAATGCTAGCTACTCAGAGCATTCATACATGAGGGATTTGAAGCTGCCTGGAATAATCGAGCTAGTAAACAGAAGCAGCAAACAGGGGAGTTTGGTGAAGGAGTTTAGAGCGGGAACGTGAAAGCCAGATACACCTATCATTCTCTAAACATAGACTAATAAACATCCTATTCTCCACCAACCCCAACCCAACCCAACCCAACCCAACCAACCAAACAAAAAAAGCTGCAGAAGTCAAACGAATGCAGGCAGAAGTCCAGCAGCAGAGTGAGGGCTATTCAGTTTAATGCACTGACTGCAGCATGTACGATTACCTGCCTTGTGGGCAGGTGGTGTATGTGTGCATTCTGTGCAAGGAGCTCTTGGCTCTCAGAGCCCCAATACGGGCTCTTGAGACCAGAGTGGCTGAACTGGAGGATAAGAGAGACAGAGAGATACACAGATGAGACTTTCTGGGATACGGTAGAGTGGTCCCACCCCCAGTCGGACAGCCTCTGTGCTGTTGAGGAGGATGAAAGTCTCAGGGAAGGAGAACATCAAACTGGTGCAGAGAGAAATGATCCCATAGTTGGGACCCTCCTTCCAGATGATGTCATGGTATCCTTTCTCACTTAGGATACCTCTCTGGAGGGAGGGAATCCCAGTTATTAGGAAGAGATGGGTAATAGCACAGGCACCAAATTTTGTTGGCGCCAGTGGAAGCTTGCGCCCCTGGCCCCGCCCCAACTCCGCCCCCTCCCTGCCCCTATTGGATCCCTCCCCAAATCCCTGCCCTGGCCCCGCCTCTTCCCCAAGCGCGCCGCGTTCTCCCTCCTCCCCACTCCCTCCCAGGCTTGCCGCACAAAACAGCTGTTTCACGGCGCAAGCACTGGGAGGGATGGGGGAGAAGCAGGATGCTTTGGCCCTCTCAGGGGAGGAGGCAGAGTGAAGGCAGGGGGGTGAGCTGGGGTGGGAGGGCGGGTTAGGGAGCTGCCGGTGGGTGCTCAGCACCAATTTTTCCCCATGGGTGCTCCAGCCCCAGAGCACCCACGGAGTCAGCGCCTATGGGTAATAGTACGGCAGAGCTGGTCATTAGAAATATAGATAGCTGGATTTGTGATGACTGGGAGAAACTCATGGTGAATTGTGGCTCTCTCCTAGACAGACTTATGTGTAGTAATGGGGAGGAGCCGGTGGTCATGGAACAAGTACGTACTGTGATGCAAGTAGAATTAATTTCTTATCAGTACGCTGCACTCATGGGCGGGACGCAAAGGGGAAGCACCAGCTAAACGGGGGGCATGTGACCTCCCCAGATGACCCCCCCATGTGACTCCACCCCATCCTGAGCCTGGGGGCCCTGTGCTCTCCCCATCCCTTCCCCATGATCCATCCCACATTACCTGGGGGGAGGGGCCTCTGTCCTCCTCCCGCTGCACCGGAGAATTCTGAAGTGCAGGGCTCTCCAGAACTGCAGCGGCAAAAGGAGCAGAACGTGGGGCCGCTGGGCGGCTCCAGCTGGCAGCTCCTGCAGTGCGGCTATACTGCCCCCAGCCCCGCCCCCAGCCTTTCCACACAGCTGCGTCTGGGGTCTGTACAGCAGCCCCGCCAGAGAACAGGGCTGGGGGCAGTACAGCCGCGCCGGAGAAGCTGACAGCGTGGGACTTCCCGGTGGCCCTCCATTCTGCTCCTTTCGCTGTTGCTGTTCCTGGGAGAGCCAGCCCAGTGGCCCCACGTTCTGCTCTCCTGGGAACTGCAGTGGCCAAAGGAGCAGAACGGGGAGCTGCCAGGCAGTCCCACGCAGTCAGCTTCTCTGGCGTGGCTCTACTGTCCCCAGCTCTGTCCTCTGGTGGGGCTGCTGTACAGACCCCAGACAGGACTCAGGAGACGCAGCTGTGTGGACGGGCTGGGGGCGGGGCTGGGGGCAGTACTCCTCCTGTGTCTTTCCTATGCAGAGTACTGGCTAGAAATATCTTACTGTTACGGCATACAGGACTGCTGTACTTGCACCACTGTGTAGGTATCAGTGACATAGGGAAAGATAGGAGAGAGATCATGGAGGCCAAATTTAGGCTGCTAGGTAAGAGATTAAAGTTCAGCACCTCCATGGTAGCTTTCTCTGAAATGCTTCCAGTTCCATGCGCAGGGCCAGTTAGACAGGAAGAACTACAGGGTCTCAGTGAGTACATGAGACAGTGGGGTAAGGAGGAGGGTTTTAGGTTTATTAGGAACTGAGAAACCTTTTAGGAATGGAGGAGACTATACAGGAAGGATGAGCTCCACCTAAACCAAAATGGAACAAGATTGCTGGCATGTAAAATTAAAAAGGGTGTAGAGGAGTTTTTAACCTAAGGGCTGGAGGAACACTGATAAGTGCAGAGGAGCACACGGTTTGGACGGAGACATCCTTTAAAGGAGGTTCTCTCAATGAGGGTTCTCTATATCCTAGTAAAGAAGAGAGGGTAGAAGTTGATAAAGTACATGTAGAAACTGAACAGAAACAGTCTAATGAAAAAGTCCCATTCAATTACATCACAGGAAAGTAGTCAACTAAAAAGAGACAAATTTGATGAGTGCTTGTACACAAATGCTAGAAGTCCAAATACTAAGATGGGCAAACTGAAGTGCCTGGTATTAAATGAGGATATCGATATAATAGGCATCAAAGAAACTTGGTGGAGTGATGACTACCAGGGTACAAAACATATAGGAATGACAGAGTAGGTTGTGCTGGTGGGGGAGTGACATTATATGTGAAAGAAAGCGTAGAGTCAAATATAATAAAAATCTTAAATGAATCAAACTGTACCATAGAATCTGTATGAATAGAAACTCCAAGCTTGAATAAAAAGAAAAGGAGGACTTGTGGCACCTTAGAGACTAACCAATTTATTTGAGCATGAGCTTTCGTGAGCTACAGCTCACTTCATCGGATGCATGCCGTGGAAACTGTAGCAGACTTTATATATACACAGAGAATATGAAAAAATACCTCCTTCCACCCCACTGTCCAGCTGGTAATAGCTTATCTAAAGTGATCATCAGGTGGGCCATTTCCAGCACAAATCCAGGTTTTCTCACCCTCCACCCCCCGACACAAATTCACTCTCCTGCTGGTGATAGCCCATCCAAAGTGACAACTCTTTACACAATGTGCATGATAATAAAGTTGGGCCATTTCCTGCACATTTCCTGACATCATAATCAAAAAGGCTGACAAAGGAGGTGCTGTTGTCATCATGAATAGGTCGGAATATGAACAAGAGGCTGCTCGGCAGCTCCCCAACACGAGTTTCTACAAGCCGTTACCCTATGACCCCACTGAGAGTTACCAAAAGCAACTACAGCATTTGCTCAAGAAACTTCCTGAAAAATCACAAGATCAAATCCGCACAGACACACCCCTGGAACCCCGACCTGGGATATTCTATCTACTACCCAAGATCCATAAACCTAGAAATCCTGGGCGCCCCATCATCTCAGGCATTGGCACCCTGACAGCAGGATTGTCTGGCTATGTAGACTCCCTCCTCAGGCCCTACGCTACCAGCACTCCCAGCTACCTTCGAGACACCACTGACTTCCTAAGGAAACTTCAATCCATCGGTGATCTTCCTGATAACACCATCCTGGCCACTATGGATGTAGAAGCCCTCTACACCAACATTCCACACAAAGATGGACTACAAGCCGTCAGGAACACTATCCCCGATAATGTCACGGCTAACCTGGTGGCTGAACTTTGTGACTTTGTCCTTACCCATAACTATTTCACATTTGGGGACAATGTATACCTTCAGATCAGCGGCACTGCTATGGGTACCCGCATGGCCCCACAGTATGCCAACATTTTTATGGCTGATTTAGAACAACGCTTCCTCAGCTCTCGTCCCCTAAAGCCCCTACTCTACTTGCGCTATATTGATGACATCTTCATCATCTGGACCCATGGAAAAGAAGCCCTTGAGGAATTCCACCATGATTTCAACAATTTCCATCCCACCACCAACCTCAGCCTGGTCCAGTCCACACAAGAAATCCACTTCCTGGACACTACAGTGCTAATAAACAATGGTCACATAAACACCACCCTATACCGGAAACCTACTGACCGCTATTCCTACCTGCATGCCTCCAGCTTTCACCCTGACCACACCACACGATCCATCGTCTACAGCCAAGCTCTGCGATACAACCGCATTTGCTCCAACCCATCAGACAGAGACAAACACCTACAAGATCTCTGTCAAGCTTTCTTACAACTACAATACCCACCTGCAGAAGTAAAGAAACAGATTGATAGAGCCAGAAGAGTTCCCAGAAGTTACCTACTACAGGACAGGCCTAACAAAGAAAATAACAGAACGCCACTAGCCGTCATCTTCAGCCCCCAACTAAAACCCCTCCAACACATTATTAAGGATCTACAACCTATCCTAAAGGATGACCCAACCCTCTCACAAATCTTGGGAGACAGGCCAGTCCTTGCCTACAGACAGCCCCGCAACCTGAAGCAAATACTCACCAACAACCACATACCACACAAAAGAACCACTAACCCAGGAACTTATCCTTGCAACAAAGCCCGTTGCCAATTGTGCCCACATATCTATTCAGGGGACACCATCACAGGGCCTAATAACATCAGCCACACTATCAGAGGCTCGTTCACCTGCACATCCACCAATGTGATCTATGCCATCATGTGCCAGCAATGCCCCTCTGCCATGTACATTGGTCAAACTGGACAGTCTCTACGTAAAAGAATAAATGGACACAAATCAGATGTCAAGAATTATAACATTCATAAACCAGTCGGAGAACACTTCAATCTCTCTGGTCACGCAATCACAGACATGAAGGTCGCTATCTTAAAACAAAAAAACTTCAAATCCAGACTCCAGCGAGAAACTGCTGAATTGGAATTCATTTGCAAATTGGATACTATTAATTTAGGCTTAAATAGAGACTGGGAGTGGCTAAGTCATTATGCAAGGTAGCCTATTTCCTCTTGTTTTTTCCTACCCCCCCCCCCGATGTTCTGGTTTAACTTGGATTTAAACTTGGAGAGCTATTACCAGCAGGAGAGTGAGTTTGTGTGTGTATGGGGGTGGGGGGGATGTGAGAAAACCTGGATTTGTGCTGGAAATGGCCCACCTTAATTATGCACATTGTAGGGAGAATGGTCACTTTGGATGAGCTATTACCAGCAGGATAGTGAGTTTGTGTGTGTGGTTTTTGGGAGGGGGGTGAGGGGGTGAGAGAACCTGGATTTGTGCAGGAAATGGCCCAACTTTATTATCATGCACATTGTGTAAAGAGTTGTCACTTTGGATGGGCTATCAGCAGCAGAGAGAGTGAATTTGTGTGGGGGTGTGGAGGGTGAGAAAACCTGGATTTGTGCTGGAAATGGCCCACCTGATGATCACTTTAGATAAGCTATTACCAGCTGGAAAGTGGAGTGGGAGGAGGTATTTTTTCATATTCTCTGTGTATATATAAAGTCTGCTACAGTTTCCACGGCATGCATCCGATGAAGTGAGCTGTAGCTCACGAAAGCTCATGCTCAAATAAATTGGTTAGTCTCTAAGGTGCCACAAGTACTCCTTTTCTTTTTGCGAATACAGACTAACACGGCTGTTACTCTGAAGCTTGAATAGTAAGAGTATAGCAGCAAGAATGTACTACTGACCACCTGACCAGTATGGTGACGGTGATTGTGAAATGTTCCGGGAGATTAGCGAGGCTATAAAAATAGAAAACTCAATAATAATGGGGGATTTCAACCATCCCCATATTAACTGGGTACATGTCACTTCAGAATGGGATGCAGAGATAACATTTCTATACACCATTAATGACTGCTTCTTGGAGCAGCTAATTCTGGAACCCACAAGGGGAATTTGAAGAGCAACTAGGAAAGGACACAAAAACTAACAGCAAAAATATTTTTAAGTACATCAGACGCAGGAAGCCTGCCAAACAATCAGGGGAGCCACTGGATGATCAAGGTGCAAAAGGAGCACTCAAGGAAGACAACGTCATTGCAGTGACGCTAAATGAATTCTTTGCATTTGTCGTCACTACAGAGGATCTGAGGGAGATTCCCACACCTGAGCCATTCTTTTTAGGTGACAAATCTGAGGAACTGTCCCAGATTGAGGTGTCAATAGAGGAGGTTTGGGAACAAATTGATACATTAAACAGAATAGGTAGGTCTGTCGATTAATTGCAGGTAACTCACATGATTAACTCAAAAAATTAAATGCAATTAAAAAAATTAATCGTTACTAATCGCAATTTTAATTGCACTGTTAAACAACAGAATACCAATTGAATTTCATGAAATATTTTGGATGTTTTTCTACATTTTTAAATATATTGATTTCAGTTACAACATAGAATAGAAAATGTGCAGTGCTCACTTTATATTATTTTTATTTCAAATATTTGCACCGTAAAATGATAAACAAAAGAAACAGTATTTTTCAATTCACCTCATACAGTACTGTAGTGCAATCTTTTTGTTGTGAAAGTGCAACTTACATATACAGATTTTATTTGTTGCATAACTGCACTCAAAAACAAAACAATGTAAAACTTTGGAGCCTACAAGTCCACTCAGTGCTACTTCTTGCTAAGACGAACAAGGTTGTTTACATTTATGGGAGATAATGCTGCCCAGTTCTTATTTACATTGTCACCTGAAAGTGAGAACAGGTGATAGCATGGCACTTTTGTAGCCGGCATTGCAAGGTATTTATATGCCAGATATGCTAAGCATTCGTATGTCCCTTCATGCTTTGGCCACCATTCCGGAGGACATGCTTCCACGCAGATCGCACTCGTTAAAAAAATAATGTGTTAATTCAATTTGTGACTGAACTCGCTGGGGGAGAATTGTATGTCTCCTGCTTTGTATTTTGCCCACATTCTGCCATAAGTTTCACGTTATAGCAGTCTCAGATGATGACCCAGCATGTTCAATTTAAGAACACTTTAACTGCAGATTTGACAAAATGCAAAGAAGGTACCAATGTGATATTTCTAAAGATAGCTACAGCACTTGACTCAAGGTTTAAAAATCAGAAGTGCCTTCCAAAATCTTGTGACACCGGCTATAGCAGTGCCATGTGAGCGCCTGTTCTCACTTTCAGATGACATTGTAAACAAGAAGCGGGCAGCATTGTCTCCTGCACATGTAAACAAACTTGTTTGTCTGAGCCATTGGCTGAACAGGAAATAGGACTGAATGGACTTGTGGGCTCTAAAGTTTGACTTTGTTTTATTTTTGAATTAAGCTATTTTTTGTGCATAATTCTACATTTGTAAGTTCAACTTTCGTGATAAAGAAATTGCATTACAGTACTTGAATTAAGTCAATTGAAAAATACTATTTCTTTTATTTTTACAGTGCAAATATTTATAATAAAAATAAATATAAAGTGAGCACTGTACACTTTGTATTCTGTGTTGAAACTGAAATCAATATATTTGAAAATGTGGAAAACATCCAAATATATTTAAATAAATGGTATTCTATTATTGTTTAAGGGTGTGATTAATCACACAATTAATTTGATTAATCGTGATTAATTTTTTAATCGCTTGACAGCCTTAGTAATAAGTCACCAGGACCAGATGGTATTCACCTAGGAGTTCTGAAGGAACTCAAATATGAAATTGCAGAAATACTAACATAATCCCAATCATACACACATACTGATGGGGATCTAAATTAGCTGTTACCACTCCAAAAAGAGATCTTGGAGTCCTTGTGGATAGTTCTCTGAAAACATCCATTCAATGTGCAGCGGCAATCAAAAAAGCTAACAGAATGTTAGGGACCATTAGGAAAGGGATAGATAATAGGACAATAAATATCATAATTCCACTATATAAATCCAAAGTATGCCCACATCTTGAATACTGTGTGCAGTTCTGGTCTCCCTAGCTCAAAAACAATATATTAGAAATGGAAAACGTACAGAGAAGGGCAACAAAAATGATTAGGGGTATGGAACAGCTTCTATTTGAGGAGAGATTAAGACTGGAACTTTTCAACTTGGAAAAGAGATGACTAAGGGGGGATATGACAGAGGTCTATGAAATCATGAATGGTGTGGAGAAAGTGAATAAGGAAGAGTTATTTTCCCCTTTCACATAACACAAGAACCAAGGGTCACCCAATGAAATTAATAGGCAGCAGGCTTAAAATAAAGAAAAGGAAATAGTTCTTCACATAACGCACAGTCAACCTGTGGAACTTGTCACCAGGGGATGCTGTTGAGGCCAAAAGTATAACTGGGTTTAAAAAAGAAATAGATAAGTTCATGGAGGACAGGTTCATCAGTGGTTATTAGCCAAGATGGTCGGGGATGCAACCCCCATGCTCTGGGTGATAATTGTCCTGTTCTGTTCACTCCCTTTGAAATGTCTGGCATTGGCCACAGTTGGAAGACAGGATACTGGGTCAGATGGACCATTTGTCTGACCCAGTATGGCCATTCTTGTGTTCTTTTGTTCTTAATGTATGAATATTACATGCTGTATGTTTCTCTGAGTATTGTAAAGATGTTTACTTTATGCATATATTAGGTTAAGTCAATAGCTTGGCGGTCAGGAAACTATCCAGAATGTTAGATAATAGCCCAGCTAACTACTCTTCAGCACATACCCAGGACTATTAGCTACAATATGATACCTTCGACCCCTGGTCTGACCGGTTCAGAGACAGATGGCAGACAAAGAACTTTGGGGGCGGTGAAAGGACAAGCCCTGAAGAACAAGGGTAAGAGGGGCACAGACTGCTGGGAAGAAGACTGACTCCTAACCCTAGAAGTGAGGGTGTCTAGGATAAGCAAGGCCTACATAAGCTTTAGGTAAAGCAGATACATATATAAGCCTTTAGTTGTTTTAATCCTTTTGTCTTGTTATTCTGTGCTCCTATTGTCAAGAGTAAACAAAACTTTGTTTGAAGAAGGCTGTTTGGGATCACTGTGTTATCCATTGGTCACAGCTCCCAAAAGGAAGACTTGCAGGCCATGAAACCCAGCCAGGCCTGGTGAACTATCACGGCTGGCCAACAGGGAACTGTAGCCCAGGGCCCAGTCTGAGAGTCAGAGAATCACAGAATTCTGCCCCAGAGAGGAGAAGATCGTGAGGCCTAAGATCTGGAGGCGGTGCACTCAGAAGAGACCAGAACAAGGAACAGAGGTGCAGCTAGCTCAGAACCATGACAGCATATTTAATAATAATAATTAATAATTAATAGCTAATACTGAATAACAAATTAATAATCATACAATATCATAATATCTCTCTAATTCATGTATGCCTTTAGTCACAAAATATCTCAAAGAGAGTTGTAAACTTAGCAAGCCAATATTTAGCTATATTATCCACTGGTTTTATTGTATCAGTCTTGCTCCAAAGTTCTGGTTGCGCTATATGCTTTCTACAAGTGCATACAAAAGAACCAATGGATTAATAACTGTTTTCGGTTTCTCCCTGCAGCCCACTCTGTCAATTATTACTGACTCCTGCACCCAGTCACCTATGGTGCCCAACAGACACAGAATCTGTGCTGGACAGTAATAGGTTCCTGTATTCCCTTGTTTAGTCCAGATCACAATCTAGCCCACTGTAACTGTACATATTTAAATATGGTAATGAACAGCATGCATCTAATGTTACCTATCTATTGATATGTATATAACATAAAAATAAAAACATAATGATCACAATTACTAATATTTAGCACTGATGTCATGCTTTCATTGCAATAAGCATTAATTAATTAATTAATCCAAGACGCCCTGTGGAGGAGATATTGGTGGTCTAATGGATTCAGACCATTTTCAATCATTATCAGCCTGGAATGGATTTGAAATGGCAACCTAGAAGTGAAATGATCTAATAATAATTACTGCAGTTTCCCAAGTTTTCAGCTAAGGAAGAAATGAATAGAAATATTCATTTCAGCAATAGAAATTAAGTACATTTTTTGCATATATTATAAGTACTTCTACTAACATAGACGTTAGCAATTCATAAGACAATCATTTTCACTTACTTCCCAAGTTCCGTTTTCCTGCCGATAGAATATTTCATGTATTAATTTGTCCTTTAGATATTTCTTCTTTGAATGCGGTGTACTGTATTGAATAAAATACTCGTTTGCATCCTTTTGGAATATGATACTTATGCCAAATGGAGTCTCAGGCTTAACTGTAAATGATGAGGGGAAAACAAGTCAATGTGTCACACAGTGAACAGTAACCTTTATGTGTAACTATCTAATAAGTCAATATATTTATTTTTAAAAGACTTCAAAACAACTCCTAAGAAGTTCTCACTTGCTCCAGGGAAGCATCCTGGCATAATTATCCGGGAGACTCTGTCAGTGTGGACTGGTCATATACCAAATTTGGAGGTGTTCTCATGTAGCTGTTTTCATGGTATGGATGAGCATTAATATTTTTATAAAGGTTTTAGAAGAAAAGGTTATTCTCCACCCCACCCATACACACTATCCATAAAAGAAAAATTAGGAAAGGGAACTCTCTCAAACTATTCACAAACAATTTACCCCGGGCTAAGGCCAAGCATGGAAAGTTTCAGACTCAAAGGAGAATATTTCAGAAAGATATGCAGGCAAATGAATAATAGGGACATCTGACCACAATTTTACTTTAAACCCCTGATCCTTCAGAAGAAAGTCTGACCTAACCATCACTTGAACAGTGTCTTGAGGATTAAACAGTTAAGTGCTTTCCCATACCCCACTGTGCAGAGTGTGGTGTATAAAGCTGAACAGAATAGAATAGAAGTGAATTCAAGAATCAAGGTTCCTCACCTGAGAACACTCTGACAAGGTGTCCCAGATATTTAAGGGACTGTTAGCTTAACTGTACCAATGGTGCCTGGACAAAGAGGCCAGTTTCTCAGGAAGCTAGGCTCCAAATCATTAGAGCTCAATACCATAACCTTGAATTGCATCTGGAACCAAATAGGAAGCCAATATGGAATACTGTTGTAATGTGCTTCTGACTGCCAACTCCACTACAACAGTCGGACTACTGCACTTTGCACTAGTTGGAGTCTCTAGGTGATCTCCAAGCACATCTGTATGTACAGTGCATTACAGAATTCCATGTGGCGGTGATAAAGCAAGGATAACTGCAGGAAGGCAAGCATCCCAATTGGCTACTGTCATTGCACCAAACTCAGATGGAAGAAAGGCACTTGGTCACTGGAGCCACCTGCGACTGTAGGAGAAACTGATAAGGAATATCTACGTATTTTCTGGGCTTAGGGCCACAAATTACCTTAACTCACCATGTCTTGATCCCTCAACCAGCCATCATTTCCTCCATTGTATTGGGAGTGAATGTTGGGTTTTGCACCATTTCCCCCCCAATCATTTACACTTCTTAATATTGTGTAAAGCACTTGGCATCTTACCAATATGGGTTACTGTCACACTCCTGCAGTACTTTCTGCATGACTCAAGGACCACACAAATGTCCTTAGGCGAGAGGATTTCATAGAAATATAAAAAATATGTGCTTTCCTGTTTCTCCATAGTCGAACATATACGCTCTTCAGTGGTGGTGGTGCTGTTGATCCAACATGACAGAGTTAGTTTCTTCTTAATTGTAATAAAAAAATTCTTAAATATTTTCCCAATGATATTTGAGAACAGATTTTCAGGTTCTAAGCACATCTAGTTCTATAGAGCAGAACACAAGCTCAATCCTGCAGGCACCTACTAAGCCCTTAGTGAAGTGGTTGCAATCAGCATCATTTCTTTGAAACCAAAGGGATAATACACAATAGTAAGTAATTTAGTAATATAGGTTTGAACAATCAGGCCCTACAATGGGGCTTTTAAAATTCATTCTTTATAGTTTATTTTAACACAGCTAATAAAGATAACAAAGAAAAGAAAGGTCTCTAACCTCGAGTAGAGAACTATTATCAGATTATACAAAAAGGCAGGTAAGAATCAAACTTCTTCATTATTAAGGGCAAAGAATAGTATAACAAAGACAATTGTTAACTGGTTAAGGAGATTTGCCTGACGAGTTATGTAACAATAATGCTATTTTTGTTATTCACCCCCAGTGTGGGGTTCATTATCAAGTAAAATCGTAAACTAATCTCCAGAATTATTCCCTTTTGGGAGAAGCAGGAAAGAAAGAGGAGTGTTGAAAGAGGACCAAATTAAAACCTGAAAGGTAAGTAAAAGAGGAGAGGAGAGGAATGATAGGTCAGAGACGGGGAGAGAGGGAAAAGAAAACAGAGGGAGAGGATGGGTTGAGGAGAATGGGAGGAGCTTAGGGCCTCAAGGGGACTTAAAAAAAAATGTTCTACTGTCACCAGGCTGAACAAGTGAGAGTACCATTCTTTGATAGCTGGCACATTTGGGACTTACTTCTGTCACTGTAGAATTAGACATTAGGCTATGATCAGAGTTCTACCACCAAAGTTTGTCAAGGGATTTCAGTTTCCAAGATAGACTGGCTTGCCTTAAGATGGCATGGCCAGCCTTAAGTGCCATGTTGTTGGACAGAAAGAAATTGACCTAAATATTTATCTCTGTCCAAAAAAGACGGATGACTGGGCAATCTAATATGTGGTATAAATTATAGCCTGCTGCATTGAAGCACCAGCATTTGTCAGATTTGGCTGCTCTGGACCTGAAACATCTACATGGAGTCTAGTTCATCCTCCAAAGGATTTTCTGATGGATCAATCTTAATCCCAAATCCAGTGAGCAATGCTTTATGTTGGAACTGATTTCACTGGATGTTGGTAAGGGAAATTGATAGCTCATGTTCCCATTGCTTTCTAATATTGCCACTGCTGATTGCCAATTTGCTTCATAGATAGAAATACAGACTGGCCAGTGACATAGGTAGGTAGTTTTACTTTTTCAGAAAGCTGTATGGGTTGAGGATCTGGTGCTGCAAAGGCAGGTAGGCCAAATTGGTGTTGTAGAGCATGTTTAAGTTGAAGGTGTTGCCATTCCTTCTTTGGGTCCAGTTGGGCGAGGAAAGGGCATGAAGGAATCATTTTCAGTGTGGTTTATGTTCAAGATCCCTTTGTTAATCCAATCAGGCCATAGAATGCATCTACAGGCAATTAAAATTTTGGCATTACCCCAAATTGAAGATTCTAAATGTCAGAAGGAATGACATTTAAACTTAGAAGCAACCAGACATCACATTTTCTTGGAGGCCAAAATTGTGACAGATTTCTCCCTAAGGTCTTCCTCTAAATACACCCATTGGTAGAATTTGGATAACTGTATATTAATATTTTTTTGATTGGTGAGTATCCAGCCTGACTTGAGCGAACTGAGGGGATTTTAGCTTTTAGTGAGTTCACTCCAAGTCTATGCACTAATAATTTCCCAGCTTTATTGCCTGATTTCCAGTATGTCTGTTTTAATTTAAACAAAGCAAATTCAGCCTGAGCTGCAGTTATTTTATTGGTTTTATACCTGAGGTTAGTCCTCTCTTGGAGTTTACCCAAAGAGGATAAAATTAGCATAGCTGATGGTCTGCCTCCTTGAGATTTCCTCCGAAATTCAGCAGTGTGGTATGTCTAGTTCTCTTTTCATGGGAGGAGTAGGATATTATTCTGCTTCTTAAGTATGCCTTGAAACTATCCCACAAGATCACTTAGGAGACCAAGGTATTCTCATTGGTCTCAAAGAAAAATTGTATTTTTTCCTTCACAAAGATTTTAAATTGTGTGTCTAATAGTAAAGAGGACCATCTTCTGGCAGCTTGCAGCTTTTCAGGAGACGAGAGCTGCAATGGCAAAGGTGCATGATCAGAGATCATAATCACTTTTATTTCATTGTTAATAACAGAGCTCACCAAGCCACTTGTTTCCAAAAAATAATCAATCTGTGAATATGTGGAATGCAGAGGTGAGAAAAAGCTGTAGTCTCTATCTGTTGAGTGCTGCAATCTCCATATATTCTGTACACCCAGTTCTTCTATCTGGGCCTTAATGGTCTGCCTAGCAGAGAATTGGGATGGTTGGGGTCTGCTCAATCTGTCCAAAAGCGAGTTTTATGCTTTATTGAAGTCCCCTTCTATAATCAAATTTTTTAGGGAGGAGTCAATTAATCTTGAAAATAATTGACTGACAAAGGAGGGATCATCTTTTTGGGGGCATATAGGATTGTATGTAATATCAGAAATACAAACTTCAACAAGTAAGGGTCTTCCCTCAGTGTCTTTATCAGTTGGTAGGGTTTGTGTGTTCAGTTTTTTATTGAACAAGATTGACACCCTCAAGATCTGGTTGAGTAATTTAAAAAAATGCCTTCACCAGTCCACACTTTCTAAAATCTTTTCAGCCTCAAACTCAGTGAGGTGGGTTTCCTGGAGGTTATATCAGCTTTCAACTTTCTTAAGCGAGACAATTATTTTCCTTTTTATAGGATTACCAAATACTTTTATGTTTCAAGAAGCACTTTTAACTAAGTTAGCCATAGGTACTCACAAAGGTAAGTATCCCAACAAACATCTTATGCCATACTCACTGAGACCGAGGGGTACAGGTAGGGTGAGGAGTCCAGTATGAAGGGTATTTGGGGAGTTCATAAAGAGTTTAGAGGGAAAAGAGAAGCTAGAGTGGCAAGAGGTTAAGTGGATAAGAAAGAGTTGAGAGGAGGTAGGACAAGGGGGTAGAGGGGTGTAAGAAAAGACAAAGGTATGAGAAAGCGGTGCTTTTGAGTCAGGGTGGGACAAAAGATCAGGAAGTTAGAGAAGGGGAAGCCCAAACATCCCCTTTGCCCCAAGTTAAATGCAAAATAGATCAATATTCCCAACTACCCACCCCTGCAAAAGGCTGTAATGGGGGAGAAGTGATGCACATCCCAGAGTACGTTTTAAATAAGGTTTCTGGGCTAAAATACACATATAACTAGGCATCAGATGTTAGAGGCTAACAAGACAGCTATCCGTTTGGGGATCCACTGAAAAAATATGAGAGGTGGGAAACAAGAAGAAACTACTCCACCATCTTTTCTAGACAAATGGGTCCAAAATCTCAGTGTATGACCTTTCAATGGCTAGCTCTTTAAAGAGCCATAAGAATTGAAATATTTCCCTCATCCTTGGGTATGTCACCAAATATCAACACCCGCAATTTAAACTGAATACATTACTGGTATGCTGTTCTTAAAAACACTATGAGTAAGAAAAAGAGACAGCAAACCCCTCCCCGCCTCCAAAAAAAACCCAACCAAACCCTATGAAAAACCAAACCAAACAAATCCCAATCTGAACAGTTTGTTAGGCAAATCAATTACCTCCAGTGTCTCAGTGAGAGGATATGATACAGTGACTGTCTCCACTGGGTTCTTGCTCAGAGGGATGTGGTGTGTTGATTTGAGTCTGTGAATGTCCAGTGGTTCTGTCTGGCTTTACATATGGGAAAGATGGAGGATATCGGGGGTGCAAAGCTGTGGGCCCTTTTCCCAATCCTTTTGCCTCTGATGACAACAACCCAGCAACACAAGGGTTGAATAGCAAAGGAAAATATCATGGCCACATACATTTGTCTGTTTAATTATATGGAGGCAATATAGTTTTCTGCTTCTGACAGTTTGGAGTAGCCATGGAGTTGGCCAGCCTGCTTGATTTTAAAAATAGCTGGAAAGGCTAAAAAATAGGTCAGTCCTTTCTCCTTGACCATCTTCCTTGACATATTGAACAGGGCTCTTTGTTTAACTACATCTCAGCTGTAGTTGGGAAATATTATTTTATGCCCATTCCAACTCAGGTTTCCTTTTTCTCTGGCTTTTTAAAGGATGGATTATTGTGCATTGTATATTAGGAATTTGAATATAAATCCCATGCGTTTGGCATTAGCTGAAGGTTTGGGGGCTAGGGAGTGGAGAGGTCTTTCTATGTTCAGCTCTGAATCAAGGTATAAGGAAAGAATCTGAAGTAGGGTCTTAGACAATAATTCTATTGGCCTGCACTTTTCCACTTTCAGAGGGAGCCTGACGACCCTCGAATTATTTTTTCTGGACCAGCCCTCCAGATCACTGATTCTATGTTGTAGCTTTTTGATCAGATATTGTTGCTCTAGTGATCCCAGCAGAGTCCATATTGTCTTTTAAGATACATATTCTAGTTCTGCCTCCTTGTTCCTGGAGGTTAGCCTCTGCAAACCTACTTAGTGTGCTGCAGTCATGGCTTTAATTTCAGGATTAATTTAATGCTCTGGTATTTTCCTAAGTAGGTTCTGCTCTTTAGATGTCTCCGTTAGCCTTTTATAGACTCGATCTAGGCCTATTGGGGACCCTTTTCCTTGGGCCATGCTGCCCTGCACAGGACTGTCAAGAGAACCTCTGTTTCTTTGCTATTTGTGGGGAGTTTGGGGAGGGAAAGGGGGGGAGTCAAAATTGGATCAATTTGCTGCTATGATGTTAAACAACAAGATTAACCATCCAGAGACAAAAAAACAGTGGCCTTAGTATTGTAGATGTTGATGGATTTTACTATGGCTGAGCAGGAGCTCTAGACATAGGCAGCTATTTTCCTGAGCTGGCTCCCAGAATCTCACACTGACATCCCTTATTAAGGAGCAGATTCTGTTACATAAGAACAACCATACTGAGTCAGATCAAAGGTACACCGAGCCCAGTATCCTGTCTTCTGACAGTGGCCAATGCCAGGTGCCCCAGAGGGAATGAACAGAACAGGTAATCATCAAATGATCCATCCCCATTCCCAGCTTCTTGCAAACAGAGGCTAGGGACACCATCCCTGTCCATCATGGCTAATAGCCATTGATGGACCTATCCTCCATGAATTTTTCTAGTTCTTTTTTGAATCCTGTTATAGTCTTGGCCTTCACAACATCCTCTGGCAAGGAGTTCCACAGGTTAACTGTGTATTGTGTGAAAAAATCCTTCCTTTTGTTTGTTTTAAACCTGCTCCTTACCTTTATTTATATGAACTTCAGTGAGACTCCTTGTGGAATTAGGTACTATGTCGTGTAAATAATGGGATCACAATATGGCCATTGCTTTTTAATTCTGGTTCCATGGGTGTACTGATCAAGTGCTACATCTGTGAAATCACACTAGGAGTTAATGGGCTGTGTAAGGAAAACCGAGGAGAGATTTTATCATTTAATTTGAGATGTTTGTGTTAAAATAACTTTGTTTTTTAAAAATCAATTTTGTCACAATTTAAAAATACAGTTCAAATGAGCCTTGTGGGGGCTGATCCCATTTAAGTCAATGGCAAAACTTCCCACTGATGGCAGCAGAAGTAGAATCATTACGTTAATTAAATGATAATAAATGATAATAAAAGGGGAAAAGTTACATGGCATATGCTCCTCTATCCATGACAACCACAGCTGACATGACCAGAATTTAAAACCAACAATTTAAGACCAATAAATTAAAAAACAGGGGAGAAAAAAGTAAACAGAGAATCACTGATTTCTGTCAGAAGCTGTCTGTGATCACACTTTTTAGAACCACATCTGATTATCTGTGCAGTTCACAGCTCAACAAAATCACAGAATGTAGGGATGTATTACAAGTGGAAAATGAGCACAGATTGAAGATTTTAAAGAATGGACATAGATGAAAGAATTTGTGGAAGACAGAAGAACAGTGGAGGAAGGGAGGGTTGATGTGACATATCACAATGAAAATGCACGGCATAAAATAGGAAGTTTAGTCCAGGATATTGGAACTTGGAAAAAATGATGGGTCACAGGGTGGCTGGTCCCTTTAAGAGGGAGTAGAGTCCCGTGCACCAGTGACTGGTCAGCTGCCTCCTGATTGGGTTTTAAAAGAGGGCAACTGGGTCCTTGGGGAAGGAGATTGGCAGGTGAGTGCTCCCTGAGACAGAGCATGAGAGGAGTCAGAGACAGGAGGCAGTAAGAAAGAGCTACAGGAGATCTGGTACAGAGAGCTGAACTCTCAGGAGAGTTGGAGCAGAACTAGGGATGAGAACTGAGCTGAGAACAAAGCTGGAGACACCTGACAAGGAGAAGGCCTGGACAGTGGCCCTAGGCAAAAGGGGAAGATCCCGCTTGGTCAGTGGAAGCAACAGAGTGGACCCTGGAGGGATGTCCCCTGAGCAAGGCTCGGATTCAGGCAGGGAGGCCTGGGAGGGAGCACTCTGGGGAGCATGCAGGGTAAAAGCCTGAGTGGAGGGGTGTGGGAGGTGGCCCAGAACAAGGGGTCGGTTCTGGAAAGTTGTTCCCTGAATAGGGTTGGACTCACAGGCAGGAAGGCCTCAGGAGAGGAACAAGAGTTGCCATTTTTGAGGTACAAAAACTTGAGACATCCAAGATGATCCTGAGCCCATAAAACTGGACTGCTGGCAGTGTGTACTGAGCACCCTGACAAATTGCCTGGGACAGCTACCTCAAAAAAGGGACTATGCTGGGAAAAACCTGAGTTGGTGGCAACCCTAAGTGGAACTCTGGGGAGATCTCTTGTAGTGGGCCCTGGTAACAGTCAGGAGACTGGTCAGTCTTTGGCAGTAGGACCTGGTCAGCAAGGCCCTGGCTCAGGGCAAAAGAAACAGGGAACACAGTGCTGCCGTTGAGTCTTGGGTGACGGACCTGGAGGTGCTGTCTCTGAAGAGGGGACTGGAAAAACTGTTTTACGTTTATATGTTTACTGTGAGTTTATTGAGAATGGTTTTATTACAAGGGTTTTGGGGGGAATTACTGCACTGGTGTCTGAGAATATGTTATGCCCAGAGGTGGGCTTTCTATTGGACACTGAGAGACTCTGTTCCTTTCATGGGCAGAAGAAAGGTGAAACTGAGTCAGGGTATATGTCTGTCATACAAGTAACGAAAAAAATGGTTCTGAGACAAAGCTTCCCTAATTTAACAAATTACATCCTGATAATGAGCAATTAGTGTAAAAACTCTTGATCCATGGACAAAAATGCTATTTTTCAAAAAGTGAGGCCAGGAGTGTGACGTTGCACTCTCTATGCTTTATGAAAATATGCTTGGAATGTGAATATAATGTAACTGGAATATGCTTTATGCAAAAGGTCTCTTATAAAGTATCGTTACAAAGCTTAAAATCTACTGAGTGTGTTCATCCTATTTGTATGAATGTATCATTCTTGTATCTGAAGCTAGAAATATGAAGTATTATTCTAAAGTTCTATTGTAATTATGCAAAGTATGGGCCATTAATGGTGGTTTAGAATCTTGATGGCTCCCATTGACCAGGATAATTGGTTGTAAATGGCTCTGTTTACTTGTAAGCCTTCCTGTGTTCATCTGAGTCAGGCCAGAAATAATGGAGGCTTGTGGTCTCACAGGACATGTGACCATGTCACCTGGTACTGGAATCCATCTTAAACCTGGTGCTTTTCCATTTAGAAGGAAGGGTGGGAACCCAAAACGAGACAAAAAATTCCTGCCTTGTGTCAAATATATAAAAGGGGGTGGAACAGAATAAAGGGGTTGCCAGTCATGAGAAATCCCCTAGTTACCACCTGAGCTAGAACTAACAAGAACTTTATTAGGGGAAAGGATTGGGCTCAGACTAAGAAGGAGTCTAGTCTGTGAAAGAAACTTATTGGAACGTCTCTGAGGGTGAGATTTACCTGTATTCAGTTTCTTAATGTATTAGGCTTAGACTTGCATGTTTTGTTTTATTTTACTTGGTAACTTACTTTGGTCTGTCTGTTATTACTTGAAACCACTTAAATTCTACTTTTATACTTAATGAAATCACTTTTGTTTATTAATTAACCCAGAGTAAATGATTAATACCTGGGGAGCAAACAGCTGTGCATCTCTCTCTAACAGTGTTATAGAGGGCAGACAGTTTATGAGTTTACCCTGTATAAGCTTTATGCAGAGTAAAAAGGATTTATTTGGGGTTTGGAGTCCATTGGGAACTGGGTGTCTGGGTGCTGGAAATAGGTGACTTGCTGAGCAGTTTTAGGTTAAAGTCTGCAGCTTTGGGGGCGTGGACCAGACCTGGGTCTGTGTTGCAGCAGGCTAGCGTGCCTGGAACAACAAGGCACGGTTCTGGAATCCCAAGCTGGCAGGGGAAACGGGCTCAGAAATAATTCCAGCATGTCAGGTAACAGCCTCAAGGGGGTCTCTGTGACTGAACCCATCACAAGAATTTGATCAAAGAACTTGATCAAGTTACAGTATAAGATACAGTTCTGAAGCTACAAAATAATTTGGCAAACCAACAGTCCGATAGGTGTTGAAGGTCATGTCAGACGTCATTGTAAAATTATTTCCAGCAGATTCTTTGAAGTCATGCAGCATTAGTGATCATTATGTATGTAGGAAACAAGAAAATATAATGTACATTACTAGACTTTTCTTATTAATCAAATAAGTTAATGAACCTCCATTTTCTAAAATGATACTTTTTAATCTCATTATTTCCACGGATAGGAAGCACCACGTCTCAATTTTTATTTCATTTGTCAGGAAAATAGAAAAATTCTAACAAATAAGAGAAAACAAGTAAAGCAACTATTAGAAGAATTGGAAAATCCCTTTCTTTTGCTGATTGTTACCATACTTTCAGTTTTGGGAAAAACAAGCCAAAGGATAAATCAAAAGTAAACCACAGAACCGAAAGTCTGACGAAGTCTGCCTCAGTGACAAAAACAGGGTTGAAAATATTGCTATGGCCCCATCTCAAAGCAAAGTTTTCTGATTTCATTGATAACTGTGCACATCTTTGTACAGAATATTTATTCTAGTGCATGTTTTCTGTGCATGGAGATGATTGGTTAATTTCTGTCTTGATTTAAATAATGGACACTTCCTCTTCACCCTCTTCAGTCTATATAGCTGAATTTTATTAAGATACTTACAGTGACTCCCAATGAAGTCAGTGGCATCCTGCATAATGACCACGTAGACTCTAGCCTAGTGGGAGCAGGATCAGACCCATCATGTACATTACAAATTTATTGGCATGTTCTGTACAAATTCCTTTCAGCTGATTAATTTTCCTATTTGGAGTTTGGATTCTGGCTCACCAAACTCTTGATTTTTGCAGAATATTGTATTCAAAACTGGTACAAAACTCAGAATGAGAACTTTTCCCCGTTCTTACATCCATGCTTTCCAACCTATGGCATATTGATTATTAGTATTCAGGAATTATAGTACCATGATTGCTGACACAGAATGTAGCTTCTTACCATATTGTAAGGTTAATGTTTGTATTGTTAAGGTCCAACTCCGTAAAGTTGCATGTTAGGGAGTGACAGCATTCCTTAATTTCCAGCTGACTGAAACACTCAATATCAACGTTCTCTAATTCATCATCTAAGGAGAAATATATGGAATGTTAATGAAGCAAATGACAGGGTTTGTTTGAAATAAAATTTAACAGTCTCACTGTGAAACAGCCTCTTTTCTTGTAAGTTGCTATAAAGGAGAAGCATCCAGTAGTTTAAGCCCAACATTTCAGTTTTATAAAATCATAGAAAGGGGTTTTCATTTTCTTTTTTCTGGGCTTATTATATGTCATCTCTCTGCACAAAGGGTGAATTCCATCCATTGTGACACTCACACTCAAGGACACACAGGCTAGCTTGTGTATCAGTTATAAAATGACATCATTCAGGAGCTAACTTATTGGTTTAGATATGCCAGTCTTGGCTTTTACCATTAATCAAACTATAAAAGAGTGAGTATTGATTTGATCTTGGAAGCCCTCTGTACATAGAACTCCCTTTGATGCATGCAATACACATACAGTGTGAAGTTATAATATATAGTGTTAATCTGCATGAATTTGAGATGGCCATATTAGTCACAGGTAGCCAAATATTAATTGTAAGAACCATGTACAAATGTCACACCAAGAGAAAAATGGGAACTAATCCATTTTCAAAAACTGTCAGCATTTTCTAGAAATCATGATATTGTGATTTTGAAGGTGTGATATCTCATGATGTGCTAGGCATAGTAAGAAATGTGTATGGAGCACCAGTAACAAACCAGGATTCCCAGAATATAGCATCAATCACTAGACATAAACCATATATGGAAAATTAACGTGGCACATCCTAGACTCCATTTTTCACACAACAGCACCATCACTCAGTTTGGCAAAAATAAAAGTTACTGTTTGAGAAGAAGGGGAGTTTCTGGCCAAGACTTAAAGGTTGTCTGTACTGGGGCTATTTGTACTGGTGTTTCAAACTAAGCTAAGCACCTTATTACTCTGCTGCGGCACATCTACACTGGAGGATACACCAGCTAATTACATTATTGTAGCTAAACAGGTACAAATAGCAGTTGTCTAGACAGGCCCCAAATTGTCCAAGAATATTCATAGACTACAAGGGACCATTGTAATCACTAGTCTGACCTCCTGTATAGCCCAGGCCACAGGACTTCCTCAAAATAATGCCTACATCAAATCTTTTAGAAAAACATCCAATTTTGATTTTAAAATCAATTTGTCCAGCCACTGGATCCTGTTATACCTTTCTCTGCTAGATTGAAGAGCCCATTATTAAATATTTGTTCTCCATGTCAGTACTTATAGACTGTGATTAAGTGACCTTCTAACTTGTTCTTTGTCAAGCTAAACAGGTTGAGCGCCTTGAATCTATCACTGTTAGGCATGTTTTCTATTTTTGTAATCCTTTCTAATACTTCAATCATTCCTGTAGCTCTTCACTGAACCCTCTATAATTTATCAACAGCCTATCTCTGCACAATAGCTCAGGCCCTCCAAACTTATGTTAAATGGACCTGATACTTTTGCTTTGCTGTCAGATTATTGACAAGAGTTAGAAAATTAAGGCAGAATTTTTAGAGGTCTCATTTCAAATCCCCTTGCACTGGCACAGGCGGTTGAGCACTCTGGCACATTTTGACTGTGCCATCCGTTTCTCTCAAATGTCATACCGTCAGGTTTGCAGGGAAATCTCAGACTTTCTGTCACATAACACCGTTTCTTCAAAGTTTGCCTTGATGAGTCATAAAACAATTGCTATTTGACTGGATGTTGCGTGTTTCGTATCCAAAGCTCTTGCATGTCAGACCAGGGAGAGCAAAATAAACAAAGTTCTGAGAGAAATATTTCCACCCCAACTTCCACCCCAAGTTCAGCAGAACTGATAATGAAGGGTTAGATTGTGAATGGCACCAGGGCAGGTCCACCAGGGAAGAATTGAAGGAGCTTCCTCCCCTCAGCACCTCTGCACAGAAGCTAGCTGAAAAGTGGGTAAGAAGCAGTGGTACTGTTCTCTGTAATGGTCCCTGTGAGCATTAGCTGTCTGAAAGCCAGGCTATATTAACTTCTGTTCCCTACTGCTTTCTGGGAATGAGAATGATGATATATGAAGCGTCATCCTCCAAGTCCCATCCATCTTCTTTTAATATTTAAGGGAATTGAATGCTGGAGAAAGATGTAGGATTGATACCCGTGGAGAAGGAAGTTCTCTTTTTATCCACAGAACAGGTATAGCCTGGGCAGCATCTGTGCAAGCATCACTCCACTGCCCTGCCAATGTGCCTCAACTCTGAACTGAACGGAGATGAGGTATTATTCATGGTTATTTATATTACACTAGTGACCGAGAGGCCTCCATTTAAAGCCAGGGCCCCATTGTGCTAGACATGGTACACACATATTGTAAAAGACAGCTCCTTCTCCAAAGAGCTTACAGACTAAATACCAAGACCTCACAGGTGGCTGAAAGAAACAAGCAAACAGGGAGGAGATGAGACAGGACAAGGTAACAATACTAATAGAATGTTTTCTCATAGTCTAGCACGGCACCCAATTTGTAGGTGCAATTGGCCAATCAGTAGCAGTGATCACAATAATCATTCTCTATGTCCATTCCATTTTTGGTTTCTTTGCGGATAGAAGCTCCAAGGTTGCCATTTAGTGCCAATTGTAGTGGAAATATTTTCTGTTACATGGACACCTGGACCAATAGCATGACATTTATTTCACTTAGACTATTAAAGAGAAACAGCTTCTAATCAGTACTAGTCTAGAACTGGCTTTGAACTGGTTTAATAGAGGTGAAAGTCTATCACAAGTCCTCTGAGCCATCTAGTCACATATAGACAATCATGTCCTATATGACCAGAGACTATGCAGCACTCTTAAGACTTCTGATACGATTACTTGACTTGTGTTATCCATAATTCTGGTTACATATGGGTAACATTAAAATTGTTTTGAGCATAAGCTTTCATGAGCGACAGCTCACTTCATTGGATGCATCCGATGAAGTGAGCTGTCGCTCATGAAAGCTTATGCTCGAATAAATTTGTTAGTCTCTAAGGTGCCACAAGTCCTCCTTTTCTTTTTGCGTATACATTCTAACACAGCTGCTACTCTGAAACCTGTCATTAAAATTGTTGTGAATTATTATTACTGTTTATTACTTATAATGACATTGTTTTGCATGGTTGTTTATATATGTAAATAAAGGCCATGTCATAATATGTATAAATGCATGGATTGTATCACCTCACCAAGTAAGACTCTCAAATAAGAATCCTCTTGTCGGCTGCCACAGTTATCTGAAAAGTTGTATTTATTCAGTACCCATAAGAATGGGACTCAAGTGGCAGAAGCTGTAAATCAGAATCCATCCTGTTGTCCTAAAGATTGAAAAATCTAAGGAAGATGAGCTTCTTTGTCTAGCATTTGAACTGTTGAATGTTTAAATAGTAAAGGGGTTCTTCAGATATTAGACTAGCATTAAAGGAGGAGGGCAGCTGACTTGCAATGTCTGGCACTGAACTCCTGCACTGTGAATACAACTTTTTTGAGTCATGAAAAGTATTTGTAACAGTAAAAAATGATCAGTTAAAATATTAGATTAGCAATTAGCATGATATGTGCAATTTAAGAAGAATTTTCATGTACCGTATTCTATGGCTTGAAATTAAATTTTGCTATCTGACAATCAACAATATACTTCTTTCCATGTTGGCTCCTGAACTTGCAAATCCTAACTCACACAAATAGCTGTTATCTTTCCCAGTGACCGCTACATGACTAATGATGTGAGTAAGGTCTGTATACATCAGTAAAAATTTGCAGGATCATGATCCTTTCCCTCAGATTTTAGGTAACTCAGACTGAACACCTAATCCTGATTTCATTTAAATCAGTGGGGAACTTTGACACTAATTTCAATAGGAGAAGAACTGGGCTCATAATCACTTACACTGTGAAGTGTTTAAGGCAGGCTCTTTTCCATGTTTGTACACCACTCAACACAATGTGGCCCCAATCCTGATAGGGGACTTTGGCACCACCGAAATATAAATATTTGCAGAGACTTATTTACATTCTTAACTTTTTGTACTGAAGTCCATAGGACTACTTACAGTATGTACCCTTGATAAATTGTACAGTCAATTGCTTGACTACACTTTGGTCCATTAAGAAATATAGTCAAGAGGCCAAATGACCAATATCAGTCAGGTTTATTGCTAAACACTAATATTAGAATGTACAGGAAGAAAGGCTCAGTAAGATACCAGTTTCTGGGAAGCTGTCTTGTGCAGCATTGTTAAATTCACCTTACACGGAAAGTGTGGTTCAGCTAGGAGTGTTTTTAGGATGATTTTACAAGTTATAAAACTTTTACACGTCACTAAAATCCAACCCATCAGTTTGTCCCAGCCCCTTAACTTGTTTCTCTGTGCCTTGCCTTGTCTTTTTTGGGGATATTAGCATTCCAGGTACTGGTCCGTGAAGGTACTTCCCCAGCTTATACCGTAGTAGAACATTAATGTATTTTGCCTTTCACAAGTTCCTTATTTTCGCATGCCAAAGCTGCCTTCAGCTTTGCAAAGTATTACGGGATGCTTAGCATAAGTGAACAGAATTATAAAAAGATATAGGACAATTCAGGCCATGTAACTGCTAGAAATATAGATACAATATAATGCCATATTGATATTGTGGGCTTAATGCATATTAATATGTGTGACATCAATAATATATATTGGTTAACAATAAAGTTAAGCAGAGGTGTAAATGGCTGCAGGATCAGGACCTTAAATTGCCATGGAGCCAAAATGATCGTTATTCTGGACAATGAGAGCTGTTTTGAGTAGTCTTTCTGGTGTTGCTGGCATCTGATTGAATATCTGCTGTATTTAGAAGTTATCTGGGGAAAAAACCCTTAAATTAAAATAGTTCTGATGTGAGCTGACTCCATCCTACAAACAGTTACCCTGTGAGCAGGGCTATTGAAGTCAATGGGACTATTTACAGGAGTAAGAGTTTTCAGGATCTGTTTCTGTTTCTAACCAGGGCCCAATCCTGTTCCCTTTGAAGTTGATGGCAAAGCGATTTTGACTGAAAGGGAGCGGGTTAATAATATATGTCAGAGATAAGCAGTCCCAATGATTTCAGAGACATTGATTTCAATATATTTTTATTAATGTTGATGTCAATGGGATTCTGTAAATACAAGAAAATAAGGGGAAAAACACATCATAAGCAGGTTTAAGTTCTGTAAACCAGTTTGTTTTTTATATTCTTCTAACCAGTGAAACTGCCATGTTCTGGTGTAATAAATATATAATTCATTGCAGATGGGAACTAATGGCATTACATCTAAAAGTTAGCATAGGTACACAGTAATTACTGCACCATTAAAAACAGAACCCATACTGCTACTCATCTAATAACAAAATGTTAGGAACCTAATGACTGGTAATTGAGAGAGACTAGTCTTATGTCAGTAGTCCTTATCTGCACAGTCCCATTGACTTTAATAGGACTACTCATGTGAGTCAGGATTATTCACGTGAGTAAAGGTTTTCAGAATCGGGTCCTAGGCAATTTAAAGGATCTGAGTCTCAAGTTGTGTGTCAGACAATATTCTCATTAGTGGCAATAAGAAATTTTCCTGAATGTAGTGCAGAGCTAGGTACAGAATGTCTAAATTGAGTGGAGTATTTACAAATTTGATGATTTCTGCTGAAAAATACTTTTAAGTGTCTAAGCAAAATAATTCAGTTTGTTGAACTAAGGTGATTATTACTGTAATGCCCCAGATGCAATTCTAGTGCCTTTATGATAAACATACATCCAGTGATGTGCTGCAGGTAGCTCCTAGAAGCTCCTTGTTTAAATGCTGCCCCCACCTTGCTGAAGGAGGGCGGGGAGAGGGCTAGAGAGCGTCCCTTGCATCACAGAGCCACTGCCTGCTTGAGATAACTTATCTCTGGGGCTCAGAAATAATCTTCTGAATAGGAAATGTATTGCCTCTGGAGTAGAGCAGATTGGACTGTTTCTGGCATTTTAAAACATTTTTCCCTATGAGGATTGTGAGAGCAGAATCAGTGCCTTATCCTTTTCATATGGCACTTCCATGTATTTGCAAAACATAATGGAATGAACTAATTCTTTACTTACCAGCCTTAAACAACTGTAATTCTTATACACAAGCAATGAGAGAGGCTAAGTAGGCCCTATCCTGCATTCCTTGTGCATCCCACTCTTTCTCTGGTTTTAATCGGAGTTTGGGGTGCACAAGGATGCAAGACTGGGCATAAGTATAGATAGATATCTGTGTAAATAATCCACCAGAATCACACAAATCCCATGCATAAAGCATATGAGAGAGGCAAACCTAACAGCTAAAATGTTAACACATTGTGTTTAATGGCTCCAGTTGCATGTTGTAGAAGTTTGAGGATCTCATTCAAATCACATTTTCAAATTATTCCTGATCCTGAAAGCAAATGTGAAATGACTCACCGGAATCTTCTCCTGAGGTAGAACCACTTTCTCCAGAAGTGGTGTGAAGAAGAAAAAAGAGTAAAATGGCAAACGCTGTGCTGGTCTGTGTCATTCTGAGCATATTTGTTGTGTGCGTGCCCGTGTGTGAGAGAGAAGCTCACTCAGTTGCTTTATACCCAGGGTGAAGTGTGAACCCCCTGCTCTGATAAACCAACCACAGGCAGGGGGAAGTGTAAACACACTGAAGAGGATGACAAGCTGTGGAGAGTGAGCCAGGAAGCCAGAGTGAAAATACTCGTGGAGCTTTTATTTTGAAAATGCCTCTCACTTCCAAACTAAGGGCTTAATCCAAAGCTCATTGAAGTGAGTAAACAGACTCCCACTGACTTCAATGTGGTTTGGATCAGGTCCTAAAGGCCCAATCCTTTTTCTACTGACATCAGTGGGATTTTTACTAGTAATTTTGGCGAGAGCAAGATAGGGCTCTTAGGTGAGATGGCTTGTGGTCCAGGAAGACCAGACACACCACAGAACTAGGGGCCAAATTTTGCCCTCAGTTAAAGCTGTGTCACCTCACTGAACCCAGTGTGGATACATGGTTGTCCAGGAGGGAGAATCTGTAAAGCGCTCTGAGATCTCCCATTTTCAAAGTGGTAGTTAAGAGCTATATATTATTATTAATAAATATAAATGCAATTATGTATTATTTGCTAAACACCAACAGCTTGCTTGATGCTGTACAAAACAAAAATAAAGACACTCCCTGCTCCAAAGAGATTGCAATCTAAAGGGTCAGTCCTGCAAACCCTTATTCATGTGATTGGTCTGTAAGCAATCTGGAACTACTCACAATTTTCAGGATCAGGACCTAAAAGAGAGACGCAAAGCGAGCAAGCCGCAGAGACACACAGAAGAGGTGTTAAATATTTCCTCCCCCTCTTTTTGTGTCTCCAACTCCTCCACACCAACACACACCAAAATAATTCAGGGGCAGGCTAGTCATTGACTAATGTGGGTTAGTGTTTGTGAGCCTATGTGATGCCCTGCTTCCCTTCCAGTGAACCACCACCACACAAACACAAAACTGTTAAGTGACTGTTTATCTGGTACTGTTGCTGCCACCATCCAGTATTTATTCACTCCTTGTCTCTTCTAGACTTTTAGAGTTAAACAGTTTTAGCCTTTTATCCCCAAGAACTGGAAAACCCAGAGCTACATTGTTGCATGAGGTAATTATTATGTAACATCACTTTAAGAAGTGGCAGTCAAGAGTCTAAATAACTGAGTAGCCTGTATCAGGCCTAGACATAGAGCTCATGAAAATGATAGATCTTACTTATTATGCTAAGAATAAATATCATCTAACATAGAAGCATTAAAGAAATAGTTTTATACACTGAAACCTCTCATCTTACTCTATGTTAGTTTAACTTGAGCTTCTTAACTATTTACGAATATACACATGCAATGTGCCATGACCTGTCTATATCTGATGTCACTTCTCAGTGCCAGCCCTTGATGCTGGGTTACTGTGATGGCCATGGGAGTCCCTCACTTTTCCTGAGGACTCTCTCCCCTCCAGAGCCCATCACGATCTAAGAGGTGAGGAGCTGCTGGGGTTCAGGACACCATGCTGAGCTCTCTTAAGGTTTTCCATCCTCATAGCTCTACTAACCTATCTTCAGTCAGCCCCCCTCTCCAGGCAAGTCTAGCCAGCCATTCTGTCAGACCCTCCAACTCCCAGTCCCAGATCTCCCTCCTTGAGATCCTCCCTCCAATTGTCACTTTGGTGAACCCACAAGAGTCTCCACCCCGTTTGGTGATGTCACCAGCCTCAACAGTTCATTCATGGTGGGATTTTGACAACAAAGCCATTATTCTAGTTCCTTCTTTGGGTTTCCATGGGGCTGATCCAAAGGTCACTGAAGTCAGATGGGCTTTGGATCAAGCAACCTTGAATTATGCAATCTCCCCTCCTCAGGTCCTTTGGATGAGATAACTTCTTATATCTCTAACCCCAACTCTACATGCATCCCAGATCCAGGGCGTTTTGTCTTAGGAAACATTGTGTAAAGATTCCAGAATCTGGCCCAACATTAGGCACAAAATTAGAAGAACATGAACCCCTTCACGAATACCAATTTTTGCTGCATTTCCAGATGCAACTATTAAAGCCTCAGACCTCACAAATGAATTGTATTCTGCTCATGAATCACACAAAAATGATATCTTAAAACAAAAAAACTTCAAATCCAGACTCCAGCGAGAAACTGCTGAATTGGAATTCATTTGCAAATTGGATACTATTAATTTAGGCTTAAATAGAGACTTGGAGTGGCTAAGTCATTATGCAGGGTAGCCTGTTTCCTCTTGTTTTTTCCTACCCCCCCCCCCAGATGTTCTGGTTTAACTTGGATTTAAACTTGAAGAGTGGTCAGTTTGGATGAGCTATTACCAGCAGGAGAGTGAGTTTGTGTGTGTATGGGGGTGGGGGGGATGTGAGAAAACCTGGATTTGTGCAGGAAATAGCCCAACTTGATTGTCATGCACATTGTGTAAAGAGTTGTCACTTTGGATGGGCTATCACCAGCAGGAGAGTGAATTTGTGTGGGGGGGGTGGAGGGTGAGAAAACCTGGATTTGTGCTGGAAATGGCCCACCTGATGATCACTTTAGATAAGCTATTACCAGCAGGACAGTGGGGTGGGAGGAGGTATTGGTTCATATTCTCTCTGTATATATAAAGTCTGCTGCAGTTTCCACGATATGCATCTGATGAAGTGAGCTGTAGCTCACAAAAGCTTATGCTCTAATAAATTGGTTAGTCTCTAAGGTGCCACAAGTACTCCTTTTCTTTTTACAAAAATGACACCATCTCTCTTTAAATTCTTCTTGTTTATCATTTAAGTGGACTTTCACTTTGATCATCTCTCTCTCTCTCTCTCTCTCTCTCTCTCTTTCAAAGCAAACTGAAAGAAAAAGGCTTTTTAGGCATAATATTTTGATTGAGCTTGTGCGATCTTATTATCAGAAACAATGTTGTTCAGGGGATTTCCAGTTTGTCACAGTTGTATTTTCTCTGGGTGGGAAAGCCGGGGACCACAATGAAAAGAAAGAAAAAAACTTATAAAGAAATAAACCAAACATCTATTTTGTTTCACTTTCTGAGCTTTGCTTCAAAAGTCAACTGCTCTGGGACTTTGTCTCCCTTCACTAAGGCCCTCATCCACCAAAACATTTAGGCAACTACTTACGTCCATCCCTATTCAATATGTACTTAAGCATGTGTCTAAGTACCATTGAAGTGAAGTTTCAAGATAAAAGTTAAAACCTTTTTGAGAAAAAAGAACATTTGTCTTTTTGAGACAAACTTAAGTCCTGGGTCTTTGAGTGCTAAAAGGTGGAAGAAAAATGTGGGAGAATTCATGCAATTCTGAGCCGGATCAGGGAAACACTGTAGAGTAAACTTTCCTGGGCAAGAAGCTTATGGCATTGGGAATGGTACCTTTAAGTGATTTAAGCTCCAAGACAGGAGGTCTGGGAGAAGGGCACTACAGACGCCCATGCTCTGTCACGTAGGGGCAGCTGGTAACTGTGTCACTGAATAAAGACTATTGCGTTCAAGAACGTTTGTTCCAGTGTGATTCTGAACACCATAGAGCTAATCTTCACATGTGTTTGTATAGTCCCTAGAACAATCCTGATTGGGGCTAGGAATATTATCAGTAATAGTAAATTAATAGTGGTCTTTGGTAAGCAGGCATAAGCTATACAAAAATGATTCAATAAGCCCATAGAATTACACATATGCAGGATTTATATGCAGAATTTCTTTTCCTTGAACTCTCTGACCAGCTAAATTAAAAATGGAGGGTGGTGAAGCAGTTGAAATAATTTAAAAAAGCTTTGCAGAATATATGTTTTTCTCATTTCTTGAAAATTTCTTGTTGACCAACTGTGTGTGCTCACGCTCAGCATTATGAGAAAATTTAGGGGGCCCTTAAGAAAATCAGCCCCTCCCAAATTGTCTCACATTAATCAAGAACAGTGGTGGCACCCAGAATAACCAGTTACTTTTGACAATGTATACCACATTGTACGTTCACAGATATACACATGTGGCAGTGATATCTCTCTGATAAATTGCAGATCTATGTGATTAGACACAATTTAACAGGTACCTTTGACTAACCTGCACTTTTCTCACTAATCCATCTCTGATGGAATTACTTCTTACATTCCAAACCTCAAAACATCTACCATTATTTTTTTAAATCAGCTGGACAGATAAATATTTCCTTCTTCCATCTCCAAAATAAAATGGTTGCTCACCTTCTCGTAACTGTTGTTCTTCGAGATGTGTCGTTCATGTCCAGTCCAATCAGGTGTGTGCGCGCTGTGTGCACAGTCGCTGGAAAGTTTTCCCTTAGCAGCTGGATAAGGAGTTGCTTGTGAGAAGGGTCCCTGAAGAGGGACGGGGAAGGAGGTTGGTAGGGAGGGTAGGAGCAGAACTGGAGAGAACATCCCACTTCTACCATGCAAAGAACCCAGCAGTCTCACATTATTTGGGACCAAGCATGGTAAAAGTGGGATAGATGATTCATAAAACGGGGAAGGATTCAGCATCATGGCAGGTGCGCCGTCCTCGGGTGCATCTTGAAAAGGCCTGCTAAGAGCCTAAGGAAGATTTGGTTAGGCCTTGGCTCTACCCAGAATGGGGACTGGAAGGTTTGCACCTGCCGTTCCTGCCTGTATCCCTATAAAAATCCTGCCTCGGCCAAGGAGGATATGGGTACTGCTGTTGCAGTTGGGGCTTGAAATGTTTTCATTGGGTTGCTGGAGTGTGCATGCCCAACGATTTCATAGTTGCCCGGGAGTCTTTTAAACTGTGCAGCTTGGAGACTGTTTGCTCTGAAAATAACCTCTCACCTTCGAACAGTAGGTCCTGCAGGCTTTGCTGCAGCTCCGGGGGCAACTTGAACATCTGTAGCAGTGAGCTCCTCCTCATGGCTACTCCTGAGGAAAGGGTGTGGGCAGCCGAGTCCACCGAGTCCAGCCTAAAAAGAGGTCTGCGCCCCTGCCTTCCCTTCAGGCATGCACACACCTGATTGGAATTGACATGAACAAGCCGTCGAAAAGAATACATTATCCTGAAGAGCAGGATGAGCAATATTCAGTGCAAGGTTTAAGGTTCAAATACCACATGACACTGCAGAGATAGAAATAGGAGCTTCATAGTTTTGAAAAAGGAAATTTCCCAGCTTTCCATGTAACACTTACAGTTAGCCATGGAATAGCCTTTCATCTGTAAAGTTTTAAATGTCCTTTCCCGCGAAGGCCTATAGGGTTGGCATCATATAGATGGAGGGATAAAATGTACCAGTAAAAATATGTAAAATTCTCTAAAACATTTCTCGGGTAAATTGCTGTAAAAGATGGGGGCGAGGTGGTGGATGCTGCAGTATTGACAACCCAAAGCATATAAAAATCAGAAGTCCAGCACCAAAATATCATGAGATTGGCTTTAAAATAATCAGGGTTCGTTTTTTTTAAAATAATTCATTTTGGGTTCTTTTTCTTTGCGCTTTGGTTTCTGCATCTTCAGGATGCAGTCGGGCTCATGTTTTCAACCTGCTTTTCTACAGCTAAGCAGGACAGAAATGTACTCTGGGGGCAAAAACCCCCCAAAACCTGAGATTCTCATGAGCTCACCTGAACTGGGGCTTTAAGGGAAAGATGAAATATTGCAAAACTCTCGATAAAAATCACACGAGCTGGCAACACTGCCTGCATCAGTAAAGCAATCATTTTAAACCTCTAAGTCGTTGCATAATTTTCTTGTTTGAGAAAAGCATGTGAATCTTTCTCTTATTCAGAGCTGTGCCACAGCAAAGGTGCCGAGGGTCTTTTGGTCATTTTAAGAGCTCTCCCTTACAGAGTATGTATCTGTCTCTCACCTGGGCTATCTGTTTGTTAGACCAAGCAGTCCAAAATGAAAATGCCATAGGCTGACTCACATGGAAAAGCCCTTTTGTTTCTGTGGCTGGCCATCTTCCCAGACAGTCCTCCAACTTCCTCATTTTCACTGGGAAACATTCCAGCTGGGACTCCCACTTGCCAATGTTTCAGATGACTTCTGCAATGCTGTCACCAGACTCCTGCTTTTGTGTCAGAAGTCAAAGTTGAAGGTCTAGGCCCTGGGCAACAGGACCAAAGCTGGTTGTAAATATTGGGACACAATTAATCATCACAGTCATTATGTTTAGCTGGGCTCCAGTTCAAATTCCAAATGAAAAGGAAGAAACTTGCCTAAGAGAGAATAATAATAAAGCCTCTGTACCCTACAGAACAAAAATCTGATAGAACAAGGCCAGCAGAAAAAGAAATATTGATGCAGAAATAACATACAAAGATGTAATGCTAATCGGATGCTGCCAGAGTGCCAGGTGCCTGGAACAGATAATATCAGAAACTGGTTCATATCGTTGATGGTTAATAATAATTGTGAATGTTGTTTGACTATCTTATTGTTTGTTTGTTGTTGTCATTTTTGGTAATGCCTACAGAAATTATGTAAGGAGAGAAGTGAGAGCTGTCCCTTTAAAAAGAGGATGGAGGCACTTGGAGTGGGCCCTCACTGCTGTATTGGGACAGCAGCATGTAGCTGGGCATGAGGGAGGACTGAGTGTGCAGGAAGCCGGTAAAACAGGTCAGCACTCAAAAAATGAATATAATTATCCTTCAAAAATTAACCCTTGTCACTGAACAAGTGTGATAGTGACAAGTGACAAGAGGCAGATGGGTGAGGAAAGCTCCATCCAGCTATGTTAGTTTTCACATCAGAAAACACAAAGGGAATTTTGCCTGTCTCACCCATCCCCCTGACTGACTCTGTCTCTCTTTCTATGCCTGGTTTCATTTAAAACCATGGCTCATAAGTACCTTACTCTTACTGTTGGCTAATAGGGAGAAAGATAACCCATACCAAGGGGGACAACTAACCCATCATAGGCACTGACTCCATGGGTGCTCTAGGGCTGGAGCACCCATGGGAAAAAATAGTCAGCTCCTCCCTCTCCCTTCCCATCTGTCCCGCTCACCAGCGGGCCCCGCCGATCAGCTCCTCCCCGTCTCCCCCAGCGCCTCCCACATGCTGGTGATCAGCTGTCCAGTGGCATGCAGGAAGCGCTGGGGGAGAGGGGAAGTGGGGGCAGGGCCTCAGGCGGAGCTGGGGTTGAGCACCACCCAGGAACTCAGCGCCTCTGTAATGCATAGCCACACTGGTATTTTTTGATGACGCAGCTTACTGCTTAAGGTCATGTGGGTTGAATACAGTTTCGTCAGCCAAGCTAAACTGTGTTAAAATTTCCAAAAATTTTTTTTTGAAAATATTTTAAAATATTGCAAATGAGAAATACATAAAAATTACAGGAAAGGTCACAATTAAAGGAGAATAAATAAAGAAAAATCATTCAGTGTTTAAATAACTCTTCCCTGGTGAAAATTCTAAGAATTGGAAGAAAAGGAAAATAATTGTTAAAAATAGAGAAAAATAAAGTTAAAAGGTCATAAGTGAAAATACCAAATTGTAAGTAGACAATATCATATATATGTGTAAAAATGTATATAATTTAAATAACACAGATGTGATTTGAGCGGATGAGAACTTCATGATCTTAGATATTGGAGGTGTCACTAAATGTAAAATACCTTAGGCAAGAAAACCACAGGAAAATAAATGTGATTAATCTTAAAGAAATCATCCCTAACAATAAACAAAAGAGTGGGCATAAAGACAGCCCTAAACCATATTCACAGTGAAAACAAATCAAATTTCTTCACCCCATTCATTTTGCTTTGTAAAGCAGAAAGAAAAAATAGATACATGAATATGAGGTTAATTACAGAAGAACACATAATTGCCATCGGTCAATCCAGTCGTCCAACTGGTCTAGATGCTCCCAAGGACAGAGCAAAAAGCCCCAAAGTGGACCACTATGATATTGCCTGCCCATAGGAGAAGTTTCTTCCTCATTCCCTATTTTTTTCTGTATATTTTTTTAGCAGATTAATATCCATTTTGGCTGAAACAGATGATAAATCAAGCTGCATAACATTAGCTCCCCATTTCAGAAAAAGATTAGGATTTGTCTGTGTCAAAAAATCTAAAAGTATTTCCTTGATAATTCATTCAGCATTTAAAAGGGGGAAAGAAAAAATGTCACAACAGCTAAATCTAAAATAAATGAACGGTTCACCAAAAATCTCCACCTTCAGCCCGGAATAGGACTATTGGAAATGGTACTATTTTCTCTCCATGGAAAAAAGCTCATTTAGGGGCTGCTGAAAAAGCGTAAAAACTGGATTCTATTGTACAACATTAGGAAAGTCACCAGAAGGCTTGGTTCACTAGAGAGCCTTTATTAAGCCTTGTCTACACTAGGAGGGTAAGTTGACCTAAGTTATGCAATTCCAGCTATGCGAATAACTATACCGCACTGGGTCAGTGGGAGAAACTCTCCTGTTGACTTGCCTTCTGCTTCTCATTCTGCTGGAGTACCAGAGTTGATGGGAGAGTGATATGCGATTGATTTAGTGGATCTTCACTAGACCCGCTAAATTGATCCCTGGTGCATAGATCACCACAGAGTTGATTCCTGGTAAGTGTAGACACTGGTATAAATCAAACCTGGGATCACAGTTAAGTATCTGACACCTGTATCTGCCCACATGGTACAGTGAATGGTCCTGCAGACTGGAGTGTGAGAGCAGACCATAGCAACACTGGCTGTGGTTAGTCACATAACTGGCTGAACCACTGCTAGGGCTAATAATAAGAAACAGGAAGGAATTGCTTGTGTAACAAACAGAAAGCATTGTGGGGATCCTAAAATCTCACTGAGGTTGGGGCGGGGGGTGTATAATTCACCAATGGAATGCCAAAGCAAGTTATCAGAGTGTGGGACTCTATGCATACGATGATTGGGTAGCTTGAAGTCTTTTCTTCTGAAATTCAATGTTTTCCTTTTTGTGGTTCTTTTTTTCCTCTTCACTCCCTATTTTCTGTGTCTGTCACTTTTCTGTGGATTGGAATTACAGAAGCAGCATTCAGTTTATCACAGCAGCATTTAACAATATTCTTAAAGGGACAATGGCAACCATTTCAGGCCCCATAATTCTCCTAGCTAAGGGAGGAATCCAGGTCCTTATGTATAACCTGATTAAATGGGCTGACTTAAAAGGGGTGCTTCCACGGGGATTAGGGGATAGCCCCCACCCTATTAGTTCATGGGATGGCAATTAGTTCATGGGATGGCAATGTTGCCCAAAGACTGCAGTAGTCCTTGAAGCTCACATATCCTGCTATGCAAGAGGTTTAAGCTGTTGTATCTCTGTTCCCCCTGCATGGGCTTTTTGCATGCTGCCCTTGAAGCAGGAGACCCACATTACTTCTGCAATTTCCTGGATCTTCTGTGTCCATGGTGGTGGACAGGGTTTGTCCCTAATAAATTACAGAATCAGATTCCTAATGACATATCCCATCCACCTAGTATTAGCACTTGTATTCCTCAAAATGCTTTAGATAATTCATTAACCCTTCTATTTTTCTCCCTTTACAGATGGGGAAACTGAGGAAAAGAGGTTGAGTCTAATGCAAAAAAGAGGGAGTCAGTGCCAGAATTTGCCTCTATCTCTGTTGTGCTCCAGTCCCACATATCCACCATCTGCCATTAATCCCAGATCTAATCTCCAAGTATACTCTGTGTTATCACCCCTGAGATCCCACCACAGACTGGACCCTTTCCACAGAGGGATGCTAATTGGGTCAGCAGGACATTTTGGTTCCAAGCTGCAGGGAGTTTGCCTTAAACTTGCCACTTTCGTAAACACCTTAGTTTTCTAAACTTATTGAGCTCGTTCCTCAGTTGTACCAATTCCTTTAGCTCCCAGTAATGGACCCATCCAGGGGGCCAGTTTGGCCCTGGCACAATTTGAAGACACCTTACGGCTACTCAAAATTGTGCTGGCTGCAACAGCAACCAATGGACCATACTGGCAGAAAGGGAGCATTGAAACTCAGCAGCATCCAAGTCCAAGTCCCCGCTCAACAACATGAGCAGGGTTAAAATTCAGAATAGGCTTAAATGCTTTGCTAAACTGGGGTGTCAATGACTAGAGGATAGTGACTTGGTGAGCCAGAGTAAGGAAAGCAATCCAAGCATGGAGGGGCAGGGGATGGAAAAAAGTATGGCATTTCTTAATGGAGAAACAAAGAGGGTGTCAAAAGGGTTGAGTTGCTATTCATCTGTCCAGTTTCAGTTTGTTTGTATGTTTCTCATAATCATGCTGCAATTGGTTTACACAATACTTCCTAGCATGTGCATCAGCGTAACCTGCAATAATACTGTTATGGTTGAAGTGGCACTATCATTATTATCTCATGTTTTTGCAGAATCATCATTTGGCTAAAGTTCGTTTTGCTTTCTCATAGAGTAATGCTGATTCTTTTGAGACAGTTTGGTAAATTCTGTGCAAAGTGGAATCAAATGCGAAAGAACAAATTACCTATGGAAAAGGAAGGACAAATGAACTCAGTGGGGTGTGTGTTGTGGGTTTGTATTTGGGCCTGTGTGCATAGGTGCTGGAACTAGGGGTACTGGGGCTGGGGGAGACTGATGCACCCCCTGGCTTGAAGTGGTTTCCATCATATACAGGGTTTACACTTTAGTTCAGGTTTCAGAGTAGCAGCCGTGTTAGTCTGTATTCGCAAAAAGAAAAGGAGGACTTGTGGCACCTTAGAGACTAACAAATGTATTTGCGCATAAGCTTTCGAGAGCTACAGCCTACTTCATCGGCTGCATTCAGTGGAAAATAGAGTGGGGAGATTTATGTATATAGAGAACATGAAACAATGGGTGTTACCAGACACACTGTAACGAGTGTGATCACTTAAGATGAGCTATTACCAGCAGGAGAGCCGGGGTGGGGGAGAATCTTTTGTAATGACAATCAAGGTGGGCCATTTCCAGCAGTTGACAAGAACGTGTGAGGAACAGTGGAGTGGAGGGGAATAAACATGGGGAAATAGTTTTACTTTGTGTAATGACCCATCCACTCCCAGTCTCTATTCAAGCCTAAATTAATTGTATCCAGTTTGCAAATTAATTCCAATTCAGCAGTCTCTCGTTGGAGTCTGTTTTTGAAGTTTTTTTGTTGAAGAATTGCAACTGCAACTTTTAGGTCTGTAATTGAGTGACCAGAGAGATTGAAGTGTTCGCCAACTGGTTTTTGAATGTTATAATTCTTGACATCTGATTTGTGTCCATTTATTCTTTTACGTAGAGACTGTCCAGTTTGACCAATGTACATGGCAGAGGGGCATTGCTGGCACATGATGGCATATATCACATTGGTAGATGTGCAGGTGAACGAGCCTCTGATAGTGTGGCTGATGTGATTAGGCCCTATAATGGTGTCCCCTGAATAGATATGTGGACACAGTTGGCAACAGGCTTTGTTGCAAGGATAGGTTCCTGGGTTAGTGGTTTTGTTGTGTGGTGTGTGGTTGCTGGTGAGTATTTGCTTCAGGTTGGGGGGCTGTCTGTAAGCAAGGACTGGCCTGTCTCCCAAGATCTGTGAGAGTGATGGGTCATCCTTCAGGATAGATTGTAGATCCTTGATGATGCGTTGGAGAGATTTTAGTTGGGGGCTGAAGGTGATGGCTAGTGGCGTTCTGTTGTTTTCTTTGTTGGGCCTGTCCTGTAGTAGGTGACTTCTGGGTACTCTTCTGGCTCTGTCAATCTGTTTCTTCACTTCAGCAGGTGGGTACTGTAGTTGTAAGAATGGTTGATAGAGATCTTGTAGGTGTTTGTCTCTGTCTGAGGGGTTGGAGCAAATGCGGTTGTATTGCAGAGCTTGGCTGTAGACAATGGATCATGTGGTGTGGTCTGGGTGAAAGCTGGAGGCATGTAGGTAGGAATAGCGGTCAGTAGGTTTCCGGTATAGGGTGGTGTTTATGTGACCATCGCTTATTAGCACCATAGTGTCCAGGAAGTGGATCTCTTGTGTGGACTGGTCCAGGCTGAGGTTGATGGTGGGATGGAAATTGTTGAAATCATGGTGGAATTCCTCAAGGGCTTCTTTTCCGTGGGTCCAGATGATGAAGATGTCATCAATATAGCGCAAGTAGAGTAGGGGCATTAGGGGACGAGAGCTGAGGAAGCGTTGTTCTAAGTCAGCCATAAAAATGTTGGCATACTGTGGGGCCATGCGGGTACCCATAGCAGTGCCGCTGATTTGAACGTATACATTGTCCCCAAATGTGAAATAGTTATGGGTGAGGACAAAGTCACAAAGTTCAGCCACCAGGTTTACCGTGACATTACCGGGGATACTGTTCCTGACGACTCGTAGTCCATCTTTGTGTGGAATGTTGGTGTAGAGGGCTTCTACAACCACAGTGGCTAGGATGGGTGTTTTCAGGAAGGTCAAGATGGATTGTAGTTTCCTCAGGAAGTCAGTGGTGTCTCGAAGATAGCTGGGAGTGCTGGTAGCATAGGGCCTGAGGAGGGAGTCTACATAGCCAGACAATCCTGCTGTCAGGGTGACAATGCCTGAGATGATGGGGCATCCAGGATTTCCAGGTTTATGGATCTAGGGTAGCAGATAGAATACCCCAGGTCGGGGTTCCAGGAGTGTGTCTGTGCAGATTTGTTCTTGTGCTTTTTCAGGGAGTTTCTTGAGCAAATGGTGTAGTTTCTTTTGGTAACCCTCAGTGGGATCAGAGGGTAATGGCTTGTAGAAAGTGGTGTTGGAGAGCTGCCTAGCAGCCTCTTGTTCATATTCTGACCTATTCATGATGACAACAGCACCTCCTTTGTCAGCCTTTTTGATTATGATGTCAGAATTGTTTCTGAGGCTGTGGATGGCATTGTGTTCTGCACGGCTGAGGTTATGGGGCAAGTGATGCTGCTTTTCCAGAATTTCCGCCCATGCATGTTGGCGGAAGCACTCTATGTAGAAGTCCAGTCTGTTGTTTTGACCTTCAGGAGGAGTCCTGAATCCTTCTTTTTGTAGTCTTGGTAGGAAGTTTTCTGTGGGTTAGTATGTTGTTCAGAGGTGTGTTGGAAATATTCCTTGAGTCGGAGATGTCAAAAATAGGATTCCAGGTCACCACAGAACTGTATCATGTTTGTGGGGGTGCAGGGGCAGAAGGAGAGGCCCCGAGATAGGACAGATTCTTCTGCTGGGCTAAGAGTATAGTTGGATAGATTAACAATATTGCTGGGTGGGTTAAGGGAACCACTGTTGTGGCCCCTTGTGGCATGTAGTAGTTTAGATAGTTTAGTGTCCTTTTTCTTTTGTAGAGAAGCAAAGTGTGTGTTGTAAATGGCTTGTCTAGTTTTTGTAAAGTCCAGCCACGAGGAAGTTTATGTGGAAGGTTGTTTTTTTATGAGAGGTTTCAGCCATATTAGTCTGTATTCGCAAAAAGAAAAGGAGTATTTGTGGCACCTTAGAGACTAACCAATTTATTTGAGCATAAGCTTTCGTGAGCTACAGCTCACTTCATTGGATGCATACTGTGGAAAATACAGAAGATGTTCTTATTCATACAAAGCATGAAAAAATGGGTGTTTACCACTACAAAAGGTTTTCTCTCCCCAAGCCCCACTCTCCTGCTGGTAATAGCTTATCTAAAGGGATCACTCTCCTTACAATGTAAGCTGCTTCTCTTGTTCTCCAGCGGCCCCAGCCCCTCCCCATCCTGTCTGGCACAAATTGCATCCACAGGGCCATGTGAAGGGAGCAGTTTTTGTTCTCCCCTAGGCATGGAGACTGCAGTTGTTCCTTGTCTTTACACAGGAAAGGTACTTTTGCTTCCCTCTAGCCCAGGTACCTTCAGGAGGATCAGGCAGAGAATCCTTTAATACTGCACATGCTGTTCAATGATTTATTACTTGGAGCTGTGAATATCAGTGAGTTTCTTGTGAAAAGAATATTTATTATCTTTACTTTTGATCTATGGTGGTTTGAGCGCCCCGAGTTTTGCTTTAAATTTCAAATTCAAATGAAGGGGTAATCTCGAAGCATACCCATAAACTGATCCAGGTCATTCAAATCTGGGGCATGGTTCATTTGAAACAATGGAGCAATGTTGATGCAAAACAATAAGCACAAGTTGGCTCAGACTGCTTGTGGCACTTGGCCAAACCTTTGGTGACCTTGGTCTGAGTTGGAGACAGTTTGTAACAAAACCTGAGAATGGGCACGTTTCACCTGGCTTCACTTTTCACAGCAAAGACTGCATGCACACAGCTTTGTCAGTGTGGCCAAGTTACAGTTTCTGCAGTAGTTATGGCTCTGCATTTCTATTGGCAACCATAATGTTCTAGTAACCTGCACCGTGTTACCTTAGCTTGAGAAAGAAGAGAGTAAGGAAATAATATACAAAAAGTGAGCAGCCAACAAGAAAAAAGCCAGACAAACTGCAGCAGATGCTGAGTTGTTGAAATGACCATGTTCATTGCAGCGTGAGAGTCAGCTGGGAAAACAGGCAAGGAAAATTCAAAGATGGATGTCCGAAAAGGAAGACAAAAAGCAATGTTTTTTTCTTTCCCTAATTTCTGTGCAAGGGAGGGAGGAGGCAGATAGTGCCCCCTGACGTCCTACATGGCTACCAACACATTGGGGTGGAGAGCAGACTCTAGGGAGCTGCTACTCCCCTTCCCAAATAGGGAGGCATGGAGTGAGCAAGTGTAACCCACACACCTTTGGGGTATGGTGTTCTGTCCCATCTACTGGCACCAAGACCACTTAGAGCAGGGGTGGGCAAACTTTTTGGGCCAAGGGCCACATCTGGGTGGGGAAATTGTATGCCTGGCCAGGGCAGGGGTTTGGGGAGTGGGAGGGGGTGCGGTGTGCAGGAACGGGCTTAGGGCAAGGGATTGGGGTGGAGGAAGGGCCCGGGATGTATGAGTGAGCTATGGGAAGGGGGTTGGGGAGCAGGAGGGGTGTGGATTGCGGGAGGGAGCTCAGGACAGGGGTTTGGGGTGCAGGAGGGGTGTGGGGTGTGACAGGGGGCTCAGGGCAGGGAGTTGGGGAACATGGGGTGCAGGGTGCAGCAGGGGGCTCAGGGTAGGGAGTTGGGGTACAGGAGGGGTGCAAGGTGTAGACAGGAAGTTAGGGGGTTGGGTGCAGAAGGGGTTCAGGCTCCAGCCCGGCGCCGCTTACCTAAAGCGACTCCAGGGTGATAGTGGTGTGCACCAGGGCCAGGGCAGGCTCCCTGCATGCCTGCCCTGACCCCACCCACACTGCTCTGGGAAGCGTCCGGTACCACATCCCTGTGCAGCCCTTGGGGGAAGGTGGAGGCACAGGCCTCCGCACACTGCTCTTGCCACTCCTCCAGGTATTGCCCCCGAAGCTCCCATTGGCCATGGTTCCCCGTTCCCAGCCAATGGGAGCTGCAGGGGGTGTTGCCTGGAGCCAAGGGCAATGCACAGAGCCCTTTGCACCCCCACCCCCCCGCCCCAGGCCGCAGGGATGTGGTGCCAGCCACTTCTGAGAGTGGTGCAGGGCCTGCGGCACCATGGGGGGCAATCCCGTGGGCTGGATCCAAAACCCTGATGGCTGATAAGCTGACGTCTGGGGTCTGTCACCGATACACAAGCAGAGGTGAGGGCTGGGCAGAGCCTTAGCTCTGTCTCCACAAGCACACTGGCCAGTGACACTGAGCCAGCACTGAGCGGGAAGTAGTCTGCACCTGCTGTAGACCAGTAGCAGATTACTTCTCTCTTGGAGAATGGGAGCAGCCAGGGAATGAACTGTAACTCAGTACCACCGTTTTGTTCCCTGGTCCCATCAGGTGCAGTCTACTCCTTCCTCAGGGCAGATTGTTATGTTACAAGCTAACCCAAAGAGAAGTGCGGGGGGTAGGGAGGGGAAAGGGTGTATTTGTGTCATTACAGGTTTATGTCATGGCTTTGTAATGTGGCTGTAACCTATATGGTCCCTGTCATAAATATAAAGGGAAGGGTAAACCCCTTTGAAATCCTTCCTGGCCAGGGGAAAGCTCCTCTCACCTGTAAAGGGTTAAGAAGCTAAAGGTAACCTCGCTGGCACCTGACCAAAATGACCAATGAGGAGACAAGATACTTTCAAAAGCTGGGAGGAGGGAGAGAAACAAAGGGTCTGTGTCTGTCGGTACGCTGCTTTTGCCGGGGATAGACCAGGAATGGAGTCTTAGAACTTTTAGTAAGTAATCTAGCTAGGTATGTGTTAGATTATGATTTCTTTAAATGGCTGAGAAAAGAATTGTGCTGAATAGAATAACTATTTCTGTCTGTGTATCTTTTTTGTAACTTAAGGTTTTGCCTAGAGGGGTTCTCTATGTTTTTTAATCTAATTACCCTGCAAGATATCTATCATCCTGATTTTACAGGGGGGATTTCTTTATTTCTATTTACTTCTATTTTTATTAAAAGTCTTCTTGTAAGAAAACTGAATGCTTTTTCATTGTTCTCAGATCCAAGGATTTGGGTCTGTGGTCACCTAGGCAAATTGGTGAGGCTTTTTACCAAACCTTGTCCAGGAAGTGGGGTGCAAGGTTTTGGGAAGTATTTTGGGGGGAAGGATGCGTCCAAACAGCTCTTCCCCAGTAACCAGTATTAGTTTGGTGGTGGTAGCGGCCAGTCCAAGGACAACGGGTGGAATATTTTGTACCTTGGGGAAGTTTTGACCTAAGCTGGTAAAGATAAGCTTAGGAGGTTTTTCATGCAGGTCCCCACATCTGTACCCTAGAGTTCAGAGTGGGGGAGGAACCTTGATAGTCCCACTTGCACAAGCAACGCCTAACATATTCTAGTAGAGCTCAGGCATTCCCCATATTAAACAATAGTTCCCCTGTCCTCACCCCTGCCCCAGTAAATTCTGTTGTGTTGCAAGATCCAAATATGTCCACACCAGCAACTTCCTTTATCATTTGCATATTTTCTCCTTTTTACATTTTTTCCAGTTGAGTTTCATGTTGCACAGAATTTACCAAACTTTCCCCAGCTCTCACCTCTGTGCTAAGAAGAAGCATGAGAAATTTTAGCTCAAAGGCTGATTCTACAGAATCTGCTAAACACGAGAAGACATGGGTGTATGATGAAATTGCCACCCCTGTAATGCTGCACACGCTGATCTATATTCTGTAGAATTGTGATCCTGTGATCATGAGCCATGTCTGTCTACAACAAGCTCAAATGTAAAAGATTAGTAGTCATCCGTGTTCCTCAGTGTCTTGCCTTCTTTCTCCCACAGGCATCATCCTTTGCCATTCCATACCACTCACCTCGCTGTGCCCTAAATGACACAGGGAAGCTCTGTACATGTAGACAGGGGACTGAGTTACAGGTGCTAAGGGAACTATAACTTTGCATTTCCTAATGTATAAACTTCTAATTTCTCACCTATATTTTAGGTTATTATAGGCCAGGATTTTCTTAACTGGGCTTTTAAAGTTAGGCTCTTAAGTCTGAGGGTGGGCGTTTCAAGAGTGTTCAAGTGACTTAGGAGCATTGCAAGTCACCTAGGTCATGAGGTGCTTTGAAGACCCCACCTTAGCTCCATATTTAGACATCCACACTTTTCAAACCTGATGAGCATCCTGAAGCTCCGGGTGAGGAGCTGCTGGCTACTCAGTACTTTTTAAAATTAAGCCACTTCTTAAAATGCTTAAATATGGATTTAGAAGCCTGACTTTAGGAACCCATTTTTGAAATATTGTCCATAGTATCTTGCAAAGCTATCATTTCAATAACACTTTCCATATTTTTACAGTACTTTTGCCTAACTACTTGTAGCAGAATTAATGGTCACTGCAGTTTGTCATTGTAACTTTCAACAATATGTTTTCATTTTGCAGTTACAAGAAATAGTTGTACACATAGCAGTTGTTATGAGCAATGTCCAGGATTGGCAATGGTTTCATCTGGAATTACTGTGTACTGAAATCATGAGTAATAATGTCTTCCTTGTAGAAAGGAGAAGTCAGAAGTATTAGGCAGCAGACAGAAGGGGGCTTAATCTCATTCTTTTAAGCCTTAGGCCTGGTCTACACTACAAATTTAGGTTGACATAAGCCGCATTAAGTTGCTCTAATAATGTATGTGTCTATACTACCGAGTCCCTTCCACTGACTTAAGCAGCCTGTAAAGTCAACTTTTATACTCTGCCTTCATGAGAGGTGTAGCACTTGATTCGCCATCCACAGGTCGACATGTGGATAGTGTAGACACTGCGTTGTGTAATTCTAATTTTAAAGCTCCCTTTTAAAGCCCCAGGAACTTTTGAATTTTCATTTCCTGTTTGATCAGCTTGGAGAGCTCGCCAGCACAGCTCATCATGGAGGCTCAAGGCCGCAAACACACTCCAGCATGGAGTACAAAGGAGGTGGTGGAGCTTACTGCTGAGTGGGGAGAAGAGTCTGTGCAGGCAGAGCTCCGATCCAGCAGAAGAAATTCTGACATCTATGCCAAGATTGCACGAGGCATGGCGGAGAAGGGCTACATCAGGGACACCGATCAGTGCCGCATGAAAATAAAAGAGCTATGGCAAGTGTACCAGAAGACAAGGGAGGCGAGCAGTCATTCTTGTTCTGCCCCACAGACATGCTACTTCTATGAGGAGCTGCATGCAATTCTCGGCAGCGACGGCATCACTACCCCCAAAACACTCTGTGGATACCTCCCAGGAGCCCCGTGTGACCTTGAGCAACAACGAGGAGGACATTGTTGACGAGGAAAAGGAGGAGAAGGAGGAGAATGCACAGCAGGCAAGCGGGGGATCCATTCTCCCCGACAGCCAAGAACTGTTTTTAACCCTGGAGCCCATCCCTTCACAGGACCAGTTGGTGGTGGAGCTGGGGAAGGCACCTCTGGTGAGTACACATTGCCAATCAAACTGTAGGGGTTACATGCTGTATTTTTTTATGTTTAATCTGAACAAAAAAGTATGTGTAGTGGGTATTGGTGGCCATTCCAGGTACGCAGAGGGTGCTCTTATGTGCATGGGGATGGCCTGGGAATTCTCCAGAGAGATCTCTAGGAAGCTTTCATGAAGGTACTCTGCAATCCTTTGCAGAAGGTTTCTGGTAAAGGCTGCCTTATTTTGTCCACCACGGTAGGACACTTTCCCACACCACTCCAGTATTAACTCTGCTGGCATCACTGCAGCACACAGCATTGCAGCATAAGGACCAGGTCTGTACCCAGACGTTTGCAGCATCTGCTCCCTTGCCACCTCAGTTACCCTCAGGAGAGTGATATTGCATAAGATCACCTAGGGGAAACAGAGGAAGTTTTTGGTGCTAATCCTTAAACCACAAACAATTCAACAAGTAATCTTCCCCCGTTTGGTGAAATCTGGGTCACACAACCACGCTTTCCCAAACATACCATGGTTGTGGTTGGAAGGGATCACCGTGTATTGCAAGCAGCATTGCATAAAAGGGGGGGTGGGGTGGCCTCATCCTGTTTGTCTCCCTTCCCCACAACACGGTGCCACTTTTGTAAAAAACAAACTAATTGGGGGGCTTTACATTGGTGCCTGTCCTTAAGCACCATCCAGGTTGCTAAGGGAAAAAGGGCTTTTCTCAAGTTCCAACCTATGATCCCAAGGATGTCTTCACAAAAGCAGCGGCAGAAGACCTTTCACTCATGCCCTGTAGCCTTACTTGCCATGGCCGGAACAGCAAACCGACTCTTGCAATAGCCAGCAGTTGTGATTATGTTGTCGCTTGCAGTGGAGTGTATTGAGGGGTGTTTTTTTAATAAAAAAAATTAACCTTGCACCAGAAACAATATATGCACTGTTAATGCTACCCTTGTGCTTTGCATTCCTTGCAACTGAAACCTTGTCCTTTGGCGCATCCTCCACACCAGGATAGAGACTTTCCCAGATTGGAAGGTGGAAAAAGAAAACTTGGGAGGACATGTTCAATGAGTTAATGTGCACCTCCGAGAGTGACAAGACGGAGCTCAGAGCATGGAGAACCTGGACATGGGAGGAGAGGAGAGCATGCAGGGAACAAGAGCGTGGCATGCAGGAAGAGGTGCTGCGGATAATGAAGGAGCAATCAGACACGTTGAGGTTCAAGAATGGCAGCTGGATGCGAGAGTCCCTTTGCAGCCTGTGCTGAAACTGCTGCCATCAGCACCGAGTTCTACATCCTCCTCCCCGAACTGTCCTATGAGTCGGGGGGTGGGAGGGAGTTCAGTATCCCTTGCACTCAACACCAGAGGAGGGTACAAGGACCAGAAGGAGCCCATTCCCACACCTTTGATTGTTATTGCAGTGCATCTGCAAGCAAGTGTAATAAATAAAAGTGTAAGCAAGCTTTCTTTGTTTCTCCCCCCCACAGTGTTATCAGCCATTTTGCCCCAGGTTATCTTACTTTTCTTTGCTGTCTCTGTGTGTTTCTGTGCATAATAAAACTTAATGGATTGAGGAGAAAAGGCTCTTTCTTCATTCAGCACACAGTGATTGGTGGGGCTGGAGTTTACAGGGGATAACATGCAATGGAGGGGTCAGTTTGGTAAGGAACAACACAGATAAGTGTCACATTTCAACTCATTGAAAACATTACTGAAGCTGGTTTTCAAAGTCTCACAGAGATGCAGAGCCCCTCGATGTGCTCTTCTTATTGCCCTGGTCTGGCTGCTCAAAATTGGCTGCCAGGAGATCTGCCTCAACCCCTACCGAAACTTTTCTCCCTTTGTTTCACAGATATTATGGAGCATACAGCAGGCAGCAATAACAATGGGGATATTGATTTCACTGAGGTCTAACCTAGTAAGCAAACAACACCAGCAATCTTTTAAATGTCCAAAGGCACATTCTACCACCATTCTGCACTCGCTCAGCCTATAGTTGAACTGGTCCTTACTGCTGTCCAGGCGCTCTGTGTCCAGCTTCATGAGCCATGGGAGCATGGGGTAGGCTGGGTCTCTCAGGATCACGATTGGCATTGGCATCACCAATGGTTATTTTTCAGTCTGGAAAGAAAGTCCCTGCCTGCAGCTTTCTGAACAGACCTGTGTTCCTAAAGATGCGCGCGTCATTCACCTTGCCTGACCATCCCATGTTAATGTTGGTGAAACGGCCCCCGTGATCCACCAGCGCTTACAACAACTTTGAGAAGTACCCCTTTTGGTTTATGTACTCTTTGGCAAGGTGATCTGGTGCCAAGATAGGGATATGCTTTCCATCTATTGCCCCACCACAGTTAGGGAAGCCCATCGCGGCAAAACCATCCACTAAGTCCTGCACGTTGCCCAGAGTCACTTCCCTTCTTAACAGAAATCTGTTGATGGCCCTGCAAACTTGGATCACAACAGATCCCATGGTAAATTTACCCACTCCAAATTGATGCCCCACTGACTGGTAGCAGTCTGGCACTGCAAGCTTCCACAGAGCTATCACCACTCGCTTCTCCACTGTCAAAGCAGCTCTCATTTTAGTATTGCTGTACTTCAGGGCTAGGGAAAGCTCTTCACACAGTTCCTGGAAAGTGGCTTTATGAATTCAAAAGTTCTGTAGCCACTGCTCATCATCCCATAGCTGCCTAATGATGTAGTCCCATCAGTCAGTGCTTGTTTCCCAGACTCAGAAACGGCACTCAACTGTGTCAAGGTGATGCATGACTGTTGCCAGTAAATGTGAATTCATAGAATCATAGAATATCAGGGTTGGAAGGGACCTCAGGAGGTCATCTAGTCCAACCCCCTGCTCAAAGTAGGACCGATCCCCAATTAAATCATCCCAGCCAGGGCTTTGTCAAGCCTGACCTTAAAAACTTCTAAGGAAGGAGATTCCACCACCTCCCTAGGTGACGCATTCCAGTGTTTCACCACCCTCCTGGTGAAAAAGTTTTTCCTACTATCCAACCTAAATCTCCCCCACTGTAACTTGAGATCATTACTCCTTGTTCTGTCATCTGATACTACTGAGAACAGTCTAGAGCCATCCTCTTTGGAACCCCCTTTCAGGTAGTTTAAAGCAGCTATCAAATCCCCCCTCATTCTTCTCTTCCGTAGACTAAACATCCCCAGTTCCCTCAGCCTCTCCTCATAAGTCATGTGTTCTAATCCCCTAATAATTTTTGTTGCCCTCCTCGGGACTCTTTCCAATTTTTCCACATCCTTCTTGTAGTGTGGGGCCCAAAACTGGACACAGTACTCCAGAGGAGGCCTCACCAGTGTTGAATAGAGGGGAACGATCATGACCCTCGATCTGCTGGCAATGCCCCTACTTATACATCCCAAAATGCCATTGGCCTTCTTGGCAACAAGGGCACACTGTTGACTCATATCCAGCTTCTCGTCCATCGTAACCCCTAGGTCCTTTTCTGCAGAACTGCTGCCGACCCATTCTGTCCCTAGTCTGTAGCGGTGCATTGGATTCTTCCGTCCTAAGTGCAGGACTCTGCACTAGTCCTTGTTGAACCTCATCAGATTTCTTTTGGCCCAATCCTCCAATTTGTCTAGGTCCCTCTGTATCCTATCCCTACCCTCCAGCGTATCTACCACTCCTCCCAGTTTAGTGTCATCTGCAAACTTGCTGAGGGTGCAATCCACACCATCCTCCAGATCATTTATGAAGATATTGAACAAAACCGGCCCCAGGACCGACCCTTGGGGCACTCCACTTGATACCGGCTGCCAACTAGACATGGAGCCATTAATCACTACCTGTTGAGCCCGACAATCTAGCCAGCTTTCTATCCACCTTATAGTCCATTTATCCAGCCCATACTTCTTTAACTTGCTGGCAAGAATACTGTGGGAGACAGTGTCAAAAGCTATGCTAAAGTCAAGGAACAACACGTCCACTGCTTTCCCTTCATCCACAGAACCAGTTAGCTCGTCATAGAAGGCAATTAGATTAGTCAGGCATGACTTGCCCTTGCTGACTGTTCCTGATCACTTTCCTCTCCTCTAAGTACTTCAGAATTGATTCCTTGAGGACCTGCTCCGTGATTTTTCCAGGGACTGAGGTGAGGCTGACTGGCCTGTAGTTCCCAGGATCCTCCTTCTTCCCTTTTTTAAAGATGGGCACTACATTAGCCTTTTTCCAGTCATCTGGGACTTCCCCCGATCGTCATGAGTTTTCCAAGATAATGGCCAATGGCTCTGCAATCACATCCACCAACTCCTTTAGCACTCTCGGATGCAGCACATCTAGCCCCATGGACTTGTGCACGTCCAGCTTTTCTAAATAGTCCCGAACCACTTCTTTCTCCACAGAGGACTGGTCACCTCCTCCCCATGCTGTGCTGCCCAGGGCAGTAGTCTGGGAGCTGACCTTGTTCTTGAAGACAGAGGCAAAAAAAGCATTGAGTACATTAGCTTTTTCCACATCCTCTGTCACTAGGTTGCCTCCCTCATTCAGTAAGGGGCCCACACTTTCCTTGACTTTCTTCTTGTTGCTAACATACCTGAAGAAACCCTTCTTGTTACTCTTAACATCTCTTGCTAGCTGTAACTCCAGGTGTGATTTGGCCTTCCTGATTTCACTCCTGCATGCCCGAGCAATATTTTTATACTCATCCCTGGTCATTTGTCCAATCTTCCACTTCTTGTAAGCTTCTTTTTTGTATTTAAGAGCAGCAAGGATTTCACTGCTAAGCCAAGCTGGTCGCCTGCCATATTTATTATTCTTTCTACACATTGGGATGGTTTTGTCCCTGTAACCTCAATAAGGATTCTTTAAAATACAGCCAGCTCTCCTGGACTCCTTTCCCCCCTCATGTTATTCTCCCAGGGGATCTTGCCCATCAGTCCCCTAAGGGAGTCAAAGTCTGCTTTTCTGAAGTCCAGGGTCCGTATTCTGCTGCTTTCCTTTCTTCCTTGTGTCAGGATCCTGAACTTGACCATCTCATGGTCACTGCCTCCCAGGTTCCCATCCACTTTTGCTTCCCCTACTAATTCTTCCCAGTTTGTGAGCAGCAGGTCAAGAAGAGCTCCCCCCTAGTTGGCTCCTCTAGCACTTGCACCAGGAAATTGTCCCCTACATTTTCCAAAAACTTCCTGGATTGTCTGTGCACCGCTGTATTGCTCTCCCAGCAGGTATCAGGGTGATTGAATGATGAGAACCAGGGCGTGTGATCTAGTAATTCTGTGAGTTGCCGGAAGAAAGCCTCGTCCACCTCATCCCCCTGGTCCAGTGGTCTATAGTAGACTCCCACCACGACATCACCCTTGTTGCTCACACTTCTAAACTTAATCCAGAGACTCTCAGGTTTTTCTGCAGTTTCATACTTGAGCTCTGAGCAGTCATACTGCTCTCTTACATACAGTGCAACTCCCCCACCTTTTCTGCCCTGCCTGTCCTTCCTGAACAGCTTATATCCATCCATGACAGTACTCCAGTCATGTGACTTATCCCACCAAGTCTCTGTTATTCAAATCACATCATAATTCCTTGACTTTGCCAGGACTTCCAGTTCTCCCTGTTTGTTTCCCAGGCTTTGTGCATTTGTGTATAGGCACTTGAGATAACCCGCTGATCGCCCCTCTTTCTCAGTATGAGGCAGGAGCCCTCCCATCTCACGCGCTCCTGCTTGTGCTTCCTCCCGGTATCCCACTTCCCCACTTACCTCAGGGCTTTGGTCTCCTTCCCCCAGTGAACCTAGTTTAAAGCCCTCCTCACTAGGTTAGCCAGCCTGCGAAGGTGCTCTTCCCTCTCTTCGTTAGGTGGAGCCTGTCTCTGCATAACACTCCTCCTTCTTGGAACACCATCCCAAGGTCAAAGAATCAAAAGTCTTCTGTCCAACACCACCTGCGTAGCCATTCGTTGACTTCCACAATTCGACGGTCTCTACCCCGGCCTTTTCCTTCCATGGGGAGGATGGATGAGAACACCACTTGTGCCTCAAACTCCTTTATCCTTCTTCCCAGAGCCACGTAGTCCGCAGTGATCCGCTCAAGGTCATTCTTGGTAGCGTCATTGGTGCCCACGTGGAGAAGCAGGAAGGGGTAGCGATCCGAGGGCTTGATGAGTCTCGGCAGTCTCTCCGTCACATCGCGAATCTTAGCTCCTGGCAAGCAGCAGACTTCTCGGTCTTCCCGGTCGGGGCGGCAGATAGATGACTCAGTCCCCCTGAGGAGAGAGTCCCCGACCACCACCACCTGCCTCCTTCTCTTGGGAGCTGTGGTCCGCTCAATGTCTTCCAGCAGGGCTGCTTGCATGGCATCATATTGTTCCGTGCGGCGGCTCCTGTATTGGCTGTGTAAATACTGCAAGATAAGGTGCAAGGTGTTTGTAGTGCTCACAAAAGTGTACAGCTGAGAGAGGTCCATGCTTTTCGTACTATGGCATCTGTGTGGGTAACCTAGGCTTACGAAAAAAGGCGTGAAAAAAGGCTTGGTTTGTTTGTCACTAATTTCAGGGAGGGAGGTAAGTGCATCATGGGAATCTAATACCATGTTCCCATACCACCCGCATCAATGTTTTGGTCCCATAAGGCATTGCTCTAACCCAAAATTCCACTCGGTTATGTGCACTGTGGGACAGCTACCTACAGTACAGTGCTCCGTGCAGTGATGCACGCCCTGCTCGTGAGGATGCATTCTGCTGACAACAATGAGCATAATGTGGATATGCAAGATCGACTTACTTAAATCGGAGGCTCAGTGTCAACTTACATGAAGTTGACTTAACTTTGCAGTGTAGACATTGCCGTAGTGTAGCAAAGCAGAAATAGATGTAATAATAAAAATACCTTAGTGGTATACAGTAAGTGGAGTTTGCACTAGCTTACAACAGCTCTAAATATAGCTCATTGGTAAATAAATATAGAACCCCTTGTGAGATAGGTAAGTATAATTAGCCCCATTTTCACAGATGGAGAACTGAGTCACAGAGGCAGTAACTCTGAGTATGGAGCAGGACCAAACACCCTGTCTCTCAGTCTCCTCTTCTAACCCCACCAGCTTGTACTTCAGAATTAGAGTTAACCAGATCTGGAAAGACCTGAAGGTTCAGGTCAGATAGTCATCTAACAATATGGATGAGGGTTTGAATGATCCTTTGAATATCTTTGGTTTAGAAATCAGGACAGAAATCTCAGACAGATTTTATGTAAAATTTTTAGTATCTGGTATTCTGTACCTCTGTCCAGGCTGGAAATTCCATAAAAACAGCCTTTTTTTAGCAATAATCCCATTGCTGCAGAGAGCATGGGTGAAATGCTGGCCCTACTGAAGTCAAGAGGATTTTTGCCAATAACTTCAACAGGTCCAGGATTTTACCTCATGTGTTCTTCCATATTTTGTACAGCCCTGCACACACTTTTTGTGCTTAATAAAAATATGTAATAATAATAACTTTCATTTCCAGCTCCTCATACGACTTTCATATGAGGAGAGATGAATAAGACTGGGACTTTTCAGCTTGGAAAAGAGACGACTAAGGGGGGATATGATAGATGTCTATAAAATAATCACTGGTGTGGAGGAAGTAAATAAGGAAATGTTATTTACTCCATCCCATAACACAAGAACTAGGGGTGACCAAATGAAATTAATAGGCAGCAGGTTTAAAACAAACAAAAGGAAGTATTTTTTCACACAATGCATAGTCAACCTGTGGAACTCCTTGCCAGAGGACTTTGTGAAGGCCAAGACAATAACAGGGTTCAAAAAAGAACTAGATAAATTCATGGAGGATAGGTCCATCAATGGCTATTAGCCAGGATGGGCTGGGATGGTATCTCTAGTCTCTGTTTGCCAGAAGCTGGAAATGGGTGACAGGGGACGGCTCACTTGATGATTACCTGTTCTGTTCATTTCCTCTGGGGCAGCTGGTACTGGCCACTGTCGGAAGACAGGATACTGGGCTTGATGGAACTTTGATCTGACCCAGTATGGTCATCTTATATTCTTATGGTTAAAACTGGAAAGTGCAGCAGTTCACATAACTTCAACAAAAATTAACTAAACTTTTTTTTTGCATCTTAAAGTTTGGTTTGCGTTTTTAACTAAAATTCGCATTTGTGTTTTCTCTAAACCAGTTCATCCATCTCAAATTTCGACACAGCATTTGAATTTAATTTGAATATGTAACAGTACACAGCACTAAACAATGTGAAGTGGAAAAACCATTCTGAATCAAAACACAACATAGTCTCATTCTGCTTTTGCCACTAACATAAAGCTTTTTCTCATATAGGTCTGCTGAAACTATCCCAGTCATCTTTGTTATCTTGCAGTGGTTTACACCCTCACAGAAGTGGTATTTTAACCAACACATGCAGCATCTTGAAGTTTCCTGATGATTTATTCACATGCATATACAAATGAGAAAATGGTGTTCAGGTCGGGAAATTTACAAAAACTGTGTTTTCCTGTTTACACAGTTGAGTCAATAGTTAAGTTTTGAAAAGTTTATTTTAGCTTTGAACAACCCACAGCTACTTTTACTAATATCTACTTAGCCATTTTTGTGTGTTGCACATCCAGGACTTTCTGCTTCAGGGGATTAGTACTCAGCTGACCATGCAGGGCATCAGAACCCTAGCTGGTACATCGGCATATGGCACTATTTTGATTCACAGCAGCTGAAGATCCGGTCTGAAGGTATCTGGAATAGAAGAAATGTAATAATGTGAACTGATTTTTAGTAACTGGGGAAAATAAAGGTTTCGTTGCTTCGTTTCTATGTACAGCTGGCTGAATACCACTAATACAGTGTGTGAAATCCTGGCTCCATTGCAATCAATGAGAATTTTGCCATTGACTTCAGCAGGGCCAAGATTTCACCCAGTATCCATAAAGTTCAATTTAAGCTTTGAGTAGGTGCTCACTTTATGTTCCTGCCTCTCCATATATGTTGTTCACAAACATTTGCAAAGATACGGTTTCATTTGCATGAGTATTTGAAGAATGGCTTTTTTTGTTGTTTGAACAAAGACCTGTATTTGTACATGAAGAAGGGTTTTCATGCATAAATTGGAGTATTTGTTATTCACTATTCTCCTATTTGAAAAACTTCTGTTATCTAATTAGAAATAGTCTCATGTGATTTATGTGACCAATGCAAATAATTGCAAACTTAGTGATCAATGCACACAATTTGTGAATCACACATAAACTGAAAATTGTTAGTCTACATTATTTGGTGAATTGCAAACACAGTTTGTGAATCATTTGCAAACAGGAAAACAAGGAAATTAGGATATTAAATTTATTTGTGAGTAATATATGGAATAACTGTAACTATACTGATGGATTTCAGAAGCATGGTAATAATGCTTAGCACGCAATTTATTCTGCACTTCAGCTGGTGTAAATCCACAAAGCCCCATGAACTTAAAAGAAGCTACAGCTACAGGAGATGAGAATGGCCCATACTATTCAGTTTGGATTTTTCTGTGTCTATCAGAAGCTCTAGTTTCATTACATCTATAATTTTGTATAGTGCTTTCCCATCTTAGAAAAGCAGTACTAACATTAGGAAATTTTTGCATGTTTTCTTCCACTCTTCTTTCAACCGACCACATTGTAGACAATTTGTTTGTATAAAACATAGAAAAGTATAGTGTTGAAGGAACACTGACCAATGCAGATTTTAACTACCCTAGGGATGTGAGAGTGGTTCCATTTTGGTCTGGTTTGATGTGACACTTTTGCCTGTGGTTTACGTGTATTAAAATTGCTTTGTCTAGCTAGCCACTGGTACACAGTCACTGTGCTGTTGGTTATATGGCTTGAGAATGAATTACTGTGGTCTGAGTGTTTCTCACGTAGATCAGGACTCTGAAGTTGCTTAACTGCATAAGAAGAGGAATGGTCTATGTCTCCTGGAGACGTTTCAAATGTCACAGGTGAAAACAAAGATGTTACATTGTCAGATTATGAAACCTCCACCTCTCTTTTATTTTTCTTCAGAATAAAATGAGGATTTTTAGATTATATGTGGGCTTTTTGTTTTAAATTTTATACTCCATGTCACTGAAGAAAAAAATATGAATATGACACACGTTTGAAAGTTTTTTCTGTACAAGACACATGTCAGTCTGTGAATAGCAACTTTAACTGTTCTAAAAAGTTAAACAGAAAGTGATGAGAACATCAAGGTTAAGGATACAAGCAGAAAAGCGTATAAATAGCCAGAAGCCCAGAGTGGAATGGGAATAGAAGGAGTTGTTGTTGACTGGTGATGAAGACAAGACTAGAGCATGGAATCAACTGCCATTGGATGCTGAAGAAAGGGAGTAGTTGTGATCCTGAACAATTAGAGGACCTTGATTTGCTAAAATCTAGAAACTTCTGGAAGATTGGCAGGGGTTCTGAGAACTTACATAAAGCTGGCTATAGCTCATCTTATTTTTTAGTATTCATGCTTTTGAATTCACAATTCACGATGTAGTAGTGTCATTATAACTGTGGAAAATGTGAAATCTGCTGGACAATACTGCTAATGGGCTATTAGTGTTTCGTGACTATCCAGCATCAAGGTATTAATTTGTCCAAATCAACAAGCTGTGATACAGCATGGCCAGAGGGCAGCAGGAGAGTGTGGTTTGTTTTTTTTTTGAAACAGAAAAGAATTTCATTTGTGTAACACTTACAAAGAATCACCAAAAAGGATAAAGCAAAACTATACAACAAAAGAAAAGCAAACACAAGGTATAACATAGCAGCCTTCAGGAGGGAGAAGTGTTCAGGCTAGCCTGGGCCCAGAGCGGGGGGGCTTCCTCGACACTCGTGGTCTTCCACCCTCCTGAGTTACCTGGTGGCCTAGAGCCGGGGGGGCTTCTTCGACACTCATGGTCTTCCACCCCCTCAAGTTACCTAGTGCCACGCCCAGTGTCACCGATTATTCCTCTCCTGAGAGTGCCCGACAAGATAGGCACAGCTGCGGGGTGGGCGGTTTGGGGGTGGGGGGGGGACGTACACCCACGTGTGATAGGACCCCTCCTAGGTGACTGTGATGATGGTATCCACAGCGGCAACGGCTGGGGCCTCTCGCTCTTCCCCTCAATCAAAGGGTCAGATGGAGGGAACCGGATGGGGTCACCGAGCAGAGAAACTTGGACAGCGCCCACCGCTCCTCGAAGGCGTCAAGGAAGTCGCTAGACGCTGCCCAGAGGAACTCCGCCCGGATACGTGAATGTACTGAGGATCGGAAAACGGCCCTACAATCGCAGGATGCTTCATTAGCCAACCTCCCCTCTCTGGTTTTATAAATGGCTGTTTTCGCTAGGGCTAGGAGGAGGTTAACCAGGAGATCTCGCGATTTTGTGGGGCCACGGATGGGGAGTGTGTAGATAAAAAGGTGAGGGGAAAAGTGTAACCAAAAGCGTAATAAAATATTCATGAGGAGCCAGAAAAGGGGCTGCAGCCTGGCACACTCTAAATATACGTGCGCCAGGGTTTCCCTCATGTTGCAAAAAAGGGCAAGTATCCGGGATGGGGGGGTGAACCGTGTCAAAAACACACCCGTGCTCACAGCTCCGTGAAGGAGCCGCCAACTAATGTCCCCGATGGGCCTCGGGACCAAGGTGGAATACAGGCTGGCCCACTGGGGTTGCTCACCCTCCAAAGGTGGCAGGAGGTCCCGCCACTTTATATCGGGGCGGAACACCAGGGTGTGGGCATGAAGCGTGTGAAGTGTGAGTGTGTATAGATATTTCTGTGGCGCGATTTGGAAGCTGACCGGCTGCAGTTCATGCAGCCGGCTCACAGTGAAAGGGTGAGGGGTTTGTTGGGATCTACGGGGTAGGGGCCCAATTGAATGGTCCGGCGGGCCTGTGGTAGAGGGTGGGCAGGGTGCGCCCTTGCGCAGGGCTCGGTTGAGATAAGCCCGAGCAGCGGGCGTCAAGGCGGCCTTCACCTCCTGAAGTACACGCCAGGGGGTACGAGGTCTGGAGAGCCCCATGCGCCGAGAGAGCGTCACAGGATCCAGCCAGTCTCCCCGGTCGTAGTCCAGGAGGTCTCCGACTCTCGTGACTTCTGCCAGGACCAAACTCCGGCGCACTGAGCGGGACTCCGCTGCCTGCACACGGAGCTGGGGGTTGTGTAGCAGGGGCTCCGCGAGGAGATCTGCTCCCACGGTGACCGCCACGGACCTGGTCGTTGAAAACAGTTTCCAGGTCCGGAGGAGGTCCTGGTAGAAGACCAGCAGCCCGGAGAGGTCTCGCGGAAAACCTCTCGGACAAAGATAAAAGAGCTGCCGGTCGTATCGGAGCCTTGGAAGCGGCACAGGAAGGCGTGCGCCAATATGCTCCACGTCGAACTACCTGCACTATAAAGGAGCCTCTGCAGGGCCTGAAGGTGGAAGACACGGACCTGAGTGTGCAGACACTTCAGGCCCTGCCCTCCTTCCTTCAGGGGTAGATGAAGAACCCCAACAGGGGCCCAGTGCATTCCTGACCAAAAGAACTCTAGAATCGATGTCCGGAGGTTGGTCAGGAAACCCAGGGCCGGGACCAGGGTGTTGCGTCGGTACCAGGGCGTGGACAGGACTAGTTGGTTAAGCATCAGTGCTCTCCCTCGGAGGGAGAGACATCGGAGTAGCCTCGTCCATTTCCGGAGCCGCTCTATCACCCCGCCTTCTAAATTTTGCCAGTTCTCCGGCGGAGAAGGGTGCGTGGCAGAAAGGTAAACGCCTAGGTAGAGCAGTGGACCCGCGCTCCACCGGATGGTCTGAAGCACGGGTGGGAGGGAGCTCACCTGCCGCCAGTCCCCCACTGCCAAGCCAGAGCTTTTGACCCAATTGACTTGGGCAGAGGAGGCTGCCAAATAGATGGCCTGGCAAGCCTTCACCCGCGCCAAGTCGCCTGGGTCCTGGACCACGAGGAGCACGTCATCGGCGTACGCTGACAGGACCAGCCGCAGCTCCGGCTCCCGCAGCACCAACCCTGTCAACCTCCTGCGGAGGAGACAGAGGAAGGGCTCGATCGCCAGAGCGTACAGCTGGCCCGAGAGGGGGCACCCTTGCCATACTCCTCGCTCGAAAGCAGGAGAGTGTTAGAAGGGAGCCTTATTCCCTGTAGAGGGAAGAAAGTTTGCTATAAATTAATTAAAGCACCTGAAGCCAATTAAAGCACCTGAAGCCAGTCACATGATAAAAACCCCTGCTTCAATCAGACAAGAGAAGGAGTTGAAGCAGAGTGGATTGGTGTTGGAGCAGAGAGCAGTTTGGAGGAGTTGAAGCAGAGTGGATTGGTGTTGGAGCAGAGAGCAGTTTGGAGGGAAGCAGAGGAGAGTTTGGAGAAGTGCTGCGGTGGGCTAAGAAGACAAAGACCCTTGGTAAAGGGACACCTGGTTTGTGCAGAGGGAGGGCAGGAAGCCCCACAAGCTGAAGGGCAGGAGAGGGAAGTAGCCCAGGGGAAGGAACCGCTAGTTTTAGTGGTTTATCGTTATCCCTAGGGCCCCTGGGCTGGGACCCGGAGTAGAGGGCAGGCCTGGATCCCTCCCTCTCCACACCCCTCCTCTAGGACACTGGTGGGACAGTTAATACCCCAGTTCAGGGGCAAGAAACAGTGCCCTGAACCCCACCCCCCCAAGAAGAGAAAGCGCAAGACCCATCATAGTAGTGCCGGCAATTTGCCACAAAGCCTAAAGTTGAAGGAAGTGATAGGAAACAAACTGTTGAATAGACTGATGTAATGAAAACACATTTTTTCTAAGGTAAAAGGTGATTATTGTCAAGAGTGCCAAGTAGTAAGATAAAAAGGATTTGTGCTCATCTCAAAGTGCAGAAAACCACTTTCTATGGATTCTTCAAGATCAGATATGCCATTAAATTAAACTTTGGCCAGGATTTCCATAAAAAAGGCATTTATTTTAGTGCCCCACTATGGATGTAGGTTCCTAATTTTAGGATCTTGTTTTTGAAAATCTTGGCTTTAGTGGACTGAATTAGAAGAGCAGATGCCTGATGAGTTTGAATGATCCTCCAAATGAGACATTCTTGTGCTATCATCATCAGTGAAAAGTAGCTAAGAGGACAATTTGGATGTTACCCAAAGCCCAAAGAAGTCAATAAGAATCTTTCCAATGATTTCAGTAGGCTTTAGACAAGATATTTATTTTTTGTTCAAGGCCTTTTAGGGTTCATCTACACAGCAATTAAACAACTGTTGGCCCCGGTCAGCTGACTCAGGCTTGGGCTGGGGAGCTGTAAAACTGCAGTGTAGATGTTCTGGCTCAGACTGGACCCGAAGCTCTCAGACCCCAGAAGGGTCCCGGAGCCCAGGCTCCAGTCTGAGCCTGAACATCTACACTGCAATTTTTAGCCCCACACCATGAGCCCGGAGTGCCTTAGTCAGCTGACTCGAGACAGCTGCAACCATGCCATGGGTCTTTTATTCCAGTGTAAACGTACCCATGATGGCTCTTTAACATCAGCCTCCTACAGGAGTAGGCTCTTTCATCTTTGGCATCCAAAAAATGTTGAAGATCAACTGGTGGTTAAGCCATAAAACAGCTGAACAACAAAGACTGGAACTGAAAAAGCTGCAGCTTCCTTTTAGGTTGACAACATCATTTTCAAAGAAGCAACAACAACAAAAACCCATTTAAAGAAATATTGAATCATTCCACTGTCAGCATAGTCCCACAGGCAAATTTAGAGTTACAAACCCACGCTTTGGTTATGCCACTGACGAAACAGAGGAACAATTAAAAGATTCTTGATCGAAGATGAAAAATTACCCAATAATGGCTTCAAGCATCAATGCACAAAAAATATGTTCCTAATTAATACAGTTGATTTTACATCCAAAAAGAAAACATAGATTATTATGCCAACAATGCAGAGAAAGATTAGACAGAAGAAGTTTTGCCATTTGCTCAAAGTAATAAAAGTAGAAAAGATGAAAGACCTTCTCAGGTGAAATGCCTCTGGGAGTGTTCCACATGGTATTTAAATCTTATTCAGAAATAAGTAGCTCCTAACATGGTTATGAGATTATATCTGTCACTGATTAATATGTTCTGTTTACGTCATTGCTGATACTTCATTTTTATGGGAATGGTTGAAGCAAGAAGATTTTTTTCAGTTTCCTTTCTTTTATATGTTTGAAAAACTATATGACAAATTTCCAAACACAGTTACATGTAGGGAAGCACTAAGGTAAGGGCAATTTCAGTGTACTAATGATCTGAATTAGGTCAGCCAGTATTTGTGAATGTTGGACAGTTGTGAGCTACTCAGATCAGATTTGGTCAGCCTGCAATATCCTGCTTATGAAATACACTTTTACAGTGGGGAATATGGACCCTAAAGCAGCATAAACTGATGAATCCAGAATGAGACAAGATAAAATAAAATTGTGGGCTAAATTCTGCCTTCCATTTCAAATCAATGGGAGCTATACAAGTGTATCTGAATTTGGCCCCTATAAATTAGAAGTGAAAAGTTGAACAGGTAACCTAAACTGTCCTCTGCCAATGAAGGATTTTATTCTTAACCAATACTGTTCAATGGCAAAAAGAGTTAAGATTGCTTGTGGTGTGTTGTCCCCTGGCACTGAGTTGAGCAAAACTGAGATTTCTGAAACTCAGGAAAGGTTGCCTATGCCCTCTGTCAGCAATGCTCCATTAACATACTGACCTTCACTCTGCCAACCCTACAGGTGCTGGAACGTACAAGCTCTTTACCTCCTTTTACAGCCCATTCACTCTCCCCCTCTGGATTTCAACACATACAGGACAAAAAGTATGTGTGTGTGGGAGGAGGGAGAAAAGGTTGCCCATGCTACCTTTCTTCTGTTCCCCTGAAGCTGGAGGTAGCCAGTGGGAATTAGTTGCATACATTCCTGGTGCAGTCAGCATGTTAGGTGTACCTACACTAAATGGTGGAGGCCGTAGTTGGGCCTGCTTGTGCTTGGTAAATGGGTGTTTGTGATAGAATTATAGACCTTGAGGTGAGAAGGGACCATTATGATCGTCTAGTCTGACCTCCTGCACAATGCAGGCCACGGAATCTCGCCCACCAACTCTGGTAACAAACCCCTAACTTATGTCTGAGCTATTGAAGTCCTCAAATCGTGGTTTAAAGACTTCAAGGTACAGAGAATTCTCCAGCACGTGGTATGAGAACATGTGTGGGTTATTTTGGAGTAGGGAACACAACTAGCATTTTACTAAGCAGAAGGGCCAACTTACTTGCCTACTGCCCCAAATTTGAGTGGCATCACGACCTGGTGCACAGGGTCACAATACCACTCCGGTGTCCCGGCTGCCCCTCTGTAAGTGACGTGAACTTTTTCTTAAATACTGCTCACCATTTGGGTCTGCCAAAGACTTAGTGGGTGCCAGGGACTACCTTGGGTAAAAGCTGACCAAGACCCCCCATCATAGCAGTAGTTTGACCTCTAGCTCTGTTTAAAAAAAAAACACCTAGAAACTTTTTTAAAAATATAGCCATTTCTTTGGGGTTTGTGTCTCTGGAACCTCTTGCTCAAATTACTTCAAATTTGGATCACTAACTCTACTCTGCACTTCCATGAGGCTTAGTGAATTTTAAGAATATCTGTGCAAACGTGTATTTTAGAGCACTGAGAAACATCATCCTTCAAATAGGAAGAATAGAGGAACAATGGAGAGAAGGGCTCCTCTACTTATCCATCTTCACTTTAGGAGGCTCTGAAAGACCTGAAATTCTGAATGATGTGAAGGCACTGAAAGGTGTGAAGCTGAATGAGAACACCCCATGAAGATGAATACAACCTGGAACAATAGCTCTGAGAATTGTGAACTGTTTCATTCATCTCAGATGGTGTTTCCATCCACCCCAAGTGTCTTAGAGCCTGTGATATGCATGAAGTATGCCTGTTCTCAGCTTCCATCCAAAGGGGCAGGACTTCCACAGATCCTGGCTTACATGGAGGGCAGAGAGGGGCCTCAGATACTCCCAAAAGAGCAAGCCCCCCCCCAACCTCGTTCATATGAGGGAGGTGGTAGTGGTGGGTCCATCCCCTGTAGACGGGCACAGATCCTGGCATATGGGGGTAGTGAGAGGGGTTCAGACACCCCCAAAAGGGCAAGGGCCCCATATCCCAACTCATATGAGGGGGCATATAAAATGGTAAGCATGGAAACCCTTTAGCATATGCTCACTGTGTATCTTCTTAAATACAGTTTGTTTGGGTCCTCCAAAGGTTTAGTGGATGCCATGCACTACCTTCAGTGAAATGCAACAAATTGAGATCTTTTTGACCCACATCTATGGCATGTACTATGCAGGAGGCAAGGCTAGGAGATCAGAATAGCCCTTTCTGCCCTTAAAATGCCTGGTTAAAATTGTGACTCTATTGAAATGTGTGACAAAACTCCTATTGAGTTCAGTGGGGCCATGATTTCACCCTGTGACTCTATGGGCCCCAAAATGGACTGTTGCTCGGAAACAATCTTTGATATTATCTAAGTAGCAGGTCTCAAAAAGAAGGTTGTCCTCATTTTGTTCCATTGTTTTGTTGTCTGAATGTTCAGATGTGGGTAGTGGCAGAGGAGAGGAAACTTGTTTCTTATGTCTAATTCAGCTGTTTCTGAGAAGCCTCCATTGCCCTCCCACTCCTCAACTTGGGCTCCTTTACACAGTTTGCTTTCTAAAATTCACTGCAGATATTTTGGGGAGGCAATAGGGAAAATGAAGGAATGCAGGGAAAGGGAGGTTTTCAGTGTGCATCACAGCTCAGGTGAGAAACGTCAAACTGGATTACTTTGTCTGGAAGGGAGGAATGGGCTCTACAATGTAAAACTGCTCAGCTAATTTACCCTCCTCTTGGCAAGTAGCTGTCATGGTGCCAATCTTGCTGTGATATGGAATGCCTCTAATTTTAGCCTTCTTTTACCTGTGCCCTTTGCTAATGGGGAAGTGGCGAAGATAGGCGAGATTTTTAAAATAATTGATTCTTCACTCACAGTGCAGAGCCCTAACCACAAGACCATCTTTCTTCCCCTTCAGACTTCCTCCCAGAAGCAATGTGAATGACAGGCCTGGTTTGAAAAACGCTAGGCTCATTGTCTTACTATTAATCACAGTGTGAACTGTACGACATTTCAGCCAATACAACATTTACTGCGTGCTTGCCACCTGTGTAACTGCAATGCTATTGTACAACAAAAGGTTTTTCTTTGTCAGTTTCCTGCCAGCCCTGGGTCTTCAGGACTTTGGGTTCTAATTGATTTCAGTACCTTGGGAGCTTGCAGGACTGGACCCATAATCTTATTTTTGCAAAAATGTTTATTTATATAATCAATGCAAATCAAATTTAAAACCACTTAATAATAACCCTAATCTGGAACAACAAATGATAATGCTTTAGATATTTCTATAGTATCAATAATAGTGCAAAAGAACATTCCCCAGTAATGATCAAGATCCTACCCACTAAGTCCCCACTTTAGGAAAGACATAGGAAAACAGACAGGCCGTGCAATGCTCCCTAAAGGTCAGCAAATTCAGGGCCTGGCTTTTCACTCTGTTACACAAGTTTTATGCTCATGTGACTCTATTGGGTTCGAGTCTCCTATAGCAAGATCCACTCAGTGTTGCAGAAGGTTCTCTAGAAGTCAGTCATAGCTCTCTGATTCTGAAGCCACTGCTTCTCTGCTCCAGCCTCTGGGTCAGGGCTGCTCTACCCTATAAACTTTCATCAGCATAGCTCGGTCACTTTGGGGTGTGAAACCTCCATGCCCCGAGACATGTAGCTATGCCAAACTGGTGTAGACAGTGCTAGGTTGACAGAAGAAATCTTCCATCAAGTTAGCCACCACCTCTTAGGAAGGTGGATTACCTAGAGCATTGGGTCACTCCTGTCACTGTGGTGTGTGTGTGTACACTGAAGCACTACAGTGCTACAGCGACAACACTGCAGCTGTGCCATTGTAGTGCTTTAAGTGTAGACACAGCCTCAGTCAGAGTTCTTTGGGGGCAGAGGCTGTCTTCTTTGTTATTCATAAGAACGTAAGAACAGCCATACTGGGTCAGACCAAAGGTCCATCTGACCCAGTATCCTGTCTTCCAACAGTGGCCAATGCCAGGTGCCTCAGAGGGAATGAACAGAATAGGTAATCATCAAGTGACTCATTCCCTGTTGCTCATTCATCTATTCATTGACCCTATTCATGTATTCATCTATACAGCACCTTGCACAATGGGGACCCTAATCTTTCCTGGGGTTCTGGGGCTCTTAGGCACTACTGTCATACAAATACACTAGGGGGTGTTCCACATTTCACAGCTTCTGCAGGCCAAGCCCATTGCACACACCAGGGGCTCCTTACATCCCTCCATTCCCCGCACCCATAATCTCCTTGTGTGCCACCTTCCCCTTCCCCACTCTATTTCCGGGACTCCCTGCAATCCCCCCACCCCTTCCTTCATACTGGGGGCTCCAGGTGCTCGCCCCATGCTCTTCCACCATCTCCATTGTTTCCCATTCTCCCCCCCGCCCTCCTTGCTGGGGGTGTCTATGTGCTCTCTCATTCCGCACTTGTCTCATGCCAGGAGCTCTGTGCCTCCCCATGTCCCCCTCCCCGATACCATTGTACCCCATTCTCCCGCCCATGCCAGCAGTTCTATATGCCCTCCCCTTTCCCTACCACATGCCAGGGGCTCTGTGTGACTCCATTCATTCCCTCCTTCCCCCATGCTCCCCCCCCTACATATTGGAGTTTCCAAGTCTCCCCCTTGCCAGGGTCACTCATTGTGTCCCCGCCATGCCAGGGGCTCTGTGTACAACCCAGCATTTCCTCCCCGTTCTTTTTTCCTTCTGTCTCAGAAAGAAGTCATTCAGGGGGTTAGACAGACAACGTGGGTGAGGTAGTATCCTTTATTGGACCAGCTCTGTTGGTGAGAGAAACAAGCCTTCGAGGTTGGTCCAAAAAAAGATATTACCTCACCCACCTTGACTTTCTAATATCCTTGCACTGACACGGTTACAACTACACTGCATTCAGGGGCGCAGCATTTTAAACTCTATCGAGATTATGGGCAGAGATGAAGTGGGGCTATTACACCAGAAGGTATTAATGGTATCAACCAATTCCTTGGTCTATAGCAGGGGTGGCCAAACTGTGGCTTACCATTAAAGTGCGACTTGCAGAGTCGTCGTCCCCCCCATTCTCCACCTACCAGACTGGGGATGGGGGAGATTGGGACCTCTGCCTTGCAGTGGGGTAGGCGGCTTCTGCCCAGCAGGGATGGGGGTCTCATGGCTTCAGCCCTGTGGGGCACACATGCCCCAAGCCCCATCAGGCGCCTCCCCCAGGACTGAAGCCTTGAGCCACAGCGGGTGCGCCCTGGCTCTTGAACTTCTGAAGATTGTCATATGTGGCTCGGAGTGTCAGGCCATCCCTGATCTACAGACAATTACAGAGGTGGTTGAAGCTGCTGGCTGTGCTAACCAGATATTAGGAGCTCTGTGTGTCCCTTATTTCCCACTTCTGGTCTTCTGATTTTTCTCCAGAATCAACACTTTTACTCTGAAAAGTGGCTGTGGAAAAAAATGACACCTTTTTTTCTCAACAGACCTGCTACCTCCCTATCTGCTGACTTGAGAGACAAACATTAAGCATGCTTTGCTTTTTATTCTTGTTAGCATGGCACAGCCAAGGCAGGCTAGAGAGGGAGTTGGATTCTATGCCTTCTTCTGTATCATCATTGGAATTGTTTACTAAGGGCTGTCTTCACTAGAGGGATCCACACTGCTAAAATCAATGCAGCAGGGATCGATTGAACAGGTCTAGCAAAGACCCGCTAAATCGATGGCCGAGAGCTGTCTGGTTGACCCTGGTACTCCAGCTCTCTGAAAAGAGTAAGGAAAGTCAACTGGAGAGCATCTCCTGTTGACGCAGCGCAGTGAAGACACCGGGGTAAGTCAACCTAAGCTATGTCGACTCCAGCTACATTATTCACGTAGCTGGAGTAGCGTAACTTGGGACGACTTACCCCAATAGTGAAGACAAGCCCTAAGTTCCAATCAGTCACACCTGTGCAACCTCAGTGAAGTCAATGAGTTTGTACTGCAGGGGTATAATTTGAGAACAATGAGATTGCCCAGATATGGTGGTGGGATAATTTCCTCTGAAGAACCTTTATTATAGGTCATGATACATGAGATGGAGAAAATAAAACAGTTTGGTTCTCCAAAACCAGGCAGAGTTTGTAAAACCAACCATTTGATAAAAACATCATTACTTGTAATCCAAGCACATTTGAGATGGAATCCCTGACAGACAACAAACATAGAACTAACCAATGCCATTTTTAGAGTCACTTTCCAGCGTTGAACTACACTAGAGTGGTTGGACTTTCCTGAGTTTGGTTTGATTTCATAGCCATAATGTTGCATTAATGTTAGTGGTTTGCATTTAATTTTCAATTTTAGTTAACATACTACGTCCTTTCAAAGCATGTAGTAAAGCTGCACATAAAGATTAATTTACACTTTTCACTCATTATGGAATAAAACAGAACTAAGTGGTTTTTAACAAGCTGACATGCTTCTCTTGTGAACGACATGAAGAAGGCAGTGGTTGAACCTCGAGTTCAATGGAAATTTTGAGGTATGAACCACAGAGCAAACTAAGGAACATTTCTTGCTAGTATGGAAACAGTGTGATAGCATCCAGTCAGATTTTAAGGGGAGAAAAAGGCCCTAATGTTTTGAAAAATAGTCCAGGTATTCCCTTTCAAGTGTTCTGCCTCTCACTGGGCCAAATGATGCCCCATTAGATTTGCATGTGGAGGGAACCGGCGTATGCTGATCTCCTCTTTTCTGTGTGTAAGGAAGGGACCATCCAAATCACTGCCCCTGAGCCTGCGAAAGATTCTCTGCAAGCTGGGTTCCACACAGGGCGAGGGGTGGTCAGAATTGGCCAGAGGAGAGTGGGAAACAGTGACAGAGCTGAAGTTGTGAGTACCTCACCCCACATCTCCCAGTTTGGTGTGACTTATAAGAACCAGGCCAGGTCTACACTAAAAAGTGAAGTTGACACAGCTATGTCACTCAGGGGCAGGGGCAATGCTTGGGGGAGGGGGCTTGCCGGGGCTAGAGCCACCCCAAAATTTGCCTTAGCCCCCCCATAACAGTTGCCACTCTCTGGCCACCCAGCTCTGAAGGCAGCACTGCTGCCAGCAGCAGCACAGTAGTAAGTCCAGGCAGGGATCCAGGGGGGTCTGAGAGCAGCCTCCAGCCTGTGTCCCCACCTGCCAGGGCATGCTGCCCAGGGCAGGTGGAAGCTCTGGGGCTACCCAGAGTGGCCCAGGCTGACTGGCTTCAACCCAGTCGCTGAGCCCTGCTCCCACAGTTGCTGCTCTCCGAGGGCTCTGCTGGCCCCAGAGCTGGGTCCGCCCCCCCGGATGGCTGTTACCAGCTGTGAAAAGTGAAAGGGAAGTAGGGAGCTGAGAAGTAGCTGCAGTTCCAGGGCCTCAGGCACCAGTGGCAGCAGAAGGCAGAGACAGGGGAGCGCTGCAGCCACCCACACCATGTCACCCACCAGCACAGCAGCCGCCCCGCACTGCCCAGCTCTGGCTTCCAGCCTCTGACCTGGCTAGGGGGCAGGGTCTTGCAGGGGAGAAGGGAGGAAGAGGTGAGGCAGGCATTTACCTGAGGAACAGAGGACAGGGTCACGGAGAGGGGTGGGGCCTGATGGCAGGTTGGCCACCCAAGTAGGTTGGGCACCCAGCTCACATTGAAATCAATTTCAAATCAATTGATTTCAAGGGGAGATAGGTGCCTGACTTCTTAGGCATTTTGAAAACGCACCAGGTGCCTAACTGCATCTTTAGGTGTCCAAAAACCTTTGAAAATCTGGTTCCCCCAGTCACAAAACGTTGCCAGACATAGCTGAAAGAAACTGGGCAGCAATGGACATGAACCGGGGAGAGGAGGAGAAGCCCTGATGGTCATTTGTAGCTTAGTAATATGTCTGAGTTACTAGCATGTAGTTTACTAACTGATAAGGCAGGGGAACTTGCCTAGGAAGGGTTAAGGAAGTAGCATGCATTTGCCTGTTACCCGCAGCCTAAGCAAATAGACAATAATTAACAAAATCTTTTACAAAGATTGTAGTGAGTGTTTATTGGTGCTCATAATGATCTCTAGGGCAGGGTTTGAGACTTTTCCCAGGGGTGAGGTAGGGGAACAAGAGGGAAGATAGCGCCTGGTAACACTAGTGGCTTCCCAGTTGTCTCCTGTGTAGTAGCTTGAGGTTACACTTAAGCAAGAAAGGGTAGAAACTGAGTAAGTTTAAAAGAGGAACATACAGAAAATGTTGGTAAAAAATCTTGTGCTAGCAGGAGGACCAGAACCTGGCTTAACTTTCAAACTGTCATTCAGCCTTAATCACCTTGACTCCATACTATAGCACACTCTGTAAACAGGGAATATGTTTTACTGGAGCTGTTATGAATGCTCTGAACCAGGAAACAGACTTTGAGACTTTGCTCAGGAGAGATTATGATTGTTTTGGTGTCTTTCCTCCTACATGATGCCTGAAGAGAGGGTTTCTGACCTTGTGCAGTAACTGTGGCTCTTCGAGGTTTGTCCCCCTATGGGTGCTCCACTCTAGGTGCGCTCGTGTCCCCTGCGCCTCAGATGGGAGATTTTAGGTAGCAGTGTCCATTTGACCTGTGCATATACTCTCCCTATCTCATGCCCTGCACCAGGCCTGTAAAGCGGTTGCACAGGTGAGCCACCCTCAGTTCCTTCTCTATTACAGAGGTCATTGGAAAGAACTCTGAAGCAGAGTGGAGGAGGGCGGATAGTGGAGCACCCATAGGGGGACACATCTCAAAGAACCACAGTTACTGCACAGGGTGAGTAACCCTCTCTTCTTTTTCAAGTAGTGTCCCTATGTGTGCTCCACTCTAGGGACTCTGCAGCAGTAACCCTAGGGGTGGGATCGGATTTCAGAGGCGAGTCTAGGATTGAGGATAAGACAGTGGAGCCTGCTATGTAACAGCACCATCTTTACGTCCTTGGGGCAGATTGTTTCTCTCAACCTTCAACAACCAGCCACACCTTGAGCTGGAGAACCTGGAGATTGGAGTGATGGATCTGATCAGACTCCTGGGAGAGGAGAGGAGTAACAGGCTGGTGAGTGACTGGTTGGCGAACAGTGAGTTGAGTAAGGTAGGGGAACCATGTTTGTCTTGGCCACATAGGAACTATAAGTATAACCCTAACTTTTTTTCTCTTCATCTTGAGCAGGACCTTGGATATTAGATGAATCAGTGGAAATGCATACAAGAGACCTCTGTTCCATTGGAGGAGAAATGCATCTCGGAGAGGGAATTTCACCTTTGACTTCAGTAGGAATAAGATTGGGTAGTACCAAGGCCACATTGAAATCTACGTACAATATATGGCAAAATGCCCACCTACCTTGCTCACAGGTTTATTGTTTGAAGGTGGCTACATTTTCAAAAACTGGCACAGTTCATCCTGGCTGTCTTTGATAGGCTGCATGTGCCTTCTTTAGAATGGACATTCCTGTAGGGCTATTTTGACAATTGTAGTTTAGTTTCAATTATAATGAGACTATTACTGAATTAAAGCACTGTATTAGCTTTTGTAAAATAGTTGTCTGAGGAATACGAGGGCCTATTATAGTGCTGAACTATTACATCTTTGCTGAGACGTAGAAAGAGGCCATCACTTGTTGTGAAAATTCCAACGTATGTATATTTATGACAGGCACACTGCAGATTAAGACTACCATTCAGCAAAGGACTGAAGCTTATGTTTAACATTAAGTACATGCTGCAGTATTTTGCTGAGTCAGGGCCTATTGGAATCACTGTGCAGTCCTTCTGGATTTGCTCAATACAAAAGACTACCTGAAGATAACATTATAAAAGAGGACTGCGGAACATAAAGCAGAAAAATATTTAGGAAAAGACACTAAACTGTAGAAATATAGGGTGTCCCTCAGAGAGTACATACCATTAGTTCAAAGAATTTCTCATCTGACTTTTCAAAGATGCTGAGTACCTGATGCTCCAATTGACCTTAATAGGATTTGTGGATGATCAGCACTTCTGAAATAAGGCCACTGATTTTTATTAGGAGAACCTTGGTGTATAAGCTTTCCAGTAAAATCACAGCCTTACCCTTTGGCATAACAGCTAACTTGTACCAAATGAAGCTAAATTTGGAATGAAAGTAATCGATGGAGATTCCCCACATTCTGAAAAAGGAATAGGATTGTGTTGCAGGTGGAGGCTATTCTTTAAATGAAGGGGAAAAAGCCAAAAGCTTGCTATAAACATAGGAATAGAATGTTTTAAGAATACTGCATGAAATAAAATGAGATTTTGACTGAGTTGCACTGTGGTAGGGGAAGAAAAGATGTTGGTAATAGAGTGAATTAGTTTGTATGCATCATACTGTTGTCATAAGTAAAACGAGGATGTGGAGGTTGCAGCATGGTTTGCGGGGGCACAACAAGGTTTTGGCTGTTTCTATGATAGTACCTAGTTACAATATACCGGTGTGGTTAGCATGAAGCATGTAGACTGCAGAGACACAACATTATTTGCTTAAAGCTGATGAGCTTTGTATGTCAAATGTAGATGCTTTGATCTGCTACCACCAGTCTACAACTTTCCTTTCAAATTTGGATTGCCTAAAATCAGCTAAGAAACAAGAAGGGTCAGTGTTGTTATCAAGAAAGTCTAAAATATAAGGAAATATGTTTTTTAAGTCATCATGACAGACTGATGCAGACTGTTACAGATGTCTTGTAAGGCTCTAGTCTAAAATATTGGCAATTTCTGCTGGATACACTGGCCATGTGTATTTACTTTTTGATACATAACTGCTTTACACTTCAAGCAAACCACTTCCCAAACCTTAAAGAGAATATTCTAATCACAGTTGGCAAATAGTGAGCTTCAGTTAGTACTACAAAATGTCTAGGGTATATGGCCAAAATGCAATAAAGATATATATATCAAAATTAGAGAGTAGTCTATGCAGAGAGAAATTGCTTAAGAGACGTCATAGACTTGTTACTTTGTGTTGATAAAATAGCCCTGATTCAGCGAAGCACTTAAGCATGAGCTTAATTTTTAAGTTTATTAGTAGCCCTTTAGTGTTAAACTCATGCTTAAATACTTTGCTGAATCAGGCCGGAGTGAGAAAGTTTTGATGGTCACCAGGGCATTATCAAATGCAGAAAACATGCCAAAATGACAGTGTGTTAGCCAGGTATAAGTAGACAGTCAGAAAGCGGATACTACCTGTGCATGCTGCCAGGTTAATAAACCAATACAAAAGAAGGGCACTTTTACGTGTCATGTCCTGAAAGTGTAAGTTTATTGATCTGTGTGAGCTAGACAGTCACAAGCACCTAGCTGCTATAGCCATTAGTCAAAATGCTTACAAATGTGCATATGCCACAGGAATGAGCATCATTGGAAAGTTAAAGAATATATTTGCTCATTGGGGAATTCCAGAGAAACTAGTTACAGACAATGGTCTACAATTTACAGATACAAATTTCATGAAAAAATACAGTTCCCTTCCTATTACTATTAGCTCTCATTACCCTTAAGAGAATGGAAAAGCTGAAAGAGTTAGATAGTTAAAGAAATTTTGTCAGGGAAAGGCATTCTTAGCTTAATTAATTTACAGAGCAATGCTGAATGCAACGACTAAATTCAATTCAGCTCTATTGACACTCAATAGACAAAAATTGTATATAGGTCCCACCTTGAAGAATTTGCATCCTACATGGTGAAAGTTTAAAACGTGCTGATACGAGAACAATAAGAAAATATAAAAGTAATCTTGACAAGCACAATTCTATGAGAACTTTTCCAAAACTTCAACCAGGAGATGCAGTAAAAGTCAAACTGTATGGAGAAAAAGGCTGGACAACTTCTGCAGAGATGAAAGAGAAGAAAGTTTCACCAAGATCTTATTTGGTACTAACAAAGAGTATGTTATGCAGCAAGTACATGTTGCTCTGTGCTGTATAGGAGGCCAGATAGAGCACCATCCCAGGTAAACAAAGCCGGAACCTGAGTTGTCTAGAAGATTGTCCTTTTGTATCAGTAATATATAGTTTTATTTAATAAATGACTCCCTTCAAGAACTTTGATTCAATGATTTCATGTAGCATGACAATTATATGAAAGTTCACTGAGAAATTTTACTATTGCTCACACTGTGTTCTTCCACTTGAACATGAGCTTGGAAATATTCTAACAGATTGTAATTAGAATTTATCTAGAAATGGTATGGTAAAAATTGAAAGGTTAGAAAACAAGGGTTAAATATCTCTGCTAATACCAATAAGTATTACAATTTCATATACATTATGGCTTTTCAATAGTTTGTCCTTATTTAATTGAGAGAAAATTCTGTTTTCATTTATATTATTAGTTTATTAACTAAAAATTGTGAGATGCTGTATACAATTAACAAATATCAATGTTTGTGTTCCATCAATATTAACAAAAGATGATCTTGCACATAGGACTGGCAGACAGTCTATTCCTATAAAATTATTAAAGAACATATTACTAGTCAACAACTAAAAACCAACTTCATTTTATTTAGAAGTGTTATCAGAATATTTTATCTAAAATAACCAAACTTCTTTAATCAAATACACTTTTATTTAAAGCAGAGTATAGCTAGCATGTAATATACTTAATTATTATAGGACTTGACCTGCAATCCTTACTCACAGCAGTAGACCACAAGTCCTAATTCCTACAAAAACTTCCCTTACTGCTTAATTTTTTTTCATATTTTAACATCTTTATATATTTCTCCATCAGTTGATTGTGTCTGTTCATCTCTCTGTAGAATCACTTTAATATCCTACACACAAGAATATTGAAAACAAAGTTAAAAGGACGTGTCAGATAACTTTTAGGTCACAATTAAAACTGTCAAAACTATTAATGAGCAGAGATGTAGGTGTATAACTTGTATTTTAATTGGGATTTATTCATGTAAGTCACTCTTTCCATATATCAGATAAGATACTCAACATATTCTATTTAAGAAAACACTGGCACTGTCCCTGAGCTCAATAGAAGGCTCAATGGAATATTTTGTAAAGAAAATTACAGCTTTTTATATCATTTGTATAAGGCCAATATCACAGTTCCATACTACTGTAACATGATATTATCAGACCAAACAATTACAGGTTAACTTGTCATGAATTAAAGAATAATGGTCTACTATAGGCATTAAATATTTGTATTACAGAATAAACCAATCACTTCTTTTCCATTATGGAATTGTTATATGTATTGTTCCAAAGAAATCAGTATATGGTGTGGTGCTTCAAGCATGTGATGGGGATGTCAAGGATGGATTTTAAGTAACCAAATCCAGGAAATTCAGTGTTAAGGCTTAAATCTACCTTCTTATCTAGGCATTGGAGGGTTCTTGAATCAGTGTGTGTTTTGTACTACAAATGCTACAATACCTAGAGAAGAGCTAAGGAAATGGTGGCTGACTCAGAACCTTTCCTTTTGCTGGTTCAGTTTTGACAGTTAATCTTTGTGAAAAGACTCTTTCTTCCTTATTCTATGTAATATGTAAATAAAACAATAAAAGAAAGTACCATGTTGATGCCACTGATATATGTCCCATTACATATTTGATACAATGGTATGAATTTGCATGGTAGATTTTTTATCTATCTATCTATCTACTCTAGAGTACTCTCCATGGCAGTATCTAGGTGCTTCCCTGATAAGTTAGGTCTGCATGGTGGCTTCATGAATCTTTTCCAAGAGAGGAGGCTCTACTTGGCATATGAACATATGTGGTTTTTGTTGCTGTTTTTGTTTTTCCACTCCTCTCTCTCTCTCTCTCTTCCTGTCCCTCCCCCATTAACTAGACTATAAACTCTTCAGGAGAGGAACTCTCTTTCTCTTACTGTGTTTGCAGAGGCCCTAGCTCTTCTGAATCTTGCTCCTGATTGGAACATCTTAGTGCTACAATTTACAAATAACACAGTAATAAATAATATGTCAGAGAGTAGGGTTTTCCTTCCACCCTAAAAATGGTAATTTTCAGTTTAGCCTGACCTCCTCTAGAAGTTCACTCCACAGTCAAACTTCTTTGACTACGAGTGATTTGTTCCCAAAGCTCAGCAGTGCCGGCAGTGCATCCTATAGGTATAAATATGCAGAGGCCAGCTTGAACAAGAATGAAAGTTCTTCAGGACAAATTCTGCCTCACTTACTGTTTAATGCCTGTATCTTCAAGATTACATTTTCAGTGACACCTATGCAACCCTATTGCCTTCAATGGATTTACACAGGTATAGCTAATTGGAATTTAAATTGAACAAAGCACTTAAGCATGTATTTAACTTTAATGGAGTAAAGAGCAAAGAGCGTTAAAAACTTATTTTGACATTAAACTCAGCAAGTGTAACTCAGAGCACACAGAGCAAACCTGTTGAGTAAGAAGTTGCCTTTTTTAGTAATTCAATTTACAGAGTGAAGCAGAGCGTCAAAGAAATGGAGGTGAAGATAAGGAAAATGAGAAACTGCAACAACATTTGGAGCAATATGTGTTTACATCGAGACAGCATGCATTTACATTTTTGTGCAGTTTTTGGTATTGATAATACATTAACTTATTGGTTTCCAGCTTTTTGTGTCAAGTGATCTCACACAAACTACTCCTCGCCCCCTCCCCCATTTTGATAATACTACCAATTGTGTAAAGAAGACGAACGATTAAATTAAAGACACAGTGTACTGTATTTTCAGTAAAAACATGAACAGCAATCTATTAGCCTTCTAGTGTTTGATATTAAAATGTTGGCGATTAAATTTTGTCTTAAGCAGAAAACATACTATTTTTTCCAGGTTGTAGGCTAAATCCCCAGGTTTTATAAAATAAACCAGATTAAGTTCAAATACTTTTTTCTCAGCTAATATATTCTGTCCAAATTTTTAAAGTCCAGCTTTTTCTCTTTTTTTCAACCATAAAATTACCTATAATTGTTGATATTCCACTAGAGAAAAAGCAATAAAGCATTTCACTGGCCTTTTGTTTTACAAGTTTGTGATAACACTTTAGGATTAGCTGGAAGAGTGGTTCAGTTTAAAACAGCCCTTTTTCAGTACAATGAGTCAGAAACAGACATTTCAGTTCCGGTTATACAGAAATAAAATGTTAGCAAATGGAAGCTTCAGCAAGTTCATTATCAGTACTTATCACTACCACATGAGGTAAATGCTGATACCAGTTAATTGTAATGCTTCTGACACACCAGAATGTGTGTTTTATTACTAAAAATATAGTTGTGAAAAATCAGTAAAACTGCAAGAAGTTACTATTTATTATCATGGAAAAAGAGCACCTCTGACATGCTGTGTGGGCAGGAAGCAGAAATTCTACATACAAGATATACTATACAAATATATTTTAAACATTACTCTAAAAATGAGCAAGGATTCATATGATCCATGATCTGATGCAGCGAGGAAAATGACAGCTTAGCATTTAAGAAAACAGCACATGTACAAAGGAAACCAGCTTCAGTGTATGTAACCAACAATTACAAAAGAAACCAAAGCTCTCAATGACCTCAAATATACTGCAGAGGTAACTGCTTCTGCTCTTGATCAATAGCTCCAATAGACAGAAATGTGCTTTTCTTCAGTTTCATGCAAGAATAATGTCTCTTGTTATCTGAACCAATAATTATCATTATTATTAGCAACTGAAGAAAAATATTATTTTTTGACGTATGTATACATTTCTTATGTCCTCCTTGACGGAACACATGATGGAGTACATTTGAAAATGTACTTAAAGTCCCTTTTAGGAGTTGAGTTAAATTTTCCGCCCTTTGTGCACCCACACATCACACTACATAGAAAATGTTTCTCAAGTTTTAGAAGTATCATGAGCACGGGCTAAGAGCAGACAGTGATTCATCAATACTCCTCCTGCCCTGAGTATTAAATACCTTATTTACTGTGCATGGGAGGCCCCTACTTGTAGTCCTTACTAAGTAGGGACTATAGGAATTGTCCTTATAAATCGAAGCAGCGTATTTCTTCATTGTCAAACGTTGTATCAAGTGTTGAATCCATATTGAGACAAATGTATGTTTAAAAAACTGCTGCTCATGTAAATTTTACAAATGTTACATGAAATAGTCTATGTAAACTCTTTGGGGCAGGGACTATCATTCCCTGTACGTTAGTACAATGCCTACCACAATGGTACTCTGAATTGAACAAGGCCTCTAGGTGCTACTAATATGTAGATGGTTAATAATAATATTAAGTTACAATTACTTTAGGAGGAGCAGCCTGGAAGGAGGGGCCTAAATAGTTACATTTATTTATAATATAAATTTATATAAAATTTTATACATGTATAACACACACACACATATATATAAAAATACTATATACATGTATTTGAAATCTATTCTTTGATATGCTAAACTAAGAGATTTGGAACAAAAAGGAACTTAAATAATCTTTATGCATAAATAACATAATGGCGTCAAATGCTTTAGAAAAACTGAGAGGCGAGGTGGGTGAGGTAATATCTTTTATTGAACCAAGTTCTGTTGGTGAGAAAGAGAAGCTTGCACAGAAGAAGAGCTCCAATAAAAGATTTTACCTCACCCACCTTGTCTCTCTAATATCCTGGGACTGACACGGCTACAACAACACAGCATACATTAAAAAAACTGTACATTTTATTTTGAATGAGAGACAAAAAAAAAAAAAAATGGCAAACTGGGGAAAAAAGATACCAATCATCAAACTGTGCCCATTGCTCTCATTAACTAAGATCAAAGTATTCCACTGGAAATAAACACTAACGAGGTATTAGTAGATGTTAAATATCTATTGCAGACTATTTTTGTAATTTTATTACAATGAAAAGAGTATTATTAAAAATGTATTCAGTAGAATTTGATGACAGTTCTGAACTTAAATAAATGCTTACACACACACACACACACACACACACACTGTGCGTTCTGGTGACAGGTGTAGACTGACAACCCTAAAGAATAAAGTTGTCTGATAAACCAAAAAATGGATAGGTCATGACAGAGAGCTTGCTCCACAGTTCTAATCTGGACAGAAAAGGCCAGAGGTACAAGGGTAATAAAATCTTTGTGTCTAAATCAGTCCTTGGTCTTTGTGCTGAGGCTAACAAAGAGGGTACCAAACAGAGGTGGTGATTTATGATATGGTTACTGGTCCACAAGGAATTGGACTAAGCCAACAAACTCACTTCAAATAGGTCAGCAAACATCCTATCAGAGGATAATTATTTTTTATCAAGATGCTATTGGTTTGATTTGAACTGGTGACCCAGAAGTGAAGGGCTTTCTAATTCATAACCAGTTTCCTAAGCCAGCCAGTGCTGCAGCACATATATTTTAAAATCCTGAATTTTATAATTAAAAGCAAATATTTCATCTATATCTACCTAAATATTTTTCTGCAACTAGTGTTTATGACAGCAGAAGTAGCAACATTTTAACCTTAGAAACCACACCCTAGCTTTGCTATACTTATCTTGCAAAAGATCTCAAAATAGCAGCACTGCGGTTGAACTTCATTTTTTATAAAGATTTTTATATTTACTTGAGGATATATGGAAAAATCTTTTATGTTAAAACGACTGTATTCTTAATTTTGCTTCCTTGGAAAAGGGAAGTTTACCTACCTATGAAATGTAGTTCTTTGAAGAGGTTGTCTGAATGGAACTACATTTCTGAGAGTGCATGTGTTTTGGACACTATGGTCAGAATTCTATGGAAAGGATATAGTGGCCACAAGGATCACGAGTATGCTCCTTCATGAATACGCACAATTAAAGCAAAGTTGTACAAAGAGCTATGGCCTTAGTTTTTTTCCCACTTGATCAGAATTTTAAAGAAAGATTCCAAAGAATTGGAGATTGTGGAACCATGCCTGTAAGTACTGTTACTGGATGTAACTTCACTTTCTTCTTCAGTACTGAGTACAGATCACCATGTCTGTTGAGATTAATTAGCAATAAAAACCCTTGAAAGAGAAAAGACTGAGGGTAATAGTTAAATAAAGATTTCAGGTCTGCATGATCAAGTCAAGTCAAGCTGCCAAGTCAAGATATGTACATATCAGATCTAACTGCCAGATCAAGAGATAAATGTAGTACTTGAGCTCCAGACTGCCTTATGTATTTTCAGTAATAAAAGTATTCCTGAGACATGCTGCAGAAGTAATTTTGGTCTAGAGACTATGTTTTACGACCCTCAGGTACTGTGCAAGTTTGCATACACAGTTTGATCTTCTTAGGCAAACTTTGGAGATTGTGCCACTTCTGAACTTAACCTGTAAGCTGCAAACAATGTAGGCGATTTATATATGTTTAGTACTATCAAGATAGCTGCTAAGAAATGGTAACGTATTTAAAAATCTGAGTGCTAAGCTATGTAACAGCTTCTCCTGGAAGTGATTGAGGTTTAGGTTAGACTAGTGGGAGGTTAGCATTTAGTTAAGATGGAAGAAACAGTGTTGGTTAGCAATTTATTGTGCCCTTGGTAACTATAGTCCTAGCTTCCTATGCTCCTCCTTGCACAGATGGTCCAACAGTGGGAGAAGTTTGTCCCACAAACAGAAATAATATTTCATCAGAAATGTCTAATCATTTGCAATGCACAATTATCCATCACTAGCAATTTTTAAATCAAGATTGGATTGTTTTTATAAGATATGCTCTAGTTCAAAAGGAATTATTTTGGGGGAGTTCTATGGGCTCTGTTATATAGGAGATGAGATTAGATGGTCACAATGGTCACTTCTCGCCGTGGAATCTATGGATCGTAGACTTGCTGATGATTTGCTGCTTTGCGCATCAATAGACTTTGCCTACTTCTCCTTTGGCATTGATCTGAAAGTTCTCCCTGGTTTGGTTCTTTTGTTGGCAGTTCAGACTACTAGTGATCTAGAAGCAGGATGCCAATAAACAGAAGAAGAGGTCTGTGTAGCTCGAAAGCTTGTCTCTTTCACCAGCAGAAGTTGGTCCAATAAAAGATATTGCCTCACCCACCTTGTCTCTCTAATATCCTGGGACCAACATGGCTACAACAACATTGCAAACAATGAAAAAACTTACATTTATTTTGGGATACTTTTGGGATACTATTTATTCCTCCTTTTTGATACAGCTGGCATATATGCAGGTGTGAGCCTCAGGTCTTAAGATGGTCCCCAGGAGACCTTTGTTTATTGCAAATGTTACTATGCCTTTCTAGTTGAACTGTAACATATTGAGTGATCAGCTAATCTCACCTTGACCCACCAAAAATTCCATATTCAGAGCTTCCACATAATATCCACACAGGTCTTTAAAGTTCTAGAAATCATCAGATGGTGTAGTAAAGAAGCTTCTACATTTGCATTCAGGGAGAAAGACTCTGATTGGTCTTCTTGGGATCCTGATCATCTCCATTTACATCTGAAGAACCAGAATGCTTATCGATGTACTACGGACTGTAAATACACTCAAAGTTTTCTCAGGAGGGAAAGAAGTTGGAGGTGGCTTCTCAGAAATCTTCACAGGGAGAAGATTGGAAAACTCCTTGGAAAACTGACTCTCAGTGGTTCTCACAACAAATTTTTTGGTTGCCTCAGAGTGCGACTACCAACTCCTGCTGGTGGCCACTTTGACAATTTTTCCTAAAATACTTAATTAGATTTAGGAAAAACAAATAAATATCCACATATACATGTCCAAATTGTAATTTATTTATGTGGGTTTTGTTTTTTCAGACTCAATAATAAAAATAATGTAAATTGTCTCTATTCTTTACTGGATCTAAACAGAACAGAAGCACAAATAAGGTGCTTTACACGTTCTTGTCTTTTTTGTTGTTGTTTTTGTTGTTTATTTGGTTGCTTTTTATTTTTAAACTTGCTAGCTAGTCAGTCTGCTGCTCTGAAAAGTGATACTTGTATGTTAATATCACTTTTCACAGCCTCCCAGCTAACTACTAAGTCTGTTGTGAAAAGTGATATTAACAAACATACAAATATAACTTTTCACAGCAGATTTACTCAGCCCTGGTAAGGCCAGGGCCAAATTAAGCCCTGGATGGGGAGGTGGGTAGGGAGGCATCAGGGGCCAGTGGCAATGGGGGGATGGACTGGAGGACAGCGGAGGCAGCAGGTGCCAGAGGCAAAGGCAGGGGGGTGATCTTGGGGCCAGAGCCACCACCATGGAGCCAGAGCTGGGGTTGGGGCGGGGGCAGGGGCCGGGCCCAAGCCAGGGGGCTGAGCCTGAAGTCCCATGGCCAGGGCCTGAGCCTAGCAGCCAGATCCTGAAGCCCCATGGCCAGATCCCAGGGCCTGAGCCTGAAGGCCTGGGGCCAGAGCCTGCCACTGCATGGCTGAAGCCCAGGGCTGGAGAAAGCAGTGGGGGCCAGATGTGATGGGGGAGTGGTGGTGAGCCTGGGGCAGGGTCCAACCCCTGTTGGCTGCCCTGGGGTGGGGGCCGTTGCTTCCCCGGCACCGCCCAATCAGTACCCAGGAGGCTGTGGCCACAAGAAAAGCCCCTGGTGGTCATATGCGGCTATGATGGTCATATCCGGCTATGATGGTCATATCTGAGAAACACTGTCCTAGAAGGTGGAGCCTATAAACTCTAATATGGCTGAAGAACACAGGTGAGTAATCTCACCTTTCAATAACCTAGTTTACCATCAGAAATGTGAGACAGACACCAAACCCTAAGTTTAAATGAGGAAGGCTAGTCCTTTGCACTGGGGAGGGTCTCAGATATGAGAATCCCCAGGTGAGTCTCACACTCCATTGTATCAGGCAGAGGCTGATCCGGAGAACTCTCAAATCTAAACCACCAGTTCTGAAGAAGCATGCCAAACTGTAGACCCTTGTGGAGTAATGGACAAAGGAAAATGGAAAAAAAATAATTCCTTCCCATAAATCAGCCACAGTCCAAAGGATGAATAGCATCTTCCAGTGAAACAGACACAAAGCCTAGAGCCAATGCACTTATTTAGCACCAACAGCGAAGGCTGTAGCAAATCCACCCCGGGCTGAAATCTTGTAGGGCCATATTTTCATGTACTCTAAGGCCACTTTACAGCAGTCTGGCAGTGAAAAGTGGCTGGAGTGTCAATAGGAATCTGGCCTAAACTGTCCAAAGTTGGAGTAAAGTGACAGGAGGTCTTTTTGAACTAAAATATAATTATAAGAAAATGTTTTACTCATATAAGCACCATGGAGCCAACAAATTCCCTCTAATCAGTTAACTGGACCTACAGAATTGCTTATTTCAGGTTTTTGATCCTTGGGAACTACAAAATAGTTATAACAGGCCAAATTCTTTTTAAAATGGGAGGACATGGGCATTTAAGGAATATCAAAAATATGTTTATTTTAATTGGAAACTTCTAATGAAATAAGATTGCCAACCCTTTTACTTTTTTCTGTTCTGGAGAGCACTTGGAAACTTACTGAGTGGCATCACTGCCAACACATTGACCATCATCATCAACGCTACTTGTTGGGATGTGGGGTTTTATTATCACACCGTTGGGTCTTTTCCCTCAGCATGAAGAATAGTTTTACTGAACAAGATAAAAAGAAGGCAACTGATCAGCTCCTAAGATGTGAATCAAAGGTTCCTTGTTCCCTTTCCTAATGTGCTGATTTTAACTAGTTTTTTTCTTGTTCGTTTGGATAATGTGGATTCAGGTAAAGCATTCTGGTAGCTTTATGTACAACAATGAGATATCTGACACAGCTGTTTGTTTTGTGTTGCCTTACTCAAGACAGTGGCTAAATGCCACAATATTGCCCACTATTTAAACCTTAACAGTACAGTAGCAATGTTTTTTGTATTTACATACATGTTTTTATTTTTTAAATACTTTTTTTATGTTATTTTTAAGGTTTCATTCATATGGCGTCCTATATGAAATAGAAGTGGGTAGATTATCTCATCCTTAATGACTTATGGCCAGAACATGACATTAAGACACTAACTATGTAGGAGGCAGAACCAAGTCACTCTACCCAAGGAGGAGCTCAGAAAGACTGTACCTTAGCAGGCATAGTCCCTCCATTAGATCTCAAGCATACAGGAGGAATGTGCATGTTGCACCATCCCTTTAGCTGGCCTTGCCAGCTCTACCTGGCCAACTCTAGGATCTAGTCTCTTCCCTGCCCACTTTTGTGTGACTTGTGCCCATGGGGGTGATCATCTCTCCTCTGAGTGCATGTATGTCCCTTGTGCATGAGGAAAGGTAAGGCTCCTTGCACCTTCTCCCACACCATGCACCCATGCAATGGCCACACGCAATCTGGATTGAGCAATCTGCAATGCCCATAAAGAGTCTACACTTGTGAATTTGAAGTATTTCTTATCATTAAATTTAAATTTCTAGAATAGTACACATTCGAGATTTCTGTACAATTACTAAGTAGACCCTCCCAGAAAAGAAATACTTACAGGAAGTTTGTACCCCTGGTAGTTGTTAATCAAGTCCTGAATGAAAGGATGCTTCAAAAGAATGGTAATTGGAATGGGTTTCAGATCCTCAGAGCCCAGTTCCTTGTATATTTTTCTGAAATGCTTCAAGGAAAAAAAATCTTGCTTCATTTATTAGAAAAACTGAAAAAGAATCACTTCATAAAACAAATATTACATTGTGTATTTCTATAAGACATTCTTGCTGAGGGGTTAAAACATTACTTTAAAAATATGCTGTTAACATAATTTACAATGATGTGTTTAATCTAAATGTTGTCCTTATATTGCAACAGATAGAACTTTCTTTAGTTTAACCAACCAACCTTATTATTACTGCCTGCCTTCTGCCTATCACTGAATCTATGGTTGTCACCAGTTTTACTTCCTTCATGATGGAACACTCTTTGTAGAGTTGCCATAGAAATTCTTCCCTCATCTGTGCAGTACAAGATTTTTTCTTTTTCCACCAAAGGTTCCTCCTTTATCAGCATATCAGTGTGGGAAAAAGACTGGGAAAGAAAGCATTTATATATTATGATTCAGTGGTAAGCGGTCTAGCATTAGTTATACATTTCAGTTTGACATTTATTAAGAATCATTGAGGATGTACTTCCAAATATCCATTATTATGATAGAAATCACCATATACAAACAAAATCAGTAACTGGAGTATAGAGCTTTTGAGAGTAATGGGTACCCACCACTCCTGTTGACATCAGTGGAAGTTGTGAATACTCAGCCAGGGTCAGGTCCAAAGTCCTGTTATATTGATACCATTCAGAACACTGAAGGAAGTAGCTGCTTTCAAAATAGTCTTAACTTCCTCAAGTGTATATATATATAGATGTAAACTGCTATTTGCTTTATTGTATTTTTAATATTGTGTTCTTCATATTAATCACTAATTTACATTAGGGACTGCTAGACCAATACAAATGACAGAATTCTGTAAATTAGACTATAGGGGAAGCCCTCTCCAGGCACTGGGGATGTTCACATGGTGAAGATAAGAAGGGATTCTTCTGCTCCAGGCCATGGGGCCACTACATGGAGGTTACATTAAACAAATGGTTGCAGTAGCCTTGCCAGGCCTCTGCAAGGAAATGGGGAAGGAGAAAGAGTTTAGGAGGAAAGATCAGAATTTTTGGTTTTTGACAGGTTTAGTATAAAGGAATGGTGAGACATCCATGAGGCAGTATCTGATACAGGAAAAGAGGAGAGCCCGGATAAAGAGGGAAGGCCAGAAGTAGAGATTTGTGATCACAAATGTGATTGATGCTTTAGCTACCTCTAGATTAGACTGCCCAATACACTCTACCTAGGGCTAACCATTAAGGCTACAAAGAAATTCCAACTAATTCAACATTCAGCCCATTTTCTGATTAAGAGAGATTCCTGAGAGTATATCACATTAGTGGTCTGGGCCCTGTACTGGCTCCCTCTCCAATATAGGAGGCTCAGGGTCTGTTTATCTTTGCCCTGAACAGCTTAGAGCCCACCTATCTTTCTCTCTACCTCCAATCAGCAAGGGTTTTGTTACTAATAGAACCCTAAAACTCTTGGGACTTAGTTGCTGAGTGTTTTCAGTGAAAGATCTTCCGCTGTGGAATTCATTACCATACAAAATCAAAATGGCAATCATTAGAATGTGATGCAAGATGCAACTGATTGTTCAAGCCTTCCATCAGTAGCAACGTTTGCACTATAGCACAGCAATATCTCCTTGGAGTATGTAACTGTTGACTGTAAGTCCTTAAAATGCCAGCATAAAATAAATGAGCTGAGAGTATGTTCTGTTTGAATACATGAGACACACTTGGAGAAAAGATGCTTCCCTTAAATTTACTATATATGGCAACTAGATATTGTGGAGATTTGCATGTTTGAAACGGCTAGCAGAATAGAGTGTGTTTCTGATTTCTTTATCCGAGTAAACTATTTTTCAAATCTCTTATCTTTCTTGCCTTTTAACTGGTGTCACAATTTAAATTTTTAGTTTTAATTTTACTTTTTTTAGTGGAAAGGGGGAAACAAATAAGTGAAAAAATTAGCTAATTAGAGTCTAACGATTGACATAATCCTTTATCAAATAAACACATGTATCCATGTTTCAATACAAAGATAATTTACTTGATAGACTAAAAAAAGTATTTATTGGGTACGTACATATTCCAGCTCATGTGTTTAAATCATAACTTCGACTAACTTCTCTTTATAAATGATTTCCAAATTAGACACAGATGCTAAAGCAATATCATTTATAATTGCTGTTATTTTTTAAAAAGTTATAAAACCAAGGACTTCAAAATTATTTTATAAGCCTTTTTACTTCACAGAGTTTGACTAACTTAAATGTATCCTTCTACACCAGAACTATAGCTCACAATATATTTTTTATTCAATGCCCCTTGGTGGTTGTTGAACATTTTGGGTGACATTTCAGACCCACAGAAGTCAGTGGCAAAACTCTTCCTAACTTCAGTGGAATAGGATTTCAGCCATTCACTCTTTTATATATTTAACACTACTAATAAACTGTAGATGTATGCAAAGAAGAACGTAAGATGAAGGGATATTCTGAAAGAATGTTTTTCCAGCACTATAATTCTTTGAACGCTAACTCATAAAATAAAGCTGTTATAAAGTGAAACTGATTAAAACCTGATGTTATCTAAAAGAAAAATATCTGTCTAGATACCTCTGTGCTCCCCTGCTATACTAATGAAGCACCTCACAAACAATAATGTAGTGCCTCACAAACAGAATGTATCCCGCAACATCCCTACCTATGAACATACACAATAACAAAGGAAAAGGGGGAAGGAAAATGCTAATTAGAATTCTGGCAAGCCAGACTTCAGGCTTTCCTCTGCTTGATACCAAGAAGAAGAAGGTACTGAGGCAATAGAAAGTTCCCCCTCTGATTTATAACTACAAACATTATTGTCTTTTAGTTATACGTGAAAAATTGAGTTACAAAGAGATTAAGTGACCTGTCCAAGGTAACACAGGAAGCCTGTGGCAAAACCAAGTTTGAACTTTGATAGCTTTAACCACAAAGCAATCCTTCCTCTATCTTCAACTAGCAGCCAAATAGGGACAATGTTAATCTTCTTTTACAATCTAAATTCTCCATAAATTCAGTAAAAATACCATATGTTTTACAAGATGTTTATCCTCAAATTACAGAAACTATAATTAAAAATGTATTATCATGCAACTATGTATTTGGAAATGTCTAGTTTATTTTAGTATTAGCTTTACATTTATTTAAAATGTAAACTACTCAGAGAAATAACTCTAAAAATGGGAGAGTGTGGTTCCACATTTATAGTATCTCAAGGATTTTCATATTAAGTATTCTCACCTTACAAGTAAAATGTTTTTTTCCCCCTTAACTGCCAGTCTTTCAGACTCTCCCTGGGATCTTAAAAGTCAAGCTGTATTCTTTACCAAATGTAAGATTCTGCTGGGCAAATTCTGGCCTCAGTTATACTTGCACTCCCTTTCCCAAAGCTGTGCTGGGTCTACAGTACTAACAGGGGTAAAGAATACTAAAAAAACTAATTTTTGTCACAAAAGTGAGAAGACGTGACTATGAATACACATGGGGTAGATCTGCACCACAAAACAATGCCATTTTTATACAATAACTTTTCAGAGTAGAACTGCAGTTTAAGTAGGTTAAGGAAGTAGTAGTCGCTGTGGTTGTGCAAGTGTGGTGAGAGATTTCATCATGTGTACAAGTATTGAGCTCTTTAAAAGGTATGAAAAGAAATACATGGTGGCATGCATACTTAAAAGATCAGTCATGATTTTTATACTTTTGTAAAAAGAGTAGAAAGTAATCAGTATTGTATTGAAAGTTTTGGGTCATTAAAGACTGGGAAAACAGCTCAGCACACTAAAGAAATATGAACATATTAAATGAAGTCAACATTTTGCAGTATGTCAATATATTCATAATGGTCTTGAACTTTCAGACTGAACTCTGCAATAAATGACTGAATTTACAGCAATATGTTACTAATCCATCTGACTAACAGGTGAACTGAAATATTTGAAAACCATACCAAAAATAAACTTTTTAAGATCCCAAAGAAACATACCAGAAAAGAAAGTTAATAAGAATGGTAATGCTACTATGACTGGGGTCCTAGTGGGGGCCAGCTATGGTCACTCAGGGTGAACTGCAAAGAATGGGGCAGCCAAACCCCCAAAAGCTGGTGGATATTCCAATACTTAGATTTACCAAGACAGCATAAAACAGCTTCTTTATTACCTTACTGGTTACTCAGAAGTCCAAACAACACAGTTCCCTTAAAAGTGATCCAGTCTCAGGCCTCCATCCAGGTACCCACGTCAAATATGATGAAAATTTCTGTAAATCTTATTTCATCATATAAAAGAAAAGGTTCTACCAATCCCAAAGGATCAGACACATTACCTCCCAGGTTAATGAATGTTTCAGATCTTACCCAAATACACGCTACAGACAATTCTTATTAACTAAACTAAAATTTAGTAAAAAACAAAAGAGAGTATGGTTAAAAGATCAATGTACATACAGACATGAATTCAATTCATTTAGGTGCAGATTCATAGCAGAGATGGTGAGCTTTATAGTTGCAAAGAGTTCTTTCAGAAATAGTTCATATTTATAGTCCAATGTCCAAATATCATATTCAGGGCATACCAGCATAACTGGGACCTCTGTCTTGTGACTCAAATTTTCCCTGAGCAGATCTGAGATGACAGAATCAGGATGCAAGGATCTTTTATACAATTTCATGTCTTTTGACAAGTTGGAGTTCCTCAGGGAACAAAAGCTAATTAGGATGACTTGGAAGGAGGTCCATCACCGGTACTTAGCTATACAAATTAACATAAGGCCATTTGCTTGTTCCTCCACCATTCACAGTGTGACGCTATTGACATAAACTGTGACCGTATAGATCATTGTTGCACCAGTTCTTTTACAGAGGAGGCCAAGTAGGGTGTCTATGGAAAGGTTGTAGTTTGCTGGTTATGATTATGCTGTCTGTATGTGTGTATCATTTTTGAATATGAAGTTATGAATATTGGCCATGTATTTGTTTGATTCTAAGTAGCCTCAATGAAGAATTTGGTCAGCTTCTTGAGAAAGGACTATTCTCAGTAAGTGCCCAATCAAGAAACACTTAACTGACAATGGACTTTGGGAGACACCAGTCCACATCTGAGTTTTCTTGGGAACATCCAAACTAACTTGTAAACAATGGTGTCGGCCTGCAAAAAGCTGAATCATTCATAGACATGTGACTTGCCCAGGTGGCTACAGACTCCATCTTGTTGCTATGATCTTACACAGGAGAACAAAGGGGTTTCTGCCCACAAGAAAAAGAATATAAAAGGCCCTGGAAACCCCTCCATTTTGTCTTCAGCTGGCTCAGAAGATAGCCTCTCCACCTCAAAGAGATGCCTGAAAGAAACTGGAACAAAGGACAGTAACTACGGGGGTGTGAGTGATTGCTGGACCCAGACTAGGAAGGAATCTAGTCTGTGAAAGAAGCTTATTGGAACATCTCTGAGGATGAGATTTATCTGCATTTAGTTCACCTGTATTAGGCCTAGACTTGCATGTTTTTGTTTTATTTTGCTTAGTAATTCACTTTGTTCTGTCTGTTATTACTTGGAACGACTTAAATCCAACTTTTTGTATTTAATAAAATCACTTTTTGCTTATTAATTAACCCAGAGCAAGTATTAATACCTGTGCATATCTGAGCAAACAGCTGTGCATCTCTCGCTCTCAATGTTATAGAGAACGAACAATTTATGAGTTTACCATGTATAAGCTTTAAACAGAGTAAAACGGATTTATTTGGGATTTGGATCCCACTGGGAACTGAGTGTCTGGGTGCTAGAGACAGGAGCACTTCTTAACCTGTTTTCACTTAAGTCTGCAACCTTTGGGGGACGTGGTTCAGACCTTGGTCTGTGTCTGCAGCAAGCTAGCATGTCTGGCTCAACAAGACAGGGTACTGAAGTCCCAAGCTGGCAGGGAAAACGGGCTCAGAGGCAGTCTCAGCCCATCAGGTGGCAGTCGCAAGGGGGGTCTCTGTGACCCAACCTGTCACACACAGTACATTTCAAAGAGAGATGAATACTGAGATATCCCATGTTTACAATTCATTTAAATGTTAGGATCTTCTTTTGACTTCTGAATTATCAGAATACAGCATAGACAGGGACTGTTGATTACATGGTCGGACCATATGTAAACAGACAAAAACACAAACATTATCTCCCCACATGTCTTTTGAGGGTTATTCATTTTGGAGGACATTTAACCCTTTCTAGCCATGTATCACAAATACATTTAAACAAACTTATTATTTTTTGCTCATAATAGCAATAGTAACAACCACAGTGCAGTGTATCTACTGGGGATTAATAGCTAGCTGGCTTTAGTGGTCTGAGGTTAGACCAAAGGATGCCCTCAATTCGCCTGTACTGGACATTAATTACCAGGAAATGCTCTGCAATTGTGTTATTGCTCAAGGAATATATCCTCATACCCTTACTCATATTGAGAAGCATCTTATTTTGAGTATTTCTACTGATGTTGTTAGTGCATAGTCAATGGTACTATTTCTGAAGAAAGTTGCTACCCAAAATGAGTAAGGGTATCAGAATCTGACCCAAAGTCATCAGACAAGAAATTATAACTTGCCAGCACCATAATGACTCTATTTACTAATTCATATAATCACATTTTACCACATGTGGAGGAGAAACCTCTTTTCTTCTATGGATGTATGTTCCAGTAGCAATACTAAGTGCTCGGTAGACTCCCTCAACAGCATCAGGATGCGAAGCAAAATAAAGCAGCATCTTAGTATAGTCAAGTTGAGAGGGATCTTTTCTGGCATCAGCAAATAAAATAAAGAAAAACTAGAACAGGAAAAACATTTAAATTAATTCCTGCAAAAGAAATTTGGCCAATTTAAATCAAAAGTCTATAGAGAACAGGATTAAATGTATATGCAATGTAGTGACTGCTGAAGAGAAATATACTTCCAGAAAGAGTGTTGAGATCCTATGGAAAAATCAAGAAAATCTACATTATAATATTTTGTTTTTGGCAGTGAAGATTCTCAAAGAACCAGTAGGAATCTGTAAAATCTCACAAAAAAGTTATGACATTTTACCTCTTCTGTACACATGCACTATGTCTCTCTCTGTGAATATATATATACCGGTACTACATTTAAAAGTAACGGGTGCAAGATTCATCTTCCTACTCTCAGGTTTTTCTTATTTTTTATAGTAAGTAGGTTTTTTTCTTTTCTTAAAAAAGTTATTTACTCAAAACTTTTGCTCCCAACAGTTGTGTTAATTATCATTTTTATACTGTACACCAATAATTTGTTGCAAAGTCCCCTTCATCAATAATGAAATGTATTCACCACTAACTATATTGAAAACAGTATCCTCAAACAGGTGTCAAATTGGAAAAAGCAGTGGTAGTCTTCCAATGTCTTATGTAAAATTAAGTGCTGCCCAGTCCTGACACCAACATGAGACAGCATTCATAGTAGCTTCTACAGAAAGGATTGTCTCTTTTTGTGTGTGTGCTGTAATGAGTAGTGAAATAGTTAATTATTATATGTCATAGTTTCACAGAGTTTAAGGCCAGAATGGACCATTAGATAATCTAGTCTGTATACAGGCCATTACATTTTAACCAGTTACCATTATATTAAGACCAATAACTTGGGTTAGACTAAAGCATTTCAACCTTCAGGGACTAAACTGCTGTGTGCCACAGGCAGAAAACAGGGGATACTGAGGTGCCAGTAATGTCTGAGGCCCTTGCAATAAATTGTCATAATTAGGTTTAGGAATGAACAAAGCATTGAGGTACATGGGATTGTTTTTTTCCTCTCACGGCTACTGTTTCAGGCTGTCTGCAGATTGAACCAGGCATCACAGTGTCACTTTACACACAATTTACATTTTGAAGGGGTTGGGTTTTTTTTGCAAATTTAAGGGCTAGAACTTGGGCTAAGGTGTCAAAAATGGGTGCCTAAAATTATGCTATTAAATACACCTATAGCTGCCTAAATACATGGCCTGATTTTCAAATGTGTTGAGCATCAAGTGGTTCTGACTGATTTCCATTTGATTTAGGTGCCTAAATATGGATTCAGAAGCCTAACGTTAGACATCCAGTTTTTTAAATCTTGGACTTAATTTTTAATAAATGAAAGCTTAGATTCTGGAGCATAAGATGGCAGCCACCACAAAAAAATACTGATTAAATGAGCCATTGTTATTCAGCTCAATTCAATTCCTTATTATATTTTCATTACTGTTATTTAACACTTGTATTGTGTAATTACTCAGAGGCCTCAAACAGGTCAGGGCCCTGTTGTGATAGACACTGTACAAACATATAGTAAATGACAGTCCCTGCCCCAGGGAGTTTAAAGTCTAAAAGACGAGACCTAGCAAAAGTGGAGAGACAAACAAGTGTGCGAAAGTGTTTGGGAGAAGTAACAAAAATTATAGGATGTCATTGTACATATTAGCTATGTGCACAATTCTTAGCCAATCATTAGCAGATCTTTAGACTCAAATGTTTTTCACAGGTAACTCATGTTATCAGTGACAGTTGTGGTTATTTATGACTCAACTGCTCCCCCCAAAAATTTTTTTTATAGTTTTCTGGTGAAAAATAATAGCTAGGTAAAATAGGTAAGCATTAACATTGCAAAAGAGGTCATGCAAACTGAGGAAAAGGACCACTGCATTCAAAATGGCAAATGATACCTTAAATTCTTTACAGTTTTCAATAGTTACCGTTATAAGATGCTCCTGTCTATTAAAAGGCAAAGGCTCTGTAGAATTTTCTGGCATTTTTAAATCTTCACTGCCTTTAAACCATAAACCAACCTAAAAAAAAAAGTTACTGATTTTCATCCCCTTAAAAAAAAAGTGACTGGACTGTTCTGTTCTAAAATCACAGAAAGAGATAGGTTAACAAAGTATAAAATCTGTCTCTGCATTTATTCAAGTTCAGAATTTATTGTTGTAAGTAACAATCTACTTAATATGAATAATTTAATTAGATACTTGGACACTTTGCAACAAACTCTTTTCATGAGCAAGTAAATACTGAATGTTATGGTAGCAACTCGAACCTTATACTGCTACTATCTACATAAGAATGAATTTGTATCTAGAGAGTTCCCTGAAAATACCAAGTATTGAAACTTTATTCCTTTTGCCTATACCTAGGGGTCAATTGTGGATTTACTAAATGCCTCTTCATATAGATGCACTATCCTAGGAACAGACTAGGAAGCTGTTTGTGATGCAGAATTGCAATCTGCCTCCTGGTTTTCTCCTTCACCAAATGAGGTGTACCCTTTGCTAGCCCTATAACTGACACACTGTACATCCTCCTGAGGTACCCATACAACCGTACAGGTTGGGATTTCGGGAGGCAGAGGCAAGGCTTCCCATTCCTGCCTCGCTCCCAGTCCATAGTGGCCAAACGAGGTCAGCAGGTGCAAGAAGTAAGGGGACACCTTATAAGCCATTCCTCTCCTGCATGTACATGCAGGACAGGCCACAATCTAGTCCCTGATCATTATGGACCAAAACTTGCACCTTTTATTTAGGCAAAATTCCCATCAATATCATTTTAAAATTCATTTTGGTCAGTAGCCTGTTTATGGAAAATGTGTGTGCATATAGATATAACGTAGGAATATTCTTGTTTTTATTCTCACAGAGGTTCATTTTTTCATAGTTTGCTTCTTGGAATAGCAACATATAGAGTAAATAAATATGACTGTCATGACGTGAGTATGAAATAGAGAATGAACCTTGTTTAAAATTTTATAAACCTTATTTTCAACTAAAAATAATACTCTCAATATATTTCTCATTGGATTAATAGAACAATATGGGCATTTCCAAGCCGTCTAAATAATACCTGTAAATTTTCAGAAATGTTGAGAAAAGACTATAGCCTATCAAAGTATACACTGAGTTCAAATCCTATTGGGACTGTTTTTTTATTAAAACTTCTTCATGTCCTTTTCTCCCTTTTTAGGTGGATCATTACCTTTTCCACCATTCACAACTTACAATACTCTGCATTTTAATACAAATATTTTTGCAAGAGGCAGATTTAATATGCAGTATGAAGCTGTTTTTTCAAAAACATAGGACGTGCCAAGAGAATTTCAGAGGGGAAAAATTGTTAAAATATGTTTCTGTACTGGATGCCTTCTATAGACAGATTAGTATGGAGAATTCAGAAGATAACAAAGATTAAGTGGATTCTCATGTTAGCTTTGCAGGTCCTCCTTAACAAAGAGTTCAGTGGCTTTTCTTTACAGATAACACATCCTTACATGGCTGAACAGCTCTTTTACCAACTCAGTGCTATTGCTCTTTTCCGGATTGTAACTACTGACTCATTAACCCTATAGTGCATTCTGTTCTACAGATGATGAGTCAGTAATTCTACATCAAAGAGTTAAACATGTAAAAGTGACTAAACATCTATAAATGTCAAAAAGAAGGATATGAAGTTTGTAATAGAGTAGCTTTAAATGCAGTGAGGCAAATACTGACCTCCATTTCCCCTAGGGTGACCAGATGTCCCGATTTTATGGGGGCAGGCCCAATATTTGGGGCTTTTTCTTATATAGGCTCCTATTACCCCACCCCCAACCTGATTTTTCACACTTGCTGTCTGGTCAGCCTAATTTTCCCATACAATCCCATTGATTTCAATGTATTTTCAAGGTGTAACTGAGAGCAGAAATGCCTATTAATTTCAAACTTCATAAGTCTGAAAAACTCCTGGTTACATTTCCCCCCTATATGTATTTATGTTGTAAAATTACAAAAATTGCAATATACAATGCTGTCAGTTAAAATTATTGGATCTCTGTGGTATGATTTGTGGGATCCTAAAGGTTTTTGGAGGCGTTCTGCAGAATTAAATAGACTTTGGGTAAAGTTTTCCAAAGCAACTAAGTAATGAAGCCTAAGTCCCATTTTCAAAAGTGACATAGGTACTTAGGCATCTGGTACTGACTTTTGATGAGACTGAGGCTCCGAATTAGGGTATGTCTACACTGCAGTTAGACACCCGCAGCTGGGCTCTAATCCTTCCATGCCTATATACAATCATAGCATTTACTGATGAATAGCTATTGGTCCATGCTATGTTCTCTGCAATAGAAAAGTGAGACAGGTGGAATCTAGGTCTGGAATAACACCTCTTAGCAGAAAATATTATAGCACTGACATATTAATTAATGGAGCTACATTTCTTAAGGGATTTTAAAAAAAATCTCCAAAGATCATTCCATGCAAGCAAGTACTTGGTGGAAGGGAGAGGAAGAGATGAGAATGCTACATTTTTAGCATTAAATTATTACAGGCTTACCCTTTGTAAAGAATACCTTCTTATTGCAGTAAACTTGGTTTTGTTTTGCTAGTTCAGACACATTGACATGGCTGCAGGGCAACTGCTAGAATGTTCATACTTCATAGAGTTCATATCAGATGCTGAGTTAAAAGGATGTTCAAACTAGCATCCTGTGTCAAAAATGCTGCATTAACATTCTGTTGACTTTGGAGCTGTTGGTATATTTTTAATCTCTAGTACCTCAGTGAAAAATACCACAATAATGTGTAGGTGGGTGCAACATCTATAGCTATACCTTTCTGTGGCTTTTCCAGCTCTGGCAGGGTTAGTTTCTTTTCAAATGTCTTGGGACATTTGCTGCTGGAAGGTAGTTGGATCAGTGATACTTTGAAGAAAGAAATTCTGAAAATCACAGGCTTCTGGAATTATATTGCCAATATTTAATTCTGCAAGAGGAGCAGTATAGATGCCTGTGAAAGGCAGCTGCTGCCTTCCCCAAAATTCTTTTACTTTCATGAAACCTCCCTTCCCAAAAACCTCGCTGAACTTTGCAAAATGAAGACCCAAATTAAAATTTTCTTATGTATTTGAACCAAAGAATCTTGTAATTTCCCACTCGCTGCAGGATGAAAAATCAATCTTCATTTGCAAAAATTGTTTATTTAACTAAATAAAGATAAAATTACAGATATTTTACAGCCAAAGTAGAGCTGTCAAAAAGAAAAAAAATATGGATAAATTAAGAGAACAAATAACAAGAATCAAATAACAGTATGTCAGTTTCTGATTCTCTAGAACAGGAGGATTTTCATTAGAAACTAGTTCCCGAGGAAAGAGATAAATGAATGTACAGAGTCCACCTAACTAATCTGATTCTTGTTATTAAAAACTGTGGATGGGATCTGCAAATATTGGACTCAATCTAGCAAAGTTTCTTTATTTTCTCTGCATAAGACAAATTTCACCAAAAGGGATCCCCAAAATACCAAAACTATTAAAATTCAGACTGTTTAGAAAACTAAATGAACAAAACTAATAATACACCTTTTGAATAAAAACTACAAAATAATATTTTTCAAAAGAAGAAACAATTATAACCTGATTATAGTATTCCTGTGTAACAAAGCCTGATCCAGCTTCATCAACAGCCTTAAAGCTGTGCAGGGTATTAAGGAGCTGTATCACAGAGGGAACTGGCCATGGTTGAGCCGCTGTTAATAAGAATCTGCGCCAATCAATAAGTTCTGAGTTCACCGTTAATGTAGTTGCCAGATTTTGTAACTATAAAAATAAAATTATAAATAGTTTGGACTACAGTTGTGTGTAAGAATATACATTTCTTACATAATTAAAATAAAACACAATACAATTTTATACAATTATACAGAAGGAATTTTCTTCACTCTGACAGAAGATACCCATCAAACTCTGACTCTCCACTTTTAGACACTTAGCATCAGATTGCGCCATGTCTTAATGTGGTTTCACAGGTGAGTAAGATAAGCTCTCAGAACCTGAACAGTCATTTTAGGCATCCTTAAACCTTGAGTCCCCCAGCAAGATGAAAGCTGTGCACTTGGTACTCCACTCTAAGATGGTGGATGGGGAGGAGTATGTGGATCTTCGGTTCTCTTCATACCCACAGACAAGTCAATTATTATCTATTTGCAGTAGTGTCCACTATGTGCAAGGCAAAGAGGGGAATATATTACACCTAGTAAAGGGCTCCCCAGTAGGAGTAGGATCCTTCTCCTAAATTCCTAGGAAACTGGATTTGTAGCCTTACAGCATCATCTCCCAGTTCAAGTCATCACTGAGGTTTCCTGCAGTGAAATTTCTAAGATAGATGATGGGATGAGGGTTCTTCCTATTTCTTCTTGGAGATGAGGTTTTCACTGTATTTCACCAAACAAGCAGCAATGTCTAGGGGTGCACTTTAATGAAAGCCTGGTTTGGGAAATCTAACACCTGTAAGGACTAAAGATACTTAAAGAATGTGTTGTGGGATACATAAATAGATACATATTTTATATTAGTGATGTAAGTAATCCTCCATTCAGCCTGCATACACGTCAACTACTAACAATATGAACTACAACTACTAAGAACACTACTACTAACATACGCTAACAACAAACTGAACATCTGACTCATATTCTATTTAATTTCTTTACTATGCAAAAAATATCGATTTATGGCCTGATTGCAAGAGGTACTGAGCATCTGCAATTCTAATTTAAGTCAATCGGAGCTCCTGTTGCTCAGAACCTTTTAGGATTGATCAGGTACTCAGTGAAATTCATCCATGTGCAAAGAGTTCACACAAAGTTGTCTGTACCAGTTAAGTCTCAATTAAAGTCTTAATGTTAAACCTCTTTCACTGTAAGTGCATTTCATCCTCTGAGTGTAAGCCTTTTCCTAGAAGAATCCAAATTTACTAAATTTGGTAATCCTCCTTATCCCATAGTCTTGGACGCATGTGCAATTAATAAAAAACATAATCATTTGGGAAATCTAATGGTATCACAGCAAATTCAAGATTCTTGAAGAAACATATTTAACACTATGCAGGTCCAACCTCTGCCTACTTATTCCCATATCTTGGATTTACCGTTGAATAAAGAGCAAAAACGGTCTTGTGGTTAAGCACCGGATTGACTCAGGAGATGTAGGTTCTATTTGCAGCTCTGCCATTGATTCTACTTCAGTCTTGGGCAAGTTACTTAATGTCGCTTTTTCTCAGTTCCCCCTCTGGAGATGATTCCTATCCCCACAATGATGTTGTGAGAATAAATTAAATTAATGTCCAAGACACTCATATACTATAAATGAGAAAAGCATAAATAAATATAGTAGTAAAATACGGATTAAATCTTGTCATTGCTGCATCCACAAACTTACTCTTATAGAAAGGAAATGATGGGAGTAATAACTCGGAAGGCCCTTTAAAAAAATTTTTTTTGTGCTTCTTTATGGTAAGGATAAGGCCCAGAACTGCATATTCACTAGGCAAACTGGCAAAGCGTTCAAGTGATGAGATCTACAGAAATGAAAACAGCAATTAAAACTTACATCTGAAACTGTGAAGCGCATCCATACATCAGGAAGGCTGTTTGTTCCAAGGTTCAAAGTAATCAAGTCAAGAAGAATGTCAATAAATATTTTATTTGATATTAAACCTAGTGAAAAAATAAAAATGTGTCAAATGGATAGCAAAAGACATATCTGCACTTTCTGAAATGGAATATTGGTATAAAATAAACTATATTTCTAGTATTTACTTTCTATGATTATAGAAAAATTACTTGTACTGTCAAGGTAGTTCTTAAAAGGCAGCAGTATCCTCTTTGTTCCAACTCCTACATTTTTATATATAAAATATACATGTTATGAATTACACCACATGTATGGTCTTGATAACCCATTTTATAGCCACCTGATAAACTTCAGAAGCATATGATAAATTATATTTATTTTGCATGTTTGACCTCTTCACCTGTACTATGCTCACTAATCCATCTTTGACTAGACTACATTGACAGTTAATAAATAGAGAGGCCATCACAAATGCTAGTTGCCAGACACCAACATAGTCTTGTACATGAATATCACCATCGCGACCAATGGTTTCTTTTTGCTTTATAAGGCCTACATTCTTCAATTTAGGTTAATTAGAAAACATCAGATGCTTACTCTTGAAAGCAAGTAGATATGAGAGTGTGGAACTTTAGAGGAGATCACAATACATTTGCAGAAAATTCCAGCTACAGTTAAATAATTTAACTTTACTTCAAAACAAAAATTCTTTATACAGACCAGCTTTTGGAAATTGTAGCTATCTAACGCAAAGAGGTTTTCTAATGAAATTAAAAGAAAAAACGACTATATGTCTATTTATCTTTGATAAACAAGTAGGTACTTTTATTTGAATAAATAGAAAATTGAGATTCTATGCAAAAATTTCACATGTAAAAAAGGAAGACTGTGGTTGCTGAGGTAAATAAGACAGATGAGTTGAGCCCCTCAGTTTAAAGTAGGACTTTGAGACACAGACAAGATAGATTAGGATTTATTGTGCAATCACTGTTAATCCAATAAAGTTTAAAATATTGAGTGAGCCGCATATGACTTCAGTTTTGAGAGGCAAAACTTATCTTTGTCTGGCTAGTATTACTGCCATGCTTCTAGAAGACTGGATTTGGGCCTCTCTAAGGGTATGTCTACACTATGAAATTAGGTCGAATTTATAGAAGTCGTTTTTTTAGAAATCTTTTTTATATATTCGAGTGTGTGTGTCCCCACAGAAAATGCTCTAAGTGCATTAAGTGCATTAACTCGGCGGAGTGCTTCCACAGTACCGAGGCAAGCGTCGACTTCCGGAGTGTTGCACTGTGGGTAGCTATCCCACAGTTCCCACAGTCTCTGGAAATGAGATTCAAAAGTTCACGGTTCTTTTCCTGTCTACCTGGCCAGTGCATCTGAGTTGAGAGTGCTGTCCAGAGCAGTCACAATGGAGCACTCTGGGATAGCTCCCGGAGGCCAACACCGTCGAACTGTGTCCACAGTACCCCAAATTCGACCCGGCAAGGCCGATTTAAGCGCTAATCCACTTGTCAGGGGTGGAGTAAGGAAATCGATTTTAAGAGCCCTTTAAGTAAAAAAAAAGGGCTTCATCGTGAGGACAGGTGCAGGTTTACATCGATTTAACGCTGCTAAATTCGACCTAAAGTCCTAGTATAGACCAGGGCTAAGTGACATCTTCACCAAACTCTATCAGAAAAATAGCTATTTTCTTACAGTTCTCTTAGCTACAGCCTGGACTTCTTCTGCTTTTTTTTTTTTTTAAAAAACACGCATGTAATTATATAGATTTTCTAGCTCTGACTTTATTCACTGCAGACAGAAAACCAAGGACCTTCTATGAAGGCAGTTAATAAAGAAAAATTTCAATGGCAATGGGCACTAAGAATTTGTTTGACTACAACATAGCATAACTACTGTGTTTTAGGAACTGATTCTCTCTCTCTATGCCCCTTCCTCCTTTCCGGCTGTGACTCCCCACTACTGCAGAGCTTACCCAGCTTTTGTGATGAGTGTTCTGAGCTTGATGAGTCAACCTTGAGCCTGTTGAGTCATACCTGACCCTGACTGTTCTGAGCTTGATAAACCATCTAAGGTAATTATTCCCTGTGAGTCCTATGGGTCCAGCCAATTCACAAGCAAGAGTCTAACAGGTGACCCAATGCAGGTATATAGGCTTCTAATGAAAGCAGCCACTCCAGTCTGTTTAACATCACTACCGTCTCAGGGATAATCCCAGCAGCCTGGTAATTCTGAAAGTCTGCTCCTGCTCAAGCCATTGTTGGTTGTCTGACTGTCCTGACAATTTGAGCAGACTTTTCCTTACATGTATGGCTCCAGTGCCTGAGATGGAAACCCCCTGGGATGTTCAGCACTGCGATGATGAAGTGGGTCCAGAACCTTCAGGATCAACTTGCCCAGCTGCAACTGAAGAATGCCTTTGTCTGCTCACAAATCCCAGCAGCTCCAGTAGTGCTGGCTATGGTCCCTCTGGAAAGGTCCATCTCTGGCAAGGTTTGGAGGGAACTGCCAGAAATTTGTGATTTTGTTAACCAATGCTGCCTTTTGTTCTTGATGTTCCCATAATATATTCTGATGACCAGACCAAGGTGGGCTTATCATCAATTTATTGACCAGTGAAGCCCTAGACTGGGTCTTGCCACTTCTGGAATAGGTTAGCCTGATCCTTACTAATTTCAGTGAGTTCATCCACACCTTTTCATTGACATTAGACTATCTGAATTGCACTTGTAGTACTAAAGCCGCTGAAACCGCTGAAGTTTCTCTGACAAGGCCATTGGCCCAGATTGGCACATGCTGCTTACTTTTGGCATCTGGTTGCTGATATGGAGTGGAACCAGGCAGCCCAGAGCTACCATTTCTGTCCCATTCTAAACTCATATATTGAATTGTATATCTGGACTACCAGTCATTTGTCTGAGCAATGCCAAGAAAAGAAGAGGACAAACCCACATCCCCAGTCTCTCTCTGCTCCATTCTGGCCATCCCCAGAGGCTGTTCCAGGGCCAGAGCCTATGCAGACGAAAGTGAGGCAAAGGCACCTCACAGATCAGGAAAAGGAGTATTGGTGGCAGAACAGACTTTGCCTACACTGTGGTGTACAAGGCCATTTCACTACTGAATGCCCCTTTAAATCAAGACTGACCCTTGGAAAACCTGGGAAAGACTGTGTCCAGCCCCATTAGAGGGTTTGCAGCTGGACATAACCATGGAGTCAAGTCCTTCACATGAACCTCCTCTTCTGCCATCATGTATCTCGTATGCAGTATTGTCGTAGATGTGTAAGTTCCAGGATATTAGAGAGACAAGGTGGGTGAGGTAAGATCTTTTACTGGACCAACTGATGTTGGTGAGATAGACCAGTTTTTGAGCTTACCTGAAGAAAAGCTCTGTGTAAGCTCAGAAGCTTGTCTCTCTCACCAACAGAAGTTGGTCCAATACAAGATATTACCTCACCCATCTTATCTATGAATGTATGTATGTATCTTGGCAGCCAAAAATTGTTACCTTCCACACCTGCTGGTCTTGCTCCGCCTCTGCATCCCAACTATAATTTAGGTGAACTGTATCCAACTCTGAGCTTGTGGACTCTGATGTTTAGTAAATTTATGGATGTGGAGTTTGCCAAAACTAACCTCCTTGCAGTGAGGAAGAACCTCACCCCAGACCTAGTGGAGTTGACTGACAGTAGCATGCTGTCCTCAAGTCCGGTCATGCATGAAACTGCACCCCTCCAGGTCGAAATCCAAGACCATCAGGAAACTCTGCAGTTTAATTTAACCAATTCAACACACTTCTTGACCATGTTCAGCATTCCCTGGCTCTCAGACCATGGTCCAAACATCTCTTGGAAGATGCAAGAAATGATTTGAGTCAAGCTACTGCTGCTGACAACTGACACAGACCCTATAACTGCCCCATCAACTTCCAGCCAGAGGACCAGAATTCCATTTGGATGGATTTATTTCCTCTTGGAGCCAGAACTCAGGGCCTTATAATAATATGTTGTCGAGAATCTTGCACAGAATTTACTTTGCCTGTCAATGTCTCCTGCTGGAGCTCCGATTCCGTTTGTTAAAAAGAAGGGTGGCTCCTTGTGTCTTTGCATAGGATATCATGCGTGGAACAAAATCATTATTAAAAACAAGTATCCCTTTCCAACCCTTCAACAGGTTGTTGGAAAGGGTAGGTTACAACAAATTATTTACCAGACTCGATCTTCACAGTGCTTACAATCTAGTCGGAATTTGGAAGGGTGACAAATCAAACTGAGTTTCTCACCTGTTATGGACATTTTGAGCACCTAGTTATGCCTTTCACTCTGTCCAGTGCCCCAGACACATTTCCAAACTTTGTCAATGACATTTTCATGGATGTTCTAATCTAGACCAGTTAATGGTGATCTACTTGGATGATTGTGATGAAGTGGCATTTTTGGGTAGTATTTCTATAAGTCCTATGTATGCCTCAGTTTCCTCCTATACTTTGCATTGCCACCCGAGTGGAAAGGGTTAACACTCCTCCAGGAACAGTGCAGGAGATATGAGGTGTGTGAGTGTGTGTGTGTCACCTTGCTGTCTGGGTGAAATGAATGGGTTGTTAAGGAACTGGCTGAAACCAACCCAGATCAACAGGGGATCCAGCAGTACAATGGAAGCCCCAATGATTGAACAATCTATACTCAACAGTGGGAAGTTCCTTCAGGTGCAGTTGTGAACTCAGCAAGGCCCTGCCTGGAGAAGAAAGGACTGAGAGATGACCATAAGGGGATAAAGAGTTGGCTTCTGGAAGAGGCTTCCTGCTCTCACCTGGAACTGGAATAAAGAAACATGGACACAGATGGAAACCATCACAGGTTGGCTGGCATTTACATAGGCTTGGTCAGGATGGACTATAGCTTAATTTTTGCCTGTCTGTGCTATCCCAAAGACTTCAGCTTCTGTATAACAGGTGACTAAAAATTGTTATCTTCTTTTGAAAAGGGTGCTTGCTGTTGCTGTAAATAATAAGAGTATTGATCTCTGAAGGGGTACAATACAAGCCTCCTGTAGGAGTCCGCCTTGACTGGATCCACTGTAGGGAGCCACGGAGAGAGACACGGTTCGCTGGTGACTGAAGGCACAGTCTTGGAGTCTTGAGGCCCTAGAGGGGTCACTCCCAAGGGACTGGTTACAGGTTGACTACACGAGACCCTGTGGATCCATGACAATGACATCCTCATCTTTTCAGAAAATCAAGCACTACACAACCAAAATGTCTGCCTGGTACTTGAGTTTCTACAAGCAAATGGCCTGTATAGGAAACATGAGAAGTTACACCCACCTTTCTGTGAACTTCTTAACTATGTCATTTTCCTCAGCAAGACAGGTATGGACCACAGGAGTATCCACAATCATGGATTGGGTAGCCCCAAGAAATGTCTGTGATGTCCAGTATTTTCTGGAATTTGTTAATTTTTATTGGCGATTCATCCAGGGGTTTTCAAAGATGGTGACCCTGATTACTTGGCTGCTCTGGAAGAATAGTATATTTGCTAGTACACAAGAAGCCCAGTCCACCTTTGATCTATTAAAGAAAGTGTTTACATCAGCACGCACCTTGGTACATCCGGACCCAGCAAAACCCTTTGTTGTTGAAGCAGATGCCTCCAATTATGTGACTAGAGTAGTATGGTCACAGCGACATGGGCCCCAGGGTATGCTTCATCCTTGTGCATTTTAATCCTGGAAACTGATGCACATGGAGCAAAACTATGAAATCTGTGACAAAGAATTGCTGGCCATCGAAGCTGCTTTTGAAGAATGGTGCCATCACCTGGAAGGTGAATGTTTCCCAGTCCAGGCATACATGGATACAAGAACCTAGAGTACTTGTGAACTGCAAAAGCTCTCAATCAATGCCATATTCACTGGTCCCTTTTTTTCAGGTTTGATTTCATCCTGACTTATCCCTCAGGTGCCAGGAATGGTTGTGTTGTAAGAGTAAGCACAAAGACAAAGGAAATGGGACACTCCAAAACCTGCCACCGTCTTGAAACCATGCCATTTTGCTAATGTGGCAGTGAACAACACCCTTGCTGTCTCTTGTGAAGTCCCTCCTGCACCTTGATCCACTTGCAGCTAAATTTATGTTGACTGAAATTGACCTAGCTCCTGACTCAAAATTCTTGGTCAAGAACAAGATTCTCTTGGTTAAAGACCAGATTTATATCTCTAATGGTCAACCACTTCTAGCAATACTCTGGCTATGTCATGATTTGTGCCTGGCTGGCCATTTCAGTCATTGGAAAATATTGAGGTTGGTGTCTTGAACTTTTGGTTGTCAAAACTGCATTTGTTTATTGAATTGTACATCAACTCCTGTGACATATGCACTTGAATGAAGACTTCTATTGCCAGACTTCCTCTAGGCACTTTGATTCCATTGAGAACTCTGTCTCAACCTATCTACAAGTATTTTATCACTGAACTTCCAAATGCCAGTGCCACACAACTGTGCTAGTCATTGTCAACCTATTTACAAAAATGTTCCATTTCATGCTGTGTCTTCAAATTCCCACACTGGACGTAATAGAATGACTGCTTTTCAACCCTGTCTTCAGACTCCATGATCTATTGTCTAACATTACATCTGACTGAAGATCACAGCTCATTTCACATTTCTGGAGAGAGCTGTTCAAGTTCTTGGATGTGGCTCTATTGGTCTCCTCAACTTATCACTGCTAGACATATGGACAGATGGAACACGAAAACCAAATACTTGACCAATACCTCCACTGTTTAATCAATTACCACCAGAATGACTGGGTTTGACTCCTCCCTTTTGCCAAATTTGGGTATAACATTTCTGGTGGGAGATTAACCCACCAGAGTCCTTTTTATACCAGCTATGGTTTCCCCTCCCAGTTCCATCTGTCTATGCCACAAGTTTCCCATGTACCCATAGCCTCCAACCTAGTGGAACACTGCATCCAGGAAGAGTTGAAAGCCCACCTAGAACTGAGCAAACAGGATTTCAAATGGTACGCCACTCTCCATTGGCAGGGAACCTGTTACATCACAGTTGGAGATAAAGTATGGCTCTCCATGCTGACTTTGTCTCTACCTGAACTTCATGATAGCTGGATTACTGATATGTTGGCCCATCTAGCAGATCAGTCTCTGTAGCCTTCAAACTCCAACTGCCCAAGATGATGAAAATGCATCCAGTATTCCATGTCTCAAGAACTCCTTTTCCAGATGAGTTCAGCCTCCACCAGCATCCGTCATGGTCCAGGGACATGAGGAGTACCTGGTTAAGCAGATCTTGGACTCCAAAGTTCACTGAGGAAGCTTATGTACCTTGTTGATTGGGAGGGTTATGATCCAGCTGATCATTTGTGGAATGTACATGCACAGCTGACAATGTATATACACCTGCCCTACTTAAAGAATTCCATCAGTCATACCCCGATAAACCTTTTCAGGTGTGTGTGGGGGGGTGTATTGTAATGAGTGTTCAGAGTCAGAGGATGAGTCATCTCTGAGTCTGATGAGTCATCCCTGAACCTGAGTGTTCTGCGCCTGATAGGTCATCAGAGGTTAAGTCCCTGCAAGTCCTGAGGGTTCAGCCAATCCACAAGCAAGGGTCTAATCAGGTGACCTCAAGTAGGTATATTGGCTCCTAGTGAAAGCAGCCCTCCAGTTTGCTCAACATTACTATCTTGTTGGGGATACTCCCAGCTCCCTGGTAGTTCTGACAGACTACTCCTGCTCCAGCCAAAGCCCGTGCTTGCTCTTTTTCCAGCCTGTGACGGCTCCTGCTTCAACCACAGCATGCTGCCCAGCTGCCCTGACAGTTTTCAGTATCTACCTGATCATGGGAATCAGCAGGTCTGACAGTCTGTGTGCTGGGCCTCAATCTTGAAAACAGGTGAGCAATGCACTACATAAGTTCTAATGCAGCAGCGGTAGACTGAGGCCAGTAGTAAGTCACACACGGATGTGTGTGTGTGTGTGTTGGTAAGGAAGAAATAGGTTGTGACAAGTATGACGTCTGTTGGTAGAGGCCAAGGTAAGGGAGGAAATCCAGAACTTGAACCCCTAAATGGCCCATCATGAATTTCAACACCAAAGGTGATTCCAATAGACTGGGAAACAGAGAAGAAATATTTGCAGGATAACAGACAGATATCACCTTTGGAATAAATTTGGATATATATTATGAAAAAAAACACCTTATAAAACTAGCATTTAGTGGACCATTTGCTAACATACACAGAATCCCAGGTTCGCAGATTTCATAATTTGAAGTTATTACCCATCAAAAAAATAAACTATGATGGAAAAACTCAAGGTTACAAGAGTCACATGATCAAAAAGAAGCTTTATAAGTTTGGTAAGACCTACATCATTATCTGTGTCATGAAGTGCTCCTTAATGGGAAGCTTCATATGCAGCATGTTCTTAATAAATCTAATAATCAAGTACTCTACCCCAAATTTACTTTTACTGATTTGTGGGTGGGTGCAGGGGAAAGGAAAGCAAAGTCCCGCAGAAAAGCAGTAGACAGACTAAGATAATATAGTATATTTTTATATAGTTTAATAAATTAAAATCTAGAACTTCCCAGTGGTTTATCATGAACATTTGGAACATCACAATTCTTATTTCAGGTTGTTGATCTTTCTTTCCTCTTCCAGCATGGCCATGATTTGGGTTGTTTTAAGTAACTTTAAATAACTCATTATCAACTTTGTCCTAACCTTAATTTATGCCATTTTCCTCTTTTGGCTGTAGTCACTCCTGCTCTGGACATCTGCCATCTGTTTTCCCTTACATCACATCATTGCTCAGTTTGTTTATCTCCCCCATATCTCCTCCTCACAGTGTCTCTGTGAAGTAAGATGTACAGGACCCTAATTGGCTCCATGTTCCTGAAAACCCAATTGCCTCTTGCCTATCTGCAACAACTTCCCAAGATGTAGCTATCCCTTAGTTTCACCTTTTGTAAAGCTACATGGAGTTTTGTAACACCCCTTCATGGATAGTACTAGAACGTGATTGTGAGAAAAGGAAATTCAAGAAATTGAGTCAAGAAGTATTGGAGATACAAACTGGGATGAAAAGAGAATCAGAGGTAGAGAACATTAATCACAATTAATAGCACTATGACTGGCTGGTGAGACGTGTGTGCATGTGGTCCCTATGTAAGCAGATCTATGTAATCACATTGTTCACATAAGCTAAAGCCCCTTCTCTTCTGATGATTTCAGAACTGACACTCCAAGCCAGCCTAAGTCTTTCAGTATCTCCACATGTAGCATGGCCTATTTCCCCCGCCCCTTCCCCCCCAACTATGTCATTAGGAGAGAGATCAGCAGGGAGATAGGGAGAGGCTAATGTCCAGAGCAGGAAAATAAGATTCAAAAAAAGATTTTAAAACATAGTTTAGGTTTTTTAGATAGCTTTTTCCAATTTTAATGTATTTCCTTGTTTATTCGGTGAATGATGAAACTTCTTCTGAGTGTAAGATTATATTTTAAAAAACAAAAAGGATTTAATTATTTTTCTTCATTTAATTTTGAGATAATATTTGCACAGAATTACCTTAGAACCATAATGAAACATTTCTGAATATGCTTCATGTTGGGACAGCATCATTTCTTTAGTGTTCTGCAGCAATCTACCTAAAGCAATGTACCCAGTATTGCCAATCCCCAGCATTCAAAAATCATGATCCAGGCCCCTGCTAAATCATGAGATTGACTTAAAAATAAGGAGATTAAAAAAACTAAACTTCAGGTGGTTTTGTTTGTTTGTTTGTTTTCTGGTGTTTGAGCCCTTTGCAGTCAGATTTTCAGGCTTTCCTCCACAACCAAAAGGGCTTGAAACTTCCTTTAAAATAAAAATAAAATTAACACTGAGAATCTAACAACTCCAGGAGCTGGTGCTTTAAGAAACATACCAAATGTCATGAAACTCATGATAAAATTGTGAGAACTGGCAACACTATGTACCAAATAATGTACCTAGCACAACACATACCATGCCATGTTTTGTTCCTTAATAATAGGATTAGTAATGCTTAGCCAATTGAACGCAGTGGTTGTCTGAAAATTCACATTTGATAAAAGATGTATCTTTTACAAAGCTACTCTACCATCTTCTGGTGCATGACGCTGATCTCTTGTTCTGAGCCCATTAATGAGCTGTACTTGATTAGCCCATCATCCATTAGAGTAAGCATGCATTCAAAGGCTGTATAACTATATTACACAATTGTGTTTATTATATTATTGAATCTGATAACTGTTTAGATCTAAAGTATTTCGTGTGTATATTACACATATACATCTGAGTTACCTTCTGCAGTTTTGCATTTGAGGTACCTTATATCCAGAGTACACAGCTGATCTTCTTGATTTAGAAGTGAGTGACATCTTGAAATTCGATTTTACCACTAAGTTGTTTCACCTTCTTAAGACCTGTCTGGGTCTTAGTCTCCAGGAAATTTTTGATGACCATGAATATCATAAGTAATCTCACTCCATTTTTCTTCTGATACAAATTGATGGCATTATTTGAGAGTAGAAACTCAATTTCCTGGAAGCTGTTTCTGATACTGGTTGTCTTTCCCCTTGACTGGAACTGAACTTTTAGTAGAAAATTCCAAAGAATGAATTCTGTGAATTCTCTGAACAATCCTGAGTGTCCATCTGACAGAGGCAATCAACAATCAGATAGGTACAAATGGCTCCAATTTGGCTCTCTAGAAAAGTCTTTTGCAGGGTAAGTTTGACAAATGTTAAACTTACATGAGATTACAGTAGTTGTCAGCCAAGATAGAACAGAAAAAATAATCATCAATCCAGTTAGGAAAGATGTGGACAAATTGGACAGAATCCAGATAAGAGCAACAAAAATGACACAAGGTTTAGAAAATCTGACCTGTGAGGACAGGTTAAAAAAATGGTCATGTTTAGACATGAGAAAAGAAAACTGAGGGGTGATCTGATAACAGTCTTCAAATATGCTAAGGGCTTTTATAAAGAAGACTGTGATCCATTGTTCTCCATGTCCACTGGAGGTAGGACAAGAAGTAATGGGCTTAATCTGCAGCAGAGGAGACATAAATTAGATATTAGGAAAAACTTTCTAACTATAAGGGTAGTTAAGATCTAGAATAGGCTCTCAGGAAGTTTCTAGAATCCCTGTCATTTGAAAGTTTTTAAAAGCAAGTTAAACAAATATCTGTCAAGGATGGCCTAGGTTTACTTAATCCTGCCTCAGTGCAGTGGCTGGAATTGATGACTTCTTAAGGTACCTTCCAGCCCTACATTTTTTATGATTCTATACCACTTCTAATAAACTGAAAGACACATTTTTTTTGGATGGGGTGTGGCCCAGATTCACAGGATACAGGGGAAAAGAATCATTTGACAAGAATGGTTAGTTAGTATTTCTCATTTGATTGTTTAAAAAAAGTAAGGGATTTACCAATGATCTTTCTTAAACAACTATTTCAAGACACTTGTTTAAATCAAGTTGGTGGCTGAGATTACAGGTAACCATATTGGATGTAGTGTACTACAATTCAATCATGAATAATAAATGAAAACAAACCACAAGACATCATACTGTCCCACAAATGAGAGGAGCCACTAATGGCATGAAGTCCTCTAAAGTAACATATTTTTTAATTATCTTTGGGTTCGGTCCTGGTATTGGTTTTATATCAAGTGTATATGGGCAGATGGGAGAAGCTATTGGAGATTCAGTAGTGGACATATAATGGCTGCCATCTTTGCAATGCTAAATTTTTGTGAACTTAGTGTAATTTTTGCTTTGGCTAAATTTTCAAGAAATGTTACAAAAATCTCCATGCATGATACAAAAATGAAAACTGGTTATGTTGCACTACTCTAATCACTCCCATAATGACTATCAAAATCAGAGTCTGAGGAGCAATCTGATCTTCCATTAGTTATCATATAGACAGTCTGTAGTCTTCTATGTCTCTGCCAAGCACTATTCCACAAATGAATAGCCTTCTCTGGGTCAAACTTTTGGATGTCTGGGGAATTCAGCTGAATTATCATGAGATCAGTCACACTTTCAGACATTCCTTTAGAGTGCAGTTGCATCATGGTAAGCTTCACTTGACTGAAACCACGCTCTGCCTCAGCTGAACTTGCAGGAAGTGTTAGGATCAAATCTACCAGCATCAGGATGTTAGGATACTTGTGCGAGTAATCTGAGTTCACTGAATCCCATGTCAAACTCCGAATGTTCTGAAATCTAAAAAGCATAGCAAAAAATAAATAAAAAAATTGGCCATGTAGATTTTGCATAATCTTTAAACACACTGACTTCAAACATTTTTAGTTTGATGAACTTTCACAATTTCAGTTACTTTATTACCTGTCATATAGCTCTAATTTCAGCATGCTCCATTCAGTGTCAACCTCATCAACTTTTACATTGGCACCTTCCAGTATTGGTTCATAATGCTTAGTTAGGATGGACACCTCCCTTTCACCAAATTCTGTACCAAAGGTGAAAGAAAACATCTGCATAACTTAAAGAAAAACACAAATAATTCGGATTTATTCAGATAGCCAGTGCATAGTTTTCCATACCTTGTTTGATCTTGTCTGGCCAAAGTTTAAAACTTCCAATGGTGGTAGCTCTCAAAACATCTTGGCTGGCATCACAAAAGCAATCACGTAGCCTCCTCACCAGATCACTTAATACTTTGGTTCGTACTGGTAAGATATTTCCATTTCCTACAAGCTGGTGACCATGAAAGTGTGTAACTGCATCAACTAGGCGTTCCTTTGGACCAGATCTGAAAAATGTAGAATACAAAACAAATATTAATCTTTTCTTACACTTTAAGGTAAAACATCTGGTGTAATGGTTAAACACACTCACCTTGTTTTATACATTTGGAGTGTTTCCAGTGTCGACTGCATGGTTGCAAATATATCTGCAATGGAAGAGTTACGATCCTGAGTAACACGGGATAGAATGTTGAGGACATTAATGATATCCAGCAAGAAATGAGAGAACTTGACAACCTCCATTTGCAGAAGAAGTTTTAGAAGGCCTTTGACTTTTTGGTGATTTGAGGCACTTGGGTCTCCTTGCATCTGGAACTCAACAAGAAAAATAATACATGTCAATGAAAATGGTGACAAACAAGTAGCCATGAGTTTGCTTTTTTTTTTTTTTGGTCAAGATACATAAAAATTTTAAAGCACTTACCTTACTCATATGCAGGAGAATTGCCGGGTAACCCTTAAGAAGGATCTGGAGAGCTGTCTGTAGGCGAGAAAGCCATCGGGTGCCTCCAATTCGAGAGGGAATCGCTGGACGTAGCTTAAGGGTTTCATATGTGGAATTGAGATTGCTCTTATTTAGAGGTGAGTTATGATAAAAGTAATATATATTTTGCAAGAGACCACTTACAGTGGTGTATAGCTGAATGCTTTTCAGTGCTCCCTTATAAGCCAGTTCAAGTCGATGAGCAAAACAATGCACCGACTGCACACAAGGCTGAATTTCCTTCAGCAGCTTAGCTACCCCATTGTTTTCTCCTACCATGACATCTGCACCATCACTCCCAAACCCAACTAGTTTTCTTGACCAGTCTTGACTTGACAGATTGAGCTGAAGATTTATTTGCAAAGTTTTCACAATGGCATTTTTTATAGTTGAAGCATCAGACTTGTCAACTGATTGAACCCCAACAATCTGGCAGTGGACTTTTCCTTCATAGGCAAAGCGTACATATACAACTGCAGCTTCTTTGATTGCATTGTCTGCGACTCCATCACTAATGAGGGAGAAGAACTTACATTTTTCAAGTTTCTCTTTCAAGGCCCTACGTTCTACTTCAGCAATATAATGTATAAATGTTCTTGCTGACTTGTCATTTCTAAACATAGAACCAATGTCCACACCTTTCATGTCATCCAGTTTGCACATCCAATCAAGGTCTGTAAAAGGACGTCCACACTTGGCTATAGCATGGCATGTTCTAAAAATATTTTCTATTCGTCCTAAAGTTACTTTGCTCATGCTCTTTAACATCTGCTCAGTAGACGCTTGGTCTCCTGTGGCATTGCTGGCGGCTTCCATGCAACTAGCCCAGGCATGAGCTTCACTGCTGTGATGTATATTTATAAATTCAAGCTTAAAGATGTCAGTCCCAGAACAAAAATTATGTATGTTTTCCCCCAAGTTCACATTATGCTTGCGACACAGGGCACAGAACATCACTCCTCTTTTACCATCATACTTTAACCAGGGGTATTTCGTTAGCCATGTTTTCAGAAACTGGTGATTCCCCTTTGCTTGATGTTCAAAACATTGTTTCTCTTTTCCTTCGTCACTGACTTTGCTCTTGTTAGGAGGGATATTCTTGCTTTTAAAATGCTTGAATGCTTTTATGGCTACAATTTAAAAAAATCATTATTTGGGGCTTGGATGTGATTTGAACTCATACACTCACAAACTTTAAGGCTAGACAGAACTATCATGATCATCTAGTCTGACTCCTGCACATCACAGGCCACAGAACCTCACCTATCTACTCCTGTAATAGGCCCATAACCTCTGACTAAGTTACTGAAGTCCTCAAATTTTGATTTAAAGACTTAAAATTACAGAGAATCCACCATTTTCTCTAGTTCAAACCAGCAAGTGACCCATGCCCCATGCCGCAGAGAAGGGGGGAGAAAACCAACAACCAAAAACCCAGGGTCTCTGCCAATCTGATCTTAGGTGAAATTCATTCTTGACTCCTAATATCACAAAGAGTTAGACCCTGAGCATGTGGGTGAGACCCACCAGCCAGAGAAAGAATTCTCTGGGTAACTCAGAGCCTTCTCAAACTAGTGTCCCATCTCTGGCCATTGGAGATATTTGCTAACAACATTCACAGATGGGCTATTTGCCATTGTAGGCAATTTAATCATACCTTCCCCTTCACAAATTTATCAAGCTCAAATCTTGAAATGTTAGATTTTTTGCCGCCACTACTCTCTTTGAAAGGCTGTTCCAGAATTTTATTCCTCTGATGGCTAGAAACATTGGTCTAATTTCAAGCCTAAACTTATTGATGGCCAGTTTTTATCCATTTGTTCTCGTGCCAACATCTTGTGCCTTAACTTAATAATTCCTCTCCCTTCCTGGTATTTATCCTCTGATGTCTTTATAGAGAGCAATCATATTTCCGCTCATCCTTCATTTTGTTAGGCTAAATAAGCCACGCTCCTTAAGTCTCCTCTTGTAAGATAGGTACTCCATTCTTCTGTTCACCCCAGTAGCTCTTCTTTGCACCTGTTCCAGTTTGAATTAATATTTCTTAAAAATGGGAGACCAGAATTGCACACACTATTCCAGATGACATCTCACCAATGCCATGTATAATGGTAATAAGAATTCACTCTCTCTATTTGAAATACCTCACCTAATGCACCCTAGAATTGCATTAGCCTTTTTCATGGTTACATCACATTGGCAGCTCATAGTCATCCTGTGGTTGACCAATACACCTTTCTCCTCCTCTGTAGCTTCCAATTGATATGTGACCACCTTACAGCAGGAATTGTTGCTGTTGACCTATAAGTGCTTGACCTGCCACTTTGCACTACTAAATTTCATCTAATTTCTATTACTCCAGTTTTCAAGATTGTCCAAATCTTCTTGTATGATATTCTGGTCCTTCGCCATACTGGCAATACCTCCCAACTTTGTCATCCACAGATTTTTATTAGCGCACTCCCACTTTTTGTGCCAAGGTCACTAATGAAAATGTTCAAAAAGACTGGTTCCAAGACTGATCCTTGAGGAACTCTACTAGTAACCTTCTTTCAGCCTGATAGTTCACCTTCCAGCATGACCCGTTGTAGTTTCCTCTTTAACCAGTTCCTTAGCCACCCTTCAATTCTTGTACTAATCCCCATCTTCTCCAATTTAACTAATACACCCATGCAAGAGAAAGAGGTGGAATAAGCACTCCTCTTACTCCCTTTGGGCCTAGATTCCTAAGAATAATCTTGTGCTACATGCTTACTTACTTCAACCCAAAGCAGATAGATAGTGCAGAGTTTTGGCTCCACTTATGTTCCTTGCTGGCCGGCAGAAAAATTGCTGCTGGTATAGAGCAGTAGAAAATCACTACTCCCAGGGAACAAGGAAGAAGAAGAAATGTGACTCAAGGGGGTGTCTTGGAAGCACAATGTCTATGAGAACTACTCCTGGGATGGTGAAGCGTACACATCACCCATTACTCATAGCTGTGCCTAAAATCACAATCTAGCCAAAGGTTTCAGAGTAACAGCCGTGTTAGTCTGTATTCGCAAAAAGAAAAAGGAGTACTTGTGGCACCTTAGAGACTAACCAATTTATTTGAGCATGAGCTTCAGTGAGCTGTAGCTCACGAAAGCTCATGCTCAAATAAATTGGTTAGTCTCTAAGGTGCCACAAGTACTCCTTTTCTTTTTGCGAATCTAGCCAATAGTTTCCTGTTCTAGAAGTTTATTCTCCTCTTCATAGGTATGCATGAGGTGATGACTTGCCTGAAATGACTAATATTTCAAGATATATATTGCAACACATCACTGTTCATGGAGGCAGGCTCCTGCATGCAGGCATGGTGGGAACCCCTCAAGCTTTGTTTCCAGAGAGGACATCTTGCACCATCCCTGCAGTACACACAATGCCACAAGCAGATGAAGAACAACAAGGCAGCAGGTCTAGATGAGATCCCCACTGAAACCTTTAAAGATGGTGGACCTGCTTATCCTTAAAATCTGGATAAAGGAGGAGATACCCAGTGAAATGAGGGATGCCCTGATTGTCACCCTCTTCAAGAAAGGGGATAAAGTGGATTGTGGAAATTATTGTGGTATCTCCCTCCTAGCCATTGCAGACAAGTTCTGGCATGGATCCTTGCAACCCACCTTCTGCCCGTCAGAAGAAATTTTACTGGAGTTAGAGTGGTTTTTGACCATGTTGTTGAACTGTGGATATGATCTTCACAGCACAGCAGCTGCAAGAAAAGTGTCGGGAGCAAAACTGACTACTGTACATGGCTTTTATTGATCTAACTAAAGACTTCGATTCAATGAATCACCGTGCCCTCTGGACTGTATTTTATATGATTGGATGTCCTGATAAATACATCAATGTCCTAAAATTGCTTCATGATAACATGAAAGTGACTGTTCTGAGCAGCACTGGCTCCCAGAGTGAACCTTTCAAAGTACAAACAGGAGTGAAACAGGACTGTATCATCGCTCCAACCATGTCTGCATTTTTTACTGCTTTAATCCTTACCTAATTGCTGGGAAGTTTACAGCTGGCATTGAAATCGTTTGCAGAATGGATGGAAAGCTGTTCAGGCTTAGCGGAGTAAGATCTCCACAACATCTATTGTGGAATTTCAGTATGCTGATGACAACGCAATCTTTGCCCACTCTTAGAAAGATCTTCAAACTATCCTAAATGTGTTTGCCGATGCTTATGCCTGTCTTTGTTTCACTCTTAATATCAAGAAGAATAACATGCTCTATCAGCCCTCTCCAAAAGAGGTATTACATGCCCCATCTATCAAAATCAATGGAGTGGCACTGGAGAATGTCGATCATTTCCTCTGCCTTGGAAGTCAGCTTTCATCCAAGACAGATACTGATGCAGAAATTCAATATGGCTTGAGCTTTATCAGTGTAGCTTTTTATCGTTTATGGCACAGGGTTTTTGAAGATCACGACATTCAGACAGACACCAAGCTTCTTGTTTATCAAGCCGTTATTCTCCCAACACTGTTGTATGGGTCCGAAACTTGGACAACCTATAGACACCACTTGAAAGTCCTTGAAAGGCACCATCAACACTGCCTTTGTAAGTTTCTGAAGATCAAATGGGAAGACAGGCGCACCAGTATTAGTGTTCTGGAAGATGCACAGACCACCAGTATTGAGGCAATGATAATCAGTCAGCAATTCCACTGGACTGGTCACATTGTCCGGATGCCACACCATCGCCTCCCAAAACAGGTCCTGCTCTCTCAGCTGAAAAAAGGGCACCGTAACGTGGGTGGACAATGGAAGCATTATAAGAACTTGCTGAAGGACAACCTAAAAAAGTGTAATATTGACATTTGGGAGACACCTGCACAGGATCACTTAAAATGGAGTGAAGTCCTATGTGATGGTCCCCTGCATTTTGAACTTGCTCGCCGACAAGCTGAAGGGGACAAGAGGTGCAGGAGGAAGGAGAAACTGGCTTTCAGTCATGGTCAACAGCCTCCTACTGAACCTGAAAACATCTGCCTTCATTGTAATAGAACTTGTGGTTCAAGGATTGGCTGTATTAGCCACCTGAGGACACATAACTCCCATGGAAGATGATCATACTCGGTAACAAGTGATCGCTCATCATCATCATCACTACCTTTTTGCAGGTCAGCTGCCAGTTCCTCCTTAGGGGGGAATGAAATACTTCTACAATTTATTTATTAAAAAATAGCAACAGAAACCTCAAAATACATAACAGGAGGGCAGATTACTGGTGGTCTATCACAACACGTATTGCTAGAGAATAGCAATTACAAGTAAGCAATTTTCTCTAATCCAAATACATTTCTGGTACATTCCCCACTCTCCAGGGATGTCTCTAAAATAAAAATATAACATCAAAAATTCTCAACAAATTAAAATAGTTCCTCTATTGCAGACTAATAGGGAAAAGGGACCAACTGAAGTAAAAGCAGGCTAAGGCTCTACTGTTAACCTAAATTACAACCCCAGCTACAAGGAAAAGAGCTGGAGAACTCCTGTCTTAAGAAGAGATACAAGGGACTGCCTGAACCGCAACTCCAGTTCCAGGCAGACGGCTGTGTGGGACTCCTGTCTTAAGGACAAAGCAAGACAAAAACGGGCTTTATGAAGTACAACCCAGCTGCTACCAAAGAGGCTGGGAATAGCCTTAAGGAAGCTCCTCAATAACTGGCTGGGGAAAAGCCACATGAGGAGACAGAACTCCAGAGCGGGAATAGGGGAATCTGCAGTCCCTGTGAAAGACAAGGACAAAATAGGGAAAAGGTAGGAGCAGCCTGAAGAAACAGCAAGGGATTAGAAGGAGCAGTTCTTAGCTGCCTAACACAGGGTCCCTGGGCTGGAACCCAGAGGAGAGGGCAGGCCTGGGTTCCCCTGTCTCTCCTCCAGCAAGAGGGGAGGTGCAGGCCGTGGGACTGAAAGAGGCAAAAGACAGATGAGGTCCACATGGGCGTCAAAGGCCAAGCATAAAGACCACTGGATTCTGGATTTTTTCCTCATTGGACTTTTCTGTTGCCCTCAGAAGGGTATTGAACTGAGAGGAGACAAGGGCAGGCTATGGAAGCTGCAGACTGCTACAGCACCAGTATGATGGACAATATTGGGTGCTAGAGCAGAAGAACCCCTGCAATGCTGTGTCCTGGCACAAGGGGGTGCTCTGTGAGTTTGCTCCATAGCATCTTACACCCTATTGTAATGGTTAGTGCAATCCTATTCAAAGAGGAATATGATCTAAGAATTGATCAGTCTCAGTTCCTAGTGTCTTCTAATGCGGGACTAAGGACTAAGTACAAGTTCTGTACTTATTCACAGTGAGTACGGGTCTTTTCCACAAGTAGTTCCACTGAAGAAAATGGGATTATTTATTGAGTACTTCTGCTGAGTAGTACCATACAACAGTGGCAGAATCAGGTCTTAAAGGAAAACTAGTGACCTCGCTATCCAATTCAAAAACTTGGGAAAGTGATATCCTGCAGGACAGAGTCATTACACGTATCTTCCCTTGTGAAAATATATTTGACCTCTTAAGAATCACTAGCTTCCTCTGTGCCATAATAGCACTCCTCCTTGTCTTCTTCCTCACAGGTGTCCCTTCAGTCCCAAACAGCCATGCAGGCTGTAGTGCCAGTGGAAAAGTTGGCACTGGTAGCACAGGCAGTCTCAAGGAGCTGTTGAGTACACCATCACAAGGAGTGCCAGTGGTAAGTGTGCTAAGACTAGCATTGGATGTGTGACAAAGGTTCTGATGGAACAGAGCACAAGCCTTAGCACTGAACACAGACGAAGCTCTGTCTGGTTCTTCTCTGCCTTATCATCAAGACAGTGCTTTGAGGTATCGATATCAGTGCAGAGGTCCATGTTATCATCAGAGTAATTTGTCTGGAAGTAGACATCAAGTCATGTGATATCCCCTACTGTTACTTTTTAAGATCCACTGTCTCATATACCTGTATAGCACTATTTCAAGCAGGGTCACCAGAAGTCTTGGTTGAGTGCCAGCAAATACACAAAGCTGGTCCCCTCTTGATATGGGCTGAAAAGCATAGTTTAAAGCAATGTCTCACTTCACAAGGAGGAACTGGGGTGAAGCACCAACAGGATGGTGCATTGAGTCACTCAAGGCAGTGCACTGTGGAAGAATCTGTTGTATAAACCAGTCCATCCTTGCCACAGAATTGTGCAGTAAAATCTAAGCTTTCATTAAAAAGTTAAGTTTCTAGACCTTTTGATTGCCTTAACTTTTCCCATGTGAATAGAATTTAAACAGGTATAGTGTTTTTTTCTTAAGTCTTCAAACAACCAGCCTGAAAAATGGCTCTGAGAGGTATGAACTGCCACATACAAGTCAGTGCTATGCTACTCAGACATTGATGACAACTTAAGTGTCAAAACTGTAACAACTTTGCTGCTTAGCATTTAGCAGAGACATTTAGCTAATGTACTTATCCATTTTTGTTGACACAGCCGTGAACAATGGAGAGAATAGTGGGGCATGTGGTTACTGTAATGAGAAACTCTGACTTCAAGTCCCTACCATTTCAATAGGGCCCGGAAGGCTTTTAAATGCTCTCTAGAACTTCTGACATCAGGTGACATACAATCACACACTCCAGTTAATCATGGCTCTGCTGAGACTGCTGATGTAATTGTGTCTGTCCATGAAGAATTTAATACAATTATAATATGGGCATTTTCTGAAACCACTGGAGTGTCTTCCTTTCTCCATCCTATAAGTGAGGTCAGCAAGACAAAGAGAGAATAAGGCAACAAGTGTGTTGATGTTCAGATCTAAAGATTTGAACTGTGGGATGGAAGCAGATGAACACTTGGCATGTTGAAAGAACTGCCTTTCCTCCCATGTATCTAAAAAGAAACAAGCTTTGTGCTGAGGAGATTCATGACTCAATGCTTAAGGTATTGAGTATTCATAGAATCACAGAATCATAGAATATCAGGGTTGGAAGAGACCTCAGGAGGTCATCTAGTCCAACCCCCTGCTCAAAGCAGGACCGATCCCCGACTAAATCATCCCAGCCAGGGCTTTGTCAAGCCTGACCTTAAAAACTTCTAGGGAAGGAGATTCCACCACCTCCCTAGGTAATGCATTCCAGAGTTTCACCACCCTTCTAGTGAAATGTTTTTCCTAATATCCAACCTAAATCTCTCCCACTGCAACTTGAGACCATTACTCCTTGTTCTGTCATCTGCTACCACTGAGAACAGTCTAGAGCCATCCTCTTTGGAACCCCCTTTCAGGTAGTTGAAAGCAGCTATCAAATCCCCCCTCATTCTTCTCTTCTGAAGACTAAACATCCCCAGTTCCCTCAGCCTCTCCTCATAAGTCATGTGTTCCAGTCCCTTAATCATTTTTGTTGCCCTCCACTGGACTCTTTCCAATTTTTCCACATCCTTCTTGTAGTGTGGGGCCCAAAACTGGACACAGTACTCCAGATGAGGCCTCACCAATGTCGAATAGAGGGGAACGATCACGTCCCTCGATCTGCTGGCAATGCCCCTACTTATACAGCCCAAAATGCCATTGGCCTTCTTGGCAACAAGGGCACACTGTTGACTCATATCCAACTTCTCGTCCACTGTAACCCCTACGTCCTTTTCCGCAGAACTGCTGCCAAGCCATTCGGTCCCTAGTCTGTAGTGGTGCATTGGATTCTTCTGTCCTAAGTGCAGGACTCTGCACTTGTCCTTGTTGAACCTCATCAGATTCTTTTGGCCCAATCCTCCAATTTGTCTAGGTCCCTCTGTATCCTATCCCTACCCTCCAGCATATCTACCACTCCTCCCAGTTTAGTGTCATCTGCAAACTTGCTGAGGGTGCAATCCACACTATCCTCATCCACATTCAATGTGTTGAGGCCTAATCTCATTGTGTAATCAGCACCATGAAAGCCAGTAAGTCAATGCCTTGTTGAAACACCAGACAATCAGGTGAAACAAAATCAGGCCAATGCACTAATGGCACAGAAATCACCTATGCTGTAAATGGAGCAGTAACATAGGAACTAAGTTCCAAAAGGGTCAGTAGTGTAATTGGGCACTACTCAAAAAGTAGGAGCCATGCATAGAAAATTCTTTTTAGACCAAAACTACTTTTTTAGGCCCTGATTATGCATCCCTTACTCAAATCAATTAATGTTTGTTCAATAGTAGTCCCACTGAATTGAGTAGTCCCAATAAATTGAGTTCATGAGACTACTTACATGAGCAAGTACTATCCAATGTGAGTACCACTGGTTGCAGAGTAAGCCTTTAATATTAGGAGCCTGACCAAGGAAAAACATGCTGAAAAAAATCCTGTACACCATCACTGGAAAGCAGACCCTCACCACTGAAGTGCTGACAAATCCTGGGAAGCTTCTCTATTGAAAGATGGCAGAAAGAAACTCACCTTGGAATTTGGGGTGCAGCCTGTGGAACTTTAAAAAGGTGTGCAAGACACTCCTGTGCACCAACAGCTCAGAAAACTTGAATGATGGGAATTTGTTTGGAATCACAGACCCAAGAGAACAAAAAACAGGACATCCACTGTAATAACCTATATATTTCCCAGTGATACCTTATCTTGTGAAATAAATGGACTGGATTATTTGAAACTTCTATAGTACCTTTTGCTATTGGCTCTAACACACCTGAATTATACATTAGAGTTGTTGGGAACACTGGGGCATGGCCACTAGGTAACTCGAGGGGATGGAAGACCACGAGTGTCGATGAAGCCCCCTCGCACTAGGCCCCGGTGTCCTTGCCCCCGCCCCCCTCCTGCCTGGAGGCACTCGCAGCAGCTCTGTGTGCTAGGCCCAAGTGTCCTTGGCCCCCCCGCCTGGAGGCACACACAGCAGTTATGCTGAGAATCTGCAACAGTATGTTGCAGAGTCAGACTGCCTGAAACTAAGCAAGGCCAAACAGGGGAGATATGGAAGAACAATGCTGAATAAAGCAGCTTTATGTATAGTTTAACAAATGATACAGAGAATCAGGGAACTAGCTGGGAACTGGATTGGCTGGCTATATGGATACTTGGAGCAGCTTGCTATTGGATAAGTATGCTGGGAAAAAGGATGTATAAAAGCCTGTGTAACTTCCTGCTCTGTTGTGCAGGATTTGAGATTTTATTCTCCCTGTACCTTTTTGCAGCTGCAAATAAACATTTCTGCTTCTCCACCCCGTTGTGATTATTGGGTGTAGCACACCGGGTAACGAACCACTCAAGCTGTTGTTCAGCCTCTCGGCACTGGGTGCCGGCAACAGAGTGAAACCTGCACAACAGACTACCCTTAATAGCAACCTTTTGTCTTAAGATACACTTCTGCTTCACTTTAATAGAAGATCACCTCCTGGAAACAACAGGTCTCTGGCTGTCTGAATGGCTGTTCAGTACAGATTTTGCTGCAATTTTTAACTAGCTGTCAATTTCTACTTATTGAATTAACTTTAATTTTCAATAATGGGATTTTAAAACTTTTTAACAGCTTTATTCTAGTTGTACATAGTTTATTATTTAGCTTTAACAATAGCTGTAAATGTAGCACAGAGATAATCTCTCATGTGCAGTTCTTCCCATTGATAATCAAATTAATTAACAGCTATGAGCGTGAGCTCATTTAGTAGTTCTTTGGACCACTGGACTACCTCCATCTACAATCTGCATATCAGGATCTATACCTTCGTGTCTTGGTATTTGTGTTAGAAGATACCTGGTATAGGCCCAATCTTGCAAATCATAAAGCATGTGTCTGCAGAATCAGGGTCAAACTGGACTCCTCACTAAAGAAGTATGGCCCAGTGGTTTGGGCACTGGCCAGAGACATGGGACACCTGGGTTCAATGCAGAGCATGCCACAGACTTTCTGTGTAACCTTGAGCAACTCTCTATGCCTCAGTTCCCCATCTGTAAATGGAGAGGAGAGGAGATGCGTGCCACCGGGCTAAACCACCCATTGTAACCATGAAAAGGACACCTTTACAACCAAGGTGGTCATGAGATATGTAAATGTAGACTCTTCACTAAATTCCTTTCTTTACTTATAGAGATTATTTGATTTTCAAAATTTAAAAGACAATATAATCAGAACTTTTAGAAGTTGGCAATCTTCTTTCTTTCCTGCTCATAAGCATCCATCAGCTAGTCTTAAGTCAATACATGCAAAATCTGCTGTTGGATGAATGAAATGCCCTACTGTATCCCTAACTGATTTGACCTTCTTCAAAAATGTTCAGCAGAAGTACAATTTTATTACTGCTTTTGAGAGATAGAAAGAGTGTAGCACTCATCCTTGAAAACATAACTTTGCTTAAACTTTCCTCCCATACTCAGCAAATAATTTCATAGTTCTGGTGTAACATCGGAGGTCATGGGAGGAAAGGCATTATCTCAGACAGCCAGAACCAGTCGCATGTAGGACTCAGGACAGAAATTCCGAACTCTACACTGGCTCCCCATTGAATAGAGAGTGGAGCACTGGGGTGATGAGTTCATGACAACCTATATCTCACCTCGCACTTATGGTGATGTGCACCCTTAAGGCAAGTGGAGAGACCAGTACTTGCAGTCAGATATTTACAGGTGATGCAATTGTTGCTGAGCCCTGGACTACACTAGGACTTTAGGTCGAATTTAGCAGCGTTAAATCGATGTAAACCCGTCCACATGATGAAGCCCTTTTTTTCGACTTAAAGGGCTCTTAAAATCGATTTCCTTACTCCACCCCTGACAAGTGGATTAGCGCTTAAATCAGCCTTGCCGGGTCGAATTCGGGGTACTGTGGACACAATTTGACAGTATTGGCCTCCGGGAGCTATCCCAGAGTGGTCTATTATTGTGACCGCTCTGGACAGCACTCTCAACTCAGATGCACTGGCCAGGTAGACAGGAAAAGAACCACGAACTTTTGAATCTCATTTCTGGAGACTGCGGGAACTGTGGGATAGCTACCACAGTGCAACACTCCGGAAGTCGATGCTTGCCTCGGTACTGTGGAAGCACTCCGCCGAGTTAATGCACTTAATGCACTTAGAGCATTTTCTGTGTGGGGACACACACACTCAAATATATAAAAACGATTTCTAAAAAAACGACTTCTATACATTTGACCTAATTTCGTACTGTAGACATACCTATATTCTTTCACAGGGTATGCCAGAGGGGTATAGAGTGAGAAGGCGGCTTCTTGCACCGTATCCCACACCTTCATTAGGAACAGGGAAAATCTGGCCCATGGTATATTAGAGTACCTCAGAACTCTGCTTTGAGACCCATAGTCTTCTGAAATTATATTCTTCCCGCTCAGTTCTTAATTGTCAATATTATAAAAATTTTCATTGGTATATACACATATTTAACTTTTTATAATTTAAATCCATTTCCATTATCAATGATTATTTTAAAGAGCTGTTGCTACATTTGCTATAATATTTTCTGTTTTTCACCTCCCTTGTCCCATTCACCTCCCCTGTCCCCTTCGCAGTATGAAGATGTGATTTTTTGTTTTAGCTGTTCAGACCCTGGCTCCTTGAGCCTTTGTGGCAAAAATGCAGTCAAAGCTATGGAGCCAGCTGTGCTCTACAGCCAGAGACACTGAAGAGCATCATGAAGAGATGAACTCCCCCTTCAGAAGCTGCTGTCTAGTGATTATGCCCTATCCAATTCCCAATTCCTTCATATACCCAGAGAGCGGAGACCACGACTCTTTTTCTACATGGGATTGTAGATTATATAGTTACGGCACTGAGTATGCTCAGTGGATTCCTGATCTCTCGCCAGGGAGTGTGGAGCTGATTCTTTCTGTCTGATAGCCAACCAGAGGGGCCTTGAAGAGGACACACCTCCATAATACAACCCTCCTATCTGACAGCTCTGAAATGGTGACATTGACCAGAAGAGAATACACGGCCTTCAGGAAATGAAAGGATGTGGTTTTCCCAGTGAATCTCACCCACCTACAAAAAGGTTAACCTTTCTGATTAGTTTATAACTCCTCTTCCCTTGTGGAAGTCAGCTGCATGGAAAATATTGCAGACCTAAGGTCCATGGGTCCAGTGAAGGACTGGGACCCAAGTGATTCTGCACCTCATTCTCTATGACCAGGTGTAGGTCTCTTATTATTATTTCCATTATTGTGGCCTGTCTAGCCTCACTATTAATATGTAGTTGGCTTATATAGCAGTAAAGGAATATGATGCTCTTTACTGGCATTGCTTAAGCCAAGGATTTGGCCAAGAATGATAATGTCATTTATATCATCATACACTTATATGGATCCCAAAACACTTTACAACTTTCAATAACTGTGTCAGGTATATCACTCATTCACACACAGAGACCCTTTTAGGACAAGAAATGAGGTAATCATATTCTTTGGAGTGCCACAGAGGAGTTTGGTAACAAAATATTACTTAAACTGGAATTTGCTAAGAATATCAAGGTAACACTCTGTTTGCAAGCTTTTAACACAGTTCCGCATGACATTCGCATAAGCAAACTAGGGAAATGTGATCTAGATGAAATTACTAGAAGATGGATACACAACTGGTTGAAAGACCATACTCAAAGAGTAGTTATCAATTGTTTACTGTTAAACTGGGAATATAAAGTATGTATAATATAAAGCATCTAGTGGGTTCTCTCAGGGGTCAGTACTGGGTTTGGTACTATTCAGTATTTCCATTAATGACTAGAATAATGGAGTGAAAAGTACGCTCATAAACTCTGAAGATGACACCAAGCTGGGAGGGATTGCAAGCACTTTGGAGGACAGATTTAAAATTCAAAATTACCTTGATGAACTCAGACCAATTCTCAAATTTTAACAAGATGAAATTCAATAAAGACAAGTGCAAAATCAAATGCACAACTACAAAATGGGGGATAACTGTCTAGGTAGTAGTGCTGCTGAAAAGGATTTAGGGGTTATAGTGAACCACAAACTGCATCTGAGTTGCTAATGTGATGCTGCTACATGTAATTAGTCTGACTGCCCCACACTTCCTCGGTTATGCAGTTGACATAACAAGTTGACAGCTTGAGGTGATATGGCTGTAGTGTTTTGCCATAGCTCCTTATTTTCAACAGAAGTTATATTCTCTGTTTACAAGTAGAGGATTATAATATCATGTGGGGAATAAGCAGCACCAGCAGATAAGTGGCCAAGAAATAAGGACTAAGGGGCAGATCCTCAGCTAGTGCAAATTGTCATAACTCCTTTAAAGTCACTGGAGCTATAACAATTTACACCACTTGAAGATATGCCTCAAGTATCTTAATTTCATATGGAGGTTGTTTGCTTTGAAGACTGAGGGGAAATAAATGTAAAAAAAGGATATATAATGTGCAGAATTGTTTTTAAGTAGGCTGTTTTCCAAAGTCAATAATTATTTACTGATATATACAGCAACTTTAAGTGTTAACACATTTCAGTAAGTAATGAATCCAGATAACATATAATAACATAACAAAAATGTCCTTTCAACTAAATTAGGCATGTTACAACAATAAAATAAAACTACAAAGTAAAAATAAAATTATATTTTTAAAGGAGACAGAAAAAACCCAGGAACAAATAAGAAATTTTTTGGTACATGTGCCAAGTGAATAAGGCAAACCATTTTAAAAGGGCAAGCAATAGGGTTGGAAGACATAAAGATGAATCACAGTGCCTGAATTATGAGAGAGGACAAACATGAGACAAGCTCTGCAAATATAAAGATCAATTTTTAAAGAGCCTCAAAAGTTATCAGTTATAGATTTTGAACTTGTTTCAATTTCAGAGGTAAACAATTCACTTGCCCAAACCAAAGGATATCATAGGAATGACAGAGATGATGAATTATATGAGCAGAAAATATGAAACAGAAAGAAAACCCTTGCAACAATTAAGATAAGAATTATCAGATCTGGTTGAAAAATAGGGAAAATGTTTAATGGAAGTCCCCCTACCCCTTTTTTATTTGAAACCAAGTTTCAATAATTTCTGATCAGCTCTTGATGTTCCTAAGGGCTGGCTATATTTAACATCAGAGGCAGTGGTATTTTAATAGGGCAGGGGTGGGCAAACTACAGCCCGCGGGCCGAATCTGGCCCACCAGCCGTTTTAAGCTGGCCCTCAAGCTCCCGCTGGGGAGTAGGGTCTGCCCCACTCCAGCGCTCGAGCCGGGGAGCAGGGCTGGGGGCTGCTCCACGTGGCTCCTGGAAGCAACTGCATGGCCCTGCTCCAGCGCTTGAGCCGAGGCTCAGGGTTGGGGGCCACTCCACGTGGCTCCCGGAAGCCGCAGCATAGCCCCCCTCTGGCACTCGACCTGTGGAGCAGGGTCAGGGGCCGCACCACACAGCTCCCGGAAGCAGCGGCATGGCCTCCTCTGGAACTCCAATGGAAGCTGCAGGGGCAGTGCCTGTGGATGGGGCAGCATGCAGAGCCGCCTGGCCATACCTCCGCGTAGGAGCCGGAGAAGGGACATGCCGCTGCTTCCAGGAGCTGCTTAAGGTAAGAGACGCCTGGAGCCTGCACCCCTGAACCTCTCCCCATACTCCAGCCCCCTGCCCCAGCCCTGATCCCCCTCCCACTCTCCAACCTCTTTATCCCAGCCCAGAGCACCCTCCTGCACCCCAAACCCCTCATCTCCAGCTGAAGCCTACACCCCTTCCCGCACCCCAACCCCCTGCTCCAGCCCTGATCCCCCTCCTGCCCTCCAAATCCCTCTGACCCAGCCCAGAGCACCCTCCTACACCCCAAAAATTTGCCCACCCCTGCAAAAGTGGGCAAATGAGTGAAGTAATTGTGTGTGTGCATATTCATGTGTGTGCAGTGAAGGGGATAGGTTTTTTGTATACCATGCTGATGGGTATCTTAAAACCTAAATAGATACATATAATATATTTGTAGGCACAAACGTGTACGTAAAGCTCTTTGGGATTCTTCTCGATATAAGGTAATTATGTACAAGCAAAGATTTTAAGCTGTGCAGACAGATTTTTGAAAGATTAAATAAATGAAACTATATGATTAAATAAGAGATCTAACTGGAGAGGTAAATGATAAATAAGAATCAAAAGATTTTCTACTTTTGAAAGAAATATAATGAAAGAAAAATTACCCTCGGAAAAAATGAACACTAGTTATGGAGGTCTCATTACCTATGTCTACAAACAAAACTACAGCTCCTACTCATACTTAACATCAAATTGCAGCTAAATAAGTTTACTGTTCTAAAGATTTTGATTTGTACTCACAAAAGTGCTGGGAAATGGACATAAATCTGAACCCCTTTTAGTATACATTATAGAAGATATTTGAAATCATGGGCCCAGCTCTGAATTCCTTACTCAGGCAAAACTCCCACTGAAGGACAGACTTCCAATTGAATTAAATGGAGTCTCAAATTTAGCTATTTCAAATCCAATGATGCAACAAAATTAAACTGATGTCAGGCTTACAGTATCTGCAGTTTTTGATGCAAATAATAAGAAGATGGTGGCCATTGGCTATTTTATATTTGGTAAATACTGAAATAATAAGGCCTGGGATAAATTCTGACTACAAATAATCTGTCATGATTGATTAGAAAGATAATCTTCAAACTGTACATGCCCTGAATGCCAGAGAGCAGCTCAGGTCTAAGTTGTCTATTTTTCACTATGTCTAAATTTACAAGTATTCTAAATGATTTTTGGATTTAGAATAGAGAAGTAAATAAAGACTTGATTCATGGTTGCTTCATTTGAATGGTTAGCTCTACAAATTGGACTGATATGGGTCATACAGGTCATGATTATGAAGAAATGGCATAAACTACAAACATAATCATGCATATCAATTATAAATAGAAGAAAAGAATGGGACAGAATTTATTTTAGTTAGTTTAGAAATGCAAAGCGGGTGAATTTAAAATAGGATTCAGTAGGGCACATTTAGTAAAATATTAATAAGTTCCAGAAAACAAAGATGCATTTTTGGAAATTAATCCAGTCATAAGAAGGTGCTGCTGAAGAAAATCAAAGGAGATCAGATCAAACAAACTTAAGTAGACAGTTGGATTTTGCTGACAAGATAGACTACATCCAAAAAGACTGGGGAAAAAAAGAAGAGAAAAATGTTGACTGTGAATTAGTGGCTCAATTTCAGACCTGTCCTGGGTCTTCTATTACAGAACAGGGACACCCTTACTAGAGAACAATACAGCACATTCATCAGGGGTATACTTTAAATTACCATAAGAAAACTGATCAAAAGACTTTATGGACCCAATAAACATTAAAAATTCACCTCAAATTAATACAATGACACTAACATATATGTTTCCTTGTTAACTGAGAGATTGCACCAGCATATATCTAGGTCCAGTACAAGTCTGTTTTTTAATCCATTGATGCTCAGAGTTGTGAGTAAGGTGTCTCCATAGAGAACCAAGGGTGAAGGACAGAACAAAGTTGTCTGTGAAGCACCAGCAGCTCTTTAATACTTTACAGTCCTAGGAAACATAAAACTGTTTAAAATTTAATTTTTGAGATGATTGAACTTTATGGCCTCACCCTATTGTTAAAATATACTGGATTTGCCTTTTCTCCTCTGATTTTGTCAATCTATTAAATATATCACCAAGACAGCCTTTTTTCTTTTCAAAAATATTTTCCATCCAAATTTCATGTGAAAAGGCACTTTACATCTCTGTTTCTTCCAAAATTAATTCTTTCTCCTGTTTTTAACTCTCTTCTCTGGTTTTCCAGAGAAGTTAATTGAGAGACTGCATTTAATTCAAAATTCTGCTATATGTAATCACAGTAATGTTATACCCAGCCAACTTGATACTTAAACATGATACTTTAACATTCTTAAATCCTTTGCCCGGATTCTGATGAGGCTTCAGATCAAGTTTAGGATTTTTGTTATTTACATACTGTAGAACAGGGGTTCATTGTACCACGATCCCCTTCTGATGAAAAAAATTACTACAGGACCCCAGCAGGGGGGACCAAAGCCTGACCCCACCCAAGTCCTGCCACCTGGGTGGGGGGGCCAAAGACAAAGTCCCGTTGTCCCGGGGAAGGGAGGGGCAAAGCCAAAGCCCAAGGACTTCAGCCGCAGACAGGGGGCCTGTAATCTCAGCCCCACTGCACAAAGCTGAAGCCCTCAGGCTTCGACCCCAGACAGTGGGGCTCAGGCTTTGGCTTCGGCCCCTGGCCACAGCAAGTCTAAGCCAGCCCTGGCAACCCCATTAAAATGGGGCTGCAACCCACTTTGGGGTCCCGACCCACAGTTTGAAAACCGCTGCTATGGAAGACTTGTTCTTTTAATTTTATCCAAATGTGCAGTCTTGCCACTTAATCGTTCTGGTGGTGGGGAATAGAGGTATTAGGATTAATATCTGTAGGTATTGTGTATCTGTAAGTATCTATATTAATGCCTAATCCTATAGCCCATACTCATAAGTAGTCTGGTGACTTTAGTATCACAAGTAATCTGAGGACTACTCACATGAGTTAGGATTGAAGGATTAGGCACTATCATTATTATTCTTTATTATTATTATTAATTGGTTGGGGCAATGAGAGCTCTAAAAGTTTAGAGGTTGTTGGTGGCCTGGGTGAATGTGATTGGCCTCAATGACTAGGGAGCCTAGATTCTTGTGCTAAAAGACAAGAAGAGACAGGAAAGGGAGAAATTAAAGAGGAGTGCTGTTGTGCTGTGATCTCTGCTTATTATACAAATCATAACTGACTTATTGTCATATTATCCTCCCTTGACTGTTTGTTGTACCCACCTGTTGTTTCTTGCCATATACCTTGAGCGTAAGCTTTTTGGGATAGGGATAATTTATTTTTATACTCATATGTGTTTATTGCTTAGAAGACATTACCATACTACAAATACTACTACTCCAGCTACTACTGCTAATATGGATATAAACTAAAACCAATTCGTTTTGATCCCAGTGGTTTCCCCTGTTGTCATCACTCTGGTGAATGGCATGTCAGCAGACAAGAACTGAAGTCATTGGCTGGCGCTGATATGCGTTAGCATATTTGGTCATAAAGTTTCCACCATCCATGATGTAAGAAAGAATGAGGTTCCCAATCTTGCATATATTACCAAAACCTGGCTGGACAATACTGCTGGACCTGTATTTGTGCAGTTGGTCTCATTTGGATGTTTTGTACAGTAGGAACTGAAAAGGATTGCTGAGGAGGTGGTGAGTCTGTGCTGTTTGTATCCAATCTACTGCATAGGTCTTTCACCAAAAATGGATTGAATACAATATGTCCATCTTGTGTGTGAGATCCCAAATAAAAGATACTAATCTTGGCATACATATCACACCAGTGTTCCTACCTGAGTCCCTGCTGGTGCAGTGTTAGATTCTCCTGGACTGTTCATGATCAGCCACTTAAACATCTATTCTGATGATTATTCCTCTGAATAAATTCAGGCCTCCATGAGGACCACGGCTGACGACAATCTTGAGCTAGTGTTTAGATAAGGACTGGAGGTGGGTTGACTGGATATGTTACCTATGTCTTTGGACCATTACCTCCTGCAGAAATAGAAGATTGCAGCATACCTTTTTCATTATGGCAAGGAAACGGTTTTGATGGTCTGCTCTTGATGGAACAAGAGCACTCTGAAGGGGAGGGCTGTTCTTCCAACAGACCACTCTATTATTGTTTTCAGTAGGGTTTTTAAAGTTGTTATACTGTGGAGGAGATAAAGAAAAAAAATTTTTCTTCTACTATCCCATCTCCAAAATCTTGTTCCACAGACCTTTTTCGATGACTGATAACTTGGACAATCCAACTGACTCCACTCAGACAATGACTCTAGTTTGGTTTGTGAGGAAACTCCTTTTTATTTTGTGGAGACACTTTGATTCTGACCAAAGTGTCTGCTTCTGTGGAAGCAGGGCAACTGTTTGGGGGACAAATGCTGTCATCTGTTTCAGCCAGTGGTGCTCTGTGAAGTACTGGAGGGCGATCTTTGAGCCCCAACCTCAGTTCTGGATTCATGTCCTTCCTGAACCTGGGGAGGTTCTGAATCCAGTGATAATCCAAACTGTCAGTGCCTCTCTTAAGAGTATGCTGCTGGCTTTCTTAAAGAATAATTGATAAGGTTTTTGTTCAAGATGCAAAAAAATGATGTTGACTTATCTGGTTAACTACAGTCCTGTATCTAATCTTCTCTTCATGGTTAAAATTACCTACATATCTCAGATTTCCTTGATTCTTGTCAACTGGGGTACCAACTAGGTTATGGGACAGAGATTATGTTGATCGCATTGATTGATGACTTCATCCTATCAGTGAATGAAGGCTGAACATGCGGATATCTTTAGATATATCCACTGCTTGCAACACCACTGACCATAGTAAGTTGCTATGGACCATATGTATGCACCATGGGGGAAGGGACAGGGTTGTCCTCAATTTTTTTCTCAAAGTTCCCAGGAAGTAGTGTTTGGCAATTGCCATTTCTCCATGAAAGTACTAACTGCAGGGTTTCTTCTTGTTCAACATTTTTTTTAGGAGGGTCAGTGAGATAGCATGAGCTGCATTGCTTTCAACAGACAGATGATTCCAATCTATTATTTCTGTTCCTTCTGCCCCAGATAGTACAGTAGAGTACCTTTTCCAGTGTTTGGCTGTATTGAGAGTGAGCTGGCTAAAGCTCAATCTAGATATGTTGATTGGTTGGGGAAACCAATCGGAAGATATGGTGAGGATTATATCTGCTTCTCTGATTAAGGTGTCTGTCTCTCACTTCTCACTGGAGTATTTGGTTAGATTCCTAATTACTGTGGGATGATCACATTTCAGCAGGAACCTGACTGTTTTCTTTCATTTGTGTCTGGCCAGGAGGTTGAGATTTATTGATTTATTTTGGGGGGCAGGGGAGAGGAAGATATGTATCTTATTACCATGATTCATGCCTTTGTCACTACAGAATTAAATTACTGCAATGTGCTCTTCATGGGGCTACATCTTAAATCCATTCAAATGCTGAACAAAGTGCAGAATGCAGCAGCCCACTTGTTAAGCAAGATATATATCTGTCAGGACATTACACCAGCGCTTGTTATCTTCACTGGGTACCTATATGTTTCTATCATTATAGAGTTTAAGGAGTTGTTTTTGATCCTGTGGGTTCCTAGCCACTAGCATTACCATAATACCAATAACGTAAAATAATAACAACAAAATGCATGTGGCCCGCGACCTGCCTACTTGAGAGCAGCTCTATTTCTGTGCTATACTGTCACTGCAGAGATCAGTGGAGGCTCTTGAACTGCAGTCCCTTTGGCTTTAAAAGAGAGGGAACTGCTGGTAGGGCATTCTTGACTTGGCTTTGGAACTTGTTCCCCACTTGGTCCAGAATAGTTTGAGTCTGTTGACCTTTCTTTTACTGGAGGAGGTGCTACTTAAGGGGCAACATTGGAGGAAGGTGAGATATTCTACATTTTTTTTGCTATAAGATTTAACTGGTTGTCATCAATATATGATGGAAATTATTGCTGCATTTAACTATATAGAAATGTCAAGGGTGTTAAAGTCTGTGTTAGACACCTTTTTATAGACTTATATATTTAATAAATAAATCTAAAACGAAAGCTCCTTGAGGGAATGACCAGCCATGTTTGATGTCTGTGAAGTCTGCTTTACTCCTATGGAACTCTATAAATGAATGCAAATATAAGATATTCCCTGCTTCTTATAATTAGTTATATGCACAATACTATCTGTTATTTTATTTGCTGCAGAGCACTTTGGAATGCTCTCTCTCACAGATACATACACAAGACAGATAGACATCTCTTTAAAGGAAAACTGTAAACATGTTTCTCAGCCAAACAGTTTTCAAGCTCAAAAAGTGACCTCACTTTTTTCCCGTAAATATACAATGAAATGAATTTCAACCTGAAGGACCAAATTCATCCTTAGTGGGCCTTCGTGAGCTTCAATGCATTACACTGGGTGAATCTGGTTATGATGTTTAACTATACAAGGTATTTCTTAGCGTACTGGCGGCATAGGGGCTGGAACTAGCAGTGCTGGGGGTGCTGCTGCACCCCCTGGTTTGAAGTGATTCCCATTACATACAGAGTTTACAGTTTGGTTCAATAGCTCTCAGCACTCCCACTATACAAATTGTTCCAGCACCCCTGATTGGCGGTAGCAGTCATTTGCTACAAAAGATAATAATTTGTGACACTGCCAGTAATGAATCCTTGTGTAAATGATTGTGAACTATTTTCCATTTAATTTAATATTGATGTAACTAATCAGGATAATACATATTTAAATAAAAGGTTTAATTTTTAAACACTTAAATTGTTTTGCATAATTCTAAAACCAGTATTAGATCATGCTGGAAACTAGTTTAAAATCTTTTACCCAGGGTTCCCACATTTGGAGGGCGTGTTTATACTAAGTGAAGAGACTCCTATAGATTCACTAATTGCATGAAATTGTTGGTTGGCTCTACAGTTAAGCTGCTTGCAGGATAAACTATCGTTGAATCTAGTAACTGAACCACAACTGAGCTAAACGCTTCATCTACAAGTGTTACAGGAAAAAAAGAAACATATCTGATCTACGACTTGCAAAATAAATGGAATGGTTGCTGTATATTGACAAGAGGCATTCTAGAAGTGTTGGAAACTCAAGGTATTTGAACCAATGCTTTGTTGCCTTTTGGCTAAAAAGTCACCAATGTTATAAATGATGTCATTTTTAATAACATGGCTGCCATCTGCACTGAACTCAGAAGTATTCATTTAATTAAAAACTTGTATTTGAAAATTATTCTTGCCATATGAATTTTCAGAATTTCTGAATTAAGCAAGATGGCCACCACTTTTAAAACACACACAGCATACTGGAGTATACAGGAACTCAGATCAAAGACTCTTACAGATCACTTAAGTTTAGATATTTCACATTAAGATGAAAATGGATACCAGCATTCTGACTTTGCTCTTAGTAACAGTAGTAGCATCTTTACTTACTAGTATAAATTAGTGTACGTAATGCTGTTGGCTAAGTATCAAAAATGGTTTAGTAGCTCCTAACAGTTATTTTAAATCTTGATTAGGTAACTAATTCTCTTATGAACGTGTAAGAAAATTCTTTCCTACCTTTAGGTGCCACCTGTAGAAATTGCTTATGGAGTACGCTAAGTTGAGAAATAGTTAGGGTACCATTTACAGATGTCTCTACAGGTGGAGGCCGTGGTGGAGGGATAGGATCTGGAATTACTTTTACATCATTGCTTATGAAGAAGTCTGTCTCATCTAAAACCAGTTCATATTGGATTCTCGTAGAACATTCAATGTGGTGGCGTGCAATCTCAGTTAATTTGTCAACACTAAAAATTGAAGTGCAGGAAGCAAGTATTACTTTAAAATGTAAGATCGTAACTTAGAGTCAAATTCTGAAATATTTCATCAATGGGAGATTTTCTCTGTTAAGGACCACAAATCCTCTGTGTGGATCATGGGAAGGAGGGTCAACAGGAGGCCCTATGACAAGCTAGTTATTTCTCACTACATCCTGGCAGCAAGCTCTATTTGTGACTGCTATGGGAAGCCCACTTAAAGTGGAATCCCAGCCATAGAGAAAACCCGATGGAAAGATAGTACAGGTTGAGATTTTCAGAACTCCATAAGGAAAACGAGGTGATGTGTATTTGCCACACCTCACCCTGTCCACTTACTTCAGCCTGTTGCCCTGTCATGTGCCCCTGCATGGACTCCTGGATCTACGGAGCACATTCTGCAGGGAAAGGAGTAATACTGTTGTGGAGGCATAAGTACTTGGATATTATAATGGGAAGGGTCTGACCTGCACACGGAAGATCCCCTCTACATGAGAGTCAGGGAGTCATGATTAGTCCCAAATCTACACACCTCTTGGGCACTGGAGACTAATTTGTGTCACAAAGCAGGCCCTCATGTACTTATGATCTTTAAAATAACTTCCGTCAACTGCTATACACAGTGGGTTTAACAAAAGGTGGAGGATTCTGGAATGGCAGAAACATAGCAAACAATAGCCCAAAATTCCAAGGTGGCAGGAGCCACGACTTGGTATTGTGGCTTCCTGTGAACAAAATTTCGGGTTCTCTTCTGGTGCTCATAAGTGTAACTGTATTTCCTAAGAAAAAAAATAAGACTGAACAATTGTATACAATATTGCTGACTACACTTTTTAACTTTCCAAGGTATGCAGCACTATAGGGCATATATCATAAGGCAAGATCAAGTCCCAAATCCTGAGAGTAAAATTAGCAAGCAAAATGATTAATTTTTGTACATTTTTACAAATTATTTGCTTATGTCACCTGTCGGAACAATTATTTTTACCAGCTTTACTATAACTTTTCTATTCTACTAAGATACCAGGTCTATTTAAACATTAGCCATATATTACCTGGACATTTCTGCTAGGAACCTGGCTCCAAGCCACTTTTCCATATATTTGTAAGTTTCTTCTGCTTTCATTACTAGTTCTTCAACAAATGTTAATGCCTTTGTCTTTATCAGCTGCAGTCGAGATTTTGCAGCTTCCTCTGTTGAAACAGTCATTTCAGAATAATAATTTATTTATACAATCTGAAACCTATTTTCAAACTTACTTAGGCACCTAAAATTAAGCACCAAAACCTGCACTCAGGCATCAAAATGCCTATTTAGATTTCTGTGTTCATATATTACTTTATATTTTTTTAATTCACTCAGACTCCAGAATTTGTTTTAGAAAATATACCTACTGTTGATACCAGAATGTGCATATCATAAGGATATAGCAATCTTAACCAAACTGATGTAGAAGGAAGAGGTGATAAAAAGACATTAATTCAGACAGTACCCTCTGACAAAAGTGTTAGATTTAGAAGCTCAATGATGAAAAAGCAGATAGTCCACTGAATATGATTTCAAAACATTTCCCTTAGAACTTGAATATAAAATGTATATATTCTAAAGAGGAAGTGTTCCTTTTATTTAAAAATTATACCATTAATATTTAGGTAATTTAAAAAATGAAATCTTTTCAGGGAGAGACCATTCCTTTCTCAGATTTTTCAAATGGGGAAAAAGCAAATCTCAAATGATACAAATTTTATGGGAACCATAGCCAATGTTTGTTCTTACAATTCCCTCTTTGTGAAAATGGGTGGCATACTGTGAGGAAAAAACGGTTACCTACTGTTTTGTAACTGTTGTTCTTCAAGATATGTTGCTCATGTCCATTCTGTTCTAGGTGTCCGCACGCTCACGTGCACAGTCATCAGAGATTTTTGCCTTAGTGGTATCCCTATGCCCTCTCAGTTCCTTCTTGCCAGCAACTCCAACAGAGGGGCAGGAGGACGGGTAATGGAATGAACGTGAGCAACACATCTCAAAGAACAACAGTTACAAAAACGTAGGTAACTGTTTTTTCTTCTTTGAGTACATGCTCATATCGATTCCATTCTAGGTGACTCACAAGCAGTATCCTTGGAGGTGGGCTCAGAGCTCACAGTCTAGAGGCTTGCAGCACTGCTCTACTGAAGCCTGCTGGGTTAAGTGCGTAATGGGACATGAACATGTGGACGGACAATCAGGTGGCTACCCTACAGATGTCCTGGATAGGCACTTAGGCTAGGAAAGCTGACAAAGAGGCTTGCGCCCTGGTTGTATGGGCAGTTACAATCATCAGAGGAGGCACCTTTGCCTGATCGTAGCAGCAGCAAATGATGCAAGAAGAAATTATTTGACGGGACACTGGATGACCTTTCATCCTGTTGGCCACCAAGACGAACAATTGCATTGATTTGTGGAATGGTTTGGTCCTTTCAATGCAAAAGGTTAGCACCCTCCTGATGTCTAGGGAATGCAACCTACGCTTCTCCTCCTCCAACTTATGTGGCTTTGGAAAAAAGACAGGTAAGTAAATGTCCTGGCCCGTATGAAACTGTGAGACCACCTGAGGCAGGAAAGCTGGATGTGGCCGCAGCTGGACCTTAACTGTTAACCTTAACTAAAAGACTGTTTAGGACAGTTCTGAGGTAAGCGCCCTAATTTCAGAGACTTGGCGGGCAGATGTCCTTCCAGGAAAGGAGGAGAGAGCAGGAAGCCAGAGGCTCGAAGGGTGGTGCCATAAGCCCCGAGAGCACAAGATTCAGGTCCCACTGAGTAACAGGGTCCTTGACGTGCAGGTAGAAGTGCTCGAGGCCCTTGAGGAACCTGGCAGTCATGTCCTGGGCGAAAAACGTCCTACCCTCGAGTGGCAGATGGAAGGCTGTTGGGGAGGTAGACTGACACTAGCCACGCCTGCAGGGGCTGAGGCAGAGCCATGCGTGCCAGACCACGTCAGTGCTGGCCGCCATGTGGCCTAACAATCGCAGGCATGTATGAGCGGTGGTGAGAAGGTGGGCTGGCATCCATGAGATCAGATCCGCTATGGCTTGGAACTGAGCCTCGAGGAGGAAGGCTCTGGCCTGATTAGAGTCTAGGACCATTCCAATTAACTCTATGCGTTGCACTGGAATTAAGGTTGACTTTCTCATTTATTAACAGTCCCAGGTCGTGACAGGTGGCGCAAACAAGGTCGAGATGATGCTGCACCTGATCCCAGGATTGGCCCTTTATCGTCGATGTATGGATAAATTTGCAACCCCTCAGTGCCCCAGGTAAGTGGCCACTGGTGCTATGCACTTTGTAAACACTCTCAGGGCTGACGAGAGACCGAAGAGCAGCGCCATGAATTGAAAATGGCAGTGGCCTAACACAAAATGGAGGAAACGCCTGTGTCCCGGGAAGATGGAAATATGCATCCTTTAAGTCAAGGGTGGCGTACCACTATCCTGGATCCAGGGAGGGAATAATGGAAGCTAGAGAGACCATGCGAAACTGCAACTTCTTGAGAGACTTACTGAGGCGGCGCAGGTCCAGAATGGATCTGAGGCCCCCTTTTGCTTTGGGGATTAGTAAATAGCAGGAGTAGAACCTTTTCCCTTTCAAGTCTGGAGGGACCTTCTGTATTGCCCCCGGGTGTAGGAGGTTCTTGACCTCTTGAATGAGTAGTTGCTTGTGAGAAGGGTCCTTGAAGAGGGATGGAGAAGTGGGGTGGGAGGGAGGGTCAACCACGAACTTCAGGGTGTAGTCCGAAGATATCATGTCGAGCACCCAGTGGTCCGAGGTCAACTGTGACTAGGCCAACCAGAACTACGGCTGGATTAACCTTTTGTGGGCCTGGCACCAAACATATTTATGGGCCCCCATGTATTCATCATGGGCCCCTTCCGAGTGTGGGCCTGGTGTGGCGGCACCACTGTATACTCAGTACTGAATCTCAGAGACATTTTTCATTTTGATCACACACCTCTGCTTAATTCTATGTATTGCCATACACAGCTTCCTCAACCCCCAGTTTTTCTCGTTAAGCTGTACCAATGTGGGTTTCCCAGTGTCCATAGTGAGCAGAACCTTCATAATGATCAGGGAAACTCCACTCAGATTTATCTCCTTCCTCATTAAGACATTCTATAGTCATGTCTCCAGCACCACCCTATTTCACCAACCACTGTATGTGCTCCTGGCCTCAGCTCAATAAAGTTCCATAGCCAGAAGATACCTGATCAATTCTGACAAATCCCTCCCCCAGGACCCATCCTGCCATTTGAGCAAGCCACTTGTAAACATCATTTCTCCAACCCTAGCTCAGTGAGCACTTAGCCCCTGGGAACCTGCAGTCACCAGCCTTCTTTTCCCCTCTGCTCCCATCTACATGCTATTCCACTACCTGGTCACCACCACCTCTCCTCATGCTTATTTCCCTTCTACCTTGGACATGCTCCCCAAACAGCTGGTCCTATTCTCCCCCTGCAAACCTGACCTGCTTCCACTTTCCCTGCTCCCCTTGACATTCCTTTCCTACTGGTGACCTCTGTTCCTTGAGGTTAACTCGTTTCTTTATCTGCTCCTAGTTTAATGGCCCTCAATAGTCACAGAGTTACCTGTAGCTCCTCTGGCTACAGCCATAGGGCCAACTGCCAGAGGCCAGCCTTAGACAGGTGCACCTTCTAGCTGGCAATTCCAACACTGAGCATGCTTGAACCTTGCAACGGCAGCATTGGGACTCTCAATCCTCAGTGCTGGCCTTATGTAGCTGTAGACTCTGCAGTTAGGTGCTTCCCTACTCCAGGCCATGGCTTTAAGTACCTGAGATGCCTGTCACCTGCAGCAGGAGCCCCCAGTTCCTATGTACCCAACAGCTAACACATAGTAGTGAAGAAGGTGCAGCCTGGATGATTTCTGAGGCTGGGATGCCAGGAGATTCCCCATCCCTGAGCAGCAGCTCTGCAATAAGCTCACGCCACCCCTCTCTGCTGTGGGACCGGGACCCTATGAAGACAGTGGAGTTACCCCATGTATAACCAGTTCTACCCAAAGCCTTTTGAAGTCAGTGGGAGTCTTTTCATTGTCTTTAATGGGCTGTGTAAAAAAGCAAAGGAACTAATTCTAGACTCTAGGAGTACAGTGCATTCTAAAACTATGCTGCACTGGTTTACTATTGTAAACAGGAGGGACTCACATTACCTAGTGAATAATGAACACCTCCTGCAGCGCTTAATTTTTTCTGAGAGGCCTCCCACGCAATTACTAAATGTAAACCTGCTTAGCTTACAAATTTGAAAATATCAGGTGGTATGGTTACAAAAGCAAGGCACTTCTGAATTCAGTAGGAATTTTGGATGTGCACAGAATGCAGGACTGGTTCCTGCATGGTTACAGAACTGCAGTAAAATGGAAAAATTTTCAGTTTGTGTGATTAGAGGATATCTGGAACCATATTGTAAGACTGTCCCACATAATGAGGAAAAGTTTTCTGTTCTTTTGTTTCTGTGGGGAATTTGCCAATGCAATATTACTGTCATCTTCTTTTTAAACAAACAAAACTAAAAAAAAACAAAAAGAAAAGGAGTACTTGTGGCACCTTAGAGACTAACCAATTTATTTGAGCATGAGCTTTCGTGAGCTACAGCTCACTTCAAACAGTAATGGTTGTTGAACATAGCAATTCCGGTTTTAGTTAGCATTGGGAAGATGCCAGCATTTGTTGCTCAATTTTATCCTACTTTTTTCTAGAGAAAATTACAGTGGATCAATATTTGATTTGGGAGAAATGATGTACATTGGCCAAACCAGACAATCTCTACGCAAAAGAATAAATGGACACAAATCAGACATCAAGAATTATAACATTCAAAAACCAGTTGGAGAACACTTCGACCTCCCTGGACACTCAATTTCAGATCTAAAAGTTGCAATTCTTCAAAAAAAACCTTCAAAAACAGACTCCAAAGAGAAACTGCAGAATTGGAATTAATTTGCAAACTGGACACCGTCAAATTGAATAAAGACTGGGAGTGGATGGGTCATTACGTAAAGTAAAAACTATTTCCACATGCTAATTTTTCCCCCCTACTATTACTCACACCTTCTTGTCAACTGTTTGAAATGGGCCATCCTGATTATTACTACAAAAGGTTTTTTTTCTCCTGCTGATAATAGCCCACCTTAATTAATTGATCTTGTTACAGTCGGTATGGCAACACCCATTTTTTCACGTTCTCTGTGTATATATATCTTCCTACTGTATTTTCTACTGCATGCATCCAATGAAGTGGGTTTTAGCCCACGAAAGCTTATGCCCAAATAAATTTGTTAGTCTCTAAGGTGCCACAAGTACTCCTCGTTTTTTGTTTTTTGTTTTTAAGTAACAGAGAGCAGCTCAAATTGAATTTGTGCTCTCCTGAACTTTGAGGGTGTTCAAATATGGAAGGGAGGTGCTAGATTCCCTTTTTGATTATTAGACAAATCTGGAAAGGAAAAGACAATTTCTTCTTTTATTATCTCAGAAATTGAGTCACATCCTCCTGTGTGCCTGGTACTGTACCTAAAGCTGCCCAGGTCCTCTAGTAGTGCCTTCCCTCCCTCATAGGCGCCGACTTCTGCTCCCGCCGGTGGGTGCTCGACCCCCCTCTACCTTCGGCCCCGCCTCAATTCCACCCCTTCCATGAGGCCCTGCCCTGCCCCCATTCCAAACCCTTCCCCAAAGTCCCTGCCCCAACTCTTTCCCCAAATCCCCGGCCCAGCTCTGCCTCTTCCCTGCCTCCTCCCCTGAGCTCGCCACGTTCCCGCTCCTCCTCTGCCCTTCCTGGAGTGGTCAAACAGCTTGGCTGCCAGTGAGTGCAGAGCACCCACTAATATTTCCCCATGGGTCCTCCAGCCCTGGAGCACCCACAGAGTTGGTGCCTATGCCCTCCCTTACTTATCTTTTTAACTTCTCCTGCTGGGGCCCACATATCTCCCTTGCTAGGCTTCAGACACTGTCCATTCATTCTATCCAATTCCTTCTTCGGGGGCTGTCAGCTGAGGCCACCTGCATCCCTAATCCAGTCTGATGAAGTCCTCTGAGCGTGATATGTGGGCCAAAGCCTTCTACTCCTTGTGCATACATGTTCCCCATTCACAGTGCCACCCCCTTCTAGCAGCCAGCTCCCCATTCACAGCAAGCCCAGTGTATTGGTCACACCAGCCCTCGCAGCTTCCCCACTCCCTCCCACTCCCTTTCCTGTTGATAGCGGCCATGGGAATGCTTGGAAATGTAGTTTCTTCCCTGCTCCAGGGCGAGGTGGATCCTCGGAAGTGACTGAGGCGATGTCCTTGGGCACATCTTCAAAATCCCTGGTTCTGGCTTCCTTAGCCTTTAGAAGAACCAGGCTGGGCAGAGGAACAGGAAGATGAAGGGTGATGCCGTTTAAATCCTTTGTCTCTGTTCTTTCTGTAGGAGCTGGACCGAGGGACACCCCACTACCTCGATGGAGGAGGTGGGGGGTGGAACAGCTTTCTAGCCTGCTGAGGGCTGTGTAGGTCCAATGAATGCAGGGTGGCACGGGAGTCTTTAAGACCGTGAAGCTGTGCATTGGTCAGCTCCAAAAAGAACCCTCCCCCATCAAACAGAAGGTCCTGGAGGGTACTCTGCATCTCCTGGGATAGCCTGGGATAACGAAGATGACTGCACCACACAGGGGGAGAGGTGGCTTCCCCTTGTTCATCTGGGGACGGTTCCTGGGGTGTTGGGTCCTGCTGTGTCATCCCTGCATCAGATTCAACACCGTGCTCTGACTGTGCCAGGGGCAGTTTGTCCAAAGCAGCCTGACAGGAACGGCATAAAAGGTACACCCACATGTTCCAGTGCTGCCACTGAGTCTCCACACTGCTGCTGCAGGAGTCGTGCCGGTCTCATGGGCTGGTGGTGATTCACCTTTTCTAGGTGAGAGGCTGAACTCTCCTTCTGACTTGGACCATTGCCCTTCCAGTGACCAGGGCGGAGCTGTAGATGCCTGCGTCTGCTGACGGACCCTTGTCGGCAACCAGTAAGGAGAGGATCCTTACCCTGGTGAGGATCAGTGCCTGTCCAAAGAGCGGTACTGGGGAGCTGCAGACCGTGCCGCGACTGGGAACTATCCCGAACCAGGCAGGGAGGTGGGACTCTATGCCTGGGAGACTGCCTGTGTGATGGTGATCTGCGCTGTGGCGATCTCTGGTGGGAGGCCCGATGGTACCGTGGGTATGGGGATTTGCGTCATGACTCAGGTGTCCAGTGCCATGTAGGTGGAGACCTCAGCATCAGGGACTTGTGTCTTCTAACCAGGGACAGAGGCTGAGGTATCGGGGTTCAAGGCCGCAGGGAAGGGGATTGACGCCTGCGGTCTGGGGACACTCTGCTGCTTTAGAGGGTAGTCCCATAACTGGCTTGTCTGTAGATGCCAGGGCCTTAGCTGGGTCCATCACCTGGCTTGGTGCCTGTGGTACCGGACATCCTACTTGCTCTTTGGTCGCCAGGCCCAATTTTGGGCACACATGACCCTACTAGGGCCCAGGACCCTCTGCCGCTCCCGGGAGCAAGAGGTGGGTCCCTGGCTGGGCTAAGGGGTCCGACCACAGCAGTACCCCTTGAGTAGCTCCGGGGCGGGCACATGGCCTAACACAGGTTCTTTGCCCAAAGCCCCAAATGGTGCTGGGCAGATTCCGGTGCCAACGGTGTGTTGTGCACTGATGCCTCAGTGCCGGGCATGGAGTCCGACTAAGCGGGCTCCAAAGCAGGATGAAGGGCAGCCTCCATGAGGCTCCTTTTGAATTTGAGGGCGAACTTTTTTTGCAGATCCTGCACTTGTCCTTTCTGTGGGACTCCCCCAAACACTTCAAACAGCTAGTGTGGAGGTTGCTAATGGACATTGGCCAGCTGCACAATAAGCGTGGCTTAAAGCCTGGGGAACAGGGCATGCCCTGCTCCAAGGCGAAGTTCCAGCCGGGACTTTAACTCCTAAACTATTACTCTAACCCTTAACTTAATGGTCTAACTAAGTACCTATCAACTAAAACCAAAGGAGACAGAACAATGGACTGTAAGAACCACTAGCGCTCTTGCAATGAAAGACAAGATGCTCCAACCAACCATCACGGGCAGTAAGAAGGAACTGAGAGGGCGTAGGGTCGGCAGCACCTAATATACCAGCACATGAGCGTGGCACTCAAGGGGGCATCACAGCCGTCCCTACGGATACTGCTAAGGCAACAATCTCTGACGACTGTGCATGTGGGCACGCACAAACCTAGAATGGAATCGACATGAGCAAGAACTCGAAGAAAAAACAGTTACCTACCTTTTTGTAACTGTTGTCCTTTGAGATGTGTTGCTCATGTCCATTCCATTACCCGCCCTCCTACCCCTCTGTCGGAGTTGCTGGCAAGAAGGAACTGAGAGGGCCTAGGGTTGGGGTGCCTAATATACCAGCGCATGAGCATGGCACTCCAGGGGCACCACAGCCAACCCAACGGATACCGCTAAGGCAAAAATCTCAGATAACTGTGCACGTGGATGCGCGCACACCTAAAGTGGAATGGACATGAGCAAGCACTCGAAGAAGAAATATTTGTCTACAAAGATCTATGAGTAAAAAATTCCATCTAACTTAGAAAAAACTGGCATTTCACAATGGGAGGACTGAAAAAAGACAAAGAATTTGTTGTCATTGAGATGTTAAGAGTAAAAAATGGAGGCAACAGACAGAGAAACATAAATGTCTTGGAAAAGATAAATGTCTTAAAAATGGGTATGGAATGTGAGAAAGAAAAAGATATCGAACAGATAAATAGAGGAATGAAAAACCTGAAGAAAAAGAAAGAAGACCAAAGAGTAACACTGAACTAAGAGTATCTCAAATCTTGGAAGATCCATGTAGGCATCCAATGTGCAACTCAATTTTTTATTTTGAGACCTGAAGAAGACCTCTGTGTAGCTCAAATGCTTGTCTCTTTCACCAACAGAAGTTGGTCCAACGAAAGATATTACTTCATCTACCCTGGCTCTCAATTTTTTATTAAATTTAATTTTACCTGCTAGAAAATGTTTTTCTAAACAAAACAAAATTTTAGTTGCTGCTGACAGTGACTTCAATAGGTAAAACTGTAAAGCAGTTTCTGTTACAGACCTTATTCCCATATGCCAATAATAACTTTCCAAAACAATCATCTTTGAGGCTGAAACTTTCCTTAGGCAGGCTCTACAGAAAGATGAATGTATTTGGAAGGTCTGAACAAAATCCCTTTAAGTTCATCTTTGAGTTAAATGAGAATGAAAAATATACACTTCCTATTTTCAGCAAAAACAGCTGACATTTGAAATTTTAAACTTGGCATTAACTCATTTTTCTCTGAGATCTGCTTGATTTGGGAGGGAAAGCTGTAAAATTAAAAAGGTAAGAGCAACTGAAAACACCTCAGAGGATTTTTAGTGCATATCTATTAAGCTTTTCAGTACAGCTTAACAAATTGCTGCCTTCTTTGTAACTTCTTTGCACGTTTTCCAGGAGCTGCTTCTCTCAGTCTGCTACTGGGACAATGGCATAACAATCTGTAAGTATCAAATTTAGTCACACAATTCTCAAAATATCCAACAACAGAAAATACTCTCAGACCAGGAACACAATTGAAAATAAGGCATATACATGCAACTGCTAAATTCAGTGAGAAATCAAAATTCACAACTCAGTAACTGCCTACAGATTTGCATGTCTCGAAATATCTACACACTTAATTGGTCATTTACATTTCCAGTTATTACACTTGCAGGTGTAGCTGTGGTATCTGCATTTGCAAGGTATGTTAATAAGCTATTATGAAAATGTGGCCCTGTATGTTTTAGTTCTCCTTTGATACATACCTTGGCTGTTTTGTTAGGCAGGTCTTTACCTCTTTAAAGTTCCCCTTCCTATTTCCAAATATCTGATTTTAAAAAAATATTGTTGTGCTGAGATTGGGTGAAACATTGTTGAAGCAGGTGAGTGTAACAGTCACCCTTCGTTCAGGATAAATGTAAGAAGCAATTAAGCTCCTTTGTAGAACAGATAGCTGAAACAATAGGAGCCACTGCCCAAAACACAGGCCACCTGCAAGGCTGATGTGGGAGTTGAGCCAGGTGGTTGGAGCGGTTCTCCTTGGAGTCTAAGCACAAATGCAGAAGGCTGATTATGGTTTGATGAAGCTCTGTGTCTGTGTATGTGTGCACGCAGGAGCAGAAACATGCCAGAAGCACATAAAGGAGGTAGGAAGGAAGCCCCAGAGACAGCCAGAAAAGCTCTTGTTGCATTATCTTGAGAGAAGCTGAGAGAGAGAGTTTTTGGGTAGAGTGCTGGCTGAAAAGAGGCTTGGCCCTGTGAGAAAAGGAACTGTCTCCTGCTGTTTCATTCCTACCGTATTCAGGAAAACAGGACTTTATACATTCTTTGTGAATAAACAGGATTGCATCAAACAAATACCTGACTCCCTCTAACAGAAACAATCCAGAAGATCCTGAAGATTGGTTAACTGCTCAGGTCAATATAATTTAATATGTTCTCTTACAATGAATAGCTGATAGTAGAAGGATGACAGGAAAGAGAAGAGAGGCTTAAAAGTACTTTCTCTTCTATTTTGAATATATTTATTCAAAAATTATTGTCTACCACCATTTTTTTAAGTTTCCAGGATTCTTCAGACCTCTTTCCTCCCCATTCACTCAGCAAACTTTCAACAGAACTTTGCAGACAGTTTCAACTATTAAAAAAAATCTAAATTGGGAATGATGATCAACTTCCACAATGTAGCCCACTGAACTAATTACATACCTTCATATTCAAGGGCACTAAAATATTCCTGTTTCATTTTAAGCTTTAATTCCTGTTTCTTTAGTTCCTCTGGTGTTAGAGGAATGGCAGTGGCTTCAGCCACAGGTGCTGGAGAAGGAACACCTGAAAGAAAAGAAAATATTTTCACCAAAAAGAAAATCTTATAATGTTTGGACTGCATATATGTAGACAACACAGCATAGTACAATTTATTTTATGGAAATAATTTCTTTTCAAATGAATCTGATATCATTTTTATAAGATTACAAGTTTGGTGGATAAATGTAATTGTTGGCATAATATTCTTAGACTTCTGTAAGACATTATTACTGCATGACATCTCAATTTAAAAAATTAACACTATACTAAATCAGTGTAGCACCTATTAAATGGATTAAAACTGGGTAACTAATAGAGCTCAAAATATAATTGCTAAAGGGAAATGATTATCTAATGGAGTTGTTTCTACTGGGGTTCTAGATGGTCATAATGATCCCTTGTGGACTTAAAATCTATTAATCTATTGATAATTTGCAGGTACACAAAGTACCCTTTGAATGCTAAGTGTCAGTCAAATTCAGAGATGAAGTAAATGGTGATAAAAGTTCTATGTTGATAAGTAGGGCCCTACCAAATTCACGACCATGAAAAATACATCACGTGAAATCTGGTCTCCTCCCATGAAATCTGGTCTTTTGTGTGCTTTTACCCTATACTATACAGATTTCACAGAGGAGACCAGCGTTTCTCAAATGGGGGTCCTGACCCAAAAGACAGTTGCTGGGCGTTTGCAAGGTAATTTTAGGGGAGTCATGGTATTGCCACCCTTATTTCTGCACTGTCTTCAGAGCTGGGCAGCTGGAGAGCAGCGGCTGTTGGCCAAGCGCCCAGCTCTGAAGGCAGCATCCCGCCAGCAGCAGTGCAGAAGTAAGGGTGGCAATACCATACTATGCCACCCTTATTTCTCCACTGCTGCCTTCAGAGCTGGGTGTCTGGAGAGTGGCGGCTGCTGACTGAGGGCCCAGCTCTGCAGGCAACAGCACAGAAGTAAGAGCGGCAATACCATACCATACTATCCTTACTTCTGCACTGCTGCTGGCGGTGGCTCTGCCTTCAGAGCTGGGATCCCAGCCAGCCACCACCACTCTCCAGCTGCTCAGATCTGAAGGCAGTGCCCCCGCCAGCAGCAGCACAGAAGTAAGGGTAGCAGTACTGCAACTCCCCCCCCCCAACTCCTTTTTGAGTCAGGACCCCTACAATTACAACACAGTGATATTTCAGATTTAAATAGTTGAAATCATGAAATGTATGATTTTTAAAATCCTATGACCATGAAATTGACCAAAATAGACCGTGAATATGGTAGGGCCCTATTGATAAGTCAGTATTAGTTACATTAAGACAGTACTGAAATACGATAAGGAGGGTGTACAATGTATTAAAAGTAGGTCTCCTCTAGTTCATGTTATACTTTTTTACATCATCCTATTAGTTACTTTTACAAGATGGACCTAAAGCCTGCAATGAAAACAACAACACTTTAATATTATAAAGCTATTTTATAATTTTGTTTTTTAACATTGTGTTGGCAGTTTATTTGTAGTTTAAGCACTTTTGACTGTTAAGTGTTGTCAAGTACAGATAATGATAACTTTTCTTCCCCAACAACCGACTTGCAGCTGCTGTGGTGGTGCAACAGGATGATACCAGATCAGTAGATCAGGTTGAACATAACTCTAATGATCAAATCGAAAGGTGACAAAATTGAGTGCAGAAAGTTATATCACTCTTTCAGTAAGTATGCTGCTGCACTGCCTACAAGATAAAAAAAAATTGTATTGTGCATCCCTAGGATGTGAAAGCCAGAAATAAAAGTTGGTGAGCTCTTCCACTCTCAGGAGATGTACAACAGCACTTTATTTGGCATAAAATGAAAAATGTATCCATTAATATCTTATCTTGTATTGTGAGGAAAGATGGTTAAGGCACTTGACTTAGATTCAGGAGACCTGATCTCTGAAACAGATTACTTCTGTAACCTTGGACAAGTCATTTAGTGTATGTGTACACAGCAAAAAAAAAACCCTGTGGCAGCAAGTCTCAGAGCCCGGTCAAAAGACTTGTCTCGTGGTATGGGGCTGAAAATAGCAGTGTAGACATTCAGGCTTGGGCTGGAACTTGGCCTCTGAAACCCGGGTGCTGGGGGGGGGGGAGGGTCTTGGAGCTCTGGCTCCAGTCCAATCCCGCATATCTACACTACTATTTTCAGCCCTGCAGCACGAGCCCCACAAGCCTGAATCAATTGACCTGGGCTCTGAGACTTGCTGACGCAAGTGTATTTTCGCTTTGTAGACATATGCTAAGTGACTTGCCCAAGGTTACACAAGTAGTCTGTGGCAGAGCACAGGTTTTTCTGCTGTGTAGATATACACATACTCTCTCTCCACTTCATTTGCCCATTTTTAAAATACTTTCTTTCCCCCACCATTTGTCTATCTTCTCTATTTAGACTGTCAAGTCACTGAGGCAGAGACTGTCTCTTATTACCTGTACATATGGTACTTATTACAATAGGGCCCTGATCTTGGTTGGGTCTCTAGGTGCTAACAGAATGCAATTAAACAATACATTGTTTATACCTTGTCAGAATGATGATAGAGCAGGGACAGACCTGATTGATCTATCATATTATAAAGATTGTTACATTATACTGTGGAATAATAGCCTTGGACTATTTTTATCCTGTTCCTTATTAATAAAGTAAGAAGTATTTATATGGTTTTAGCTACATCAGGAGATTAATGTTAGAAAAGAACAAGCATTTTTAAAAAAGTTGACATAATTTGATAAAATGGCTGCAATGTGTACACTTCCAAAACAATGCACAGAAAAAGATTAGCAAGTATTACTTTCTGGTATTACTTTGAACATTTATCCCTAAATATTATTATGATTTAATTCACCCAACTATCACTAAACAGTCTCTGGATTTCTTTATCATTACCATGTCAGCACACTGATATATCATGTTTTGAACTATCAAAAGAACAGAGAGAAAAGAATTAAACTTTTGTAGTTAGTCTCTTTTTTAACATACGTTCATTTAATTTGAATAGTTTTATGCTCTATTTTTAAAAGAAAAGCACATGCTTCAGTTACCTTTCTTTTTGGTGGGTGATTTTGGAGGTGGTTTCTTGGCATCTTTGGCATCCTTTCCACCACCTTTGCCTCCTGCTGCCAGAGAAGGTTTTTGACGTTCTTGTTCTTTCTTTTCTAGCTGCTGGCGTTCTTTTTCTTCCTCGGCTTCTTTTGATTGTATTTCAGCAGTTACCTTAATATTCATATTAATATTTTAACTTAACTATTCTGGATCTAGAACATACAATTAATATTTTGAACGAGCTATCCTTTATTTTCTACTAGTGGTTGCTGCTGGATGTATAATATAAATTAGATATTTTGATTCTTGATTTCATATCTGATCAGTATATGTTTATTAAATAAAGAAACAGTTGTTAAACCAAAAAAGCAAGAAGGAAAAAGATGGCAGCTTAAATAATTTCTTCTGTGAAATATTTAAAGTATTAAAGGGAAGCAGCGGAAGTAGACCAACTGGTAACCAAAGCAGGGCTAGGCTTCAGTGAAGGCTGAGAAGCTGAAGAACTGAGGATATGTCTTCACTAGCAACGCTGAAGCGCTGCTGTTAAACATTAAAAGCTTTAACATGGCTGTGTAGTCACGGCACCAGCCCTGGGAGATAGCTCTCCCAGCACTGTAAAAAAAAAAAAACCTCCATGAGCGGAGTGGCTCCCAGCGCTGGTGAACTGTCTACACTGCCACTTTATAGCACTGAAACTTGCAGGGCCCCAGGGGTCCCCTGGGGGGTGATGTTTCACACCCCTGAGCGAGAAAGTTGCAGTGCTGTAAAGTGGCAGTGTAGACAAGGCCTCTAGAGTTAAGTTATCTTAAGGCATTCACTGTAGAGGACAACATGTCTGACCATATTGTAAAAGTGCAGAAAGGTGGGGAAAGCCATCAATCCTAGCCACTGATCCAGGAACTGCCTTTCGAAACTAGCTGTCACACAGCTAGCACACTTTGGGCACTATAAAATAAAGCTGGAGAAGACTTGTGACGTCTAATCTCTGCTTGAGGATTTACTTTTGGAAGGTTTAAGAAAAAATGTACTAAGGGGCAAATACTGATCCCTCTTCCTTATCGCACAGGTCACTTCTAACACCAGGATTGTTTGGTTCCACCATATGAGGAGGCGGGAGACAGGATTTGAGTGGATATACACAGAGCAGAGCTCTGAAGAGGAATTGCTACTATGCTGATCCTGCCATTTCCCCGTTTATAGCAGGGATGTATTAGGGCTGCAGCGATTACTGGAACATCAGGAGTGGAACAGCAGCCATGGAGTTGAGATACTGGTGCATGGGTCTGGTATTTGGACTGGAAAGATTTAGATCTAACTATTTAACCAATCTGTGAATCTTTACTAAACAAAGCATTTCTTACCATATTTGATATTGCTGTTACTGCTGCTTGCCATGTATCAGTGATAAGTTTCTCATCTGCCCCAAAGTTAAATATTATACTTTCAGAGGAATTCTCCTCCTTATTGCTCTTTAGTTGAATTGCTTTGCTTTTCTGCTTGATGACATTTATTTCAGGAGAAGGGGGTCTACGAGGAACCATGGGAATCCTTGAAAACAAAATAGGAAATAACTCACTATCCCGATGGTGTAGTATATGTTTACATGGTGCAATTAAGTTACATTAAGAGAACCAGAACCCCATTTTCAAAGTCTGTGATAGCAATGGAAAAAGGAGGAACCCTTCCATGGATCACAAGTGGTAAAATTTGTGGATGACACAAAATCATGTTGATTAGTCTAGAGTAGAGAGGTTTATAAGGAACTCAAGACTGATCTAAACAAAACCAGGGCATTAGACAACAAATAATACACACTGGATGGATTGATATTAACTATTGATATGCATATTGATGGGGTCTTGATGGACTGTAACGATTCAGGTATCAATATAGGTATTGTTATGCACAGCATTATGCCATTGTTATATACAAGTGATGGTATACTCTCACCTTGAATATTGTGTTTAATTCCACGCACCCAGCAAGGCTTCTTTAACTTATGTTCAGTTGACCACAACCTCAGAGGCTATGCTCGTGAAATTTTAATTTCGTCACTGATACAGAACCAAATGTTTAATACTTAACTATAATTAGTTGCAGGATTTGTTGGGGAACTGTCATAATTTGGGGGAAAGAAGGAACCTTTTATCCGTCAGTTTTTGTTGTTTTGTTACTGCACAGAGTAATGATGGGGCAGCCAAAAGTGTACAATAAATTAAATACATTACAATACTCAACATCTATCATATGGCTGTGATCACCATAGTCTATCTATTTAACAGTAACACATGGACAAACATACTTATATGCTATATTAATTACGTTACTTTTTTTTTTTTTACAATGCAGTTTTTACCTTCTTGACTTGCTTTGTTCCACAGATTGCTCTACATTAACAATATCTAATAATGGGATTCTAGTGAACTCTGGACAGGCCTCTGTTGGCATTTTGCCTTCCATTCCCCTGTAATAGTCATGTAGAAATCTCTTTGTATCTTGAAAACGGTCCACTTCAACCTTCAGAACAGGATGGAACAAAGCAGTTTCTGTTTTTTAATACCCTAAAGTAATGCCTACATCATGAGAATGCTTGATGGAGGCTAGAAAATAGGACTGGTTGATCATATGTGTTTAAGTATCTTATAATAAATACATACTACAACATGTACTGGAAAAGTACACTTTCAGAATGTGTGTTCAAAACTTTAATATAGATATTTCTAAGATTTAATAACAATATCAGCTATGAAATCGGAAAATGTATCTAATTTGAACATATAAATATACTGATATTTAATTCTGACACATATATATATACAAAATTAATTAAAACAAATCTACCACGTGCTTCTAAACTGTAATTAAACAGATTTGAATAAATCTTTAATCCAAATTATTAAAAATCTTTAGTAATAATATAAAGCAAAAGAAATTTGTTTAAATGGCCAAGAAAGAATTATAATTGTGCAAGCTGTTTAAAGAAAAAACAAGTGGATTTTGTAAGGTTCAAGACATCTATTTATTTCAGAGTGAAGCCAAAAAGCATTAGCACCTGTCATGCTTTGATTTATTAAACCAGTAGTGTCAGAGTCTCTAACTGTCAAAACGGCACTGCATATTCATGGGAAAATGCACAAAACCACATTCACAAAAAGAATAAAAATCTCATAGTGTAAAGCAGCCAGTTGGCCATAAGTTAAAGATAAAAAATTTTCTGTCTTGTTACGGAAAATAAAGCAAGTGGATGGAAATCTGATATAGACTAGTTAGGGATATCTGACCTCGCTAAAATGAGTATATAAAATCTATACTAATACAATAATATAGCGATCTGAAGAACATATTATAGAATCCCATAGTAAAACCTACACCAGAGGATTTCAGCAATCAGGAACTCTTTGCCTGTTTTGTTGCTATTCTTATTGCTTTCTCTGACAAAGCTGTTGAATGTAAAGATATAGATAGCACAATTTCAGAATTGCTACTTTTAGCATGAATAATTTTACCCATTATTGTCAATGAAGGTGATAGTAGGTAAAATTATTATTAATCATGTTAAGTAACGTAGTGTCTAAGGGCCAACAAAGAATGCAGCCTCCCTTGCACTTGGCTCTGTACATACCCAGAGCGGTAGATGATCCATGCCCTGAAGAAACTAAGTGTTGGGGAAGGGGTATAACCCACAAGCAAAGTGAACAATGTGATGATAGCAAATATCATGTCAATTCCATGGAGGTAGGGAAATGTTTTGGGTGGGTTTACTTAGGGGGTAACAGTTTGAGGGGAAAACTCAGAAGCAGCTCAGTGACTTCGGAGCCAAAATTGCATTAACTTTCAATGACGCTTAGTGCTTGACTACACATGAATTTAGTTCATAGCAAAGTGGGTGCACCCTGCACTAGCCTACTCTGCGCTAATTGTCCATGTGGACCTTGCTGATGCTCATTACCCATTCATTAGTGCATTTTGATCTATACTCGTTTCAAAGAAGGGTAGTTCAAAGTGCACTAACAAACTATTAGTACGGCCTTGTGCGAATACAAAAATTTGGATCCACATCTGTGGCAATTAAATTGTATCCAACCCACAATCCACCTTTTATATGTATTTGCATCCACACCCACACCAGCACCCTCTAGAGCAGCAGTTCTCAACCAGGCCTACATGGTTCCGAGAGGGCCACGAGCTGGTTTCGGGGGGTCCATGGGCCTGTCCCAAGCCCCAAAGCATCAGTGCCCCATGCAGGGCTGAAGCCCAGAGCCCCGAGCTGAAGTCCTGTAGCATCGTCTCTAACAACATCTACTTGCCCTGGATCGTGTAAGTGCTGAATTGTGCTCCCTATGCTAACAGAGAGGTGTCCGTTTTTATAATGATCACTGAGGGAAGATGTGCAAATGGATTTTCTGTGCATATGTTGTGATGGTCCTTCCACCGTTGAGGGATTATTTCATGAAGGTAGGTACAGAAAGAAGCATATTTAGACTGTGCCTGGTGTGTGAATAGATGGTTCTGAGCCACCCCTGAAGGCAGCCCATTCGAAGTCTGGCATGTTCCGTCATGAAGGTGGTGGCTGCCATGTGCCCCAGTAGTTGAATGCAGCTCCTGTTCATGGTTTGGGGTCTGAGCTGAATTCTCTTTGCTATGTTGGAAAGAGCCAAAAATCTGTGCTGAGGAAAGTTGGCTCTTTTTATCATTGCCCCCATCAAGATGTGCCCCTATGAACTCTAGGTTCTGTACCCAGGTCAAGATGGATTTTTGTATGTACAGTTGTTGGCCCAATTTGAGAAAGAGGCCTATAGCCTTGGAAGTTGCCCGAGACATCAGTTCCAGGGGGCAGCTCAGCAACCAATCGTCCAGATAAGAGAATACTAAAACACCTTTCCTGTGCAGCTGCGTTGCTACCACCAACATGACCCTTGGGGCAGATGATAGGCTAAAGAGGAGCACTCCATATTGAAAGTTATCCTGGCCTACAATAAAATGCATTGGACTTCCTCACCACAAGATGAGAACTTGAGGCAAAGGACACTGCCTAATGTACTCTGGGGTGGGTGTTTTGCTCATGGTCATAAACTTCTGAATCATCATGCTTATGGGGTTTCCCCAAATTAATGTCAGGTTACTTCCCTCTTTTCATAAAGTTTCTTTTCTATGCACAGCCTCAGTCATTGAGAGAGGGGAAGTATTGTCCCTTAGAGGTGCCCAGGGGTGATGTGTAATTTCCCAGGTTACTGGGTGGGGGAGCTCAAGCCAGTGCTCAGTTGTATTGTAAAAAGGAACCCCTAGATATTGAACCTGGCCCTTGTGGCTGCCGACTGCACCTGGCAGATGGGTTACATGGATAAAAGAGAAAAACAGAGTTGAGGGAATCTCAATAGGACAACTGCTAGAGCTCCTTCTCAGGCAAAGGCAGTTAAGAAGAAACTGGGAGTGGTTCACCCATGCAGTGCTATATAACAACGGCATGGGCATGAGACTGACTAACACCAATGAGCAGGCCAAACGGACACTGCTATGAGAAATCACAGATCAAAGCTGCAGGGGGCTCTAGTGCACCTAGAGTGGAGCATCCGTAGGGACATGACTCGAAGAAGAACTGGATAAACAAGTCATTGAAGATGGCAGATGAGGGGTTGATGTTTGACATAGTGAGAGACTAGCCCAACTAAACAGGGAAAGGCAAAATTTTTCAGGATGTTGAAGCATGGACAACATTGATTTGATGTTGTGGAGAATGGAAGCCTGTAAAAAAAGGATGTTTTTAAATGTACAGCATCATTTGTCAATACATCTATGAAAAGTGATATTTAGAGTGTATACTCTAAAATATGATACTGTAAAAGAGCTCCAAAAATATATATAATCAATGTCAAGCACTTAAAAATTAGGAAATGACAGCATTAAGCTTATCTGTGCAACTTTAATTCAATCCCCTTCCATGTAGGCATGATGATAAGTTTTTAATTACATGATCACATGATATTTTTTCCATTGATGTCCTGCTTCATTCAGTGCACAGGATGGATGGTGCTCTATTAAGATCAGTTATTCAATATTTTGTTTTATCTGCATGATTCAATGCATAGCCTTTGGTTTATTCACAGCATACTATCCAAACCCTGGTCTCAATACAGAATTATGAATTTCCTCATGGGCTTTTCTATGGCACTGATCAGGGTGCTTCCCAAACATTTATTTATCTTCAAAACACCTGTGAGGGGAGGGGATGGTATTATCCCATTTTACAGAGGGTGAACTGAGGCACAGAGAGATTAAAGTCAAAACTATCCACTAATTTTGGATGCCTAATTGAAGAAGCTTAGGACCTGATTTTTCAGAGTACTTAGCATTAGATAGCACTTTATATTCAAAATACAGCTCTCACTGACTTCAGCTGCAGCTGTGAGTCTCCTTGCCCACCAAATCCCAATCCCCAACCTGAGTCCCAATTTCCTCCACCCCCAACACTCACTCACAGTGTCTCTCCTCTCCTCCAGTTCCAGACTCAACAGACTCCTTGTCCCAGTCTATTCCTTTCCCTCCCTCCATCCCTTCTTCATCCATGCTGCCTGGGCACTAAAAGGGAAGGATGTCATTGAGAGCACTGGAGAGAGAGTCTCTCCCTGCTCTCAGTTCTAGTGTCTGTCCATGCCCTTGCCTGGAGCAACTGGAAGCAGCAATTACAGGGGAAGTCCAGCTTCAACCCTGTAGCCCTGAGCTGAAACATGCTCAGTCTCTCTGTAGTGATGGTGCATGAGCAGTCTGGTGAGCACTAGGAACTGTGAGGGGCTGGAGCATGTTCATTAACAGATAAAAATCTCCAAAGGTATTATCCTTAAACTCTAGGAAGCTTTTACTGAATATGTGTGATGTGAGGTTTTTCAAAGGTTTATAACTTGGCCAAATGTGAGCAGAATTTCTCAGGAACAGCAAAGGCACATTCCTGACACAAAGGCCAATCCCTATCAAATTTCAAGTCCATGTTCCAAAGAAAGAAGATGACCAGATTTTTTTACATGGTAAAACAATGTTTTTCCCCTTTGCTTCACTCTTAGAAATGGTTGAACTGTTTTGGCTGAAATTTTCCAAAAGACATCTGGCATCTACAATTTCATCCCAAATGGCTAAAGTTTGGCAAAGTTATAAGGAACTGAAAACAAGGTCTTATAAAAGGAAGTGTTGGGCAATCTTAAAATAGGTGGGTCTGATAACATTGTATATAATTGCAGCATTTAGATGGCCAAGTTAAGAACAGAGGCCATTATAAATAGAAAAGGATAACCAGTATCAGGATATTTCACTAAACTGATTTGACTGGTAAGCTGAATGCAAATAGCAACACTATGCAATATAGCCCAAAAATTTATTTTTACAGGACTATGATACTGGTATTTTTCTCGATCCTCTCTGCCCAGAAGGTGATACAATGCCAGGAGTGCACATGCATTCTTCTTTTTTATATTTTCTCACTCCTCACTTCAGTCAGCTTCCTTCTTTAGTAGGGTTGAATTAAAGGGATATTTGGTCTTGACCATGTAGTCTTAAGGGACCACATACGTGAAGTCCCACTGAGATAAATACATTAATCCAAGAGTCTGCCTGGGCAACTGCAGGATAAGGACTATACTGATTTAGCTATTTACCATACCTGCATAAGTGAAAAGAAATGGTTCATCAAGATTCCCATATGATCTGGTAACCAGCCATCATTCATGATATCACTACGTTCTTGCTCTGCTTCTTCCCTTCTGTTTTCACAAATATCCCAGAGACGGTCCCTCAGGTCCTAAATACAAATACTATTGCAAATAATGGATGTGTAAAACCTTAGGCTATCTTTCATATATTTACGTATAATAAAAGTCAATCCAAAAGAACCTGGCCAAAAAGCAATCAACAAAGTGTAGCCTTGGAGACCCATCACGGGCATGGACTGACTGAGAAGTAAGAAGACACAACCAGTATTATTGGTACCAATGAATGCACAACTAGTACGTGCTGTTTTTTCTCCAATACTGGAGTGAGAATTGGTGGTGGTGGAGGCTGTAACCTTCACAGTTCTGGGAACCAGAATATAATTTTGTTAGGCCAAAAGCTACTTATGGCAAACAGGTCTTTGAAGCTGAGATGCACCTGCACTGGGCTTTAAACCTGAAAGAAGGTACCCATCATGCTTTGTTCGTAAAAGGCACTCAGTCCTTTCTCTAATGGCGATTTCCCATATTTCTTCTATGTAAACACATCAAAAAAGAACAACATTGAGAACAGAGGTACTGGTATACTGACCCATATTTTTGACAAAGGAAAAGAATGAAAAGAAAAAGAAACAGTGCTTATTCCAAGTCTTATTCCCACTATAACTAAACTCCAGGATAGTTCCCTAGGCTTTTAGGATTTCATTGCAATGCACTGCAGAAAAATGACACTGCATTTATAACGTCTTGTTCCAAAATGATGCCAAGCACTTCAGGCCAGATCTAATCAATCATTTCAGCAAACCAGTTGGGAAATTATTTGCAATGTAATAAACTCATCTCTGTAACAGAGTTAATACAAGTAAGATTCACCAGAATACCAACTGCTTTGAAAAGATCTGCTGAAAAGATTTTGCCATGGTATATTAAAACAACTACCACTGTCTCTTTCACAACCACAGAGTATCAACATTCTCTATGCAGCAATAAGTCTGACTCAGGGTAAATTTTTCACCACTCCTACCAGTTTATCAGTTGCAGGCTGACAATGTAAAAAAAAAAAAAGCAAAGGAAGGGGAAATATAAGTGGCTAAGTTCAGTCCACTAGTAGTAGGTATTAATTTAAATTATTTTCCTACTGATAATAATATAATCACTCTGGCCAAGAGGAGGCGTTACGAAAGTAACATGCAATATGAAAAATTACAATAGTTTTATTTCATTGTATGCAGATCTTCTAAGATGTACACTTGCATTCCATTTCTATTTAATGAAGCTGATTCTTTAGTAGCAACTGCCACAATTTTTTCCATCTTCTGGAATTCTGCACATAAAGTCTATTCTTCTCTCCATGTGACCTTAGGTTTTGCCACTGAGATAGAGCATCACATATGGGATATTCCAACTCCTGTATTTCTTTTTAGCTTCTTGAAATTGTTTTTAACTGGGTTTATGCTATTATCCTGGAAAAAGTACATTTTGACATTTTGATATTAGAAATAATTCTTTTTGCCAGTCATGTAATCAATTCTTCATTTTTCAGATATTCACCTCACTAGCTGGGCCGCAATTTTGATGGGGCCAGGAGTGGCAGAGACATTTTCTGGGGCTGTAGGATGGGGGAAGAGGGTGAGAGCTCACCTGGAAAAGGCTGAGGAAGTGTTCCATATGCCCTTTCTAATTTTCTTTCTCCTCCCCCCTACTCCTTTTCTTTCAGCATGCGGGGGCTGCTTTTCCCTTCCCTCCTCTTTCTTCCTCATGCTTAGTGCGGGGAAGAGAGGACACACTCGATCAGAGGCCTAGGCTCTGAGACCAGTGCCACACACTGCCACAGCCATTGAGCAGCAGGGATGGTGCCAAAGCTGGCTCTGTTTGGTGACTGATGCTGTTTGGTGGTGGTGGAGAGTGAGAAGTGTTCATATAATAGTTGACTAGACAAGGTAGCATTAGTACATTAGTAGTCATATTACATCAATCCTGTGTGAATTCAAATGCCCAAAGATGCACAAAGCTCCAGAGCTAGAAAAATTGAAACATTTGCCATTTACTCACAGTAACCCTTTGGTGTAATTCTGCTTTTGTTTCCTCATCTTCCCACAGATCATCAGCAATGGAGTTATAATCAGATTGCCACCGAGATACAAACTCCTGCTTATGGTCTGGACGCTTCAGATAATCCTTAAAACGGTTTCTGTGAACAGTGAGTCAAAACAAGGAGTTTTAGCGCTAAAACATACATAGTGTGCTAGAGGAATAATATAAAATGAGAATTCTAATGCAATTAACTACTGTTACTCACCTAGTATCTGCTAAGTAGTGAATCACAGAATACTGTTCTTCTCTTAAACATCTAAGTATAGTTTTGATGGTATTTTCATATGTATTTTCTACCATTTCCCAATAAGGTACTAAAAATTCAGGTATTTCCTGTTAATTATTAAAACACACAAATCTTTACTTTATATACTTCCTGCAGCCTGTCCAAACACACAATCAGCAAGTATAGGAAAGAGGTATCTTGGACATCAGGTTAACAATATATTTCCTTTATTTTATTTATAATTAAGGCTACGATTATGTCACGGAGGCACAGAATTCATGACTTCCATTGACCTCCGTGACATTTTCTGCCTTGGGGCTGGAGCTCCCACCCAGCCCCGCCTTCACAGCCCCCAACCTGCAGCTGTCTAGCCACCCTAGGGGATGCGGGGGACTCCCCGCAGCTGCCAAGCCACGGCAAACGGGAGACCCCAAGCAGTTGCCCAGCCACGGCCGGTGGCCCCCCTGCATCTGCCCAGCTTTGGAGGGCAGGTCAAGGCGACCCCGCGCAACAACTGCCCAGTCGCAGCGGGAAGGCGGGGGGATCCCACGCAGCTGCTCAGCCACGGCGGGCAGCCGATGGACCCACTTCAGCTGCCAGCCACAGCGGGCACTCCCCACAGCTGCCCAGCCGCAGCTGCAGCCATGGCCAGGGGATCCTGCAGCTACCAGCTGCCCAGGGCAAGGGGACCCCGCTGCAGCCCAGCCCCAGGGGCAGGGAGACCCTGGAGTTCCCACACACCACATCAGTGGGGGACCTGGGAGCCCCAGCAGCAGTGGGTGCTGAAGCCACCCACCCCTTTTGTCAGGGATATTTTTAGTGAAAGTCAGGGACAGGACACGGGCTGCCATGAATTTCTGTTTATTTCCTGTGACCTGTCCCTGACTTTTATTCAAAATATCTGTGACAAAAACTTAGCCTTAGTTATAATGTATTACAAATACCCTGCCAAAATATAATATTTACTCTGGATACACCTTTCATAATATTAAAGTGTTACCATCTTGTCAACCATGTGCATTGTCACTCTGAGGAATTATCCATAAATTTCTAATATATGTCATTATCAAATTATCAGATATTTTCAATACTGTACACTGAGATGCAGCATATTTTTAAAATCACATCTCTTTAGGTATTTATATTTATAATTCATGCTACCATCTCTCAGATATTCTTTATGTATTAGAAATATGTTTTAAAATGAATTCATTTGTAATGGACAAAAAGTTATCTAGAACTCAATAAAGTATAGTCATATAAAAGATTCCTAATCTTGAACTGCTGCACCTTGGGAAGTGGCTCATCTATATAAACCCATTCATCTGATCCTGGTTTAATTGGCGGTGGTTCTACAGGGGTGGGAGGAGGTACATCTTCAGGTGTAGCTGGTGAAGATTTTTTCCCTGGTGATTTTCCTCGAACGGAGCCTTAAATATAAATGCACAATTAGTACCCTCAAATATATTTTAAATAACAATAAATACATGGACCTAGACACCTAAGCTGCTTAGCTGCCTTCAAATAAACTTTGCAGGTGTTCAAATGTGTCATTCCGCAACCAATATGTAGCTGAAGTCAGTAGTTTTGCATTTATATAATGATATTTTCCAGTTTAGCTTTTATTTTATTCGACTTGCCAAAAAAGTTAGATTTCCTAAAGCTCTGCTGTGAAAGAAATAGAAAGATAATGAAACAAGTTACTTACCACGTTAACAAAAAGTAAATGGTATTGTTACCATTATGACTGACAGTATAGGTACCATGATTTCAAGGTATCACCATGTAATTTCTGCTTGATGGATCTTGAACACTGTAAATATTTACAGTTTCTATATAGCAGGGCTTGGAAGAGCTGGAGTCAGACTGAAATAATTTCTAGGACCAATAATCCTTTGAGGTTACCCCATGATTTCATGGCAAAATGCTGTTTTTAAATTCAATTAACCCTGGGCATTAGGGTTACCCACAGAGTGCTTCATTTGATATACACTCTACTTTTAACTTTACATGTACTGCAAAATACAAAGTAAATCATAGGTCATAGCCCTGCAAGTGGGGATACACCACACATAGTCTGAAAGGCTTCTAGCAAAAGGAAAAGGAAAGAATGGGTACTTACAATCACTCTCACTACTGGATCACTTTCTAAAGACTAGGTGTTTTTAAATTGTTGAGGAATGAGAGAGAAATGGGCAACAGGAGGGGCAGGACGATGGTATGGCAAGATACAGAGGGGGAAGAAGAGGAATAAAAACGGAAAAATCAGATATATAGGGAAGGGGAAAGAAACAGATGAATTTGGACCCAAACCCCGGCACTGAGGGAAAACTGAGAAGTATGGAAGGAGCAGAAAGTGAGCGGTACAAGAACTGGGGAAAAAACCAAGGCAGATAAAGGAAGATAAAGTTAGTAAACTAAAGAGGGGGATCAGAAAAGATCATTCAAGCAGGGAGTTGGGGGGGGAAAAATCTAGTGGCCTGCAGGAAAATGTGGGAAACTATTTAAGAAAACCATAGGAACTGTAAGTGCAGGAAGATTTGCAATTGTCACCTGCACTCCATCTTTGTACTACTTTAGGAGGGGGATCCACCCAAATAATTTCGCTCTGAGAGCAGTCAGACAAGAACATAAGGTATGGTAAAATAATATTGGCTGTACTTAGTAGAGAATTGAATGGGTCATGTTGTGTACAATAAGCTCCTTTAAAAATGTTACACAATGGTCCCATTCTTTTTGTTTAAATTTTTAGTGAAGACATATCTTGGTTCACTGCCTCATTGCTGTGACAAAATCTGTACATCCAGTAATAGCATAACTAGTATTCCCCAAAGGAACACCTGCTTCTGAAAGTGCTGATTTAGTATGACAGAAAGCAGATAAGCTGATAACCAAATAAAGTACTCAAAGGATATCTGTAGTAAACTCTCCTGCTATTACCAGCAGGAGAGTGAGTTTGTGTGTGTGTATGGGGGTGGGGGGGGGTGAGAAAACCTAGATTTGTGCAGGAAATAGCCCAACTTGATTGTCATGCACATTGTGTAAAGAGTTGTCACTTTGGATGGGCTATCACCAGCAGGAGAGTGAATTTGTGTGTGGGGGTGGAGGGTGAGAAAACCTGGATTTGTGCTGGAAATGGCCCACCTGATGATCACTTTAGATAAGCTATTACCAGCAGGACAGTGGGGTGGGAGGAGGTATTGTTTCATATTCTCTGTGTATATATAAAGTCTGCTGCAGTTTCCACGGTATGCATCCGATGAAGTGAGCTGTAGCTCACGAAAGCTTATGCTCAAATAAATTGGTTAGTCTCTAAGGTGCCACAAGTACTCCTTTTCTTTTTGTAGTAAACATTGTGATGTCCCTGTCAATGCCCTAAAGCTCCTCCCAGTGCTCCCTCACTTAACATCCCTACACTCATACCACCTGCTTTGCTCTCATCATCCCTCTAGCCTCTGAGAACAGGACTGGACTCCATTTGGAATTCATCAACACAAATCCTGAATTGCTTGTTGTTGACTGACCCAAAGGATTATTGCCCCACGGGGTCTGAGTGCTCTGCAGCACCTCCAGACTCCAAGTGTGAAATCCTTGCTCCACTCAAATCAATGGGAGTTTTGCTATTGACTTCAGTGGGGCCAGGCTTTCGTGCCAAAGCTCATGCACATAAATGTAGAAGACAAAACCAACCACGGGGTTCCTTGGAAACATTTTATCCAATTATCTGTCATGTGTGACATTTATAAGAATTCATCATGAAGTGGCTGAATCTCCCTTTGTTGGTATATTACACCAAATTGTCCATATCTCAGTGTGCCTTACAACCTAATTAACAGTTATCAACACTATTTTTAAAGAGAGGAGTGGAAGATAAGTAAGAACTATACATCTTTATGTTAATTACCAAAAGAGTAAAAAACAAACATGCAAACGTGTACTTCACCTGGTTTATTTACTTCGTCTTTCTTTTCCTTTTTCTCTTTAAAGGATTCTGACTTTTTGGGTGGCTCTAAGGAAAGTTTTAAAAAAACCACAAAGACACACAACAGAGACACCTTTAAGATGCAGAGTTACCAGCATTTCTGAAGTGTAAATATACCAATTTCTCTCTAATGCTAATATGTTGATAATGGAACTTGGGTCTTTCCTGTATACACATTGTGCTGTCTCAGATGGTGAGGGTACTAGCTCTGAGGTTAAAAACAGGAAGGAAAGGCTGAAATTAATACTCAGTTATCTCAAGGAATTAAATTATACCTGCTGGACAGCTCCCTTTGAACATTTTAGAACCTCTTCTCAAAGTATCTGTGAGAAGATGTGAAACTGACTCATATTACTGGAAAAAGGTAGACAGGCTGTTCAGAGGTTTGGGACAATTATTTAATAGGAAATACGCTCTAGTTAATCTTTTTGGAAATACACTGAAAGTATTTATTATTTTCCCAGGATCTGTTCCAAACAGCTAAGAAAGAGCTTTATAAATAAGTTTGCTATGGCTGACAAACCTTTGGGTGATTTGGATTTTGCGGGCATAGGCTCCTTATCTTCAGAAGGATATTCAGTTTCCTTATTTTTATCTGCTGGAACTGTTAGCGTCTCAGCTTGTGGCAAAGGGGTAGGAACTTCTTGCTTTTTCTCAGCTTCTTTTTTTTCCAGTTCTTTTCCTTCAACATAATTTCAATAAAACACATATAATCTGATAAAAGATGTACTGTAATCATATTATTAATTTTGAACCAATAAATCTTGAAGACTATTCACTATTATATCTTATAAAATATGTGTGCGAACAACAAATATGTGTTTACTTTTGTTTTATGTATTTAAATGGATTAGCATTAAAAGAAAGCTACATTTAAAATGGGTGCACCCATTTGCATTTGCACAAGCTGTATATTTATAGAGACTTGCTGAAAATATGCCCTTTTAAATTCAACATAACTTGACAATTTTTTCTCTCAGTTATACCAGTGTAAAACTAGAGTAATATCAATTAAGTTATTCCAAATTTATACTAGTGTGTCTGGGAACAGAATTTGGCCCAGGCTTACACAATCCATAAATATATCAACACACACTACAGCCGAACAATTACCAAAATTCCAACTTTGGTATTTTTGTGAGTCTGATCCAAAGCAAAGTTTTGCCATTTCTGCAACTGAATATAGCTTTTCATGGGCAAAATAACAAAATTTCACCTAATGAGGAACATTTGTTTGTAATACGGATCTTTGTCAATAAAGTAGATGGTTAGAAAATATTTTTGTCTATATAAAAAAATGTGCAGTGAGAATGAAAAATGTGTCACCTTTCCACAAACCTGCAAAAACATTACACCTTTCAGTGCCAGTGAGATATTTTTAAGCTCCCTTCTGAATTATAAAGGCTCAACCATATATTTTAATATTAAAGTCTCCATATGAAAAACATAAATTCAAAAACTTACTTCTGTTCTGTTTTTTAGCAATTTCCTCCATTATGATTTCCTTTATCCTTTTACACAGAAGGTTCTTTTCTGTCTCGCCATTAACTTTCATTAGAATATTTTGCTGTACTGAAAACCATTTCTCTAGTTTTGGCCAGTTGTCTAGAAAGCCAGCAATTCTGTGAAATCATATCAATGTATAATTTTAAAATCAAAACGTTAAAACAAATAGTGAAAAATAAAATCTTATTCCCAACCCAACAAACACATTTAACAGCATGGTGTCTAATCTAAATCTAATGCCAATTATGAAGATATTCTGGATGCAGAACTCCCAGTGTAGATAAGGCTACAGGTTAAACTAATCTTCTGTTACATCATCATTAAAAATCAATAATTATTAAAATATTAATATAAACTAATTACATATTTAGAAATGCAGGTTATTGTCTCTTTAAATTTGCTCATTATACAAAATTAAATATTTAGTGCAAATGATTTTAAAAGAAAGTATAGTACTATTTTTGTATATATAAAAATAAAAGAGAACAATAAAAGAAAGCCCAATTTTGGAAATACCCTAAGCCAAACTGAGACACAACATGCATTTATGTATCACATAATATAAATATGTAAATAGCTGTTTTGATATGAATTTGAAAAATAATCTTTTCAAGACTTTGAAAAGTAGAGTATATGAATTATTATTTTGGGGAATCATTTATACTATACCAATAAATGAGGATACGTACTTGGGCCCCACTTCAGCAAATTTCTTAAGGACATCCTTAACTTTAACGGTGTCATTAGAAGTCAAGTATACCCTGACTGCTCTGTGCTTAAAGTTAATGACATGCTTCAGTACTCTGCTGAAGTAGAGCCTTACTGTACTAAATATAACAAACCTATGTTGTATCTGGTCCCTGACTAAATCGGTCTTCTCTCTTTCTTTGAGTTCAACATCTGAAGCTTGATCACTGTCTTCCAGTTGAATCTGTGATGACCCTGATTTATCTGTTGAGTAGAAAATACCAGAGACTATTGAAACAAGTTACTACATAGACTTGTTCTGTGTTCCTGTTAAAAAGTTTATCAAAATGAAAACACCGACTGGCTACTTCACTCCTTCATTTTTAAAAGTAGCTCCATACATTCTACACAAAGGAGATGGATATACAGTACTTTATTAGGAATACATTCTCATTAGATTCCTGGGAGTATGGCATTTACTGTCAAATTTTCAAAGTGCTTTAGCAGCACAATCCCTTTGAATAATTGAGAATTGCAAATCTAAAGTTCTAAGGCCTTGTCTTCACTGTATTGTTAGCTCTAGTTGTAACTCAAGTTTTACCTTTAACCCACCTTCTGTTCACACATAAAAATCTCTAGATGGAGTTAAGTGGTGCTTTAAGCTCGAGCTAGCGGGTTTGAGCTAGTTGGTCAAAGGGTATAGGTTGAAGCTCAAGTGATGCTGGTGTTTGAGCTAGTAACATAGCAGGGATGCAGCAGCTCATGTAACAGCAACTCATCTATTGCTAATCCAATCACTCAGTGCCGCTAATCAAATCACTGTGCTTTCCCAGTGTGGCCATCTCACTCGAGATAGGGTAGTCCGAGCGGAGTAACCCAAGTATACTAACTTCAGGTAACTATGGCAGTAAAGACAAGCCCTATGTCATTCTTTGGATCTTTAAGGGGCATTCTCCTTTCAGTTTGGACAACATACGTTCTCGTCAAGATAATATGTCCCTCCATAGCCATCATGTGTAAGGTGACAAAGAGGATGTGGTCTGAGTGGAGTGTGGGGGTGGCCATTTGTTGCCCTCTTTATCTTTGACTCTACTCTATAATACAATGTGCTTTGGCTATTTTGTCAAAAACACTTATTCCTGTATCCTCACAGGATTAAATGAACATACATACTGAAGGCAGTGATCAGTGTGGGGGGTAGTGGTGCCACTTGCTCAGGTGTGCACCTTCCCTCTTCTCCCTTTTGCTTCTCTCCTAGTTTTCAGTCATTGCAATATGCGGCCCTCAGAGAACGATGTTGTCTGTACATTCACAATAAACTAGTCATATTTCTGCACTTGCCGTATCATATATTTTTTCTACTTAGCACTTCATTAAATTATGTGGGATACTGCATATCAGCTGGTGCCAACATAATGCATATTTAAACAAATAAACTCAGCATTTTTTGGCTGCAGGCAGATCTCAAAAACTAAGAAAAAATCTACAATAGTTTGAAAGTACCTGCACTAATGATACATAGTAACCACATGAGATCTAGTGAGATTTAGAGAAATTTGTCAGTAATGATTTTTTGCTCCATTGAATATAAGTTATTGTGAGACATTCTGGTAAATCTTGAGATAACTTCTGTAGCTAGTGTGTGATTAGTATGACATTTATATTTAGCTATACACTATAGCAGGGGTATACAATCTGAAGTCAGAGGCCACAAGGAGCCTGCAAAATATTAAAATACAGCCAATAGCTTCCCTCTTTTTATAACTGCACATAGAGAAAAAATCTGATGATGAATCTAAACAACACACAATTCCTATCCATCATCATCATCATCAGGGAAGATAAAAGTAAATTTTTAAGAGTTTCTGGTATTTGTGATAAAAATTATGTAAGTTTATATGTGATTTTAAAATTCAGCCCACAAACTCCTGGCACATAACTAATGTGATCCTTGGTATTGTAAAGATATGGCAAGCAAGCAGTACATTAATAACTTTAGCTCTCTTGGTGTCATAACTACTTAGCATTTCCCATTTTATCATGATATGGGTGTCACTAAGCTTTTTTAAATGTATGTGTAAGCGGGGGAATAGTCCCGCTATTGTGGGGAACTTTCCTGGTTTCTGCACTACCCCGGTGAAGTGGGCTAGCGAAAGGATCTAAGTCCTCGCTCCCACTTCCTTTACCCAGTGGCCTCCCTGCCCTTGAGGACTCTCCTTCCACTCTCCTGTCTGACAGAGTCCTCGTAACCCCAACAAAGCTGGGCCCAGGATTCCTGGGGGCTTGACCCCCAACCCTGCTGTGGTCACCTAGGACAGGGGCTAGGGTGTCCCCACTCTGGGGTACTCTCTCTGCACTCGGCACTTCTCTGACCCACTGACCATTACATACAATTGAAAGCAAATGCAAGTTATTTAATCAACAATTAATTTTAAAAAGAATAAGGAAAAATGGGAAAGGTTAAAGGAAACACATCAACCTGCTCTGTGGCACAGAACATCACAAACAGTGTCTCTGGAATGTCAGGGCAGTTCACAGTCTGTTCCTTGTAAGTCCCAGGCCTTCTTCTCAGGCCCTGGCTGTGTTGTAGGGATGCTGTGGGTTGGACACTTGCTCTGGTGATGGCCAGACACTCTCAGGCATTAAGTGATAGGACCCTTCTTCCCAGTGTCGCCCCTGCCCTGTCGGGGTTACGATCCAAGCCTGGCCTGCAGAGCCTCTTGGCTGAGGCGTCTCCCTGTGCTGGGCCCGCTGCCCAGGGTCCCCCTCGCTCTCCCCAGCTGCTCACCGCACCCAGCTCTGGACTGCTCCAGCCCCAGCTCCACCACTCTGTCTCAGCACTGCTGCTGCTGCTCTGCCTCCAGCTCCCTGGGCTGCTTCTTTGGCCCCTCTGGCTCTGGTTGCTACAGCTCTGCTCCCAGGACAGGTCTGCTCTGCAGGCTGCTTCTGTGACTCTGCTCCCAGCACTGACCTGCTTCGTGGGCTGCTTTTCTGGCCCCTCTGGCTCTGGTTGCTGCAGCTCTGCTCCCAGGGCAAGTCTGCTCTCTCTGGGCTGTGCCTCTAGCTCTGGGCTGCAGCTCTGCTCCCAGGACAGGGTCTGCTCTCTCTGGGCTGCTTTTCTGGTCCCTCTGGATCTGGCACAGCTCTGCTCCCCAGCTCAACTTGGGCCCCTACTTTCTCCTTAGCTCGGCCCCACTCTGTCTGACCCAGGCAATTCTAGCTCACACGGAGGACGGGACCTCCCTGGCCTCCTGACTCCCTGATTAGCCTGCCTGCCCTGTCATTCAGGCTGACCTGGAGCATTGGCCTCTCCCGATTGTTCCTGGGGGCTGTCAGTCTCAGGGTCCTGATTCCCCATTGACCCTTCCATCTTTTTAGTACTGGGAGCTAGCAACTAAAACACTCACACTGAATGTTAGTAAGGGGCCAACAGTCCCTTTACATATGCAGTGAAGTATAACTCACCCTTCATGCCAGCCACACGTTCCAGCACTGTGGTATCTGAAATGTCTAATAACAGAGCAAAATCAAATGCAGGTGGAGATAAAGGTAGATCTTTTGGGGCTGCTGGGTCTGTAACTAGGGAGGGCTTCTTAGACTTCTCATCCTTTGTTTCTCCTTTGGCCGGATCACTCCCTGTAAGTGCTTTTTCAAGTAGTTTTGCCTGGTTTATTGTCATTGGAAATCCATCCATGATCCATCCCTTCTTCTGGGGTGTTCGTCTAAACATAAACAAGGAACTATAAACATGTAAAGAAACTACTTTAACTTAGTATTAACATTTATAATAAAGAGTTTTCCTATAATTCTGTGATTTGAAATTAGGTAGAACAAAATATCATGAAAATTCTATAAAATAACAATGTATGTCATTAAAATTAACACGGCAAATCAAAAGATTTTCCAAACAGAAAACGGCAGAAAACAGGACTAAAACGAAACAAAACAAAAGGACTGCAATTTTCTGGAACAAACACTATGGGACTGATCTTTATACCATGAGAAAAGATGCCAATTTTCTGTTATCTGCCAACATGTGGAACAGCAGCAGTAAATAGCAGATTTCTAGAGGGAGGTGCATGCCTTGACCAACTTGCCTATTAGTTCAGAGGAGGTGAAAACTATTCCATGAGTTGCTCTATTTCAATGGAACTACTCACGGAGTCAGGTATTATTCACCATGAGCAAGAATGGCAGTATCTGCCCTAAGAAACATATAATTATTTAGCATATAATTATGTTTGAAAGCAAACTACACTATTTCATACTTAATAGCCTCCACCATGATGTCAACTAGCAATTCATCAGGAATATTTTTTCCTTTCTTCAACAATTTCTCTGATGCTGCACCAAGACAGGCACGAACAGATAGCTGTGGAAAAGAGCAGTTAAAAGAATATGTAGTACTAATAATATCATGTTCAGGAAGTAATAGTAATAATATCATGTATCATGTAGTACTGATATCATGTTCAGGAAGTTCAGTGCACTAAATGTTAAAGTGTATGCATTCCACTGCACATTTAAAGCACATATTCAATTCCGGCAAGATCCTCAGCAGGTGTAAACTGGCCTAGGATCTTGGTCATTACATGCAAAAATTAATGTTAGACAATGTTAAGGTTGAAAATTGAAACATTTTAAAAATCAGGAAATTTAAAGTTAAGAAGCCTGATTTGGATCTCACTCTGGTTTTACACTGATGTAACTCTACTGACTTCAATGGAGCCCAGTCCTGATTTACACTAGTATAAGATTATAATCAAGACTGAGGTTTTTACAGCAACATTTAATCTGGTTGGTGTCACCAGAGTCATGCTCTCTATAGGTCTTCAGGATATTCCCACATCCTGCTTGTTGAGTAAGGTACTACTTAGTATAAGTCTAACATAATCTAGCCCTAAGGAATAAACATTTTAATATTGGTAGGACCAATATATTAACAAATTCTGTGAATGCTCTGGATGTGGTAATAAGCAGATTTAAAAGCATGGAAAATATGTGATGAAGAGCAACGTTCCCTCTAATTTTTGACAGGCCATGTGCACAAAAAATTTCTTCTGTGCAAATTGTGCTTCTGTGCAAATTTTTGTGCACGCAGTGTTTCACTGTGTGCGTGGGGTTTAGGATCTGTGTGCATGCACACAGCTTAGAGGGAACAGTGATGAAGAGGTATTTGTGAATAATTCTGATGACATAGATGACAACAAAGCCAACAGAGAAAATAAATCCAAATTTTTGTAGTAACTTTGAGTAAAGTTATCACTTTTCATATTTTATATAGAAATATGAGCCTGTGGCATGGTCCATAAATTAAAAATAGTAAGAGAAAAGTTCAATATTAACCAGCTTTGTTTAATAAACAAACATTTCATATATCTATACATGGTGGAAGTCAAAGTCAGTTTACATACTTTAGATACTTCATCCTTACTCTCACTTGACTTCATTTCTTGATGAGAAGATTCTTTTCTGCCAAGACCATTACCTAGCAATAACAAAACATCAGCAAATATTACTTTTATTATATTAACATTTATTATTAATTATTATTATGGATACATAATATCATTACATAATATTTTTATTTAGTGAGTGCTGTCAGTGTTCTCTGCACTAGTCAGAACACAGGGGGAGGCACAGAAACTATCCCCAGGAGCTTATTATCCGTAATTATTTTACTATAATTTCTCCTTTTCAGTCTATTTATTTGTTTATTTTTTGGAGACAAACCATCAAACTCTTACTCACATGAACAGACTTTACTCCTGAGAACTAACTTCAATAGGGCAACTTGCATTAGTAAGGACTACACACAGGAGAAAGAGTTTTCAGGACTGTGTGTTTTTCAGGGCAGGATTCTTGTCTTCATACCTCTCTATAAAGCACCCAACATATTGTTGTCACTCTCCAAATATAAAATAATAACTATTTTGTTTTTTTTCTCCTTCTCACACTATATGATGCCACAAATAGTCAGTGAGGAATATGGCTTAGTACTGTAAACACTTCTCCATGTACTTGAGTTTATGCACACAAATAGACTCACTGATTTCTGTAAGACTATAAAGTTAGGTATGTGTTCACAGGTCTGGGGGCTATGTCAATGACAAATTTCAGGTTTCAAACTTCAAACAGTTTTTGCTGGAGTCATATTCAAAAAAGAGAGGTTAACATTTTCTGACCAAGGGAAAATACTATTTTCAACCTCCATATCCTAATACAAGGAAGCTGAAAAAGTTTCAACCTCAGAGGTGAACGTTTCGGAAAACTATGAGTATGCGGAAACAAGGGTTATAATGGGAACTTTTGCAAAGCATGAGCTGTAGTGGGCACTAACAAACACCTGCTAGAACATATAAGCAAAAAATCAGCAGGGGATGGAGAAATCCTCTTTTTTGCCATTCAAATCCAGACATCAAAATTATTTAAAAGAAATCTAATTAACTCTACACATTTTTACCTTTGGTTCCATCAAGTGATGCGCTCTTTGGCACGGTTTCAGAAACCTTAGATGCTGAAGTTGAAGGGGGCCTCTTCAGGACCTTTTATAAATTAAACAATCACGAACCACATTTCTTAGTTTTCATAACATTAAGCAAGAATAGTTTTTGGATATTTTAAATGTATTTTAATGAATATTCAGTTATTTAAACATATATAAACTGATTGTCAGGTGCATAACAGCAGAATAATCTATAGTAAAACAGTAAGAAAAAGTTATTAATGTCAGCCTGGAATGATGAGTGCAAGTATTATTTTGATATTGATGGTAACTTGAAAGCAAATGAAAAGTTGGGGATGGAGTGACAGGAAAGAGAGGGTTGTTATTTACTCATGACACTACTCAAATTCAAGTAAACAGAGCAGGCTAGAAGGCAATGATCACTTCAGATGTCCTCTGTTCACTATGGTCCTGGTCCTGCGCCACTGACTTCAATGGGAGCAGGATCAGGTCCTATATAAATCTAACCCCGGTCTACACTACGCGTTTAGGCCGAATTTAGCAGTGTTCGATAGATTTAACCCTGCACCCGTCCACACAACGAAGCCATTTTTGTCAACGTAATGGGCTCTTAACATCGATTTCTGTACTCCTCTCCAATGAGGGGATTAGCGCTGAAATCAACATCGCTGGGTCAAATTTGGGTTAGTGTGAACACAATTCGACGGTATTGGCCTCTGGGAGCTATCCCACAGTGCTCCATTGTGACCGCTCTGGACAGCACTCTCAACTCGGATGCACTGGCCAGGTAGACAGGAAAAGCCCCGCAAACTTTTGAATTTCATTTCCTGTTTGGCCAGTGTGGCAAGCTGATCAGGACAGGTGACCGTGCAGATCTCATCAGCAGAGGTGACCATGGAGTCCCAGAATTGGGAAAGAGCTCCAGCATGGACCGAACGGGAGGTACTGGATCTGATCACTGTATGGGGAGACGAATCCGTGCTATCAGAACTCCGTTCCAAAAGACAAAATCCCAAAATATCTGAAAAAAATCTCCAAGGGCATGAAGGACAGAGGCTATCACAGGGACCAGCAGCAGTGCTGTGTGAAACTTAAGGAGCTTAGGCAAGCCTACCAAAAAATCCAAGAGGCAAACGCCTGCTCGGGGTCAGAGCCCCAGACATGCCGCTTCTATGATGAGCTACATGCAATTCTAGGGGGTGCCCCTACCACTGCCCCTCCCCTGTACTTGGACTCCTGCAAGAGGGGAGTCTCACACAACAGGGATGAGGATTTTGGGGATGAGGAAGATGATGGGGAGGGGGAGGTTAAAGATAGCACACACCAGGCAAGCGGAGAAACCATTCTCCCCGACAGCCAGGAACGGTTTATCACCCTGGAGACAGTACCCTCCCAACCAGGGCTCCCGGATCTTGAAGGCAGAGAAGGCACCTCTGGTGAGTGTACCTTTGTAAATATAATACACGGTTTAAAAGCAAGCTTGTTTAATGATTACTTTTCCCTGAAGACTTGGGATGCATTCGCGGCCAGTACAGCTACTGGAAAAGTCTGTTAACATGTCTGGGGATGGGGTGGAAATCCTCCAGGGACATCTCAATGAAGCTGTCCTGGAGGGACTCCAAAAGCCTTTGCAAAAGGTTTCTGGGGAGGGCAGCCTTATTGCATCCTCCTTGGTAGGACACTTTACCATGGCAGGCCAGTAGCACGTAGTCTGGAATCATTCCATAAGAAAGCATGGCAGCATGTGGTCCCGGTGTTTGCTGGCATTCAAGCAACATCCGTTCTTTACCTCTCTGTGTTATCCTCAAGAGAGTGATATCGTTCACGGTCATCTGGTTGAAATAGGGGAATTTTATTCAGAGGATATTCAGAGGTGGCCGTTCCTGCTGGGCTGTTTGTCTGTGGCTGAAAAGAAATCATCCCCACTGTTAGCCACGTGGTGGGGGGTGGGGGGGTGAAGCGATCATCCTGGAGAATTGGGTGTGGGGGGAGGGGGGGTTTGTGTAGTGTGTAGTTGGGTTTGTGCTGCATGTTAACCCAAAAACATTAGCCCCTCCTTTTAAATGGCCAAATGTGTCTTTTTCAGTTTTACTCTTCCTTTTTTTCCTCCCACAGCTGCAAATGTTTCAACGCTCCCCCTATCGTCTCCGTCCCATAGGCTAGCGCAGATAAGAAGGCAAAAAAACCACACTTGCGATGAAATGTTCTCTGAGCTCACGCAGTCCACCCAAACTGAAAGAGCCCAGCAGAATGCGTGGAGGCAGACAATGGCAGAATCCAGGAAAACACAAAATGAAAGCGCGGACAGATGGCTGGAGCAACAGGAGAGGTGGCGGCAGCATGATGAAAGGAGGCAGGATGCAATGCTGAGGCTACTGGAGGATCAAACTGATATGCTCCAGAATATGGTTGAGGTGCAGGAAAGGCACAGACCGCCACTGCAGCTCCTGTGTAATCAACCGCCCTCCTTCCCAAGTTCCACAGCCTCCTCACCCAGACGCCCAAGAACACGGGGGAGGGAGGGGACCTCCAAGCACCCAACCACTCCACCCTAGAGGACTGCCCAAGCAACAGAAGGATGGCATTCAATAAGTTTTGAAGTGTAGTGTGGCCTTGTCCTTCCCTCCTCCCCTCCATCACCCAGTGCCTCCCTCCTGGCCCACCCCTCCTGGGCTACCTTGACAGTTATCCCCCTATTTGTGTGACAAATTAATAAAGAATGCATGAATTTGAAACAACAATGACTTTATTGCCTCTGCAAACGGTGATTGAAGGTGGGAGGGGAGGGCGGTTGGCTTACAATGAAGTAGAGTGCACCAAGGGGGCACCATAAACGTCTCCTCCTTACTCTCACAGATATTGTGTCTAACCAATTCAGTAAACTGCACCAGCGCGCTTTTAAAAACGTCCAAATGCACATTCTACCACCATTCTGCACTTACTCAGCCTGTAGTTGAACAGCTCCTGACTACTGTCCAGGGTGCCTGCATATGGCTTCATGAGCCATGGCATTAAGGGGTAGGCTGGATCCCCAAGGAAAACTATAGGCATTTCAACATCCCCAACAGTTATTTTCTGGTCTGGAAAGTAAGTCCCTTCCTGCAGCTGTTCATACAAACCAGAATTCCTGAAGATGCGAACGTCGTGTACCTTTCCTGGCCATCCCACATTGATGTTGGTGAAACGTCCTTTGTGATCCACCAGTGCTTGCAGCACCATTGAAAAGTACCCCTTTCGGTTTATGTACTGGCTGCCAAGATGGTCCGGTCCCAAGATAGGGATATGCGTTCCGTCTATCACCCCACCACATTTAGGGAATCCCATTGCGGCAAAGCCATCCACTATGACCTGCACATTTCCTAGAGTCACTACCCTTGATAGCAGCAGCTCAGTGATTGCGTTGGCTACTTGGATCACAGCAGCCCCCACAGTAGATTTGCCCACTCCAAATTGATTACCGACTGACCGGTAGCTGTCTGGAGTTGCAAGCTTCCACAGGGCTATCGCCACTCACTTGTGAACTGTGAGGGCTGCTCTCATCTTGGTATCTTGTGCTTCAGGGCAGGGGAAAGCAAGTCACAAAGTTCCATGAAAGTGCCCTTACACATGCGAAAGTTTTGCAGCCACTGGGAATCATCTCAGACCTGCAACACTATGCGGTCCAGCCAGTCTGTGCTTGTTTCACGGGCCCAGAATCGGTGTTCCACGGCATGAGCCTGCCTGATTGTCACCAGGATGGCCAAATTGCTGGGGCCCGTGCTTTGAGAGAAGTTTGTGTACATGTCCTCATCCCTCTTGTCACCATGCTGCCATCGTCTCCTCACCTGCTTTTGCAGGTTCTGGTTCTGCATATACTGCATGATAATGCACAAGGTGTTTACAATGCTCATAACTGTCGCGGAGATCTGAGCGGGCTCCATGCTTGCCATGGTATGGCGTCTGCAGGAGAGCAGAGTGGCAGCGGAAGCAGTTGTTCAATGATGATGGTTTGCAGACCTACTGCACCGTCTGCAGCCAGGACACAACAGCTGAGCGGGGTGCACACTTGCCGTGTTATGGCGAGACAAGAGCAGCCGAGCAGAGTTGCAGCAGAAGCAGCCCTGCAAGACCCTCAGGAGAGCGGAAGCGGTGGCTGACGACCTGCGAGGTGGATTCATGACAGCAGGAGAGCAGAGTTGCAGCGGAAGCGGGAGCCCATGAGAGACAACATGGAGAAATTCGCTATCTAGACAAGAGCAGGAGGAGGAGAGCAGAGTGGCAGCGGAAGTGGTGGTTCGATGATGACGGTTAGCAGTCCTACTGAACCATCTGCTGAAAGCAGTATGGCACCCGCATGGAAAAAAGGCGCGAAACGATTGTCTGCCGTTGCTTTCACAGAGAGAGGGGGAACTGATGATATGTACACAAACCACCCGCGACAATGTTTTTGCCCCATCAGGCATTGGGAGCTTAACCCAGAATTCCAATGGGCGGCGGAGACTGCGGGAACTGTGGGATAGCTACCCACAGTGCAACACTCCGACAGTCGATGTTAGCCTTGGTACTGTGGATGCACTCCGCCGACATAATGCGCTTAGTGGGGGGACACACAAACAACTGTATAAAACTGCTTTCTAAAAATCAACTTCTATAAATTCGACCTAATTTCGTGGTGTAGACATACCCTAAGAATGGTTTGCAGTTGAGGTTGAAATCATCATTTTGTCACACTGCACAAAGGGAGTATTCTGGCATTTTCTCATATCCAAAGGAAGCACTCTTGCATGGCAACACCACATTAATCTACAGTTCTATAGATGAGGCTAATTTACTCTTCCAGTACGAGGCTAAGTTATTTTTCTGTCACCATAGTTCTTAAAAATAATCTCTTTCTCCAGTGACTCAAGATTTTAGAGCATTAATATAATAAGGACAACAAGGAGTCCGGTGGCACCTTAAAGACTAACAGATATATTTGGGCATAAACTTTCATGGGTAAAAAACCCATGAAACCTTATGCCAAATATATCTGTTAGTCTTTAAGGTGCCACCGGACTCCTTGTTGTTTTTGTGGATACAGACTAACATGGCTACCCCCTAATACTTAATATAATAAAGGACAATCAGGTCTGTACTCCTTTCCATGCCTGTATTCAGTGTAAGGTTCCTCCTACTTAACAGAGCATCCTAATGTGGGATTATTACTAGGCAGCTCCACACCATGTGGACTAGCAAGACTTTCTTATCGGCAGGACTGGTGTCACCATCTATTACTAAGGTTGCCCAACACTCCTCATTATCAGTCTTTTTTCAGTTTCTTATACCTTTTCGAAACTTTAACTATTTGGGCTGAAATTTTCTATGCTTGGTATATTTGGGAAAATTTCAGACGAAAGGGTCCAGATGTTTCCAAGACTGAGGTTAAGGAAAAATACGTTGTGTTGCCCACATTAAAAAATTATGGTAATCTTTTCTTTGAAATGGTCTGGCATCCTCATGCTTTGGAGCAGGCACTTGAAATCTAGAAGAGAGGTGCCCTTTGTGTCTGGGATGGACCTTTTTCCATCCCCATGACAATCCACCTAAATTTAGCCAAATTATAAGACTTTGAAAAATTACCTGTTCACATGCGCTCAGTAGAGACTTGCTAGAGCTTAACCGTTAAAACCTCAGAATGCTCCCTCCTCTCTGAGCATGCTTGAGCCTCTCAAAATCCCAGTGCTGACCAGACTGTGCATGTGCCATCCCCACAGAACAACGGAGCATGCTACAAGCTACAGAGGTACTTTCCCTGTAACTGCTGCTCTGGGTCAGGGTAGTAGGGCTGGGGCCTGGAACTGACAGCAAGGAGGCTGTCTCTCCTGTGCTCTTAATGACCCCCCTTCTGGTACCCAGGCAGAAAGGGAGCAGGAAGGAGTCTGCTTTGAATATAGAGGGGATAAAGCTGGACATGGGGAAATAAAAGGAGTAGACTGGGACAAGGAGTCTTGTGATGATAAAAAGAACGCTAAAAAAGCACTATTAAGGTGTCAAAGCCAACCCCTCAAAAGTTAGGAAATGTCAGAATTAAGACCAGTGCAAGTCTTCTATACCTGACTCATCTCAAAGAAGAGGAAGGAACATGACCAATATACTTTCCCCCTAACCTGCTCCACTGTTCCTTATAACAGTTAAAACCAAAATGAAACTTGCACTTACTTCATTTTGTTTCCCAGAACCCTCTGCTTCTCGTAGAATCAAGCTGCTTTCACTTTTCATTTCACTCTCATGGAAAGCTTTGATGGTGTCCTGGACCAGAGTATCAATAGACAATACCTGAATGTTGCAAGCTAATAGACAGAAAACATTATTGTGATAGGTTTACATTTTGGAAAGAATGTAAAGAGATTATTAAATGCAATTAAATTAATTCTAACAAGGCAGCTCTATTAAATGCAATGCACATTTCTTTTGGTTTGGGTTTTTATTGGAGTTTGTTCCCACTGACACGACACTACAGCCTGTACAATGTACATTGGTAACTGCAATTAGTCTGTTTGCCATTTTATAACCATCTACAGAAAAGTTCTGTGAAAACATTTCTCACCAGTTCTTCACTTAATAAATTCTGAAGCAGTAAAATTATTAGGTACAATGAATTAACAGTAAACTTTTATATTCAGAAACTTTTCATTTTACTTGGGAAGATGGAGAATAAATTACATGGAGCCAGACCTTGCAAGTTCTGATGCATCTGAGGCACCTATCTTGCAATGAGCTCTGCACAGGTGCAGGGGTCTGACCACAAAGAGCATATTGTAGGGACTGGGGCTTAAAAGAGTATAAACAAAACAAACAAACAATAAAAAAAAGTCTACAGAAAAAAACCTTCTACCTTCTTCCAAGAACTTTACACAGGTGCTTTTTCCACTAAAAAGCTTTCCTAAAACACATCCCTGGATAGGAAACGGAGGAAATACAGGTGGTGGGGGTTCAGGCGTTGGAGGGTAGACAATGTCCATCAATCTATGAACCACATGACCCAATATATTATTATTAGGTGGAGGTTTGCTTCCACTGTGCTCTTCAGGTGGGCACCACTCACCTATCATACTCTGTATCAAAAACAAATCAGAGAATAATTTGTGACTCTGCCGTGTATTTCATCTTTTAAAAGATAAACACAGAAATAAATAAATAAATAAATAAATAAATTATTTTGCACTTCTAGAATGCTGTATTTCATCCATAGATATCACAGGGCTTTACAAACATTATTCATTAAAACTCATTAAAACCTATTTGAGGTAGGCATGTATTATTTTACCCATTTTACAGACCAGTAAACCCATTCTTATCTGTTTTACAGAGAAATTAAGTAATTTGACCAATGCAAAAAACAAGTCAAGGGCAGAGTTAGGAGCAGAACTCAGGAGTCCTGACTTCAGCCCCCTACTTTAAACATTAGACAACACTGCTTCCCTATTACCATACACCAACATCTAGCTAAAACTTTCAGTAACATATTATAAATTATTTGATTTATTTCCTAAGCATTTAGTTAAGAAACTAAATTACACAGTGTTTTAAGGGAGAAAAATAACCATGAGAAATGTGGGCCAGGTCTATACTTCAAACTTTTGCTGGCACAGCTACATCAGTCAAGGATGTGATGAGGTATAATCTCTGACTGACACAGCTGTGCTGGCAAAAGTGCCCAGCATAGATGCAGTTATACAGGCAAAGCTGCATTTTTGCTGCTTGTGAGTGGAGAGAGGGCTATAATAATCAATACTGGCAAAAGCATAGTTTTGCTGGTATGAGCTGTGTCCAAACTAGAAGCCCTTTGTTGGTACAGTATATGAGTATAGCTATACCAGCAAAGCACTCCTAGTGTTGACTTAGCTGTGGGTTGATCCTAACAAAAGAAAAAGGAACATTTTATTAGGACCGGATAATTCTAACTCTTTAAAAAGACTTATTGAGAATACAGGCCATTAAACAGCTTCTAGAGGACAAGTTTTGGCTTCCAACAACCTGGGCTAGATTCATGCTTGTAATCTAAAGGTTAAACACTTCGTTACCAATCTTTTATGTCATCCAGTTCTCCCTCTGAGCACTACTGAAAGGCACAATATGTATTCAATCACACTACAAGTAAAATATAGTTATTTTTCCTATGTCTATTAACGAATAGATGATGTCTCAGTGTATTTCACACTCTTCAAATATAAACTTGATTTGTGCTTACTTATTTTCACATGGAGCATCCCATGGAAACTGTAACTAGATGTGATTGCATATAACTATATTATTAGTGTAAATTAAAATGTTGCCTATTTTTCAAATAGCAAAACTTATTTTGAGCTATAAAATGTGCCCTCTTACATATCTCAGGGCAGATAAAAATGTATGAGAGGAGACAGGATCAACTTACTTGATCTCTAAGGGAATATCTACACTGCAGCTGGGAGAATGCCTCTCAGCCCTTGTAGACAGACACATGTTAGCTCCAGTTGACCTCATGTGCTAAAAATAGCAGCATGGACATTGCAGCATGGGTGGCAGCACAGGCTAGCCACTCAAGTACCAGCCTGCCTGACCCCTGGGTCCGAGTTCACGTGGCTAGCCTATGCTGCCAAAACATCCATACAGCTATTTTTTAGCACACTAGATTGAACAGAGCTAGCACATGTCTGTCTACCTGGGCTGCGAGGCAAGCTCTTAGCTCCAGTGTAGACACACCTGTCAGACAAGGGGGAAAAGTGAATTCCGTACTGCAGGGACTCTCCATTAAGATCACCCAGTCACCAATTTTCTGGCCTTTAAATCTAAGGACTATTAGCTTTTGTGTCTCTGATGACCTAAATTGTCATGATGGCTCACAGGGGAGAGGCAGGCCTGGTCTACATTACACAGTTAGGTCGACGTAAGGCAGCTTACATTGACCTAATTATGTCAGAGTACACACTACAGCTTTGTCCCGCCGATGTAAGTGTCCTGCTACACCAACATAATAATTCCACCTCCACAAGAGGCATAGGGCTTATGTTGGTGTAGTTAGGGTGACAGTGTCTGTCTAGATACTGTGTTACTTATATTGGCTGTTGGCTATCTTGTCAAGAAAGCCAGGCAGGTAGAGCCCGGCCCCCAGCTCTCCACTCCCAGTTGGGCTGCACCCACCCCGCTCCCTATTCCCAGCCAGGCTGCTGCCCAGAGGCTTCCCGCTCAGGGACCCAAGAATCCCAGGCAGCTGCCCCCCACTCCCAGCTGTCAGTGTCCCTCACGTCAGTGGAAGCACTCCTAGTGAGGACACACACCACCAACCGAAGGAGGGTAGTGTGGACATCAGCCACCGCAGTGGCTGTAAGTCAACCTAACATAGGTCGACTTAAGTCTGTAGTGTAGACATGCCCTGTCTTTCAGACAGCCAGGACCCAAGTCATATAGGGATATACAGATCGAAGTCAGTACCTTGAATTGCACCTGGAAGTTAACTAAGATTCCATGTCGATCTAAATTTTTAAGAACATAAGAACAGCCATACTGGATCAGACCAAATCTAGCCCAATACCCTGTCTTCCAATAGTGGCCAATGCCAGGTGCCCCAGAGGGAATGAACAGAACAGGTAATCAGCAATCCATCCCGTTGCACATTTCAAGCTTCTGGCAAACAGGGGCAAGGTACACCATCCCTGCCCATCCTGGCTAATAGCCATTTATAGATATATTGTTCATGAATTTATCTAGTTCTTTTTTAAACCCTGTTACAGTCTTGGCCTTCACAACATCCTCTGGCAAAGAGTTCCACAGGTTGACTGTGCGTTGCGTGAAAAAATACTTCCTTTTGTTTGTTTGCTGCCTATTAATTACATTTGGTGATCCCTAGTTCTTGTGTTATGAGGAGTAAACAGCACTTCCTTATTTACTTTCTGCACACCAGGCATGATTTTATAGACTTCTATCAGTAATCTCTTTTCCAAGATGAAAAGTTCCTGTCTCATTAATCTCCCCTCACATGGAAGCTATTCCATACCCCTAATCATTTTTTGGCCCTTTTCTGAACCTTTTCCAATTCCAATATATCTTTTTTGAGATGGGGCACATAGTATTCAAGATGTGGGTATATCATGGATTTATACAGAGTCAATATGATATTTTCTGTCTTATTATATATCCCTTTCACAACGACTCCCAACATTCTGTTAGCTTTTTTTGACTGCAGCTGCATCTTGAGTGGATGTTTTCAGAGAACTATCCCCAAGGACTCCAAGATGTCTTTTTTGAGTGGTAACAGCTAATATACACCCCCATCATTTTATATGTATAGTTGGGATTATGTTTTCCAATGTGCATTACTTTGCATTTATCAACATTGCTCTAGGAGAACTAGTGTAATGTGTTCTTTGTGACTGATTCTATTTAACAAATGATCAGCTGCAATCTACAACTGCTGCAGCTTACACATATTCTTCAAGGACAGTCCACTGTAGAATGCACTGCAGTAGTTATGTCAGGTGTTTGCCGTACTTTGCTGTTTTATCAGCTATACTTCTTATATTGGAGTCACAATATTTTGTAAGGCAATACATACCTGCCTATGTTCTTGTCTTCACTTTTACTCCCTTAACCTCACTGTCTCAATTTCTGACATCAAAAGTTGCTGCGATAGCACAAGAGTTTGGGATATAATTCAAATATGCTGTTAATTCACGCTGTTAATTCACACACACATTTGTGTTTGATACGGTCACTGCAGTTCTAGAAAAATGTTTTGTTAATCTGAACTGAAGAAAATATTCTAAAGGGCCTTGCTGATTAATTGCTGACTGACAACTTCTTTATATTCTCTAACTATACAATATTAGTTCATATTGTTTTGTCTATCCATTGTTACTCCAAAGCTCATTTGAATGTGTGAATTACTATTCAATTTCCTCGTGTATATAATTTTAGCAGATCAGCATTTTTCTTACTTTTAATAAGCACCATTAGTATGTTCAGCACTGTACATTACACAGAACTATAGTTCCTGTATCAAAGAGCTTATAATTTTGAGGTCTTTAACTCAAGCAAACTGATATTAATTTTAATTGGAGTTTGCCTAAAACCTCATTAAAAATTAGTAAGGGCTTTAGTATTTTCCCCTAACTTAGACAAACAGAATGGTTCAGATGCATAAGAAACTGGAAGATCAGATGATGGTGAAAATTCATGACTGTGAATTTTTTTTTCTTCAAGTATATGTTGTGATATGTTATATACTTCTGGCAGCACTAACTGACATTGATAGGCTCTGCAAAAGTAGTGTTTGAATGAGGGATTTTAAGGAAGGATTTGAATGAAAAGAGAATTGATGTTTGGTGCAAGCACAGGGGGTAGTGAAGATCAAAGTACAAAGATGATAGGGGAAAGATAAAAAGGGCGGTGAAATATACCTCTTTCATATCCTTCCCTCAATACCCACCTCTGCTTTGATGCTAAGTGTCTGAAGTTGAGCCACGTTGAAAATTAAGGGCCGTATTAGAAAATTTTGGGTTAAGTGACTTGCCATGACCAAAGAGAGAGTCAGTATTTAGACAGCAGACAGTCGTAATTAGAGAGTCAGTGAATCTGGTTCTCAATCTTGTGCTGTCCTGCATAGATCATGCACTTCTTTCATCAACACTGATTTTATTTCTGTTTGCTCTCTGTTCAAATGTCTGTAACCAATTTGACTTGCTAAAGGATCCTAGTGAATAGTGACTATGCTCTGTTTGAACCAATGAGTTATTGTACATTACATCACTTGAATATAATGCAAACAGTTAAAAAATTGCTATCCTAATTATTAATGACTATTTTTGCATAAGCTCAATATGTATTTAAAACAAAGTTCTATTGCTGTCTGTCCTAATTCAGTACATGACTGCTGTGTTGATTGGCCTGTTAAGAGTTACGAAATTACTTAATTTTTTTAAATTAACATTTATTATTCAAAACGTATATAGCATTCCATAAATTTGCCTGGCATTTTAAACAGATATTAAAGCTATGGTCATTAACTTGCCATTTACTTATTACAAGTTAATTGCAAGTTAATTCAAAACTGAATTGAGAACACCAAATGTTTGGTGACAAGGAATGGAATAGGGAAGTAGGACTGGAAACCTAGAGGTGACTTTCCTTTACTCTAAGGTCCCTTTATCCCACTTGCAATGTAAGGAGGCCTTAAAGGGTGAATAAATTAAATTTACATCAGTTTTAACATCCTGCATTCTCCCAGAGTGGTGTAAAGAGGCCTTAATGTAAACGAGACTCTGGCCCAAAGACTTATTATGCCATTACTAAATCTCAACCTTCTAGCTTCCTCCCTTCTTCCTTCCTCACAGAATATATTTGTCTTTGCTCTTCTAAGGAAGGTTTTCAAATTTATCATACATGTTAATGCTGTATGAACAGGTATCTTGTAAATAACTGTCAGTTGGCAAAGAACATACTCAAAGATTGAAAACAAAATAAACTGAGCTGTCAGACATACACCACACCAACCCCTAACAAAAGTTGACTACTTACTGCAAAAGAATATGTACCAATTGGTTCAGGATGTGGGTAAAAAGCACATATCGTGTGGTAATCATTTCTCAAACAACAAAGACAGAAATACAAGTTATTTACAATGATTGTGCTATATTATACTAAACAGACTGTCAGAAAAGATTCAAAGCATAAAAGCTTCTTTTTCAAACCAGAGAAAAAATAATACTGAATTGGGGGGAAATAACTATGTAGTGTACTTTGGCCAAAGCAGTTCAACATTCTTACTTCAATTTTCAATTGTTAAATTACATTGTGTTCTAAAACTGCAGGAAACAGATTATAGGATCAGAAAAATTGTCACTTAGATTATTACAACATGGTTATAACAATACCAGCCATCTCTCAAAACTTCTTTTTTAAAATGTTGTCTTATTAAAATAAACGGATCTCCAAATATAAAATTCCACTACAAAGGTTTAAATCACAAATTGTTGCATATAGTATATACAGGACTACCAGATTTTGTAACAGGCACTGTTTTTATTTAGTTGGGTTTTTTTTTTTGCTGACTGTTTTGTGTTACATTTTCTAATGTGGTGGCATTAACTACAATTTAATTTCCACTTAAAAATAATTGCACTGAGATTTCATATGTTGTAGTTATGTATTCTTGATAGTAACATCAGCTGTTCATATACAGTATGAAATGTGTTACTGCACTCAAGGCCAAACAAGGATTAAGATTTTCAGGGTTGCACAGGCTTTCAAATGCCAGCAATAGAAAATACTATTTACTCCCACACCAATATGGAGTTAATGTGAAAACATCTGTAACTACATGAACATTTACATCTAATTCTATCATCATAAACTGTCAAAAAACTCCACCCAAATGTATTATAACATTACAAAAAATTGTCAGCAATCATGAGTAAACAAGGTGCATTTTCTTCCATTCTGCCATGTCAGTTAGGGGTACCTTATATTCATCATAATCTGTCTCATCTAGCAAATTCATTTTATCCAACTCTACAAGTTGTTCTGGGGTTGGCTCAGTTGGCAAAGGTTCAATCAACGCTTGTTCATATATTGGTTTTCCATTAAAAAAAAGTTCTTTCCAATCACGCATCAGTTTAATTGGAATTAGGCTGCAGAAACAAAAACAAACCAAATTAGTTGTCAAACCAAACTAACAAGTCAGCTATTTTGAGAATTATGGACCCAATTCTGCACCAAACACGCAGCAGAAGTAAACAGGCTCTACACTAGAACATCTGTGGGATTTGGGATGAAGATAGAGCCCTCCCTAAAGGCTGTACCCAACCTCCTCTGCAGCTGCTGTGATAGACACAAGGGCCGCTGTACCTCCACATATGTGCCAGTGTGCAGTATTTGGTTGGTGAAACTGTGTAGTAGCAAATCTATTGTCTCTGCCCCTCTCCCATTCCAAAACTTATATTCTCACTGCGGAAGGACTTATTGCAGGATCTGTGGAGATGTACGCTAGGCTACACAAGAGATGTGGACTCCACATCCCTTCTGCAGTTTTTCTGCACTCAGAGCCTTCCGCACCAACAAAAGGAGGGTGGCAAGAGCTGTCCAGAAATGCCTACTGTACATGCTGATACTAGTTTATGATCATATAAGTAATTCAACCTGATTATGTTTCCATTAGAAAAGAAAGGTATTTACAGAAAATAGCAAATCAGAGTAGATATAAACAAGGAAAAAGTGTTTTTATTACTAAAGATAAAACAAAGAACCTGAACACATCATATGGAGTAATTCCATAGCTGCTAAAATCAACAAGCTGAGCAACATCAGGAGCACAAACAGCCTGTATTCAACAGGTGTGCTCAAATTGAAACGGAGTTGTATTATTATCAAAATACATATGAGTACCTTTTAATTATCTTGCACTTTGTATTTTAAAAAAACCAGCTGTGATTTAATTATATGACCATAAAAGGGCACAACTATAAAATTGCTAGCAAAACAGCATCATCATTTTAGAACAACTTCATCTATTTGAATTTTCTTCTTTTTAACTACAGATCTGAGATAACTGAGTGTTATGCTATAAATATACTTTGCACATAATACTTTTGAACACTGAAAATAATACTGTTTGCATCTTGCACAAGGAAATGCATGGAAATACTGACAAAATTTACCTCCTGTGGCAGTGAGGATGCTGATACAATCTTGATCTGTATATGTATTTGAAATACCTATATGGTGTATTCACCACTCAGTTCACATATGTTTTATACTAATTTACATTGGAGTCATGGCTGTACATTGACAAGGAAATCACGCACAAAATGCGAATGTCATGCTGAATATTGCAATGCTGAAATACGATTCATATTAAACATCTACTGCGCCATAATATATATTTGCACATTTTTTCTTTAATAACCTTTTGCTCTTAATCTTCTAACATAACAGTTATTCTTTAAAGGCAATGGAGTTTTAGATTTATATTCCTGGGGTGAAATCTTCACCACCACTCTAGCCCCTTTTTGCAGTGTAAAAAGGCTGGAACAACATAAGGGAGCCCTTCAAGCCCCAAATCTGACCAGGGGAGGTTTCCCCTGGGACAGACACTGTGGAGACAGCTGCAAGACTGCTCTCCGAGGATCATCTCACAAGCTCTGATGCAGGGGGCATGTCAGGGGTGGGCCACAATCTGTGGAGATTCCAAGCAGAGCGGTGGTCCTTAGGGCAGCCCAGGAAAGCTGCTGTAATGTAAACAAGCCCCCAGGGTTGTCTAAGTTATGCTATGGGTCATCCAGCCACTGGAGCACCCTAGGATTGGGAGGGCACAAAGATTTAAGCAACTTTAGCCTCCCCCTACTCCTGACCTGTGAGTTCTCTGCTGTGCCTCTTAGAGGACTTTTTTGCTTCTCGATGTAGAGAGAAAAATATGAAATTCATAAGAAAGACATCTTATAAAACTTATACATTATTCATATTTTCACAGTATAAGACTATTAATTCCAATTATACTGAAATGCAGTGGCCTCAGCCTAAGTACAGGGATACCCTACAGTGAGAAAAACAGACATTCAGTCCTCTCCTGGTCCTATCAATTATTCAATTATCTGAATTCTCATAGTTTCTAAAGTGCTGATATGCACAATAATTGTATAGTTATTTCTTAATAATCATACAGTATGTTAATCTATGTACTCTGTCTCGATAAAAATCATAGTGCAGGGCTCTGTGTAATCACTGTATAGTTATTTTTCAGGTTTCAGAGTGGTAGCCATGTTAGTCTGTATCAGCAAAAACAACAAGGAGTCCTTGTGGCACTTTAGAGACTAACAAATTTATGTGGGCATAAGCTTTCGTAGGCTAAATCCCACTTCATCAGATGCATGGAATGGAACATACAGTAGGGAGGTATAAATACACAGCATATGAAAAGATGGGAGTTGCACTGACCCTCCCACTTGGTCAACTCCCATCTTTTCATATGCTGTGTACTTATTCCTCTCTACTGTATGTTCCACTCCATGCATCTGATGAAGTGGGATTTAGCCCACGAAAGCTTATGCCCACATAAATTTGTTAGTCTCTAAAGTGCCACAAGGACTCCTAGTTGTTTTAGTTGTTTTTCAATGTCTCTCAAGAAGAGCTGTACTGATCTGTAAGGAGAAAAAGGAGACGAGAGAGGGAAATGAGAAGGTGAGGCAAAAGAAGGGGAGAGCACTTTCACACTTACATAATGCGGGAAGGATCAAAAATATTTTAAAACATATTACCTTTCAGCAGTTCGACAGTTCATGTTATTTGTGGGCTTTCCCCCTACTTTCCCTTAAAAACTGAATATTTATTTTAAAATTTCAGTACAAAAAGATCAATAACCACCTGAAGTTGTACCTTGTTAACTCATTATTAACCATCTCCTGGGTTAAGACTAGCTAACAGTGATTCCTTCAGGGAGATGGGTTGAGGATCCCTATTAGGTAAACAATGACAAACACTGCCTTCCCAAAAACCAGTATCTGCTCTTGATACCATGTCATGAAAATGGTGGTTTTTGAAGGTAGCCTTATTCAGTAGCCTTAAAGATTTCAAATAAAGGCACATTGCTTATACATGTTGTGGAAGCTGCTATGCCCTTAATTAAGTGAGCCCTGTCCAACCATCTCATAACATGACTGAATGCACAATATTATCCACTTAAACAGGCTTTGAGCCAAGATGGGCTGACCCTTAGATTTTTCTCTGAAAGCCACAAAAAGGTTCCACTCTCTGAATTGCTTACTCATATGCTAGTACTGTTTGCATGAGTTAGAACATTAAACGTGCTGTCCTGAACAATTCAAATTTGCATTATATTCACTTTGCAGTTTCAGATGCATGCAGTATTATTTCAGACTGTCACAGAACATGTTGTCCCTTTCAAAGCAGGCCTAAGTCCAGTTAAAGCCTTTTAAGATCAGCTTTCTGTGGATTGTACTCCTCAGATGGATTGTGTGACTGCAGGTTACAGCAAAGCCTACTATGGAATGGAACAGGACTATATACAATCGCTTGTTTTCGCAATAGTGAGAGAAGGCTGGAGGGTGTAGCAGCTTGCTGTAGAGATGCTCCTAGGTGGACCAAACTGAGTTGTAGACCAAGATTGCCACTATTGAACAATAGTGTTCCCAGAGGTCAGGGAGCTGAAGCAGGAGAAGGAGAGGGGCTGTGGCCAGAAGCCAGTGACAGGACCTAAGGAAAGTCCTAAAGGCAGGCAGGAGAAGGAACTGGCAAGGAGTAAGAGTATGACTGAAAAGAGTAGGAGCCATGGACTAAGGAGTGCTAAAGGTTTCCGGACCAAGGAGAAAGCAGGGGAAGAAAAAAGTATGACAAGGAAGTAACAGAGAAGGCCAGAGACTAAGTGAGAAAACTAGCTCTCTCTTGTCTAGAGGTCCCAGGCCAAAGCTTCTGGAGAGGATAAGGGGAAGTTCTCCTTTACTTTCCTCCTTCAAGTGGAGAAGACCACAGTATACCCTGGAGAAAGGCCTGTTTAGCCCAGTAAAGATAAAGGATTACTGAGGACTACACTGAATGTGGCTGAAAGATTTGTTTCACCTGTGGCAGGAGAAGTCTATCAGTGAAGCCAGTACAGAAAGCTGAAGAACTGTGGACCAGGGAGTGGCAAAGAACTGTTGTGGAATCCTAGCTATTAAGGAGAAGGACTTAGCTAAGGATGGGTGATGTTTTTGGTTTTGTTTTTTTGCAGAAGTCTTTTGTTTTGCACTTTTATTTGTCTTCAAAAGGGAGGAATATTTGACTTGACCAGAGGGCCAAACTGCCACTTCACTGAAGCACCCAGCTACCTGAAAGCAAGGGGAAACTGAAGCACCAGTCTGATTGATGGGAAACAAAGGCATGGCAGCATCTAATGCCAGACCAGGTAGGAAAACCTCTTACAGTCCTAAAGCATTAAGTTGTGATTTCTTGACTTCTTAAATGGTTGCTGTTCCACCCTACAGGTGGGTCCTTTGCTGATGTGAGGGAAGTAATTTGTAAAGTACACATTGAACCTAATGCCTTTTCACCTGAAGGATCTCAAAATGCTTTGCAAACTTACTTCTATTAGAGCTGTCAAATTATTTTTAAAAAGATAATTGTGATTAATTGCAGTTTTAAGTGCACTGTTAAACAATAACAGAATACTATTTATTTAAATACTTTTGGATATTTTCTACCTTTTCAAATATATTGAGTTCAATTACAACACAGAATACAAGGTGTACAGTGCTCACTTTACATTATTTGTCATTACAAATACTTGCACTGTTCATAGAATCATAGAATATCAGGGTTGGAAGGGACCTCAGGAGGTCACCTATTCCAACCCCCTGCTCAAAGCAGGACCAATCCCCAATTTTTGCCCCAGATCCCTAAATGGCCCTCTCAAGCATTGAACTGACAACCCTGGGTTTAGCAGGCCAATGATCAAACCACTGAGCTATCCCTCCCCCCTGTTTATAGGGAAATAGTATTTTTCAATTCACTTCATAAAAGTACTGTAGTGCAATCTCTTTATCATGAAAGTGCAATTTACAAATGTAGAATTTATTTTTTCATAATTGCACTCAAAAACAAAACAATGCAAAACTTCAGAGCCTACAAGTCCTCTCAGTCCTACTTCCTATTCAGCCAATCGCTAAGACAAACAAGTTTGTTTACATTTATGGGAGATAGTGCTGCCAGCTTCTTATTTACATTGTCACCTGAAAATGAGAACAGGTGTATGCATGGCACTTTTGTAGCAGGCGTTGCAAGGTGTTTATGTGCCAAATATGCCAAACATTTGTATTCCCCTTCATGCTTTGACCGCCATTCCAGAAGACATTCTTCAATACTGAGGATGGGTTTTTCTCGATAATATACCAAATGTTATGTAACCAAAAAACAAAAATAAAAAAAAAATCTACATTTATAAGTGGCACTTTTACAGTAAAAAGATTGCACTACAGCACTTGTATGAGGCGAATAGAAAAATACTATTACTTCAGTATTACTGTTTAACAGTGCAATTAAAACAGTGATTAATCACAATTAATTTTTTTAATCAAGTTAATTTGTTTTGTGGTAATCACTTGAATTAACAGTGATTAATTAACAGCCCTACTGTCTATATAAAGTACATTGTGATCCTTTAGAACAAAAGGTTGTACTACAAATATAATATTTTATTATTATTATTAATACTTCATGTGCAAAAAATGTGAAAATATTGAAAAGTATTTCCCGTTTAAAGTAATTAATACTGTGAAGTTGAGATTAATTTTTCCATAGTCACATTAGCTCCAGTACATTGAATATGAGAAACAGAACTCATGATTCCTTTCCCTGTATTCTGTTTCTTATATATTTCTTTTCTCTGACTTCTGAAATTTACTTACTTGTTCGTCAACATTCGATATTCTCCTGTTTTGGTTGACAGATCAATAATTTGGTCAATCACTTCCCAACACATGGAATAATGCTTTTTATATCGAGCCTCCGCTCTTTCAGCAGCAATTTTCTCATGTAGGTCTCTTTCTTTGCAAATATGTTCCTCATAATCAATTTTTTCTTGTTTTGCAAGAGCCTAAGGATTTTTTTTCAAAAGCAAACTTTTAAATTAGATTGGACATTAACTTGCACTGGCATAGCAATAAAAAAAAGTTTAAAGATTACTCTAAGCATTTTTAAAAAGACTATGAACTTGAGTCAAGAATTGAAAACATTTTTATCAGATTCATTAATCAAATGATATATAGCAGGTAATAACAAATTAAGACCTGCAGAAGCTTGAATACAACCTCTGAAGACTCTGTAAGTCCCTGCTTTTTGCAAAATTGTTACTAATATACTGAAGTAAAGGAGCAAAAGGTTACTTCTCCCATAGCAAGTAAAAAAAAATTTTCAGTGATTTCTGAAAAAAAGCCATTTTAACCTTAAAACTTGGAGAGAGTACATTTGCTATTCATGAAGAACAGTCATGCAGACACTGAGTGAAATCCTAGTCCCAGTATAGTCAATACCAAAACCCCTCTCAAAGTCAATTGGGCCAGGATTTCAGCCATTAAATACATTTTAGAAGGTGTGGCACACAATTTAAACAGCAAGGGCCTAATCTGCAAAGAATTAAGACAAAGATACAGATGCTATTTGAACTTTAGAACCCCCACCTTCCAAAATTTTTGCACATAAATCGGAAAGGAGAAACAGCAGCTTGGCTATCAGCACTCCCAAGGGCACAGTGGGCCCTGGTGGTCAGGAGGTGTAATTCTGGAGAATCCCTGATCAATACCTACAGACTCCTGGATGCATGAGATTCCTAATGAGAATTAATGACTGGGGGGAAGATAGAATGAGGGGACGGGGCTAGAAAGGGTGAATGCCATGCCCTGCTGTACGCATACCATTTGGCATAACATCTCATTCGGACTTAGGCTCCCAAGTGCTTAAGTCACTTTTGAAAATGAGACAGGCTCCTAAGTCACTTAGGCCTTGCAACACTGGCTGGGCAATACCTGAATACCTTTAAAAATCTGGGCTCATGTATGGGAGGTAGACACAGCTCTGCACAATATATTGAATAATTAATCTTTTACCGCCTCTCTGTCAAGAGCTTCTTGGAACTCTTTCAGTCGTCTTTCTTCATACTGTTTTTCTCTGAAAATTCTGTTCTGCCATAGCACTTCTTTTTCATGCCGAACATGCATGAGTTGCACAGCAATCCTCCGCTCCTGCTGGGACTGTCTCATTAATCGATTAATAAGTTGCTCTTCCCGGTAAGCCTCCTAAAAAAATAAAATATTGTAAACTATGCTAAATAGTGATTAACTATTTCATGGATTAGTGTCAGAAAATTCTATACTCTCAATATAAAATGTTTATTCAAAATAGCGTGACAGTCTTCATCTATGCCTATTTAACATACATAGCCTAAAACATACATTTCTATTTATGATGCTATCAGTAATATAATATAGTTATGGTCTTATCAAGTAATACATAACCACTTAAAAATCTTTTAATGAGATACTCAACAGAAATAAACTTTCTTAAAATTTTGGCAGCTAACATTAATTTTAACACAAACTGAAGAAAATACTATGTACAGACAATTTTGATGTGACTTTTCTGTGCTTCAAATAATTCTCTCTTTCTAGTTGTAGTGATGCTCACTCCGCAACAACTAGTCCGAGTTTCCCTTTCTTTCCCCAACCCCATCCTACAACTCATATCCAATCCCAGTTCTCACCCTCTGAAGGTTCCTTGTCCTAATCTACTCCCTTGACATGAAAAAAGAAAAGGAGTACTTGTGGCACCTTAGAGACTAACCAATTTATTTGAGCATGAGCTTTCGTGAGCTACAGCTCACTTCATCGGATGCATACCGTGGAAACTGCACATCCCCTCTGCTTTTTATTCAGGCAGCTTCCTCCCTCACAGTAGAGTGGGGGCATTGAGTACAGGTGACTCTCCATTCTAGTGGTGGACCTGGCCCCAAGATAGCCTGCATCAGCCTGGAGCTTAATTGCAAGGAAAGTCCTGCTCAGCCCTGAGCTGAAGCATGCCTAGTACAGATGGATGGAGTACTGTAGTAGCCATATCAGTCCCAGGACTTTAGAGAGACAAGATGTATGAAGTAATATCTTTTATTGGACCAACCTGTCACCAACAGAAGTTGGTCCAATAAAAAAAATATCACCTAACCCACCTTGTCTCTCCAGTACAGATGGAATCTTTCAAGAAGATCTAGCAAGTCTCTAGTGAGTATGTGTGGACTGCAATTTTTTAAAGTCTTATGACAAATTTGGGTGGATTTTCACAGGGATGGCAACAAGCAGATCCCTGACACAAAGGCACACAACTCCTCCTTTTCCCTCCCCTAAATGCTAAAATGTTGCAAAAATAAGTCAGCCTGATGTAGATGCCCAGCCTGTAAAATTTCAGCCCAAACAGTTAAAGATGGTAAAATTATAATAGGAAGTGTCAGGCAACTGCCTATTATAAATGTTAAGAAAAAAATCATAAAGGAAAAGGAGGACTGATTTTCTGTTTCTCCTTATTATCCTACTTAATTTAGGAGTTTAAGGAGGGTTTAGGAGTTTGTCCTTGTTAAATACAGTGGCAGCCAAAGTTTGTAGTATCTCCTCATTGACATGCTTACGTTTTCAGCTTCTTTCTGCCCCTCCTCTGTTCTTATGAATTCAGATCTCTGAACTAAAATTTAAACTTCAAAACTTTTCAGCTGCTTCTGCAGCCCAGGCACTGCACTTTGAGTGAAAGTTGCAGTTTTCCTTTGAAGTCCCATTGTCCTGTGGAAGGGCTTGAAAGGGAAATCACAGATTCCCTCTGCAGCCCAGACACCTGCTCCAGAAGCAACGTACAGCTTTAAAGTTTAGTTTAGAGAACTGTAATTGGACCTTGTCTAAGAGTCCCAATTCAGTTTCTTCAGAAAAGAGGAGAGGAGTGGAGAAAGAGGCTAGAGGGGAAAACTGGAGCACCCACAGGGAAAAATTAGCGGGTGCTCTGCACCCACCGGCAGCCAAGCTCCTCACCTCCTTCTCCTCCCGCCAGCACACCGCGTCCCCACTCCTCCCCCTCCTTCCCAGGGCTTCCCGACCGCCGTCCTCCTAACAGGTGTTTGGCGGTGCTAAGGACTTTCCGGGAAGGAGGGGGAGGAGACGGAGAAGAGGCAGGGCAGAGGTGGGGTGGGAAAAGGTGGGGTGGGGCGGGGCAGGGACTTTGGGGAAGGGGTGGAATGGGGGTGGGGCCAGGGCAGGGGCAGGGCTGGTGAGGGGAAAGGGGGAGTTGAGCACCCACCAGGCAGATACCAGAAAATATTTGGAGCAGAAGCCCTGACCTCTGAATTCCCTTGGAACCTCCTCTATTGCTCAAGCTTCTACAAGGGACTGAATCTCTGATTTTAACAAGCTTTCATGAAAGAGTCCCTGATCAGGAAGAGGGGGTTGGATGGAGGAAGGGTTTCAAACTGAATAGAATAACCATGTTTTAACAAGGCATACATTTTAATGGTGAAGGTAATTAACCACTGGAACAATTTACTAAGGGCTATGGCAGATTATCCATCGCAGGCAATTTTTAAATATAATCAAGATTAGATGTTTTTCTCAGAAACTTCTTGTAGTTCAGACAGGAATTGTTTCAGAGAAGTTCTATAAGCTGTGTTTTGCAGATGGTCAGTCTAGATGATCACCATGTTCCCTTTTGTAGTCTCACCCTCAGAACACACAGAAATGCAGAGAGAAGAGGTGGGAGGGACACATGAGAGTACAACAGGCACTGAGCTGCACCTACTGGTGCATCCCATGAGTGGGAATATGCAGAGGACACTCAATAAAGAATTTGTCTTGTTCATGTTTGACACAATTTTGAAATGATTGCACTGTATGATACATAGTCATAAATCACACAGGTGACATTTTACAATGTTACTAAGGCTTCATTCAAGTAGTCATTTTAAGGGTGCCAATACCTGTAGCCTACAGATTGAGTGGGAGGGTTAATCTATGAAAATAGTAACCTCTCAAGTTTCCTGAGGTTTCGGTAGCATAGTTGGTTATTGCACTTTCCCCTTTGAAAGTTGGCTGACATTTCTGCAGACCTGGGTATAATCACAATTTAATTTAAAATTACTGCAGTGGTGTTATTTTAGCTCCATTCCACCTAATCAGAAAACTGTTAATCAGCTGAATGATTCTATTCAAAGTAGACCCAGAACTAGAATAGCAGTGGTGTTGCTGGTCAAAACTGAAGTGTACTGGCAGCACACAGTGCCGAACCCTGCAGGACTGAAGTCAGGGACGGGGGAAGGAGTTGCCATTGACTTAAATTGGTGCAGGATCAAGCCCACTTTGTGGAAACTTGTACAGCACTTACTTACTTTATCGGCTTCTTATCAACACTTGTAGCCTCTCCCTTTCTTAAGCACCAAATTCAACACAACAATTAATAGGAAAAAATGTAGCACAATGTAGGAAGAATTAAAACCCATCAAAGCCTAAATGTGAAAGGAGACCTAAAATAAGGTACAGGACAAAATCATAACTTCAGTTTTATATTGCAGCATTTCTAAAAATCCATAGTAAAACTCAGAATCACCAAGTCACTGTAGAAAAGATACAATAGGTTCTTAAACAACAGATGGCTTTGTAAGGGTGCTCATTTGAGAAAATGTATGATAAGAGGCTTAAAATTGTATCTATTTGGGACAACAGTGGCATCCAGTGGCCAAACACATTAATTCTATGTTTATGTATCATACCATACACCTATATATTACTACACATATTTCATGTATTACTATATTTCTATCTGCATCTTTAATTTAAAGATGAATGGGGCAGCTTCATGCTGCTTTATTTACATTGTCATCACCATGAAAGGAGACGCACAGAACCCTGAACTCAGGTCTTCGCATGAAAGGCACTACTTCTTCAAAGACTTATACAAGTGCTTAACTTCACGCACTATGGCTAGTCCCATACAACAAGTGTAATATCACATGGGTATATGGTCAGTGTAGAATAAATATAAAACTATAAAATTAAAGTTACTTTAAGTTTGGTGAAAGAAATATGTGTTGTAAAGAAAGGTCATAATTAGCAAGTGAAAGAAAGGCCTTGAAAATAATGAGTTATAAGGCCAGAAGGAACGAAATAGGGAGGATGTGTGGTTCAAAAAAATAATTAATGAGATAAGGGAAAGTTTCTAAAAAGATAGCTTCCGTCTGATAGGGGAAACTGCAGGTTGTTTTAAATAATCTGTCTTTAAAAGACCCAAATATACAGAGGCTATAAAAATAAAAGACTCAATAATAACGTTTGTGGAACTGGAATCATTTCAGAGAATGCTATCATGGGATGGAGGTCCTGGACTTCAATCTCATACCTAGCAGCCTAAATTTGGCCTCCTATCCTTCCCTATATCATTGTTACGACATGTACCACAAACACAGGCTCCTCCCCAGCACTACAAATAAGTCTGTCAGGATGTCTCGAGAGATCTGCAATCTTCACATCTGGCAGACAAGTCATCATGTGGTTCTCCTGGTCATTGCAAACCCAGCTATCTAGGTTTCTAATGATCAAATCCCCCATTATTATTACCCATCTCATCCTAATAACTGGAGTTCCCTCCCACGAAGAGGTATTCTCAGTGCAAAAAGATACCATGACATCATCTGGAAGGAGGATCCCAACTATGGGATCATTTCCCTCCGCTCCACTTTGATGTTTTCCGTTCCTGAGACTTTCATCCTCCTTAACAGCACAGAGGCTGTCAGACTTGGGGTGGGACTGCTCTCCTGCGTCCCGGAAAGTTTCATCTATGTACCTCTCTGTCTCCCTTAGCTCCTCCAGTTCAGCCACTCTGGTCTCCAAAACCCGTACGCAGTCTCTGAGGGACAGGAGCTCCTTGCATCAAATGCACACATATGCCACCGGCCCATAAGGCAGGCAATCATACATGCTGCATTCAGTGCAATAAACTCTGTTTCTGGACTTCTGCCTGCATTCTCTTTTTACTCCTGCAGTTCTTTCCTTTCTTGTTGTTGTTTTTTTTATTGGGAGTATTTATTGCCTTAAGTTTAAAGAATACTAATGAAGTGTATCTAGCCCTCCCACCCCCACTCTAAACTCCTTTGCAAAACTCCCCGGTTAACTGCTCCTGGTCACTAGCTCCTCTGGTCACTTAGGAGTGGGCTTTTTAAACCCCTTGTCTCGCTATGTAGCCCTGCCCCCGGTTAAGGGTTGATGGGTACTAAAGGACATGGGGATCAAAGCCTCACTAAGAAACTCTCAGCCTTGCCCAGCAGGCTGATAGCTCAGTACACAGTCCCCCAAACAAACAGACCACGCTATATACTTCAGTCAAGCAGCAAACACACACACTAAGGACAACAAACTCACCCCAACTCTGAGGCTAAATAAACTTGAGGGGATTGTGGGGATTAAGGGGAGTAACTGCAAAACCCATTTTGAGACACAGCATTCCCCTCCACAAAGCCAGCCATCTTTGTCTACTCCCTACCCCTTACCAGCACATAGATCTTGTGCTTAATTTGTGCAAGGACTTGCCAGGGCTGAGCCTCTGCACCTCTAGGCTTGGCAGTTCATAGCCCTGGCAGCTCTGGGCTTGCCGCATCGATTATGAAAGTAAAAAAATTGCTTGAGCCCCAGCACCTCTTTCATTACAAATTAAGCACTGCCCAGATCTAAGATCTGGCTAACTCTAATGCAGCCATGCAAGAGGTTTGGGGAATCCTTGCCTCCCCCTACTTCCCAGCACAGCCACTTTAGAAAGTCACAATCTAGTTCTAAATATTTAACAACTTTTACTGAATGCACAAAAGAAAGATTTTAATCATTTAACTTCATTATTATCTGTTTTAAACTTACCAAGTGACTATGCCTCTTTGAGAGCTAGCCATGTATAAAGTTTGAAATTTTTAAGTTCAACCATTTTTTGGGGGCCAGATCTTCAGCTGGTGTAAAACATCTTAGCTTCATTGACTTCAGTTGAACTTCAATGACAGCTTTCACAATTTGAGGATTTAGTATAATTATTTCTCTCTATATATAGCTATATATTTATAGATATAATTTTTCTCCATTTACCTAATAAAAACATCTGAACAGAGTTTGTTCAAAGCCCCCCAAAACAGAAATATCACCTGAGGACTAAGATCAAACATGCAAAGTTCCAGCACACCAGTGACTTCCCACTTGATATTCCCAGCTTCCCAACATCATTACATGCTATAGCAAAACATTTGCCTCTTAGGACTGCTGCAGTAAATCACCCTGACTGCTACCATCATGTAAGAGAAATGTGAGATAAGGATGACATCTCTAGGTTTTTGAATTATAAAAAGTCGAGCTCTTTCTGTAATTCTGGGTGAAAAAAATCAGATAGCTAAAGACTGCTGTAAGGGTGCAATTAAACAACAAATTGTTATTTTATTTTTCCATTTAGATACTTGCAAATTGGCAATTCTGCATGCGAGACAGCACATCGGCACAAATACCTCACCTCTTGTGCTTCGTGGGCTATTAGCTGTTCCATTAACATCTTCCGTCGTCTTTTTTCTCGTTGCTCCCGGGCAAAACTGTCTTCCTCTAGACGTTTTTGAATTTTTCTTATATATTCATCATCTGAATAAGTGCTCAATAATTCAGTAGTTCTCTGGGCTGTGGTGTCTGGAGCTGTTATGTCTAATTCCTGTATCTGCAAGGTGTCCTGTACAGTGCTAAGAAAATACATGTTGAACATCAAAAGAACGGCTACTTAACCTTACACTAAGTGTGATTCTTCAAGAGGTGTTGTCAATGTGGATTCCACTCTTGGTCACATGAGCCACATGCATATGAGTTTGGATTATTTTGGCCACTGGTGTCAGTTAGGTCCACACCTGCACCCTGAATGTCCTTGTGTCCCCCATTTGAGGGCTTAGCAGGCCCAACCATTCCCTTGCCAGTACAGAATCCCAGAGGATTAGGACTACACAGGATTGGGGAAGAAGGGTGGGTCATGGAATCAAAATGGAAAACACATCTCAAAGAACCACCGTTTTCGGTAAGGCTAGTAACCATTCTTCTTCCTTTGAGGGATTGTCCATATGTATTCCACTCTTGGTGACTAACGAACAGTTGTCTACTTGGAGGTGGGTAGTAGGATCAGTCTCAAAGAGTCTACCAAACAGTAGTGTCTTGTAAATGTAGTGTCCATTAGCTGCCCTACAGATTTCAGAATTAAGGACATTCTTCAAACAGGCAGCAGAGGCTGCCTGAGATCTGGTGGACTTGGTACATCCTGTCAGCTCACTTGGATGTGGCCAAATGGATGCTGATGAGTGCTACAGATCTTTTGAGGTGCCACCTTTTGAGGTGCCAACCATCCTTTGTTTATAGGCATGGTAAGCCTGCCAGGTACAGAAGGGTACATGATGTCCAGAGTTTGTGAGTTTTCGCCTACACCATTTCTAATCTGAGCCTGCTGGGCTCTGATTGGCTGCTTCCGTGTAGCCTCTCTAGGCAGGCCTAGAGGACCCATCTTCACTGACCCTTTCCTAAAGCGCAGTGTAGTAGGACCACAGGGCTTGTATAGCTAAAGTCTCTGCCAGGAGGAATAAGGCTGATAAGATATGAGTACTGGGGCGAGGGACTGACAGTGAGGGAGGGATACCAAGAAGGATGTTCCCTGTGAAACCTAGGTTGTTTCCTACCATAGACAGATACCTCTCCAGAGACTCTTCCTGATTTCCATTGTACTACCTAAGGAAGAAGAGTACGGGGGGAAGGGGAGCAGTTTCTATTATACCCCACTGTGGGCAAAGAAAAGGACTACACAAGGGAGGGGCCATCCTGTCAGGAGCTCCCTGGCTCTGTTGTGCTTTCCTTAACTAGGTAGGGAGTGAAATTGGTACCAGAAATACCTCCTTAACATTCTGTGGCTGGTGACTTAGTTCTCATCACCCTAAACCTTTCAAGGAAAGTAGACTCTGGTACTGGACCCCAAAATAAATCACTCATACCATATGTTCCCCGGATACCAACATAGTAGGTATTGATACACTGGGCACCAAGGAACATGCTTCCAAGGTTGCCTGTACAGTACCAAAGGATTTGTACTGAGAGAGATAGGGCCTGCAGGTTTTGTGGGTACTGCCAGCACTCTTAACAGTCAGTACTGGCATGCTAGAGGGACCATCTCAGGCTATTTTCAGCCCCTGCACTATTGAGCCTGACACTACTAAGACTTATAAGTTTTGTGCCTCAACTCAGTAGGCACTAGAGAAGGTGATCTATTCTTTGGCCAGCTCAGGAGTAGTGTTTCTTCCTACCCTATCAGAGGTCACTGAAGAAAGGAGGCGGCAGATGACTGGGGCTTCTTGGTCAGTTTAGCTTTGGGTGGAATCTTGACTCACCCGAGGGCTCATGGAGAAAGACTGACTGAGGTCGAGCTGCCTCCCTCCTTTTGGTGTCCAAGGAGGCTTACATATAGCACACCAAAAGGAACAATTTTAGGAAGACTTCTCTCACTTTTTGAGCCTGTTTAGAGAAGAAGTGACATATAGTACATTGTTCAGGAATACATCCCTCTCTTAAACAAAATAGGCACCTAGAGTGTCTATTGTTAAGTGGCACTGAAGCTTCACATCAGACACAGGTCTTAAACCCCAGAGATTTTGCTTCTGCCATTTTGCTAGTGCCCATGAATACAGGGTGATTCTAGCTGTAAAGCAAAACCTGACTAAAATAAGATTTTTTTATTATTGTTATTTGTGTTGCCAATGGGCAGCAAGACTAACAATTAACCCTAAATTCACATAATATGCAGAGAAGCAGGTGCACACTGGAGGGTTCCATCTTCCTCCCACAGGTGCTAAAAAGGAACGGATGGATGGTTGGGCACACTCAGTTCTTCATGGCCTCCGGGGTGAGGGCACAGAGTGGGCAGGCATGGCCTCAACAGACCCTGCTGGCCAAAAGAACCTGGTCTTGTGTGCCTAGGGTGCAAGAACACCGAGTGGAATCCTTGTGGATTAATCACTTGAAGATTATATATTGCTTTACAGTAATAAAGTTGCTGCCTCCCTGCTCTGCCCCTTCTGACTAACAAACAGTTGTCCCCTTAGTTCTGATTTTGGGGAACGAGCTTTTATCACCTCTTTGAAACCAGTATGTTGTTTTTGTCAGTGTGGCTATTTTTTAAAATAGACAGAGTGCCTATATCTTTAGTGGGTTTGGAGTGGAATTAATTAACAGAGAAAATATTCTGTTTAATATATACAGTGCAGCTTTAATTTATGTTGGTTTTATCATATAGCTGTTCAAGTGGTGTGTTATGTGTTTGAAAGGTATTTTGTTTCCTCAGTCTAAAAACCATACCAGAAAAATGTAAGCACCCCAAGTAGAAAGGCACTGAGTAGCTCTTGAAGCCACTTTATATTATTTTCAGTCTCCTGCTAAAGCAGAGGTAGGGCATACCAACAGCAGGTGTCTTTCTTCCAGGGCTTCTTGATGCCCAGTACATACAGTTTCTCAACCAGACAAATCATGTGCTGTTTCTATTTTATTCTGTTCTATTCTACATAGGCTCTTGTACTGTGCTCATCACGGCAGTATCTGAGCACCTGCTTCTATAGCTATTTTATGCAGGCATTAAGGTTCTAGGAATATGAAATTGGAAGCTCCTTGGCAAGGCCAAATTAGAGGAAGAAGTTCATGTTGAAAAACATCTTCAGATGACTAGTGAGAAATACAGTGATTAAAATCAATAATTAGATAGCCTGAAACAACTCTCCTCTGTCGTAATTACACAAAAAGTTGTTCTCCAGTGAAAAATAAAAGTTTTAGAAAAATCAACTAAAAATAGGATACTCATGTGCATAAAATATCTGCCTAAGTATGAAATCTGGAAACATGAATCTTAGTCTATCACATTTAAGGAATTCTTCGCCCAAGAAAACAGGGGGAACTGATGGATAAATTAGCTGAACTGATCCCTGTAACCCACTGCATGTGGGCAGTCTCATTGATTCACTGGGACTACTCACATTTGCAAAGTTAAACACATGCTTAAGTGTTTGCAGGATCAGAACTTCAGTGAGGCAAGAGTTCATGTGCACTCAGAAGTAGCCCTACCTCATTCAAGCCCCAATTGTCCACAGACTAATGCATTCACTTAACTTTCCATCAGCTTCAAGGAAGTAACTGTGTGCGTAAGTCTGTGCAGGATTAAGGTTTCAATATATACAGTGAAAGATCTTAATCTTTATGCATCTTCACACATAATGCAGTGACAGCAGGACACTACTACTTTTTTTAAAGTCAGTGTGAATACATGATGTATGTTTTAGACTCTTATTAGTTGGCCAAAACAAAACAGATTATCACAGTACCATGGGAAGGCACATGTCCAATTTACAGATTATTTCTGTACAAATATTAAGTTTCTACTCTAAAGCTTTTTTGAGAGAAAAAATGTGGGCTACTTTAAAAAAAAATGTACTCATACTTTCCAAACATTCTTTGAGACAAGACCTGGAAAACACAAGCCTAAAAAGGTGAAAGTTTGAGAAAGTTATAAGCAACTGAGAAAGGCTCTTTAGGGATATTAATTTCTATTTGTCTGACTGCAAAATTTAAAAGTAGAAAATGAGGTATACTTCATAATAAAAATGACAACAGTTGATAGGGAGTGAACAGTTGCATTAATAGAACCACAAAACTAGTGGATATTTCTTTTTTTTCCCCTGGTGACCACAGTTTCATTGATGTTAACTTGGTTCAAACATTACCTGTCAGTGACTTGTGTGCTACCAGAAGTGGGGCTCTCTTTCCTCATAAATGTCTCAAACTTCTTAATTTCCACGTATACATCCTAGAGAAACAGCACAGACATTTCAATTGTCTTACCTTCCCTAAAACCACAAAAGATGGATTCAACTATTAACAATTTGAATTTGTACTGTAATTATTATATAGAGAATTTTTAATGTCATTTTAATGCCTTAAAACAAATTATATTAAGAACATATTACGTATCAGCTAGTCCAGGGTGACAGAAGACAAGCTTTTGTCATGCTCCTATACACTCACTTCACCGTATTTTCCTCTTTTCCTACATAGAAGTCAACCCATTGTAAAGACAGCATCTGGAGCTTTACAGTCTTCCATTCTGCACAATATAGTTTGCTGGACTACTAAGTCAGTTCAAGTCCTGTGAAGAGTTCATTCCAATCAGGGTTTTTTAAGTATACTGTTCTTTGCCAAGTATGTTGTAATTTGGATTCAGTAGCCCAAACTTAGCCTTATTTTACATCCTGTGTAATCCAACTCATTTAGTAAATTCCAAAAGAGACTAGGACTAACTAAATTATCTCTCTTCCCTCTCCTGCACCCCACCTCCCGCTGACCGCCTTCAAACTTCTCAACTAGATTTGGTTGTACAGAATGTGAGTCAGGGTAAAATCTGTCCCACTTAGTCTTAAGTACAACATGATCCAAATTTCTGAATGGGAAGCATTCTCCAAAAAGCTTTAAATGTATTACATGCTGTAGTGTAACATAAAAGAATCCAGCAAAAATATCTTCAGTCTTCCTTGCTTTGATATGAGACAGCTACCAGTTCTAAATCTTACTAGTATTTTTGTTGTCAATGACACTTATATATAGCATATTGTAAAAGAGTTAATAAATTACAGAAGTACAACAGTCACAAATCGTAAGGAAATGACTAAGGGCTTGATACAACTTGCATTAAAGTCAACAGGAATTTTTCCGCTGACTTCAATGTGGCTAGAGTGGATCCTAAAATATTACCAAAGATTAATTTCAGGCATGGTTCTGTACTACTTACTCTGGAAGAACTCTCATTTATGTCAGTGAGAGATTTCCCTAAGTAAAGTAGGCAGGATCAAGCCCTTAGAGGTTACTGGGCCAGACTCACTACTGCATTAGGCCAGTTTTATGCTGATAGAACGAGGAGTACTTGTGGCACCTTAGAGAGTAACAAATTTATTTGAGCATAAGCTTTCATGGCTTAAAGCCCACTTCATCAGATGCATGCAGAAGAAAATACAGTAGGAAGATACACACACACACAGAACATGAAAAACTTTTGTAGTGATAATCAGGATGGCCCATTTCAAACAGTTGACAAGAAGGTGTGAGTAACAGTAGGGGGAAAATTAGCATGGGGAAACAGTTTTTAGTTAAGTAATGACTCATCCACTCCCAATCTTTATTCAAGCCTAATTTAATGGTGTCCACTTTGCAGATTAATTCCAGTTCTGCTGTTTCTCATTAGAGTCTGTTTTTGAAGTTTTTTTGTTGAAGAATTGTGACTTTTAGGTCTGTAATTGAGTGTGCAGGGAGGTTGAACTGTTCTCTGACTGGTTTTTGAATGTTATAATTCCTGACGTTGGATTTGTGTCCATTTATTCTTTTGCGTACAGACTGTCCAGTTTGGCCAATGTACATGGCAGAGGGGCATTGCTGGCACATGATGGCATATATCACATTGGTAGATGTGCAGGTGAACGAGCCTCTGATAGTGTGGCTGATGTGATTAGGTCCTATGATGGTGTCCCTGGAATAGATACGTGGACACAGTTGGCAACGAGCTTTGTTGCAAGGACAGGTTCCTGGGTTAATGGTTTTGTTGTGTGGTGTGTGGTTGCTGGTGAGTATTTGCTTCAGGTAGGGGGGCTATCTGTAAGCAAGGACTGGCCTGTCTCCCAAGCTCTGAGAGAGTGAGGGATCATCCTTCAGGATAGGTTGTAGATCTTTGATGATGCATTGGAGAGGTTTTATTTGGGGGCTGAAGGTGACAGCTAGTGGCATTCTGTTACTTTCTTTGTTGGGCCTGTCCTGTAGTAGGTGACTTCTGGGTACTCTTCTGGCTCTGTCAATCTGTTTCTTCACTTCAGCAGGTGGGTATTGTAGTTGTAAGAATGCTTGATAGAGATCTTGTAGGTGTTTGGCTCTGTCTGAGGGGTTGGAGCAAAAGCGGTTGTATCTTAGAGCTTGGCTGTAGACAATGGATCGTGCGGTGTGGTCTGGATGAAAGCTGGAGCCATGTAGGTAAGTATAGCGGTCAGTAGGTTTCCAGTATAGGGTGGTGTTTATGTGACCATCTCTTATTAGCACTGTAGTGTCCAGGAAATTGACTGCTTGTGGGGATTGGTCTAGGCTGAGGTTGATGGTGGGATGGAAATTGTTGAAATCATGGTGGAATTCCTCAAGGGCTTCTTTTCCATGGGTCCAGATGATGAAGATGTCATCAATGTAGCACAAGTAGAGTAGGGGCATTAGGGGATGAGAGCTGAGGAAGCGTTGTTCTAAGTCAGCCATAAAAATGTTGGCATACTGTGGGGCCATGCAGGTACCCATAGCAGTGCTGCTGATTTGAAGGTATACATTGTCCCCAAATGTGAAATAGTTGTGGGTGAGGACAAAGTCACAAAGTTCAGCCACTAGGCTTGCTGTGACATTATCAGGGATACTGTTCCTGAAGGCTTGTAGTCCATCTTTATTTGGAATGTTGGTGTAGAGGGCTTCTACATCCATAGTGGCCAGGATGGTGTGATATATGCCATCATGTGCCAGCAATGCTCCTCTGCCACGTACATTGGCCAAACTGGAAGGTCTCTACGCAAAAGAATAAATGGACATAAATCAGATGTCAAGAATTATAACATTCAAAAACCAGTCGGAGAACACTTCAATCTCTTTGGTCACTCTATCACAGACCTAAAAGTCACAATTATTCAACAAAAAAAACCCTTCAAAAATAGACTCCAACGAGAAACAGCAGAACTGGACTTAATCTGCAAACTGGACACCATTAAATTAGGCTTGAATAAAGACTGGGAGTGGATGAGTCATTACACTAACTAAAAACTGTTTCCCCATGCTAATTTTCAACTGTTTGAAATGGGCCATCCTGATTATCACTACAAAAGTTTTTTTTCTCCTGCTGATAATACCCCATCTTAATGGATTGGTCTTGTTAAGAATTGGTATGGCAACCTCCATTTTTTCATGTTCTCTGTATGTATCTTCCTACTGTATTTTCCACTGCATGCATCTGATGAAATGGGTTTTAGCCCATGAAAGCTTATGCTGAAATAAATTTGTTAGTCTTTAAGGTGCCACAAGTACTCCTCGTTCTTTCTGCTGATACAGACTAACACAGTTACCACTCTGAAATCTGTTTTATGCTGATGACAAGTTTCAGAGTAACAGCCGTGTTAGTCTGTATTCGCAAAAAGAAAAGGAGTACTTGTGGCACTTAGTCTCTAAGGTGCCACAAGTACTCCTTTTCTTTTATGCTGATGTAATTGTTGAAATCAGTTAAATCAACTGTGCCATTCGGTATGCATATCATCTCTAACAGTAGATTTCTACTATGAGTTTCCTTGCTTTTCAAAATTTATTGTTACTAAAACTTAAAGTAAAAGAGTTAACACTTACCTCTGCTTCTTTTTTCTTTTTTAACAACTTTTGGGCTTCAATAGCTTTCAAGGTACGGTTTGGTGGTGGTTTTGGAATCTGTATAATAGCTGCTTGAATCCTGGCCATTATTTCATTTTGTCTCCTTCTTCCCTTACGATGCTGAATATCCAGTATAAAATCTGTTCAGTTACTTGAATGTATGTAAAAATATACTGTACAAGCATTGTAGTTCATCCATAGAAAAATTCTTATAAGCAGAAAGTACTTGAACAAACAAGTTCCAATCTTGCATGTAGTGCTATAAAAACTTACAATTAAACCATTTTTCTAAAAGTAGAACATTAAAAAAAAATGTGAAATCAAACAGCCCATCTCTATATATTGTGTATAATTAAGTCTTAAGGACTGTATTTTGAGTTCTCCTGATTTGTCATCCCCTATGCGCATGTGAACAATCTTTTCTCTGGGCCAAAAACAGATTTTGTAAACTAACTTTCTAACTCATCAACAGTCATAGCAACATTCTAGCACACTATGGCTCCGCATGTGGTTGGTCCACGTTGGGGGAGGGAGGTATACTATTCAAACAACAGTATCAGAAGGTGTATGTCTTCACAATGCAGAACGCCTCCTGGGGCTGGTAGTAGTGGGGAATAGTACACAAAGAAATGTTCCTTGCTACATTCTTCCAAAGATGCATCCAGGAGTCATTATGCAGCTTTACTGGTATGTTGGAATCAGGGTCTTCATCTCATCCCCTCCCTGTGCAGATAGGCACCCCCAGCAGCTTGTAGCATCGCCAACCCTGCACTCCCAAGTGCTCACAGCCACGTCTTCCCTCCCCACCACTGTGAAGGTGCACTACTCTGTGGCCCTTCCCCATTTTGTGCCACCACAGAGGGAGAGGGATAGACCTCAGTGTCACACTATTTTTATTTACTCAACTCCATTACAGATAATACCAGTGTGCCTCCACAAAACATGACTACTGATCTATCAGATGGAGGATTTTTTAATAATCAAAATTTGTAATATGTATATTTTTAAAATTAAAAACTGGTAATATAATAATTAAAGACTTTCTTCTTTCACTGACAATTGCATATGTTAACATTTCCCTTTTTTCATTTCTCTTCTTTCTCTGAGAGAAAGTTGCATGGACTCTCACCATTTTTCCTATGTCTCCTCTGCTTTTTTTGCATTTTTTTTTGTCTCTTCTACTTTCCCCTTTCACCACCCTTAGTCCTCTCTCTCAAAAGGCTTTTAAAATTAAATTGGATAAAATAATATAAGCTGAATCTGAAATTAATACTCCTCATTCAACAATTGATTGATAAAGGACTGAAGAACCCCATCCCCCAATGATATTGAAGTGCTGCTCTGAACTGAGGGAAAAAACAGTATGTTGAAAGGCTTCCTATTCTCTTCTAAAATTTACTTTTTTTCCCTCTTTAGAAGCAACGAGTACCCCATGTGATATCTCTGAGTAGCATTTCAAATACAGTCAAGCACCAATTCTCCTGTGCCTTTTTGATCAATTGTTGAAGCTATCTTCAGATCCAATCTTTTGGACATCAATTGAGATTATAAAGTAGGAAGAGGTAAAGCTGCATCCGTGGGTCAGGAGGTGGGATAGATACCAAAGTGACACCTTCAAGCAGAATACATTAGATTAGGTATACATGGATAAGAGTTTGAGGTTGGGTGGAAAAAGCAATTTACCTCCTGAGATTAAACAAAAAACAAAACAAAAAAATCAACCCCAAAAGGGACCATTATATCAAAGATAAGAGAAGCGTGATTTTAAATGTCATTTACATTTTTTGGTAAAGAATATTTAGATGGGTAAGGATAGTTTTCTTTCTTTTCTTAAACTGATAAGACCCACTTTATAATCATAGAAGATTCTTCACGTTACATGTCATGTTTGGATATTACAACTTTTCATGTGATTGTGGCATTTGCCCTTTATCCTTATTTCTAACAATTCACTTGAGTGATGACAATATACAAACACACCAAACACTTTAGTGTGTGTGTGTGTGTGTGAGTAAATATTAATATTTTAGGTGATTTATAAAATACTATTGGTTATACAGCCACATCTTTATGTTTGTTAAGAGTGTTATACTTTTTCAGCTTCTCCATCAATATGTACATGTGGAGCAATATAAAGGGAATTAATGCCTTCAACAGGACTAATAAAACACATAAAGTTTACATAAGTAAACATCTGCAGGATTGGATTCTTGCTATGAAAAAATAAATTGGCTTTTCACCTTTTCAATGTCTTGGGCTCTTTGCTCCTCCTGGATTTTTTGAACTTTCTGTTGTTCTGCAAACTGTATACGAGCTATTTTATTTTCCATGTGCTTAGATTTCATTTCAAAATGCTCTGAAACCTGTTGCAGTCTCAAGTCAGTCTGCCGTGGCATTAGGTTTCTAAGACGCTATGATGAAATAATGTTTCAAGATATCTCAGAGTTAGAAACAGTAACACAAACATTACATTTAAGCACTTAAACATTAAACTACTGTACCTCCAAAACTCAAAACTGTCCTAAAGGGACATTTAAGAAAATAGTTTTGAATAGGCACTTCCCATATACTGATGTACGCAGAACAACAGCCAGATATACAGGATTTTTTTTTCCAGAAAAGTTGCCAGATTTTCTGCAATTGACATAGAGAGTTGTAAATTACAGAACGGCAAATGGTATTTGAACCCATGAAGTCAGTCAGTTGCAGGAAATGCTGAATCAGGTGTTCCTTATTACTTTAGCTGCACCTCTTTTCCCTTTTTGGTTTGTGCTATCCACATACAACCTCCTTGGTGAAGGGATATTATGGCTGCTCCCACTTTCCTTGAGGATCGTTCTGCCAGTGAAGTCCTATGTCTTATTTTGTGCCATCAAACACATATAAACAAGGGATAAATTTGGTTCACAACATACAGCTTATTTAAAATTGCTCACCCTCATGAGGGAGTGTGGCCTGCTCTCAGAGAGCACTATTAATGAGATCAGGGAGTGTGTGCTCTGGCAGGACCTACACCTCTAACGCTGTTCTCAGTCTTCTGCTCTTTGCTCAATTTCAGCATGCAAACTGTACTGCCGAGAAGAATAAGATGGCAGCTGCTGTAAAACTACTGACCTGTGCTGTTATTTCCTTTGAGGCAAAAAAGAAGCCTGGGGAAGAAAGTAGGCAACAAATGGAAAGAGGCAAAGCAAGTAAACAGAGAATCTTGAAGCTGATTGGCCTGCCTATGAATCAATGAAGGGGATGGAAAACTAAGCATCTGTCACAGACACTTCACATAGGTACTCTTTGTTGAACAGAAGGTTGAGTTAAATGAGCTGAATGCTTTTTTGTTTGTTTGTTACCAAAAGGTATATGTAAATGTGATGCATTTTAGTCTGTTGATTATCTAGTGATGTATATGACAAACTTAATTAACCTACCTCTCGATACAACTCACTCTCAATGCCCTGGAGCTTTGCAGGTGCTGCAGGTCTCATTGCTTCCATGGCGACTCCCGTGAGCCCTGTCTTTTTCTTTTTTTCTAGGGCAACATACAGTTGATACAAAAGCTTGGTTGCAGCCCCATGCTGTTCAGTCATGATATTTTGGGCCTCATTTTGGTCAAACTGCACACCAAGGAGTTGAAGTGTTGGTTCCAGGCGAGAAAAATTGTTAAGTTTAGAGTTTGCAACCCTATATGTTTAAAAAACAAAACTATATGTAGTATGGTATTTTGCTACTATAAAGTACTATGTCACTTTGCACTTCATAAAGTTTATTTTCATAGATCTTAAAGCCCGAAGGGACCACTAGAAACACTACCTGAAAGTCCAAATTGCTGCAGTAAGCACTGTGACGATATATACCACTATATCAGGGTATATGGAAAAAAACTGACTCTGAATAAGAGTTAAAAGTAGGTTGTAATGTGCATGGTGAATACAGAAATAATGGATTATTCGTTGATACACTCTCAAAAGAAACAATTCAAAATACGAAAGCTCAACTGGAGTCTAAAAGCAATCTAGGATTTTTGTTAGATTTATTTTAAAAAGGTATACGACTGGTTAAAAAAGCTCTTTACTTAGATTGTACTGTGGATAGTGCTTTAATCTAGCTAGCATGGTTAATAGTGAAGACACGGCAGCAAGGACTTCACTGCAGGCTAACAACCCAAGTACGTACCCAGAGTCCCTGATGCACTTGTACGGGGGCAGCTAGCCTGTGCTGAAATGTGTGCTGCCACGCCTTCATTACCACAGTAGACCCTCAGAGTGATGAACACCTCGGGAACAGAGGTTGTTTGTAAGTCTGAAATGTTCATAATTCTGAACAAAACATTATGGTTGTTCTTTCAGAAGTTTACAACTGAATATTAACTTAATATAGCTTTGAAACTTTATTATGCAGAAGAAAAATGCTTCTTTTAACCATCTCTAAACAAAACAAACAGAGAAACAGTTTCCTTACCTTGTCAAATCTTTTTTTTAAAACTTTCCCTTTATTTTTTTTAGTATTTGCTTTTTTTTTTGGTCTCTGCTGCTGCCTGATTGCGTACTTCCGTTTCCATATGAGGGGTGTGGTTGACCAGTCAGTTCATAACTCTGGTGTTCATAACTCTGAAGTTCTACTATACTGTTATCTGTGCTAAGTAGATTAAAGCTAGCACAAGTATGCCTACCTGTTCTCCAAGCCCACCTTAATTTGCTAAGTGGATATGTCATTAGATAGAAGTTCTACCCTACTACTTCCTATTTCATTGGAAGAGTTTACTACAATGTCCTTTGCCCAGTCAATGGGAAACTTACTGTAAATTCCAATTCCTGCATAATTTACATCAGAAGTGAATTCTGACTGATACGTTAAAAAAATGAGGGACATGCCTCTGACTGATACTTGGCCCCTTACTCCAGTCATGTTTTTTAGGAACAGCAGGAACAACTGCTTATCTGAGGAAGAGCAGCAGACCATTAGCTGGAAGAAGGTTCAGAAGCCTACATAAGTGTAGTACACTGAGATGCGGTGATGCCTTCAGTTTAATTCTGGGCTGCTACCATAAAGTCATCCTCTGGGAAGAAAACTCCCGATGCAGGAGACTGAAATGTTTCTGTTTCCACAAACCAAAACAACATTAAGTCAAAACAAAAATTTTCATTTAAACATTTCAAAAACAAAATGAAACAAAAAAATCTCTTTTGAAATTTCTAGTGAAACCCAAATTCTTCCTCCAAAAAATTTGGAACAAATATTATCCCATGAATTTTTGAGAGAAAAAAAAATCAGTTTCCCCACCAGCCATACGGACAATATATTGCATACATAAACTATATCTATTGTGACAGGGTCGGGCCAGATGGCTACAGGAGGGTAATAGAAGGCAGATATATTAGCCCCAGGCTAAGCAGGTCCCATTTCCCTGGGTAAGGTAACAGGGACGGTTCCAGAACAATCAGGAACCTTCTGGAGACAATTACGATAGACAGGCTGATTAGAACACCTGCAGCCAACCAAGAAGCTGCTAGAATCAATTAAGGCAGGCTAATCAGGGCACCTGGGTTTTAAAAAGGAGCTCACTTCAGTTTGTGGTGTGCGCGGGAGGAGCTGGGAGCAAGAGGCACTAGGAGCTGAGAGTGAGAACACAGACTGTTGGAGGATTGAGGTGTACAAGCATTATCAGACACCAAGAGGAAGGTCCTATAATGAGGATAAAGAAGGTGTTGGGAGGAGGCCATGGGGAAGTAGCCCAGGGAGTTGTAGCTGTCACACAGCTGTTCCAGGAGGCACTCTAGACAGCTGCATTCCACAGGACCCTGGGCTGGAACCCAGAGTAGAGGGTGGGCCCGGGTTCCCCCCAAATCCTCCCAACTCCTGGTCAGACACAGGAGGAGTTGACCTGGACTGTGGGTTCAGAAAAACAGCCAGGCTGAGGGCTGCCGTGAAGCTCAAAGGCGAGCAAATCCGCCAATAAGCGCAAGACCCACCAAGGTAGAGGAGGAACTTTGTCACACTACATAGATATGCAGTATGAAGAGCCCATAGTGTGAAAAAAAAAATCAGACATTAAAAGGGTGGGGGAAGAAGGAGGTGAGAAAGTTGAGAGGAAGGAAAGAGCCAATATATATCTTGTTCATTCAAACAGGAAAAGCAATGTACTTTCCCCAGCAACAGCCATGGAAAAGGTAGCCTCCACTCCATCCCCTTGTAACTTTCCCTTAAGTTTGAGGGTAGATGTTATAGGATGAGTACCAGCACAACTTGAGAGACCTGTGAGACCAAATATGAGTTTTAAAGCAAACATTGGTCAAGTGGGTTTTTAACAAAATAATTATCCTGCAAACATCGTTAAAGTCAACAGTACTGACTAGAGACACTACACTAAATACAAATTTGAAATATCTAGACCAAGCCACTTGAATTATGACCAGCTAAAGAGACAGGAAAACTTCCAAAAGTAGACCACTTCATCCTTTAAACCCCACAATACTTTGTTATAACACCTTGTCCATGGGCGGTGGGTCGCATAGGTTGGGGGAGGCAGCTCTAGTCCTACAGTTCTGGCCCCTCAGTGCTCCGCATGACAGCTGCCTTCCTGGTACTCCAGGGCTGGGGAGGCTGGGGCCGTGTGCCGCCCACCTTCCCGGTGCTCCAGGACCGGGGAGGCCAGGGCCGCCTGCCTTCCTGGTGCTCCGGGGTTGGGAAGGCTGCGGTCGCGCACCGCCCGCCCTCCCGGTGCTCCTTTGGGGCTGAGGGACTAGCCGCAGGACTGGGCCAGTGGCCGCAGTGGGGGGGGGGCGTCTCTGCACTCTGGTGGGGGCAGTGGCTCTGGGTTCTGGTCGGGGCTCAGCTCCAGCGGGGGGAAGGGGTGGGGTTTGGGGTCTAGCCTCCCCCAGCCAGCGGTTCACGCACCGCCCATGACCTTCTCATAATTCCTTCAAAAGTATCTCTCCTAAAAATCATGCCCTGTCCAATTTCAAATGGATTGGCTTTGATTTGACAAACATAAGAAATGGAAGGAGAAAAATCAGGCTTATGACTTAAGCCTTGTTTCACAAATAGCTATGGAGAGGCTAAGCTCTTTCTGTAACATGGTTCAGTAAAGATATACTACACTGAAGAGTTCTCCTTACAGAGAATCCTAGTATCAAACAGACCTTCATTTTTACTCCAGTAATGGTCTCACTAATGCCGTATATGGAGGTAGTATCACCTCCCTATGTGATGTTCCCACTGCTTATAAACCAAGGATTGTGCTAGCCCACTTGGCCACAGCATTGCACTGGCAGATCATGTTCAACTGGTTATCCATCATGACCCCTAAGGCCTTTTAAAAGTCACTGCATTCCAGGATACAGTCCCCCATCCTGTAAGTATTACATTCTTTGTTCCTAGATATATGACCTTGAACTTGGCTGCATCTGAACTTGTGTTTTAATAAGCCCAGTTTAACAAGTGATCCAGATTTCTCTGTATAACTGACAATGGATTAATTACCACTCCACCAATTTTTGCGTCATCTGGAAACTTTATCAGCACTGACTTTATAGATATTGAATAGCATTGGGACAAAAACAGATCTTTGTAGAACTCCATTAGAAACACTCCATAGAATGATTATTTTCCCATTTTTGAGATCTAGGTTAGCCAGTTTTTAATCTATTTAATATGTTACATCCATTTTGTGTCGTGTTAATTTTTTAATCAGAAGTTCATGCAGTGCTAAATCAAATACCTATTTTCCATTGGACCATGTTGATTGACATTAATTGTGCTGCAATCCTTTATCATCCTAGTATATCCTCCCAGTAAATATTTAATGAATGTTCAGAACCTTTGGAAGTATGCAGCTAATTAATGCAGCTAGTGCATCTAATATGTTGCTAACTAATGATTGGTATGTAACTTCATCAAATCCTGCTAGGTATCACTAAAAAATCTTCAATGATAAACAAATATCTTGTATAAGTTACATAGGAGATATAATACATACTCTAGCTGAGCCTTAAGTTACAAACCTGCTTTGTGAAAATTGGTTAAAGTCATCCTGAAGTTCATATTTGTGCAGAATTTCTCCAATTAGGTAGCCAGTAGAAAATTCTTTTGGGAATGATTTTGGATCTAGGTTAAAAAACAAGAAACAGCAACAAAATACAAAGTACCATATGAATAATATTAGAGATCATTACAGAATGTGTATAATATCAGAGGCTTAAACTCAATTTTTGTTCAACTCATTATTACTCTTATAAAATCTTTACATTGTAAGTTAACGTTAAAGTTTTGTTAATGAAACGACTATATTAAAATAACTTTAGGATTAGAAATGGTCTTCAAGTAGCCAGTACTTACGTTGTATAACTGTACTAAAAGAAGGTTTCAGAGTAGCAGTCGTGTTAGTCTGTACCTGCATAATTAGAGACTAACAAATTTATTTGAGCATAAGCTTTTGTGAGCTACAGCTCACTTTATCCGATGCATGCAGTGGAAAATACAGTGGGGAGATTTATATACACACAGAACATGAAACACTGGGTGTTACCATACACACTGTAACAAGAGTGATCAGGTAAGGAGAGCTATTACCAGCGCGGGGGGGGGGGACACCTTTTGTAGTGATAATCAAGGTGGGCCATTTCCAGCAGTTGACAAGAACATCTGAGGAACAGTGTGGGGGAGAGTGGGGAAATAAACATGAGGAAATAGTTTTACTTTGTGTAATGACACATCCACTCCCGGTCTTTATTCAAGCCTAAGTTAATTGTATCCAGTTTGCAAATTAATTCCAATTCAGCAGTCTCTCGTTAGAGTCTGGTTTTGAAGTTTTTTTGTTGAAGAATTGCCACTTTTAGGTCTGTAATCGAGTGTGCAGGGAGGTTGAACTGTTCTCCGACTGGTTTTTGAATGTTATAATTCTTGACGTCTGATTTGTTTCCATTTATTCTTTTACGTAGAGACTGTCCAGTTTGGCCAAAGTACATGGCAGAGGGCATTGCTGACACATATCACATTGGTAGATGTGCAGGTGAATGAGCCTCTGATAGTGTGGCTGATGTGATTAGGCCCTATGATGGTGTCCCCTGAATAGATATGTGGAAACAGTTGGCAACGGGCTTTGTTGCAAGGATAGGTTTCTGGGTTAGTGGTTTTGTTGTGTGGTTGCTGGTGAGTATTTGCTTCAGGTTGGGGGGCTGTCTGTAAGCAAGGACTGGCCTGTCTCCCAAGATCTGTGAGAGTGATGGGTCGTCTTTCAGGATAGGTTGTAGATCCTTGATGATGCGTTGGAGAGGTTTTATTTGGGGGCTGAAGGTGACAGCTAGTGGCGTTCTGTTACTTTCTTTGTTGGGCCTGTCCTGTAGTAGGTGACTTCTGGGTACTCTTCTGGCTCTGTCAATCTGTTTCTTCACTTCAGCAGGTGGGTATTGTAGTTGTAAGAACGCTTGATAGAGATTTTGTAGGTGTTTGGCTCTGTCAGAGGGGTTGGAGCAAATGCGGTTGTATCTTAGAGCTTGGCAGTAGACAATGGATCGTGCGGTGTGGTCTGGACGAAAGCTGGAGCCATGTAGGTAAGTATAGCGGTCAGTAGGTTTCCAGTATAGGGTGGTGTTTATGTGACCATCTCTTATTAGCACTGTAGTGTCCAGGAGTGGATCTCTTGCATGGACTGGTCCAGGCTGAGGTTGATGGTGGGATGGAAATTGTTGAAATCATGGTGGAATTCCTCAAGGGCTTCTTTTCCGTGGGTCCAGATGATGAAGATGTCATCAATGTAGCGCAAGTAGAGTAGGGGCATTAGGGGACGAGAGCTGAGGAAGCGTTGTTCTAAGTCAGCCATAAAAATGTTGGCATACTGTGGGGCCATGCAGGTACCCATAGCAGTGCCGCTGATTTGAAGGCATACATTGTCCCCAAATGTGAAATAGTTGTGGGTGAGGACAAAGTCACAAAGTTCAGCCACCAGGTTTGCTGTGACATTATCGGGGATACTGTTCCTGACAGCTTGTAGTCCATCTTTGTGTGGAATGTTGGTGTAGAGGGCTTCTACATCCATAGTGGCTAGGATGGTGTTTACACCACTTTTTACAAGCCATTACCCTCTGATCCCACTGAGGGTTACCAAAAGAAACTACATCATCTGCTCAAGGAACTCCCTGAAAAAGCACAAGAATAAGTTTGCACAGACACACCCCTAGAACTCCAACCGGGGGTATTCTATCTGCTACCCAAGATCCATAAACCTGGAAATCCTGTATGCCCCATCATCTCAGGCATTGGCACACTGACAGCAGGATTGTCTGGCTATGTAGACTCCCTCCTCAGGCCCTATGCTACCAGCACTCCCAGCTATCTTAGAGACACCATTGACTTACTGAGGAAACTGCAATCCATCAATGATCTTCCTGAAAACACCATCCTAGCCACTATGGATGTAGAAGCCCTCTACACCAACATTCCACACAAAGATGGACTACAAGCTGTCAGGAACAGTATCCCCGATAACGTCACAGCAAACCTGGTGGCTGACCCATCACTCTCACAGATCTTGGGAGACAGGCCAGTCCTTGCTTACAGACAGCCCCGCAACCTGAAGCAAATACTCACCAACAACCACACACCACACAGCAAAACCACTAACCTAGGAACCTATCCTTGCAACAAAGCCCGTTGCCAACTGTGTCCACATATCTATTCAGGGGACACCATCATAGGGCCTAATCACATCAGCCACACTGTCAGAGGCTCATTCACCTGCACATCTACCAATGTGATATATGCCATCATGTGTCAGCAATGCCCCTCTGCCATGTACATTGGCCAAACTGGACAGTCTCTACGTAAAAGAATAAATGGAAACAAATCAGACGTCAAGAATTATAACATTCAAAAACCAGTCGGAGAACACTTCAATCTCTTTGAAAAAAGAAAAGGAGTACTTGTGGCACCTTAGGGACTAAGTAATAAATTTGTTCGTCTCTAAGGTGCCACAAGTACTCCTTTTCTTTTTGCGGATACAGATTAACGTGGCTGCTACTCTGAAATCAATCTCTTTGGTCACTCAATTACAGACCTAAAAGTGGCAATTCTTCAACAAAAAAACTTCAAAAAAAGACTCCAACGAGAGACTGCTGAATTGGAATTAATTTGCAAACTGGATACAATTAATTTAGGCTTGAATAAAGACCGGGAGTGGATGTGTCATTACACAAAGTAAAACTATTTCCTCATGTTTATTTCCCCACTCTCCCCCACACTGTTCCTCACATGTTCTTGTCAACTGCTGGAAATGGCCCACCTTGATTATCACTACAAAAGGTCACCCCCCCCCCCCGCTCTCCTGCTGGTAATAGCTCACCTTACCTGATCACTCGTGTATGGTAACACCGATTGTTTCATGTTCTGTGTGTATATAAATCTCCGCACTGCATTTTCCACTTTTATGCATCCGGATGAAGTGAGCTGTAGCTCACAAAAGCTTATGCTCAAATAAATTTGTTAGTCTCTAAGGTGACACAAGTACTCCTTTTCTTTCTACTGAAAGCCAAATTCCATAATCTACTCTATCATCTAAAATCTAAATTTCAATATCAAAAAGTAAATTATACTATTTTAACTGTTTACATTTGGCTCAAAATTAAAATTTTGCAAAACCAGTACTTGACAGGTTACAGTTACTAACTCCTCTGATCCTAAAACACACACAGAAACCAAACCAGCCAGTAAATATGTTCTAATATGCCTGATTTTTCATAAGGGATGTCTCTCATTATAGAATAGATGCTTCTGCCATGTACATTGGGCAAACCAGACAGTCTCTACACAAAAGAATAAATGGACACAAATCTGACATCAGGAATTATAACATTCAAAAACCAGTAGGAGAACACTTCAATCTCCCTGGTCACTCAATAATAGACCTAAAAGTGGCAAATTCTTCAACAAAAAAAACTTCAAAAACAGACTCCAATGTGAAACTGCAGAACTGGAATTAACTTGCAAGACACCATCAGATTCAGCCTGAATAAAGAGTGGGAATGGTTGGGTTATTATAAAACCTAAACATAATGTCCCCAATACTGATTTCCCTCTACTGTTGCTCACACCTTCTTCAGAATTAGGGCGACAGTATTTTCAGTTGAACGTAGTTATTACAGAGAGTTCGCAAAGCCCACTCCAGGTATAGTGAGTATATGAATAATACCAACAGGCCAACAACCCGACTGCCGTCGCAGCAGCAGAACGCTCCTGCTGCCCCCACCTTACCCAGTCACCACATTCCCAAACTTGCCTGCAGAGACCCCGACAACCTCACCCACCTCCCGGACGTCAAAGTCTCCCCAAAAGTGACCCCCACCCATGGCACATCGAAAGTCGAGCAGGGAACCCATCTCTCTCTACCTGTGCACTGATCCTCCAGCTGTGTCGCTGTGGCGCAGGCCCAGGGGCTAGTCCCCTGGGGCACTGCCCTCTGGGACTCCCCTTCGGGCAGCAACTCGGAAGCCCTGGCAGCCCTACTAATGCCCTAACGAAGAACTGCCCGGGGGCTCCTATCCACCGGGCCCCCGCGAACAGACACCCCTGAGCGGGAGCCCCTGTAGCTGCGTAGGCACACGGTGGTCTGTGGGCACCCCCGGGCCCTGCCTCCCCAGCTGCGGCACCGTCCAGGACCCAGGCGTCGGAGCCCCTGACTCACCCACGGTCCGGGAGAGCTTCACCTCCCGGTTCAGCCACTCGCACAGAATCTCCGACATGGCGGCCGCGGGCTGCCGGCGAACCCCACTCACACGGGCCCGGCTCCGCGTCCCGTTACCATGGTGACATGCAGGCAAGCATCTAACGCATGCGCTGTGGAGGGGTGGGCTCGGGACTACATAGCGGGACCAGAGTGTGCCTTGTGAACTGCGCATGCGCAATGGAACAGCTACGCTGCTGGGGGGCGAGGAGAATATGTTCTGCTAAGCGCATGCGTCCACAGCGGGGGAGTGCGCGAACTGGTTTGTGTTGGCCGCGTTTGGCCGCTGGCGCATGCGCAGTGAAGTAAGTATCGTCCTGTGGTGGGTCCTGTAACAGTGTTGAATGGGAGGCAGCTTGGCGCGGGGGAAGCCGCGGAAGGAGAGTTCGCACGGAGAAAGGATGGGGGCTTGGGCTTAGGCCTGGGGCGCGGTTAGGGGAGCTGGAGCATAGGCCGACGCGACCAAGGCGCTTGTGGGGGAAGGGCTGCCCTCGGCTGTGTTGAGAGGGGAATGGGAGGGATGCCCCAGTGCTGGTGGGTTTGGTGTGGGAGAGGGGTGCAAAGCCCAGATGCGAGCGGGCAGGCGGGGGAGGCTCTTGTGAGAGAATGCGAACAGGAGGAGGCTGAAGCTTTTGTGGGACGATAAGGGGAAAATGCTCCGCCGGTGCGTCCCCTGTGGGGAGATGAGGCGTTGGGAGTAGAGGGTGCTGCACAGGAGTGGGAACAAAGTCCTTAGGGCTGTTTGACAGCGAGAGCCATGGGCCCCGATGCTGCGTCAGGCTATAGAGGTGAAGTTGTGCTTGAGGGCAGGGTCTGTATTTTATTGTGCATTGGTACAGTGCCAAGCACAGTGGGTCTGGGTCAGGACACCATTTACATTGAAATAGCCCTGAAAGGCCCCAGTCAAGTTATTGATCAAGTATAAATAACACCACTACCAGTTTGTGCCATGTAGTGATTCCAAAGATGGAAAACCTCTGAAAGATTGTGTCTTCATCTAAATTGTGTCAATTTTTATGGGCTATGGACCCAATTCAGAGGTGATATTTATAGAATATAAATTCAACACTGGTGAGCAAGCACAAGTGAATATAAAATCATGTAACATTTATAAAGGTGGTGGGGAGGAGAAGGGGCACAGTGGGTTAGCACTGTAAATGGAAAAGCAGACCACAGGAGGACTAGGGAGAAAGAGTAGGACAGATCTGGCTATCTTACACATTCTTACATCTTGTTGGTTAATTTTCCCAGCCTTCCATCCTCAGAAGAAGTTATGTATGACATGTACTTGGGTTTGTCTATATAGCTTGTTGGAGCAACCCTCCCAGCCTGAGTCAGCAGACTTGGGGTAGCATGGCTTGCGTTAATGCTCTAAAAATAGCTGTATAGACAGCCCTAAAAGTTGCTGCTCCCGATGGAGATTGCGTTCTGAAGCCTAGCTATCTTGGTAGCTACTTGGGCCAAAGGGGCAACGTTATTGTGATGATGGAAACTAAGAAATCATATCAGTATCCTGTGGGCCTCTTGTTTGTGAGGTGGGGAAAATCAGGTATGTAAAGCCATAAAAACCCTGCATGGGTTGGCACCTAGGGCCTCTAGACCTGCAGCACAGACCCCTTAGTACTTGAGCTTAAGAAGTAACTGTTAATTGGTAGCAGTGTTAAGATGGCCACTCACTCATTTTCAGAATACCGGACATTCCAGTACTTCCTGGAACGTCATGTCGTGTGTGTCCCCCGTGTGACCTCATGCACATGGTGCATGTGAGGTCACGCTGGAGAGGGTGGAGTGGCACGCTTTTAAAAATGGCATCCCCTGTGCAATACTGGACAAAACCACATTCAGTTTTGTTTCAGGATCAGACTGGGGACAAACATCTCAAAAAGAGGACATTCCGGTTTATTCCTGGATGAATGGCCTCCTTAAGCAATAGTAGTTTATCATCTATATGGACCAGTCATCAGAGGGGTGACCTTACGTGCTCTGCCAGTGAGTTACAGAACTACTTGTTAGACAGCAGTAGAATGCTGTGATTTAGGATTCCAGGGTTATTTTTCTGCCTCTGATAAGGCATTGTTTAGAGGGCAATGATTAGACCATTCTTTAGAGCAGGGGAAACAGGACTCTTGAGTGTTGTTTTTTTGTTAATGATGCTTTGTGTTTACTTAAAGCTGGTTTGCCTGTCTCAAATTGCTGTGTGGGGGTGGGTATGCAGGGATTTCCCCATTTTACTGACATCCTAGCAAGCGCATAGATTTGGAAATTCACTCAGTCACTGTGATGAGTTCCCTGAAGTCTGAGTAGTTAATCCCTCCCTATGAGGGGGTGAAGTTGAGCCATGAGGCAAACTCCAGAACAGCACATGGCAATTTTAGAGGGCACAGCTGCAGATCCTTGTGATTGGAGGCAGAAGGATTTTGTGAGTGGTGTGTTTGGTCTGTTTATTGTTTTTTGTTGGTTCTCTGTGAGAGTTGTGTGGCTAGACTGTGGGAATTTGAACAGGCCCACTGAGACAGATCTGTTTGTGTGTCGGTGAGGCTGGCACTCTTGGATCTTTGAACAGACTCAGTGTTTGAAGTCTCCGAAAGTTAATCCCTCTGTGATAACTAGAGGTGAAGACTAGCACTGAGGCTTAGTATATGACAGTTAACAGGCAAACAGGAACAGCTGATTGCAGTTTCAGAGGGAGTTTAAAAAGGGAGCAGGGTTCCATCTGTTTTAGGTATGGTTCCTCATCAAGTAGTGGATATGGATGATGAGGAAACAATTGCTTTTACGTACCTTGGAAGTGCTGTGTTTCTCCTTCTGCTGGAAGACCGAAGAGATTGCTGGTGCATTAAGTGAGAGCTGGCAAACGTACTGGTCTGGAACCACAATTTTTAACACTGTGTAGTATTTGAGAAAATGAAGACTTATTGGACAGCCACATTTGGAAATCATTGCCACAGACATCAAAAGGCCTTCATGGGGAACTGGAAAGAATAGAAATCAAAGAAGTGGATTCGCAATTTATGACCAGGAGGGAAAGGAGAACCAGCAGCCATTCAGCCTGGTTAGAGGTATTGACATGATTAGCGAGTCAACTACCGAAGAACCTGTCTCTAGAGGAAAGAAACAGAAACCTATGGGTGACATTTCTGATGCTTGTTGAACTGCAAGAACATGCAACTGCCAAGAAAGGCTCTTCAACCATCCTGAAAAGGCTGCCAATTGTCACTGATAACTCCATATAAAGAAGAACGGACAGAGAATTCTGTAAGGGACACAAGGACCATAGGAAGGTGTGCTGTTTCTGTGAAGTGAAAATATGAGATGTAATTGCATAGTTGGCTGTGATTGTGAAGTTGACTGGCAAGTGTCCACTGGTGATGGTACACACTGGAACCAATGACTTGGCATCACGTGGATCTTTACAGACTATAGAAGAGTTTAGGAACCTTGGAAGGGAGCTGAAGAAGAGGAAAGTCCTAGTAATATTCTTGGAGGTCCTTCCGGTCCCATGAGAGAGATAAAGGAGAAAACAGAAAATACTGGACGTAAACGTTTGACTGATGTAAAGCTGAAGGTTTTGGTTTTTGGGACATTGGGTCACATTCCAGTGTGGGAGGATGCTATATAAACTCACAAGTGGGGATGGGAGTTAATCTCCACCGGAAACTAGCTGGAGCAAGCAGGATGGGGTTAAACTAACAACGCAAGGGGAGGGTGCTTAGAAACCAAATGCAGTACAAACTCAAACTCAGTGTCACAATCAAATTGATGTGATGTGACCAAGAATGTAAAGAGAAGAAATGTTTCAAATGCTTATATACCAATGCTAGGTAACAAGAAAGAGTTGGCAATTCTTATTGATCATGAGAAATTTTATAACGGGCATTACTGAAAACCTGTGGGAATATTCACATGATAGGTTATAACTAGCAATTTTAAAATTCCAATTTAGGAAGGATATAGTAAATAAAAGATGTATGTATGCAGTAGGGAAGGGTGTCATACTCTACATTAAATACACTATTACCTGTTATAGAGTTATTAATCATTCAGAAGCACAGAATCTTGAATGCATATGGATCAATGTGCTAACTGGGAAAGCCCAGCAATAGGTGCTGGTGGAGTTCTGTTCCAGACCATCAAATTAAACCAAAGAACAGGCTTAGTTACTCATTAAGCACTGTCTGTAATGTATGGAAAGAAAAATTGTGGTGTTATGGGAGATTTCAGTTTGGGAGTTCTTTGCTGGAGATCTCATGCAGCCAGCAATATAACATAATTAGAGTTTCTAAAAATTACATATGATGCTTTTCTAAGACAAAGGTATTGCACCCAACACAAGGGAGCTCTATTTTGGATAAATCACCCCCCTGAGCGACATAAGTTACGCCAACATACGTGCCGGTATGAACAACGCTATGTCTGTGGGAGAGCTTCTCCCGCCGACATAGCTTCTGCTGTTCACAGGTGCTGCAGTAGTTAAGCTGACAGGAAAGCACTCTTCCATCAACTTTGAGCAGTTACATTTCTCTCTAATGTAGCTGTGCCCTTAGAAACTAATATGAAAACATCTATTTTAACATAACTTATTTCCCTCAGACACTTTATGTAAGAAAAAGAAATCCAAGTTGCAGCAGTCTTCTGTGTCACTTTTTATGCCTTTGAATGCTCTGTCCCTCTCTCCTTTTGTTTTTCATTGTCCTACCCACACTATTCTCTCTTAGCAAATTGCCCTGTGTTTCATTTAATTTAGGCCAAAACAAGCTTCCCGTGGTGCAGCTGTTATATGATATCAACTAACACAGTTGTCAACAGATTACCGGACCTCAATTTGGCAATCTCCCTGTATGATTATATTTATGCACTGATCCTACAAGAGATTCTGTAACGTTAGTTTGTTTTACATTATATTTTATACTTTAATTAAAGTACAGATATTTGCCGCCTTTTGCTTTTATGTATGACTCTCGGATTTCCACAGATGCAAATATTTTGATTCCTTTACAGCTGAAATGTAGCTGTGATTTGGCAAATGAATCTGCTGAGGACATGTGCATTATAACAATTTTTATTTTCTAGACTAGAGGAAATTTATTTTTTAAGTACTGAGATTTTGCTGAGCTCTGTACAAGTCTTGAAATATAGATTGCCTCTGCTCCATACTAAACCAGACATATGCACAGTTGTTAGGTTCCATTTTGATTTATTAATAAAACTTTAAATAATCAGGCTCAATTGGAATTTATTAATCAAAAATGTAGTCAAGATTAATACAGCACAATACAGAATACAGAAAGGCTATCAATACCAAACCAGTCTGAAGACTGGAGAAATGACTTTGCAGCTTGATTCAGTCCTAACTCACTCCCAGAAACTACCCTCTATACATGTTGTACTTGGGACAAAGAAGAATTGCTTTCCATAACTGATCTACATATGGAATTCCCCTTATGGTATCTCATCTTACCTAATCAATAAGCTAAAAGTATCTATGACTAAGTCCTTATTGTAGAAAATGCCTGTGGCATAGGTAATGATTTTAAAACATTTCTCAGTGTGCGATCATCTCATTGATCACTGAAGACATTTGCAATAATAAATATCCCTCCTCAATCATTAGTGGTCCCTTCCTGGATACATTCTGCATGAGTCAGTAGGGTCAGGGTAAAAATATTATACACATTCCATCATTTGGTCACACACTAAAATTCAACCTAAGTACAGAGTCCCTTGAATCATAGATACAAAGCACTAGAATTATAGTTACAAAACACTTCGTGCATGAACCAAAGGATCATGGGGGTTTTATATACAAAGAGTTATGGGAACACAAAGAATCATAGGGAGTCTAGTCCATTTGTTAATACAGTAGAGGCACAGGAAAGCCCAGAATTGGGAAGGGTAAGGCTGTTTCTCTCACTGTTTGTTTGGGTATGGCTACACTTAAAACACTACACTGGCATAGTTGCACCACTGTAGCTCTTCTGATGGGAGGGGTTCTCATCAGTGTAAGTAATCCACCTTCCAAAGAGGCAGTAGCTAGCTTGATGGAAGAATTCTTCCAACCTAGCGCTGTCTACACCAGGGGGGTAGGTTGACTTAATTATGCCACTCAGCGGTGTGGATTTTTCACACCCCTGAGCAACATAGGTAAACTTTCATTTTCTAGTGTAGACCAGTCCACAGTAACTGAAGCTGTATTTTTCCCCCACTCTTCATGGTCCATTCCAGGAGTGCCCAATCAGGTCTCTGATCTCCTAACATCTCCTGTCTCTGGGGATGGATCTTACCAGGGGTTTTTGAGGCTGCAGAGCAAGCCAATCTCCCTAACGGACAGCTCCTGTGCATTCCTCTCCCTCTCTCTCTCCCCCGAGGCCTATGAACAGTGTATTGCCAACAGATGAAGTTACTACACCTTTATTTTTCTAAGCAAGTATATTTATTTTTAAGGTAAAGTATTACAAAGAAAACATCATAAAAACAATCAACAGATTTAAACTCACATTAAACATACTAAGAGTCACCCATCAGTCTTATGAGGCCCTTGTAGACTAAAATCTTTCCAACCATTCCACAAGCGGGGAAGGCTTCCTTGGGATGGAAGGTTCCGTCTGTTCACTGGATCAAATAGAAGACCCTGAGTCAGTTTAAACCCAGTTTTTTAATATCAAAAGCCCTTTCTTTGTTAGTTTCTGGAAAACCCAGTTTGAACCAGGATATGTAAGCCTCCCCAGAAGGTGATACCTTAATCACCCCCACCTTATTTTTGGTTTCATAGATACTAAGGTCAGAAGGGACCATTATGATCATCTAGTCTGACCTCCTGCACGATGCAGGCCACAGAATCTCACCCACCCACTCCTGCGAAAAACCTCTCACCTATGTCTGACCTATTGAAGTCCTCAAATCGTGGTTTAAAGACTTCAAGGAGGAGAGAATCCTCCAGCAAGTGACCCATGCCCCATGCTACAGAGGAAGGCAAAAAACCTCCAGGGCCTCTTCCAATCTGCCCTGGAGGAAAATTCCTTCCCGACCCCAAATATGGCGATCAGCTAAACCCTGAGCATATGGGCAAGATTCACCAGCCAGATACCCAGAAAAGAATTTTCTATAGTAACTCAGATTCCACCCCATCTAACATCCCATCACAGGCCATTGGGTCTATTTACCATGAATATTTAAAGATCAAATTACCAAAAACATGTTATCCCATCATACCATCTCCTCCATAAACTTATCGAGTTTAATCTTAAAGCCAGATAGGTCTTTTGCCCCCACTGCTTCCCTTGGAAGGCTATTCCAAAACTTCAGTCCTCTGATGGTTAGAAACCTTCATCTAATTTCAAGTCTAAACTTCCCAATGACCAGTTTATATCCATTTGTTCTTGTGTCCACATTGGTACTGAGCTTAAATAATTCCTCTCCGTCTCTGGTATTTATCCCTGTGATATATTTATAGAGAGTAATCATATCTCCCCTCAACCTTCTTTTAGTTAGGCTAAATAAGCCAAGCTCCTTGAGTCTCCTCAAGGAGAAGCTATGATAACCCTCCCTTCTTGAAGTTGGTTACAGTCCTGGGCCCACAGTGATACATAAACTTAATACATTATGGTCCCCAAAGATATTGCATGGGGTTGCAATGTCTGTCTAAAAATTTATCCTTTTTTAATATAATCGATTGGTTTCTTTGGGTTTATAAAGCAGAGGCAAATTATATATGTAAAGTGTTCTGTAAAATCAACAATATAAACAGTTAAATTGAGCCTGTGCTATCTATAAATTAATTGTTTTTTTAAGTTTGGCGAACAGTGATATTCAAGTCCACTTAGATGGCCCCTTTCATATGTGGGTATAGGTGTACATAGAGATGGCTTCAAATCAGGCCAGCCCATTCAGCTGAAAGATGTTTGTGCTAGATGGTTGAAGACTGTTTTATTGCTGCCAGCATGCACCTCTCCCTTCTAGTAATTTTGTCTTTGCTGCTCTGGGTATGCTGAGCACTAGAAGCAACAGAGTGTGGTTGAGTTTAAAAGATAAGTATGGGTGGTTTGGAGATCTGGAGTTTGCTCACTTTTACTCTTGTTATTCATGGAAAAAAGTTGAAACATAAGATAGGAGAGAGAATACTTATTTTTATGTAGCACCTATTGCTATGGCATCTTTGATCAATTAAAATGATGAAATTTAATGAAGTGTAGAGCCTGTCTTGATATTTAATGGAAAGCCTGATCACAATAGGGATTGCCTTCTAACTTATTCTAAAGACTGTTGCAGTTTCCAGGTTTTTATGATTGGCTCCAGCAACCTTCTGTCCCAGTCAATGATCCAGAATATGTGCATAAACATGCACTAGAGAGAGATAAATGCACACAGATTGAGGGATGGGTAGGTATATTTTGTTTTTAAAGTTTTGTGCCTACTGAAGCTGGATGACATTATTGTGCAGGCAATGGCAGGGTCTGGAGAGGCCAGAGGGGATTTAGTTGCAGGGCACAGCCCTAATTGATATGAGAGGCCAGTTACTATACCTAATAAGTAACTGAGTTTGGAAAGGGGAGAGAGAACTTGATTTAGGGGATGGGTGAGTGATTTGTGGGAGACTGGGAACTTTGTTAAGCAACATAGGAGTTGATCGGGAAGCATACAAGAGGTAGTCTAATGGTTAGGTGAAATTCCAAAGCCCCCCACTTCCCTGGGCAGCGCCCGCTGCCCTAATGGCTTCTCAGAATTGTTCCAGGAGTATTTTTTTGAAATGTTGGTGTGCGTGCACTGCAGTTTGGACTCTGTAACTTCCCTGAGCCTGTAAAGAGCATGGGAGTGCTACTTTTGTTTTTCCCATGCTGTCAGACCCATTCCTTTCTTTTTGATCAGCCTCATTGTTACAAGCACAAGGGCAGAGAAGGGAGTACAGAACCAAAGAGAAGAGCGCCTGTTCCACTAACTTTACAGAGACACTCCCCAGTTGTGTGGCAGAGTTGATGTTTCAGAGCAGAAAGAAAAGTGTGTGAGAATGTGGCTCTCTGGCAAGATGTCCGGAATTCCCAGGTTTCATTGGGTTTGACAGCAGCACCATGACAATATTACTATAGTTCCTGGGAGCCTTCGTCAGGGACCAGGACCACATTGTGTTAGCTGCTGTACAAATACAAAACAAAAGTCAGTCCAATAATCTCTCGTTTCTGTTTCTGGCCTAGCTGGATTACTGTAGGTGCAGAGACATAATGTGTAAAAGACAAAAAAATGTCAATCAAACCATTTTGAAATGTCAGTGTTCCGTTTCCTGCATGGGTGAAGTTTTGTGCTGACTCTTAATTATTTGAACTAGCTTATCCATCAGTATTAATTAAGTGTCCTTAGGTTTGTCTTCAGCACAATGAAATAAATAATAGATACATGTAAAAGAAAATGAAAATGCCGCAGAGCCATGTTCATCTGACTGGAATAGGCAGCCTGGAATTTATTTGGTTAAATGGGAGTTTCAATAAGAGATTTTTCACAGTGTGTTTACAGTATTTCCCACAATGTGCATTCAGCCTATTGAATTCACTGCCTCAAGCAGAGATTTAAATAATTTATTTGGATTTTAAATGAATGGCTAATTTTATGTCCAGAACTGACATTGGTAGTTGTACATACTAAGATAGATTTTATTACCTCTCATGCTTCAGGACGAAAGCTGGTCAGCAACAGGGAATGGGTTGCTATTTTTTTCTCTTCTATTAATTGTGCCACCCTTACCTCGAGTAGCACTTTACAAAATGAGGGTAGCAGAATTGGGCCCTCTTTTAGTCACTTCTGTGGCTTCTTTCATCCGGGGATCTGCTTGTTCTTTGCAAACAAATTAATGAAGCCTCATTACACCCCTGTAAATTAGAAAAGGATTATATAGTGATCTAAGGTTTTGTTGTGAATTTTAGCGCTCAGGAACTGTGCTGGATTTTTGAGCCCTGGAGAATGAAATCCACGGAACATTTACAGCATAGGTAACAACCCAAAGTAACTGTTTCCCCACTCTGCCTTTGCAATGAACCTCAACCCTTTTGTATAAGAAGTTTGTTTGTTCTCTATCCTATTCAATTCTGTGTGTCTTTGCAGAGTCTAACAGGCAATGCAAGTGTGGTGGTGGCTTCTGTGATATGGACACTGTTCCAATAGGGCCTAGACCACGTGTTGGCAACCTATGGCATGCGTGCCAAAGACAGCACGCGAGCCAATTTTTAGTGGCACACTGCTGCCTGCCAGGTCCCAGACGCTGGCCCCGCTGAGCCGGCTGCCGAACCCAGGCCTGCAGCAGGCTGAGTGGGGCCCGTGGCCGGGACCCTGGCAGGCAGCAGCATGCCATTAAAAATCCTGCCCTCCCCGGCCTGCTCTTCTCCATCCCCCCTTTGGGGGCAGGGTGAAGAAGCTTGGTCCTGCCGGCTGCTGCTGCAGGGCAGGCAAGCTCCCCCCTCCCCCGCCTCTTCCCCCAGCGTGCTGGGTTCCTGCTCCTCCCCCTCTCCCTCCTTGCCAACCATCAGCTGATGGCCCTTGCGCGGGGAGGGGGAGAAGCGGAGCCGCAGCTCACTCGCTGCTCTGGGGAGGAGGTGGAGAAGAGGTGGGGACGGGGCCTTGGGGAACAGAGGTGGAATCAGGGCATATTCCCTCCAGCCCCCTGCCATGAGCCACTAAGGGCAGGGGGCTGGGAGCATCCCCACAACCTTAGTCCACACCCCTAGCCCTCTGCCCTGACTCCTGCACTCCCCCCACACACACCCAGGCCTCTGCCCTGACTCCTCCACCCCCCAGGCCTCTGCCCTCATTCCTGCACCCCCTCACACACACCCAGCCCCCTGCCCTGATCCCTTCACCCCCCACACACCCCAGCCTCCTTTCCTGACCCCTGCACCCCCCACAACCCCAGCCCTGACTCCAGCACCCGCCTCACATACCCAGCCCCCCCCCACCATGCCCTGACTCTTGCACCCCCCACATTCCCACCCCCACCCTGAGCACCAAATGGAAGCTCCTGCATCCTCCCCTCCCCCACATTCCTACCTGCACATCTCGCACCAAATGGGAGCTGCCCAGGTAAGCACTCCACACCCAAACCTCCTGCCCCAACCCTGAGCCCCCTCCCACATTCTAGTTCCTGGCCAGAATCTGCACCCCAACCCCAGCCTGCTCCTTCACCCCCAGCCCTGTGCTCAGTGCACTCTCACCCTCAGCTCAGTGCAGAGAGAGAGGAAGAGAATGGGCTAGAACCAGGGAGAAGGTAGGTACCCACTCTATGTGGGCAGGGCCGGGATCCCAGACTAGCAGTGGGCTGAGCGGGGCCAGCAGCCGGGACCTTGGCTGGCAGGAGCCAGCGGACGGAACTCCAGACCGGCAGCGGGCTGAGCTGCTCAGCCTGCTGCCAGTCTGGGGTCCTGGCCACTGGCCCCGCTCAGCCTGCTGCCGGTCTGGGGTTCTGGCTGCCGGCCCCTTGCCAGCCGGGGTACCGGCCGCAGGCCCCACTCAGCCTGCTGCCAGCCTAGGTGAACAGAACCCCAGGCTGGCAGTGGGCTGAGCGGGCCGGCAGCATAAGATCAGCATTTTAATTTAATTTTAAATGAAGCTTCTTAAACATTTTGAAAACCTTGTTTACTTTACATACAACAATAGTTTAGTTATATAATATATAGACTTATAGAGAGAGACCTTCTAAAAAATGTTTAAATGGCACGCGAAACCTTAAATTAAAGTGAATGAATGAAGACTCAGCACACCACTTCTGAAAGGTTGCCGACCCCTGGCCTAGACTGTGAATTCCAGATTGATTTCACATAGGTCACAGAACAACCAGCAGATGGTGTAGTAACTTACAGTCACCACGAATGCACTGTAGGCTGGATTTGAACTTTTGACCTAAAAGGCTCCATATCTCATTACCAGCCGCTCACATCCTCTTGTAAAGAGAAGAACGCTAATGTTTTGTAAGATGGATTTAAAAGGACTGTAGGAAGAGAGAGTCATATAGAGATCAAACGCTAAGCTGGTGAATAGTCAGAAATTCAGATTCTATGGATTCTGTTACTTTTGTTGTTTTAACCCCCTAAAATAAATTAGATTTAGAGCATTTTCCATTCAGATTAGTGCAGTAGTTCTCAAACTTTTTGTATTGGTGACCCTTTTCAGATCAAATCTCTGAGTGCAACTCCCCTTATAAGTTAAAAACACTTTTTTTATATATTTAACACTACTTAAATGCTAAATTTATAACCCTATTGTTTAAAATGAATTTACCTTTTCTCGCCACTTTTAAATTAAGACTAAAATATATTTTTTAATTATTGTTGTAAGCATAAAAGTTATTTTTTTAAATAGATACTGTTTAATATTGGGGGCATGGGCACAAACACACTTTGTCAATATCACTTTTCACAGCAGACTTAGTGCCCCATTGCCAGCCTTACTTCTGCTCTGCTGCTGGTAGCAGTGGTGCCTTCAGAACTGGCTGGTTGGGGCACTAGCAAGTCTGTTGTGAAAAGTGATATTTGTATGTTTGTTAATATAATTTTTCACAGCCTCCCAGATTCATGGAGCTCAATCTATTTGACTAACAAAGAGAAGGTTAAGGGGTGACTCGAAGTACCTACATGGCGAACAAATGGACTCTTTAATCTAACGGACAAATGGATAACAGGTCGACTGCTGGAAGTTGAAGGAATTATTTTGCTGAAATTATATGCAAGGACATCTATGTGCAGGCCTGGCACGGTGGCCAAAAAGAACCCAATCTTGTCCTCACGAAGTGCATGCACACCAAGAGTGAAATCCACATGGGCAACGCTTCTCGAAGAACCATAGTTACTTTTAAGGTAAGTGTCACGGAGTCACCAGGCGATGCTCTGGAACTACTCCATACAAAGCCAGTCAGGACTCTGGGGAAGCCTCCTCTCCCCAGGGCAAGAAGCTTACACAACTTTGACCTTCCTGGGGCTGACCTTGGAGCATTCAGCATCCCCGTCCACACCGTGCACTTCCCACAGCAAGTCCGCACAGGCGGGGCTCCTGGGGAAGCCAGTGGGTCCTGCATCCCAATTCTGCAGTCAGACGTGACTCTCAGCCAGCCAGTAAAACAGAAGGTTTATTAGACGACAGGAACACAGTCCAGACAGAGTTTGTAGGTACAAACAGGACCCCTCGGTCAGGTCCCTCTGGGGGGCAGGGAGCTTAGACCCCAGCCTTGGGGCTCCCTCCACTTCCCCAGACCGCTCCAAACTGAAACCCCCTCCAGCCATCTCACCCAGCCTCCCCCGGCTCCTCCTCCAGCCTTTGTCCAGTTTCCCAGGCAAAGATGTCACCTGGCCCTAACCGCCCTCCTGGCTCAGGTTACAGGTTCAGGTATCATCCCTCAAGTGCAGTCACCCCCTGCTATCCCATCCCCAATGCAGACAGTCCCAGTAAAACTCCCCTGCTACATCCCCAGGTCAATCCTCCCCACTCCCTGCTCCGTCACAGTAAGTAACATTCTTTCTGTGGAAATTGGAAGGATGTTTGGTGAAAAATGGGCCTAGCAAATGACACTGGTAAGCCACCAAATGCTTTGTCAATAATCAATTGGTGTATCACAGCATTTCATCTATTACCAGAAAAAAATTTCCAGTGTCTACTTTGTATTTTTTATCTCTATTCTGAATTAAGCAAAAATCACTCCACCCTGATATCAAAGCTATGGACCTTGAGCATGGTCAGTAAGAATTTAGGATTTCTTAATTTAAAAAAAATAAGTGTCCTGGCAAAGAACCAAGTATATGTGGGAGTGGCTTGGCAGAATCACAGCTGTGAAGGAAAGGACCACAGTGAGCATGTACAATATTGGCAACTATTGAGCATATGCAGTAAGGTGTGACGGAGAAGTCAGTCAGTTATGCAGTTAGCTGGTCAGAACCTACTCATACTGGTAACAACACGTTTTAAAGGTCAGAGCTGTCGATAGAATTCTGAGGTAATGGTCAAGATTGAGCATCTGCAAGTGAGGTAACTGTTGCTAAGATTAGGAAGCATATAAAGAAAGAGCTACAATGTAGCATAAAAGGCCAGCTTCAGTTTCTGAGTCCAGAGGCTGCATTGGAGAAGGAGAGAGCCCTTAAGCCAGCAAGAGAAGCCACAGAAAAACTGCTGCAGAGAGAGAAAAGAAAGCTGGAGCGGGGCAGAGCTGACTGACTAGGAGCTGAACAGCAGCAGCAGTGATTTGATTTTTAAAAGGAAGCAGCAATGGATTTATAGAATAAGCTTAATATTCTTTTAATATTATAGAATATAATATTCTATAATATTATAGAATATAATATATAATATAATATATAAGAATATAATATTCTTTATATTTTAGTATAAGGGTAGGATAGTATATAGAGTTAGTATGTGTATGCTTGAAGCATGGGTGTGTGTTTTTTAATTGTATTTTATTTATGTAAAACTTAAAGTATAATTTAAGATCTGCTGTCAGCAATTTGTTGCAAACTGGCCACTTGCAATAAATTGCTTCACTTAGTATCATTTGAACTATATACTGTTGTAGTTTGAATGCTCTTTAACTTGCAATACGGGATTGGTGTCTCAGGGATTTTGTCCTTTATTTAGGATTCTTAGATTATACTGTAGTAGGGATTATTAGACACTTAATTAAAAAGATACTTTGTTTTGGAAAGAATACTGACTGTGTCAACTACTTTATTGGAAGGTTATATCCGTGTCCTTTGGTGTTTTCCTTAGCAACCCTGGGAACTTTTACCTCAGAAAGGAGATATTAGGGGGGCAATAGGCAGGTTATTATAGCAGCATCCTAAAATCCATTTTTCAGGGTAGCATATTGTGACATCCTGGCACCCCCATATTCACTACTGACATATAAGTATGATATGTTTTGTACAAAGTATGCCTTGTGAGGTATCATTCTAAAAGTCTTGATCTGCTAGACATTAATATCTCATTTAGCTTGTATGTGCTATTATTGTATGTGAACTTATGAAGTATGGCTAAGTATGTGCTACTGAAACATGTTGTGAGATTGAGAACATCCACAAGCAGCCTTTCAGGTACAACAATAAAAAGGCCAAACAATGTTGATGGAAATACACACAAGCACAAGGATTACCCCGGGAACTGTGTACGATAGAAACCTCTCCGAGATAGCACTACATAATGGGAACTGTTTGACCCAGATCACAGCAAAAGAGCTTTCCAGCAAGTTAGAAGAGATATAAAAGGGGGAAGTGACATCATTACTGGACCTCTCTCTACAGCACAAAACCTGAAAGAACCAGAGGAAAAAAGACTGAACTGGCAGGGAAGTGCTGGTCCCAGGCAGGATAGAAGGAAGCCTGCCTGTGTATACAAAAGCTAACCTGCTTGTAATATCTAACTGGCTGAAACACTGCTTGATTCAAATCCTAACTAGTATATTAGGCTTAGATTGCAGTTTTGTTTTATTTCTTATGGTAATCTACTTTGATCTGTTTGCTATCACTTAAAATCTATCTTTCTGTAGTTAATAAACCTACTTTATGTTTTCTCTTAACCAGTATGGTTTTGAGTGAAGTGTTTGGAGAAAAATTTCAGCTCAGTTTACAAGGGCTTGTGTATCATCCTTTTCACATCAAGGGAGGGGCGGCTAGGTAATAAATTCATACTGGTCAAGTTTTGACCAGGGCAGAACAGTACAGCTCCAATTTCCTAAGATGGGGGGCTGAGAGTATTTTGGATGGAGCCTTTCTATTGTTGCTTCATGCAGTGGCTGGTGGAGCATTCATGAACACAGCTGGGTGTGGCCCCTACCTGTGGATGTTGGTATGAGAGGAAGCTTGGAGGGCTTTTAGCTTCTCACACTGACGTTGTGACAGGGATCCCAGATCGGTAAAACAAAGGGCTCAGCTGTACCCCAGTTTCAGGGGGCACTCCGGAGGGGACGTATCACACACATCCACTCCAAACAAAAGATGTAAGGACAACTACATTCTCATCTACAAAGCTCATTAAAACATTAATTGGCTAACAGCCTCCTCACAACATCCACGTGAGGTGGTGAGATGCAGAGGCCTATTGGTTCCAAAGGGTACACTAAAAGAAAAGGGGTACTTGTGGCACCTTAGAGACTAACAAATTTATTTGAGCATACGCTTTTGTGAGCTACACCGTAGCTGTGTGTAGCTCACAAAAGCTTATGCTCAAATAAATTTGTTAGTCTCTAAGGTGCCACAAGTACTCCTTTTCTTTTTGCGGATACAGATTAACACGGCTGCTACTCTGAAAAGGGTACACTGCTCTTTACAAGCAACTCCTGCCTCAGACATGACAAACCCACTACACCTAATACACTAGTTTCATTTTATTTATCAATGAAGGATAGTATGGGAGCTTTCTATTGAAAGCTTATAACTTATCAATACTCATTATTGTAAGATGTGTGTGTTGGTAATATTTAAGGAATAATGTAACTATGTTGAAAACTATGCCTTAAAGTCTTAGAGTAAAAGTTAGGCACCAGGAATTCATACATCTAGGTAGGGGTTATCACCCTTTTTCTTTCTCCCCCTCCCCCCACCCCAACATGCTATAAAAACTCCATGGCCCAGTCGGGGAAGGGGACTCGGGGCTCTAGCCACTGGGTGGGTTGCGGGGGCCCTCGGGCATAGGCATAGTTAGATATCTATTTTCAGGGAGCAGGGCCCAGCGGGGCTTTGATGACCTCCACACAGTGGGGATTGGGGAGGGATCACCACCTCCACTCCCTGATTCACCTCAGGCCACCCAGACCACCCAGCCTGTTTGGGTTGAGGAACTGCCTGGAACTCTTTGCCAGAGGATGTTGTGAAGGCCAACACTATAACAGGGTTCAAAAAAGAATGAGATAAATTCATGGAGGATAGGTCCACGAATGGCTACTATCCAGGATGGGCAGGGATGGTGTCCCTAGCCTCTGTTTGTCAGTAGCTGGGAATGGATGACAGAGGATGGATCACTTGATGATTACCTGTTCTGTTCATTCCGTGTGGGGCACCTGGCATTGGCCACTGTCAGAAGACAGGATAGTGGGCTAGATGGACCTTTGGTCTGACCCTGTATGGCTGTTCTTCGGGGGGGGTGGGGGGGTGCAACCAAAAATTATAACTCAAAGTGGGGACTCAGCTCAAAAAGTTTGGCAACGGCTCAGGGTGCAGGCAGGCGGTAGCTAGGGGCTGTGCACAGGCAGGAGGGTAGCTCAGGGTGCATGGAGATGGTAGCTAGGGGATATGTGCAGGCAGGGGAGTAGCTCAGGGTGCAGGGAGAGGGGTAGCTGGGGCTGTGTGTGGTCAGGGGGTAGCTCAGGATGCAGCGAGAGAGTTAGCTAGAGGCTGTGTTCCACCCGGGGCACTGCTCCCCAAGGGTTCTGCCAGCCCCAGAGCTGGGTCCCCCTGCCCAGGCAGCTCTTACTGACTGTGCAAGCAGTCAAAGGTGGCTGGGAGCTAAGGAGCAGCTGCAGCCCCGGGTACCAGCAGAAGCAGGCTGCAGGGGAGCGCCATGGCTGCCCGCTCCATGGCACCAACCAGAGCAGCAGTTGCCCTGCACTGCCCAGCTCCAGCTTCCAGCCTCCAACCTGATCAAGGGGCAGGGTCTCGGAGAGGCTGGGGGAGAGAAGGATGGCGGGGAGGAGGCAGGGTGGAGCTGACCCTGTGTTCTACTCTGGGTAAGGCACTGCAGTTTGGGGGGGCAACACTCCCTGTGACCCTACAACTCCACCTAGGGGCTCAGGGCTTCTGCCCTGCAAGGAGCATCAGGGTACCAGGGCTCCAGGATTCAGCCTCACAGCTCCCAGCTTCAGACCTGCTGGGGCATCGGGGCTCAGGGATTTAGCCCTGTGGGGGGCTCCAGGCTTCAGCCTTGGGGTCCCGCACACCCCTTAAATGGCTTGCAACCCCCTCAGGGGACCAAGGACCCCCCACTGAGAACTCTGAGCTAGGTGATGCCCAGTCAATCAGGAGGGAGTTCTCATTCCTCCCTGATCAGCCAGTGATGTAATGGAAGGTTCAATGGTCACCCTTGCCCCATCCCAGAACAGTCACTAGAAAACCGTCAAAGACAACTGCAAAGAATCATAACCACTTGGAGGTAAAAAGGAACATTATAACAGACAGGGGATCGCACTGTCTGAATACAAACAAAAGACAGAGTATATCACAGGGGGAGAAAGACACTCTGCTTCCATTCATGGAAGAGGCATCTTATTGAGAGGAGGTGTTTCATGAAAGAGCGGATCCTGGTTCATGTGAAATCGGATAGGTCTGCAACAGACTGAACTTTGTGGGGGTGGGGGGAGAAATCTACTTTATTAGGTAGGAAAGGAAACTCTTAATAAAGATAAGGTCTAGAACAGTGCTACTCAAAGTGGTGGTCCGTGGACCGGTGCCTGTCCGCGAGCCATCGGCTGCCAGTCTGTGCACACAGTGGGGGAAAAAATTGCGGGTCCCCCACATCAGATAGCTTGAGAAGCACTGGTCTACAGGTCCATGTTTTATTGTTTTGTTTTGTATTGTAACCATTTTCTTCTTTACTGTCTCTTATTTCTAAGGGAACCTCTACTTTTTCTTAAATTACCTTTCTTTTGTTTTAATTTAAGAGCTTATAGGTACTGTGCATTATACAGGAGTGGTGATTTGAGGTAAAATTGGTAAATTGGGGTATGCTGTTTCTTTGGGAGCAGAGGATCAGGGATTTCTGAGCCTAGCAAATGTCAGGGGCTGGATATCACAGGGAAACACTTCAAGGGGATTCAGGGCCTGAGATGCACCTCTTGTTAACCTGCAAGGCAAAAACAGCGCTGCCATAGCTTGGAGGAGAGTGCTTAAGTGGGTGACAAGCTGGTGGCATTAAGAATCTAACACCCAGGTGCCAGAGACCAGGGTCCCTCTCACTAGAAGCAGGGAGTATCGCAGTGACTCGCAGTCCTGGGTACCTCAAGAACCATCACAGGTGGGTAAATATTTTTATATCAATTTTACAGATAAGGAGATTGAAGAAAAGAAGTTACAACTTACCCAAGACTACTGAAGGTGTCAATGTCAGAAGCAGCATTAGAATGCAGGAGTTCCTACTATCTTACTCAGCCCATTTTGTACCTCCCTCTGATTGGGTATAACAGTATGCACATCATGTCTCCATATAAATGTGATTCCAATGATTTTTGCACTAACTAGACAGAAGAGCACTCTTAGCCTGGATGTGTGCAAGTCAGAAACCAATTGAAACTGCTTGCTCAATGTGCTTTTAGGTTTTCTGTCAGAGTCCAGGTTTTTGGCAATACTACTGCATGAATTCAAACAAAATAACTTGGGATGAAGTTCTGTGCAAATGTCAAGAAAAACAGTTTTAATAAAACTATATCATTTGATTACACCTGTCACAGCCAGATATTTTGATCTGAAAAGAGTAAGTTGAAACTATCAGTACATGCAAGCGAAAGCACTCTGTGTTATGGGAAAGCAATAATAATTATGCTCTACACATGGACCTTTGGGTGGCAGGGACCGTCCATCTGTTTTTATCCAGACTGAAAAGTACATTGATTATGAAGATCACTAGAAAAAGTCGTCTAAATTCAATAGCAAACATTTTAGTCAGAGACAGTATGCTCCAGCTTCTTATGGTACAGCTGCCATGTTGAGTTTTTAGAAAGGAGGTCTGTATTTACCTCTGCATGTCTGTGATCTGGAAATGTTTCATTTATACCTGCCTGTATTTCAGAATTAGCTCCTTTCTAATGATCGGTGCTTAAATTTGGGAGATGGTAATTTTAGATGGGGAACTGATCTCCAGTTGCATGCAGAAAAATGAGTTTTTCACATTTTTTATTTTCATGCTAAAGAATGGGAATTTAACTTTATTCCTCAAAAAGAAAGGAGTACTTGTGGCACCTTAGAGACTAACAAATTTATTTGAGCATAAGCTTTCATGAGCTACAGCTCACTTCATCGGTTGCATGCAGTGGAAAATACAGTGGGGAAATTTTATATACTCAGAGAACATGAAACAATGGGTGTTACCATACACACTGTAATGAGAGTGATCAGGTAAGGTGAGCTATTACCAGCAGAAAAAAAACCTTTTGTAGTGATAATCAAGGTGGGCCATTTCCAACAGTTGACAAGAACGTGTGAGGAACAGTGTGAGTGTGTGTGGGGGGGTGGGAAATAAACATGGAGAAATAGTTTTAATTTGTGTAATGACACATCCACTCCCAGTCTTTATTCAAGCCTAATGTAATGGTGTCCAGTTTGCAAATTAATTCCAATTCAGCAGTCTCTCGCTGGAGTCTGTTTTTGAAGGTTTTTTTGTTGAAGAATTGCAACTTTTAGGTCTGTAATCGATTGACCAGAGAGGTTGAAGTCTTTTCCGAATGGTTTTTGAATGTTAGAATTCTTGACGTCGGATTTGTGTCCATTTATTCTTTTACATAGAGACTGTCCAGTTTGCCCAATGTACATGGCAGAGGGGCATTGCTGGCACATGATGGCATATATCACATTGGTAGATGAACGAGCCTCTGACAGTGTGGCTGATGTGATTAGGCCCTATGATGGTGTCCCCTGAGTAGATATGTGGACACAGTTGGCAACGGGCTTTTTTGCAAGGATAGGTTCCTGGGTTAGTGGTTTTGTTGTGTGGTGTATGGTTGCCGGTGAGTATTTGCAAACTGGACACCATTACATTAGGCTTGAATAAAGACTGGGAGTGGATGTGTCATTACACAAAGTAAAACTATTTCTCCATGTTTATTCCCCCAACACACACACACACACACTGTTCCTCACACGTTCTTGTCAACTGCTGGAAATGGCCCAACTCAATCTCGTTACAGTGTGTATGGTAAGACCCATTGTTTCATGTTCTCTGTGTATATAAAATCTCCCCATTGTATTTTCCCCTGCATGCATCCAATGAAGTGAGCTGTAGCTCACGAAAGCTTATGCCCAAATAAATTTGTTAGTCTCTAAGGTGCCACAAGTCCTCCTTTTCTTTTTGCGGATACAGACTAACACGGCTGCTACTCTGAAACTTTATTCCTGCTAACCATAGTTTTAGCTTGTGGTGATTGTCTAATGACTACTAAATCTAAAATAGTAACCAGACTCTGTTTCTCCTTTTACAGTAAAAGAAACATGAGCTGTGTTGATGCAAACAGCCAAAGGATTTGGGGAGCTTGTTGAAAAGGTAATACAATGCATTGCTGGTTGAATGTGTGTAGGGAAGAAACTGTAAACGCTAGTTTGGCTACACTGCTGTCCTGTAAGAATATGCTATGGTTACTATACAGTTAAGTGGACTCAGACATCTAAACGTGTAGCCTCTTAACATCTGCCATCCAAAATGACTTAATTGTTATGTTTTCTTCAATTAATTCAAAACTTCTCCTGGCTTTTTTAAAATTCCTTATGAGTGTGTGGGTCATTAAATTTAGTGGGTCAAAATACAGAGTGTTGTATATTTGTAAAACAGTAGTTAGAAAGTGATTCTCTTCTCCCCATGTCCCAATGAACATTTCAACAAAGCCAAATAACTAAATATCGGTTTCACTGTTAATGCACAATATTTAGTACATCTCTATTTAGACCTGTCTTGACACTGTTACCACATAGCTTTGTCTAAGGATCTGATTCTGTCCTCACTCTGGTGTAAATTGGGAGTAACTCCATTGAGGTCAATTGAACTACACTGGTGTAAGTGTGAGAAAAATCAGATTAGGTGTGAATGTGACATTGTCAAAATTTTCTTTTCCAATGAGCTTTTTTCCCTATAGCATAGCATTTTAAAATTGTCTGTTTTATACTCTCACTTCCTCCCCCTGTGACTGACCTGTCTTTTTATTAATTATTATTACTATTTATTTGTTTTATCATAGCACACTATGAGCCCCAGCCATAAACCAGGGCTGCACTGTGCTAGGCACTGTTCAAAAACAGAACAAAAAGACAGTCCCTACACCAGGGGTGAAAGTAAGTCGAGTGACTTACTGGTACTCTGGGGCCAGCTCTGGCCCCCAGAAGGGGTGGGGCCCAGGGCAGAAGGGGTGGGTTTGAGGGGGTCAGAGCCAGCCCCAGCCCACCCTGTAAGATAAGTGCCCCCCCACCAGGGTAGCAGCAGCAGCCCGGGGCACCAGGGGCTATTTAAAGGGCCAGGGGCTTCCCTCTTCTACTGCCCTGGCCCTTTAAATAGCCGCCGGAGCCCTGTGGAAGCGGCAGGGCTCCAGCGGCTATTTAAAAGACCAGGGTGGCAGAGGCAGCTGGAGCCCTGGCCCTTTAAATAGCCCCTGGAGCCCCGGCTACCCCAGGGCTCCAGGGGCTATTTAAAGGGCCCGGGGCTCCGCTGCTTCTACTGCCCCGGTCCTTTAAATAGCCGCCGGAGCCATGGAGTAGCAGCGGCAGGGCTCCAGTGGCTATTTAAAGGGCCCAGGCGGTAGAAGCAGGGGAGCCCCAGGCCCTTTAAATAGCTGCGGGAGCCCTGCAGCTGCTACCCCAGGGCTCCAGCAGCGGGGCTCTGGAGGCAATTTAAAAGGCCTGGGGCTCCAGCCACTGCTGGGAGCCCCAGGCCCTTTAAATTGCCTCCTGGGGAAGCCGGGCTGCCCCAGTATGGTGCACCGGCTCTTGCTGGTATGCTGTACCGGGGCGTACCGGCTTACTTTCACCTCTGTCCTACACCAAAGAGCTTACAATTTAAATAGATGAGACAGAGACAGGGTTGGGGAAGGGGATGAACACACAAGTAAAATGAACAATGTAATGGCAGCAAACTTCATGTTTAGTTCCACTCTTTTTTCTTTCTTTAAGTGGGCTGAATTAGGAGGTGATAAGCTAAATGAAGGGAAAAAGAAAGGGAAGACGGTATATTGAAGGAAAGGTGGGTGAGGGGGATGAGACACATGTGGAGCAACCATGAAGTGAACAGATTGTGGGAGTGGGATGGATGGTTGGAGCAAACAGGCAGTCGATACGTTGCAGAGGAAATCCAATCAGAACTAGAGAAGGTTCTCCAAAAGTCTCCGCTTTGGCAGCTACTGTCCCTTCTGGCTGATTCGTCTTTGCAGCTTTCTCCCAAGCCCACGCAGTGGAGGAAGGGGAGGCAGGATGTGGGTCCTAGTGCCCCCACAGTGTGCACAGTTCTGCCTGAGCACAATTCTGGATCCAGAATGGTACTGGGGGGGAGGCATGGCCTCATCAGGCCCCCATTTTCCACCCTTCACGCAGTACAGCTATCCCTGCTTTGGCTGCTTATGCTCCTACCTCCTGGCATCTCTGGGATGGCTCCATTTAGTCTGTGCATGTTATCTTGTGTCAAATATCTTCACTTTGAGAAGGTAGCTACAAAGATAAAAATGAGAGGCAACATAATCCAAAACACCCTGGGTGCATCGGCATCAGTGTTGCAAACATCTGCAATAGCACTTGTATATTCAGTAGCTGAATATTGTGGACTGGTATGGAGCAGATGTAGCCACATGCGACTTGTTGACACCCAGCTGAATACAGTGATGCGGTGCATCACTGGAACCCTTAAGTTGACTCCAACACCATGGCTACCTGTTCTGTCTAACATCACTCCCCTGCCAACACACCGAACTTCTGTGACACTCCACAAAGGTCAGTGAATCCAGGAAAACAGATGTCTTCTTATCCACCAAGACCTTGACAATGCCCTCCCCCAACATCTTAAATCCCGCAAGCCTTTCTGAGAACATTCGTTTACCTTCATGCAATCAGGCTACAATCAGAAGGAAGCTTGAAAAGCAGATTGGGCTAAACAAGACTTAAAAAATAAGCACTTTGTGCCATATCCCACGCAGAAAGTTCCTTGGTTCAACCTTCCACGTTCATCTTAGTAAACTATGAACTGAATCCAAACTAACCATGGTAGATGTGGACATCTAATGCACAAATGGAAAATCAAGGACTCCCCAGAGTGCAAGTATGGCTCCCCACAACAGACCATTTAAATATCACTACCTACTGCCCAATTTGTAAATATGAAGGAGGCATTACTCCAATAAATTCTGCTACTCCTGATGTAGCCATTTGGCTCAATCAACTTCAGGTGAAATTGTTGCTGCTCTACATCAGCCATACAAAAGAAGAAGAAGACCTCCAGGTGGAGGCACAGCATAAGATACCCTTAAAACACAGGTACTCTTATGGCCTGGTTTGGCTACTCTGCAGAGTGGAGTGTGATTTGAACAAGTTCCAGACAAAATGAAGAAAGACGTAGAGCATTGTCTTCCATACTGGTGAAAAAAAAAAGTGCACACGAGAGCCTTTTCTAAGTGGCAGTGTTTAACTGAGGATCTTTCTTGGTATTTATAAGGCCCAAAAGCACTGTGTATGTAGACACTAAGTAAACCTCCCTATTGAAATACAGGTGGGGAGAGGGAAGTTAAAGCAGCACAGCTGAGGCTGTATAGATCACTTCCCTTCTTCCAGGGTATGGTCTGGTCACTGGGAGCCTGCATCTGCAGCTCTTCACACTGGTTAGTAATTGTGACGCTACACCGCATATTCTTCATAGAGATATTGTTATAATATGATTATAGCATAACTATGCTATGTTTTGTGCAAGATAAGGCATGTGAGGTATCATTAGAAAGGTTATAATTTGCTGAATATGATTATCCTATTTGTATGCCTGTATCATTTCTGTATCTGAAGTTAGGAATATTGACTATGTATCAATTACAAGTGGGTTTACACCTGGGGAACGCCCACCTTCCTGAGAAGTTTCCTGGGATGCTACAAACAATCTTTGACTCATGGCTGCTTTGACACTGCAGGGTCATGTAATCATGTCACCTGGTACTGGACTACATGACAGAATACCAGTATTTTTCCATTGGGGGGAGAGGGTCTGGAAACCACACTGAAAAGCAAAGGGTTCACGCCATATGTAAAACCTATTTAAGACTGGGGAGTGACTTTATCAGGGTCTTTCTTCACTGAATCCCCACCCAGGATTACTTCTGGAAACATCTAAGAAACAAAGACAAAAGAGGGGAGAGAAGAGCTGAGTCCAGGCTGGAAAAGGTATCTGGCCTGTGAAGGAAATGCCTAAAACAACATTTAGGGTGAGAAATTACTACTTGTAACCAGTTTCTTTAGTGTGGTAAGTTTAGCTCATGTGTTTGTTTTATTTGCTCAGTAATCTGCTTTGATCTGTTTACTATCCCTTATAATCACTTAAAATCTATCTTGTGTAGTTTATAAATTTGTTTTTCTTTTCTAAAACCACTATGTGGAATTCATAACGGGGAGGGGGGGGGGCAAAAAGCTGTGCATATCTTCCTCCACATTGAGGGAGGGTGTGAATTTCATGAGCTTATGCTGTACAGCTCTCTGTGCAGCGCAAGATACTACGATTTTGGGTTTGCACCCCAGAGGGGGGTGTGCATTTGAGTGCTGGGCAATTCCCGAGCTGAGTCTTCCCATGCAGAGCTGATGTCTTTCTGCAGCTGGGTGTGTCTCCACCTATGTGTGTGCTGGAGGAGGCTTGAGGGCCTGGCTCAGCAGGACAGTGTAAGGGAGCCCAGGCTGCTGGAATAGGTGGGCTCAGTGGTACCCCAGTACATCAGGTGGCACCCCAGAGTAGGGTGGGGGTAGGGGTAACTCATCACAATAATTACCTGAGCAGTCCTGTTGGCTTAAATGGGATGGCTTTTGTGAGAAAGGATTACACAATGAGATCCTGAGTGGGATGAAGGGGAACTCTGGAATACCAATTGGCTGCAGCTTCTTTTGTTGAAGAGGGAAGAAGAGCAAATAACATTCTTGTGATCTGTTGACATGTTTAACAATTTAGTCTTACAGCAGCTTTGTATATATTCTTTTTCTCCTATTTTTCCTGAGCACTGTGCATTATTTTTCCCACACTCCTGTTTTTCTGTGGTCTCATGTATTATTAAATACATTTATTTTTGACTTTATAGCAAAATATATTAACTTAATTTCCTTGACCTACAACATCATTGCAGGGCAACTGTGCATCAGGTGGAAAGATTCTTTTTCTTGCGTTGGGTTCATAGGCACCAACTCTGTGGGTGTTCCAGGGCTGGAGCACCCATGGGGAAAAAAATAGTGGGTGCTCAGCATTCACTCACAGCCCTACCGATCAGCTCCTCCCCCTCCCTCCCAGCACCTCCTGCCCACCAGTGATCAGCTGGTCAGCAGCATGCAGGAGGCACTGGAGAGGACGGGGCAGAGCGAGGGCGGAGCACACTAAGGGGAGGGAGCAGAATGGGTTGGGAAGAGGTGGGGCAGGGTGGGGACTTGGGTGGAGGGGTGGAATGGGGGTGGTCTCTGAGGCCGAGACCCTAGGAAAATTAGAAAGTCGGCGCCTCTGGTTGTTAGTGCTGCAATGTGGTGAGGAAAAGAATATATGAAGTTTTGAGGAAAAGAGTTAGCAATATTGTAATTAAATATTCAGCGCAGAAAATCAAATGGCTTGTTTATTTTTGTTGGAAATCAATGGCTGACATGATATGCAAAAACATCAACAACAGAATACACACCTCATTCCCCGAGACAATGGAAAATGCCTGCGGCAAAGAGCAGCTCTCCTGGAACATTGGCTGTTTTAACTATTCAAATAACTGTTTATTCTGTTGCCATAATCAGTTTGTGCTGAGGCTGAAGCCAATACAAACTTTTGTTTTCCCCAGAGCACTAATTGAATATTGATGCTAGTGGTGGCTGAATTAATGGTGTGCTTGTGTGCAATAGCCACTGGAATATATGCACGTTTAAGCATTTCGTTGCTTTACGAACAGTTTCCTTCTTGAATACTTGAAGTGCAGCTAACATTTTTTTTCATGAGAATCAAAACAATGCCAGAAGTAATAGTTGAAATTATGTAAGGAATGACTAATGTGGAAGGAACAAACACTAGGCAATAGTGAAAGATGTGAGAAACAGTGGGCAAAAGTTAGGCTCTGATTCAACAAACCATCCCTAATCAGCAAAGTGCTTAAGTGCTTTGTTGAACCAGGACCTTAAACTGGAAATTCAGACAGAATTGTTTCCCCCTTTGCTTCTATGCCCTCTCTCAAACTTATTCAAATAGCATAATTGCATTTTACAGACAGTTGGGGATATTGAGGGAATGAAGGATTAAGCACTCTGTGGAAAGGGTTGTCTCTTCAACTATCTTCATACAAACAGAAAAGGAGTACTTGTGGCACCTTAGAGACTAACCAATTTATTTGAGCATGAGCTTTCGTGAGCTACAGCTCACTTCATCGGATGCATACCATGGAAACTGCAGCAGACTTTATATACACACAGAGAATATGAAACAATACCTCCTCCCACCCCACTGTCCTGCTGGTAATAGCTTACCTAAAGTGATCATCAAGTTGGGCCATTTCCAGCACAAATCCAGGTTTTCTCGCCCTCCACTTCAAGGCAAGGACTGGCCTGTCTCCCAAGATTTGTGAGAGTGTTGGGTCATCCTTTAGGATAGGTTGTAGATCCTTAATAATGCGTTGGAGGGGGTTTAGTTGGGGGCTGAAGGTGACGGCTAGTGGCATTCTGTTATTTTCTTTGTTAGGCCTGTCCTGTAGTAGGTAACTTCTGGGAACTCTTCTGGCTCTATCAATCTGTTTCTTTACTTCCGCAGGTGGGTATTGTAGTTGTAAGAAAGCTTGACAGAGATCTTGTAGGTGTTTGTCTCTGTCTGAGGGGTTGGAGCAAATGCGGTTGTATCGCAGAGCTTGGCTGTAGACGATGGATCGTGTGGTGTGGTCAGGGTGAAAGCTGGAGGCATGCAGGTAGGAATAGCGGTCAGTAGGTTTCCGGTATAGGGTGGTGTTTATGTGACCATTGTTTATTAGCACTGTAGTGTCCATGAAGTGGATCTCTTGTGTGGACTGGACCAGGCTGAGGTTGATGGTGGGATGGAAATTGTTGAAATCATGGTGGAATTCCTCAAGGGCTTCTTTTCCATGGGTCCAGATGATGAAGATTTCATCAATGTAGCGCAAGTAGAGTAGGGGCTTTAGGGGACAAGAGCTGAGGAAGTGTTGTTCTAAGTCAGCCATAAAAATGTTGGCATACTGTGGGGCCATGCGGGTATCCATAGCAGTGCCGCTGATCTGAAGGTATACCTTGTCCCCAAATGTAAAATAGTTATGGGTAAGGACAAAGTCACAAAGTTCAGCCACCAGGTTAGCCGTGACATTATCGGGGATAGTGTTCTTGACGGCTTGTAGTCCATCTTTGTGTGGAATGTTGGTGTAGAGGGCTTCTACATCCATAGTGGCCAGGATGGTGTTATCAGGAAGATCACCGATGGATTGAAGTTTCCTCAGGAAGTCAGTGGTGTCTCGAAGGTAGCTGTGAGTGCTGGTAGCGTAGGGCCTGAGGAGGGAGTCTACATAGCCAGACAATCCTGCTGTCAGGGTGCCAATGCCTGAGATGATGGGGCGCCCAGGATTTCCAGGTTTATGGATCTTGGGTAGTAGATAGAATATCCCAGGTCGGGGTTCCAGGGGTGTGTCTGTGCGGATTTGATCTTGTGCTTTTTCAGGAAGTTTCTTGAGCAAATGCTGTAGTTGCTTTTGGTAACTCTCAGTGGGATCATAGGGTAATGGCTTGTAGAAACTCGTGTTGGAGAGCTGCCGAGCAGCCTCTTGTTCATATTCCGACCTATTCATGATGACAACAGCACCTCCTTTGTCAGCCTTTTTGATTATGATGTCAGAGTTGTTTCTGAGGCTGTGGATGGCATTGCATTCCGCATGGCTGAGGTTATGGGGCAAGTGATGCTGCTTTTCCACAATTTCAGCCCGTGCACGTCGGCGGAAGCAGTCTATGTAGAAGTCCAGTCTGCTGTTTCGACCTTCAGGAGGAGTCCACCTAGAATCCCTCTTTCTGTAGTGTTGGTAGGGAGACCTCTGTGGATTAGTATGTTGTTCAGAGGTATTTTGGAAATATTCCTTGAGTCGGAGACGTCGAAAATAGGATTCTAGGTCACCCCAGAACTGTATCATGTTCGTGGGGGTGGAGGGGCAGAAGGAGAGATAGAGATAGAACAGCTGCTTCTGCTGGGCTGAGAGTATAGTTGGATAGGTTAACAATATTGCTAGGTGGGTTCTGGGAACCATTGCTGTGGCCCCTTGTAGCATGTAGTCATACAGTGCTCAGTCCAAAGGAGGCCTGATCATGATGGTAATGCCCAAAGAATCCAGTAATATAAATGATTAAAAATGACTTACAGTGGATAGAGCTGTTAGAAAAAGACTACTTTGTCTTGCAATACGTCCTGTGACAAAGTTCCTCCTCTACCTTGGTGGGTCTTGCGCTTATTGGCGGATTTGCTCGCCTTGGAGCTTCACGGCAGCCCTCAGTTTGGCCGTTTTCATGAACCCACAGTCCAGGTCAACTCCTCCTGTGTCTGACCAGGAGTTGGGAGGTTTGGGGGGAACCCGGGCCCGCCCTCTACTCCGGGTTCCAGCCCAGGGTCCTGTGGAATGCAGCTGTCTAGAGTGCCTCCTGGAACAGCTGTGTGACAGCTACAACTCCCTGGGCTACTTCCCCATGGCCTCCTCCCAACACCTTCTTTATCCTCACCATAGGACCTTCCTCCTGGTGTCTGATAATGTTTGTACTCCTCAGTCCTCCAACAGTCCATGTTCTCACTCTCAGCTCCTAGTGCTTCTTGCTCCCAGCTCCTCCCACGCACACCACAAACTGAAGTGAGCTCCTTTTTAAAATCCAGGTGCCCTGATTAGCCTGCCTTAACTGATTCTAGCAGCTTCCTGATTGACTGTAGGTGTTCTAATCAGCCTGTCTGTCTTAATTGTCTCCAGAAGGTTCCTGATTGTTCTGGAACCGTCCCTGTTACCTTACCCAGGGAAATGGGACCTACGTAACCTGAGGCTAATATATCTGCCTTCTATTACTCTCCTGTAGCCATCTGGCCTGACCCTGTCACAGTCCCTAAAGGAAAATTGAAATAGTATAGGAGAACAGCATATTGTGTGTATGCATACACTGATATCTAGAATATATTGTTGCGTAAAATCACATAAAGTGCTAAAAAATCTAGTATTTGAAAGACTTGAAATATTTTTTTATAAAAACTAGTCATTTGATTTAAAAGGTTAAGTGTAATGTTAAATATGCTTTAAAAGGTGTAGAAAATGGAGGTAGGTCTACACAAGACATCTAATTAATGAACTAAAATCTAATTATTAAAATAAACTGTTAGCTATCTTCTCCTGAACTAATATTTTTATGGTATTTCTTTAAATTCATGAGTAACACATCTAAGATATGTCACAGAGAGAAACTTGGGTAAGTTTTATTATCATTTTTGCATTTGCCATTCATTAAATCTCATTGATTTTAATATTGTGTAGTTGTACAGATATATTTTAAACAGTTGAAATAAAACTGCTTAAATTGTTTTTTCATTTCTTGTTTTCTTGGTTTTCTACCTCTGAGAATAAAGCAATAAAATTATATGATGACTAGATTCACTAGCAAAATCAGTGATGGACAAAGATGATGGATTGAAGTCCTCTCTCTAATCCCAGAAAAAAATAAAAAATGAACAGTAGTAGTACAAGCTTCCCCATTATGTACAACATTAAGGCCAATGGAAGTTATGTTTCCACCTGCTATGAAGATGTATTAATACTGTACTTAAATAATACTTAGCTCTGATTGAGTGCTTTTTATCTTCAAGACACTCAGTGAACATTAACTAATTCATCCAAAAACGACAAAGAGTCCTTGTGGCACCTTAGAGACTAACGAATTTATTTGGGCATAAGCTTTCATGGGCTATAACCCATTTCATCAGATGCATGGAGTGAAAAATACAGTAAGCAGCACATGAAAAGATACAACACATGAAAAGATGGGAGTTGCCTTACTAAGTGCGGGGGTCAGTGCTAACGAGGCCAGTTCAATCATGGTGGATGTGACCCATTCCAACAGTTGACAAGAAAGTGTGAGTATCAACAGAGGGAAAATTATTTTTTGTTGTGACCCAGCCACTCCCAGTCTTTATTCAGGCCTAATTTGATGGTGTCAAATTTGCAAATTAATTCCAGTTCTGCAGTTTCTCATTGAAATCTGTTTTTGAAGTTTTTTTGTTGAAGAATGGCCACTTTTAAGTCTGTTATTGAGTGTCCCTTGAGATTGAAGTGCTCTCCTAATAGTTTTTGAATGTTACAATTCTTGATGTCTGATTTGTGTCCATTGATTCTTTTTTTGATAGTAACAAAAATGACCATTTTAATGGAATCTTAAAACTAATCTCACAGCTCTTCTTGAATGTTGTATTTGCAGTAGGAAAGATGCTAATTTGAATTTTTCATACATTATAAGTGGCAATTATAAGTGGCAACGTTGTTCTCAGTGTTTTAAAGCACTGTTAGACCAGAATAATATCAATGTTTGTGAGCCAAGCTGGCTATAGAAGTCTAGTCAGGAATGAGTAATAGAGGTCCAAAGAATTCAGAGGAACATGTGCAATTCTCTGTGGATTACTTGCATTGTATATTTTTATGACAGTCTTTTGAAACAACAGTTCAGTGTCTGTTTTCTGTTTAGGACCTCTGTTTCATTTAGCTCCATACTGGGTTTTTGGTGAGTTTTCATGTTACCAAGTGGTGGTTTCTCACAAAGAACCCTCCAGACACAATAGGCTTCAAGTGAGAATTTTTAGCAAGGTCTTGATTTGAATATTGTGTGTTTGCTGCAAGTTGATCATGTATCAGAACTTTTATCATCTTAAATGATGTTTGACTAATAAAGACAGATTTAGACAGCGTGCCACCTCCCTGAGGAGCTCCAATCAATTTATTAATGAGATGGTAGATTCAAATCATTCACATAGCAAAAAAATGGAAAACGTAACAGAATTAATAATTGCCATTAATATTGTAATATTGTAAATAATGTAATTTACCATTAATATTGTAATGTTTCTTTCTGGGAGTAAACACATCATCAGTCAGCAGAAACCAAGTTATTTTTTCAGTCTAATTATCTTACTTTTAATTACTGTATTTCATTCTTCGAATTTATTATTATGAAGGGCATTCAACTGATGGTCTATAGATAGGGTTATTACTCTTGTTCTGATTCTCATTTCTTGTACTCTTGATGTAGATAGCCTATCACATTACAAATAATACTGGAGAAAATGGTCATTTATCCTTGACTGATTCTTTATTAAAATATTTTATGAGGGCTGCCTGCTTTATATCATCACATTCTATTACCTATCTGTACTTAAGAAATGGAAACTATACTTGATTTTAATAAAAGTAATTTGGTAACAGCAACTATATGTTATTCTTCTGATATGGAGTATTATTAGTATATAATCGTATTTTGGAGGTAACATTTTACAGCTTATTTAAAGCACTAAGTGAACACTAGCAATTATTGTTAAATTATTTATTAATTATTATTGTTTAATCACATGGATCAGATTATTCACATAATAGTGACCAACAGGATCAGACTTGAAAGTTAGATTTAACAATTTTTTTAACTGAAGCTCTGTTTGTGAGTGTAATAAAACTATAGATGATTTAGATGCGAGTCACACAGGGAAATAATAATTCTGCGAATATCTTTTTTTTCTTATACCCTAAATCTAGACGTATTCTAGGCAGTTTCTGGAAGCTGCGTGCCCTTTCTCACTTTTAGAAATTACGTCGTATGTCTATGCTGCAATCAGAGGAGTGAGCGAAGCGCGTGTGAACATATACAAGCTAGCTTTGATTGAGCTTGCCTGCGTAACAACAGCAACGAAGCTACAGCAGCCCAGGCACTATTGAAACCTGGGAAAACTCAGTACCGTTTCTGGCTGCCCTTCACGACCTGCTCCCACCCTATCTATTATCTCTCATTCACTATTGAAATGTTGACTCCAACATCTGATCAGTCCAGGATGCTGGCCTCCGTCGCCCACTTGTTAAATTTTCAAACAAGCATGTTAGTGCTTTCTCCCGTGCTGCCTTTCATGCTTCAGAGGAGCTCCCTGTGAACATCTGCAAAGCTACTCTTTTGTCCACCTTCAAAACTTCGCTTAAAATTCTTCTCTGCTGTAAAGTCGACAAAAAAAGTGACAACAATTAGGCCGCTAGTGCACTGATACCACTGCCTATCATGGTGATCAATATTGTCTCAGTTTCCTTGTGTTCCTCTGTGTCCATCTGTTATATCTTATTTTATACTTAGATTCTAAACTCTTTGGGGCAGGTACTGTGTCTTTGTTCTTTATTTGTACAGTGCCAAGCACAATGGGGTCCTGGTCCTTCCTGAGGGCTCCTTGGTTCTACACTAATGCAAAATAATAATACTTTTTGCAAGCACTGTCTGTGTATTAAACAAGGAAAGCAATATTAATGGGAAAAGGAACACAGCATTAATTTGGGAATATACAGCAATAATAAATCAACAGTATGTTTATATGAATAATAAGTAAGACACCACCCGCACAGGATTATTAGCAGTAGTTGTTTGCCTCAGTTTCCCTACCTGCCAGTGTGAACATCTGATGGACAACTGTCCCTATCACGTGCCACTGCCCTCCTTCCCCTATTCTGCAACCCACTTGTGGCTTATTTAGAAGGACTAATGATGTCCTAGAGTATGGGAGTGCAATAGGACAGGTCCATCTCCAGCCCCAGGTTGGTGGTGGTGGGAAGGAATGTTGCCTGACTTCAATCAAGATAGGCCTTGCTACTGTTGCACCATCGCCTTTGAGTCTTCTCTTGCTGCATTGTTTCCTCTAAGCCATCTCTCTAGCCGTGATGCCAAGTCTAGGTTCTCAGGCTTCGCACCTAGACCAACTACAGTGATTATAGCTCTAGGGGTGCTGGAGAGTTGCTCGTTGCCACCACTTTTACATCAGCTCTCATCACAGTGCCAGATCCAGGTCCTTAACAGAGTTCATTCACTTCTGGTCATTAAATTGAGGAGGGAGGTTCAGTGTCATAGAAGACCCTCAAGCAGAGTGCTTGCCACCAGGGATTCACTCTTCACCACAACATGGAAGCCCCTTTCATCTCCTTCCCTGTCTTGTCCAACTCCACTCTCCAGCCATGCAAAACTGAAGTTTTGCTTATGGTGACTTCTCATCAGGACATAGTAAGTGTAGGTTTGTTAACCTTTTTATTACCCTTACACACACAACTGAATCTTAACTAAAAGGACCAAAATGTTCACAGGATGTTGGATAACAAATACACAAATAAAGCCTCAACTCAGTGTATCTCTTATTTACGTTGACTGTTAGATGGAGGCAGAAAGACCCTCCCTAGCGCTCCAGTGCTGCCACACACTTACATCATAATATAAATAATTAATAAATCTTGTACGCAGCAGGAGAAGAGCCTTCTAAAAACCCAATAATTTTCATTCAGCATCTAAAGCAACATATGTACAAAATCTAGACATGGTTTTCCCAGATCCCCTGAGAGCAGAACCCTTTTCTAATCAAGTTGAGAATAATAGGAGTTCCAAACCTTTAAAAGGCTAGGAGTGTCTGTTGTTCACTTTGAATAAAGGAAATTCTACACACTGGTTTGACATTTCTGTTTATAACATGAGTGCCTGTATCTTCCTCTGGAATGCCAGATAGATCAGAGAAAACAATAGCTTTTCTTCACAGACAGTAAATAATTTCATCAATATTTTGATAGCCCTTATTTTACAACTCACTGTATGCCAGCCTCACATCTCATATATGTCTCTCTAAACAGACTCAGCCATGGGATTTATTAATAGACTGGATGTATATACTGTATGTAACCTATGATAAACATTCGTATTACTCTGTTAATGAAATTATGGCAACTTTTCCTGTAACTAGCTGTCCTGGGTGATTATGTTCAACAATCCTTGTTGATGGAGATAGTCTAAGAATGTACAACATAATTAGCTTCTGTTGTATGATGAGAAAAGAATTTGAGCTATCAAAAGCCCAAGAAACGCAAGCATTAACAAAAAGCAAGCACAAATTATCATAGTATTAAGTTTACAATCATATATATCATGCAATACAGATATTAAGTTAACAGAAACATTAAGTTGTTCACACTAAAAATATCTAATATTTTAAAATACTAGCTCTATTACGAGTAATCACTATCTTGAATGTTTTGCAGTCTGATTTGGGGAGTACTTTCCCATCCCTGCCAACAGTCCTGGTTTAGCCTGAGCTGCTGGCTATTTTACTGAGTGAGAGAGGAACCATTGAGCAGGATGACTTGAGCTACTTGTTCCATTCCTGAAAGAACCAGAGAGCCGGAAGCTCTGGAGGAACCAATAGCAGGCCCAGAGTTATTAAAGGTCTGATTGATTGTAGGTCCTGTGCTTTCCTACATGGGGTATACGCATAGAATCCATTGTTTGACCTAAGCGCTGCTCTGCTGCACTTTCCAAGGTCAGCCTGCAAATGCTGCAGCCCAGGCCCAGCCAACTCTGCAGCTGCTCCCAGCCAACTCCTCAGCTGTAGGGTGACTGGGTGTCCGGTTTTGGACTGGAACACCTGGTCGAAAAGGGATCTTGGCGGCTCCAGTCAGCACTGCTGACTGGGCCATTTGACTGCACCACCGCGGGGCTGGCAGGCTCCCTGCTAGCCACCGGACCGCAGCCCATGTGGCTCCCGAGTTGGGAAGCAGCCGGCACCTTAGGGGCTGTCAGGGGGAGTCCCCGAGCTGCCCCACCCCCCTCCCACAGGCGCAGCTCCCATTGGCTGGCTCAGGGCAGGGGAGGAACTAGTGCCACTCATGAGCCCTCAGCAGATGGCTGTTGAGGGGTCGTGCGGTGTGCACCTCTCCCGCTGCTGCCCGGCCCTCTCCTCCCTGTGTGGCTCCCGACAGCAAACTGCGGTCTGTCACTCCATCGCCGGCACCCAGGAGTTTGAGTTTTGTGTATCCCCGTCTCCGAGTGCTGGGAATGGGGCTGCACCCCCATCCTCCTCACTGCATCCGTCCCCATCCCACCCCCCTTCACCCCAATCCTCCTCACTTCATCCGTCCCCATCCCCCTCACTGCATCCCTTCCTGTCCCACCCCTGCACCTCCTTCCCCCCCACCATTGCACCCCTCCCTGTCCCAACTCCCTGCATCCCCATCCCCCTGACTGCATTCCTCCCTGTCTCCTCCTCACCCCCGCATCCCCCTCACTGCATCCCTCTCCATCCCATCCCATCCTGCCCCCCACACCCACACATCCCAGCTCTGTATCCCTTACAGTGTTCTCCCACCCATCCTCTCCAACTCCCAGACCTGCCACCCCCATGTCTCTCACCCCCCCACACCCCATTCACTTCCATACACTGCTGCACTCCCATTATGTCCTTATACACCCGTGCCCCGCACATCCTCATGCATCTGTAGCCTTCTGCCTCCCCCTGTATCCCCAGCCACCCCACATACCCCACACACACAACCCCTCATCTCTCCTTCACTGCCCCCTTTCACCCTCACCCTGCTCTCGTCCTTGGCTCTTTCCCTCCTCATCCTCTCTCCTCCACCCTCCCACCATCTTTTCCCCTCCAGCCCACCCTCCTCCCTTCCCAACTGGGTGATTTAGGCAGCCCCTGGAAAAGCTAAAAAGTGTCTCTGTGTAGGCAAGTGTGTGAATGCATGCATTGTAAGTGTGTAAGAGACTGTGTGTCTTTGCATAAGGAGGTGCGTGTATTGCTGCAGGTGCGTATACCTGTGTGAATAAAATTTGCAGCCTAAATCTTCGACTTTTATTCCTTTTGCTGGCTTGTGCACAAAAAAATTGATGACATCAAATGTGTGTATTCATTTCATAACAGGTTTTTAAAAGAGACGGGAACTCTAAAAGAAATGTATTATTTCTTAAAAAGTGAATGTTGTTGACTAGTAATTGCGGAAGAGCCAACATATCATACATTTCTCCCCACCTTTGTCTAGCCACCTTATAAACTCTTTGTTACAGACTCTCTCTTTTTATGTGTATATCTAGCACCTACCACCCTGAAGCCCTGATCTTGGGGTTTCTAGGTACTAAGCAACAATTGTCCTAATAAATCATGTGGAAGTATATGTGTTAGTGCATGCTAGATGTGTACACATGAATACACGTGTGTATCTGCGTGTAGGTGTGGGAGTCAGTTTCTACAGGTTTATTTATATAGGCATATGTGTGCATTTCTGAGGTTGTGCTCTATGGATTTGTATTTGGGCTCAGGAGTGGGCCTTTAATGGACCCATTGCAGCTATGATAATGTGTGGTCCTAATTCCACACATAAAATGACAATAACAGTAGTGAACAAAAAACATGGAGCTGGTTACAAAAAATGGAAAGAGGGGAGGGAAAGAATCATGAAAATCTTTGTGAAATTTTATTTATTTAAAAATTACCCTGTTTGACTATTTTGCTGCCAGCGGTAGCGTCCTGTAACAAATAAAATCTGAAATTAGCATAATACATCTGTCAAAACAATAAATATGCCTGTTTGGGTCTTGCAGTGAAAATGAGCAGTGAGCAAGGGTGGGGGAGAGCAAGCGACTGAGGGAGGGGGATGGAATGAGCAGGGGACAGGGCCTCAGGAAGGAGTGGGGGAAGGGGTGGGGCAGTGGGCAGGGCAGTGGGCGGGGCAGGGGTGTTCGGTTTTCTGGAATTAGAAAGTTGGCAACCCTACTAGGTTGGCAGGTAAGTTGGTCTAATTTAACAAGTCACATTAGGACTGGTGGTGTAGAAGAAGCTCGGTAGATCAAGGCTGTGATGCATGGATGGAGAAGGAGGAGATGCTGCTGCTGACAGAGATTTTGTATATATGAGCCTTAGTGGTAGTTTTAAGATGTAGTCCCATGTAATCCTATCCCTGTCCCAATTTACTATGCTTTGCTTTGCAAACAGAACCTATTTTTAAAATGGGGGGAAAGGAGGACCTGGAGAATTATAAACCAATCAGTATAACTTCAGTTCTTGGAACAATACTGAAACGGATTATCAAACAATCCGATTTGCAAGCACCTAGAGGATAATAGGGTGATAAGTAATGCCCAACATGGATTTGTCAAGAACAATTTCCTTATCTGACAGGTACACTGGCCCAGTGGATAGGGGAGAAGCAGTTGATGTGATCTATCTTGATTTTAATAAGGCTTTTGACACATCTTCATAAGCAAAGTAGGGAAATGTGGTCTAGATGAAATTACTATAAAGTGGATGCACAACTAATTAAAAAAAACATACTTAAAAGAGTAGTTGTCAATGGTTCACTGCCATACTGGGAGGACATATCTAGTGGGGTTTCGCAGGGTCTGTCCTGGGTCTGGCACTACTGACTATTTTAATTAATGGCTTGGATAATGTAGTGAAGAGAATGCTTATAAAATTAGTGGATGAGGTTTAAGCACTTTGGTGGACAGGATTAGAATTCAAAATGACCTTGACAAACTGGAGAATTGGTATGAAATCAACAAGATGAAATTTAAGACAAGTGCAAAGTTCTGCACTGAGGAAGGAAAAATCAAATGAATAACTAGAAAATAGGGAATAACTGGTGAGGCAACAGTAGTGCTGAAAAGGATCTGGGAGTAATAGGGGATCTCAAATGAATATGAACTAACAATGTGATGTGATGGCATAAACGGCTAATATTTTGGGGTGTAGTAACAGGAATGTCATATATAAGATGTGGGGTAATTGTTCCACTCTACTTGGTACTGGTGAGACCCCAGCTGGAGTATTGTGTCTGGGTTGGAAGCCTTATTGTAAGAAAGACGTGGAAAAATTCAAGTGTGTCCAAAGGAGAGCAATAAAAATGACAAAACATTTAGAAAATCTGTTCTATGAGAAAAGGTTAAAAAAAGCTGGGTATGTTTAATCTTGAGAAAAGAAGATGGAGGGGCCACCTGAGAAGAGTTCAAATATGTTAAGGGCTGTTATAAAGAGGATGGTGATCAATTGTTCTTCATGTCCACTGAAGGTAGGACGAGAAGTAATCAGCATAACCTGCAGCAAGGGTGATTTAAGTTAGATATTAGGAAAAACTTTCTAACTATAAAGGTAGTTAAGTTCTGAAATAGGCTACCAAGGGAAGTTGTGGAATCCCCATCACTGGAGATTTTTACAAAGAGGTTAGACCAGGGGTTCTCAAACTGGGGGTTGGGACCCCTCAGGGGGTTGTGAGGTTATTGCATGGGGGTTCGCAAGCTGTCACCCTCTACCCCAACCCCGCTTTACCTCTAGCATTTATAATAGCGTTATAAATTAAAAACACTTTTTATATATTTAAGGGGGGTTGCACTCAGTCTTGCTATGTGAAAGGGGTTACCAGTACAAAAATTTGAGAACCACTGGGTTAGACAAACACCTGTCAATAATGGTCTAGGTATACTTGGTCCTGCCTCAGCATGGGGGCAGGACTAGATCACCTCTCAAGATCCCTCTAACCCTACTCTTATATGATCTACGATACACTAGCATACATGCCCTATTAGTGGTGGGAAAGGGTCTTGGTGGCAGTAACTGTTTCTGACTGCTTAAAATGGAAAAAATGAAAAGATATTTTGAGGAGGGAAAGTTCATCCCGTTGATCTCGGGACCTGATTTATGGGATCCTGAAAGACTGCACAGATCTATCAGCAAACTGACTGGAGAAATGTAATTCCCTGTAATTCCCACTTCAAAATATTTTAAGAAAAAGAACCCAATGCATCTGAAAATTACATATGGCAAACAGCCATGCTTATTGCAACATTCTTAGTGCTGCTTGTATTGTCAAATCACAAATGATGCTACTTAAAATAGTGACTCCCTTCTCACTGCTGAAAAGCAGTGAGCCCATTGCTTCAAAATTCTGAAAGTATGTGTTGAGGTTAAAAACACTCTCTCGCCCCCAGAGACAATTAGAATCATAGAATCATAGAATATCAGGGTTGGAAGGGACCTCAGGAGGTCATCTAGTCCAACCCCCTGCTCAAAGCAGGACCAATCCCCAATTAAATCATCCCAGCCAGGGCTTTGTCAAGCCTGACCTTAAAAACTTCTAAGGAAGGAGATTCTACCACCTCCCTAGGTAACACATTCCAGTGTTTCACCACCCTCCTAGTGAAAAAGTTTTTCCTAATATCCAACCTAAACCTCCCCCACTGCTACTTGAGATCATTACTCCTTGTCCTGTCATCTTCTACCACTGAGAATAGTCTAGAACCATCCTCTTTGGAACCACCTCTCAGGTAGTTGAAAGCAGCTATCAAATCCCCCCTCATTCTTCTCTTCTGCAGACTAAACAATCCCAGTTCCCTCAGCCTCTCCTCATAAGTCATGTGTTCTAGACCCCTAATCATTTTTGTTGCCCTTCGCTGGACTCTCTCCAATTTATCCACATCCTTCTTGTAGTGTGAGGCCCAAAACTGGACACAGTACTCCAGATGAGGCCTCACCAATGTCGAATAGAGGGGAACAATCACGTCCCTCGATCTGCTCGCTATGCCCCTACTTATACAGCCCAAAATGCCATTGGCCTTCTTGGCAACAAGGGCACACTGTTGACTCATATCCAGCTTCTCGTCCACTGTCACCCCTAGGTCCTTTTCCGCAGAACTGCTGCCGAGCCATTCGGTCCCTAGTCTGTAGCGGTTCATTGGATTCTTCCATCCTAAGTGCAGGACCCTGCACTTATCCTTGTTGAATCTCATCAGATTTCTTTTGGCCGAATCCTCCAATTTGTCTAGGTCCCTCTGTATCCTATCCCTACCTGCCACCGTATCTACCACTCCTCCTAGTTTAGTATCATCCGCAAATTTGCTGAGAGTGCAATCCACACCATCCTCCAGATCATTTATGAAGATATTGAACAAAACCAGCCCCAGGACCGACCCTTGGGGCACTCCACTTGATACCGGCTGCCAACTAGACCTGGAGCCATTGATCACTACCCGTTGAGCCCGACAATCTAGCCAACTTTTACAAGAGTAAATATTTTTACAATATTACAAGAGTAAATATTTTTAGTTTAAAATAGAAATAAACACAATAAATTACATGAAACCTATTGCTTCCTAATTCATCATTCATTACCTGTTTGGCACAAAGAATGAATATAGCAACCTTAGAGATTAACTAATGTCCAATATCACAAAACTCCCATTTATTTCTCCATCTCAGTTTCCCCACCTGCAAAATGATTGCCTGTCTTTGTATAGTGTTTTGAGATTTAATTAGTTCTATCTGACTTTTTAATGGTGTTCCTGTAGTCCCTAACACTCTAATATCTATGCATTAATATTTATAACATTTTGAAGTTGATAAATGCTGATTCACATGAACAACCATGTAAATACAAATTAAAGTAAAAATACTGTATATTTTGTAAAAATAGGGATATTTAGAAGTATAAGACCTCATCATAGCTCTTTGCTGTTAGATTTTTCTTTAGCAGTGGAGAGAGACTACCAATTATTTGTGCGGTTTAGCGTGGCTCTTGTATTATTATTTCAAAATATCTTCAGTCTGTTATGAGTAAATAATTATTACTATTCTGCGTTTGCAAACCTGTTTCCAGAATTTGACATGAGTAATCTTGTATTTCATTTTCATTTGACATAAATCTCAGATGGTATTGTTCCTTTTCTGATTTTTAATGGACACATGTAATTATAAGTCATCATCTGCTTCAGCCTCCTTGACAGTGCCATTATTGAATAATCCAAGATACCCTAATTACAGGGGCCCCATACTACCCTGCGTAGTCTAAATCTGTAAAATAAAGCAACATCTTCCCCTCAGCGAGAAGAAACTACTTCCAATTTGGAAGGGGTCAGGAGTTGTGGCCTATAACAGCAGCAGAGCAGTGGGGAATGTTACAGATTCTGGGTGATCCCAGCAGAGTACTCTTTCTTCTGCCTAGCTCTCCAGTGTTCCCATTTCCAATAGGCCTGGTCTACATTTAAAATTTATATTGACTTAGCTGTGTTGCTCTGGGGATTAAAAAATTCACACCCCTGAATGCCACAGTCAAGCTGACCAAACCCCTGATGTACACATGGCTAGGTGGAATTCTTCTGTCATGCTAGCTACTGCCATTCAGGGAGGCAGATTACCTACATTGACAGTAAACCCCCTTCCATCCGTAAGCATTGCTGTAGCAGCCGTAGTGTAGACATGGCCATAGAGGAATAGCTGCTAGTGAAGCTGTGCTGCCATTATCCCCCATCCTGGCAGTTGCTCCCACCCACACAAGGACCTGGAAGCATAGGGAGGGGCCAGTAGAAGATGCAAAGGAAAAGTTACAAGTGGTATCCATGTGAAAATCCAGCTAATCCCACGTGGGGGGTGTCATGGAGGGCAGCTGCCACCTCCCACCACTAAAGCTTTAGAAACCTAGCCATGAATGTTTAGAGTGAAAGGATCTCCTAACAGGACAGGGTCAGGTAGCAGACCCCCTGTTTCCACTTGTCAGCTTGTTTGGGGACTTTTTTCCCCCTATTTTGCTCCCTTTTTGAGTATGTAATGGATTGGAGCATGTGGCTCAAGATGTGCAATCTTTTAGATCCTGAATATTACCCTGACATATCATAAGAACATGAGAACAGCCAGAGTGGGTGAGACCATAGGTCCATCTAGCCCAGTGTCCTCTCTCCGGCAGTGGCCAATCCCAGGTACTTCAGAGAAAATGAACAGAACAGGGCAATTATCAAGTGATCCATCCCCTGTCGTCCACTCCCAGCTTCTGGCAGTCAGAGACTAGGGACAGCCAGAGCATGGTTTTGCATCCCTGACCATCTTGACTAATAGCCACTAATGGACCTATCCTCCATGAATTTACCTCATTCTTTTTTGAACCCAGTTATAGTTTTGGCCATCACAACATCCCGTAGTAATGAATTCCATAGGTTGACTGTGCGTTGTGTTAAGAAATACGTCCTTTTGTTTGTTTTTAAACCTGATACCTATTAAGTTTTGTGGATGACCACAAGAGTTAGTTTTACATCCACAGGCACATACTTGTCTTTTCTTGGAACCTGCATCCTACCATATCTAGAATAAATCTGGTTTTAATGTGTTTTCTTATGATGACTATCATTTGCTCTGAGTCACTTTAAAATATTCTTCTGAAATTACATTCACTTAATTACTTAGCAGCAGAACTAGCATGAACATGACTGTGGTGTAAAGAAAGAGTGATGGTTTCCAGCTACATTGCGATGACCTTTGTCATGTGATTATAGTTCGCTTTTGGATTAGGTTAAAGCCCTCAGACCTTTCACATTTGGTGACAAACACATTTCAGAGCTTGTTTTTTGTGTGGAGCCTTTTGTACCAAACTCTGCATTTTTGTATAGTTTTGGTCACCATCCATATGGAACTTAACACAAACAACACCATGCCAGCGGATCAAGGAAAAAATTATTCCCCTCTATTCGGCACTGATGAGGCCACATCTGGAGTACTGCATGCAGTTTGCCCCCCTCCCCCCACCCACTACAGAAAGGATGTGGACAAATTGGAAAGAGTCAGCAGGGGGCAATGAAAATTATTAAAGGGTTGGGGCATATGACTTATCAGGAGAGGCTGAGGGAACTGGGCTTATTTAGTCTGCAGAAAAGAAGAGTGAGGGGGGATTTGATAGCAGCCTTCAACTACCTGAAGGGGAGTTCCAAAGAGGATGGAGCTAGGCAGTTCTAAGTGGTGGCAGATGACAGAACAAGGAGTAATGGTCTCAAGTTGCAGTGCGAGAGGTCTAGGTTGAATATTAGGAAAAACTATTTCACTAGGAGTGTGGTGAGAGGAGTGTGGTGAAGCACTGGAATGGGTTACCTAGGGAGGTGGTGGAATCTACATCCTTAGAGGTTTTTAAGGCCCAGCTTGACAAAGCCCTGGCTGGGATGATTTAGTTGGGGTTGGTCCTGGTTTGAGCATGGGATTGGACTAGAGGGCCTCCCGAGGTCCCTTCCAACTCTAATATTCTGTGGTTCTATGTGTCTTGCAGGAACAGATTTTTTTCAAGGTTATTGATTGGAAGTCACTGTGGAAGGGCAAAAGTACCCCGCAAAACAGATAGAATTTTGATTTTTCTTTGTTTTCTTTGCAATCAGGTGACATAGAGGGACTGGTTACTTCTATTACCTGGAAGTGTTAACCAGAGTTTTTTCATGGGACCTATTGCTTTCCTTTCTTTCCTTATGTTTTTCACACTTGTTCCAGCTCAGAACCATATGGTTATTTCCTGTGTGAGTGAATATGTTAGCCTGATTAACTCCAGAAGATTCTATAAATGGTCCACCCCTGCAATTCTTCTTCAAGCAAAACTCCCATTTGGAGACAAGATCGGTTGTTTATAAGCAATGCACAGCATTAACAGAAGCAAGGCAGAGGTTCTAGAAGAAATTAAGGCTAGATCCACAAAGGTAAGTGGTGCAACCCCTAGCACAATGGGATCCTGATGCATGACGAGGGCACCTGGGCACTAGGGTGGTAAAAATAAATAATTATAATACTAACTGCCACTTTAGGTGCCTAAGTCCAAAATTTAAATATTCAATATCCCTTCTCAGCTGCTGCCTAATTGTGTAGGCAACTAAATTTCTGCCTATGTGCATGTGCAAAGCCTCTGGAGTCCTAACGCAATTAACACTGTGAAGTTGCTCAGTGCCTAAACCCTGGGATTCATAAACTAGGCATTCCCCATCTATCTTACCTATGCAGCCTGATCCAGTATGTGGGCTTTGAGCACGCCAAACCCCCCCCAAAATGGGATCGTGGTCCTTTAAACCCAATAACCCAGTGGTTAGAGCACTCACAAAGCCTGTGGGAGACTCAGGTTCAAATCTGCATTCTGCGCGATTTGGCACAGGGACTCCAACTCTGGTCTCTCACCTCCCAGGTGAGTGCCACAACCACCGGGATACAGGGTGTCCTGGAGTGAGTTTCTCTCCATCTCTCCTGTTGGAACTCTTCCACTCTGTATAAAATACTTAAATATTCACTGGGCCAGAGAGAGAGAGTGAGATGCTCTCTAGTCTAGGAGTTAGCATGTTCATCTGGGAGACCAGGTTCCAGTGCTTGCTCCATGAACACATGACTGACCATTAGATAGCCAGGTACAAGGGGGGCACACCATCACCTCCTCCTCCGTTCCTCACGAGGAAGTGCTGACCTGGCTTAGGGACCTAGCTCCAGGAGAGGGTTTATGGCTGTCAATCCTGAGTAGAGATAGGCACCTCACTCCATCCCAGAGTTAGGTGCCTAACTACCTTTAAGGGATGGGACTTATGCCCTACTCCTCTCCTTGGCATTTTTTATTAGCCAGATTAGCTTGGTGCCTTCTGGGAATCCTATTCTTAGGCACCTAACTATTCTGATGCATTGTAAAAAGCACCCAACTCGGGCACCTAACTCAGGATTCTGAGTTACACTGCATGGTGGGGTGCCTAAAAGTTAGGTGTTGTAATGTTGATCCTAACACCCTGGATCTAGCCCTCAGCTTGCAAGATCTATTCCTGTATTGTACGGATATGACAACTCTGTACATGGAGGGTTATTCTAGCAGACACTATTTTTATGTACTGTATCTTGCTACCTTTGGCTGACCCAGCATGCAGCTTTTTCTTCACCGTCATTGACTCGTTTTCAGGTGAGATTAATTTTTAATATATTCTACATACTGTATGACATTTACCTATGAAAGAGCACTTTGAGATGCAGAGGAATCCTTTTAGAGAATTCAGATAAAGTGAAATTCTCTTTATACTGAAGTAAAATAAACATCCCTATGTGTTTTGGTACGTTGCAATGTGTGTGTTGAAATTCCAGTTACAGTGAATTTTCACTTATACTGAGCTAGTTCAGGTTGGGTGGGGGAGAGGGAGACTTCACTGTAACATGGTGTCACCTATCTTAGGAACTGTGACCACACTCTCAGAGAGCAGATCTTCTGTCTGTCACCTCCAGTCTGAGAGTTTAGACCACATGCTCCACTACCCAATCCCTGAGACCAGTGCCTACCCCTCAGACTTCCCTCATAGCTTAATCACATCCTCTCTCAGAACTCCATCCAAAGGTATGAGCCTTCTGGTTTACTTCTTTAAGAGTGGCATGTAAAGGTATAATGCTTAACATGAACACAGTTTCTGCATAAGATTCTAAACCACGGTTGCTCTTTCTTTAATAGCAAGAGAAAGGCCCAGATCTACACAAAAATAAACCCTATCTGCATTTCCCTGCCTTAATTTCCTCACCGCTCTGAAGTATTCTTTGGGCTAGGGTCAGAGTCCTTTGGGGCCATCCAATGCCCTTTATTGGAATGCATGGTGTCCTGAAACTTGAGACTTCTGCCCCCAGCTCACCTCCTCTGACCTTGGCCAGTTTGTCTCCTTCCCCTCTCCTGCCCAAACTTCCTGTGTGGCTCATAGCCTTTCCCTTGTGAGTCCTTTCATAACCTTTAAATACCTTGCTCTGGTGATTTCCAGATCAGCCTTGATAGATGATTGCAGACCTCTACCAGGTGACATTGTTGCCAGCTGTCCTCTCCTCTGAGAAGCCAGTTCTTATGGCTAGAAGCCACTTTCTTGCCTTCCTCTGGTCCATTACTCTCAGATCTGGAGGAGCCAGTTCAAGGAGCTGGTGAAGCAAGAGCATACTCTGGCACTGATGGCTGACAGCAGAAGCAACACAGCATATAATTGTTCAGGCACAGGTTCATAGACCGTATCCAACCTCGGGCCCACCAGATATGGGGTCTGTTATGTTACTCTCAGGCAAGGAGAAACCACACTCCAGCAGTCACAGATATGTCCATCTCCAGAAGGGAAAGGAAATATAGAGGAATCTGGGGATTCTCCTTTTCTTCTCCCCTTTTCTTGAACATACAAGTCAAACGATTCATTTTACATTAATTTTCATTTTGGGCCTATCTTTTTCCCCCGAGTGATCGTAACCTTGACATGAAAGCTACCAGTTGTCCCTTTTGTAGAAGTGATTCTCCAAACCCCGTCTTACTGGCATCACATTGGATGGTTGCCTCTTCATTCACAACATAGTATTTCAGGATGGCATTGTTGGTCACCAGCTCCTTTATCTGCGTGATGGCTGCCTCATGTTGCGATAATAACCTCCATACAGCATCTTTGTCCAGGAGTTGCCTCAGGGGCTTGCACACATGTGAGAGGTTTGGGAGAAATTTTGTTTGATAGTTTACAAATCTTAATAGTGTGGATGTCTTCTGTGTTGCTTTCCCTTTTGGGGGTCAGGTCATATCGTCTGGAAGGTCAACAGTATGGTATTGTAGTCAAGTGCAATTTCGTCTTGGTTTTATTCACTTTTAGATTTACTTCCCCATCTCTTTCTAGCAGACAAATGAGGTTGTGCTTGTGATCTGCCATAGCTTCTGCCGTGATCTCCACATCCGTACACCAGAATGTCATAAGATGTGATGCTGATCCCTGTGAGTCGGGTTTGTACATCTTTATTACTGGGCTTCTCCAGCAAACTCCCTTGTGGTCTGGGGTGGCTCTGCAGCAGCCCTGCCCCAGTTTCCCATTCTCTGCCTGCTTCAGTAACTGTCATGGCTTGCTGTTATAACTTATTGCATTGATGTGGCTAATTCCTTAACAAAAATCCATCCCTTAAAGGGAAACAAAGTTCCTTACTCCAAGTTCAAAACAAACAAAACACAAAGTCTCTGCCCCAGTCTCAAACTAGGTCCAGCTCCTTCTTCCCAAGGGATCTGACTCATGGGTGGCAGGTATCAAAGGCCGGGGAAGGCTGTGCCTCCCCAAACAGCTCTGTGTGGTCCCACCCACGCTCCGCCCCCAGGCTCCCTCCTGCTTCCCGCTGGCGCTCTGCACTCTTCCCTTGTGGCTGGAGCCCCAGGGCCAGGGCCAGCCTGAAGTCAGGGACTCCGGGCAGCTGGAGCCAGTGCTCACATGGCCAGCACGGTGTTCGGGGGCTGGGGGAAGGACAGGCTGCCCACCCTCCTGGTGCTGGGGTCTGCGCCACCCACTCGGCGCTCCAGGGCTTGGGGGGGCCACACTGCCCACCCAGTGGTCCAGGGCTGGGGGTGCTCGGATGGCCCGGGACTGGGGAGAAGGGTTCTGAGCTCTGGCAGGGGAAAGGGGGTTGGAGGGGCAGGGCCTCGAGCAGAAGGGGCGGGCTGGGCTGGGGGCTTGCATCCCCTCTGCCCAGGGTATAACTTCTCTCCTGTAATTCTTCTGCCTGACCTCTCGGCTCGGCTGTCAGCCCTTCTCAGGCTCTTTTCTGTCCTTCAGCCCCTCCTGGCTTCTTTGGTTTTCCTTGGCATTCTGCTTGTTATTTACATTATCCTAGTGGTATTATGATTGTGCCATTGTACAATTTTAATTTGACTTTGCTTGATTGCAATTTTGCTTTCTTCTCTTCCATAATGCTGAGGAAGGCTTTGTAGCCTAGCACATTCACTGAAGCCCCACTGTCAATTTGGAATGTTTTAATGTGTTGCTGCCTTGTCTCTGATGCTAGTCTGAGCTTTATTTTTGCTCTTTTTCACTGCATTAATGTCATGTATATACAAAATTTCATCCTCTGAGTCACTGCTGACCTCCTCAATATGATGATTTTTTCTTCGCTTTTTTTTCTTGTCTACTAGATTTTGCATAATGATTTCTCTTGCCACAATTATTGGGTATGATGCTATATGTAAAGTATTTGCAACTATCATGTTTTTCTTTATAGTTCCCAGAAGTCATCCTTTACATTTAATCTTCTCTGCTGTGTGTTTGTGTATTTGATTTTGCCCAAATTTTGGTGTATTTTTCTTTGTATTTCATGCTCTCCCTGTGTTACTGGGTGAATTATCCCTGCGTCTGCTCCACTTGTGAACCTGTTCACTAACTTTGTACGTGTCTATAGCTTTTGGTAGAGTTAATGTGGGAGCTCTCATTCAAGCACCTACAACTTCCATTTCAATTATTCATGTATCACAAATTAGTTAATATTTTAAGATTTGATCATTGCATGAATCATCTTAGCAATATACGTATCTGTTTTCTCCAGATTCTTGATTACGCTTGTTGAAAAGATACTTTTTGTATATTGTAGACCTGGCTTGACATGAGAGATTAAACATGGGGCAAGTTTTATTTTTTCAAAGACAAGATTAGGGAGGTAGCTAGCAGGCTGAAAATGGAATGTTTGTGCTAAAATAAGTAAAAGGGTCAGTAAGCTAAAAGACAGAATGTTCGAGTTAGCTAAGATAAGAGAGGGAACATACAGGGAACCATTTACTAGGAACAGATAAAATGGACAAGAAAAGTTGAGAGCGTAAAGATGAAATAAAGATTAAAATCAAACATGGACAGCATGTGGACAGGCTGTACAGGGATTGTTTTTTATAAAGTAACTAGGCCAATCCCAAAACATGCGATGCAATGTATAGTGAATGTAATGTGATGTGTAAATGTATGGAAAGGAATGTTTTTTGTGTAACTTTGGATATGTGGTATACCCTGTACTTATTCCCTATGTTTGAGTTTGATTAACTTAGCACAGCTTTGCTGTATACTAAATAAAGGAACTTGAGTGATGACACCGGTGTCGACTGAGTGCTTGGACTGAGTGGAAGAGGTCCCAGAGGCTACCCCAACATATATGACATTTTTTGAGGGCTGAAAATACTTTTGGACTACTTTTAGGATTTTACATAGGTCCTCCTATCCATATCCAGACACTGTTGGAACAGATTTCAGCCTTTGCCCATTACAGGTAATAGTGTAGCTGCTCTCATTTTGTTCTCCTTTTTATACAGCCCCATTGCATTTTCATAGTTTTCCCATTGTGACCTAAAGAAAGTGCAGTTGCTAAACAAACCCTCTTTCACATCCAGCTGCTTAGGGGTAGGAACTGGTATGCTGCAATAATCCTTATTTTCTCTTTGATTAGTTTTGGGGTTTGGGGTTTTGCAATGTTCTTAGTTTCTGATTTCACATATCTGTAGAGGCTGACTCACTTCTGATACTATATTGTGTGTTCAAGTATAACATGAAAGAGAGAAGACAGTGCAACATTGAGGCTTTATTCCTTCCACCACTCTACTGTCTCTGTTCTATTCCATAGGCTCTACTGTCTCATCAAGCACCTTCTGAAAGCAGAGTCCTCTAAGTTCCTAGACACTATCCTATTTGTATAAGCATACTGCCATACTCTAACCCATCCTGGCAGGAAGCTATCTATCGTAATATTGTAGATTCAGGCAGCCCTCACAGCATAGGTTATCCTTGGTTCACTTTTTTAAGGTTATCTTTGTAAACATAGGGGCTAGAGAGTAGAATTTTATAAAACGATAGTTCAAATTCTGGTGCACAAGATGGCAGCCTCCACAAGATGGCAGAAAAAAGTATGAGATGTTCTTGTTCAACCCCTGGTCACCTCCTTCTCTCGTTACTCCAGCCTCTCTAAGTTGTCCATAACTTATCGTCATACTTCTCAGTTCCTTCTCCATACCCCACTTGTTGTTTATTTATACATCACATTACTGTGTGTTGGAACTTTGAAGACTGCATGGCACCTTAAAAACATCTCTGCTATCATCTCCTTGTACATCGCATCCCACTCTTTATGTTCCACCCAATCATCCCTTCTCGTTGACCCATTTGTTTCCTTCATCCACTGCTTACTCTCTATCTTTCCATAAACCATACCACGTGCCTCAGATAGCAGTGCAGCTGCTTAAATCCCTCCACATCTTCCTTTAGGGAACTTTTAAACCCTCACTTTTTCTGTGAAACATTCAAGTTCTAGTGGCCACTCCTCACTCTGTGTTTGGTCTTGTCTTCAACTATTTGTCTCTGTCTGATTAGATTCTTATCCCTTAAGGGCAGGAATCCTTTTTCTTGACTGGCACTGGCCTCTTACCATACAGTGCTATGTGTTTAGAATACTGTAAATAAAATTGTAGTTATGAACTACGTAAAGTTTTGACAGGGTGCGAATTTTGAATCACTCATAGAAAAGAATGCTCAGTAGTGTCTCTAAGAATATCATTCAGATCCATTTGCAATTTCAAATGAAGATGAACAAGGTTGTGTGAGCATTGAATCACTTTGGACTCATCTTAGCATCACCAATTATTACTGCAGTTAGAGAGATGGTACTAGGAATTTTATTATATTTTGAACATGTGATCAACTCTTTATTCTGAGCAGACTGAATACCTCCACAAAAGTAACTAAGGAGCTAATGTGTTAGTTTCTTTATGGAAATGATTTTGCCCTAGCTGTACAAACTTCAGAAGACCTCCATCACCATCAAGTTTTCCGAGGAAGGTAATAAACTGAAGAAAATAGAGTAAATGTACATAAGATCTTACATATATTTGCCAACTTTGTGAACAGTGATGCCAAAATTAATAGAATAAAACATTTCACTTACCTTGGACAAGTTTTGTCAAAATTGCCAACACTAATAAAAAGTTTTTAAAAAAAGAGGGGGGGGGGAGAGAAAGAGAAGCCAAATTCTTTGTTGCAAAATAATTCCATTGAAGTCAATAAAGTTATGCCAGAAAAGAATTTGACCCAATTAGTTTGCTGTTATCACAGTATACTCATAGACTATGTTTACCGTACTGTGGTGGTATCCACTTTATTTTCCAGCTGTGAAAAATGTGCAAGCTATTGCTGGAACATCAAAGGGCTGGAAAAATTTCATCAACACCACCTTCAAGCTATTATGAATGTAAAGCAGCAAGATAAAATCATTAATAATCAGGTTCTGCAAAGAGATTGCACAACCATTGTTGATGCAATTCTTGTGCAAGCACAGCTTCGCTGGACAGGACACATCCTAAACATGGAGATCACCATTTTCCCAAAGAAGATGTGTTGAATAATTAACGTTAATGCCGAAAAGATCAGAGGAAGACATACAGAGATGTTATTATGAAAAAGAACCTTGGCCATTTTGACATTGATTATCAGCATGTGTGCAGTTGTAGTATCAAACTAGTCAGTAACATGCCAAAGTAACATGGGGCAGAGAAACTTTTAAAGCAAAGACATATTCATAAACAACAAAAGAAGGTATTTTGCCAGGAAGAGGGGGTGGGGCAGAAATTAAAGACACAACTAGGGAATGTTGCTTTACTTCCTTGCCAACCTTTGGGAAGCTCTATAAATCAAAAAAAGGTTTTTTAGTCATCTAAAAGTCTACAAAAGCTCTTGTGAAACCAGTAATCTCTGACACAAAGGATGACTGAAGTTTACTTTCCATCTATAGCAATGACAAAAACCAAAGTTTATCTTGACCAAACTCATTATGTCACTCTTTATCTGCCATTCTAAGCAACTCAGGTTAACACCAGACAAATTGCCTCTCTCTGCTACTCTATGGCTGACATACTTTACCATTCTAGTGCAGTGGAGTCTACTTATAACTGACTCTGAGTTCCTTTAAATTGCTAAAGAAGCTATACACTTTATTTCCACTTTTCAGTCTAGAAGTTTTAGTTTCAATAAAAGTGTAGCCGGGGGGGGGGGGGGGGGGGGAATTCCTACTTGTGGATATTGGTGGTTTGTTTTCATTACTACAGAACACATATTTATTACTTTTCATTCATAATTTGCCACTAGGTATAGTGATTAGCTTTTAAAAAAAAGTGCTGTTGCTTTGGGGGATTTAGTTGGTTTGCAGATGGTTCACACTGCATTTTCTTCCCAACCATAAGTACTAGGTGTTAGGGGGCTTATTTCTTCACCCACTTACTTCCCTGGTCCTTCTCGCATGAACAGAGAGCAACAATACCCGAAGTCCAAAGGTGCAAACAATTCCATGTTTATTGGGGTGAACTTCCAGAAAGCATGATTCTAGTTTCCTTCCTTAGTGTCCCCTTTCCCAGCTCTGACACCACAGAGCCTTACCTGTGTCCCTGTTTCCATTTCCCCCCCTTATCAAAACATGATTCCAATTTTCCCCACCGCCCCCTTCCTGATTGACTGCAGACTAGGTAGTAAAACTTGAGTTCTGCTTAGCTATACCTTAACCAATCATTTTACTGAAATTTAACTAACCAATCCTAACATATTGTAACATGATTATTTAACCAATTATATCCTACCACCTTAATTAGTTTACACCCAGCAAAATTAATTATACAGCAGACAGGAACAATCACAGAAAGCTCAGAGCTCAAGTATGAAACTGCAGAAAAACCTGAGAGTCTCTGAATTAATTTTAGAAATGTGAGCAACAAGGGTGATGTCATTGTGGGAGTCTACTATAGACCACCAGACCAGGGGGATGAGGTGGACGAGGCTTTCTTCTGGCAACTCGCAGAAGTTACTAGATTGCAGGCCCTGGTTCTCATGGGAGACTTCAGTCACCCTGATACCTGCTGGGAGAGCAATACAGCGGTGCACAGGCAATCAAGGAAGTTTCTGGAAAATGTAGGGGACAATTTCCTGGTGCAAGTGCTGGAGGAACCAACTAGGGGCACAGCTCTTCTTGACCTGCTACTCACAAACCGGGAAGAATTAGTAGGGGAAGCAAAAGTGGATGGGAACCTGGGAGGCGGTGACCATGAAATGGTCAAGTTCAGGATCCTAACACAAGGAAGAAAGGAGAGCAGGAGAATACGGACCCTGGATTTCAGAAAAGCAGACTTTGACTCCCTCAGGGAACTGATGGGCAAGATCCTCTGGGAGAATAACATGAGGGGGAAAGGAGTCCAGGAGAGCTGGCTGTATTTTAAAGAATCCTTAAACCATCCCGATGTGTATAAAGAATAGTAAATATGGCAGGCGACCAGCTTGGCTTAACAGTGAAATCCTTGCTGCTCTTAAATACAAAAAAGAAGCTTACAAGAAGTGGAAGATTGGACAAATGACCAGGGATGAGTATAAAAATATTGATCAGGCTTGCAGGAATGAAATCAGGAAGGCCAAATCACATCTGGAGTTGCAGCTAGCAAGAGATGTTAAGAGTAACAAGAAGGGTTTCTTCAGGTATGTTAGCAACAAGAAGAAAGTCAAGGAAAGTGTGGGCCCCTTACTGAATGAGGGAGGCAACCTAGTGACAGAGGATGTGGAAAAAGCTAATGTACTCAATGCTTTTTTTGCCTCTGTCTTCACGAACAAGGTCAGCTCCCAGACTACTGCACTGGGCAGCACAGCATGGGGAGAAGGTGACCAGCCCTCTGTGGAGAAAGAAGTGGTTCAGGACTATTTAGAAAAGCTGGACGAGCACAAGTCCATGGGGCCGGATACGTTGCATCTGAGAGTGCTAAAGGAGTTGGCAGATGTGATTGCAGAGCCATTGGCCATTATCTTTGAAAACTCATGGCGATCGGGGGAGGTACCAGATGACTGGAAAAAGGCTAATGTAGTGCCCATCTTTAAAAAAGGGAAGAAGGAGGATCCTGGGAACTACAGGCCAGTCAGCCTCACCTCAGTCCCGGGAAAAATCATGGAGCAGGTCCTCAAGGAATCAATTCTGAAGCACTTAGAGGAGAGGAAAGTGATCAGGAACAGTCAGCATGGATTCACCAAGGGCAAGTCATGCCTGACTAATCTAATTACCTTCTATGATGAGATAACTGGCTCTGTGGATGAAGGGAAAGCAGTGGACGTGTTGTTCCTTGACTTTAGCAAAGCTTTTGACATGGTCTCCCACAGTATTCTTGCCAGCAAGTTAAAGAAGTATGGGCTGGATGAATGGACTATAAGTTGGGTAGAAAGCTGGCTAGATTGTCGGGCTCAACGGGTAGTGATCAATGGCTCCATGTCTAGTTGGCAGCCGGTATCAAGTGGAATGCCCCAGGGGTCTGTCTTGGGGCCAGTTTTGTTCAATATCTTCATAAATGATCTGGAGGATGGTGTGGATTGCACCCTCAGCAAGTTTGCAGATGACACTAAACTGGGAGGAGTGGTAGATATGCTGGAGGGTAGGGATAGGATTCAGAGGAACCTAGACAAATTGGAGGATTGGGCCAAAAGAAATCTGATGAGGTTCAACAAGGAGAAGTGCAGAGTCCTGCACTTAGGACGGAAGAATCCAATGAACCGCTACAGACTAGGGACCGAATGGCTCGGCAGCAGTTCTGCAGAAAAGGACCTAGGGGTTACAGTGGACAAGAAGTTGGATATGAGTCAACAGTGTGCCCTTGTTGCCAAGAAGGCCAATGGCATTTTGGGCTGTATAAGTAGGGGCATTGCCAGCAGATCGAGGGACATGATCGTTCCCCTCTATTCGACATTGGTGAGGCCTCATCTGGAGTACTGTGTCCAGTTTTGGGCCCCACACTACAAGAAGGATGTGGAAAAATTGGAAAGAGTCCAGCGGAGGGCAACAAAAATGACTAGGGGACTGGAACACATGACTTATGAGGAGAGGCTGAGGGAACTGGGGATGTTTAGTCTTCAGAAGAGAAGAATGAGGGGGGATTTGATAGCTGCTTTCAACTACCTGAAAGGGGGTTCCAAAGAGGATGGCTCTAGACTGTTCTCAGTGGTAGCAGATGACAGAACAAGGAGTAATGGTCTCAAGTTGCAGTGGGGGAGATTAGGTTGGGTATTAGGAAAAACTTTTTCACTAGGAGGGTGGTGAAACACTGGAATGCGTTACCTAGGGTGGTGGTGGAATCTCCTTCCTTAGAAGTTTTTAAGGTCAGGCTTGACAAAGCCCTGGCTGGGATGATTTAGTCGGGGATCGGTCCTGCTTTGAGCAGGGGGTTGGACTAGATGACCTCCTGAGGTCCCTTCCAACCCTGATATTCTATGATTCTATGAACCAGACAGAGATTATACAGACAAACAATGGGAAATGGGACTACAATGATAGAACAACACAGAAATGAGGATTTCACATCCCAGCTATTGATAAGTGAGTTCTTGCCAGACAGGATGCTATCAAACTAAATTTCCTTTTACATCTTCTACGCACTTCCCTTTCTCTGGAGGTGATAGGCATTATCAGGGCAGGATTGTATTCCTAACAGCCCAATAGCACCTTATTTCAATGTGACTAGTTTGGAATGTGAGGATGTGACCATTCACTTCCCAGCTTATGGCTGCCTCTGTTGCTTAGTCAATGGCCTTAGCCAAAGAACAGGGCCTCAGACTGTCACAGTAAGAGAAGGCCCTTACACCGGCAGACAGTGATTTTGATTCTTTCTTTTGTACCTCTATAACTAGCTAAGTGATAAGAATACACCTAAATTAGAGTATAGGCCTTTACAGACAGGCCTGAATATCTATATCCTAACACTAGGCACCATTTTAAAAGAAAAGTTTGGATCATGGAGCACAAGATGGCAACCACCACAAACAAGTGCCAGCTTGCCAAGTCATCATGAGTCAGCCTGATTTGACCTGTGGCACTCCTTTGATGGCTCTACTGGAAAAACCAAGTAGGTCATCTGAATTCAGTTGAAAATAATGATTGAATTTTGGATTGCTGAGCATTTCCGGTAATTGACAAACTATTTATTTTGCATAGCCTTAGTTTTGGGATTCATTTGCTCTAGGATTAAAGTAACATAAGGAGCCGACTCTGTTTGAGGCAGTATAGCAGAGTAAGATTCTGTTGGCAAGAAACCTGATTCATTTTCATTTTGAACTTTAGCTTTGCATTTGACTTTGGACACAGGAGGGGCTTGTATTTTATCTGTAAAAAACAGTAAATAAATATCAGCTGCCAGCTAATTCCCACCACAGACTATCAGCAGTCACACTACACACACTGAGACTATTTTTTTCCTCACAACTAAGTTGTTTTGTGTTGCTTTACTAAGGGATAGTCTCTACAAATCACCACCACTGGAATTAGAGAGACAAGGTGGGAGAGGTAATATCTTTTACCGGAACAACTTTAAAAGACATTACCTCACCGAACTTGTTTCTCTAATATCTTGGGGCAGACAGGGCTATAAGAACACTGCATACCAGACATCTGTGTGCTCCTTATGTCACCCATGGAGCTATGTTGTTCAACAAGTCTTTAATGTTGTCAAGCCACCTTTTCTTTCCTCTTTCCTCTAACCACTTTTTCATTACAGAACTGCCCAATTGACTTTTTTACCCTTTAGATTTTAGATTTTTGGCCTTTGCTCAAGGTTCCTCATAGAATCATAGACTATCAGGGTTGGAAGGGACCTCAGGAGGTCATCTAGTCCAAACCCCTGCTCAAAGCAGTTCCAATCCCCAACCAATCTATTGGTGCCAAGTTGTTCTAGGCATTGGGCTCAATGCAGGGCATATTTCATATGAAATCAGAATGTGGTTTGTAAGTGTTGAGAAGTAGGTCTGACACTTCTTTCAAAGCAACCTTCTGTTTTTTCTGACTTCTTTCCTAATTTAGATTATCCACATCCATATTTCCAAGGTTTTCTAAGAAGGCATAATTCTGTACAAATTTTTTTTCTTTTTGTGTGTTCAATTTCCACATTTCTTGTGTCAGCCTGTTCAAGTTTGAAATTTGCTCTGACAAGCAAGCTGTTCTCCAATGGCAGAGACAAAACATTTTAACAGAAAAAATTATATAAATTTTTTTGATCCCTGACTTTACATAGTGTACAACCTTTAATACATTATTGTCAGTTCTTCTCAGACCACTAGCACAGAGTTGTTGAAAATGGCTTGACTTTCTACATTTCCTTTTGACAATTAGTAGTAGTACTAATGAGTTGTTCATCCTATCTCTCCTTTACATATTTCTCTTTTGGATATGTGAAATTCTCAGAATTCCCTATGAATGTAGGTAATGAGCGGCGAACAGAGGAGAGGCAAACTGAGAGAGTTTGTCTGGGAACCGTCCGAGAGGACCTACAGTGAGTGCTGCATTAGGGGGGCTGTGTTATGAGCTGGTGGGGTGAATATCCGAGTGTCTGTCTGCTGTGACCATTTGTTTGACCAGAGCTAGTTGCAGGGACTGTTTGACCGTGTGGTTGTTTGTTTGAAAAGCGAGAAATGAGAGTGCTTTGTTCCAGGTGGTCCTAGAGTGATTGATTCGAGGGAAGGCTTTGAGCTGGAGCAATTGCTTCGAGCCAGCAGCCTTATCAAAAAGCAGCCAGTGAGTGAGCAGAGAAGAGGCAAACAGAGGACAGGGAGTTTGCCTTGGAGTTCGCCTGAGGGGAGTTCCCACAAAGTTTTTGCCTTTTGGGCTTCTGTGAGCAGTAAATACAACATCTGAAGAGACTCTTAGAAGGAAGACAATATGGATAGTGAGCGACCAGCTGTTGTGATCTGCACAGGATGTGCCATGTTTTTCTTTCTCCCAGAGGATAGAAGAAACTTCATTTGTACGAAGTGCAAGCTGGTCTCCAAACTGGAAGAGAAGTTTAAGGGCTAGAGACCCAAGTATCGACCCTGCGTTGCATCAGAGAAAACGAAGACTGTCTGGATAGAAGTCAGCGTCTGGTACTGCAGGCACAGCATGCTGAAGAATCGGAGAGGGCCGTGCAGAACGGGGAAGAAAATTGCAGCATGTGACCTTCAGAAGAAGAAAGAGGAGAACTCAGGTACCCCCAATGCAGATAGAGGTAAGAAACAGTTTTCAGGCTCTCTGCACAAGTACTACGGCAGAGAATGGTTTGGAAGAGTCATCTGAAGGAAGGGATCAGAAGGAGACCCCATTGACTGGAAGGTCTGGGATGCATTTTCCTATGGATGGGGGCTCCACGACCACCACTCCCAAGAGGAGGAGATGGGTGGTGGTGGTCAGGGACTCCTTCCTAAGGGGGACGGAGTCATCCATCTGCTGTCCAGACTGGGAAACTCGAGAAGTGTGCTGCTTGCCTGGAGCTAGAATTCAGGATGTGATGGAGTGTATGCCGAGACTGACCAAGCCTTCAGACCGCTACCCCTTCCTACTTCTCCATGTGGGCACCAATGATACTGCCAAGAATGACCTTGAGTGGGTCACTGCAGACTTTGTGGTTCTGGGAAGAGGGATAAAGGAGTTTGAGGCACAAGTCTTGTTCTCGTCCATCCTCTCTCTTGAAGGAAAAGGCCCAGGTAGGAACCATTGAACTGTGGAGGTAAAGGCATGGTTACACAGGTGGTGTTGGAGAGACAGCTTTGGATTCTTCAACCATGGGATGTTGTTGCAGGAAGGATTGCTAGGAAGAGATAGGATCCACCTAACGAAGAGAGGGAAGAGCATCTTCATGGACAGGCTTGCTAACCTAGTGAGGGAAGGCTTTAAACTAGGTTCGCCAGGGGATGGAGACCTAAGCCCTGAGGTAAGTGGGGAAGTGGGGTAGCGGGAGGAAACACAAGGAGGATGGTGCAACAGGGGAGGCCTCCTGATTCATACTGAGAAAGTAGGGCAATTGGCTAGTTATTTTAGGTGCCTGTACACAAATGCAAGAAGCCTGGGAAACAAGCAGGAAGAATTGGAATTCCTGGCAGAGTCAAGGAACTGTGATGTGACTGGAATAACAGAGACTTGGTGAGGTAACTCACTGACTGGAGCACTGTCATGGATGGGTTTAAACTGTTCAGGAAGGACAGGTGGCGGAGATAAGGTGGAGGAGTTGCACTGTATGTAACAGAGCAGTATGATTGCTCAGAGCTCCAGTATGAAACGGGAGAAAAGCCTGTTGAGAGACTTTGGGTTAAATTTAGAGGCAAGAGCAACAAGGGTGATGTAATTGTGGGCATCTGCTATAGATCATCAGACCAGGAGGAAGAGGTAGACAAGGCTTTCTTCGGACAACTAACAGAAATTTCCGGATCATAGGCCCTGTTTCTCATGGGGGACTTCAATCACTCTGACATCTGCTGGGAGAGCAATAAAGCAATGCACAGACAATCCAGGAAGTTTTTGGAGAGTGTTGGAGACAACTTCCTGGTGGAAGTGCTGGAGGAACCAACTAGGGGCTGTGATCCTCTTGACCTGCTTCTCACAAACAGGGAAGACTTGGTAGGGGAAGTAGAATTGGGTGGCAACCTGGGCAGCAGTGACCATGAGATGGTCATGTTCAGGATCCTGACAAAAGGAAGAAAGGAGAGCAGCAGAATACAGACCCTGGACTTCAGAAAATCAGACTTTGACTCCCTCAGGGAACTGATGGGCAGGATCTCCCATGAGGCTAATTTGAGGGGGAAAGGAGTCTAGGAGAGCTGGCTGTATTTTAAAGAAGCCTTATTGAGAGCACAGGAACAAACCATCCCAGTGTGCAGAAAGAATAGCAAATATGGCAAGCGACCAGCTTGGCTTAACAGAGAAATCTTCAGTGAGCTTAAACACAAAAAGGAAGCTTACAGGAAGTGGAAACCTGGACAGATGACCAGGGAGGAGTGTAAAAATATGGCTCACGCATGCAGGGGTGTAATCAGGAAGGCCAAAGCACAAATGGAGTTGCAGCTGGCAAGAGACGTGAAGGGTAACAAGAAGGATTTCTATAGGTATGTTAGCAACAAGAAGAAAGTCAGGAAAAGTGTGGGACCCTTACTGAATGGGGGAGGCAACCTAATGACAGAGGAGGCTTTTTTTGTCTCGGTCTTCACAGACAAGGTCAGCTTCCAGACTGCTGTCCTGGGCAGCACAGTATGGGGAGGCGGTGAGCAGCCCTCAGTGGTGAAAGAACAGGTTAAGGACTACTTAGAAAAGCTGGACATGCACACGTCCATGGGGCCGGATGCACTGCATCCGAGGGTGCTGAGGGAGTTGGCTGATGTGATTGCAGATCCATAGGCCATTATCTTTGAAAACTCATGGCGATCAGGGGAAGTCCCGGACGGTTGGAAAAGGGCAAATATAGTGCCCATCTTTAAAAAAGGGAAGAAGGAGAATCTGGGGAACTACCGCCTCACCTCATTCCCTGGAAAAATCATGGAGTGGGTCCTCAAGGAATCCATTTTGAAGCACTTGGAGGAAAGGAAGGTGATCAGTACAGTCAACGTGGATTCACCCAGGGCAAGTCATGCTTGACCATAGCTCAGTGGTTTGAGCATTGGCCTGCTAAACCCAGGATTGTGAGCTCAATCCTTGAGGGGGCCTTTTAGGGATCTGGGGCAAACATTGGGGACTGGTCCTGCTTTGAGCAGGGGGTTGAACTAGATGACCTCCTGAGGTCCCTTCCAACTCTGATATTCTATGATTGCCTTCTATGATGAGATAACTGGCTCTGTGGATGAGGGGAAAGCGGTGGATGTGATATACCTTGACTTCAGCAAAGCTTTTGATACAGTCTCCCACTGTATTCTTTCTAGCAAATTAAAGAAGTATAGATTGGATGAATGGACTTTAAGGTGGATAGAAAGCTGAGTAGATTGTTGGGCTCAATGGGTAGTGATCAACAGCTCGATGTCTAGTTGGCACCTGGTATCAAGCAGAGTGCCCCAGGGGTTGATCCTGGGACCAGTTTTGTTCAACATCTTCATTAATGATCTGGGTGATGGGATGGATTGCACCCTCAGCAAGTTCGCAGATGATGCTAAGCTGGGGGGAGAGTAGATACACTGGAGGGTAGGTGTGACCGGTTCGGTCACAGAGATCCCCCTTGGGACTGTCACCTGATGTGCTGAAATTACCTCTAAGCCTGTTTTCCCTGCCAGCTTGGGACTTCCAGAACCCTGTCTTGTTGAGCCAGACACACTAGCCTGCTGCAACACAGACCCAGAGTCTGCTCCACACCCCCAAAGCTGCAGACTTAACTGAAAAAAGCTCAGCAGGTTACCTATCTCCAGAACCCAGACACCCAGTTCCCGATGGAATCCAAACCCCAAATAAATCCGTTTTACTCTGTATAAAGCTTATACAGGGTAAATTCATAAATTGTCTGCCCTCTATAACACTGATAGAGAGATATGCACAGCTGTTTGCTCCCCCAGGTATTAATCACTTACTCTGGGTTTATTAATAAACAAAAGTGATTTTATTAAGTATAAAAAGTAGGATTTAAGTGGTTTCCAGTAATAACAGACAGAACAAAGTAAGTCACAAAGCAAAATAAAGCAAAAACACACAAGTCTAAGCCTAATACATTAAGAAACTGATTAGAATGTGGACAAATTGAAGAGAGTCCAGCGAAGGGCAACAAAAATGATTAGGTGGCTGGGGCACATGACTTACGAGGAGAGGCTGAGGGAACTGGGCTTAATTAGTCTGCAGAAGAGAAGAGTGAGGGGGGATTTGATAGCAGCCTTCAACTACAAAGGGAGGCTCCAAAGAGGATGGAGTTAGGCTGTTCTCAGTGGTGGCAGATGACAGAACAAGGAGCAATGGTCTCAAGTTGCAGTGAGGGAGGTCTAGGTTGGATATTAGGAAAAACTATTTCACTAGGAGGGTGATGAAGCACTGGAATGGGTTACCTAGGGAGGTGGTGGAATTTCCGTCCTTAGAAGTTTTTAAGGCCCGGCTTAGAATCATAGAATATCAGGGTTGGAAGGGACCTCAGGAGGTATCATATCATAGAATATCAGGGTTGGAAGGGACCTCAGGAGGTCATCTAGTCCAACCCCCTGCTCAAAGCAGGACCAATCCCCAATTTTTGCCCTATATCCCTAAATGGCCCCCTCAAGGATTGAACTCACAACCCTGGGTTTAGCAGGGCAAAGCTCAAACCACTGAGCTATCATCTAGTCCAACCCCCTGCTCAAAGCAGGACCAATCCCCAATTAAATCATCCCAGCCAGGGCTTTGTCAAGTCTGACCTTAGAAACTTCTAAGGAAGGAGATTCTACCACCTCCCTAGGTAACGCATTCCAGTGTTTCACCACCCTCCTAGTGAAAAAATGTTTCCTAATATCCAACCTAAACCTCCCCCACTGCAACTTGAGACCATTACTCCTTGTCCTGTCCTCTTCTACCACTGAGAATAGTCTAGAACTATCCTCTCTGGAACCACCTCTCAGGTAGTTGAAAGCAGCTATCAAATCCCCCCTCATTCTTCTCTTCTGCAGACTAAACAATCCCCGTTCCCTCAGCCTCTCCTCATAAGTCATGTGTTCCAGACCCCTAATCTTTTTTGTTGCCCTTCGCTGGACTCTCTGCAATTTATCCACATCCTTCCTGTAGTGTGGGGCCCAAAACTGGACACAGTACTCCAGATGAGGCCTCACCAATGTCGAATAGAGGGGGACAATCACGTCCCTCGATCTGCTCGCTATGCCCCTTCTTATACAGCCCAAAATGCCATTGGCCTTGGCAACAAGGGCACACTGTTGACTCATATCCAGCTTCTCGTCCACTGTCACCCCTAGGTCCTTTTCCGCAGAACTGCTGCCTAGCCATTCAGTCCCTAGTCTGTAGCGGTGCATTGGGTTCTTCCGTCCTAAGTGCAGGACCCTGCACTTATCCTTATTGAACCTCATCAGATTTCTTTTGGCCCAATCCTCCAATTTGTCTAGGTCCCACTGTATCCTATTCCTGCCCTCCAGCGTATCTACCACTCCTCCTAGTTTAGTATCATCTGCAAATTTGCTGAGGGTGCAATCCACACCATCCTCCAGATCATTTATGAAGATATTGAACAAAACTGGCCCCAGGACCGACCCCTGGGGCACTCCACTTGACACCGGCTGCCTACTAGACATGGAGCCATTGATCACTACCCGTTGAGCCCGACAATCTAGCCAACTTTCTACCCACCTTATAGTGCATGCATCCAGCCCATACTTCTTTAACTTGCTGGCAAGGATACTGTGGGAGACCGTGTCAAAAGCTTTGCTAAAGTCAAGAAACAACACATCCACTGCTTTCCCTTCATCCACAGAACCAGTAATCTCATCATAGAAGGCGATTAGATTAATCAGGCATGACCCTCCCTTGGTGAATCCATGCTGACTGTTCCTGATCACTTTCCTCCCATAAAGTGCTTCAGGATTGATTCCTTGAGGACCTGCTCCATGATTTTTCCAGGGACTGAGGTGAGGCTGACTGGCCTGTAGTTCCCAGGATCCTCCTCCTTCCTTTTTTTAAAGATGGGCACTACATTACCCTTTTTCCAGTCATCTGGGACTTCCCCCGTTTGCCACGAGTTTTCAAAGATAATGGCCAATGGCTCTGCAATCACAGATGCCAATTCCTTTAGCACTCTTGGATGCAACGTTTCCGGCCCCATGGACTTGTGCACGTCCAGCTTTTCTAAATAGTCCCTAACCACCTCTTTCTCCACAGAGGGCTGGCCGTCTACTCCCCATGCTGTGATGCCCAGTGCAGCAGTCTGGGAGCTGACCTTGTTCGTGAAGACAGAGGCAAAAAAAGCATTGAGTACATTAGCTTTTTCCACATCCTGTCACTAGGTTGCCTCCCTCATTCAGTAATGGGCCCACACTTTCCTTGGCTTTCTTCTTGTTGCCAACATACCTGAAGAAACCCTTCTTGTTACTCTTGACATCTCTTGCTAGCTGCAGCTCCAGGTGCGATTTGGCCCTCCTGATTTCATTCCTACATGCCCAAGTAATATTTTTATACTCTTCCCTGGTCATATGTCCAACCTTCCACTTCTTGTAAGCTTCTTTTTTATGTTTAAGATCCGCTAGGATTTCACCGTTAAGCCAAGCTGGTCGCCTGCCATATTTACTATTCTTTCGACACATCGGGATGGTTTGTCCCTGTAACCTCAACAGGGATTCCTTGAAATACAGCCAGCTCTCCTGGACTCCTTTCCCCTTCATGTTAGTCCCCCAGGGGATCCTACCCATCCATTCCCTGAGGGAGTCGAAGTCTGCTTTCCTGAAGTCCAGGGTCCGTATCCTGCTGCTTACCTTTCTTCCCTGTGTCAGGATCCTGAACTCAACCAACTCATGGTCACTGCCTCCCAGATTCCCATCCACTTTTGCTTCCCCCACTAATTCTTCCCGGTTTGTGAGCAGCAGGTCAAGAAAAGCTCCCCTCCTAGTTGGCTCCTCTAGCACTTGCACCAGGAAATTGTCCCCTACATTTTCCAAAAACTTCCTGGATTGTCTATGTACCGCTATATTGCTCTCCCAGCAGATGTCAGGAAAATTAAAGGGCTTGACAAAGCCCTGGCTGGATGATTTAGTTGGGATTGGTCCTGCTTTGAGCAGGGGGTTGGACTAGATCAGGGGTGGCCAACTTGAGTCTGAGAAGGAGCCAGAGTTTACCAATGTACATTGCCAAAGACCCACAGTAATGTGTCAGAAGCCGCCGCATCAGCTCCCACATCCACCCCCCAGCGCCTCCCACCCACGGGCAGCCCCACCAATCAGTGCCTCCCCCGCCCTCTCTGCACCTCCCGATCAGCTGTTTCATGGCATGCAGGAGACTCTTGGGCGGGGGGAGGAGCAAGGGCATGGCAGGCTCAGGGGAAGGGGCAGGAAGGGGTGGAGTGGGGGCAGAGCCTGTGGCAGAGCCTGGGGTTGAGCAGTGAGCCGAACTGAAAGAAGGCTTAGAGGAGATATGATTGCTATCTATAAATATATCAGAGGGATAAATACCACAGGGGGAGAAGAATGATTTAAGCTCAGTACCAATGTGGACACAAGAACAAATGGATATAAACTGGCCATCAGGAAGTTTAGACTTGAAATTAGATGAAGGTTTCTAAAGAAATCAGAGGAGTGAAGTTCTGGAATAGGCTTCCAAGGGAAGCAGTGGGGGCAAATGACATATCTGGCTTCAAGACAAAGCTTGATACGTTTATGGAGGAGATGATATGATGGGATAGCCTAATTTTAGCAATTAATTGATCTTCGACTACTAGCGGTAGATATGCCCAATGGCCTGTGATGGGATGTTAGATGGGGTGGAATCTGAGTTACTACAGAGAATTCTTTCCTGGGTGTCTGGCTAGTGAGTCTTGCCCCCCTGCTCAGGGTTTAGCTGATTGCCATATTTGGGGTCGGGAAGGAATTTTCCTCCAGGGCAGGTTGGCAGAGGCCCGGGGGGTTTTTGCCTTCCTCTTCAGCGTGGGGCACGGGTCACTTGCTGGAGGATTCTCTGCACCTCAAAGTCTTTAAACCACGATTTGAGGACTTCAGTAGTTCAGACATAGGTTAGAGGTTTGTTTCAGGAGTGGGTGGATGAGATTCTGTGGCCTGCGTTGTGTAGGAGGTCAGGCTAGATGATCATAATGGTCCCTTCTGATCTTAAAGTCTATGATTCTATGATTTGGAAGCAACCAGAGGCTTAACGAGCCAGGAGTTTAAGCCATCACTGCTAAAAGCCTGAACCAAGAACCTTGCAATTATTGTATGTATTTGATTCCTTTAACCAATCTTAACTCTCACCTTTCTTTCTTTCTTTCTTTCTTTCTTTCTTTCTTTTCTTTTTATAAATAAACCTTTAGATATTAAATACTAAAGGATTGGCAACAGCGTGATTATTGGGTCAGATCTAAGTTATATATTGACCTGTGTATGTGGCTGGTCCTTTGGGATCAGAAGAACTCTGCTTGATGAAATTGGTTTTAAATAACCACTCATAATTAAGTCTAGTGTTTTGGTGGTGATACAAGGACTGGAATACCTAAGGAAACTGCTTTTCTGATTTCTTGTTAGCCAGGGAGGTGAATCAGAAATTTACTTTTGTTGTGGTTTGGTATATCTTATGGGAGAATAACCAAACTTTGTCCAGTTTGGGGTGTGTCTGCCCCATTTTACAGCAGTTTGTCCTGAATTTGGTCATTTCATATCCCATGTGCATGAGAGACCTTGGTTACAGACTTTTATTGACTAAATCCGAGATTAGAAGAAATATGATGTCCTTGTTTCACCTAACTGCAATCTGTCTGCAACGAGTTAACATCCTGCAGTGACTGGAAATGGAAACTAAGAGGTGACGATAATGAAAATATGAGTCTTGTGCTACCTGTTATCCAGCACCAGAAAAAAATGTGAAGTGATTCTTAAAATCAAAGGAAACATTACTGCAGATGTACTGGTATAAAAGTGAGTTTCTAAGCTATCCTCAATTTCCAATAATTGTAGAATTTTTCAAAAGGAGTAAGATGTATGTCAGAATATAAATTTATGCTCCTCTAAGATTGAGGGGCAAGATTAATACTCTGCTTGAACCACAGGAAAGCATGTATTCTTTTCTCACAAATTATTAAAAATCATGTTATTTTTGTTCTCTTCTACAGATCTAATGCCTGTAATGCGTGTCTCATATTTTTTTTATTTCTTCTTGGAACCACAGTGAGTAGAAAATGAACAAGGAAATGGGAACAGCTGCATTATTTAACCCCTCCCTCCAGCAACGGCAGCACAAATCATTGGTGTACGAGTTATGCAAATACTGATCACCAGATAATGCTGTTTGTTATTCAAGTGTATGTTGATTGGCCTACATGTTTGTACTAACAATTATAGGAGGTGATACATATTTGGTTTCAAACTTGAATTAAATCAAAGTATGGGTTAGATGTGCCCCTTGGATCTGCTACTTTATCACCAAAAAGACTATAAGAAGCTTGATAAGTCTTTAAACAAATATTTTTAACCTACCAAAACATCTGTGAAGGGTTTGGCACCAGCTTTTGAATCCTATTTTGCACCTCATCCAAACCTCCCAAAGTTCCTTGTTGACCTAGTAAACCCCTATATCAAGCCACCTTATCAGGCCCCTACTCTTTATTATTTTCCTTTTTACAACATCCCATTTGGCTTGCGAGAGTTTGCCCAGGAAGGTGGAAATTAACTGTAACCTCATCAACCAACTGGGCAGGCTTCAGCTGCAGTCAGTTCTATTTAAACAAGTTTTAAAAGTTGATCAAGCAAACAGGCTAAATGAAGTTAGTTACCATTGACGGGAGTTACAATCAAATGTTTTTCAGGCAGCGATTTGCCTTCATGTGCCTAATGAGGCTAGGCATTGGCCTGTGAAGTCTCAGTAGATAGCTCAGAACTGTGCCCCTGGATTTAGGGAGATACAGGGTAATTCCTGGTGGAACAGTGCCAGACTCTCATGAAAATGTACATGTAGCTTCTTCTTTATGGAGTTGGGGCAGAGAGAGGGCAGGCCTGAAAAGATGTAGTGCCTGATCTTAACCAGAGTTGGGTGGGATGCAAAATTCTTTTATAAATTAATTCAGAAGTCTGGCTGTCCGGAGATTCTAGACTGGTGTTGCTAGTAAGTATGGATGTACCTCAAACCCTGGAATCCTGGGTCCAGAAGGCTGGTGACAGTGAGATGCAGTACAGAGAAGACTGTTACAGTTCTCCCAATACCGCCTCTGAAGGGGATCTGTTTCCAAGAAATTTTGGGCCTGAGGTAGTGATCAAGGAAGCAGCCCTCCACATTCATCTCCTTCTGCTGTGGATGGTGCGATTGGCCTCAAAACCTTTAGGTCACAAGGGACAAACCAGATAGTGCTGATTGGTGCAGACACCACAGCAAAAGTGTCGTAAATTAACATGCAGGAGACTAGCACAAGAAACCATGATCCTGATGGGCTGGGCAGAATCCCATCTGATAACCCTCAAAATGATATGCCTGGCTAGCATGCACAACCTTGAAACAGGCTAGGTGAGTGTGAAGGGGTCAACTCACCGCTGGTACTTCCTTGTGGCTGGCCATGGCATGGCAGTTCGCTCTCTATTGAGGATTTCAATAGCTCAGACATAGGTGAGAGGTTTATTGCAGGAGTACATGGGTGAGATTCTGTGGCCTGCATTGTGCAGGAGGTCAGACTAGATGATCATAATGGTCCCTTCTGACCTTAATATCTATGAATCTATTGAAGTCCTCAAATCATGGTTTAAAGACTTCAAGGTGCAGAGAATCCTCCAGCAAGTGACCCATGCCCCATGCTACAGAGAAAGGCGAAAACCCCCCTGGGCCCCTTCCAATCTGCCCTGGAGGAAAATTCCTTCCTGACCCCAAATATGGCAATTAGCAGAACCCTGAGCATGTGGGCAAGACTCACCAGCCAGATACCCAGTGTTAAGATATAGATATTCAGGCCTGTCTGCAAAGGCCTATACTTTAAGAATTTAGGTGTATTCTTATCATTTAGCTAGTTATAGAAGTATAAAAGAAACATCGGCAGACAGTGATTTTGATTCTAAGTGCCTTCTCTTACTGTGACAGTCTGAGGCCCTGTTCTTAGGCTAGGGCCTTTGGCTAAGCAGCAGAGGCAGCCATAAGCTGGGAAGCAAACAGTCACATCTTCACATTTCAAACTAGTCACACTGAAATAAGGCAATCTGAGGCTCTTAGAAAGGTGATCCGATCTATCACCTTCAGAGAAAGAGAAGAGCCTAGAGAATGTAAAAGGAAGTTTAGTTTGATAGTTTTCTGTTCAGTAAGAACTCACTTATCAATAGACACAGCTGGGAAACCCTTATGTCTTTATAGATGTAGTTGTGAAATCCTCACTTCTGTATTGTCATTATAGTTCCTACTTTGCTATTGTTTGTTTGCATGGTCTCTGTCTGGTTCTGTGATTGTTTCTGTCTGCTGTATAATTAATTTTGCTGGGTGTAAACTAATTAAGGTGGTGGAATATAATTGGTTAAATAATCATGTTACAATATGTTAAGATTGGTTAGTTAAATTTCAGTAAAATGATTGGTTAATGTATAGCTAAGCAGAACTTAAGTTTTACTACATAGTCTGCAGTCAATCAGGAAGTGGGGGGGGAATTGGAATCATGTTTTGCTAAGGGGAAGAATGGGAACAGGGACACAGGTAAGGCTCTGAGGTGTCAGAGCTGGGAAGGGGGACACTAAGGAAGGAAACTGGAATCATGCTTGCTGGAAGTTCACCCCAATAAACATCGAATTGTTTGCACCTTTGAACTTCAGGTATTGTTGCTCTCTCTTCATGCAAGAAGGACCAGGGAAGTAAATGGGTGAAAGAATAAGTCCCTAACACCCAGGAAAGAATTCTCTGTAGTAACTCAGATCCCACCCCATCTAACATCCCATTGGGCCTATTTACCATGAATAGTTAAAGATCAATTAATTGCCAAATTCATTAAAGCAGGTCTGGCTCCTTGCACCGGAGCAATTGCTCCCATTTGGCTAATTAAGAAGGCAGAGCAGCACCTGGGGGTATGAAAGGTCAGGGAGTGACCCCATGAGACAGGGACCCAGTGAATCAGTTGCCTGTGTGGGTGTCAGGGGAAGATGAGAGCTGCTAGAGCTCAGGGGACAATGGAAGGTCCTGGAAGGAAGTAGAAGGTGTTTACTGGGGGAAAGGCTGAATTCAAAGAGAACAGCAAGACAGCCAGGGCCGGAGGACTCGAGAGTACTGAAGGCAGGAGGCACAGCAGCAGAAGATGCCTGCTGGCTCTGAGCTGGAGCCAAAGCCCACAGAGGGCTGGGATGACTTACCTGCACTGTCTCTGTCCTATACAGCTGGACATAGAGGACCCAGGAGAGGGCCAGGGGAAGTGAAGGATGCTCCCCTTATAAAGATGGGTTTCAGAGGAACAGCCGTGTTAGTCTGTATTCGCAAAAAGAAAAGGAGGACTTGTGGCACCTTAGAGACTAACCAATTTATTTGAGCATGAGCTTTCGTGAGCTACAGCTCACTTCATCAGATGTTTACCGTGGAAACTGCAGCAGACTTTATATACACACAGAAATCATGAAACAATACCTCCTCCCACCCCACTGTCCTGCTGGTAATAGCTTATCTAAAGTGATCAACAGGTGGGCCATTTCCAGCACAAATCCAGGTTTTCTCACCCTCCACCCCCCCACACAAATTCACTCTCCTGCTGGTGCTAGCCCATCCAAAGTGACAACTCTTTACATAATCAAGTCGGGCTATTTCCTGCATAGATCAAGGTTTTCTCACATCCCCCCCACCCCCATACACACACAAACTCACTCTCCTGCTGGTAATAGCTCATCTAAACTGACCATTCTCCAGGTTTAAATCCAAGTTAAACCAGAACATCTGGGGGGGGGGGGTAGGAAAAAACAAGAGGAAACAGGCTACCTTGCATAATGACTTAGCCACTCCCAGTCTCTATTTAAGCCTAAATTAATAGTATCCAATTTGCAAATGAATTCCAATTCAGCAGTTTCTCGCTGGAGTCTGGATTTGAAGTTTTTTTGTTTTAAGATAGCGACCTTCATGTCTGTGATTGCGTGACCAGAGAGATTGAAGTGTTCTCCGACTGGTTTATGAATGTTATAATTCTTGACATCTGATTTGTGTCCATTTATTCTTTTACGTAGAGACTGTCCAGTTTGACCAATGTACATGGCAGAGGGGCATTGCTGGCACATGATGGCATAGATCACATTGGTGGATGTGCAGGTGACCACCAATGTGATCTATGCCATCATGTGCCAGCAATGCCCCTCTGCCATGTACATTGGTCAAACTGGACAGTCTCTACGTAAAAGAATAAATGGACACAAATCAGATGTCAAGAATTATAACATTCATAAACCAGTCGGAGAACACTTCAATCTCTCTGGTCACGCAATCACAGACATGAAGGTCGCTATCTTAAAACAAAAAAACTTCAAATCCAGACTCCAGCGAGAAACTGCTGAATTGGAATTCATTTGCAAATTGGATACTATTAATTTAGGCTTAAATAGAGACTGGGAGTGGCTAAGTCATTATGCAAGGTAGCCTGTTTCCTCTTGTTTTTTCCTACCCCCCCCCCCCAGATGTTCTGGTTTAACTTGGATTTAAACCTGGAGAATGGTCAGTTTAGATGAGCTATTACCAGCAGGAGAGTGAGTTTGTGTGTGTATGGGGGTGGGGGGGATGTGAGAAAACCTTGATCTATGCAGGAAATAGCCCGACTTGATTATGTAAAGAGTTGTCACTTTGGATGGGCTAGCACCAGCAGGAGAGTGAATTTGTGTGGGGGGGTGGAGGGTGAGAAAACCTGGATTTGTGCTGGAAATGGCCCACCTGTTGATCACTTTAGATAAGCTATTACCAGCAGGACAGTGGGGTGGGAGGAGGTATTGTTTCATGATTTCTGTGTGTATATAAAGTCTGCTGCAGTTTCCACGGTAAACATCTGATGAAGTGAGCTGTAGCTCACGAAAGCTCATGCTCAAATAAATTGGTTAGTCTCTAAGGTGCCACAAGTACTCCTTTTCTTTTTGCGAATACAGACTAACACGGCTGTTCCTCTGAAATATATGAATGTTTGCCCCTTGTCCATCTGCGTGACAAGGGTTGCTTCTGTTCCAAATCCCAACCTGAAGACAATTAGGAAGGGTCAAGGATGTTTGCAGTGGATATGTTTAGTTGAAGCTAGCTGTAGCTCTTTATCTTGATCAGCTTGTTCAGAAGAGATTAAGATAACACTGGGTGGTATTAGGTGAGTAGGCAATTTCAGGCAATGGCTTGCTGACTATTGCATGTTTTATGTTGGGCCTGAAAGCAAACAGCACTATCCACAGTCAATTGTCCTGATTGATGGGAGCCATCAAGATTCCAAACCACCATTAATAGCCCACACTTTGCATAATTACAATAGGCCCTCAGTTATATTTCATATTTCTAGTTTCAGATACAAGGATACATACATACAAATAGGATGACCACACTCGGATTATAAAAGCTTTGTAAGGATACCTTTCAAGAGACTTTTTGCATGCAGCATATTTGTTACATTATATTCACACTCATTTGCATTTTCATAATATCAGAGTGCAATGTCACACACACACTTACATAATGCTAGCAAGTGGAAGAACTGAAATGAGAAAATGGCCTCCTCATGGCTCCCAGCCCAACACATATGCCTCTGGACTAAAGGCATGGTGACTACTGCTCTTGTCCCATCTGGAGCTCAAGCCAGGAGTATACTCATTGCAAATGGCAGGTAAGTGGGGCTGAGAGCATGCTCAGTGCAGGTAGAATGCTTAGAGATATAAGCTTCTAAAAAGCTCTACTGAACATATGCAAATGGTGAGTATCAGAGACATAACTTGTTGAGATCAGGCTAAATTATATTATGCATAGCAAAAGGAACTTCTCTAAACTTAGGATTATCTCTCCACCGAATGTCAAGTTCTGCTACAAACCCAGGCAGCACAAGAACTCTCTAAAGAAATATACAGGGGAAAAGCAATATCCTTAACAAAACCATTTTCCCCCCAACCTCATGCTTGGAAATGGCTGAACCATTTTTGCTGAAACTTAGGACATGTCTACACTACAAAATTATGTTGACCAAATTTGTCTGTATACAGCCACTACAGTTATTAAATCACCTGTGTGCACACACGTGGCTCATTGTGTCAGTGGTACTTGTCCTCACCAGGAGTGCTTGTATTGACTATTGTCAGTATGGGGCAGCATGGGATGGCTCCTAAAGGCCAGTAATAGTGGACATATGCAATGTAGTGTCTACACTGACAACCTAATTACATTGACCAGGACTCTATGCTGCTTGGGGAGGTGGTGTTACTAAATTGATGTAGAGAGGCACTTATGACAACAGGAGCCAAATTTCAGTGAAGACCCTTCCACAGCTAGGTTGATGCAAGGCAGCTTATGTCAACCTAACCATGTAGCGTAGAGCAGGCCTTAAACCCAAATAATCTAATTTACGGGTAAAGCATGGGAAATTTCAGTTCAAACAATTAGTTTGGCAAAACAAGCTCCTGAAAACAGGAGCTTAAGCGAATGGGTTAGGCAACTTTAACTATAGGTGTACGTGTAGCACCTTAGAGACTAACAAATTTGGTGCCACAAGTACTCTTTTTGCAGATAGAGCCTAACATGGCTGCTACTCTGAAACTTACCTATAGGTGTTGCTTCTAGGAACACCTCTAATTAGCTGTCTCAGATCACTTCTTTACTTTCAGTGTCTCACCTTCTTAGTCACTTTCTTTGTAAAATGAGAATCTGAACCAAATTTCAGCAACTAATTAATGCACGTGGGATGATCTCCAGTGTGTACTTGGTTTGTATGTTGGGGTTTCAAGAAATTTGGGGACAATTGAATAGTGGAAAGCTTCTGTACCCCACTTCCCAATGCACATTTGCTGCTGCCTGAACAGTAACATTGTGATATCAGAGATAATCAGCTGCTACTGCCTCCAGTTTGTTCATATACGTTGGTAAATCACTATTGCCCAGGCTATAATTGCAATGGCTACCTTGGATAACTGATTTACCGCAGACTAGCATACCACTTTTACAAAGAAAGGTCCTGGGAAGAGCAGTAACAAAATCAGAATAGGTTTTGATAAAGTTCTGTGCACCTTTGGGTTTCTCTTTTCAATTTGTTACTTTCCTAAGTTATTTTGTAACTTTCAAGGGTTACATGAAAATAAGATACAATATATCTGAAAAGGAGCTGTAATTTTGTTTATAGGCTTGTTACAAATTGGTGGGGATGTGCCTTTAAAATTACCTGCCTTTATTTACCTTAAAACAAAAAACAGGTCTCTACTCTTGTTACACAGTACATCATTTAAAGTACAATTTAATTTGCATTTAAAAACATTGTTTTGAATTCAGTTTAATCAATATACTGATCAACATGGCACCGAGTGGTGAGACTGTCTCAAAGATAATAGCAATAAAATGTGCTGGAGATAAATGTGTAAGTGCTTTATTTAAATAGAAAAATATTTAACCTGTGCTATTTAAAAACTAAGGAAATTCATTAACAAACTTCATGTTAATTAAGGTTGCTCTCCTTAGTAAACTAAACCATAAAAAATTAGGAAATAAAGTTAGTGATTCCCAAGTTCAGTATGAATGTTGCGGTCATAAATATAAAGGGAAGGGTAAACACCTTTAAATCCCTCCTGGCCAGAGGAAAAACCCTTTCACCTGTAAAGGGTTAAGAACCTAAGATTACCTTGCTGGCACCTGACCAAAATGGAGACAGATTCTTTACTCCCCCCCAGCAGATTTGAAAGTATCAGGGATCATCAAGCAGCAAACCCTGGATAGCACCTACTGCTCTCAAAGGCATCCAAGGAGGTAGTGGACACTGCCTAGAGGCATAACTGAGCAAGGGACTGGAAATAAACCCTACAGTGACAGAGTGCTCCTCATCCAGCTTCCTCCTCTTGGTGTGATGGATGGCTGTCTTAGTGAGAACCAGAAGAAGGCTGATGAGGTCTTGCAACTTTGAGGGGCCACAGATGGAGTGTGTAGATCAGGAGGTGCGGAGAGAGGTGCAGCTAGAATCTCAGTAGGAGATTCTGTGATGAGAGGCAGCTCCTGGTGCACATCTCCCTACAGTGCATCAGATTGGAGCCCCTCGAGAAAGGACAGGTGTTGGGGGAATTCATGAACCATGCTAGGCACACACCATGCCAACTAATATTCCTAGTGGGCCCTGGGACCAGAGTGGAGTACAAACTGTCCCATCAGGGATCCTCACATCACAGCAAGGCCCACCACTGGATGGGACACAAGGACGAGGAAGTGGATAGTCTGTATACACTTGTGCTTCATATGTTCTCTGGGCACTGTTTGGAGGCAGACTGACCTGGAAGGTGCAAAGTGAAGGAGGCGGGAGATGTAGGAAGAGAAAGGATAATCTCCTGGTTAATACAGTTGAATGCTGCCTTGGAGAACTGGATTCTATCCCTGCCTCTGCCATAGAGTTCATAGGTGATGCTGGGCTAATCTCTTAAAGCAAACTTCACTTCTGCCTATAATTATATACTATACACAACACATGTGCACAGGGGCAGAATTAAAGTTGATTGGCCAATGTTCATTCTGGTATTTTCAGGACTTTGCAACTTTTTAATCCTTAACTTTGCATTTCCTAATGTTCCATGGTTTAGTTTATAATGAGAGCAACTTTAACTAATGTTAAATGAAGTTTTTGTTCATGAATTTTCTTTGGTTTGCTACAGAAAAGCATAGAGAAGTGTTCAGAAAAGAAACCTGCATATTTATCAAAGCAAGTTTTTTTAAAATATCTAAAATTTGTTATTAGAGTTCCAGTCTTCTTTGGGTGGTGGTCGTTATTAGCTGGCTCTGTACACTCACCATATACATAGGATATCCAACTGGAGAGCTTTGAAGCAGTGTAAAAGTAAAATAGTCTTCTGTATCATGAGGTTGTTAAATGCAGGATTTTTCAGAAATATAAATTAACACTTTTCATCCTTAATTACTGTCAAAAGCTTTGTTGTTCTTGGATTGGATTTCTGTATCTCTTCATACTGGTTTGTCGTGGGGATGGAAACATTTCAGAAGCTAGAGAAATTCAGTTTGGCCAGTATCCCAAATCTTGATTCTTGTCTGAAATTACTCCCATTTCTTTTGTGGAATTGAATTTTCTAGCACTCCTTGGTTTTAGACAGACTAGATGAATGTATTTCTTATAATTTACAAGATGCCACTGTGATGGGGTTGGGACTCACCACCGCAGCGCCTCCTGTTCATCCTTGGGAATTAGCTCCATTCATGCGGAGTACCCTCTGCCGGTGGTGTCCTGTCCATCTCTCGCCCTAGATTAGCGTCTCAATGTGCGTTGCTCCCAGCTTGCGATGTCCTTTTCAGGATACTGCCCTCTGGCAGTGCTCACTGGTCTGGTCTCATCCCCTTCTGGGGCTTTGGTGTTATCAGCAGTCCTCCTCTTTGCCCCAGCCACAATGGCTAACCACACCCCAAAGTCTAACCCCTTTTGGCAGGGGTCTGGTGCAGTCCATGATGGCCACTCCAAACGGCCAGATGGAAGTGCAAGGGGGAAAGTGGAGGGACCCAGGCCCACTCTCTACTCTGGGTCCCCAACCAGGGACCCTTTGGTGGCAGCCTTCCTGCCTGCCCTCCTGCTCTCCCTTTGTCCATCTCTCCCCCCCTGGGCCATTTCCCCTTCAGCTCCTCGGGGCCCCAGGTTTCACCACCCCTTTCTGGGGCTGGTCTCAGACTCAGACACTCCCCCTTTCTGCCTTAGGGGGCAGCGCCCCCCTAAGTGGCTCTCTTTGTGGCAGTGGAAACACCGCTTGTGTCTTCCCTTGGCCACAGCCCTACCACAGCCTGTTTGGGCTCTAGCCCTTCCCTCTGGGCTGGCCCAGGCCTTGGGAGCCCTGCAGGGGCACTCCCTCCTGAGGTGCCCCATCTCTCCACAGACCCAACAAGCTTAGGGCCCCCCCTGTTACCCTCACAGGGGGCACCTTGTCTGGGTGGGGCCACCCTGCCCCCTCCCAGTGGGGACACTCCCTCCTGAAGTGTCCCAGTTGCTCACAGGTGAAACAGTTCTTGAGCCCAGGCCCTGGCCTCCCACCCTTGGTGCCTGGTCTCTTATAGGGCCTGGGTGCCCACCCCAGCAGCAACCAGAGCAAGCCTCTCTGCTGCTCGGCAAGTTGGGCCACCCAGGCCCTCCAATAAAAGTCCAACTTCTCCATCATTTTCTCCTTTCTCTGATCTGGGCAACTGTCTCACAGTGCATGCCCTGCCCCTTGTATCAGGGGCAGACCACTAGTGCCTGCCTTTTCCACCACTTGTGACAGGGTTGGGACTCACCACTGCAGCACCTCCTGCTCCGGTCTCACCCCCTTCCAGGGGTTTGGTGTTATCAGAAGTCCTTCTTGTCGCCCCAGCCACAATGGCCAACCACACCCCAGAGTCTAACCCCTTTTGGCAGGGGTCTGGTGCAGTCCATGATGGCCACTCCAAATGGCCAGGTGGAAGTGCAAGTGGGAGACCCAGGCCTGCCCTCTACTCTGGGTCTCGACCCAGGGACCCTTTGGCGGCAGCCTTCCTGCCTGCCTGCCCTCCTTCTCTCCCTTTGTCCATCTCTCTCCCTGGGCCATTTCCCTTTTGGCCCCCTTGCACCAGCTAGGTCCTTTTTCTCAGGGCCCACAGCCCAACAGGTACCAGGTGGGAGTTCACTCCTGCTCCCACTGCACTGTCCCTGGTGCTAGTCTCCTCATGCAGGAGATAGATCTTCACCCTCTGAAAGACTGCCTGCTCCCTTCCTGGGCAGCCTTTATATAAGGCCTACCCTGGCCCTGATTGGCTGGCTGTAATACTGGCCCTGATTGGCTCTCTAACAGGCCCTCCCTGATTGGCAGCTACCTTGTGCATCCGCTCTGGCCTGTTGCAGTCCAATCTGGCATGGGGGTGGGGCACTGCCGCAGCAGAGCTACTGATATACATGGTACATTACAGACAAGAAGACAAGCTCCATATTCCAAGGTATTTACAATCTCATTCACAGAGATAACATCTAAAGAAATGGCAACCGACCTGGGGAAGTGGGGAAAAGGAAGCCATTATAATTTGCCATTTGGCTTCATGGGCCTTCAGATATTCATTGCTTCAGTAATACTTGTTTCACTTACTGCTTCATTTTTTTTCATTAGAGCATAACTTAGAAGTATATGATCATTTCAAATCTGAGAGTGAATTATAAAATTATTAGCCAAGGGTGTTCTTTGCAATACATTTTGCAAAAGAGTTCTGCTAGTATAAGCCAATGAGACACCATAGAACTGGTTTTATAGTCTGCTAATTAATTCCAAGGAACATATCTGGGCTGCTGAATCTTGTTTTCAGCCATTCTTCCTGCAAAGCACCTGTGGTGGGTGGAGGCTTCTTTTTAAATTTCTTTCTGTGTCATCTTCTTCCAGTTGGCTAAAGCTCAAATAAGTAGGCAGGCCCTTTTTACTTTTGAACATTAAAGCAGCTGAAAGGCGCATAGACATAAAATAATTTTAGGGCCCCCTTGTTGACAAGCATTCCTGTAACATTCATTAGATGCAGACTCGTGGTCCCCTTTTCGCCTACTGTCATGCTCTCTTCTTAGGATGGCATTATGCACCTTATAAATGGCTCACATGCGTGCCATTAACTTAAGTGTACTGTGGGTGCCAAGCAACAAGTGGGCTTGAGAAGCAATCTGAATAATGTTGTGTGCCATCTTACCTCTAGAAAATTTCTCCTCTGAATTAACAGTATATTCTGCCTCATTTTTGATGTCACATTTTGACACACATTTCAAAAAACTCGGGGTGAAATTCTGCCTCATTGAAGTCAGTGGAGTCTGGATTTCACCCTCATTGTCTAAGTAGTTCATAATTCTCATGTTCCCTGGGAATACTGGCTTTAGGAGAATTATGAAGTCCACATGGGCTATCAAAATCTAACAGAAAAGTATGAATTGCAAGCTGAAGAGATCAAGCTTTTGATAAGTTAAAACTTTGTAATTGGGAATCATTCCTCATTAACTATCATCCCTGACAACACAACATGGTATTCCTAATTCAGCACATATCCTCTATTAGACACAACACTACATACCCTAAAACATCAGCTAATACAGATAAAGCTTTCTGGATCAGCTGTCATGCATTCTCTGGCTATTTCTGTGGGCACACACTTCATATTCACTCTCCAAAATATACTGATCACATTTCACATGTACTGTAGCTCTAGTTGTTGTTTACAATAAGTCATTCCCCCCTCTAGGGGCACCAAAACAGAATTGTGTGGAAATATTCACACTCAAAGCCTCAGCAGCAGTTTTGGGGTGTTTTGCTGATTTCACTAGAAATAAGGTTGCTTCATAGCAGAAGGCACTACATGAGGCCTAAGGCTTATGGACCAATGGAAGATTTCTTCCCCCCTCCCCCCACACATACTTCTGTGAGCCATGCATCACTAGATCCTAATATTTTGGATGGCTATTAGTGTCCCTTGGTTTTATAATCAGCCAGCAGTCTGCTCTGGGTTTCCTGGAATGGAGCTAGATAGTGGAGTGCGCTACACTGTTATAATGTAGCCTCAATAAACAGAGAAAATGAATATACAGTTATTTGCTCATCTTAAATCCCAACTAGGGATGTTATTACAAGTTATATGTATATCTAGCATTTTGAGTAATCCTTGTTACTGCCAAGAAAACACCTTAATCTGGATTACTACATGAGCAGTGGGGAAGAACGTCCAAGTGAAAAATGAAGGGAACCTGTAGGATTCAGTTGGCAAGAAGTTACACTCCTGTTATGAAAATAAAATGCAGAGAAATTTAACATGTCAGGTAATCAGTGACGGTGTTTTGAGCATTTACGAGACAATCTACATGGAGTGAGGAGTAATAAAATAGTAGAAAAGAGCTACTTGAACAATTTCCCAAATGAACTAGTGACTCCAGTACAGAAGGGATACACAAGGCCCTCTCTGTCACTTTAGCACCACATAAGCTTGTAGGGCCAAATCCTGGTCATGCTGAAGTCATGTGGCAAACCTCCCATTGATTTAATTGAGACCAAGACTTGGCGATTAATGTGGGTCTTGAGGTAAAGCTTAAGTAATGTATTAGGTCTTGTCTTTCTACACTATGGTGAATTTCAACCTTGAAGTAGTATATTAACTACAGTAGCTATTAATCAGTGCCTGAAGACATTTCTGTTTCTGCAAAAATACGCTTCTTGGCTATGGCTACAGCCCTTAGCATAAATTATATGGTACATCATTGATCATATTTCTCCTTCCCAGAATATTGTTGCATTTCTGAGTATAGCTCCTAATAAGGTCTGTATTTTTAAATCTCTAGTTGAAGATTAAAGCACTTTATATCTTCAAAGAGAATTACAAAAAATAACCAAACTATGAACTCCCCAAAGCAGGAATCATGCCTTCCATGTTTAGTACCTGGCACATTGTGTAAACTACTGTAAATAAATATATAATAGCTAAGTGCTTAAATCTGGGCAGAGGGGGAACATATTGGAGGTTCTCACTGATTTTCATTTTTAATCTACAAGATTAGAAAATAGCATTACGTAAATGATTTTTATGGTGGGCCATCCCAAAATCTTGACATCACATGTGGCTGTGGATGCCGTAGCAACTGCAGCTGTGTTGTCAAGGCAACAGCCTTGTGCTCAGCAGGCAAAACCAATGAGGATTAAGCATTGCTATATTCTAGCTAAGCCTCTGTGACCTTATCAGAAAGCAACAAGATCTGTCTGTTCTTTACCGTGCAGGTGTCCGTTTAGTAGGGAGGGAGATATGCACAGATATACTCTCACAAAGTACCTGATTTAAATGTCAGACCTGGACTATTCAAACAAGTGAATGCATTTTCTAGTTAGATGGATTAAAGGGCTCAATTTTTGTAAGTAACTTTTGTTTTTTAAATGCTACTGTATTACCATTATGGAAGAAACCAGAGAGAAGAGAAATGTACAGGACCCTGTACAATGGAATTTGTTTAGAACTTTGGTATGTAAGTGAAATATTTTTCTGGGATAATTTTGTATTTAAGACAAAACTCAGACAAGTAAGTGTCTCATTGCACAAAATAATATTAATTTGTTAGTTTGCATAGCAAGAAACAATGCTGATAGGCAGAACATGAAATGCAGTAGAGTTGATTATCACTGCTTTTTAGCATGGTACCCTTTTAATTCTTAAGAGTTAATTGGAACAGACAAAATAGTGAAGTAAGTTTGTGTAGCAACATAGGTATATCTTAGTTCATTTCAGTATTTACAGATCTATATTTCTAGTAAGAAGAATTAAAATACAAGTGGAATCAATGGGGAGAGGACAGAAATGCTGAATGTTTTTTCTGCAAGGTGGGTGAGGTAGAAGGAGGGGAAAGTTTGGATAAAGTGCCGCCAACACTTTAGTATTGTCTCAATTTCTCTTCACAGTGTTTTATTTTTGTTTCTAAGGCACAATAAAAAGCTCCTTTTTGGTTGAAGTTTCAGAATGCTGAACAACTGAATTTTACTTTGTTGGAGTCTCTGTAGTTGATTATGGTTTCTTGTTGTGCTTTACTGTAAGTCACAACACTAAAGATTATTTAGGTTCTTTACATATTACTCCCTAGGTGATATGTGTTAACGTAGACTCATTCATACTAGCAGTTTTACCCATCTTATTTCAATCTCTCATGTATTCTAAAATGCCTCTTCCCTCAGCAGGCATCAGTAACAAGTTATCTGTAGGTTTGCCAAGTGTACTTTTATTGGTTATGTGATACGCTAACAATCCTATCCTTTTGATATTATCATGTGTCTGATGTAGATGGTGGGAAAACGAACATGCGACCCAGCCTCATAACTGATTGTGGCAATAACATCATGTGATTTCCCTTCTAGGTATTTTTTCCCCCTTCATTGAGTTTAATTTAAATTTGCACTAGCCAAACTTATCTTGGATAATTCTTTCTTTTTTAAATCTTATTTATGGATTTTTGGCAAGTTTTGATGCTTCTGTTCTTGCATTTCATATGTTGTCTTTTGCAGTGACTACAATGCTTTTCTTTTGCTACCCTTTTCACATTTGACTGTCTTGTAAAAATAGCTTATTTAGTTACATCAAGATTCTGATTATCATATATACCAGGCATGACCAAACTTACTGATCCTCCGAGCTGCTTACAACTATCTTAAGAAGTTTGAGAGCTGGGGTGCACCTGCTGGAGCTCGGGGCTTCAGCTCTGCTCCTGCTGAAGCCCCAAGCCCTGGCAGGTGCACCCCATGTGGCTGAATCACCAAGACTCCCCCTCCCCCACTGGAAAGAAGCCCTTACCCCATCACCCCGCTGAAAGGCAGAGGTCCTGAGCTTTCTCCCCACCCCCATCTGGTAGGTGGAGAATGCAGGGACGAGGCTCCATGAGCCCCATTTTAAAGGTAAAAGAGCTGCATGTGGCTCATGACCCACGATTTGATCACCCCTGAAATATACTGTACTGGACCAAAATGAGAAGTCTTTACTATGCAGTGCTATTTTTGACAATTGCTTGAAATTTAAAATTGAAATTCTGGTTTTACAAATTGATTTCTAAGGCAGTTGCCATCATCATAGATAACATTTCAAACCCTTGGGGAAAGAAACCAAAGGTGAAAGTGGTTGGGAGATTTTAGGCCACTTAAGTGACTAAGGAACAGTGTCCCCAAAAAGACATCATTGTCCCTAATCTCTTTAAAGTGTAGGGATGTTAAGCTTCAAGAGGTGAGAACCTATGTAATGCTGAACATCATCTAAGTATCACAGCTGTTGAACTCCATAAATCTGTGGATTAAGTCCTTGAGAAAAGTCCAGTATGATCTGAGTATACTTAGAAGCACAGATGCTCTGAGATTCCAAATGAATGGGTCAAGAAATGTGATGTCCTTTCCTTATTTCCTTTAGCCAGTTTTATTTTCAATTTTTAATTTTCTCTTATTTTCAAATCACTCTCATATCAGCCATGTGATGTATACAGAATTAAAAGAGAGGAAAGTAACGTAATTAATGCTAATCTACATGGATTTATGGAAAAACAATCCTGACAAAATAACTTTCTTTTTTTATGAGATTACAAGTTTGATTTGTAAAAGTAATAGTGCTGATGTAACATACGTAGACTTCTGTAAGGTTGTTATGGTACTGCATCACATTTTGATTTAAAAAAAACCTAGAACAATATGAAATTAATATGACACATTAAATGGATTAAAAGATGGCTCACTGATAGGTCTCAAAATGTAATTGTAAACAGGGACTCATTATGGAGTGGGTATGTTTCCAGTGAGATTCCACAAGGATCAGTTCTTGGTCCTATTCTATTCAACATTTTTATTGATGACCTGGAAGAATATATAAAATCATCACTGATAGTTTGCAGATGACACACAAATTGGGGGAGCAGCAAATAGTGAAAAGGACATGGCACTGATACCAAATGATTCATAGAATCATAGAATCATAGAATATCAGGGTTGGAAGGGACCCCAGAAGGTCATCTAGTCCAACCCCCTGCTCAAAGCAGGACCAATTCCCAGTTAAATCATCCCAGCCAGGGCTTTGTCAAGCCTGACCTTAAAAACCTCTAAGGAAGGAGATTCTACCACCTCCCTAGGTAACGCATTCCAATGTTTCACCACCCTCTTAGTGAAAAAGTTTTTCCTAATATCCAATCTAAACCTCCCCCACTGCAACTTGAGACCATTACTCCTCGTTCTGTCATCTGCTACCATTGAGAACAGTCTAGAGCCATCCTCTTTGGAACCCCCTTTCAGGTAGTTGAAAGCAGCTATCAAATCCCCCCTCATTCTTCTCTTCTGCAGGCTAAACAATCCCAGCTCCCTCAGCCTCTCCTCATAACTCATGTGTTCCAGTCCTCTAATCATTTTTGTTGCCCTTCGCTGGACTCTCTCCAATTTATCCACATCCTTCTTGAAGTGTGGGGCCCAAAACTGGACACAGTACTCCAGATGAGGCCTCACCAATGTCGAATAGAGGGGAACGATCACGTCCCTCGATCTGCTCGCTATGCCCCTACTTATACATCCCAAAATGCCATTGGCCTTCTTGGCAACAAGGGCACACTGCTGACTCATATCCAGCTTCTCGTCCACTGTCACCCCTAGGTCCTTTTCCGCAGAACTGCTGCCTAGCCATTCGGTCCCTAGTCTGTAGCTGTGCATTGGGTTCTTCCGTCCTAAGTGCAGGACCCTGCAGTTATCCTTATTGAACCTCATCAGATTCCTTTTGGCCCAATCTTCCAATTGGTCTAGGTCCTTCTGTATCCTATCCCTCCCCTCCAGCGTATCTACCACTCCTCCCAGTTTAGTATCATCCGCAAATTTGCTGAGAGTGCAATCCACACCATCCTCCAGATCATTTATGAAGATATTGAATAAAACCGGCCCCAGGACCGACCCTTGGGGCACTCCACTTGATTCAGAAAGCTCTGTATGCAGGGCACAAGCTAACTATGCATTTTCATATATTTTTAATATGTATATATCTAGGAACAAACCATGCTTACAGGACAGTGACTCAAAGAAATTTGGGGTTCATGGTGGATACTCTGTTGGACATAACCTCCCATGTGATGCTGTAGCCAAAAGCCTAATGTGATCCTGGGATGCATGGACAGGTGAATTTTGAGTAGGAATTTTACCTCTCTATTTAGTACTGGTGCAAATACTGCTGGAATAGTCTGTCCAGTTGTGGCATGCTCAGAAAGGTGTTGATAAATTGGAGGGTGTTTAGAGAAGAGCCGCAAGAATGACTGAAGGATTAGAAAACATGCCTTTATAGTGAAAGACTCAAGGAGCTCACTCTATTTAGCTTAACACAGAGAAAGTTAAGGGGTGACTTGATTTACAGTTTACAAGTACCTACATGAGAAACAAATGGGCTCTTCAATCTAGCAGGGAAAAGTATATGATCCAGTGGCTGAAAGATGAAGCTAAACATATTCAGACTGAGAAGAATTTGTACATTTTTAACAGTGAGAGTAATTAACCATTGGAACACCTTATAAAGGGTCGTGATGGATTCTCCATCATTGCAATTTGTAAATGAAGCTTGTATGTTTTTCTAAAAGATATGCTGTAGGAATAATTTTAGGGAAGTGCTATGGCCTGTGTTATACAGGAGGTCCGACTAGATGGGCACCGTGGTTCCCTTCTGGCCTTGGAATCTATGATTTTATCCTCTCTTGCTGCTATTAGTTCTCACTGCCTTTGGTTGTTTTAGAAGCAGTGTTACCAGCCAGGACAGACAAGAGGCACAGCTTTCAGCAGGGTGGATTTTTCTACCTTTTTTTTTTTCTTTTCTTTCCTCCTTATATCTATCTTTCTCCCTATTTTTGTATACATATTTTTGTATTTGTATTCTCTGTATCCTTTTTGCTCCTTTTTTTTTAATCCAGCCGTTTTGTCTTTTTCTTAAGTAGCCTTGATTCAATAAGCAACTCGATTTTGATTTTATTTTGAATGTGAAGCTCACTGGTATGTATGAGCTTGCTCAAGCCATGAAATCTTCAGGGGGGAGGTTAAATAGTATTTCTTCCTTTCGCATCTTTTCCCAAATAGCTTTTATGGCTATGGTTCACAATTACAAAAGTCTTTCATCAAGGACACTTAATTTAGTGAGTCAAAATCAGAACTGAGACTAATTAAGCCTAATCTGCCTACTTTTATGCCAATGTAAATCAGGAGTAGTCAGTGGAAGTAAAGTGCTGTAAAAACAGTGCAAGTGGAATCAGAATTGAACAGAAACAAGTCTAAATGAGCTGATTTTCCCCCCCGCCCCCCGCTTTCCACCTTGTGTACACATTTACATTTGTGCTGGAAATGGCCCACCTTGATTATCATGCACATTGTAGGGAGAGTGGTCACTTTGGATAAGCTATTACCAGCAGGAGAGTGAGTTTGTGTGTGTGGTTTTTGGAGGGGGGTGAGGGAGTGAGAGAACCTGGATTTGTGCAGGAAATGGCCCACCTTGATTATCATACACATTGTGAAGAGAGTTGTCACTTTGAATGGGCTATTACCAGCAGGAGAGTGAGTTTGGGGGGCGGGGGGCGGCAGAGGGTGAGAAAACCTGGATTTGTGCTGGAAATGGCCCAACTTGATGATCACTTTAGATAAGCTATTACCAGCAGGACAGTGGGGTGGGAGGAGGTATTGTTTCATGATCTCTGTGTGTATATAATGTCTGCTGCAGTTTCCACGGTATGCATCCGATGAAGTGAGCTGTGGCTCACGAAAGCTCATGCTCAAATAAATTGGTTAGTCTCTAAGGTGCCACAAGTACTCCTTTTCTTTTTGCAAATACAGACTAACACAGCTGTTACTCTGAAATTTACATCTGTATAAAACTTTGCCAAATCAGGATGGTAGTACTTTGAATAGAGTTTGAATAGGTGTTAATGACTATACAAGATGCAAGTCAATGAACAACCAGGCCCTGTGTATAGGTGTAACTTAAATGGTGAGAGGCCAGCATTTAAGAGAAGCCTGTAGCTTGAAAAGCAACTAACAGGAGTGTACAAGAATCTGTAAGTTAAAGTAGACTTCTACCTACTTTAATTTACTTATGGTTATGTCTTCTTCTAATTCCGTCTCATATAAATTACATCAATTTAGATTTCCTTATACTCACTTCCATGTATTGTGACTAGATAGCAAGTGAAAAATCAGGAACGGGGGGAGTAATAAGTGCCTGTATAAGACAAAGCCCTGAATATCTGGACTGTCCCTATAAAAATCGGGATATCTGGTCACCCTACTTCTATGTCAGTAAGTAGTTTAAGGGTCTCTGAGCAAAAGGACATCTCACAACACATTACACATCACCTGAATTTGGCACCCCTTTCAGTTCTATTTGCATAGACTCATAAGCAAAACTGTGCTCTGAATTTTTTGCTTTGCAAATTAACTTTAGAGTTATATTTTGGTTTACCTGTTTCTCATAAGGGCATTTTGGTAACTAAACTTTGCTCTGTGAACAAGGATTGAGCTTTGTGGCAAATAGATTCCACAGGTTTGTGTGTCTTCTCTAGCCACAAGACTTGGAATTTTTGGTGGCTAGAACCCTATCAATCTTTATAGCTGTCATTTATTTACATAGGACCACAAGTGCACATAATCGTGTTTTTTTTAATTATATAACAACACGGTCACTAACCTATTTTATATGGAAGGCAGATATACAGTGATGTGCAGCAGTACAAAACACTAAAAGTACCTTTAGCCAAAAGCCTCTGTTTTCTGCAAATTACACAAAACATTTTATTTTTCTGTCATGAAACACATGGCTATTTAGTTTACTTTGAATTTTGAAAAGTGTACTTACATCTAAGTTTTTCATATTCTTTAGCATCCTCTTCTGTGCATATTTTATGCTTATTTGACCCTTTAATGTTGTTAATATTAATTTTTTTTAAAAAACCACAGCACTGTGGTTTGAGTTTATTTTTAAAAAGGTAGAAAAGAATCTGTGCATATGTAGTTTTTATACAAATGTATATAATTTGCAAATCTATCCTTGATTTACCCACTAATTTAAATATATTAGCTGTGACACTAGAAGCTAAACTTGCAATTACAAGGCTGTAGCAAAATGTTATAGAGAGCCCATCTCTTTCCTAAATTCAAATGTTTTTGCAGAAGCAGTAAGTAATCAAATGTTAGGTTTATTTTACTATAAAGCTTTCTGTGGCTTAGTTGGTCATTAAACTATCGCTCACCCTTCTGGAAACAGCTGCCTTTGAACTATTTGTTTATGAGCCTTGTTCTCCTTCTTAAAATCAGATCAAACTCTGACATGCAACAGCTGCTGCTGCTGCTAAGTATGCAAGGTTCTTAGAGTAGATTGTGTGTCAGCTTCAACTGGACTGAGAAGTTAAAGGGTTGCTTGTCTTTCTGGCAAAGAGAACCTTGAACGACCTGACTGACTGTAGCTGAAAAATCCTTACCCAAACTCTCTCCTCCCCAGTCATTACAGTCCTCTAAACCAGGGCTTCTCACCCTTTTTCTTTCTGAGGCCCCCTGACATGCTATAAAAACTGCATGGCCCACAGCAACTGTTTTTTTGCATATCCAGAAGCGTTAAAGCTGTGTTAAATTGATAGTTAAACACTTAAACACACAAACATATATAATGTAAAGTAGAAAAGGATAATATAGGTACAAAAATAAATATTATGTTCAAATATTAATATGCCTGAGCTCTGCCGCCCAGGGCTGAAGCCAAAACCTGCGCCCTCCCTTGCAGGACTCCCTGTCGCATGGGGCCCCAGGCAGTTGCCCTGTTTGCTGTCTCCTAAGGCCAGCGCTGCTGAAGCCAATAGCTTTCAGCATATCATGCAGGAAAATTAACATGCTCTCTGCTCTATTTTTTAAAAAATAATTTAAAAAAAATTGTCCAAATAGCATGAGGTGAAATGACTTTTTTTGGGGGGGGGTTGGGGAGGGTATGGTCTCTAGCTTATTTTGGCAGACCCACTGAAATATGGGGTGGGGAGGGGTGTAGAACAACACCTCTAAATAGAGCAGTAACAGACCATTCTGCTTGAGGCTCCCACCAGTAACACCGACAGACCCCGGTTGTCGGCAGGCAGGATCGAACCAGGGATCTCTGGAGCTTAGTGCATGAGCCAAAAGCCAGCTGGCTATTAGCTAAGGCTTTAGAGTAGACTCATTTTTGTGTCTATTTAAGTGGTCTCAGTGCCACTAGATGGGCCAGAACACCAGACCCAGAAGGCATATGGGTTACATACCTGCTTGTAAGGCATCATTTCAGTAGGCCCATTCCCCTCCCCTGTCACTGGCAGATCAGTTTTGCCCATCCCTTTTCTTCCTCCCCACCACAATTCTCTTTGCTTTATTTCTACTCAGTCACATCTGGCCACCCTTTTCTCTGGCAATTCAGTAACTGCTGTGTCCTCAGGCTGTTCAGCCTCATAGACTTTAAGGTCAGAAAGAAACATCATGATCATTAGTCTGACCTCTTCCACATTGCAGGCCACAGAACCTCACCCACCCCTGAAATAGACCCTGAACCTCTGGCTGAGTTACTGAAGTCCTCAAATCATGGTTTAAAGATTAAAGTTACAGAGAATTCACCATTTACACTAGTTTAAACTTGCAAGTGACTCATGCCCATGCTGCAGAGGAAGCCCCCCACCCCAACACCACCACCACCCAAAAAAACAAAAAACACCAATGCAGGATCTCTGCCAATTTGACTCAGCCTGCCTCCAGCCTCTGCAGTTCTGCTTGTTAAAAGGCAAGAAACCTGACACTTGCCCAGATACAACTTTTCCCAGGCTTCTTGGCATTAGGACTTTTCCCATCCTGCCTCTGGCTGTAAATAGCAAGGGTGTTTGTTTCAGGACTGAGATGATTTGGCGCAGTAACACATGGAAGCTTGTCCAACACCTACCAGCTCAGTCCCTCACTTTTATAAAATCTAATTTTCAAATATTTAAAGGAAGTGTTTTAAGGAACCTCCTTACACAGTGAAAAATTAACTCTCTTGTCGGACATCATGCCCCTTTCTTAGAAAGCAGCTTGTTGATGAAAACGCTCTCTATGTAACAGTGGTAGGTTTTTTTAAGCATGTACAAACTCCACATACTAAAAGGGTACCAACGTGGCATTTGTTGGACTATGGGCAGTTACTCAAGAGCTGTATATCATCCTAACTTTGGTAATTAATACAGTTATAAATTTTGTTTTTTATTGTTTAAAGATCCCTGCATATAGATTGAACTTTCTTCTAAACCTTTGGGAGGGTACCACAGCTGGCCTGACCATGAGGCGAACTGAGGCGGCCTCCTCAGGTGCCAGACTGTGTGTGTGTTGTGGGGGGACGCCACTAGGACCCAGAGTGTAGAAAGGAGCCAGTTATGCCTTTAAGACTCTGATATCTTCCCTCACTCAGTCCCTGCTACCAGCCTGCTTATTTGTCCCCTTCAATCAAGTGTTGAGAGCCACTAAGCTGGCACAGAACAGCAGTCATGAGTGAAAGAAGAAAACGCCCCTCTGGGGCAGCATTCAGAAAAAGGAAGCAAGCAAAGGAAGCTTTTCTATCTAAGCAGGAAGGAGCTCTCCTGAGATACATAGACACAAATGTTCACGGTGAGCCTTCCAGCCCCGGTGAGGATGTGAGTGGTGAGGAGATGCCTGATCTTCCAGTTAGTCAGAGTGCAGGTGACCAGGAAGCTACTGCAGCATCCATATCTCCATCTTAAATCGATGTAACCCATGCACATGCCTGAAGAAACGTGTAGATCAGAGAAGAGTGTGGTGGAGGCTCAAGAAACAGCTGCTGCTGAGTTTCCTTCCCCCTGAGGCCCTGCCCCCAGCTAGGCTGGAAGTTGCCCTGCTGTGGTAGATAGGGTGCCCAAACTCCTCCCTGCCCCCCTGTATGGAGCCCTCCTGAGCTCCTCTTTCCACAGGCAAATGGTGACTCACCGCACAGCTCTGCTCTAGTGAGTGACTCTCAAACCCCACCTCACGGGACCCTGTACTCACTCATCGTCTCAGTGGCATGAATGCCTCAAACTCCCCAGGAGCTGGGAGTCATGCCAAGGTCTTCCCAACCTTGTAGCATCACCAGCAAGAATGATTCAGTAGGCCACAGCCTTATCTCTGTGCAGTCCCCACCCCACCTGTCCTGTGACCTTCAGGTCACACCCTCAGGTGACCCATGTGCAGCCACATCCTCCTCCTCCTCCTCATCACCTTTGGGTCCTGCCCCCAGGTGAGCCCTCCACAGCCCTAAATCTTGCCTTCATTAGATTGCCCATGTGTAACCAAGAGCGCTTGGTCCACCTAACCATCCCTGCTGGTGATGTGTGAGCCAGACTAGCCTCTGGTTGCCTCTCCCATCACTGGGCTGAGTCTGTGGGGCTAACCGGAGGTTTTGTTTCCCTGAGAGCTGGCAGCTCTGACTGTTACCTCCAAGGGGCATTCTGTGCAGCATATAGGGGCTGTTATGCCAGAGGTACTTCTTGCTGTTAACCGCAACTGGTAGCAGAGTTGACTGCTGTCCCCTCCTGTCTGTGATGCCAGGCTTTTGGGAGCCATGGCTCTGGTAGCCCCATAACCCCTGTCAGCAGCTCTACATGGAGGTTCCTTTTAGTGTGAGGAGACCCTTGGGTTTCAGCATTTCCAGACTGAGTGTTTTTTGTAAGGTTGGGTGATTGGCTCCTGCATGGGGGAGATGTCTAGCTTGCTATCTTAAGGTTTTGTCCTTCTGTCCATCGCTGTGGTATCTGAGCACCTTCCACATAAGATCAATAGCAATAAGGAAGTCCCTAGTGCCAGGCAGTCTAAGTAGGGAGTTAGATAACGGGAAGGCCTCATGGGTGGGGAGATCAGAATAGGCATTCCATAACTGATCAGTGGACTCCCTATACTTCATGAACCCATCCTGGCCTCCTGCATAGCAGCAAAGAGACAGGGAGTACACACCCCCAGGGACTGGCCCACGGTTTGAGGAGGCTGAAGAGATGGGAACTAATGATGTTGGGGGAAAGGGCCCTGATGAGGAGAGTCTGTACAGAAGGGGAAAATAAAGAAAATGCTCTTAAAAATAATGGGCAGCAAGTCCAGAGTCACTTGTTCCTGGGGTGGGGCCTTGAGAGAGTCCAGGGGATCTGGTTTGATAGGGAACTCTAACAATGCTAGGTTGTCAGGCTCGGTAACTGCAGAGTCCCTCATCACTACCCTCCTAGCAACCATAATGTTCACTTGTTATGTTGGCTTTTAAGAATGATTGGAGCTCTTTGGAGTAGGGACCATCCTTTATTCTGTATTTGTGATGTCTGTGTATTCTCGTGAAATGGAGCTCTGAACCACAGGGTTAACCCCCTCCAGAGCCAGAGAAGGAGAGATGCTGAGATTGTGGATCCCTTAAGAGCTGCCCAGGGAGCCCCACATCCTCAACCTGCCCTGGGTGGGGGGGCCCAAAAGCAGCCCCCAGCCCATGTCTCTGCCCCCCCAGAGCATGCCACCCAAGGCAGGTTGAAGATCCAGGGCTCCCCCCAGCAGCCTTAGGCTCTCTCAGCAGCTCTTAACATGGCCTGGCTCCAGCTTCTGGCCAGGCCAGTGGGCAGGACCTTGGGTAGGAAGGGGAGGAGCCCCATGGCAGCAGGTGTATGGGGCCCAAATGTTCTTTGTGCCCAGAGCCCCAATAAATCTTAATCCACCTCTGGTAATTTGCTAAATTTTGTTTCTGCTGATAGAGAAGATAAAGAATGTGACATCTTCAAGAGTACCATCAAACGGAGCCATCTGTACCAAGTTAGTCTTTGATAAGTATAGCTGTTTGTATTATAAATGCCACATCATTCTTAGTGCTTATATAGTTTTATTGAGATGGCTAGGTAGTGTGGCTATAGACATTTAAATCTTTAATAAATTACACCTAAAATATAAGGACCAATTACTGATGACATCTGGTTACATTTTTTTTCCCCAGATTCCAGTATGACATCAGGAGCTGCTTCCCCCACATTTTGCACAGGAGGAGAAAGAAAAGCAAAAGGGAGAAGATAATGATGTGGTAGGACAGCTATCTGCCATGAAAGTATTTGCCATGTGTTGTTAAAAGAAACATTTAAAAGGAATACCACATTTTTATTTGACAAAGTACTATTAAAATTTGTTTAAATAAAATGTTTTAATATATTGTACTTTTATACAGGGATCTCAAAATGCTTGTTATACAATTAACTAAGCCTACAACACCCTGTATCGTTGTGGTGTTCTACCCTTTTTACAAAAAAGTTTTGGTGCTTGACATTATTAAGGCCATTTTGACGAAGGTCCACTAATTTGGGGTTGCTCAGTTCCTGAGTGCCAAACTTGAGACATCTAGGACCTGATTTTTAAAGTAAAGAACATATGCAAGGGAAAGATGAAAACTCTGTAAACAATATGGAGAGTTTCCTGCATTACTTTGTTGAAAGGAAAAGACACAGAAATGAGGAGGGAAGAGGGAAACTCAGAGAATTTATAGGAGTCAAGTTAGATGAAAACTGATCTCATACTTGAGTTCATACTCCCAGCCGCAAATGATTATATGTAGGGACAGTGGGTCCAGTGTAAGCCAAAGATGGCTTCAGAATTCACAGGTAAAAATGTGAATCTTCACCTTTTTTTTACACACAAACCACTATTTCATCAAATGAAGTAGAAAAGCAAAATAAAGATACAGAATGATCTGAAGTAAGAGTGAGCATTTTAGTGCAAATAGTTGCAGATTTTTTTTCTCAATTTTTTCTCAATTTTTTCTCAATCTCTGGTAATATGTTACACTCCATGAGGATGCTGTGATTCACACAACTTTCAATTGCTACATAAATCAAACAGCCAAAAAACAGTAGTTGGATCGATTTAATTTAGAATGTTAAGTAGCTGGCACACGATAATAGTTGTGAGCATGTGCGTCATTAAGACTTAATCATTGTTCTTGGTACAACAAAAAAGGACACATTAGAAGTCATGTATCAGAGGGGTAGCCGTATTAGTCTGGATCTGTAAAGGTGGCAGAGACCTGTGGCACCTTATAGACTAACAGATGTATTGAAGCATAAGCTTTCGTGGGTGAATACCCACTTCGTCGGATGCACTGACGAAAGCTTATGCTCCAATACATCTGTTAGTCTATAAGGTGCCACAGGACTCTTTGCCATTAAAAGTCATGTTTCAAATAGTTGTTAATAAATGAACTACTCCAACCTAGTCTCCTAAAATGTACCACTATCCTTGGAGTTATCTTGCCAGCTTTGAAGATCATGCAGTATTGTGCTGTAATCCCAGAAATACTACATTGTGCGTAACTTCTGCACATTAATGCACGTCTCCAACAGAGAACTAACTAGGATATGAGTTTCAACACAAGTCCTGTTGCATGTAATTGATTTCCTTTTCAACACTGTGAAGGTTTAGTTCTTTCTAGGAGATGTAATTATTAACAAGTTTCAGCTGGGTCACTTTATTGAAGGATGAAAACCTATTGGAATGCCAAAAGAGTTATAACTGTATGGTTCTATAATTCAAAGTAGTTTGCAGAATATGGCAAGACTAACAGATCCTAAGATTAATCAGAAATGACAGATGATTGAAAGATTAGTACTGTAGTCTCTGTATCAGCCAGCAGTCAAAGGACTCTAAAATTTCTTTGATCATATATTCTTAGATCATGACGTGTATTACCTGGTCATCATGGTTTTAATCTTCTGTGGAAAAAAAATATGGCATGATATGCTAATTCCTAGTCAGCATCACAAAACCCACCTATAATTTTAGTACAACTGTCAGTATCTGGTCAAGAGAGGCCCAGGTCAGGAATGGGAGGGGCTTTGTGTATTATGAGTGAGGTGCAGTACTGCAAAACTTGCACATCACTTGTCCGCACTTTCATGAGGACCAAAAATAAATAAATCACCAAGCCACATATCAATGAAAAGGTCAAGGTCCTGGAAAAGTGAGCTGAGACTGTTCTGCCATGTGATAGACAGGAACTCTGAGCTACATAGAACTCTTCTTCAGTCTGGGAAAGGTACTCAGGGTGTCACAGCTAAATAAAAGATTGAACAGATAGTTTAGCATAAGTAATTAGTACATATTTTAAGGCAGTAGCTCTCAACCTTTCCAGACTTCGGTACCCCTTTCAGGAGTCTGATTTGTCTTGGGTAACTGCTAAGTTTCACCTCACTTAAAAACTACTTGCTTACAAAATTTGTGTGCTGTGACACTTTTGTATTTTTATGTCCATTACTGAAAAATTGCTTACTTTCTCATTTTTGCCATATAATTATAAAATAAATCAATTGGAATATGAATATTGTACTCACAGTTCAGCATATAGCAGGGATGGCCAAACTTACTGACCCTCCGTATACGATAATCTTCAGAAGTTCGAGAGCGGGGGCACACCTGCCGAGGCTCGGGGCTTTAGGTCTGTGGGAGGCGCCTGCCAGGGCTCGGGGCTTCACAGAACTGAAACTGCTTTAGTGGCACTGATGGATGATCATTTGTCAATGGATGAAGGACAGACATCCATTCTCATCCTCCTGGACCCCTCTGAAGTGTCTGACAGGTAAGCATGAGATACTGCAGTCTTGCCTAAGAGAGGTGTCAGGAGTCCAGGGTAATGTGATAAAAAGGTTTAAGTTCTTCCTGGAGAACTGCACCCAGAGAGTAGTAATGGGAAATCTCACCTACACCACCAGACCCTTGTCTAGTCTATCTTCATGCAAACTCTATATAAACTGCTCAGATGACATGGAATGAAGTGCCAGCAATATGCAGCTCTATCTGTCCTTCCTCACATACTATCAAGATTGCCCAGTGCTTGGATGATCTCTACTGATGGATGAAGAACAGCTGGCTGAAGTGGAACTCAAACAAAACAGGTGATGCTGGTGGATAGAGGAAAATATTCTGAGGGGTTTGCAGCCATGGTGCAGTCTCCTTTGAATAAAGATTCACACACACAATCAATTCATTGCATAGTCTTGAATTCTTCATTGTTGCTAATGAGTAATGCTTTTTTACCACTTCTGGTGGGCTAGGGGACTCCATCCCACCCTAGTAGATGAAGACCTGGCCTCAGGTATTCATGCCTGTGGCAGGGTGGACTAGGTCCAGAGGCTCCTTACTGGAGGCCTTGTGGCCCTGCATCACCCTGCCCCAGAATAGAGCAGAGAGAAGTCCTCTAGACAGCCTAGAGTGGCTGCAGAGGAGTGATCAATAAGGGGCCAGAAGGGCCAGATAAAAGGACAGCAGCAGAGCAGCACCTTCAGTTGCTGTGTGGAGCTTGATGAGGGAGGCCTGGGTGCCTGGCTGGCTAAAGGAGCAGCAGGTCAAAGACAGCTCACTGTAGAGAGCTCGCCAGGCAGAACTGAGCCCAGGGAAGGGTGCCAAAGACCAGGTGCCTGGCTGGCTGGATAGAGTAGCAGCAGGACCATGAAAAGGTCAGTGTGGGCAGGCTGAGCCCAGGACCTGGCCAGATCAGGCGAGGGTACTGAGATCAGCCCTGATGGTCTGGTTGCAGACTGAGCCTAGGGAGGGCTGCTGAAAAGGATGCCAGATAAGGGTACTGAGATGGCCCTGGCTGTGTAGTTGAAGAAGGCAGTGCCTTGGGGAAGAAGCCTTAGAGCTACAGCCCCATACCAGGGCTGAGAAAGAACTTGGACTTGAAGGGAGAACGGTGTATGCGGCTCGGCCAGAGGGCTGAGTTGCTGAAGACCCGCCAAGAGAACCATCAGCTTGGGGTGTGCTTGCGAGAGGTAGATGCAACCCTGATATAAGAACTAACACCAAAAGCAGGCTTATGCCTAACTGAGAGAAAGGGGGCCATCCACAACAGGTGGGTGTCCTCCTCCTGAAAAAGAACTGTGATGACAGGTATACTGACCAGAGAAAAGGGGGTACGCACGAGAGGCGGGTGCTACCCTATTACAATGCTTTCGTCTCCTCTCAGCTGCACTACAGCAATGTGATATACCTGAGCATGCTTCAGTGCTCAGGAAACACAAACTAGCACAGAATGCTGCAGCGTATCTTCTCAGTAACAGGCTACCATGAGCACATCACACCTGTCCTCCCCTCTTAGCATTGGGTTCCCATAGAATTTTGAATCAAATTGAAGGCCTCGGTCCTTATCTTCAAACTACTCCATAGCATGGACCCAGGCTTTCTAAAAGACTGTCTAAAGCTCCAGGACAAAGACAGTGGTTGACCACTTTGCTGCTCTGGCATAATAGAACTCTCAACGAGAAGGGTAAAGCTTGTCCATGCAGGAGATGGAACCATCTCCAGGGGTGGTCCAAGACTGGAATAAACTCCCTTAGGAACTAAGGACCATCACAAACCTCACCACTTTCCGCTCCATGCAGAAGGCACATTTCTTTGACCTCCTCTTCTTGAATGTAAATACATAGCAACAGGTTTATTTATTAATAATAAAAACAAAACCTACCCAAACAAGACACTCCACTGCAGACACTTCTCTCTTAGGGGAGAGGATGAGAGAACAAACAACACGGGACAGCTGTGTAGTTGTAGAACTGACAGACCCCAGTCATCGGCGAGATTGAAACTGGGATCGCTGGAGCTTAATGCATGAGCCTCTACTGCATGAGCTAAAAGCCATATGGCTGTTAACTAAAGCTTTAGAGCAAACTCATTACTTTTTTTTTTTTGTCTCTGTGCCACTAGATGGGACAGAACACCACACCCAGGAAGTGTGTGGGCTACAAAGTGACATTGTTTAATACACTACTGGAAGGCACTCCTATATGATGGTGCTAAAACCCTGTATAGAATAGATTTTTTGTCCTTGAGTAAAGCTGATTCTCTCCAGACTTTGCATACTACTTTGGTAAACTTGCAGAGCTTTTAAGCTATCTAAATCTGATTGGTTTGTCTGATAGAGCTTAAAAATGAACATTGTAAGTGCTATAGACAGTTCTTGCTCACTTTGGTCTGGTGTGTTTGTGACCCATTTGGGGGAAAATCAGTCAGCCACAGCCAACTCCTGTTTTAGCCTTCTACTCAGGCTCTCTTATTCATCTGCCACATAAACACAACAAATATGGAAAAGTAACAAAAGTGATAGTCCTGACCTGGACTAATACTGCAGGGTCCCCTATCCCCCAGTAGCTGAAGGGTCTCAGCCAGAAGGACTACAGGACCTACCTCCCCCTTCAGACTTCTGCCCCTCCTTCCCCTTACAGCTGGGAATCCGAGCTAGTCATTAGCTGCTTCTCAGCTAGATCAGCTGGTTCCCTAACACCTACCTACTGGGCTTCTCCTTAGGCCAGTGCTTTCTGCAATCTGGCTGTGCAGGCTCTTAAAGGGGCAGACCACCCTACTCCACTCCCCTTGTAAGAATAAAGCTTTCAAGCTCTGTAGATTGTGCCAAGCTCCACAGTCCATGGTTGCAGACCATATATGCATCCTCAGACATCATATGGTGGTTATACTTACAGCTGGTTAGGAATTTTTCAGAGCATTTTTAATTTTGGAGAGTGGGGGTCAGGGCCGGCCCACAACATTTTGGCACCTGAGGTGGGGAGCTCAAATGATGGCCCCATGCCCCCTCGCTTAGGCCAAAACATTGAAAGGTCTCAATTCTGTCTTCTTCCTGTTCTACCCTTATCATGGTACTGTTTTGCTACCCACCTCAATAAAGGAGAACTAACAACTTAAAATGCCTTGTTCAAAAATTTTAAGTAACATTTAACTTTCAAACACCTGAACAGCAAATGTAACTTTTCTTGTCTGCATAGTAAACACTGGCATTTTTATCTGTTTGAATAATCAATGTGGTGCCTTCTTGGTTGCAAAGATTTGAACTGCTTCCTGAACGTCCACAGTCTGGGCCAGCTCATGCTCTATTGAGATGGTTGCAAGGCCGACCAGCCTCTTCTGTGTCATTGTGGAGCGTAGGTGTTTTATTAACTTCAGCTTGGAGAAGCTGCGTTCTCCACTGACAACTGTTACAGGAAGTGTTAGAAGTATGCACTGAGCAACAAAAGCATTTGGAAAGAGGGCGGTCATCTTATTTGTGCACATATATTCCAGAACAGCCTTTGGAGTTGATCCTGCTGAAATGTATCTTGAAAGAGCTTTCAGTTCATCACGTAAATCACTCGCATCAACATCATGCATGTCATCATGTGTCCACACTGTCTCTAGTGCCCTGCATTGCTGGTATAGGTCTTCTTCAGGTATAGTGAGGAGTTTTGGAATATCATACAACATCCCAAATACACTGCTGTGTTCCTTGAGCTGCATGAAATGTTCTTCAGCTGACTGTATTGCACAATCTAGCACCTGGTTAAAGAATTCAACTTTGAATTGTTGTTTGGGGTCTCTTATGGGATTATCCTGTGCCTCGTAATCAAAATGTCTTCATCTTCTGTGACTCTTGTATTCTTGAATGGGTGGGAAAATAGCTTCAGTGTGAAGTTCCTCTGCCAACTTCTTTGCACTCTTCAGAATGTTTTGAAATCCCTCATCCAACCGGTAAGACTGTAGGTATGACTTTGCTTTGTCCATTTGTTCCATTGCTCCAGATACATCAAGGTCAACACCTTGGAGTCTCTTGCTTACAACATTTATTTCAAATAGTATGTCATGCCACAACACTAAGCCACACAGAAATTTGAAGTTATGTATGTTTCTGGTGATTCCATTTCCCCCTGCCACTGTTCTCCCACAAACAGTTCCTGTCATAGCATTATCCTCCATAATGGCAACTATGGCATCATCTGTCTTCCCAATTTGGTGTTTGATAGGCTTTATCGCCGCCACTCGACTTTCCCATTGTGTGGCTCTCAGTGGTTTCAATGTCAGAGAGGATGTTCCCAGATGTTGCTTCAAAATTTGCCATCGATGAGTTGATGCAGAGAAAATACACAGATGCTTTGAATTACATTAAAAACTTCAGCAGCCTCACTAGAAGCTGATGCTGCATCACTGACCACCAAGTTCAATGAATGAGAACTGCATGGGACAAAAAAAGCTCAAGGGTTTAACTCTCGGATCCGTGTCTGCACTCCTCTGTTCTTTCCTCTCATGTTGGCACCATTATCCTAGCCCTGGCCTCTCATGTCAGCTATCGCAAGTCCCATACCTTCCAGCTTTTTAAGAAGCATATTTGTCATACCAGCTCCTGTAGTATCATCAATGTCAATAAATTCTAGAAAATGCTCTCTGACAGTCACCATTGCAGGGACATTTTCACTAGGTTAAGTTGTTGTTACAAAACGCATCATTAAAGTCATTTCTTCCGTATGGCTGATGTCAGCTCTGCAGTCCAGAATAACAGAGTAATATCTTACTGACTTCAGATCTGCCACAATCTTCTGTTTGACTTTTGTTGCCAGTAATTGTATGATCTCATTTTGAATTGTTTTTCCAAGGTAGTGGTGTGTGTACATTTCTTGGGTGGTGACTCTTAAGATGCTCCTGGAGTACAGCATCAAACTCAGCCATCAGCTCCACAATTTTAAGGAAGTTTCCATTGTTTGGCACATATAGCTGATCTGAAGTGCCACGCAGTGCTAGGTTTTGGGTAGCAAGCATTCTCACAATGGCAATGAGCCTTTTCAGAACATTTTTCCAGTGAAGAGACTCTGGTGCAATCGTCTCTTGATGCTGATCATCTATGGTGGCCTTTAACCCTTAGTCTCATCTCAAGCTCTTTTCACCTATGAAATGCGCTCTGGTGAATGGCTGTCTTCTCATGGCATGCCAGATTTCTAGCCAGATTTTTCCAGTCCTTTGTTCCTGTAGCACCCAGTGTGGCTGGAACAGTAGACTGGAAGAGTCTACAACAAAAACAGTATGCAGCATTCTGGGTTTTTGAGTACATAAGCCATGGCTTCTCCACTTTTTCACCATTGGGGATTTCACACCAGTAATGTGTTGGATGGAAACTTCTGTTTTCATTGTCTTTGGGGAACATGAAGTTTTTCCACTTGCTGTGGCCCATGCAGTACAAGCAAGTGCCTCAGGCTACTGCTCAAGTGGGTCCACAGTGCTGGATCATCTAGACTTAAGGAACTAAACTCAGCAGCAGCTGTTTCTTGCGCCTCCACCACACTCTTCTCTGATCTACACTTTTCCACAGGCATGTCCATGGGTTACATCCAATTAAGATGGAGATATGGATGCTCCAGTAGCTGCCTGGTCACCTGCACTCTGACTAACTGGAAGATCAGGCATCTCTTCACCACTCACATCCTCACTGGGGCCGGAAGGTTCACCGTGAACATTTGTGTCTATGTATCTCAGGAGAGCTCCTTCCTGTTTAGATAGAAAAGCTTCCTTTGCTTGCTTCCTTTTTCTGAATGCTGCCCCAGAGGGGCGTTTTCTTCTTTCACTCATGACTGCTGTTCTGTGCCAGCTATAGTGGCTCTCAACAACACAAGATAACTGGCTCTGTGGATCAGGGGAAAGCAGTGGACGTGTTGTTCCTTGACTTTAGCAAAGCTTTTGACACAGTCTCCCAAAGTATGCTTGCCAGCAAGTTAAAGAAGTATGGGCTGGATGAATGGACTATAAGGTGGATAGAAAGCTGGCTAGATCGTCAGGCTCAACAGGTAGAGACCAATGGCTCCATGTCTAGTTGGCAGCCGGTATCAAGTGGAGTGCCCCAAGGGTCGGTCCTCAGGCCGGTTTTGTTCAATATCTTCATAAATAATCTGGAGGATGGTGTGGATTGCACCCTCAGCAAGTTTGCAGATGACTCTAAACTGAGAGGAGAGGTAGATACGCTGGAGGGTAGGGATAGGATACAGAAGGCCCTAGACAAATTAGAGGATTGGTCCAAAAGAAATCTGATGAGGTTCAACAAGGACAAGTGCAGAGTCCTTCACTTAGGACGGAAGAATCCCATGTACTGCTACAGACTAGGGACCGAATGGCTAGGCAGCTGTTCTGCAGAAAAGGACCTAGGGGTTACAGTGGACGAGAAGCTGTATATGAGTCAACAGCATGCCCTTGTTGCCAAGAAGGCCAATGGCATTTTGGGCTGTATAAGTAGGGGCATTGCCAGCAGATCGAGGGACGTGATTGTTCCCCTCTATTCGACATTGGTGAGGCCTCATCTGGAGCACTGTGCCCAGTTTTGAGCCCCACACTACAAGAAGGATGTGGAAAAATTGGAAAGAGTCCAGCGGAGGGCAACAAAAATGATTCGGGGACTGGAACACATGACTTCTGAAGAGAGGCTGAGGGAACTAGGATTGTTTAGTCTGCGGAAGAGAAGAATGAGGGGAGATTTGATAGCTGCTTTCAAGTACCTGAAAGGGGGTTCCAAAGAGGATGGATCTAGACTGTTCTCAGTGGTAGCTGATGACAGAACAAGGAGTAATGGTCTCAAGTTGCTGTGGGGGAGGTTTAGGTTGGATATTAGGAAAAACTTTTTCACTAGGAGGGTGGTGAAACACTGGAATGCATTACCTACGGAGGTGGTGGAATCTCCTTCCTTAGAAGTTTTTAAGGTCAGGCTTGACAAAGCCCTGGCTGGGATGATTTAGTTGGGGATTGGTCCTGCTTTGAGCAGGGGGTTGGACTAGATGACCTCCTGAGGTCCCTTCCAACCCTGATATTCTATGATTCTATGATTGAAGGGGACAAATAAGCAGGCTGGTAGCAGGGCCTGAGTGAGGGAAGATATCAGTGTCTTAAGGGCCTAACTGGCTCCTACTACTTAGTTGACTGCCTGTTCTCCTCAAGTGCGTTCAGGGAAGCAGCAGGAAAAAGGAAGCTCCCTGAGAAGCTGGTGTTAATCAGTCCAGGCTCCTGGGGATGCTAGAAAGGTACATAAGAGGCTCCTCCTCCTCCTCTCTCTCTCCCTGCAGCTCCTGCTGCTTTCTGTTATTCCCTCTCACCTTTTCTCCTGCCTGCTTGTTATGTCTCTTGTGCCCTCCTTCCTCCAGCACAGCACTCCACCATCTCTGTGCATCTAGAGCAGAGAGAATACATATGCACCAGCAGCAGACACAATTTTCTACACTCTGGGTCCTAGTGACGCCCCCCTCCCCCCCCCCCCCCCGCAACACACATACAGTCTGGCACGTGAGGCGGCCGCCTCAGTTTGCCTCATGGTAAGGCCAGCCCTGGTGGGGGTGGTGTCAAAAATGCCACTTAGTCAAAACTAAACTGCATCAGGTAAAGCAGGGAACTGAACCTGTGTCACTCATATCTTGGACAACTGCCCTAGCCTGTGGTCTATTAGCTACTCTGAGCACTTTGCCATAGTAAAACTTTGAAAGGTCTTGTTTTCATCCCACTGCTGAACAAAACCAAATACTGAAACCTCTAAACTTTTCATGAGATAGATTTTTTGTTTTCTAGCCAGTTATGATCTCTGTGGAATAGAAACTTAACAAAATTTTGTAGAAATGGTTAAATTAGGCCTGTGCATTAGTTTTCATTGGTGCTTAATGTATAAAGTACATCTGCATTTTTTTTTGCTAAAGATATGTTTTGAGTTATGCGTGAAAATAACTTTCCATTTAAAAAAACCTTAGAAACTTTTTGAAGTCCCTTAAATGGAATTCAAATTCTTCTCTCTTTCATGTATAGCAAAAGTGGAAACAAGATAATATAGTACATCTGTTACATTTCTGGTTCTTATTATGGCTTCAGTTCTTTTTTTAATCTTCTCCAAGGGAATGTGAGTTTCAATTGTTTCTTCTCAAGATGAATTTCTCTCCTCCACCCCCACCACTATTTTGCACCATAATAAATCATCTTTGTTGTGAGCTTGTACACTGTATTGCAGAAAATGACATATCATTTTCAACTCTGTATTTTTTGTATTGTATCCCAAAGCTTGCACCATGTCATGCCATGCCCCTGTTTGAATCCCTCCCATAACCTTCCACATTAAGCTTCTACTTCTCTTCAGGACTGCACATCTCCTTTCCTGCTTCCATCTCTAATCTCATTTCTTCCTGCTCTCCTTCTTGCTTTCTTCATTCAATCCAAGCCATGTTCCTGTCATCTTCCTTATCCATTTCCCATTCCCTGAGTCAAGTGCCTACTTTCAAGAGCATCCAGTAACCATTTTGAGGACTAAAGGGGGCAGTTCTGTGGACCACCACTAGAGGGTTTATTGAGTTGTCTCTGTCTATGTGGGTGTCCTTCCAATTCTAGACACTGACTGGGGAACAAACATCAACCCACATAAGTTTACAATTTTAAATAATTTATTAACTAAACTAAATAACTAAGCAAAATACATGTGACAGATATGGCAATATTCTGGCCAAAGTTTATTGGATTAAATTAAATCTTACTGTATTAAATTTATGTATCATTGCGGGCCAGGAATTTTTATGTAATTTCATGGGAGAGGATGAGCCACAGCCTTCCAGGAACTGAAAACAGTGTGTGTGCGGCGGGGGCGATTAGGCAAATTCACTTAAGTTGTAACGCCTCCCGAGGAGCACCTCCACTTGGCGAATCTTGCGTATATTCCTCTGTTCTATTCATTCCCTCTGAAGCATCTGGCAACTTCCCACTGTCAGAAGACAGGATCCTTGGCTAGATGAACCATTGGTCTGACCCACTATGGCCATTCTTAGCTCTTGGGTACTGGTTCAAACTGAATTCTGTAGAGACCAGCAGACAAAGAAAGGACTCTTGGATAAATAACCTGAATTTAAACGGACTCAGGGCCTTCATTCTGATCCAGAAAATGGACAGGACCTTCTGTCCAAGGGTGGGGGCAGTCTTTAGGGAAGGGCTGGAAGTAATGACACCAACCAGAGCCCTTGTGGTGCTGGGGGGTGGGGTGATCTCTGGTAAGCTTATTAGCATGTGTATTGTTTTTCATATGTTTTTTCTGTAATGCTTTTGCCTTAAGAATAAACCTTCTTGGTTTTGTTTTCTTTTTTCCAGTTTTTATTAGTAGAGGGATGCCTCTGCCTCAGCATCCTTGCACTTCTTGTTTTTAGACTCCAGCAGGTTTATACTCTTACAATGTGATAGTTGCGACTCTTATAGTTTCATTTGGCTTCAGGAGGCTGTTGGCTGGTTGAAAGATTGGCTAGTGGTTTTCTTGGCTCAGCTGGATAACGCTGATGGACAGGGCTGGCTGGACATATGACTCCTGTGCCAAATCATATTTAGAAAGCTTGTCCTTAACATTTGGTCTGAGTTAACAGTAACCACATAGTCATCGTTTCCATCTTAGGCTCAAAACATGCTGGGCAAAATTAATCCCTGGTGCAAGTCCACTGAAGTCTTATATTAGCATGAGGGATGACTCCTGTTTCCATTCTATTAGTATAAAGCTTTTCTTTTCCATAACAAACTCTTTGCCTTGATTGCATCCTTCTGGATGTGATTTTTTGTTTTGTGCAAAATAAAGCACATAAATACAGGGAAATGAAACTTTGTAGTGGTAGAAAAATCAAATGCAAAGTACTGACATTTCTGCCACCACTTTTAATTAAAAATGTGTCCAATTACAAAGAAAGAGTCCTTGTTTGAAGCAAAAGCTGTAGTTCACATAATTGCACATACTATATAATGTATAGTCATTACCATAATGAAAAATCCATCATTTCTATTCTGAAGCTGTTGAGGGGCCCTAATTAAGTGGGCCTGCCAGCAGCTTCAATTCATGCACCTTTCAAAGAAAATTATACCCTATATTCAGTAAGGAAATTGTGCTGTTGTTTTTTTCAGTCTGCCACTTACAGATTTCTTAACAGAACGTGAACAGATGTTCTTCTTATTTAAAGCAAAGCAAATTTTGTAATACTTTCAAGAAAGCACGAGGTAACGCAAAATCATTCATGTTTCAGAGTAGCAGCCGTGTTAGTCTGTATACCCAAAAAGAATCATAGAGGTCATCTAGTCCAATCCCCTGCTCAAAGCAGGACCAATCTCCAATATTTGCCCCAGATCCCAAATGGCCCCCTCAAGGGTTGAATCCACAACCCTGGGTTTAGCAGGCCAATGCTCAAACCACTGAGCTATCCCTCCCCCCAAAAAAATTAAGTCTTTTTCTATAAGAGCGACAAGGTAGGTGAAGTAATATCTTTTACTGGACCAACTTCTGCTGGTGGAAGGTACAAGCTTTCGAGTTACACAGAGCTCTTCAGGTCTTGGGAAGGAAGCAGAGTGTCTCGAATAAATGCAAGTTGAGACATTTTGTTAAGCAGAAGGGGTAACATGTTGGAAGCAGTCACTTGAACTGAAGCGGACACCTGGGGGTTAGATTGTTGTGCACAAAGAGTTTGAACTAGGCAATTAAGGGTAGCAGGGAGTTGGTGAGTTACAAATTGTTGTAATGAGTCATAAAACCAGTGTCTCTGCTAAGTCCCTGGCTTTAGAGTCTAGCAGAGTTACAAATATAAGTTCCCAGGTTTGCCTTTTGAAGGTGTTGTGCAGGTTTCCCTTGAGGACACGTATTGAAAGAACAGACATCCAGAGATTGCTTTATGAAAATTGTTCACCCACAGCTGATATGGTGTTTTTGTATCTTACCATTTTTCTGTGTGAGTTCATTTGAGAACATAGTGATTGTCTAGTTTCACACACATAAGGTTGTAGGGGTATTTGATGCATTGGATAAGATATACTGCATGTTGTGGTAGGCATGTATAGGACCCATGGATCTTGAAAGGTGCGTTTGGTGGGGGAGGGGAGGATGGATCACTGTAGTAGTGGAGATATGTCTGCAGGTTTTGCATCTGTTGTTCTGGCAGGGTCTGGTGCCACTTTGAGCTGGTGTGTCCTGGTCTATGGGGAGCTTGCTTCTGATGATGAGCTTGGAGAGGTTGGGGGCTTGTTTGAAGGCCAGAAGAAGGGATTTGGAAAGATTTCTTTCAAGATGTGGTCCCCATCAAATATGGGGTTTTATAGATATTTACAACACTTGACTCTGCCTGGTCCATAAAGGAAGTTAAATTGCAAAGTGTAAGTATGACATGGAATGATTAAATCAATAATATTTTTAGTTTACAAAATACTTGTGTCCAGATGTCATTTATTTAATGTCAAGGTAAATAATCTAATATTATCTCTAAGTGCAGACCTTAAGTACAGAGAACTATGACTACATGGGGTGTCTTTTGTAACACAATTCACATTAATTGTGAAATCTTTGGGAGTTTGTTATAAATACTCTTTACAGAATACAGAAACATATTACTATCATTTACTTATATTTTTAGTAGTACTGAAATTCCCAGTTGGAATCAGGGCCCATTGTGCTAGGTGCTGTAAAAACACATACAAAGACAGAACTCCTGTCCCAAATACCTTACAATGTGAATTAAGGTCCCCCCTGGCCCCTTGAGTATCACAAACAATAGGATGGAAGGGCAGAATGAGAGTAAATTTAGTGATCAGATGAACTTATACAGGCTAGCAATGATTTCTTTGATTATCATTTGAACTTCCCTATCAAATCTCCTGTGTTCCATTAGCACCTCTACACACACCAGAAAACATGTCCTTGGTCTTACTGCCTGTTTTTAGAACCCATACATAACTTATACAGAATGTGAGAAGTAATCTCCATCCACCCTCTACCTTCCATTATTAGTTCTTTAAAAGAAAAAAGTTATCTCCATATTTCCTTCAGACATTAGGCCCTCTCCCTGGGCATAGGTTGTTTTTCCCTTAGGTTGTTGTCAAAGTGGGACTGGAAAGATACCATGGCCCCAAAGTTTTGCCACTCTGCTGCTGTCTAGGAGGTTAAATGAGTCTCTATAGGAGTCAGAGGCAAGAGGACAGAAAGTCTATTGATTAGTTATAGAGCATATACTCAGCCCAGATTGGAATCATAGAATCATAGAATATTAGGGTTGGAAGGGACCTCAGGAGGTCATCTAGTCCAACCCCCTGCTCAAAGCAGGACCGATCCCCGACTAAATCATCCCATCCTAGGTCTGTGGGGATGTGCAGCTGGGACATCTCTGGGATGTGGGGGCTAGGGTATGGCTCCATCCCAAGAGTTGCTGTTTGCCCTCCCTCCAACCTTTTGAACATTTTTTATTGTTAATCTCTGGACTCCCTCCCACTTGTCACTATCTTTCTGAAAATATGGCTCCCCAAAGTAAATACAATCTATTCCAGGTAAAGCTGAACCAAACCTAATACAGATAGAGCATTACCTCCCGGTTCTGAGACATGATGCTGCTTATGTTGGCTTTTCTTGCTGCTCATTGCATTACAAACTCAATTCTGATTTACTCTCTGCTGTCACCCCAGGTCACTTTGAGTACTTCTGCTTCTTAGATTTCTTCCTTCTCCTGAGTATACGTGTTTTGTATTATTTTCCCTCAGATGTGTCAGTTTATGTTTACACAAGGTGATTCTAATTTTATTTTGTGCCCATATTTGTAATCTCTGCCTTGGTCCCTTTATTTCTCTATCCAAACTGGTATTCACAACTCCTGATAATTTAAGTGTTATATAAGATCAGACCTGAAACTGATCCCTGCAATATCTCACTAGCCACAACAAACCAGACTTGTACAATATATAGCAATTTACAGGATCTTAGCCCTTTTCCAGTCTGTGTGACGGTGTTCGTCTCTTAGCCAGTTGGAATTAACTTTTAAGTAAGATTAGAGACACTGTATCATTTTTTATTATTGTCATATTTACCATTTTGTTTTAGCTGTAATGAATGTCTTTGATCATATGGTTAGGTTGAAAGGGCACTATCAAGATGTGAATCACCATGGGGCAGTTGGGATAATCTTGTTTTTATATCAATATTTATTCAGGACTCTTCATATAAATAATTCAGCCACTTTGCCCTCACACACCTGCTAGATAATCTTTCTGACAATGGTCTAAAACCTGCTTATAAAATTAAACTGTGAATGTATCTAGCGCTGCAATGATACTTTACTGAGCCATAAATAGAATCACATAGAATCACAGAAGAGATACAAACAAATGTACAGCACGCACACAAAAATCCTTCACCATTTTTAAATTTAGTTAGTTTTAAGAGTTCACTGCAAGTACTCCTGGCATTGTCTTCTTCCTTTTAAGTAAAATAAGTAATCTACGTTTAGAGCTTTTCAGACTAAGATAAAACCATTTTGCCTGAATTACAAATATAGTTGAAAGTTTTTCCTGTTATTTGGAACCTCCCTTCCTTGTTGTGAGTTATTTAAAAAAAATTAAAATCCTGACTGAAAGATCAGTAGTATAGTAGTGTAGTATGCTTACACTTGATTCCTGTAGGCTTAAATTATATTGTTCAGTACATCATGTTAGCTTATTCTTCAGGAGCTCCAGAAAAGTGTTGGTCCCTATTGAAGTAGGAGAAGGCAAATCTTTCCCTGGTGTTGCCGATTCTGTACATTCATGGATAAGTACCAGATTTTAGTCTCCGAGGCTATCAGCCTCTCAGTAGCACTAAAGTCACAAACAGTCAAAGGGAAGAATCAAAAGTATCAGTGGAACTGTTTTCCTTGTGCCTGCCAGGACTTGTACACATACCTTGTTAGAGGAGATAAAATTGGTTCCAGGACTTTTAGCTGCAATAACAGATTTTAAGTACTGAAGTGTGTGTACAAAGGAACAAACATTTCAAACTTCAATCCAGGGGGAAAATAGAAACAGTTTTCTTCCTGCACAGTGCTTGGTTGAGGATAAATATTTCCTTTTCTCATTTTATCTTCCCTTTTCTCCCCTTCTCTTCTAGAGATGATGGATGATAATAGGATTTAATGCAATACTTAAGGGTGAAAGTAACCTCTTTTATGTCTTCTAGTCCAGTGCTTCTCAAGTTATCTGATGTGGGGGACCGGCAATTTTTTCCCCAATGTGCGCACAGACCGGCAGCCGATGGCTTGCGGACAGGCACCGGTCTGCGGACCACCACTTTGAGTAGCACTGTAGTCCAGCTGTATATCTCTCGGCATGACTCCCACCCTAAATTGTCTCACAACTTGATTTCAATGTGATGTTGATTACAGCTCTTCTCCCCCCTTCAATGCACGTTCCATTGCCTACACTTTATTTTAATGTTAAAAAATTCCTGCAATTTAACCTGTACTGATCTTGTTTTGGTTTCATTCTGTTGTTTCTTGTTTTATTTTTCACTCATGAGGACAGCCTGTCTCCACTGCCCTTGTACAAACTTCCCCAGAGTACACAGCAGTATATTCCGAATTCCTTTGATCTTTCCTCTCTCATTTGGGATGTTACTAGCGCTGTTCTGAACACTGGAATGGAATTGCCCAACAGAGCACTTGGAGGCCTTATGCTCCCTGGAGCTTCCCAGTATCCAGGGGAGGAGTACCTGCTACATCAGAGTGGCTGGTAGAGGGAGTGGTGCCTAGTTCTGGACTCTTCTCTGCCTTTTCTGAGGCGGCTTGCACATGAGGAAGTGCTAATGGCATGCAAGAACTGCAGCTGTGGTCAGCCCCTGTGCAGGAGCTCTTTGGGGAAAGCTCCTTTGGAAGAGCCAGTCTGACTCTTACAGTTTACTTAAGATAACTATCATGTGCCATTTCTAATTCAAGTTTTGTTTCCATAACCAATGAGCGTTGTGCTGCTCATTATAAATTTAGATAAGACTGAAAAGTGACTAGGTCCTGCTATATTCTTTCTAGATATCAAACAATTAGGTTATGCCTTGTTTGTCTGGCCAATGCAGACTGGCACCAATGGAGATTACTGAAGCTAGACAGACACTGGAAGACCCTTCAGTGACGTAGAGATTTTTAGGCCATGTCTACACTAGCATTTATGTCAGCCAAACTTTTGTCACTCAGGGGTGTGAAAAAACACACCCCGGAGTAACATAAGTTTTGTGGGCATAAGCTCCTGTGTGCACAGAGCTATGTCGGCGGGAGATGCTTTCCTGCCAATATAGCTACCGCCGCTTGTTGAGCTGGTTTTATTACGTCGACGGGAGAGCTCTCTCCTGTCAGCATAACACGAGCACTCTTACAGCGGCACAGCTGTAAGTGTAGACATGGCCTTTAGACTGTCTCAGTCAAAGTCTTTGAAGCCGCATACAGAAGAGAGGCATTTAGAGAGATCAATGGAAACAGTGTCTCTTAAATTTTTTACAGAAGCAGAGAGAAATAATTAAGGAGCCGGTTGAAATCTGCGGAGACAGGATAGCGGCTGTTCTGAGTGGGTCTCATTTTCTCCCTGCTGAGCAGCTGATGTGATCTCAGGTCTTTCTTGGGCTGCTGGTGATGCTATGAATACAGAGAAGGAGTTTCCCTCTCCTCCATGTAGCTCTTTGACGCATCTTGGGATGCCCCACGGAACTTCCCTGGGAAGAGCTAATCCCCTCCAGAACAGGGTTAACTGTGGACACAGTACTACTGTTCTTTGTAGTCTGGTTCTGGCATGCTAAACAGTGGAGAGTACCATGAAAAGGTCCATTGAGACAGCTGTTCAGTCTTCCTCATGCATAGCAGCTGTGCCCTCTGGAGATTCCAGTACGCTGCATCCACTTACCCTGTGGGGAACAGGTTTAAATGGCCCACTGGAGATAAAAAATAGAAGGAAGAAGAAAATTTGAAAAATCATCAGGATACAGTGTGGCACAATGAGTGTGGGCATAGATATTCTTAAAAACACGAACATGGCTAGAAGACTGCAACACTTATCAGAAACACCTAGCAGAATAGAAGAAATTAAGTCAAAGAAGTTAATGGCCCTTGGCATTCATCAGGATTCAGGAAGATTGGAAACAACTAAGGATATTCATGATTTATTGAAGTTGCATTTGGAAATTAAATTTGAATTCCTTTGTGTACTGATGAGAAAATGATTTTCAGTGCACATCAACATCCTGAGATTTTATCAGTGGCTGTTAATAGTCCATTAATGTCTGACAAATGTAGAACAATTGTGGCTGGCTGGTCTTTCTGGTAAGCACAGTAAAGACCAGATTCATCAGGATGATAAAAGTATATGTTCTTTTCCAACAAAACACTTCATCTGTTTCTGGCCAGACAAAGGCAGACAAGTGAGATGCTGAAAGCTTTGAAACTAGAAATCATGCAAACTGGTGTTCAGGCTGCTGTGTTTTTTCCTCCCAGGCAAATTGAGTTATTTTTAGAAGGAAACAATATAATGGACCTGACTGTGGCTTTATCAGCCAATACCATATAAGGGTTTTGGAGGTGCACGTACTGATTGGCATTCTGCCTGTGGGGTAGATAGACAAGCACAAAGCTTTTGGGTGCACTGATGGAGCAACCACTGATATTTCCTGTAACATTCCCCCACTGCCAGCCTAGGTCCATAAGCTGATGCAGAAAGTGGAGGAGAGGTAAGAGTTTTTTCTCTTGGTTAGATGATCTCTAATAATAAAGACCCGGTGGAAACCATGACCTTTCCTTCTCCATTTCCTCTCACCTGAGCATGTAAAACTCACTTTGCTATATTTTTTATCCCTCTTTGTTTTCTTTTTCCTTTTGATAATCCTATAATAAGTAATGTACATGATTACTTTTATTCTGTCTTTATTAAGATATTCTCTGTGTTTATAGAAAGCTTTAAAGCCAAGCTAGTAAAAAGATTAAAATAAACATGAGCAAAGAAAAAGAAATAACTAAATGTCTTGGGAGAGTCTCTCTTCTTACTTCCTTGTTTAGTGTTTGGATATATTTATCCTGGCATAATCTTGAAGTTAGCCTTTTTGCACATTTGTCTCCTTTGTTTTATTATAGTGGTTAAGAATTTTTAAATTGACCTAGATCAAAAATGCATAATTTTTTTCCTGTGCTATTTTGCTGTAACTAGAAAGCACAGGGTTTTTTTTAAAAATTAAAATAGTTAATCAATCTTTCCTAAACCTAGATATTCAGTAGAAGTTTGGGTTCTCTCTTATTTTACCAAAACCACAATTGCAGCTGATGTTAAGTATGGTAGAGTTTCAAAACAAGTAAGCTAACACCATTTGTAAAAACCTCTTATCCTAGGGTGGACAAACCAAAAGAATTTTAGGCCTTGTCTACACAAGGGATTTATTTCACACTACATATTTGTGCACTAACTATTGCGTATTAGATAACCCACAATAACTGCATCCATATGACCAGCTCTTTTCTACTTTATCCTTGCATCTACACAGCAGAGACTTAATATGGAGTAAGCTCTCAGTACTCTGGGCAGGTATCCCATGCTGCTCTGCCTTGATGCTGGGTTCTATGCATTCTGGGACCTTTCTCACTGTGCACAGTGGGATGTATAGCAGAAGCCAGCTGGAAGCTATTAGAATTCTGGAACTTGGGGCCAAACTAAAAAATTCACATGATTCCTCTCCCATGATTCATCTCTATTTTGCAAGCCAATGCCATTTTCAGACTGCTGTCAGCCAGCATGTACAGATTATTGTTCCATGTCACAATGCTGACAAAAGCTGATACTAAGAGGCTAGTGGAGAATATTTGAGTTCTTGCAACTGAATTGCTTTTGCTTGGGAAAGCAGCCTGTAATGGGGTCTAGAAACCCACTTCTGAGCAGAAGTGGAAGGGGGAGGGCAGCCTCTCCTATCTGCAAGCTGAGGCACCCATTTTCTCATTTCACCAGGGATGCTTGACCCCTGCTCCACCACAGGCCCTGCCCCCTCTCCACCCCACCTCACCTCTTCCCACTCCCCCTCTTCCCACCCCATTCTGCACCCTCCCCTGAGCGGACTCTGCCCCATGACCCTCAGTGCTTCCTGCCTGCCACTGAACAGCTGAGCTGTGGCGGGAGGCGCTGTGGGGCGAGGGGTGGAGCAATCAGCAGGACCTGCTGGTGGGTGCTGAGCACCCACTGTTTTTTTTCCATGGAAGCTCCAGCCCTGGAGCATCCACGGAGTCGGCGCCTATGCCTACAAGCAAGCAGCATGACCACATTTCCACACAGCTGACACAACTGTCAATCATGGAGGCAAGCATCCACAGCTGCAACCAATAGGGGAAACAAGGCCTGCTACAAAAGGAGAAAGCTCGGAGTAGGAGAAGGAGGTAGAAAGGCCTAGGACAGTGAAGGGGCAACACCCCTGCACCAGGCTGCCTCCAGAAACATAGCCCAAAGGTACTGAAACAGACCACTAGGCCTAATTAGTGGCCAGGGGCCAAGAGCTGTCCTGATCAGGGGCTAATCAAAGAAAGCCAGTCGGGGCGATAGAGACAGCTCAAAAGACCACATCAAGGACTGGTGACACAGCCACTGTTTTTGACAGCTGCACCACTTAGGATTGCCAGGCGTTTGGTTTTTGGAATGTCCGGTCAAAAAGGGACCCTGGTGGCTCCGGTCAGCACTGCTGACCAGACCATTAAAAGTCCGGTCAGCAGTGCAGCGGCGCTAAGGCAGGCTCCCTGCCTTCCCTGGCTCTGCACAGCTCCCGGAAGAGGTTGCATATCCCTGCAGACCCTAAGCGCAGGTGCGATCAGGGTAGCTCTGTGAGCTGCACCCGCCCTGAGTGCCAGCTCTCATGGGCCAGGGATCATGGCCAATAGGAGCTCCGGGGGTGTGCCTGCTTCTGGAAGCAGCGTGGAGCCAGCGTAGGCAGGGAGTCTGCTTTAGCTCTGGTGTGCCACTGACTAGGAGCCGCCTGAGGTATGCGCTGCTTGGCTGGAGTCCAGAGCCCAACCCTCCCCCCCACACACACACCTCAATCCCCTTCCTGAGCCCCCTCTCAGAGCCCCCACCTTCTCCCAACTCCCTGTCCCAACCCAGAGCCCCCTCCTACACCCCTCATCCCTGGCCCCACCCCAGAGCCTGCACCCCCAGCCCAAGCCTGCTCCCACACTCCAAACCCCTTGGCCCCAGCCTGGAATGCCCTCCTGCACACTAAACCCCACATCTCCAGCCCCAACCCAGAGCCCACACCCCCAGCCAGAGCGCTCAACCCCCTGCGCCAGTCCAGAGCCTCCTTCTGCACCTTGAACCCCTAATTTCTGACCCCACCCTGCAGCCCACACCCCAAGCCCCTGCCCAGTGAAAGTGAGTGAAGGTGGGGGTTAGCAAGTGAGGGAGGGAGGGGGGTGGAGTGAGTGGGGGGCAGGGCCTGGCCTCAGAGACAGGGTGTGGCAAGAGTGTTCAGTTTTGTGCGATTAGGAAGTTAGCAATCCTAGCACCACCATCAGCAGGAAGAGGAAAACACTGGGCAGCTGCTTTTGGATAAACTTTCCTTGCAGCAGCTTCACTCAGTGCACCGTTGTTTCTGGACTTGAGAAACAAGCCCTGACTGCTGGGAAAGACTTTTAGGATGAACAGTGGTATGTCAGGGGCCTAGCCTGCCGCAGAGCCAGTCTCCTAGCAACCTTCGGAGTGCAGCTGGCTCTGATAGAAGCTGTCTGACTGTGCCATCTGATTGGCTGAAGGACTCAGAAGGCTGATACTTAAGTTCAATAGCAGCAGCAGCAGTCCCATGGCTGCTCAATGCATTCCTAGCTCACTTCTGTGCTCGGTCCTGTGTCCCCTTCTTCTGTCTCTTGACTCGTTCCAGCCTGTATCTGCTCCAGACCCCAGCTTTTCCTGATACCTGCTGCAGACCCACAGCTCCACTTTCTGACTGTGCCTCCAATTAACTCTTTGGTGTAGGCTTAGGTTTCTGACACCCAGTTATGACTCTTGGCTTTGTCCTGGTCCCGCCCTATTTGGATTCAGCTCTACTGGTAGGCTGGACTCTTGCTCCAACCACTAGACCAGACTGCCCACAACTCGGTTGCCAACATAGTGGCTGCAGAATTTTAGGATGTCAAAGGCTGCTTTCCTCGATCTGCTTGGAGCTCAACACAGAGCTGCAGTGTCAGGACACCAGCATAAGATCCCCTAAAGATTCAGAAGCATGTGGCCATAGCCATCTGGAAACTCAGTACTCCCAGTTACTACTGGTCAATAGCTAATCTTGTTGAGTCATGTTTCTGGTCAGCTATCTGCCTTTCTCCTTCTCCAGGAGAACATCCTTCCAGTGGTCTTATGTGTCTTCTGTTGGTAACTATCCAAACACTTTATCCTTCCTTTCGTCCTCCTCAGATTAGCCAGGTGTAAGCAGGGGAATTTTTCCCACTGTAGTAGGGAAATTTCTCTCTGGATCCCAGCTGAACCAAGTGACGAAAGGATCTGAGTCCCTGCCCCAATTCATTTCCCCCCAGTACCTGCCAACCTTGACTTTCTCTCCTGGCCCTATGTGAACAGGACTCGTGTCACACAGGGAGGACTGAGCCCAGAGGTTTCTGGGAGTTTACCCCAGTCTCTTCATGGGCAACTCTGGCTGGAGACAAGGGTACCCCTTGTTATCCTTTTAATCTGTAATCACTGCAATTCACTTAAGCATATATACAATGTATTTACACCAAAAACTGTTTCTGTGGGGTCAATGAGCACACGCGGTGAAAGCACTGTGAGGAAATGGCATGGGTAAGGTTCAATGATACACAAATTTACAGCACTTTAGAGACTGCAACTGTAGAGTTTATAAGTCCGGTGTTGTCTTCGTGGACCTGGATGCACTGCTGTGATGCTGCTGGTGTGGCACTTCCCCAGGGTGGGTTTGGACTCAGTGTGACAGAACCTGTTTTCCACCTTCAGTTCTGGCCCTCCTCTCAGGCCATGTCCCCCCTCTGGGTCTGGCAATTAATGAATGGCCTTCTGCCATGCTTTGGGAAAAGGGCCCGTCTCTTCCTCTCTCCCTGGACAGCACACACAACCCTGCTGGGAGAGCAGGAAATTCAATGCACTCCTATTGCTCTGATGCTTCTCCAGCTCTGGCTGCTGTTCTAGCTCCCCTGCTCTGGGCTGCTGCTCTGATGCCTCTGACTCTTCGCTACTGCTTGGAGGTAGGCCTGGCCTGACATGAGTAATTAAACATAGTTGGGGGAGGCCTCATTCTTTGAAAGATAGGATTAGGGAGGTAAATGAACTGTCCAGCTGAAAAGAGGACGTTTGTGCTAAGATAAGTAAATAGGTCAGTAGGCTAAAAAAAACCCCAGTATGTCTGAACTAAGAGGGAGAACACTCAGGGAAATGTTTCCTAATTTATCTTGTCCATTGTTACCTTGTTCCTAGTAATGTAGAGTGGTACAGAGTAGGCCAAACATGGACAATGCTAGAACAGAGCATGTTGTGCAGTGATTGGTTTCTGCAAAGTAACCAAGTCAATACAGAAATGTGTAATGCAACATATAGTAAATGCAATGAGAGTGTGTAATGTATATAAGGGGACTGGGTTTCTGGGTAACTTTGGAACTGTGATGTACTCTGCATCCACCCCCCCACCCACCAATTTGAGTCTGATCAACTCAGCGTAGCATCACTGGATGCCAAATAAAGATACCTGAGTGATGAAATCTGGAGTTGAACTTCTTGGGAAGCCGGAGGGGAGGAAAGGTCTAGGACTCTGCGGGAATCCCAACATTGCAGGGTATGTCTATGCTGTAATTAAAACCCCTCACCTGGCCCATGCCAGCTGACTTGGGCTCAGGCTAAGGGGCTGTTTAAGTACAGCGTACATGTTTGGGCTTAGGCTGCAGCCCGAGCTCTGGGACCCTCACAACTTGCATGGTCCTAGAGCCTGGGCTACAGCCCAAGCCTGAACGTCTAAACTGCAGTTAAACAGCCCTTAGCCTGAGTCACCTGGCACGGGTCAGCCACGAGTGTCTAATTACAGTATAGACCTACCCATGGAGGATGGGCCCTGGGCTCTTGACTCCTTCATTGCCTGGCCGGCCGGCCTGCCCTGTCAATCTGGCTGATTTAGAGTGCAGGCCTCACCCTGTTGCCCATGGGCCCTGTCAGTCTCAGGATCCTGACTCCTCTTCGGCCCGTCCCCTTTCTCCTGCTGTGCAAGAGGGCCAACCCAAAAAAATCCACTAAGATTCAGTAAGGGGCCAGCAGCCCCCTTACACAGGCATTCAGGGCATTGATAAGGGCCCTACTCTTTTGGATTGCAGCACTCCAGGAGCTGGGGGAGCTGAGAAAATTAACAGTAATTATTTTTTTTTTCAGTCTCCATGGAACAATGATAAAATATTTTTTTCATTAACTATTAAAGTGCCATCCCCAAAGTTCCTTCCCAGTCTGCTTGCAACGGTAAGTTGTTTTGCATCTTGCTTCCCCTGTGCTTATGGATCCTATTGCACTGAACCTCATTTTAATCTTTGTTTGTTTGTTTGTTTGTTTTTGTGGTTTGGGGGACAGAAGGGTATGTCTGGCTGCGTGTGTCCTTGCTTTGCGTGAAGCAGTGCAGTTTGGGGGTTCAGGTAATAGGGGTGAGGTGGAAACGGGACAGGTTAGTAATTAAATCTGCACATCTTTAGGCAGTCCTTACCCTGGAGAACATTACGCAAATATAGGTGACCTGGAAATGGAGTAGGGGCCTCTTCAAATAAGCTAAGGGCAAACCAGCAAGATATGCAGTGATTTTATTTATCAGCATGGTACAATTTCAGAGATTTTGCAGGACTGACAGGGCATTTCAACCTATGCTAGCATGCATAAGTCTGCTATTCTAAGCAATGTTCATGACAAAATACAGCACTTTCTGTGTCTTAAATAATTCTATTTGATCTTAAATGCAGACAAATACAAAGTGCACTGCAAAATGAAATAAATTTTGCAGTGGTTGCTGTTCAGAACATTAAGGGTTTACAATGTTCCACTGTGACACGTATCTCCTAAAATGCTATAAAATATACCTCAGCCATTTGCCTTAATAACTCTCTTCAATTCTAGGGCTGTGAAATATTATGCAGTTACATATACTTCTGTGACCTGGCAAATTAACCTGACACTGAGCCAGCAAAGGTTAATGAACTGCTGTGGGCCCACTCAGCCCTGGCTCACTACACCTGCATTTGTTGTTGGGTAAGGAAGGTGCTGTTCAAAAGCATGGAGGGCAGCTCAGTAGATGGCTGATCAGGGAAGAGAACAGACCACTTACCCTTTGTTCTCTGAGAAAAGGATCAGCTCAGACCTGCTTTGGGACATGGTGTAGCAAAGAGATCCTGGCTTTCCAAGGTGATCTCTGCAGAGACTGTTGACTACCTGAGCCCTTAGAGGAAGGTAGGCCTGGCACAGGATTATTGAGTTCGCATTTTGGGACTGTTTCTTTGTTTTACTTCATAAAGGGTTATTGGGCAGCTGTCGATGCTGCCTGGAATAAGTCTGCAGGGCCTAACAAAACTGTTGCAAGGAACCTCCACCTGGGGTTGTGTGATCAACTGCCTCAAACTCTGGATTTTTTGCCCCTACTTGAGTCTGCCCTGTCACTTGTCTTGGACCCTGAAAGCATAGGCACACCACCTGGACTTGAATGCAAATGTGCTATGGAGTGTACCTCATAAAATGCGATGATATGCGTAACCTGATGCAAGGCTTAGATCAAAATGTGAAGCAAAATACTGTCATTTCTGTGGTGCTTTTTTTTAACAGTATTGCATGTCTCAAATATATTCACAGTATAAGGTTTAGTTATCTGAATCTGCCATGCCAGAATTGGGGCAGGAGGTCCTCAGGCAGTGGTGTGCTGAATGTGGTGGTAAAGGAGGCGGTGGGGGTCCTGGCTCCCATCTGTCCAAAATGGCTGCATTCATCCGGCACCCAGAACCAAACAATCCCCATGGTGGTAATATTACTTAATAATAAAGATTAATTAAACGTATAACAAGAAGATGCTTACACTGGCTGAGGTCCCCTCCCCAGGGCTCTCAGGGAGGGTGTCCATGTGTCCAGGGTCTGCTTCGGGATACAGTGTAGCAAAGAGATCCTAGTTCTCCAAGATGATCTTCTCATCTTATTCTTGTTTGGCGTCAGTGTCCTTAGTACCTTTGGTGCTGCCCTCCATACATTGGGGTGTGGTGGTGGTGGTGGTATCATCCTGGGAAAGAAATCCTATCCAGCCCTTCATAGTAGGGACAGTTGTATGAGCACCGCTGGAGGGTCTGTTTCTGCCCTGGGCTTTATTATAAGAGCTGTTTGAGTTCTTTGCTTTTGTTTTGGCATTGTATAGAGTCCCAGGAGTGACCCCTCTCAACCACCCCCTTAGAAATGGCTTTATACACCCCTTTATTGTGAGGTTTCCTGGTAGGGGCTGCCTAGACTTTCACCTGTCCCTGGAGGGATGAGAGATCCAGGACCTCTGTATAACTCCAGGCAGCTGCATTAGGCATGGTGTAGTGATGATATAGCCATGTATACAATTCCAGGAGCATGCAGCAGCAAACTGACTAATCCTGGCTTCACAGCAGGATTTAAATGGGGCGGTGACATGCAGTCAAGATGACCCTAGAGCAGTGGAGGGCAAACAGGCAGGCTGGTCCTGGCATAATGCAAAGCAGTGTGGGATAGCTGTTGGAGGACTGCCAAGTTAATGTGAAGTGGAGATATGCCCACATGAATACTAGTCTGCGCTATTTCAATATGCAATGAATTATCTGGCCAGTTAATATGCTTTAAGAATTGTCATGTGAATGCAGGTAGGTCACTTCAATTCATATAAAGTAAGGCTAGTGCAAAATAACTCCTTCACCCCCCACATGTAGACAAGGCCTTAGATCATCTGACTGAAATAACCTTCTGCTATTAATTGCTTGACTTTCACTCTCTTGGCTGTTGTGATGTCACCATTTCACTAGTTCTCCAATCACTGCAGGGACTTTCAGCGCTTCAAATTCTAATGTTAAAAAGCAAGAAGAAAAGTGAACCTTTCAGGCCACTCCATTCCTTTTTCCATGCTTAAAAATGCTTCTAAAATTCACTGTTAAGAACCACGATGCTGTGGGAGGGAAAATGCTGGTTGCCATTTATCCCTATCTTGTTGCAGCTGATATCTGGGTAACTGGTGTGAAAAGCTCATATTGCCATACATTGTGTTTCATATGCTTAACAAAATAGCCTAATTTATTTGTTGAACATCCAAAAATGTCAAGGCTCTTAATATCCTAGATCAAGGGCTGTCAAACTTCATTGCACCGTGACCCCCTTCTGACCACAAAAATTACTACACCTCCCCAGGAGGAGGACCTAACCCTGAGTCTGCCCAAGCTGTGCCGCTCTTGGCGAGGAGCCCAAAGCTGCCCAAGGGTTTCTGCCATGGGCAGGGGGGCATGTAACCTTAGTCCCCCTGCCCAGGGCTGAAGCCCTCGGGCTTCCGCTTTGGCCCTGGGCCCCAGCAAATCTAACACCAGCCTTGGCAACCCCATTAAAATGGGATCACGACCCACTTTGGGGTCCCGACCCACAGTTTGAGAACTCCTGACCTAGATGTTTGGGGTGAAAGATGGTTTTCTGGTGAGTGAAAATTATTTTAGGCTTTGACTTCTAGTGCCAAACAGAAGGTAAATAAAATTATGCATGACCCCATCTTAGGACATTATTCAAGTGCTCAGAATGGCTCCAACAGAAGTGGAGCGGGAGGGCAGGCACTCAAGACACTTACAGGATTAGGTCTGTTGTGCAACACTTCTGTTGCTGTACTGTAGTTGTAAGACCCAATATTTTCTACACACTATTTACATCTTTAGCAGTACAGGACTCCTTCTGTAATCAGATTGTACTAATAATCTTCTTAGGGTGCTATATACTGTACAGATATTCTCATAATCCCATTGCCTGTAATACTGGGATAATTTGTCAAGCTAGCTGTAGTGAACATCAATATCAAGATATAATACAGTTTGACCACAATCCCCACTTCCTTGCAGACTCAGAAGTGCGGAGGTTTTGTCTCTATCAGTAGAGGAGAGAAAATCTTTTGGTCTTTCTAAGAATCACCACCTCGTCACACACACACTCTTCTTCCCCTCCTTCTGGGATGGAGAACAGGGCTTCTTGGCTGATTGGTTGGACATGGGTTAGACATAGCATAATCTTACATACCAAAGGCAAGGGTTTATAAGCCCTTCTGCCACATAGGACCATGATTCTGAACCTAGAAGGAAGGCTGCAGCAGCAAGCAGGTACTAGAGGAGTCAGCAAGGTTGGGGGCTCCCCAGTAGCATCAGGATGAGCAGTGGGGTCCCAGTGAGGATGGGGTGGAGGTCACCCCCAGGGGGACAACAGACACAGCCAGCACAGCAGTAGAGAGCATGTGGTCAGCCCGGCAGCTGTTTAGTGGCTTGGCCCCTAAGGATATGTCTATGCTGCAATTAGACACCTTCAGCTGACCCGTGCCAGCTGATTCTGGGTTGGGCTAAGAGGCTGTTCAATTGCAGTATAGCTGCCTGGGCTCTAGCATCCTGTGAGGGGGAAGGATCCCAGAGCTTGAGGTACAGCCCAAGCCCGAACATCTACACCAACTTCTCCTTTGCACCTCCCCTGCCCTCCTTCTTTACTAGTAATGGAATTTAACTGCATTCCCCCCCACCACCCCTTCATTACTGCACAGCCAAGGCTTCCTCAGCAGAGGAGCTTAGGCTGAAGGCAGACTTGGGGTTAGAACTGGGAAAGGGGGAGGAGCTGGGGCTGGGGCAGAGCTGGCCTGGGGTGGGGGGTAAAGAGGGAATGAGGGCAGAGCTGGGGTGGGGGTGGGTGGCGCACTCTCCCTCCCCCACCCCAACGTTCCTCTGTTCCACCTGGGGGCGTGCCCCACAGTTTGGGGACCACTGGTCTACACGATCATTAAACATCCCCTAAGCTCCACAAGCCAGAGTCAGCTGGTATGGTCCAGCCACAGATGTCTAATTGCAGGGCAGACATCCTTTAAAACCCAAGGACCCAGAGCTTTTCCCTTGTGGGGGTGACATCAACCTTGCTTGTCCCAAGCAGAAGCAGTGGAGGATGGCACTAAGTGTTGGTCTTTCGTCCTCAGGGAACTCTAGGGGTGTCCCCCAAGCTCTTGTGCCCATGAGGTTTTCCTTTGATGGGGTCAGGGGCTTCCCCAAACAGTGTGTCAGAGGGGTTCTCTTTTCCCCCCTGGATTCTCCAGGAGCTAGCAGCAGCCCAGTACAGGCTCCATGGCCTGCCTGTGGCAGAACTGCCAGACCAGGATGGGATTGTGATTTCCTGGGTCCCAGTGCCCAGACACTTGTGAGTGGCAGGGTATTCAAAGCAACTTCTCAGTGGGGAAAGTGAGCATTGTTCCCTGATGGAGCCATGCATGGTGCAGGATTAGGGTAGTGACAGCAGCCAATAGGGTGTGGGTCCATTCAGCCCGCATAATGTTACAGCTCAAGCCACTTTGAATCCAACTCAGAGGGAATACAGGGGCCAAGGCTGTTGAGATGGCTTCCCCCTGCATGGTGGCATTTGGTGTGGTGGGTGCTCCAGCAGGTAACAGTCTCAAGTTTTTCAGTGAGATGGGGTTACGTAGAAGTGTCTGCTCTAGTCATGCTTTCAAAGTCAATAGAGACCATATTTAAAAGACAATATAAATAATCACCCAATGTCATAAGAACGCCAGGATGGAAGTTGTGGCAGGGAGAGATAAGAAGGGATCTGGGAAACAGGTTTATCATCTACGGCATAGGCGCAGGCAGGCTGTTGGGCAGATATGTGGAGAGAGACTTGGCCTCACAATATAACAAATTAGTCTGTTGAGCTCATAGTGTATTTAGGCCTATGGCATGATCTAAGTCAGAAGAACTTGGACTAATGGCTGAAGTGGTACCAGACTGGTACTGAAATATGGTTAGAATGAATGGCTTTGGCTTATCTGGTGTCTTTCTGTTTATTGACAGTGGCTTATGGATTTCATGATCGTCAAGCTGGGGACCTGATCTTAGCAAGCAGCTATGCTGGGCCTTCTTTAGGGCTAATGTTGTCTGTGGGTTGGTTTATTTTAAATTACCAGCACTCATGGAGCACCTGTTTGCTCAGTCTCTGGGGTAGGTGAGACTCTACAACAACAGGGCAGGGTCAGTCACACCCTCCCCAGGTAGGCACAGGAGGAGTAGAAGGATCATGGGAATGCCCTCATCAGCATTTGAGCCCAAGATGCTTTCGGTACTCCTGTGTGACTACCAGGACGAGGGCGAGCACAGTGTGGGAAGGGTGCTCAGTGAGATTAAAGATATCAAATGAAGGGTTAGACTTGATAGAATGATACCAGACTGCAAACTCCTTAGAGGATTTACATTGCATCAGAAAAGGTAAGATTTATTTTTTAAAAAGCTCCAATGCCTTTCAGGATAGTGGATCTGTGAACCTCTCTTTTGAAGCAGATGCCCAAAAAGGTACCTATGAAGGTAGTGACTCAAGTGACGTTCTTATGAGGAAACTAGTAAATGGTGGGAAAAATGTAGCATAATAACAGGTTTCAGAGTAGCAGCCGTGTTAGTCTGTATCCGCAAAAAGAAAAGCGCTCATGAAAGCTTATGCTCAAATAAATTTGTTAGTCTCTAAGGTGCCACAAGTCCTCTTTTTTTTCTTGTAGCGTAATAATGTATCTCTTATTCTTCTCCCAGCCCTCCCATCCCCAGCTTTGCTCTAGCTCCAGTCATGGCCAGGTTGTGGTTTCTTGGTGGTTGTTTGTTGTATAACATGGGAAAAAAATAGCGGCATCACACAACACATAAGTAATCCCAAGTGGGCAATTTTTAACCTTCGAGAAGGTATTACTGAAATTGTGCTGAGTATGTCTGTACACCTTTTATCTTGATTATTCGGTTATAAAATAGTTTTTCTTTTTACATTATCTTCATTTTGATGGTGTCTTACCCATTTCCGGTCCATTATACAAAGGGGATATAAGGTCTCTTAGCCCTGGTCTACACTAGGACTTTAGGTCGAATTTAGCAACGTTAAATCAATTTAAACCTGCACCCGTCCACACAGTGAAGCCCTTTATTTCGACTTAAAGGGCTCTTAAAATCGATTTCCTTACTCCACCCCTGACAAGTGGATTAGCACTTAAATCGACGTTCCCCGCTCGAATTTGGGGTACTGTGGACACAATTCGATGGTATTGGCCTCCGGGAGCTATCCCAGAGTGCTCCATTCTGACCGCTCTGGACAGCACTCTCAACTCAGATGCACTGGCCAGGTAGACAGGAAAAGAACCGCAAACTTTTGAATCTCATTTCCTGTTTGGCCAGCGTGGCAAGCTGCAGGTGACCATGCAGAGCTCATCAGCACAGGTGACCATGATGGAGTCCCAGAATCGCAAAAGAGCTCCAGCATGGACCGAACGGGAGGTACGGGATCTGATCGCTGTTTGGGGAGAGGAATCCGTGCTATCAGAACTCCGTTCCAGTTTTCGAAATGCCAAAACCTTTGTGAAAATCTCCCAGGGCATGAAGGACAGAGGCCATAACAGGGACCCGAAGCAGTGCCGCGTGAAACTGAAGGAGCTGAGGCAAGCCTACCAGAAAACCAGAGAGGCGAACAGCCGCTCTGGGTCAGAGCCCCAAACATGCCGCTTCTATGATGAGCTGCATGCCATTTTAGGGGGTTCAGCCACCACTACCCCAGCCGTGTTGTTTGACTCCTTCAATGGAGATGGAGGCAATACGGAAGCAGGTTTTGGGGACGAAGAAGATGATGAGGAGGAGGAGGTTGTAGATAGCTCACAGCAAGCAAGCGGAGAAACCGGTTTTCCTGACAGCCAGGAACTGTTTCTCACCCTAGACCTGGAGCCAGTACCCCCCGAACCCACCCAAGGCTGCCTCCTGGACCCAGCAGGCGGAGAAGGGACCTCTGGTGAGTGTACCTTTTAAAATGCTATACATGGTTTAAAAGCAAGCATGTGAAAGGATTACTTTGCCCTGGCATTTGCGGTTCTCCTAGATGTAGTCCTAAAGCCTTTGCAAAAGGTTTCTGGGGAGGGCAGCCTTATTTCGTCCTTCATGGTAGGACACTTTATCACTCCAGGCCAGTAACACATACTCGGGAATCACTGTAGAACAAAGCATTGCAGTGTATGTTTGCTGGCATTCAACCAAAATCCGTTCTTTATCTCTCTGTGTTATCCTCAGGAGAGTGAGATATAATTCATGGTCACCTGGTTGAAATAGGGTGCTTTTCTTCAGGGACACTCAGTATAGCCCATTCCTGCTGGGCTGTTTGCCTGTGGCTGAACAGAAATGTTCGCTGCTGTTAGCCACAGGGAGGGGGGAAGGTTGAGGGGGTAGTCACGCGGTGGGAGGAGGCAAAATGCGACCTTGTAACGAAAGCACATGTGCTATGTATGTAATGTTAACAGCAAGGTTTACCCTGAAAGAGTGTAGCGACTGTTTTATAAAATGTGTCTTTTTAAATACCGCTGTCCCTTTTTTTTTCTCCACCAGCTGCATGTGTTTCAATGATCACAGGATCTTCTCCTTCCCAGAGGCTAGTGAAGCTTAGAAAGAAAAAAAAACGCACTCGCGATGAAATGTTCTCCGAGCTCATGCTGTCCTCCCACACTGACAGAGCACAGACGAATGCGTGGAGGCAAATAATGTCAGAGTGCAGGAAAGCACAAAATGACCGGGAGGAGAGGTGGCGGGCTGAAGAGAGTAAGTGGCGGGCTGAAGACAGGGCTGAAGCTCAAATGTGGCGGCAGCGTGATGAGAGGAGGCAGGATTCAATGCTGAGGCTGCTGCAGGACCAAACCAGAATGCTCCAGTGTATGGTTGAGCTGCAGCAAAGGCAGCTGGAGCACAGACTGCCACTGCAGCCCCTCTGTAACCAACCGCCCTCCTCCCCAAGTTCCATAGCCTCCACACCCAGACGCCCAAGAACGCGGTGGGGGGGCCTCCGGCCAACCAGCCACTCCACCACAGAGGATTGCCCAAAAAAAAGAAGGCTGTCATTCAATAAATTTTAAAGTTGTAAACTTTTAAAGTGCTGTGCTTAAAGTGCTGTGTGGCATTTTCCTTCCCTCCTCCACCACCCCTCCTGGGATACCTTGGTAGTCATCTCCCTATTTGTGTGATGAATGAATAACGAATGCATGACTGTGAAGCAGCAATGACTTTATTGCCTCTGCAAGCGGTGATTAAAGGGAGGAGGGGAGGGTGGTTAGCTTACAGGGAAGTAGAGTGAACCAAGGGGCTGGGGGTTTCATCAAGGAGAAACAAACAGAACTTTCACACCGTAGCCTGGCCAGTCATGAAACTGGTTTTCAAAGCTTCTCTGATGCGTACCGCGCCCTCCTGTGCTCTTCTAACCGCCCTGGTGTCTGGCTGCGCGTAACCAGCAGCTAGGCGATTTGCCTCAGCCTCCCACCCCGCCATAAACGTCTCCCCCTTACTCTCACAGATATTGTGGAGCACACAGCAAGCAGTAATAACAGTGGGAATATTGGTTTCGCTGAGGTCTAAGCGAGTCAGTAAACTGCGCCAGCGCACCTTTAAACGTCCAAATGCACATTCTACCACCATTCTGCACTTGCTCAGCCTGTAGTTGAACAGCTCCTGACTACTGTCCAGGCTGCCTGTGTACGGCTTCATGAGCCATGGCATTAAGGGGTAGGCTGGGTCCCCAAGGATACATATAGGCATTTCAACATCCCCAACAATTATTTTCTGGTCTGGGAATAAAGTCCCTTCCTGCAGCTTTTGAAACAGACCAGAGTTCCTGAAGATGCGAGCATCATGGACCTTTCCCGGCCATCCCACGTTGATGTTGGTGAAACGTCCCTTGTGATCCACCAAAGCTTGCAGCACTATCGAAAAGTACCCCTTGTGGTTTATGTACTCGGCGGCTTGGTGCTCCGGTGCCAAGATAGGGATATGGGTTCCGTCTATAGCCCCACCACAGTTAGGGAATCCCATTGCAGCAAAGCCATCCACTATGACCTGCACATTTCCCAGGGTCACTACCCTTGATATCAGCAGATCTTTGATTGCGTGAGCTACTTGCATAACAGCAGCCCCCACAGTAGATTTGCCCACTCCAAATTGATTCCCAACTGACCGGTAGCTGTCTGGCGTTGCAAGCTTCCACAGGGCTATCACCACTCGCTTCTCAACTGTGAGGGCTGCTCTCATCCTGGTATTCATGCGCTTCAGGGCAGGGGAAAGCAAGTCACAAAGTTCCATGAAAGTGCCCTTACGCATGCGAAAGTTTCGCAGCCACTGGGAATCGTCCCAGACCTGCAACACTATGCGGTCCCACCAGTCTGTGCTTGTTTCCCGAGCCCAGAATCGGCGTTCCAAAGCATGAACCTGCCCCATTAGCACCATGATGCATGCATTGTCAGGGCCCATGCTTTCAGAGAAATCTGTGTCTATGTCCTGATCACTCACGGGACCGCGCTGACGTCGCCTCCTCACCCGGTATCGCGTTGCCATGTTCTGGTGCCGCATATACTGCTGGATAATGCGTGTGGTGTTTAATGTGCTCCTAATTGCCAAAATGAGCTCAGCGGCCTCCATGCTTGCCTTGGTATGGCGTCCGCACAGAAAAAAGGCGCGGAACGATTGTCTGCCGTTGCTCTGACGGAGGGAAGGGCGACTGACGACACGGCTTACAGGGTTGGCTTCAGGGAGCTAAAATCAACAAAGGGTGTGCCTGCACATCAAGGAGTATTTCAGGCAGGACTGCACGGAGGGTTCCAATAAGAAATGGTGCACCTAAGTTATCGTTGTTATTGGAACAAGGAGGTTAGCCTTAACCTAAGTTATCGTTGTTATTGGAACAAGGAGGTTAGCCTGGCCTCTGATTGATACATGGCTAGATTTACCTCGCTGAACCTTCTCTGTGAGTGACTGCAGTGTGATCTAGACAGGGGAGGAGGCAAATGAGAACAAAACAAATCTGGTCTATTTCTTGTTCTGACCCACTCCATCTATCTTTTACATCTTTGGCTGGCAGCAGACGGTGCAGAAGGACTGCATGCCATCCACATCTCATGGCTGCTTGGCAGAAGATGGTACAGTACGACTGCTAGCCATCTTCATCTCTTGCCTGCCTGGCATAAGATGGTACAATACGACTGCTAGCAGTCCGTATCGCCTGCCCGCTCACCATAAGACGGTTCAATAGGACTGCAGGACTAAAGAGAATGACCTGGTCAAGTCACTCCAAATTTAGTCCCTGCGCCCATGTCTGCCCAGGCGCTCCCAGCCGACGTGGCCAGGAACACCTCGGACACGACGAGGACGACTACCAGTCGTATTGCACAGTCTGCTGCCAGAAGGCAATGGGTTGCTGCTACTGTGCAGCAAAGCCGTACCGCGTCTGCCAGCACCCAGGAGACATAGGGTGACGGTTACCTGAGCGGGCTCCATGCTTGCCGTGGTATGGGGTCTGCACAGGTAACTCAGGAAAAAAGGCGCGAAATGATTGTCTGCCCTTGCTTTCACGGGGGGAGGGAGGGTGGGAACGGGGTCCTGACGATATGTACCCAGAACCACCCGCGACAATGTTTTAGCCCCATCAGGCATTGGGATATCTACCCAGAATTCCAATGGGCAGCGGAGACTGCGGGAACTGTGGGATAGCTACCCACAGTGCAACGCTCCGGAAGTCGACGCTTGCCTCGGTACTGTGGAAGCGCTCCGCCGAGTTAATGCACTTAATGCACTTAGAGCATTTTCTGTGGGGACACACACACTCGAATATATAAAACCGATTTGAAAAAAAACGACTTCTATAAATTCGACCTAATTTCGTAGTGTAGACATACCCTTACACAGTCTTTTATGGTATAATAGTTTCAGCTTGACACCCTAAGTTAGAATCAGATTTTTGGTGGATTCTTTGCTCCAACGAGAGAAACATATGTTTATGTACTTGCAATTTTTTTCTCATTTCTCTCTCTGATGTAGATGTGGTGAGTGCCGTCAGTAGTTAAAGTGGGCAGGGGCTCATGGGTACATAGTTTCACTTCCTCTTTACTAGGTGCAACACTGTTCCAGGAACCCTCTACTCTTACCTGCAACTCCCAACTTCATTCTCCACATTCCCATTAATTTTCTGTGGCCTACAATACGGTGACCAACGAGCCTTCTCAGGCCTACAAGCTGCCACTTGTGGTATACCAGCATCTGAAACCCTGCTCAGACATCTTAGGGTTCAGCTATCCTTTTGCTGAAGCCTGGTGACTTCTTGAATTTTTACATGCTGTGCACAATACATTATATACTGCATCAAACTATGGAGTGCACCAGGTTCTGTGAGAACTCAAAACGCATGTGCTCAGAAGCAGCCTGACATCCTACATTTTCCACCCTCTCCCATCTCCCTGTTCAGCTTTAACTTGTGCACACTGATGGCAAGGAGGTATGGGCTGCCAAAACGCTGAGAGCTTGTAGGCAGGGTACATTAGGTTGGGGGCAGCTGACCAGAGGCTGTAGAGCAGGTCACTGTTTGCCATTAGAGGATGCCAGGGCTGTGCCTTTGACGCATACAGGAGCCAGATCCAGGACAGTAAGAATTAAAACAGATGGAGCATAAAGAATGGAATGGTCAGCTGTCCTCTCCAGATCTACTCCCAATCACCTGGCTTGGATTCTCTTTTGGAGGCTGGGAGAGTGTTTTGGCAGTGCATGAGCCTTGGCAGCACATGAGCTCTCCCTCTCCCTGCTACCCTGGCGGACCTTCTTTGCCTGCTTTAGTTTTCTTTCTTAAGCAGCCAGTGCTGCTGTGCCTGGCTGAACTTACTGATATGTTGATGTCAGAAGTGAGAGGAGGGGATGCGGAGACTGTCTGAAAAAAGCAAGAAGAAAGGGATAAAATTAGAGAGGATACCAGAACTTTCTAAAAATCTTTAAAAAGCCTTGCCTGATTAATCTCTTTCCTAAGAGACCAAACAAACAAAATTTCAGTTTGAAGAGAGAGATTCATCACAAGAAAGATAGATTTCTAATGGAAATTCTTAAATAACCCTAGCCATGGAAAAATTAATACAACTCCACAGTTTGGGGGTAGGTGGGTGCGGGTTAAACAACCATGATTGCTGTGTAACTCAGATTTTCCTTCTATAAGATGAAGCTTGCAGAAGAAAAGAATCTCTTTGCATTTTATCATTCACTTTAAACAGCTTGTGTCAAGGATTGTTTTACTGTAGTTCCTATTTAACCAGGAGAATTGCAAATAGTTTTGCAAATTACTCATCTTTTCAGGGCCTAGGCCCTCAAACTCTTGACATATTTTGCACTCTATTTGCCATGTAAATCTTATTGCATCTTTCTTTCTAATAAATGTTGGTCTTCAACACTTCAAAAGGAGTAAGTCAATTGTTGTAGTCTGGTATAGTCTTATTTATATGTGAAGTTGGTGTGTTGCAACATGCATCTGCTATAGTACTGTGAAAAGACAAGGGGCTAGATTTATGTACCTAAATTTGGTATTTAGACAGCTAAACCCCAATTCCAGCACTATTGCAATTCACAAAACTCCTGGCGAACCTTAAATGGACTTAAACTCACTCAACACCGTAATTTTGCTATTAGCAATGAAGTCTAAATAGTACAAGACCACTGCGGAATCTTTGCTGAGAAGTGGTGTTAGACTGTTAGGTTTTCGTGATGATAGGTCAGGTTTGTGCACTAGTGAAGTGATACCATTCGCACTGTACTATCCAGTTTGTTTGGGTTTTTTTGTTTTTTTTTTTTCTTGGCAGGCAGTTATTTGGTGCATATAAAAAATCGATACCTATTCAGCCTACAGGGCATTGGTCATTCCTGTTTTGGAGCTATACAGTTGTGCGTCAAATCTTTCGGCAGATGTGGAGGGGAAGAGAGCTTCAATTACAAAATAGCTTTAAAAATGCAGTCAGGCTTTCAGTTCAGATGCAGTGTCATTCCATCACGGTATTTGAAATTACTTTAACCATTTGAACGTATTATTGATTTACACAGAGCTTAAACACAGAGTTTGGTAGACATGCAGGGGGACAGATCCCTGCTCTGAAGAGCTCGCACTGTAAGTTGGTAACATGCAATTATTTAAGGACAGAAAGAGAAATCACAGGCTTTTTTCTTTTTGCATTCTAACCCTTTCCTATTTTTAAAATTGCATTTTAAAATTATACTTCCCTCATCATATTTATTGTCAGTGCACTACATGCATTATGCTGCGTGCATACTGGAAATATTGCTTTTTTTAAAATTTATTTTTCATATATGGGTGTCCACCGGTTTAGAAATCACTATATTACTCATGGGTTAGACCTGTTCATTCCACCACAATGGAGACGTCTTGGATTTTCCCTCTCCCTGCCTCCCTTCCTTCTTGAGTTCAGACTCTTTATCCTGAAATACACTCTGACTCCAGTTTATTCTTTTGACCTAAGAAATCCGCTTCAGCTCACTACTCTCCACAGCAGAAAGCTTGAGTGTAAGATTTTCCTCTCTCAAACTGCTGGGAGTGTCTCATTACTTGGATTTTTGAGTAATTGGAACCTGTTCGGCTTCCTTTTAGCAAAGCCTGAGGTCCTGTGTGCGATAGCTGCATTCCTTTACACTCCCTGTGAGCAGCTTACCTCGAGCTCACACTTCGCTGCATCTTCCAATGTCTGTCTTTAGTAACCCAGCAGAGTAGTTTCCCCAGTGCAGTGTGTGTCAGCCTTTTTGATACCAGGGACTAGCTTGCTGCCTTCCTAAACTGTAAAAAGAAAGGGAGTACTTGTGGCTCCTTAGAGACTAACAAATTTATTTGAGCATAAGCTTTCGTGGGCTAAAACCCACTTCATTGGATGCATGCAGTAGGAAGATATATATATACACACACACACACACACACACAGAGAGAACATGAAAAAATGGGTGTTGCCATACCCACTATAACGAGAGTGATCAGTTAAGGTGAGCTATTATCAGCAGGAGGGAAAAAAAACTTTTGTAGTGATAATCAGGATGGCCCATTTCATACAGTTGACAAGAAGGTGTGAGTAACAGTAGGGGGAAAAATAAGCATGGGGAAATAGTTTTACTTTGTGTAATGACCCATCCACTCCCAGTCTTTATTCAATCCTAATTTAATGGTGTCTAGTTTGCAAATTTAATACCAGTTCAGCAGTTTCTCGTTGGAGTGTGTTTTTTTGAAGTTTTTTTGTTGTAGTATTGCGACTTTTAGGTCTGTAATCGAGTGACCAGGGAGATTGAAGTGTTCTCCGACTGGTTTTTGAATGTTATAATTTTTGATACGGTGTCAGGGAGATTCTCAGGGACTAGCACTGGTCCACAGACCAGTCATTGAGAAACACTTAATCAAAGAACCATGTCTTCATATTGTCTCTGAAAAGAGTATACTCTGTGCAGTTCCTGACTCTGATCATAACCAGAAAGAAACAAAGTTCTAAAACCCGCTCCTTTAATTTTGGCCAAAATGCAGATGTCATTAGGAAACCAGCATCATACTTTGGATACAAAGTGGACTTTAGAATCTATATATGCTCGATCAAAAAGTGAAGAAAATCAGGTATCTTATTCTTCTTTCACAGATATTTTAAAAGAAAAAATACTCTGTCTGCAATAGTTAGTACCTCCAATGCTCATTCTTTCAGTGGATCAAAACAAATAGGTGAGGCATCTAGTAAGTGCTGTCCTGGGGTTATCAAACTACATACCAAGGGTTCCTCAATATCATAGGGGTGAGAAACAGAGTCTTATTCAATGAGATTAGCAGTGTGGCTACTTGTGATTTGCATTTCCTTCACCCAGCACAAGACTGATATTTTGTCATTGGCTGATGCAGCCTTTGGTCTTCTCAGCTTTAAATGGAACAAATAATTTTAAAATCACAAAGTAAAACTTTTCATTTCATGTGGAGAAATGTATATTTCTTCTCTAGGAGTTAGTTCACACTGCTTCTCATATGTAAGAACTAGCAATGGATACCCATGTAAGAGACCGACAGAGAGAATTACTTTCCCTTTCTATAGCTTTTATTTATTATAATGGAGGGCATCCATTGGTCTGGACAGACCATCCCTATGTATCAAATGTTTCTTTTGTGACGTTACACCTTTCTTTCTGTTAATTCCATCATCTACCATCCCTTTATTGGTGTTTGTCTACTAATTTATATAGCTTCTGTTTTGGAAGTCCCCTCAGGGATGAGATTATTGTGCTGCCGTAGTCCACCATAGCGAGGCTGAACTCCAAGAAGGAAGGAAAGGGGGGGGGGGGGGGGGAGAAAAGACCAAGCTGCCTCTATTGTGGTGTAGTGAGCAGCTCTAAGCTATTTTTATCCAGAATAGTGGATAGGAGAAAAATTACTTTGAAGGAAATTAAATTTTCTCATATCTAGATTTATAAAAGTAAAAACAGGGCCTCAGAGCTGCCTTAAATATCTCTGATACTTGATTAAAATAATCAGACAAATCCAGCAACTAATCTTCACCTGCATAATAAAAATAAACCACTTGGAAAGTACCCCACCACCCACAGATCCCAACTCTATCTCATCCTAATCCCCAAAAGACAGGGCATAAAATATGGTCTAACGCAGTGGTTCTCAACCAGGGGATACCTCAACTCATCTAGATATTTGCCTAGTTTTACAACAGGCTATATAAAAGGCACTAGCAAACTAAAGTACAGTACAAACTAAAATTTCATATGGACAATGACTTATTTATACTACTCTATATATTATACACTGAAATGTAAGTACAATATTTATATTCCAATTGATTTATTTAATAATTATATGGTAAAATGAGAAAGTAAGCAATTTTTCAGTAATAGTGTGCTGTGATACTTTTGTCTTTTTATTTCTGACTTTGTAAGCAAGTAGTTTTTAAATGAGGTGAAACTTGAGGGTACGCAAGACAAATCAGACTCCTGAAAGGGATACAGTATTCTGGAAAGGTTGAGAGCCAGTGGTCTAAAGGCATGCTGCAAAATCCAATACGTTAGCTATACCATCCCAAGGGGGAAAGAAAGTTGCAAAATCAAGAGGCCCTTTGCAGAGAATGACCTGCCAATAGCTCCTTCCCTTCTAAAAGCTGAGGGATGTGTGTAGCTACAGCACCTCTTCTGATCTAATTTCTATAGAGGCAATATAGTTTGACTTATCCTTCCCCATCTGGACAAGGACCAGTTCAGTGTAATCGGAGGTCACTGTATTATCTCTTACTCTAAGTGAGTATATTACTTTTATGCCATAGATTCTGAAGCAAGAGGGGTCCATTGCAAATTTGTGATCATATAGTCTGTTCTCCTGGATAATGCATAGCACTTCCACAAAATAATTCTTAGAGAATATCGTTTAGAAAAACACCCTTTGTTAAAAGGTCATCATGGATTTGTCATCCACCCAATTCAGATAAACTTTAACTTTGATCTGCAGATCATACAAACTGTAAAATATGAAAGCACAACAGCCATACTTAATCAAAAGAAAGGGTTTGGTTTTTTTAAGATTGAAAGGTATCTGGGATTCAGATACTTCACGAGAAACATTTACTCTAAATAAGCAGGCAGTTTGAAGTTTTTACCAATTAAGAGCTACTTCCTGCAAATACTACCAAGTGTAATGCATACCACTACTGTGAACAGTCACATTGAAAAGAATATCCTAGTACAATAGTTGACACTATATATCTGGTAGGACAGAGCCTTGAGTATTTGGGTTGTCAGTAGATCAGGAAATAGTCTGCCTATCTTCTGAGATTTTTAAACCTGGGATCTTTACTTTGTGCCTTCGCAAGTCCTCTGAGAGACATGAGTTGTTTATAGCATGATTCATATCCTCATGTAACACTGAAAGATAAATTATTGCAATAAATAAAACTATTTCCTGATAAAAGCATTACAGTTCATGTGCTAAAACCTGTTGCTGTATTCTGCAACATATGTCGTTATGTTACTAGAACTTATGTCAGCTACTTTTTCCAACTGTGCATAATAACTAAGAATTAACAGTACCTTTATATCACAACTTAAAATAAAATCCACAGATGATCAATGTGTTCAACGTTCTAATTACTAGGAATATCTGAAATACTTCTGGAAGAATAAACTTTGTGGCAAGACAAACTTTTTAATGGTGTCCATCATAAATTTAAAACTTAAGGTTTTCATCATTTCTAAACACTTTACGTTACAGAACAGCTGCTGTATCCTGTATAAAGAAAAGGAGTACTTGTGGCACCTTAGGTTAGTCTCTAGCTCAGCTGTAGCTCACGAAAGCTTATGCTCAAATAAATTGGTTAGTCTCTAAGGTGCCACAAGTACTCCTTTTCTTTTTGTGAATACAGACTAACACGGCTGTTACTCTGAAACCTGTATCCTGTATGTGATAGAAAAGCGGGTGTGCTCTGTGGCATATCTAAACTCAGTCAACAAACCCTTGTGGGGTTTTTTGTCTTTTTCCTCATTAAGCAGAGGATATGTAAGAGTAAACAGGAAAATGGGGCAAGTTAGCTAGTGGTGCAATGGATAATGATTCCACTAATTCACCATACCATCTGTTACTTGAATAACACAGGTTTCAGAGGAGCAGCCGTGTTAGTCTGTATCCGCAAAAAGAAAAGGAGTACTTGTGGCACCTTAGAGACTAACCAATTTATCTGAGCATAAGCTTCCGTGAGCTACAGCTCACGTCATCTGATGAAGTGAGCTACAGCTCACAAAAGCTTATGCTCGAATAAATTTGAATAACACAGTTGGTGTACATAGATGGATATCTAAGAAGACAAACTACTACCTCAAAGAGGTTAGAGTATAAAATTAGACTAAACACAGGACAAAGAAAGGGATCTATCATAAAGGTAACGGAAATTGGTTTATTTAACAAAAGGCACCATTTTAAAGTTCCAGTGTCTGTCTTATTTTTGATTAAACAACAACTTACCATTGTAACATAATACAGGCAAGTTAGATGGATGTGAAGTGAGGCTTGAGAGCAGGGGCTTGTGGTGGAAGGGAGGCTCAAAGAACCAAGCCTTTAAAAATAAATTGAGAGGGAATAATGAATACAATGAGGTGGACTGCATCGAGAAGCAATCAGAAGCAGCCTGATAAGAGCAGATAATTGAGTGGGAGAAGTGAGTTAAGGGCTTAAAGAGGTGGAAGGAGTTGACAGTACATAATACTCAAGCCAGGGTGTACCAAGAGGTTAGGACAGATGTAGTACTGTGCAGAGCTTTGAAAATGAGAATAAGAAGTTTAAGTGTGTCGTAATATTAGACTAGAAGCCAGTGAAGGGTGGGGACAGTTGCATGATCAGAGCAGTGATCAAGGTAGATTAATAACTGTCTCATGTTGAAGGGTATGGAGAGGGGAGAGATAAAAAGGCCTGCTAGTAGAAGGTCATTGTAGTGCAAGATGTCAAAAGTTTAGATAAGAGTTCTGGCAGTGGACATACTCCAGTGTGTCAAAGAAGAAGGTTTACTAAGTTACTCGTAGGTTAATGGCAGAAGTCAAGGAAACTTCAAAAAGAAGCATATGGTTAAATACTGTGCAGTGAATTTTCTGTTCTCTATAGATATTGTCAGGGTGGATTTGATTTAAATCACTAGTCAGGAAGACTCGATTTAATCATGGATTTCTACATAAAAATGCATTCTTGTTGGTTGTTATAACCTTAATACATATTCTTCACAACTCAGAGATAGATGTAGGTTTCATTTTTAGAAGGTATACACGATACATTTTTAAAGTGATTTATTTTGAAAACTTTTCAGATTAGTTTTACAGCAATATCAGAAAATGAATGTTTGTTTGGTTATTTCATTTACCAAAGATAATTGAAGCAGATAGTTCACCTCCCAGTGACTTCAGAAATATCTCCAATTCAACAGGTTAATCATTAATATTTGGAGGATTTTCTTGCCATGCTGTATTAGGAGGAGAACATCACCAGAGCAACATTTAAATTGTTTTATTTAACTAAAATAACAACGTTATGTATTCTGGATTTTTTTTCAACAGCAAACATATAATATTTTAACAAAACTAGCATATGAATTTTTGAATTTAGTTAAACATTCAAGTTTTGTAAAATCAGGTTTGTTTTCATTAAAATTGTTTAACTAAAATAGTTAATTTTTTTTTTATATTTTCATTTAAATCGACTATGTCAGCCAAGTCAACATGAGAAACTTGACATACTGGCTTCTGCAGCTAACTCAGTTGTCTTCACGTTCATTTTCCTGTTTGTTCATAATCTGGAAAAGAAAAACAAGCTTTCCTGCTTTTTCAGGTCCCAAACTATCTTGAGGTAGGTTTTTTCTTCAAAAAAGCATTTTGTCAAAAAAATCCAATTTAAATTAAAAAAAATCCATTTTTTTAAATTGTTGATTTTTTTTTATCCACCCTGGATATTGTAATTCAGGCGTGTGTCTCATGAGTGTTAGCTTCTTAGGAACTGTCATAGCTCTTAAACAATTTTGATCCCTTAGGGCAGCAGTAGCAAAGTTAGAATGAACCAAGCTCCCTACTAACCATTGTGCATAACTGTGCCCCGGGAGTAAAACATTCCAGTCGTTTTTGCTTCCTGGCTAGCAAAGAAGTTCCTGGTTCTCTGCACTTCTACTTAAAAACACCAAGGGGAGAAAGTTTAGGACTCCTGTGCCTGGGGCTGAAGAAAGAGGGAATTGGGCACCTCTGCTCTGCTGCTTAACTTTGAAAGAAGGGGCATTGGGAAACTGAATGAGGAAAAACAACAAGGAGTCCTTGTGGCACCTTAGAGACTAACAAATTTATTTGGGCATAAGCTTTTGTTGGCTAGAACCCACTTCATCAGATGCATGGAGTGGAAAATACAGAAGCAAGTATAAATACATGAAAAGATGTGAGTTTCCTTACCAAGTGTAAGGTCAGTCTAATGAGACAATTCAATTGACAGCAGGATACCAAGGAGGAAAATAACTTTTCAAGTGGTAATGAGAGTGGCCCATTTTGGACAGTTGACAAGAAGGTGTGAGTAACAGTAAGGGGAAATTAGTATTGGGGAAATTAGGTTTAGGTTTTGTAATGTGAACAGACTCTTTGGACTGTGTTGTTAAAAGTCCTAGAGAGATTTATTTTGTGATTTCTTTACCTTGGTTTTTTCAGGTAAAAGGCCACTTGCTTGTAATTTCTTTGAGGTCCCTCAAATCGTTTGCTGTGCAAGAGTGAGAATTCTGGGGTGGTAGATACTATCTGTAAAGAAGGGAAAGCTATGTCCTTCTGCTTCTCCGACTATGCCGGTGAAACAGGATTCTCACTCGCCTAACTACTGCTCCTTGGAGGCTGTGGGTTATTTTTTAATCATTTCACTGCATACACCTTTTCTACTTTTCCCCTGATGCTTTTTTAATTTAATTTGGTATTGGCTTATTTTGGGAGCTTCCTTGTCCATATTATGGAAGGCACTAATTGGAATGTTCAGGGGGAATTTTATATCTTGCAGAGAATGGCATGTAGTGGGCCTGGACAGTTCAGACTGTACCTTGGTACTGCTGTCCTTAGGGTTAACTGTCTAATTCTAGGGAACACTTTAATACTACTGCAGAACATGGGATTACTGCAGAACGATCTCTTCAGAGAGTCAGAAACGCAAACAAGTAGTTCTCCTATCTGTGCATCAAAACAGCTCTAGTTGTCAACTACAGTGCTGTGCAGATGGGTAAAATGGCAAAAGGATTATCTGCTTTTAAGTGTCTGCTGAAATAAGCACTTAACACATTGAGCATCTGTTGCCACAAGCAGTGAAAATGTGTATTTGACACACAAGTAATCACAAGAAAAGCTTCTGTTTAATGGACCCTTATCAGACAACTACTGTGTTATGTGTTCTTGTTATCAGAGAGACAGATGGTTCAATCCAGGCCTTTGTATATAAAATGGAAACTATACAGTACATAACATGCACTAATAGCAGGTTTCAGAGTAACAGCCGTGTTAGTCTGTATTCGCAAAAAGAAAAGGAGTACTTGTGGGGCACCTTAGAGACTAACCAATTTATTTGAGCATAAGCTTTCATGAGCTGCAGCCGATGAAGTGAGCTGTAGCTCACGAAAGCTTATGCTCATATAAATTGGTTAGTCTCTAAGGTGCCACAAGTACTCCTGAACTAACAGCATGTGTCCCCAGCTTCACTACATATCAAAATGTAACTAATGAGGAGGCCTCCAGGAACCATTCCAGCTCATTAACAAAAAAAGGGGGAAAGCAATAAAACTCATTTAGGTTGAGACCATGCCAAGCATGAAACATTTAAGTGAATTCATTGTCTTTACCACTGCACAAATGAAAATCTAAAATAGAATTGGGTCAATGAAACTATGTAGTAGGAGAGTCCTCTTCAAAGCCAACTTCCTAATATCAGAGAATCATCCTCTGACTGATCTTATGACTTGGACTATCTGTATCCCCAGTGGAAATTTTTCATCCTGGTTCCTTGGGATATTGTTGGCAGCTGCTAGAGCAAAAAGAGGAGACTGGAATGTGTGACGGATGTGGAGCTGTTGTGCAATTTATTAACACAGTACACGACCTAATTATTGGGATGTTCACTGTATGAATATTTTGGTTTAGTTTCATAGAGGGCTGTAAGGAAAACCAGCAGCAAGGAAGAAGAGCTCAAAATAAGGTACTCGGCATATACTTGAGGGTTGTTACAGGACAATGGCAAAGCCACTGTGTTTGAGGATTCTGTCTTGAGCTCCTGCAAAGCCTACGAAACTGATTTTTGACGAGCAGGACCCAGAGCCCAGGAACTGATGAGAACAAAGGCACTCTGTGTGTACAGAGAGACTCTGTCCAGAGGAGAGGTAGTTATTGGGCAAATTCTGACTGACACCAGCACTTGCTCGGGTGGCTGTAGGATGGTAGGTAAGATAAACATGCATGTAGAGTTTTGTTTTAAAATCTCTTGCTCTTTGTTCCTACTGTTCTTTGGTTTAAGAAGGCTGTTCAGGAGTCTGTAATTAACAGTCCCTAGATATACCAAAGGGAAAAATCTCAGGTGCTGACCTGCAAGGTACTGTAGATAAGCCCTGATCTGAGTGGGAGAATTGTAGAGTCCCATCCCAGGAGAGAAAGGCATGAGTCCTGACCCCTATGGGGGTGCACTCAGACTTCGAAGGGGACAGAAGTGCAGCTAGCCCTGAAAGCATGATGGAAGGCAAACGGACATGAAGGGTACTGTATCTGGGGTAGGGGGAATTTATACTGTAATGCCTTCACTTCCAAAAGCTGAATATATTCTGAACTATTGCTGTACATGCAGAAAAGACAACGAGAGAAAATCATGCTATTAAAATCCTATTGCCATAAAACTCAGTTGTTATGCTACAATGGAGTGAGTGGTTGCCCAGGATTGTAGCAGACTGTGATAAATGGAGGGGGGGAGGGTTTACTCCCTTTTATGGACACCCAGCCAGCCAATAGCTATGAAATCCCTCTTAGTAGCTGTTCTCTAATTGTCCTACCTGTAAAGGGTTAAAAAGTCTCACTGCTATGCATAGGTAAAAGGAATTGAGTGGGCACCTGGCCAAAAGAGCCAATGGGAAGGCTAGAACTTTTAAAATTTGAACAAAGGGTCCCCTGTTGTCTGTCTGTCTGCTTGTTCTCTCAGGGAGTGGCAGACAGGGCAACAGCTATGCTGTAAGAAGTTTGGGGCCAGGTATGAAATCTATCATACCTAGAAACCACACATTTGAATCCCAGATATGCAAGTAGATCAGGAAATGTCTAGGAAGACGCGATTAGGTTTATCTTTATTTTATTTTTTTAATTTCTTTATGGCTTGTGGACTCCTCTGTGCTATTCTTGAAAGCTATTCTTGGTGCTTAATTCTTGTAGTGGTTCTTTTAAAATATAGCAGTAGCCTGAGCAGCTTGATGTATTTTTTCTTTTTATTATTAATAAAATTTACCTTTTTAAGAACAGAATTGAATTTTTGTGTCTTAAGAGGTTTGTGCACATGTTGTTTAATTAGCTGGTGGCAACCACTGATTTCCTTTGTTTTTCTTTCTCAGCTCTTCCTCCGGGGGGTGTGTGTGTGTGAAAGGGCTTGAGGGTACCGCACGGGAAGGAATTCCCAAGTGCGCCTTCCTGGGCTCTCAAAGGAGTTCTGCACTTGGGTGGTGGCTGCATCTACCAATCCAAGGTCTGAGAAAAGTTGTAACCTTGGGAGTTTAATACAAGCCTGGAGTGGCCAGTATTAATTTTTAAAATCCTTGCGGGCCCCCACCTTCTGCACTCCAAGTGCCTGAGTGGGGAATTAGCCTTGACATGCTGGCAGAGTGGTGGGATCATTTTGAACTAGAGGCACAGACCTCAGGATTTTAAAAGGACACTTTTCCTTTTGACAGCCTGCAAAGCCAGGGATCTTTTCTTTTCTTTTCTTTTCTGCCTGACGGGGGAACAGGCATGCAAAGGGTTCAGCCTCCAAAGCCAGGGAGTCCAACAAGCAGTTTTATTTTTTTTTCTAGCTTTGTGGCAACAAAATAGCTAGGCTAGAGTAGGGCAGCCCTGTGCATGAGGTTGTGGTCGGGCATCAAAACCCTAGAGCAACCAGTCTTCCCAAAGCGGCATACCACAGAGAAGACAGACCCAGATCAAGCCCAGACATCCAGCTTCATGACAGAAATGCAGGGAAGGGGATGGGGAACTGGGGATTTCCCCAGAGGGAATGGTCAGCCCTCCCCAACCCGAAATCCAGGTGCCAGGATGGAGGAATGCCCTTAACCGAGACAGAGTTCTAACTGCGGAAGACAGGAATTTCTTCCTACAGATGAAGTGCTTTGAGGTGGAAGCGGAGGTGAAGCACTTGGAGGTGGAAGCGGAGGAGAAGCTAGGTCAGCCAGGTATTTTCCCGACACGCCTACCTTATTGTGAAAAATTGGGATGCCTGGATATCGGGAGCAAGTGTTAAGTCTCTGGAAGATCTGTCTTTCCTAATGCAAATGGAGCAGTTCTTAGGGGTGTTTCTGAGGAAGTAGAGATGTACATCCTAGATGGGAAGCCCAAAACTAATCGAAGCAGGGGAGATCAGAGCCAAACGGGTGGAGGTGGCGTAGAAGAAAAAAGCTAGTAGCAGTTGGTAGGGAAACCAGAAGGGGCAACCCAAGACGACACTCCACCATTGGGGTCAGCCCAAGGCACCACTTCCAAAGGAGGAGCCCTCCACACAGCCAGGGAGATCCCAGATGCCCACTCGTCTCACCATCCTACTCTCCAACCACCCACCTCGCCCCAGCCCACAGACAGCTGGGTGATGCTTTAAATGTAATGAGCTGGGGCATGTGAAGGCCAACTGCCCCAAGAGCACCAGCTGACTGCAACTCATCACCCCGGGATCCCACTGAGAGCCTTCAGGCCCAGATGTCTCATAGATAACCCCAGAGTGAAGGAAAACTGTGAGTGTGGTTGGGAGGAAGATTACTGTGTGGAGAGACACTGGAGCTATCCACCAATCCCTGGTGGACCCCATATTCATCAACCCAGAGGCCCAAGTGGCAGTGCAACCCTTTAAAGCCAACTCTTTTAACTTGCCTACAGCCAAGTTGCCTATCCAGTACAAGGGCTGGTCAGGAATATGGACTTTTGCTGTCTGTGATGATTATCCCATTCCCATGCTGCTGGGAGAAGACTTAGCCAACCTTGTGAGGCTAACAAAAAGGGTGGGGATGGTCACCCACAGCCAGGCTAAACAGGCCTCCACACCTAACTCCATTCTTGAGCCTCCTGCAAGGACCCAGTCTGTGCCCCATGATACCACAGGCCCGGGGACCCAGCCAGAGGTGATGGAACCAGACCCCAGACCAGAGTCTCTAGCAATGGTTGTAGATCCAGTTCCTGGGACCCAGCCAGAACCAGCCCAAGGATCAGAACTGGCTGAGCAGTCAGCACTAGAACCCGTGCTTGCAACCCCACCAGAGTCAGGGGAGCCAGCACCAAAGGGCGCCACAGAGCCTGCACCTGCAGCAGCAGCTAAATCAGCACAAGAAGCTCAACCGGAGCCTGAAATACAACCTAGTGCATCAGCAGAGAGCGGTTCACAGTCGATGGAGACAACCCCATCACCTGCATTGCTTCCAGTGGGACCAAGCTCCAGTCCACAATCCAGCGAGTAACTAATGTCTCCAGCATCAAGGGAGCAGTTCCAGGTGGAGCAGGAAGTGGATGAAAGACTCAAGGGAGCTTGGACGGTGGCACAAAACGACCCACCGCCTCTCAGCTCTTCTAATAGGTCCAGGTTATCTGTAGAAGGACGACTCTTTTATACCAAAAAACCCTTTCTAGTGAGCACAAGGAGGACTGGCATCCTCAGAGACAGTTGGTAGTTCCAAAGTATAGGGAAAAGCTCTTGAGCTTATCCCACAATCACCCTAGTGGCCATTCTGGGGTGAATAAGACCAAAGACCATTTGGGAAAGTCATTCCACTGGGAGGGAATGGGCAAAGATGTTTCTACCTATGTCCAGTCTTGTGAGGTGTGCCAGGGGGTAGGAAAGTCCCAAGACCAGGTCAAGGCCCCTCTCTAGCCACTCCCCATAGTTGAGGTTCCATTTCAGTGTGTAGCTGTGGATATTCTGGGTTCTTTCCCTAAGAAGACACCCAGAGGAAAGCTGTACATATTGACTTTCATGGATTTTGCCACCCAATGGCTCGAAGCAACACCAGGGCTAAAAGCATGAGCCAGGCATTGGCAGACATTTTTGCCAGGGTAGGTTCGCCCTCCGACATCCTTATGGATTCAGGAATTAACTTCCTGGCAGGAACCATGAAACATCTTTGGGAAGCTCATGGGGTGAACCACTTGGTTGCCACCATCAAACAAATGGCCTAGTGGAGAAGTTTAATGGAACTTTGGGGGCCATGATATGTAAATTTATGAATAAGCATTCCAGTGATTGTGACCTAGTGTTGCAGCAGTTGCTGTTTGTCTACAGTGATGTACCACATACCAGTTTGGGGTTTTCACCCTTTCAACTCGTTTATGGCCACAGAGTTAAGGGGCCACTACAGTTGGCGAAGCAGCAATGGGAGGGGGTTACATCTTCTCCAGGAAATAACATTTTGGTCTTTGTAACCACCTGCAAAACACCCTCAAAGACTCTCTAGCCCTCGTTGAGCATCCTGTAGGTTTTCTTGAGCAGAAGGCCTGGTATGATAAACATGCCAGAGAGGATTCCTTTAGAGTAGGTGGTGAAAACGCTCTAGGCCAATAAGATGGAAGCATCATGGGAGGGGTCATTTATAGTCCGAGAGTGCCTGGGAGCTGTTAATTACTTCATGGCATTCTCAGACCCTACCCTAAAACCTAAAATATACCATGTTAATTCTCTAAAGCCTTTTTATTCCCAAGAAATCAAAGTTCTCCAGTTTACAGCCCAAGAGAGAGATGCTGAGGAGCCTGAAGGAGTCTACTATGAAGGGAAAAGCAACGGTGGTGTAGAAGAGGTGAGCCTTTCCATAACCCTTGGGCGTAACAAGCAGAAACAGCAAATCCAGGAGCTGTGCACCAGCTTTGTGCCAATGTTTTCAGCCACCCCAGGACAGACGGAACGGGAATACCACTCCATTGACACAGGTGATGCTTGCCCAATTAGAGCTCAACTGTACCGGATGGCTCCTCAAGCCAAAACTGCGATAGAAAGGGAAATCAAGGACATATTACAGATGGGTGTAATCTGTCCCTTTGAGAGTGCATGGGCCTCTCCAGTGGTTCTGGATCCCAAACCAGATGGGGAAATCTGCTTTTGCATGGACTACCATCAGCTAAATGCTGTAAGTTGCCCAGAGGCCTATCCAATGCCACGCACAGATGAGCTATTGGAGAAACTGGAACGTGCCCAATTCATCTCCACCTTAGACTTAACTAAGGGGTACTTGCAAGTCCCACTAGATGACCCAGCCAAGGAAAGGTCAGCCTTCATCACCTATGTAGGACTGTGTGAATTTAATGTGCTCCCTTTCGGCCTGCGAAATGCACCCGCTACCTTCCAAAGATTGATAGATAATATTCTGGCTGGATTTGGGGAGTTTGCAGTCACCTACCTTGATGATGTGGCCATATTCTCAGATTCATGGTCAGAACACCTGGAACACCTCCAAGCTGTCTTCCAGTGCATAAGGGAGGCAGGATTAACTGTTAAGGCCAAAAAATGTCAAATAGGCCTCAACAGGGTAACATACCTTGGACACCAAGTGGATCAAGGAACTATCAACCCCCTACAGGCTAAAGTAAATGCTATCCAAAATTGTCCTGTCCCTAAGTTAAAGAAGCAGGTTCAATCCTTCTTGGCCTGGCCAGGTATTACAGACAATTTATACCACACTACAGCCAAATTGCCACCCCACTGATTGACCTAACCAGGAAAAAACAGCCAAATGCAGTTCAGTGGACGGAGAAGTGTCAAAATACATTTAACCAGCTTAAGGTGGCCCTTACATCTAATCCTGTACTAAGGGTCCCAGACTTCAACCAACCTTTCATCATAACCACAGATGTGTCCAAGCATGGTGTAGGAGCGGTTTTAATTCAGGAAGGACCAGATCAACAATTCCATCCTGTCGTGTTTCTCAGCAAAAAGCTTTCTTAGAGGGAAAGCCATTGATCAGTCTCAGAAAAAGAATGCTATGCCATTGTGTACGCTCTGGAGAAGCCACGCCCATACATTTACAGACGGCGTTTCCACCTGCAGACTGACCATGCTGCACAGAAGTGGCTTCACACCGTCAAAGAGACTAACAAAAAACTCCATCTCCCCCGCCCCCCACTGCTCCCTCTCCCCCACCCTCACTCACTCGCTCATGTGCACGGGGCTGGGGAGGGTCCCTTTTCAACCAGGTGTTCCAGTTGAAAACTAGACACCTGGCAACCCTAGTCAGTGCACAAGTGCACTGCCCCATCCATGAAGCTTGTAGCAAAGCCACAATTCAAACCTCAGTCCCATTTATTTCTATGGCAGTAGTTGCAAAGTGAGATTTGGTGGCTTTCAGCAGGAAACTAAACAAATTTGAATTACAACAAAGTATGGATTCATATAGTGAATGAATTCCCCTCCAATTCTCATCAAGGACTCAGTCCCATCAGGTGCTAAGCAATTTTAACAGGACACTCCACAGAATCAGGTCTATGTAAGAGGTTGTTTGTGTCTTAGATTCTAGACAGTCCGGGGGTGGGGAGAGAGAAACTTTTCTGACCTTCAGTATTCTTTAGTCTCATTACTTCTGGAAATTTCAACTTTTTTTTCAGATTTTTACAGTGTAGGGATTACACAATAAAATAGAACCCTTGTGACAGGGTGCTGGGCAAGAACTGCTGACTCAGCCCTCTGTCACGCCAGTTCCCATTAAGGGAAGTAAATTGGAGCTGGCTAGAAAAAACCTGCTCCTAATTGGTGAATGGGAGACAGCTGCCCACCCAATTAGGCTGGGACTGCGAGGAAGGGAAAGAGGAGGAGCGAGGGAGTGGAAGGAGAGCAATAGCTCTTCCCTCCTGGGTGCAGACACTAGAATCCAAGCTGTGTGTGGTAAAAAGATGGTGGGAGCACAACCTGTAAATAAACAGTATCAGTGGTTACTGAACCCCAGCGTATCTGAGTGACTTTGTCAGCACAGCAGGGGCAGGAGCCAAGAGGGCCCTATAGCAACCTGCTACATCCTATAATCAAGAATTTGCAAGAAGTATAAACAGTGGCATAACTACACCATAAAAGCTACATCTACACTACCTGCCTGAACCACCTGAGTGGATATTCAGCACAGCTACCCCATGCCTCCACTTCTGCTGCCATGGCTGCACTACTGTTTTTAGCATACTAGTGTGATAACAGCTAGCATGATTATGTCTGTGCAAACTGAGAATCACACCCGTAGCTCATAGTGTAGACATTCCAAGACACAAGCAATATTGCTCATAGAAATCCATCTCAATATGGCACCTGGCAGAAATCAGTCTAGTATACAAAGTCTATCAAAGCAAGGTGAGATTCCAAATGTTCTGTATCATGGCAGGGATGTGCTGCCAAATTTTTAACAAGAGCTCTAACAAAAATTTTCTCCTCATCCTGTGATATTTATATTCCACATACCAGCAGAGCAGAGGGCCTCAGAAACCAGCAAATCTATTATTTTCCTTATTAAACAAAACACCTTTTCATAACTAACTAAGAAAGGAGGCAATGACACTTAGCCAAAACATTTATATAAAGCTCTACTTTGCAGGAAATGTTTGGACTTTGTTTGTGAAAGATATACAGACTATATCAGTAATGTAGAGGCGGGCTGAGCCTGGATAGTTTGGAGGAAGATTGGGTGAGGGAAATATCTTGAAGAGTGTGACTGGGGAGCCAACTGAGGTCACTCAATTAGGGTGGACTCCAAAGAATGGGGCAGACAATCCCCAAAGCTGGTGGATATTCCAATACTTAAATTTACCAAACTAGCACAAAACAGCTTCTATAATACCTCACTGGTTACCCAGATAGCAAACAACACAGGTCCCTTAAAGTAACCCAGCCTCAGGCCTCCACCCAGACATCCAAGTCAAATATGATGAGGACTGCTGAAAATCTTAGTCATCACATAAACAAGTTCTACCAATCCCAAAGGATTGGACACATTACCTCCCAGGTTAATGAATATTTCAGATCTTACCCAAATACATGCTTACAGCCAATTCTTATTAACTAAACTAAAATTTATTAAAAAAGAAAGAGTATGATTAAAAGCTTAATATACATACAGACATGAGTACAATTCTTGAGGTCCAGATTCTTAGCAGAGATAGTGAGCTTTGCAGTTGCAAAGAGTTCTTTCAGAAATAGTTCATAGGTTATAGTCCAGTGTTTGTATTCAGGGCGGTCCAGTCAGGCCTGGGATGTCAGTCCTTCTGCTTAGGCTTTCCCTTCATGAAGCTTCAAGCAGATCTGAGAAAAAAGGGATTGGGACCCAAAGGTCTTTTATAGAGTTTTCAGGCTTTCTTGTGACAGCTTGAAGTCCTTCGGGGAACAATAGACACTAATAGGGACTTTGAAGTGGATCCATTTCCTAAGCATTGATGGTAATTATCTCCACAGATTAACATAAGGCAGTTGCCTGTTTTTCCACCATTTGCAGATGATTTGCTATACATTTCCAAGAGAGATGAATACAGCGATATCCTATGTTTACAGTTCTTTTAAATGTTAAAATGTCCATTTGATCTCTGAATTAACAGAATACATAGACAGGGATTGTTTGATTACATTTTTCAGAGTAACAGCCATGTTAGTCTGTATTCTCAAAAAGAAAAGGAGTACTTGTGGCACCTTAGAGACTAACCAATTTATTTGAGCATGAGCTTTCGTGAGCTACAGCTCACTTCATCGGATGCATACCGTGGAAACTGCAGCAGACTTTATATACATACAGAGATCATAAAACAATACCTCCTCCCACCCCACTGTCCTGCTGGTAATAGCTTATCTAAAGTGATCAACAAGTTGGGCCATTTCCAGCACAAATCCAGGTTTTCTCACCCTCCACCTCCCCACACACGAACTCAATTTTAAATCGCAAAAAGAAAAGGAGAGTGGTCACTTTGGATGAGCTATTACCAGCAGGATAGTGAGTTTGTGTGTGTGTTTTTGGAGGGGGGTGAGGGGGTGAGAGAACCTGGATTTGTGCAGGAAATGGCCCACCTTGATTATCATGCACATTGTGTAGAGAGTTGTCACTTTGGATGGGCTATTACCAGCAGGAGAGTGAGTTTGTGTGTGGGGGGGTGGAGGGTGAGAAAACCTGGATTTGTGCTGGAAATGGCCCAACTTGATGATCACTTTAGATAAGCTATTACCAGCAGGACAGTGGGGTGGGAGGAGGTATTGTTTTATGATCTCTGTATGTATATAAAGTCTGCTGCAGTTTCCACGGCATGCATCCGATGAAGTGAGCTGTAGCTCATGAAAGCTCATGCTCAAATAAATTGGTTAGTCTCTAAGGTGCCACAAGTACTCCTTTTCTTTTTGCGAATACAGACTAACACGGCTCAATCGTGGATTGAGTCCTTGTACAAAGGCAGCCACTATGGCTTGTTTAGCATCTTCCTCTGCATTATTTATGCCAGAATATCTTTTGAAAACCTGCTTAATGCGCTACATATAATTAGCAGGGTTTTCTCCTTTATTTTGTTTACAAGCACTAATTTTAGTCCAATCTTCCAATTTTTGGGGCAGATTTTAAGAACTGCATCCAGCAGGTTGTTCCTGTCTGTGTTTAAGTTCCTATTATGGCCTTGGTCATTGTTGGGCCACTGGGCTTCTTGTAGGAGGTGATTTAATGTTTCCCTGGGCAGGTCTCCTCTTAGGAGTTGATTTGAATTTGCCAAGTTAGGGTTGTAACAGCTTATGACTGTTCTTAATTCTTCTTGAAATTTGACGGGGTCTTCCCTTATTTTAGGAAATTTTTCAATTAAATTATACAAATTCATGGGAGACTATAGGGCCTCTACAGTCACCAGGGTCACCTGACCCAAATCATTAACACTTGGGCCTGGGAGTTGGCGCAAGGGGAACGTTGTTTCATGATGGGGAGACGGGCTGAAGGATGAATGTGAGGGGCCCCTGGGATTGTAACTTCTGTTGTTTAGTATTCTATGCCAGCAGTCCGGATGAATTTTCCGGCAGTCCATCTAATCGGTCATATAGGTATTGCACCGAGTCTGCTAGGTTAGTGATTGGTCTTTTTGTGGGATTTGAGGGTGACTCAGGGGAAGGGGTGAAGTAGATGCTGACATTGATGTTACTGCTTGGAGCGGAGGTCCCTGGATAGTGGAGTCAGCCTCCAGACTGTAGCCTGGTGGAGTCGTGTAGTCTGGTGGAGATGGGTGGGGTCCACTGCCCTGTCTATTTGTTCTGCCCTGTGTGGACGGATCTCCACTCACCTGTCTAGGTGATATACGGGCAGTTAGCTGTCTGCATTCTAAGTATAAATCTATAAGATCTGCAGATGGGGCTGAGGGCTTTTTGAAGAGGCCTTGAAGGGTAAAGGGGTATTTGCTGGCCAGCTGGGGTTTGGGGAAGAGTTAATTTCTCCTTTGCCTCTTTTAATTGTGTTTTAAGTTTCTCCTGAGAGTCCTTGAGACTCCTCATTTGAGATTCATGGTGCCGTTTTTCTGTTTCCCCATACCAATTGAAATATGCATCAAACTGACCTTGTCCAACATTATTGGCAAGAAGTGCACCTCAGAGGTGCACAATCTTGTCAAGGTCGAAACTTCCCTCTAAGGGAAACTGTAATTTTGGATCATCCCTGATATACCAATTCCATTTCTCTAAAAAAAACTTGCAACTGAAAGGACTATAATATGTGTACGTGTAGTATGCCGGTGTGCCTTTTGGCCGGACGGTGATTCTTTTTGACTCACCGGCCCCCATCTGTACCTAGTGAGAGGGGAATCCTTTTGGATCCTCTGGTCCCCAGTACTTCACCTGGCGAGAGGGGAATCCTTTTCGAATTTCCCGGCCCCCAGTACTTAATTCACTCGTCACACTCACACAGGGAAGGTTTTCTTTAGGGTCTCCGTGACCGTCTTACAGCCTCCCTTCAGTAAAGATCGTCGGTTGGCGCCGCATACTCTGTTGCTTCAGGCGAGGTGATCAGACCAGTCAGTGGCTCATAACCAGAGGTAGGGAAGGAAAGAGGGTACGGAAACAAACCATTCGAGGATGGAAGAGATGGGATCACACACTCCTAGACCCAGACAGGCCCCTTGCTGGTCATGCCATGCAGGGGGAAACTGCTGAGATCAGGGCATTTATTGCGATGCCCGCTCGATGGACTCACAGGGCTTGCTTTAGAGACACCTCTGACTTTGCAGGGCGCTCTTATTATGCAAGACCCATCTTGCATAAAATATCTCTATTATGCTATATCCATGTCATAAGCATATTCCCATAAAGAATATGGGGTGTAACATCACAGTAATTACCTGACATTTGGTGAAATCTGGTCCATTCCAACAGTAACACTAAAACTGTTTTTGTCTGAAAATTAGAAGCAGTAAGAGTATTTTTTTATGAGCATCAGGAGTTTAGTCATCTGGCAGGACAATTTAGCAATAGCCAGAGAAGGGATGACTCCACCACAGGCAGGGAAAATCAGACCAACCTTCCTTCAGTTTGTGATGGGATTTTAACAAGGGCTCCCTTTATCCTTCCAATATATAAGTACAATATAAATATGCAATATACCAATGAATTAAGAATAGTGGAGTTCTTTAACATGTTCAGATTGCATATGAACTCAATTAAAGTAGGTTTCTAAAAAATGACATGGTGAGGAAAAAAATCCCTGCAGACCTCGTTCCACAGTCAGTGAAAGGGACTGGGGAATAGGTGGTCGAGCCTAGTGATCACAGCTGGGCTAGTGTCCACAAGCAAGGATGGCAATGAGGCAGTAGTCAGTGAGCAGGGATGGGAGTAATTGCTAGAGTGGGGATCAATAAGCAAGGGTCAGAGACTGGAGATCAGAAAGCAAGATGAGGTCTGGTGTCACAGCAAGCCAGTTGTGGTTACCCAGACAACTTCCTGGTGCACCTACTAAGGTTAAATAGTGAGCATGGGCCAATGATAATGCCACAGGGTGCTGTTACTCTGGATACTTTGGGCAGTTCTTCCTATGCTGCCTAATCTCCACCAGGCTCCTTGGAGGTCATAGAATCATAGAATATCAGGGTTGGAAGGGACCTCAGGAGGTCATCTAGTCCAACCCCCTGCTCAAAGCAGGACCAATCCCCAATTAAATCATCCCTGCCAGGGCTTTGTCAAGCCTGACCTTAAAAGCGTCTAAGGAAAGAGATTCTACCACCTCCCTAGGTAACGCATTCCAGTGTTTCACCACCCTCCTAGTGAAAAAGTTTTTCCTAATATCCAACCTAAATCTCCCCCACTGCAACTTGAGACCATTACTCCTTGTCCTGTCCTCTTCTACCACTGAGAATAGTCTAGAACCATCCTCTCTGGAACCACCTCTCAGGTAGTTGAAAGCAGCTATCAAATCCCCCCTCATCCTTCTCTTCTGCAGACTAAACAATCCCAGTTCCCTCAGCCTCTCCTCATAAGTCATGTGTTCCAGACCCCTAATCATTTTTGTTGCCCTTCGCTGGACTCTCTCCAATTTATCCACATCCTTCTTGTAGTGTGGGGCCCAAAACTGGACACAGTACTCCAGATGAGGCCTCACTAATGTCGAATAGAGGGGAACGATCACGTCCCTCGATCTGCTGGCTATGCCCCTACTTATACATCCCAAACTACCATTGGCCTTCTTGGCAACAAGGGCACACTGTTGACTCATATCCAGCTTCTCGTCCACTGTAACCCCTAGGTCCTTTTCCGCAGAACTGCTGCCTAGCCATTCAGTCCCTAGTCTGTAGCGGTGCATTGGGTTCTTCCGTCCTAAGTGCAGGACCCTGCACTTATCCTTATTGAACCTCATCAGATTTCTTTTGGCCCAATCCTCCAATTTGTCTAGGTCCCTCTGTATCCTATCCCTGCCCTCCAGCGTATCTACCGCTCCTCCTCCGTATCATCCGCAAATTTGCCGAGAGTGCAATCCACACCATCCTCCAGATCATTTATGAAGATATTGAACAAAACCGGCCCCGGGAACGACCCCTGGGGCACTCCACTTGACACCGGCTGCCAGCTAGACATGGAGCCATTGATCACTACCCGTTGAGCCCGACAATCTAGCCAACTTTCTACCCACCTTATAGTGCATGCATCCAGCCCATACTTCTTTAACTTGCTGGCAAGGATACTGTGGGAGACCGTGTCAAAAGCTTTGCTAAAGTCAAGAAACAATACATCCACTGCTTTCCCTTCATCCACAGAACCAGTAATCTCATCATAGAAGGCGATTAGATTAGTCAGGCATGCCCTTCCCTTGGTGAATCCATGCTGACTGTTCCTGATCACTTTCCTCTCATGTAAGTAAGTGCTTCAGGATTGAATCTTTGAGGACCTGCTCCATGATTTTTCCAGGGACTGAGGTGAGGCTGACTGGCCTGTAGTTCCCAGGATCCTCCTCCTTCCCTTTTTTAAAGATGGGCACTACATTAACCTTTTTCCAGTCATCTGGGACTTCCCCCGTTCGCCACGAGTTTTCAAAGATAATGGCCAATGGCTCTGCAATCACAGCCGCCAATTCCTTTAGTACTCTCGGATGCAACTCATCCGGCCCCATGGACTTGTGCTCGTCCAGCTTTTCTAAATAGTCCCTAACCACCTCTTTCTCCACAGAGGGCTGGCCATCTACTCCCCATGTTGTGATGCCCAGCGCAGCAGTCTGGGAGCTGACCTTGTTAGTGAAGACAGATGCAAAAAAAGCATTGAGTACATTAGCTTTTTCCACATCCTCTGTCACTAGGTTGCCTCCCTCATTCAGTAAGGGGCCCACGCTTTCCTTGGCTTTCTTCTTGTTGCCAACATACCTGAAGAAACCCTTCTTGTTACTCTTGACAGCTCTTGCTAGCTGCAGCTCCAGGTGAGATTTGGCCCTCCTGATTTCATTCCTACATGCCCGAGCAATATTTTTATACTCTTCCCTGGTCATATGTCCAACCTTCCACTTCTTGTAAGCTTCTTTTTTATGTTTAAGATCCGCTAGGATTTCACCGTTAAGCCAAGCTGGTCGCCTGCCATATTTACTATTCTTTCGACTCATCGGGATGGTTTGTCCCTGTAACCTCAACAGAGATTCCTTGAAATACAGCCAGCTCTCCTGGACTCCTTTCCCCTTCATGTTAGTCCCCCAGAGGATCCTACCCATCCGTTCCCTGAGGGAGTTGAAGTCTGCTTTCCTGAAGTCCAGGGTCCGTATCCTGCTGCTTACCTTTCTTCCCTGTGTCTGAATCCTGAACTCAACCAACTCATGATCACTGCCTCCCAGATTCCCATCCACTTTTGCGTCCCCCACTAATTCTTCCCGGTTTGTGAGCAGCAGGTCAAGAAAAGCTCCCCCCCTAGTTGGCTCCTCTTTTTTCTGCAGTTTCGTACCAGAGCTCTGAGCAGTCATACTGCTCCCTTACATACAGTGCTACTCCCCCACCTTTTCTGTCCTGTCTGTCCTTCCTGAACAGTTTATAACCATCCATGACAGTACTCCAGTCATGTGAGTTATCCCACCAAGTTTCTGTTATTCCAATCACGTCATAATTCCTTGACATCACCAGGACCTCCAGTTCTCCCTGCTTGTTTCCAAGGCTTTGTGCATTCGTATATAAGCACTTGAGATAACCTGCTGATCGCCCCTCATTCTCAGTATGAGGCAGGAGCCCTCCCTTCACAGACGTTCCTGCCTGTGCTTCCTCCCGGTATCCCGCTTTCCCACTTACCTCAGGGCTTTGGTCTCCTTCTCCCGGTGAACCTAGTTTAAAGCCCTCCTCACTAGGTTAGCCAGCCTGCTCGCAAAGATGCTCTTCCCTCTCTTCGTAAGGTGGAGCCCGTCTCTGCCCAGCACTCCTCCTTCATGGAACACCATCCTATGGTCAAAGAATCCAAAGCCTTCTCTCCAACACCACCTGCGTAGCCATTCGTTGACTTCCACGATTCGACGGTCCCTACCCAGGCCTTTTCCTTCCACGGGGAGGATGGATGAGAACACCACTTGCGTCTCAAACTCCTTTATCCTTCTTCCCAGAGCCACGTAGTCTGCAGTGATCCGCTCAAGGTCATTCTTGGCAGTATCATTGGTGCCCACGTGGAGAAGCAGGAAGGGGTAGTGATCCGAGGGCTTGATGAGTCTCGGCAGTCTCTCCGTCACATCGTGAATCTTAGCCCCTGGCAAGCAGCAGACTTCTCGGTTTTCCCAGTCAGGGCGGCAGATAGATGACTCAGTCCCCCGGAGGAGAGAGTCCCCAACCACCACCACCTGCCTCCTTCTCTTGGGAGTGGTGGTCGTGGAACCCCCAATCTCAGGACAGTGCATCTCATGCCTTCCAACCAGCGGAGTCTCCTTCTGCTTTCTCCCCCCAGACGTATCATCTGGTCCACTCTCCGCAATGGTACCTGTGGAGAGAACATGAAAGCGGTTAGTTACCTGTGTCTGTGTTGCTGGAACCCGGACATTCCCCCTTCTTCTTCTGGAGGTCACATGTTGCCAAGCTTCTTCACTGGCCTCTTGGCTCCGCTGTGTAACCTGCTCTAAATCTTTAGAGCTTTGTGCCCGTAGAAGCATATCCTGACTTTTGTCCAGAAAATCCTCAGATTCTCGTATGCAACGTAGGGTCGTTATCTGTTGCTCCAGTCCTTCAATCTTCTCTTCCAATATGGAGACCAGCTTGCACTTTGTACAGACAAAATTGCTTCTGTCTTGTGGAAGAAAGACAAACATGGCACATCCAGTGCAGGTCACAACAGCTGAACCCCCCCTTCCATATCAGCTTCGTACTTCAAGGAAGTCATGGTTCTGCATTACTTCCTTGTAGTAATGTATGAAGTCAGCTGGCCCAGCTTTGCAGACCTGGGTTTTAGTCCCACAGATCCTTACCATCAGCAAGGAAGTGAACCTCTCCACAACCTACCATGCTTACAGCAACAAACACAGGGAGAACACAACAGTGGGTTCTACACTAACATAAGCATATGCCAAAATGTACTGGATGCAGAACAGACTAAGCAATTAATTGCCTAGACCCTGAGCTGCTCAAGGGCCCCCCTGTTCACTTCTTGTAATAACTTGCCTGTTTTAGTATTGGGGAGGGAGGAAATATTCCTGCTTAGGGTCCCCGATGGGCTAGCACCGGCTCTGACTGGATGGTATGTGCAACATTTTTTAATCCATCTTAGCTTAGTGGATCCTGATCAAAGCCTAAAAAAGGGGGAAAGGCTTGTCTGTAACACGTGCTTGGAAAGGCCACCTATTTTCTAGATCCTAATTGAAGTCCCTCCTAAAGACTCATTTCTCTCATGTAACCTACAAGAAATGAAATAATTAATATATTGAATTAAAACTAAAAAAACGAGTTGTCATTTTTCATATGGAAATAGCAACATTTACAAGTTAATAGAAAGGTTTGAAATCCGTTCAAGGGCTTCAGAAGATGCAAAATGCACCTTTGTTATACATCTTGAAAATGAAAAAATGGGACATTTGTTCACGTGTTTGATGGTTTGGAGTCTCTGCATTCGCACTGGTGAATCCTTGACTTTTCATCTGCTCATCAGGTGTGGTGAGCACCTTCCATGTAATGACCTAATATGGATGACTGCAAGAAACGAGGTGGTTCAACAGTGGGATCATCTATGTGGTGCTTGTTGTTTATGTCAGAGCCTGCCCATTGCATCAGCCAGGTGTCTTCTGGGTTGATGTTGGATGACAGAAGAGCTTCTCCAGCAGCCTGCAGAATGGTCAGTAGGATTTACGGCAAGTGGAAGGTGGGAGAACAAGGCTGTCATGGAGAAGGAGCTTTTGGTTAGTGAGAGCTTTGTTTTACTCATGCAGCATAACTATCTCTCGCCCAATGGTTGAAGGAAGGATGTTTCTGAGGCCTGAAAGCCAAGGCAGTGGAGTGGACTTCAGGGTTCCAGTTACGAGTCTCATAATTGCATTTAGCTGGATATCAATGAGATCCATGTGTGAACTTCTTCCCGATCAGCTGTGCAGTACTCAGCAGTGGAATAAACTAAAGCCAGCGTTGCCATTCATAGTGTCCAAGCATCACAATCCCAGCTAGAACTTGCTATCTTTTGGATGATATTGTTGCAACTCTTCTTTTTATGGCTCACCTGCTTCATATGATGTTGATAGGTAAGGCTGTGATTGAAAATGACTGCTTCTTAGGTAGCGGGAGTTAGGATTGTGGGTGATTGCCTTTCCAAGGTAGTTTGTTTAGCATCCTCTTAGCTTCAGAATTTCTAAGATGGAAAGCAGACAACACCACCTTTTTGGTGGATTGGGTTTGAGCCACCAGTACTGAAAGTAGATTTCCATCTTCTTCAGATTATCGTGAAGGTTATCTTCTGCTTCCTTGAGTGTTGTGCCTGTGTCATTAGTGCCAGGTCATCTGCAGAAATGAACTTGCCGCATGTCATTTCAGGCACGTCACTTGTATGTTAAAAATTGATGGTGCTAGTACTAATCCCCTTGTGCAGGCTCTGCTTTTCTCTAACTTCACTTCTGGGGTGGACACGGAACCTTCTGTCTGAAAGCAGTGACCTAATGAGTCGAAATGTCCAGCTGCGTTGAAGCAGGTTGGATAACTTCGGCAGTAGGCCCTTGTGTCAAATGGCATCATAGGCTGATAAGTTGATAAAAGCTGCAGCCATTTGAAGCTTCAGCTGAAAGCTGACTTTAATGTGTAGCTTGGGCAAGCATTTGGTCAAAACAGCTTTGTTCTGCCCTGAAACCTCCCTGTTGCAGGCAGATTGCACTCACCAGGATCGCCTACTCCAATAATTTATAAGATGTGTACATGAACTGAGTCTCCACCTGTTATGCAAACCACCTCTCTCGTTTGTCTGTACTTGTCTTCACCTGGCATGTCTAAATTTGAGATGGCAAATTCCCAGGGACAGGGACCTCTCTGCTTGCTCTCTGAGGAGCCTAGCATACCTATGGACATGGTTTAAATAGTAACAGCAGTAAATAAAGAATTTCCGGAGCAGAATAGAATCCATTCAAAATGAGTTTGTATATGGGCTGGAAAACAGAAAATGAACAGCTAGTTTTAGATGATTAAAAAAAATATAGACCAGAGTTTATAAAAAACAAACAAACAAAAAAACCCAACCTTGAGCAGTAATTCTGTCATAGCTTCCACATCCCAGTAGGAATTAAAACATTCTAGAAGCACACCAATTAGAGAGGGAAAGACCTTTTAAATCTTCTGCTAGTGGAAAAATGATTCCCTACTCTTTGTGTGTGTGTACATGTACATTTCCCCCAGCCCTATTTAAATCTCTTGAGTGATACAGCTTGCCTTGACAGATTCCACGGTATAATTTGTCAGCAAATTCTCATATCAGCAGCAAATTGCCTGCTGGGATTGAGGAAAAAAATGTCTCTTTTCTGGAGAAGAGTTATTTGGAAGGGATTTCAACGAGATAAAGCCACCAATATCCATCTAATATCCAAACCATAGGAACTACAGACAAGAGAAATGTTAGTTACAGCACATAGTCCATATGCATTTGACATATAGGGAAAAATTTTCAGAAGTCAGTTTTCATGTTTACATCTGCAGTATGCAAGGGACAAATAATCACAGGTGTACTTAGCAGCATAGCTGTGGTGCTCAGCAGGTTTCAGATAGTTGAGTGCCATAGATATGCCAACTTAAAAAAAGTTTAGACAAGGCCTTAGTTGCTTTGTATATATTTTCTTTGAAGTGTACTGTACTCTGTATGGTGGGGTTGTAGCAATACTTGGAGCACTTGAAGCCGTTGCTTTTGTTTCTTTAGTGTTCTATTTTCTGTCATTTAGCTTGGCTAGTTCTTCATTTTTTTCTTATTGAATTACTTATTCCATCTGGCAGTGCTGCTGTTGTTTAGATAAACAGTGTATTAATTGCTTCTCTCAGCTTGTTTCGAATTGTCAGAAAATGATTCGTGAATAATCCCACATTGCTTTTTGTGTGTTTTTTTTAATGGAATTTTATTTATCAGGTTTTTTTCCCCAAAGAAAGTGTTTAGATGGAAGAGACCATTTAGTTTTCATTGTTACCATACACAAAGAGCAAAACAATGTAGATTCAATTATTTTAGATTAAAGAAAACTATAAAACAGAACAAAAAACCTGCTGTCCATGCAGACGGGAAGAATTCTTAGAATTTTAAAACTTCAGTACGTAGAATCATAACTGCAGAAAACTGAGACATAACAGTTTTGGTCTGATTTAACTCGAAGTTCTGTTTGTTGGATTGCTTCTAATCTACACTCCTTAGTTCATTTGGCTTGAATTTCAATTTTTCTTTTTTCCTTCTGCAAAATTCTTCTATGGAAATGTAACCCACTGGTCAGTGTGTGTTCCCACTCTGCGCTTGATCCACAGACAACGTGAGTCTGGTACGGCCCTCCGCTGCAGAGCCTGACTCTTTACATTTAAGGTCAAAACCTCATATGTATAACTCCAGTAATTCTGGTTCAATCTTGTGTCAGCCAAGATTTGCAGATTCCAAAGCCAGAAGGGACCACTGTGATCCTCTAGCCTGACTTCCTGCAAAACACAGGCTAGAGAGCTTCCCCCAAATTTTTGTTTGATTTGGAGCATAGCTTTTAGAAAAACATCCACTCTTGATTTTAAAATTGCCATTGATGGAGAATCAACCATGACCCTTTTCCCATGGTTAATTACCCTCATTGTTTTAAAAAAAAAAAAAAAGTTACACCCTATTTTCAGTCTGAATTTGTCTAGCTTCAACTTGAAGATGGAAGCTGTCACATAAGGCCATCATCCTTGCCAATTTTCTAACAATTTTTTCCTGTTGTAGGCTGTTAGGTACTGCACATACTGATCATATTATCTTAGTTGTGCATTAAAAGTACTAAAGAAGTATTAGAGTAAAAATTTTGATGACTTAATAAATCCTATAATCTTGGTGAAATGGATGTAAATATTAAGATCTAGTTGTTGCATGCCATGTATGGGATGTAAAAGGGTGTCTGTTTATTTGCTAGATAAATAATAGTGATGCTGTTGGCACAGTGGGGAAAAAGGGATTTAAAGGCACAAATAAGAGCATGAATGTACTTCTCCATGGATGTAGTATAGGTTAACAAGTAATATGCAAGGACTGCACACCCTTTTTGGACAGCAATGGGAAAGAAGGTATTTCACAATAAAGAAGAGGTGTAATCAAGGGAAACCCAGCAGTGCCATATGATTGTGCATAAAGCTGAAACCAACATTTTACCCAAAACCAGAGGTAAGAAATTTATCAGAGATTTCAAACACAAATACTATCCTGCCATCCAATGTCCTGCCATCCCCACCAATACCAGCTCTTTATGCACTTCTCCAGCCCCCAAAGTCTGGGTAAGGAGGTGGGTCTTGCAACATGGCCTTAGGTGCTTTTATGCCCAGGCAGACTGTACTAGATACAGAGGTTTTCATTTGACTGTTTATTCTCCCCCTTGATTTTGGTTTGCCAATTGAATCCCGTTTAACCCCCAGACACAGCCCCGTGCTCCTGCGTTGGAGCAGGGAAAGGAGGTGGAGTAGGAGCTGCTACACTGGATCTGTCATCACATTCCCTTATGGGAGTGACACTATTATGGTTTCAGAGTAGCAGCCGTGTTAGTCTGTATTCGCAAAAGAAAAAGGTGTACTTGTGGCACCTTAGAGACTAGTGGATCAAATAGCAACCATGACCAAGACTTTTTTTCTTTTCGATTTGCAACTGGAAATGATTTGCATCCTGTTCTTCTGGGTGGCGTTTGCTATCATGATGCCTGCCTTTGTCACCTAGATTGGACTACTGCAATACACTCTTCACAGAGATGAAACTTCAATCAATTCAGAAGCTAAAGCTAGTGCAGAATATGGCAGTTCACCTGTTAAGTAGAGTACCTTTCTTTGAACACATAACGCTGCTGCTCTGGTATTCGGCTTCTATTATAATAAATTTTTCTGCCTGGTGATAGTTTGTATGAGTAGTAGGAAATATGCTACTGTTTTGGTTCTTAATGATGAATTTTCAAATGATGGCAAGGAGTTTTAGAATTTGGGAAGGGTGTTTGTGTTTATTTGTGATATGCATCCAAATTAGAGATTTGTATATATAAATTATTGGGAATTATTCACTCAGCTAAAGCTTTCATTTAACATACAAATATACCATGTAGCATGACACATGATTGTTTTCTTGGCTTGGGAAACTCCTAATATGAAAAATCAGGAAGAAGACACATTGAGAGAACTTCCTGAAGAAGTAAGTCTTTGCTCACAGAAGACCTGATTAATAGATTGTAATAGAAATTTCATGTATGAAAGTCAGAAGGGACCATTGTGGCTATCTTGTCTGACTTCTTGCATAATACAGGCCTCTGAATTTCACCCAGTAATTTCTGCATCTAGTGGTTGAATTTGTGATTGAACTAGCCTATCTAATTCAAGCCATGCTCTAAATCTTCCAAATGGAAATTAGAGGTAGAAAAGTGAGAGAGAGTGATATTGTATGCCAATAAATGGGAAGGTGATACACTTACCTCTTATATTTGTATGTTGTTAGAAGTAATCAGAAAAGTCAGAAGTTATAAAGATGCAAACTAAAAATAGGACATTTAAAGTGGAACATGTGCCTAGAGCATTTATTGGTATATTTAAATAAAATAAATGGACCAGTCAATCATTATAAATAAGTAGGAGACAAAGCCCTTTGAAAGGCTTTTGTCACTATTGCCTCTTTTTTCTATTTTATAGCTTGTTCACTAACAACCTAAAGTTCTTTTAGATACATTTAATCTTAGAAATGTAGGACTGGAAGGGACCTTGATAGGTCATCTATTTCAGTCCTATGCACTGAGGCAGGGCTAAATATTATTTAGACCATCCCTGACAGGTGTTTGTCTGACCTGTTCTTAAAACCCTCCAATGATGGAGATTCCACAGCCTTCCTATGTAACTTTCTTTCTAGTGCCTAAGTATTTCCTGATGTCTAACCTAAATATCCCTTGCTGCAATTTAAGCTTGTTAGTTCTTGTCTTTTCCTCTGTAAATAAGCAGAACAATTTAGAACAACATATTTGTAATAACCATTTATGTACCTGGGATACAAGTCTTCCCCTCAGTCTTCTCTTCTCCAGACTAAACAAACCCATTTTTTTCAATCTTTCCTCATAGGTCGTATTTTCTAGACCTTTAATATTTTTTGTTACTGTTTTCCTCTGGACTTTCTCCAGTTTATCCACATCTTTCCCAAACTCTGGTGCCCAGAACTTGACACAGTACTCCAGTTGAGGTTGTATCAGTGCTGAGTACAGTGAAAGAATTATGTCTCATGTCTTGCTTACAAAACTTCTGCTAAAGCAGAATTGTGTTGGCTTTTTTTCTTTTTTGCAACAATATTACACTGTTAACTCATTTTAGTTTGTGATCCACTGTAACCCCCAGATTCTTTTCTGCAGTACTCCTTTATATTTGTCCAGTTGACTATTCCTTCCTAAGTGTAATACTTTGCATTTGTCCTTTATTGAATTTCTTCCTATTTATTTCAGACCACTTCTCCGGTTTGTCAAGGTCATTTTGAAGTCTAAACCTGTCCTCCAAAGCACTTGCAACTCCTCCCAGCTTGGTGTCATCCCCTTTATAAGTATACTCTATATTTTATCCAAATCATCTCTGAAGATATTGAATAGAACCAGACCATCCACAGATCCCTGCGGGACTCCACTTGATATGCTTTTCCGGCTCAATGGTGAACCATTGATAACTACTCTGAGTACAGTTTTCAAACTAGTTGTGCACATACCTTATACTAGGTTCATCTAGGCTATATTTCCCTAGTTTGCTTATGAGAAGGTCATGTGAGACAGTTACAAAATCACATGTTAAGTTCTCTGGAAATGCAGGTACGTGGTGACTGCTGTGGCAGGTATAATACCTGCCTTAGTTTGTAACAGCTTTAGCTATAGATTAAAGAGAGGAACACAAAGTCTGAAAAGTTAGGCAGATCTGTCACTTGCCATCTGAATGGGAAGGCTAAGACATTACATATCTTTAGGAGAGTGCTACCTCATATTCATATCACCACAGAGGATACCTCAATCAGCGGTTAGTCAGCCGGAACATATTTGATCGTGTGTTAGTGCAACAGCTCTTTTCAGCTTCTCCAAAAATAATCAACCTGCAACATTGTATAAGAGTTTTAACTAGGCCTCTGAACACTGCATTGTTGTATCAAGCAATGGTACCTACTTAACCTACACAGAATGGATTATATGCTATATTTGTATCACCTTGTACTATGATTTAATCAGATCTTATGAATTAAGCAGGATTTGACCTGGGTCAGTCCTCACATGTGAGACTTCCAAAGGAAAACGAGGCACTGCAAAAAGTGGAGCTTGCCAATTACAAATTTACCTTCTTCTCACTGAGTCAGTACAGACTCAGAACCACCCTATGGTGATATGGGTGCAGTACTGCTAAAAATGAAATCATTTGGATGAGACATGAGATCAGTCTCCTTACAACTTGGTTATAAAAGATTCCATAGCACATTCCACAATAGTCTAGTGCAGCGGTTCTCAGCCCGCATATGGCCTAATTAGCACACAGCTGCAGCCCAAGTGAATGCTAAAAAAATTCAAAATTTGCAGCTCTGGTCTGGCACGGGGTGGGGCTTGCTGAGGAGGAGAGAGTGTAAAGCAGCCTGCAGGAGCATTCCTACAGGCAGGGGGGCTGGTGAGTGCTGCAGGGGGGTGGGGGAGTGGGTCTCTGGGCAAGTTCGCGGGGGCTCTGGGCAGTGAGGGGGATTGGGCACTGAGAACTAGGGGTTTGCAGGGGTTCTGCAGCACCCCCAGGTTTTAGGTGGGACTCTGTTCCTCGCCTGGCACCTCAGGACCTGGCTGTCGGCTCATGCCCAGTGCTCCAGTACTGGCTCGGCGCCGGAGGTCCTAGCTGCCGGGCACAGCGGAACTCGGGTCCCAGCTGCCCGGCCCCACATGGAGTATGGGTCCGGCTGCCAGCTGCCCAGGGTCCGGGTCTGGCTGCCCTGTGCTGGGGGGTCTGGCTGGCAGGATCTGGCCCTGCGCTGCAGGGTTCCCGGTCTGGCTGCCCGGCCCCACGCGGTGGGTCTGGGTCTCGGCTGTCCAACCCCAAACCCAGGACTCCACTCCTGGCCCAACTCTGTGGAGGGGTCTCTGGGTCGGGGGGCCCTGGGGCTGGGTGGGAGCATTTGGGGTGGGGCACTGTGATTCTCAACCTGCGGCCCACATAACACATCATTGAGAACCAATGGTCTTGTGTAACCCTCAGTGTCCTGGCCAGATTCCAACTTCAGTAATGCAATTCTAGTTACCTAAATTCTCCTTGTGATATCAATTAGATATGGTGGTGTTGCTGTAGTTTTGCTGCAAGCTACTAAACATCTGTTGCTTTCCACAAAGAGGTTGGCTACATTTCAGTAGTGGTTGAAATGTGCTCTGTATTCCATAAGAGTTTGCAGTGCTGTTTTTAGTTGTTGTTAATGTTTGTAAAACACTTTAAGGTTCTTGGATGAAAAGTGTTACAAAGTGCAAAGTATTTATTATTATTCACAAAATGTGCTTTGCAGAAACTACTTAAACTAATGATGTTCTGTCTGATAATCAGCCTGTAAAATGTGGGGGGCGCAGAATAAGATCTGAGAACAGTTTGTCGATTGCATTAAGGCCAAAAATAACTTGATCCAGTTCCAGGAAGAAAACAGCCTTCCAAACCATCATTATAAGTAGGAAGCTTGAATACATTAATATTCTGTACAGTGGAATGAGCTTTTTGTGATGCTTCATGGACAGCAAAAAGCCAAAGGCAGATTGTAACATGGTGTCAGGTTCTCGAACTCTGCATAAAGATGACCCATCCTTATGTCAGGTTTAGAGACCCTGCACAAAATGGCAATCATCTACCTACTTGCCCTAGCAGCCAGATCAAGTGGGTCCTGTGAGCTCTATTCCAGGAATATGAAAAAGTTTGGGTATCTCACTGAGGCAGAGGGTGGTGGGGGAGGGTTCTGTAGGAACACAGACAAGCAACAGCAAGTTCAGGAGAAAGCTTACACACAGACATATAAGGCATACCTGTGGCAGGAGAGTATCTATGGCAGGGATTTTCAAACTGGTGGTCGTGACCCCTCAGGGGGTCATGATGTTATTAGATAGGATATCATGAGCTGTCAGCCTCCACCCCCAAATGTACTTTTAATCCATCTTGCATAAGTAATCACCAAAGGTTCCCAGCTGATGGTTCTCTGGTGGTGTACAGTAAATGATCTTAGTGATTTTAGTTCATTTCCCTTTGCAGAATTATGTGTTCATCACAATAAGCACCACAACAATAGTCACTATACATTTTCAATAGAGACGCCAAATAGAACTGAACTACCCTCTCAAAGAGATGGTTCCTCCAAGTATGAGTTGAAGGATACTGGTGGATCAGTTTGGGGAAACTTCTGCTGACTGTCTTCTACCTGTGTTGCAGATTTCTAGATGATATATGTGAGGATTGCTGTCAATCTCACACCTTGCCATCAGAACCATCTCCTAGTGCATCAGTGGGAGTCTTTTCATTGACCTAAATGTGGACTGGATCAGGCTCTTCATGAGCTCTAAGTTAATTCACACACACTGCTGAGAAATAAGGGGAGTAATCCTAAAGATAACTGAGGCATAGAGTCATAGGCACCATGAAAGGAAGTCCTGAGGAAGGGTCTAACTTGGGAAGAAGTGGCTGATATGGCCTCTTCAGCTTTGAAGTGTCACCACCAGGTGGTGCTGGATTTGATGGTGGGTAGAGAATTGATTGGAATTGAAGATGGAGGACTGAAATATATGCTAAATCTTATGGCTCTCAACCTCCTTTGTGGGTTAGATATTCAAAGTATACTGATTAAAGTGTGTGATGATACATTGCCACCCTTACTTCTGTGCTGCTGCTGACGGTGGCACTGCCTTTAGAGCTGGAGAGCCAGGGTGTGAACGTGGAGGACAATTTAAGGGTCTCCCTCAGCTCCCTGGATCCACAGTTGAAAAAACTGTGTACTTCAAAACAGCAGCATCCCTTGCATTAAGTGTCCAGATACTTGTGTGTGTATATAGTGTATAAAGCCACAATCCTTGGACAAGTAAGTCCAATTTGTGGTAATAATCAATGTTATGATTGTTAACACAAGGTTTCCAGCTCCCCAAACAGTATCCTGTTGGGTTCTTTTCCAGAAAACCTGTTTCTTAAATGTCCACGTATTTATTCCTGAAAACTGTTGCTTCACATTTTTTGAAAGGCTTCAGCGCCTTTTACTGCAAGGATAATTACATGCTTCATTTAGTGCTCCCATGAATATGTACAGTAATTTACTATCACTTTTTTTGAGGGGGAAGGGTCATCACAGCCTGAAATATTTTCAAAGAGGGGGCAGCAAAAAAAGTTTGAGAACCCCTGTTTTAAAGTAAACAAAACAAATTCCACTAGAATACTGTTGCCCTATTTTTCCTTGATTTGGCTTCATTGGAATTCAATGACCGAATCTGGCTCTACATGCCTGTAGCACTGCTGAGAAAACCCTGCAACACCTCATTTCCTAGCATGTCCATTTCCTTTGCACCACATCCAAGCCATGTCCAAATGCTATGACCTCTTCTCAAGGTTTAAGATCTTTTCTATACTACATATATTTAGAAACTGATACAGTTAAAACAGAGCAGCTGTTCAATATCATAGGGGTTTTGGTTCAGCAAGTCTGTCAGCATATTATCATGTACCTTTTTCCCCCTACTGGTTCTGTCCTAGCATTTTTGGTCCTGTCTGAGTACCTGCAGCGGGAACAAAAACGGTCTTGTCCTAGGGCCCAACTGTGCTCCATTGAAGTCAACAGGAATCAACACTGAAGTCAACATGGCCTGTATGCAGAAGAGCTTTCAGTGTAATTTGACATAGATTGAAGAAGAGTAGCATTTAACCTCGTTGCTTCCATAATTGAAAAGACTTGTACCCTACTGCAGGTCTTTGCTGTTATCTCCCATAGTTTGGTGTACATGTTTTAAAGTAAGCAGATTTCATGCTCTGTACATTAGCATAAGTTATTGACAGTTTATGAGACTGAGATCACTGGCTGGATCTACATTGGCTATGGGATTAAAAAAAGTTAGTATTTAGTACCTGATTCCATAAAAAGTGGATTCGTCCCCTTAATTGTATTAATAATAAACGTTAATAGTGTGAGCATGATGTGGTCAATGAGGCAAGCCGTAAGACCTACAGGGTGATAAAGTTTTTTACAAAAGTCAAAAGTGACCGTAAGAGTTAATTTGACTGTCTTCTAATGAATCCTTTGATCAAGCAGGGATAAAATAAAGGAGGAGGCATTCCCATTGTATTAATAATCCTAAACCAGAAGCAAGACTTTCCCCCCTCTTTTCTTCTATCCTCCGCACGTTCTTACAGGGTAGTGTCTGAACTTACAGGGGCCATAGACAAGAGATACACAGCTGGGTCCCATCAGTTTACTCATAATATTTTGCCCACATTTAGACATGGTGTCATAGATGCACAGAACAACATGGCAGATAGGACTGATCCCAGGAAGATGCTGCATATAACAGTGATGAGAATTTCCCATTAGTTTTTATTTATATAAATATTTATTTATATATAGTGCCTCATGAGCAAATATGAACATGTGGGGCCAGCTTTTAATTTCAATTACTGCAGTGTAACTCTGGAGTAACTATTTACTTCATTTGTTCGGATTTCCTCGAACATACCTGAGATCAAAATGTAGTTTGAGGTGCCTGACTAATAATGTTAAATTACACCATATTGACTACAAAAATGATGACAGGCCAAATTAACTTTAAGCACATCCTAAACTCCCAATTTTTTTTCTTATTAAGGAGATCAGCTTGTAAGCCCTTAAGACATTAGGTTCCTAAGAGCTATAATAATACAAATAATAGTCATCGACTATATTAGTTTGATCTCCTGCATCATGTAGTAAGTGAAGTACTTTCTATGCAGTATTTTTCTTTCCTGGCTGGATTTTTAAAAGCCTTTCTTAGTACCCTTAACTCCTTTGGCATCATTAACTCATTGTGCCCTTTTTTGGGGGGTGGGAGAGGGTGCCCTGATCTTTTCTCTGAGCTTCACACAGATCACTGATTCTTACCCCAAAGTAACTCCATGACTGTCCCAGTAAAGCCGACAGTTTTATTTAGTAAATGGAAGATCGTAATCACAATGAAGCATTCCATCTGAATGCCCGGTTGTAATGATGCTGGTTCTGGCAGGACCCAGCTGAGAGTGCCAATTCAAGACAAATTGCTTAAAGCAGGGCTGTTACAGCCCAAGGCTGGGCTTTTTCCACCTCTAAGGCAAACCAAACCAGCCAAACAGAGAGGACTTTGGTTTTACCCCACTGGCTAACCACAAGTCACACAAGAATTCCCTCAGACACTCCAGTTTCCCAGTATCACCACCAGTGCCACTCGTTATGGGGATGAATGGTTATGAAAACCAGTACCCCAGACCCAGGTCAATGTACAAATTAGATCTTACCCACAAATCACGCTATTGCCAATCCTTTAGAGTCTAAAAACTAAAGGTTTATTCATAAAAGGAAAAAGCTATGGATGAGAGTTAGAATTGGTTAAATGGAATCAATGACATACAGAAATGGCAAAGTTCTTGGTTCAGGCTTGTAGCAGTGATAGAATAAACTGCAGGTTCAAATCAAGTCTCTGGAGTACATCCACAGCTGGGGTGGGTCATCAGTCCTTTGTGTAGCACTTCAGTTTGTAGCAAAGTCTCTCCAGAGGTATGAAGCAGGATTGAAGACAAGATGGAGGAGCTGCAGCAGCTTTTTATATTCTCTTGCCATGTGGTCTTTGCTTTCTTTGTTCCAAAGACAAGCTGTCCATCGCATGGGATGGAAAAACCTCAGAGTTCTGTCTATAGGCATGTCCCTGCATACCTTGTTGAGTCACAAGGCGTGTCTGCCTTATCTCAATGGGTCAGTTGTATAGCTGATGGTCCTTAATGGGCCATCAAGCAGGCTAGGCAGAGCTGACACCAACTTGTCTAGGGTGTCACCCAGAAGCGTAGCACATGTAAGAAATACAGACAGTATGGAGCCAGTATTTGTAACTTTAACTACAAAAATGATACACATATACAGATAGCATAATCATAACCAGCAAACCATAACCTTGTCTTAGACACCTTATTTGAGCCCCTGTATACAAGATTTGGGACCACTATAGGACTTTAGTTGCAACAATTATCTCTAGGGTCCCAGTTCATGTCAATAACATCACACCGGTACCATAACTGATAAACATGCTTCTAAATTACACAGTTCACCTAATGAAGCTAAGAGACTATTAGGAATTGATGGATTCAGACAGCCATATCAAATAAGTATTTTTTCCCTTCACTCTCAGATAAGAGGCTTCAGTTTACTGGTTGTACCCTGCTTAGGCTACTCTAAAGTCATTCAAAATACTTCGTTGAACTTCTAAGCTTACAGGGGATTCATGCCCATGAATTCCACAAAAAATCATTGGGACCTGTAACTTTCACTTAAGTTGGTACAAAGATTTATAGGGCTCACATCTTATCTTATAGGATTGAGGCAAGGACTCCGGAACCTTTGTAGAAGTGGCGGGGAGGAGAGGGGTGGCGCGCAAGACCAAAGTGCCCGCTCCCTCTCCATGGCTGGCTGCTTCTGTGGTGAGCCACCTGCCTTCTCTTCTGGCACCACAGCAGCCCCTGGTGGGTTAAAGGTGTAATTGCAGTGTCTCCTTGGCAGAATCTATTATTCTGCGGGAAGGGGAAAATCTGTGGGGGACATAAATTCTGCATTTATATTTCTTTTTTGTTAAAAAGTGGGGGGCATGGGCCCCCCTGGTTCTGGTGCTAGTGGATTGAGGTGAAACCACCTTACTTATACTGAAAATGCAACTAGGGTTGCCAGGGGTCCAGTTTTCAACTGGAAAGTCCGGTCCACACTGCCGACCAGACACTAAAAGTCCGGTTACCGGCATAACCACAATCAGCCTCACCACTGAGAGGGTAGGAAGAGCAGCAGCTGCTCAGCTGCTGCTGCTGACGGAGAGAACTGCCTGGCTCCCAGATGCTATTTTGGCCTCTCCGTTGGAGAGGTAGGTACTGCCACTGCCCGGGTGGGCTCCTGTCTCCCCTTGCCCCCCACTGTGCCTCTATTTCCTCTCTCCGGTGAGTGACACACCCCCCCCCCCCCGTGCTGCAAACAGAGCATGCCCCCTCACTGCCCCTTATTGCCTCCCATACACGCACACAGCGTGCACCCCCCCTCACTGCCCATTACTCCAACTCCTCCCAAGCTGCCAGTCAGTGGTCCCCCAACTCCAGTGCTCCCTCTCTGCCAGTTACTGCCCCCACCCACACCATGCCCCATCAATTCCAGTTAGTCCTTCCACCACACCCCATCAGTGCCAGTTACTGCTCCCTCCACACCCTCAGCATCCCTCAATGACACTTACTGCTCTCCCCAAAATCCTAGTGACCCCCACACAGTGTTCCTCCTCAATGCCAGTTAGTGCCCCTACAGTCCCAGCATCCTTCAATGCCAGTTACTGCCCCCCCTCCAATCTTTGGGAAGTAGGGCAAGGCTACTATTTTGTGATTTACCAAGAGTGTGGATTAATGCATTTCTATACAAACAATATTCTCAGATGCTTATTCTAGTAACAATTTAAAACATAAGTTTGATTTAAAATACAATACTTTCTTAACCAGCCAAAAATCATTTGCCAGCTTTTCAAAGAACGGTTTAGACACTTAAAAAGATGTAATTTCTACAAAACAAATCTTACTGTGCACAATATGCCAGAAGCCATAAAATTTGTACCAAATTTAGAGATTCTAAAACAGAAAGAAAATTATTAGGACTATGGAAAATGGGGCAGGTAACTAGCAGCAGTCTGGCAAATGGGTTGCTGCATTTTATAGCAGAAATACATATGCTGCCAGGTTTATTTGGCATTATCTTAGGATACTGTGTTTTTTACAAGGCATTCTTGTTTGTATAGCTGAAACTTTCCTTTTCTAAGTTTGTGGAACCTCTCATTTGCCCTCACCCCAAGAAAAAACTCACATTCCTATACTCTTTGGTATCTAATAACACATAGAAAAGAGGTGGGTTGGATTTTAACCAAGTTATAGGAAGAGTTTAAACTTTGTTTTTTTGGATATTAGTCATGGTGGTACTTCTCACTTAATGTAGATGCACTTAAACCTGTTAAACCCATTTAATCCTTGTTTAGCGTGTACTGGTAAATTATTAAATTAAACTAAACTGATTTAAGTGAGGGTTAAAGTGCATCTACATTAAGGGGTATCACCTATTCAACTTCACAGACTTCAAATTAGTTTAGCTAAGACTGCACAACTTTTCTAATATAGATGAGCCCTAAGTATTAGGACACAATTGCAAATAGATGCACATTGGGTAAATGTCAACATGCATTTGTATAATACCATGCTGAATCTGCTCATTAGGTTTGCTTTGTTTGCGTGTGCAATCAGTTTTCTCTTTTTTAAAAATAAAAAAAAGTCCCTGAGTCGATGTGTGGGGAAAGCCTACCTACAGAACAGGTAAGGCATTTAATGAACACTCCTAAGGCTAAAGGTTTTTTCTACATGATTTTTCTGTGGAGAATTTTGTTGTAGGAAGGAACCAAGTATGAGGAAAAAAATTCTAAAAGGCAAAGAACAAATACTTCTTTTAAACCTCTCGTGCTGTTCTAAGTCTTATGAATCAGCACCATCTTGCTCTATCACACCAGCTTCCTGGGAGTGGGGGAGCCAGCAGGGGGCAGGACCTTGGGGGAAGAGCTGGGGCATGGGGCATGGCCTTGGGGAAGAGGTTGGGCAGTGGTGTCTGGTTTTCAGACATCAGAAGGTTGGCAACCCAACATTATATAGATCTTGGCCTTCCATGGTCACAGCTACCTCAGTCACGCCAAGGCCCACTAGCGGCAAGAACTACTGTTGGCCGGGCTCATCTCCACTGGCATCCAAGCATTCTGTCTAAGCCTGAGTGTGATCGTTATGGTCATACCACCACCACACACCACTAGGTACAGTCACTTTCTACCTGTACTTGTTAGGTTTTCTTTTACTTTACTGACTGGCTGCCTCATTCTAAGCTCGTGGGCATTTCAATTTGCCCTGCTAACACTTGGTCTCGTCCCTGGCTTGGCCTTTTTGCAGGGTTAAATGCTTTTTCTCTTGCTTCTCTTCCCTTTGCTTTCTGGGCCCATCTTTGTTGGCCAGCTGCCCATTTCACTTCCTGTCCTGCTTAAGTTTGCAGGGTAAGCTACAAACTTGGACTAAGTTCAGAGGCAATAGGAGAGGGGTTCATCCATCAGTGTCTCATCCCCAAAGATCCTGCTTACTATCCTGTAAAGACAAAGAGAACAAAACTGTGAGAGTGAGACTGGGTAAAATGGCTTCCTTCCAGTTACCTCTTTCCATTGGTCCACCTCATGTTGCCAGAGAAAATCTGAATCCAGCCCAGTCCTGAGCACTGCTGATCATACAACTCCCGCTGAAGTCAGTTAAAAGGGCTCAGCATCTCTTAGGAGGAGCTCAACATCTTGCAGGGTTGGACCCTTCAATCTCATTTGTGATAGACCATTGTTTTAGGACTGTACAGTCTAACTCTTGAGGCCAATACATCCATGACTTCTTGTGTCTACCCAGTCCCAGCACTAACAAAGGTTAAGGCAGGCTGAGACAGATTGCACTGTTTACACTGGCCTTTTTTTTTCTTTTCTTTTTAACGTTCATGAAACCAAATCGGCAGCTTCTTATTCCTTGTATTCTTTTTTATGTTGGAACTCTAGTCTGCTGTGCCTTTTGATATTAGTGATCCTTTTTAGGTTTCTCAGCCTTCTTCAACACTAGTAATTCCTCCCAATGCACCCTACCCTACTAACTAAGGGCCTGATTCTCCTCTGTTACACTATTGTAAATCAGGAGTAACTAAGTGTTGCAGTGGTGGAAAAGTTGTGCAGGTCAGAGGAGAACTGGGCTCTTGATATCTTAATTTACTAAATCTTGCTCTCCTGAAATCTAACACCCTTGTGCCACTGTAGCCTATGAAAATTATATATTATTACTATGCTGAATTTAAGTAGCTTGTCATAACTAAGAATAACAAAGAAGCCTAGAATCAATCACACTTCTTTATTAACAAAACAATGATTCAAGATGGATTCCTCTCTGGCTGGATTTTCTACATTATGCATCATGAAGTAGGTAACTCAGAAACATTTCTGATGCAGGCTAGGCTCAATTTATTAAACAACACATTTCATTGTGGTTAGAATCCCTCATATATGCAATGTCCTAAGGCTTTGGATACCTGGAGAGTTGGTTCAGTAACTGTTCTGTCTGCATCCTGGGGATCTGTAGCAGAAATTCTGAATATTTTTTTTCCTTCACTTTCATTCCTTATGTTAAGTAAAATATTTCACTACCCTCTTTAATATTAAAGTTCTCACTGACTTGGTATATGCTAAGTAACAGTTATTTAATTCTCATCTTCATCCTGTCTTCAGCTGAGTAATCCTTTCTTGTCTGAGGATTCTCACGGATTTCATCTAGACTTTTCAAGTGAGTAGGATCTGACCTTGCATCTTTCCCAACCAAGAAGTCCTTAGAGTTGTATTCTCTTGTATTCCACAGAGATATACTCCACCTTCTACAAATCCCCCTACAGATGTGCATATCACCAATCTACCACATAACACCGAAGCAGCCCTTTTCCCAGGAGCACCTTCCTGGTTCTTACTAACTCTCCCTTGAACACAATTTCTCTCCTTTTCTCTGCTTGCTTTTCTGGCGCTAGTCCTCTAAATTTGGCAGAGACAAGCAGCTGCAGCCGTAAAGCAGCTGGTTGTAGCCCAGTGCATCTTTGTTCCAGCTGATTAAGGATCTGTTATGTTGTCCTTCACTTTCCTTTTCTTGTTGCTGAGAAGATGCATATTCTCACATGATCCATCCGCAATCTATTAGGACCACTTGAGTTCAAACTTCTAGATAGGGAGCCACTGAAGGAAATTTGCAGACATGCTGGTAGAGCTGGTTGAATTATTTCTTGTGGATATTTTTAGTTAACAAGTTTAGTCTCTTTCTGTTTGTGAGTTGATCATGACTTGCAACATTTGTGTTCATGACTTGAAATTGTTTGCCTATGGATTTTTCACTGTATTCATGTGATTATTGGGTATTTGAAGTTGCTCAAGCTTTATAATGGATCACCTGAATCATATGGTATTAGTTCTGGTCCATGATTGGATCTACAGAACTTTCACTCAGCTCATTTCATGGTAAGTTTTAACTAAAAAATTTAAACTGCAAACCCAAACTTTACCTGTCACGCACAATGGCACGAACAAAACTTCAGTCAGGCAGAGAGGGTGCAAATATAGCTGAATGAAAAGATGGGTCAGAATTTGCAAAAATGTTTGCAAATTTCTCACTAGCCATCCAGTTCTACACAAGTAATGCAAAGCTTGAGCCTGTAAACTGAAGTTTTTCAGCTCATAGGATTTCTGACAAATCTAAGGGAAAGATTCTCATTTCTGTCTCAGATGTCTCATCAATGCAACAGGACCCAAATTACTGTAAATTTGTGCTGTTTCATGTCACTGTAAAATAAAAAGGAGTTGACACTTTGGAATAGAAAGAACTTTTGAAGTACTTTATGTTGAAAGAATATTGGATTTACTTCTTTAAAAAATGTGTTATACACTTTAGGGCAGGCATAGTAATTTCTAGCTGATAAAGGTGATTTTAAAAACAAATTAATTGCTGGATTTCTATACTCCAAAGTACCTCTCTAACCTTGTAAAACTGTCATGCTCCAGACATTTTGCACACTGAAGAAAATCACTGTTTTGCCTGGAGCAAGGAACATAAATGTTGCAACACTGACTCCTCCTCTAATGGGCTGAGAATGTACAAGTACATAGTTATATTGCTCAGAGCCGTCAGACTGAATATCTTGGGAGTCAACGCTGTAAACATTAGAGATTTTTCTGAATCTTGTTTTGTATTTGAGAGTGGGGGATTTTTCTTTCTCTGGATTGATTGAAGTTGTTTAACTGTGTTACCAATGCTGGATTTTCATATCCTTGTTCAGGAAGTGTTCCCGAACTGACATGGATCAACCCAGACTTCATTACCAGGCAAAAGTGAGTACTGTGGCTAAACCTGTTCCTAAAGTGTGTTTGAATATAAGGACGTTCATCATTGTATAAAGATTGATTGGTAGAGTTTGTTAATGTTAATAGGCTATTAAAAATAATCAGAAACCAGCTAAACTTAATACAATACATTAGATACTGTGTAGCTAACAGCTGATGGAAAAAACTATTGTTTTGGTGACAACTGTCAGCCAGGTGACAACTGTCTCCTGTGAATTGCTAATAATAATTCGGACAGAGATATTATACTTTACAAGGACACATAGACTTGCACTGGTCTTTTAATTAAGTGTTGAAATAATCTTACATGATTTCATTATTACCCTAATGTACATCCACATTGATGTGCTTTGGCACCCCCAATGTTTCTCAGAAGATGACTGATTGGGATCAGATTAAGTGTTTGACATCTCAGCATTCACTGACACTGGCATCGGGTAAAAGGGAAGCACAGAAACATGAGAACAGCTAACTGAGCTGTGGAGGAGAAAGGAAGCTGTGATGACTTATAGCTCTTGATTTCAAGAATTCAGTGATCCCTTCCTACATGCTGTGGAAGCCTGGTGCCTTCCCTATCACATTTTCAGTATTCTGGGTATCACGTAGGATCTGTTTGTTTGTTGGTTGTGGAGGTTTTTTTGTTGGGGGGTAGCATTTCTTTGCTGTGACTTTTTCAGGCTGACCTACCTACAGCAAACAGTATGGATCCCTTTTATTTCTCTCCTACATCAAGCCTCCCTCTCACTGAAGCCCTGCACTGCAGACACCTATCTTTTATATTTTGTCTTGAGAGATGGGTCACTGTTGTTGAACTGCTAGGAACTTCCTTTCCCAAAGGCAGATGCATGGTCTGCCTCTGCAGTATGAACAAGTCTAAGCAGGGAGTGATGCCTGATATGTATGTGTACAAGTGCTATCATTTACTGCATGTTCTATGTTGGTACTGCTAGCTGCTAAAACTGATAATTAATTATGCTATGGGCTGTTTATCTCTGATTAAATGCTCTAGATAAACAACCTGGTGGGAGGATTAGCAACAGCTCACATGCAGCTGGGCATATGTGGCAAGCAGACCTTGAAGGGAAGGGGAACCTGGAGGAATACAGGTTGTATAGATTAACGTTAGTCCCAGGCAAACATGAAAAGAATTGGTGTTTGAGGGTGGGGTGGTAATTCAGAGTTTAGATTCATGTCTGCAACGTGTTTGTGGTTTTTGGACTAAAAATTGGACGACATCATCAGAATAAGCTTTCTTGTGAGAACTGAGTACTATGAAATAGGGGGCAACTTTGTCTTGTGGACTAAGCACAGAGCTGGAATTTAGGACTCCAAGTTTCCTAGCCTAGCTCAGCCACAGACTCCTTGTAACCTTGAGCGTGTCACTTAGGCCTGCATTTGTAAAAGTTGTCACTGCTTTTGGATGCCTCCTGTATTTGGTGTCTAGTTTGAGACCTTCTTTAGAGGTGGTGAGCTCCCACTGGCTTCAGCTGGAGTTGCTCAGCACCACGAAAAGTCGGACTTATCTGTCTCAGTTTGGGCACCCAAATGCTTAGACACGCCAAACTAGTAGCAACTTCTGAAAACTTTGGCACTGATTCAGAAGCAGTGGGAACTCAGCACCTCTGAAAATGAAAGGTGAATTCCTGGCCAACTGAAGTCCAAGGGAGTTTTGCCATTGACTTCAGTGGGGGCAGGATTTCAGCTCAGGCGTTTAATCTCCGTAGGCTGACTTCCTCCTCAGTGTTTACACAGAGATTAATTACAGCTTGTAAAGCAACATAAGTATGCTATGTATTGTTACTTCATGGTCTCTGCTGGGTTGAAGATACTGATAGCTTTTGTCAAGATCTTTTAGTACTTCTACACCCTCAACGTTACAAAGCTTAAATATGCAAATTTAGTTTTTTAAAAATTAACTAAATTTGGTAAGCCTCAGGAAGGATCTGGTTTTGATTCCCCTCCTCCCTCGTCCCTCTCTCCCTCCAGCCCCACCCCACACTTTTGCTAGGCAGAGCCCTTCTCGAGGGATCTGTTCTGTTCCCCAGCAATCTTTAGCCTTTCTATTGGCTGTAACTTCCAGGCCTCAGTTTAATAAAGCACGGTTTGCTGCATCACTTACTACTGAAGAAACAAGAAACAAGTTTTACTCTGAATTATGCCCCATTGCTCTTGAAACCAGTAAGGATGTATGTTGGTGTAGAATGTGGCCCAAAGCTTTTGCTGTATTAGGGACATGGCTTTATTTGGGCTACTTTAAGTAGAATATTAAACCCTTCATAGTGTAACACTTTAGCCAGGAGGAGTCAGCAACAACAAGGACCAGGTTCAGTATCTAAGTTCCTCTTAATAATACATAACAGAACCAGCTCGAGCCCTCACCCACTAATCAGGGAAAATTTAACTATCACCCCAGGTGCCTATAAAAGACAATACTTCCCCACTAGCCAGTACTAACTGTCTGCATAATAAGAGAAAACTTATTAAAAGGGCGAGGGAATCTAACATTAATTTGGGAACACACCACAACCACAATTCAAAAGCATGGGCAGTGTCCAACACACAAATATCCCTTTAACACACCATTACCCTCTCCCTCAGCTGCACCATACTCTCAGTTGGTTATTGTTGACCAGCAAAGACCCAGAGTTCAGAGATGTATTCATACTGGTCCACCTCCTACCCCTAAAACAGGGGTGGCCCACCTGTGGCTCCGGAGCCACCTGTGGCTCTTCAGAAGTTAATATGCGGCTCCTTGTGTTGGCATCGACTCTGGGGCTGGAGCTACAGGCGCCAACTTTCCAATGTGCCGGGGGATGCTCACTGCTCAGCCCCTGCCTCTGCCACAGGCCCTGCTCCCACTCCTACCCTTTCCGCCCCGCCTCCCCCGAGCCTGCCGTGTGCTCGCTCCTCCCCATCCCCAGAGCCTCCTACATGCCACGAAACAGCTGATCGGGAGGTGCAGGGAGGCACTGATGTGGGGGGAGGCTGCCAGTGGGTGGGAGGTGCTGGGAGGAGGGAAGCGGGGGAGCTGATGGGTGGCTGCTGACCTATTACTGTGGCTCTTTGGCAATGTACATTGGTAAATTCTGGCTCCTTCTCAGGCTCAAGTTGGCCACCCCTGCCCTAACAGTAAGAATCAAGCAATGCCTCCTTTACTACTTCTGCAACTGGCTTGCTGCTGCTATCCCTACCCCCTGCTTAGCAGGTAAGCTTCAGTTTAGAATGACACCCTCGCTCAGGGTATACTAAGTACAGTTCTGCTGCCTTTTACTCATACACTAAGGATAACAGCATTTCATTGCCCCTGCATTCAAAAGTGAATTGTAACCCCAAAGCAGCCAAAATTGATCATTTTGGCAAAGCAACTCTGTCTGCTGAATACCTGGGCAGGGTAGGTGTCTATGCATATAAAGTCTGCTCCTGAAGTCTTTTTCCCCCAGTGTGTCAATAGATGTCAGGGGAGAGCTCATTCACACCCTGCTTACGACAGGGTTGAGTGTTTATCAGACACAGAGACAGACCAGGCAGAGAACCATAGTTATGTGGATAGGATGTAGTTACTAATGACATCTATACTAGAGTACCAAGACAGTGCAAGATAAGCACATTGGAGCCTGAGCGTGGAAAAAGGCAATATAAATGGAGTGAGTCACTTCTTCCTTAAAGCTTAGAAAAAAGTTTATACTAGTTCTGAGGTCACATGATGAGATTTGGGGGGGGGTGCATTTTTGTTCAGTCACCATTTTTGAGAAACTTTCTAGTTTCTAGTGTGATAGCTGGCACTTGTTGTAAGTAGGCCTGCTGATTAATCGCAGTTAACTCATGTGATTACCTAAAAAAAAAAAAAATCACGATTTAAAAAATTAATTACCATTTTAATCACACTGTTAAACAATAGAATACCAATTGAAATGTATTGAATATTTTTGATGTTTTTGTACATTTTAAAATATATTGATTTCAGTTACAACACAGAATACAAAGTGTACAGTGCTCACTTTATATTTTTATTACAAATATTTGCACTGTAAAAATGATAAAAGAAATAATATTTTTCAGTTCACCTCATACAAGTACTATCGTGCAATCTCTTTATCATGAAAGTACAACTTAGAAATGTAGATTTGTTTTTGTTACATAACTACCCTCAAAAACAAAACAATGTAAAACTTTAGAGCCTACAAGTCCACTCAGTCCTACTTCTTGTTCTGCCAAATGCTAAGAGAAACAAGTTTGTTTACATTTACAGGAGATGATGCTGCCTGCTTCTTGTTTACAGTACCACCTGAAAGTGAGAACAGGTGTTTGCATGGCACTTTCATAGCCAGCATTGCAAGGTATTTACGTGCTAGTTATGCTAAACATTCATATGTCCCTTCATGCTTAGGCCACCATTCCAGAGGATGTGCTTCCATGCGGATGATGCTTGTTAAAAAAACAATGCATTAATTCATTTTGTGACTGAACTTCTTGGGGAGAATTGCGTGTCTCCTACTCTGTGTTTTACCTGCATTCTGCCATATATTTCATGTTATAGCAGTCTCGAATGATGACCCAGCATGTTGTTCGTTTTAAGAACACTTTCACTGCAGATTTGACAAAATGCAAAGAAGGTACCAATGTGAGATTTCTAAAGATAGCTATAGCAATTGACCCAAGATTTAAGAATGTGAAGTGTCTTCCAGAATCTGACTGGGATTGGGTGTGGAGCATGCTTTCAGAAGTCTTAAAGGAGCAACACTCTGATGTGGAAACTACAGAACCTGAACCACCAAAAAAGTTTTACATTGTTTTATTTTTGAATGCAGTTATTTTTTGTACATAATTCTCTATTTCTGAGTTCAACATTCATGATAAAGAGACTGCACTACAGTACTTGTATTAAGTGAACTGAAAAATACTATTTCTTTTATTTTTACAGTGCAAATATTTATAATTTAAAAAAGTGAGCACTGTACACTTTGTATTCTGTGTTGGAATTGAAATCAATCTATTTGAAAATATGGAAAACATCAAAAAATATTAATATAAATAATCTATTATTTAACAGCCCGATTAATTATTTTAATTACTTGACAGCCCTGGTTGTAAGCATCACCTAGTAGTTAGGGGGTTTATACTACACAGTTTTGACAATGCAAGTTACACCAAAAGTCAAATATTGGTATAATTACATTGCTTGTGCATGTTCACACGACCTTCCTTCTGTCGGTGCAGTGCATCAATAGCTGGATCTCTAGTATAGACAGTGAGAGCAGTGCACTGTGGGTAGCTATCCCACTGTGTTACTCGCCACCATCTGCAGCTAGGAGTTGTGGGAAGCTAGAGTGAATCACAGTGCAGCGTGGGTGTGGGCTCAATGTCCCTTGATGCAGTTTTTTCCATTCCATGGGCTTCTGACTGCGTTTCATGGCATTTTTCAATGACCCCTGTTTACTATGCACCCACCATCTGTCTGAAAGGATGGATCCTGCACTGCTTTCATCTGTTGTGGTCACTGTTATAAACACATCGCAGATGGTCATGCAGTATATCACGAGCTCCCAGTCTAAACAGGAATCAGAGTTGCCTGACCTTCTGTGGGCCATGAAAAGAAACAACACTAGATTACTTTTGGCATTCATGGAGCAGCTGCCCAAAGGAGACCATCACTTTTGGGCTTGGGGAAACAAGCACAGAGTGGTGCAGTCACATTGTTATGCAGGTCTCTAATGACGAGCAGTGGCTGCAGAACTTTTGGATGCATAAAGTCACCTTCCTGGAACAGTGTGTGGAGTTCGCCCCAGCACTGAGGTGCAAGGACACCAAAATGAGAGCTGCCCTTTCGGTGAAGAAGCACATGGCGATCTCTATGTGGATGCTAGCAACTCCAGGCTGCTACCAGTCAGTTGCGAATCAGTATGGAGTCAGAAAGTCCACCGTTGAGGCTGCACTAACACAAGTGTTCAGGGCCATTAATTTCATCCTGCTACAAAGGACGGTGACTCTTGGCAATGTGTGTGAAATAGTGGATGGCTTTGCGGCAGTGGGATTCCCTAACTGCGGTGGGGCAATAGCTGACACGCGTATCCTAATTTTGGCTCCAGACCATCTTGTGACAGAACACATCAATAGAAAGGGTTACTTCTCTGTGGGATTGCGGGAGATTCCAGTGAGGATGTTGAAATGCCCATAGTGATCCTGGGAGACCCAGTGTACCCCTTACTCCCATGGAAGTGGTAGGTCTTTGGCGCAGCACCAGAACGATGGTTTGCCTCCCTGGCGTTCTAGTACACCTGCATCAGCTCCTTTATCTTTGCACAGTACTGATGCATGTCCTGTTCATAGCCCTTATCCAACATGCCACAAGAAATCTGACCATAGGTATCAAAGTTCCTACGGCTGGAGTAGAGCTGGCACTGCACAGCCTCCTCTCCCCACAGTGCCAGGAGATCCAACAACTCAGGTGTGCTCCAAGTGGGAGAGGGTTTGTTGCGAGGAGACACCATGGTCTGCTGGGAAGATGTGATCTGAGCTGTTCACGCCAAGCAAACAGGAAATGGGACTTCAAAAATTTCCAGGTCTTTAAAAGGGGAGGGGCGGGTGCCTGTGTACAAGGGTGCAAGGCAGTGGAGTTCCAACTGCTGACCAGAATGGTCAGGATGGGCATTGTGGGTCACGTCCTCCTGGAGGCCATTTATAACAACATAACCAAGCACGGTATCTACACTAACATTTTGTCTATATAACTTTGCTGCAAAAAGCTCTACACCTCTCATCAAAGTGCTTTTATTTTGTTGGCAAAGCAGGAGAGTTTTGTCGGTGGAAGGAGCATTGCAGTGTGTTCACCTCCACTGTTTTGTCGACGAAACCTGACTGTTGTCGAAAAAATTGTGTAGTGTAGACAAGGCCTACGTGTGGAGGGAGGTTGGTAGGGGAGCCCAGGCCCTCCCACTCCACCAGGTTGCCGCCAAGGACCCTGCAAGGGATACTGAAGGTCTGGCACTCAAAAGCACCTTAAGGCTGCCCTCCCTTGTCCATTTCCTACCACCCACTCTACTGTCCAAGTTTTGTGGTCTGCAGCAAAAGGGTAATGAAAAAGCTATTAACTGCATCTTCAGTTTGTCTGGGCCCAGCAGGTAAGTGCCTCTTCTCCAAGAGAGGCTTCTGCAACATCCCTTCTCAGGTGCTCCCAGTGCAGGTCTCTCTCCCTGCCTTTGCAGCACCCTTTTGAGATGTCTGGCTTCCCTCTTAAGTGCCACCTCTATATGGAGCATGCTCTGCAGGTGTGACTACGGTGGGTAATCTGCACCCAGAATTGCTCTTTAACCCCTTCAGTTCTAATGCAGGGTTTATTCACCCCGTCACGTATCCCCATGAAGATGCTGAATAGAGAAAAGCAGTAGTTTAACACAGCTCTAGTTTTTAGCAGTGACAAGGAGGATGAAAGCTACAGAGGAAATGAGAAGGGAGCAGAAATGTTTGAGAATACATATCACAATGTGACTTTTATCAGGAAAGAGGATGGAAACCAGGAAATTGCCAACAGAATTAGTTTGCTTTGCCTTGTGACTGTAATAACTTACCCTGAAGTAGATATAGACCTGAGCCACTGAATTCAGATATAGATGGTCCTTGCATCTGGGGGTGTGGTTCCAACCCATATTTTGATGATGGAATTCTGGCAAACACAGCAGTCAGGGGATCTGTTTTCTTAAAATATTGTTTAAGTAAATAAAACATTATGATGTGGCCCTTTTTTATTTAGCAAAATGTTCAGAACTCTGCACTATTGTTTGACTTTGAAAGTTTGATATTAAAACACATTGGACCTGATTCTTTTTCTCACTCTTGATTAACAGAGAGCAAAATCTGTTTCTCCATAATTCCCTTCTTCATTAAAAACGGTTGTCAGAAGAAAAAAATCCTTCCCTTTTTGGCACATAATTTGGAAAGAATCCAACACTGGCAATATCCATTTGTCAAGACAAGTGATAAAAACAGATTTTGAATGTTAGGTGCAATAAAATTGCTGAAATAGCAGTTGGTGGGTGTTTGTTATTACTGTATTCATAAAACAATATCAGGATCCTCAGTATATAGTTTGGTCTTTTGATCAAATATATTTAAAAGCTTTTAAGAGAGAAATAAAATAAATGGGATTTTAAGTAGAATAAGTATCATTGCTAATTGTGAAACAAAAACAATGAGCCAATGCTCCCTGATTTTATTGCACTTTATCTGGATTCACTAGTCTACTCCCAGAGATTTGAGATGGATGCACAATGACTAAACTTAACTGTAGTTTATCAGCTTTAAAAGCAGCAGTAGATCAGATGTGCTGATGCCTCCAGCTGGTGGAGAGGGGGAAGATTCCATCCCTAACCACTGACGAATTTCCCTTGAAAAATTGTTTATTAAGGTTTTGTGGAGGAGACCAGGATTTGTCCCTTAATAATTATTGTTTATAAAAACTCTAGCTTAATGTCTAGCACTGTGCCATTTCAGTAAGGCTAACTGCTAACACTGACAGAATACTTGGGTTACAAATTAATTTCTTTATTTCAATTCTATTTCTAGCCTTAACAGTATGAATTTTGTGTAATACAGAAGGTCAGACTAAATTATCACAATTGTCCCATCTGGCCTTGGAATCTATTAATACAGTTTTCTACAGTTGCTGTGCTGACAAGTTTTGAATAGAGATGCCCAATATGAATTGGTCTCTTTGCATCATACTAGACAACGGAGATTAATGTCATATTCATAGCAGAGTAATGTACAATTCCAGAACACAGAAAGCTAATATTTCCATTCACTTCACCATTATGATTTTTCACAATATGATACAATGCGCTAATAGTGTTGCACTCATGACAAAATTGATGTCAATTGATACATGACATCAGGATTTCCTCTTGTGATAGAAAAATGTTATAGAGTGAGTGACAGGACTGCTATCCTGAGTTTGCAGAAATTTGCCACTTGAGTCATGAATCATAGAAATGTAGGGCTGGAAGAGTCCTCAAGAGGTCATCTAGTCCCTCCCCCTGCGCTGAGGCAGGACCATGTATATCTAGACCAACCCTGAAGGTAACCTGTCCCAGTATTTAACTACCCTTATATTTGGGGGAAAAAAAATTCCTGGTATCTGACCTGAATATCCCTTGTTGAAAATTAGGCTGCTTACTTTTTATCCTACCCTCAGTGGCCATGTCAGCAGACCGAGTCATAGGCAGTCAGGCCTAGTGGTCGGAGCAGGAGTCAGGTCTAGTGGCCTAGTTCCACAATAGATTAAATGGAAATGGTATCCCATGGTTGAGGTGAAATGGACATGGGCTGGAAAAGGATGAGCAGGAGCACTTGGTCTAGGCACACAGGTCAAAGGATCTTATGCACTTCTTAATTGAGGTATGCAAGCCTGGCCACCAGAAACTCCTTGTGATTAGGCTCCAGATCTTGAGGTGGCCAGAGTGCCCTTCAAGGAATGCATCACGGCATAACTTAAGAACCTGCAGTCTTTGTTGCCCTTTTGGGACATAGATACACTCCTTATAGTCGAGGACCCTAAACCTGGGGGCCGGTGGGGCGTCGGCATTCTCCAGAGTCTGATCGATCTGAATAGCGAAGGGGTCATTGGGTAACAAGATATGTTTACAAGATATGTAACCCCAACCAGGGGTATTCTGTTTGCTACCCAAGATCCATAAGCCTGCAAATCCTGGACGCCCCATCATCTCAGGCATTGGCACCCTAACAGCAGGATTGTCTGGCTATGTGGACTGTCTCCTCAGGTCCTACGCTACCAGCACTCCCAGCTATCTTCGAGACACCACTGACTTCCCAAGGAAACTACAATCCATTGGTGATCTTCCAGAAAACACCATCCTGGCCACTATGGATGTAGAAGCCCTCTACACCAACATTTCACACAAAGATGGACTACAAGCCATCAAGAACACTATCCCCGATAATGTCACGGCTAGCCTGGTGGCTGAACTTTGTGACTTTGTCCTCACCCACAACTATTTCACATTTGGGGACAATATATACCTTCAAGTCAGCGGCACTGTTATGGGTACCCGCATGGCCCCACAGTATTCCAACATTTTTATGGCTGACTTAGAATAACGCTTCCTTAGCTCCTGTCCCCTAGCCCTCCTACTCTACTTGCGCTACATTTATGACATCTTTATCATCTGGACCCATGGAAAAGAAGCCCTTGAGGAATTCCACCATGATTTCAACAATTTCCATCCCACCATCAACCTCAGCCTAGACCAATCCCCACAAGCGGTCAATTTCCTGGACACTACTGTACTAATAAGCGATGGTCACATAAACACCACCCTATACCGGAAACCTACTGACTGCTATACTTACCTACATGCCTCCAGCTTCCATCCAGGACACACCACACGATCCATTGTCTACAGCCAAGCTCTAAGATACAAACGCATTTGCTCCAATCCCTCAGACAGAGCCAAACACCTACAAGATCTCTATCAAGCATTCTTAAAACTACAATACCCACCTGCTGAAGTGAAGAAACAGATTGACAGAGCCAGCAGAGTACCTAGAAATCACCTACTACAGGACAGGCCTAACAAAGAGAATAACAGAACGTCACTAGCTGTCACCTTCAGCCCTCAACTAAAACCTCTCCAGCGCATCATCAGAGATTTACAACTTACCCTGAAGGATGATCCCTCACTCTCACAGACAGACCAGTCCTTGCTTACAGACAGCCCCCCAACCTGAAGCAAATACTCTCCAGCAACCACACACCACACAACAAAAACACTAACCCAGGAATCTATCCTTGCAACAAAGCTCGATGCCAACTCTGTCCACGTATTTATTCAAATGACACCATCATAGGACCTAATCACATTAGCCACGCCATCAGGGGCTCATTCACCTGCACATCTACCAATGTGATATATGCCATCATGTGCCAGCAATGCCCCTCTGCCATGAACATTGGCCAAACCGGACAGTCTCTACACAAAAGAATAAATGGACACAAATCTGACATCAGGAATCATAACATTCAAAAACCGATAGGAGAACACTTCAACCTCTCTGGCCACTCAGTAAAAGATTTAAGGGTGGCAATTTTGCAACAGAAAAGCTTCAAAAACAGACTCCAAGGAGAAACTGCTGAGCTTGAATTAATATGCAAACTAGATACCATTAACTTGGGTTTGAATAGAGACTGGGAGTGGCTGGGTCATTACACATATTGAATCTATTTTCCTAAATTAAGTATTCTCACACCTTCTTGTCAACTGTCTAAATGGGCCATCTTGATTATCACTACAAAAGTTTTTTTTCCTGCTGATAATAGCTCATTTTAATTAATTAGCCTCTTACAGTTTGTATGGCAACTTCCACCTTTTCTGTATGTATATATATATCTTCTTACTATATGTTCCATTCTATGCATCCGATGAAGTGGGCTGTTGCCCACGAAAGCTTATGCTCTAATAAATTTGTTAGTCTCTAATGTGCCACAAGTACTCCTGTTCTTTTTGCAGATACAGACTAACATGGTTGCTACTCTGAAAGATATGAACTGGCTCCCTTAGGCCGTCATCTGCTGTGCCATTGATGAAATTGAAAGCCTTTAGAATCATAGAGGGAGTTTTCTCACCCAATTCCAAGTACTCAGCCTTATGGGACAGGGTGTCAGCCTTCCCATTTCTTGTTCCTGGGTGGTAGGTGACGATGAAATCAAACTGATGAAGAAGAGGGACCAGCAGATCTGTTGATGGTTGAGGTGTCTGGCTTTTCAAAGGTATTCCAGGTTCTTGTGATCTTTGAGCACTTGGACAAGGAACCTGGCCCCCCTCTAGTAGGTACCGCCATTTCTCAAATGCTGTCAGGGTAGCTAAGAGTTTCTTATGATATATATCATAATTCTTCTCTGCTGAGGCTAGCTTGTGAGAGTAATAGACACATGGGTGAAGTCAACCAATAGGACCTACCAGTTGGGACAGTACTGCACCCAAGGCAAACTTGGATGCATCTGCCTCCATGATGAATGGTTTGGTAGGGTCTGGGTGTACCAAGATGGGTGCTATGGTGAATTTCTCTTTTAGCTGATCAAAGATGGTTTGGGCTTCCAAGGACCAGGTGAACCAGACTCCTTTTTGCAGAAGGGCGGACAGAGGAGCAATTAGACTGGAAAAATCCCTCAATTAACTGCTGGTAGAAGTTAGTGAAGCCTAAGAACCATTGGCTCCGGTGGGTGTACTTTGGTACAGCCCACTCAGAGATGGCCATCACCTTGTGTGGGTCCCTGGTTAGTCCCTTGGGGGAGATAATGTAACCAAGAAATTCTATTGCATCGTGGTCAATCTTGCATTTTTCAGGCTTTGCGTATAGAGGGTGTTGGCAAAGTCTTTCTAGGACACTGCAGACCTGCTGATCATGAGAAGCCTGATTTTCCAGAAAAGAGAGGGTGTTGTCCAAATAAATGACTACATGGCTGTTTAACACATCCCTGAAGATATCATTTATGAAGTGCTGGAAGGTGTCTGGGGGATTTCACAGTCCAAACAGCATGACCAGGTACTCAAAGTGTCCGGATTGTGTACAGATGGCAGTCTTCCACTAATCTCCCACTCTAATCTGGACCACATTATAGGCCCATGAAGGTCCATTTTAGTAAAAATCTTTGTGGAGTGGAATCTTTCAAAAAGCTCATTAATGAGAGGGTATCTATTTATAATCATGACTCTGTTTAACACCCAATAGTCAACACAGGGCCTTAGTGATCCATCTCTTTTCTTTACAAAGAAAATTGGAGCCCCAGCTGGAGATGTGGAAAGACAAATAAATGCCTTTTGTGGATTTTTCTGGAGGTAGTCATGGAGAGCCTGAAGTTTTGGCTCTGAAAGAGAGTAGATGCAGCCAAAAGGGACTTCTGCTCCGAGCTAGAAGTTGATGGGATAGTCATAGCTATGGTGGGGTGTCAGAGTGTCCGTTTTTTGGGTTTTTTTGTCAAACACATCAGCAAAATCCTTGTATTTAAGTGGTAACATGGAGGCAGTGGATGACTGCAGACAGTAATGAGACTTCCTGGGGGTTAACCTGTTCAGACTTGGAATCTCTTGGAAAGCAAGCTCAACCATGAAGGGTTCCATATCTGTAGTCCCCTCAGTCTGGTTTCAGGAGACAGAATTGTTGGCAATGTGGGGAGCAGAACTGTATCAGGCCTGCTCTCCAGCAAATGCATGGGTTGTGTGTAGTGAGCCAGGGCATGCCAAGAACTGCTGGAAAGTGTGATTCTTGGATAAGTTCAAACCCCTGGAGAGTCATAGCTTATAGGGGTTCAGTCTGGTGGGTAACTGGGCTTGATAAGAGGAGAGAGCCATAGATAGACTCCACCTGACTAAATCTTAGCTGGGGGGCAGGGGAGAGCATGGGCTGGATGGTGGGGGGGGCACTGCTGTGGGGGGGGCAGTGGCACCAGCTGCTGGAGGGCACCGAGCAGTGGGTGCTCTAGTTGCCCCCAGAACCCCCCACCCACCACTGCTCCCACCGTCCCCAGGACAGCTGCTGGAGTGGCACCAACACTGCTCAGGCAGCCCCGGGAAACTGGCCCTGTGGGTCACCCACCCACCCTGCTCTTGCTGTCCCTGGGATCTCTGCTCAGGTGGTCCCCAGGGCCAGCCACACTGGCTGCTACTTGGGCAGTTCCTGGGGCCATCTGCCCAGGGCCACCCGAGCAGCAGTCGGTGCGGCTGGCCTCGGGGCCGCTCTAGCAGTGCCTGAGCGGCTGGCTGCGGGGCCGCCCAAGTGGCTGGCTGTGGGGTCAGCTCCTTGGGTGGCCCTGGGAATCAGCCACACTGGCCTCTGCAGAGGTCAAGGCGGTCATGGAAAGTTATGGAATCCGTGACTTCCGCGATCTCCGTGACAGACCTGAAGCCCTACTCATGAATGATGGGAGAGCTACCAGAGGACTGGAAAAGGTACTATATTTGCCTTATCTATAAAAGAGGGGAATAAGCATGGGGGCAGGAACAATTTATATAGTGGGGGTGCGGAGAGCCATTGAACCAAACTGTAAATCCTATATGTGATGGAACCACTTCAAGCCAGGGAGTGCAGCAGCACCCCTAGTTCCAGCACCTATGGGAATAAGGAAAACTCAGGGAATTATAGACTAGTCTTCTTAACTTTAGTACCTGGAAAAATAAAATGGAGTGAATAATCAAACCATCTGCTTGTAAGCACCTAGAAGATAAGGTGATTAGTAACAATCAACATGGATTTGTCAAAAATAAATCCTGTCAAACCAACCTAATATCCTTCTTTGACAGGGTAACAAAACTTGAGGGTAGCAGGAAAGCAGTAGATGTGCTATTTCTCGACTTGAGTAAGGTTTTGATAGTCTCATGTGACCTTTTCATAAACAAACTAGGGAAATTATAGCCTAGACAAACCTACTATAAAGTGGGTGCACAACTGATTGCAAAACTGCCCTCAGAGAGTAGTTATCAATGGTTCACCATCAAGCTAGAACAGTATTTCAAGAGAGATCCCGCAGGGATCTGGCCTGTTTTTTTTTTGGTTTTTTTTGTTATTAGGAGACTGAAAAGTTTGTATGTAAACAAGGGCTATGCTTTGTCTTTGACTCTGAATGGACTCTGAATAAAAGGTTGGATGACTCACTTAAGCTGAATTGAGCTGGTAAGGGGCCTTTATTAATTCAAAATTGAATCCACTTAAGAGCAATCAAGGGTTAAACTGTCTTTTAAACTATAGTCCTTGGCAGAGGATGGTGAGGAATTATGCCGCCTCAGTCAGAGCTCCCTGAGGCAGACATAATGCTTCTGGGAGTACTGGGAAACACTGCCTCTGGTGAACCCAGAATGATGCATTCTATATTCTATATTGGTGAGGTTAGTCCTGATGACTTCTGGTACAGAGCAAGAAAGGGAATGAAGCCTGAATGGTCCTGGTCTGAGGCATTTGGAAGAGAAGTCTACAAGAACAACCAATGGATACTAGTATAGCCCTGTAGGCATGAGCTGAGCATCCCAATTTTTTGTTCATGTTAATGGTGACTGGCACTGCTCTAAAAACCCATAGGTGTAAATTAGGGGCTTGGCTGATGTGGCGGGAATTGAGCAAGTCAGAATTCTCGAGCATTATCAAGAGACACTAGGAATGACAGCACAAGCTTATTAGCATTTGGGTGTGACTTGCTTTGCCTAAGGGAGGAAATTTGAAAGGAGACTTTAATGCATTAAAATGTAAGTGAGTTAAATGTTAAATCTTTACAATCCACTTGTGTGCAATAGCAGACTAGAAATTGGATGCAACTTTCATCATTTGGATTAGCAGCCTATATGACACTGAGATCTGATACTGGTTTTTCAGTACCCCTTTTGTAGACATTGTTATTCTAAAGATATGTAATTGATAATGATGTAGCATGGTACCTTTTATTTTTGTAACTAGGAGTTCAGTCACAAATTGAATTAATGCATTGTTTTTTTTAACAAGCATCATCAGCGTGGCAGCATATCCTCTGGAATGGTAGCTGAATCATGAAGGGGCATATGAACGTTTAGCATAACTGGCACGTAAATACCTTGCAGTGCCAGCTATGAAAGTGCCATGCAAATGCCTGTGCTCACTTTCAGGTGGTATTTTAAACAAGAAGCGGACAGCATTATTTCCTGTAAATGTAAACAGTCTTGTTTGTTTTAACGACTGGCTGAACAAGAAGTAGGACTGGGTGGACTTGTAGGCTGCAAAGTTTTACATTGTTTTGTTTTTGAGTGCAGCTATGTAATAAAAAATACATTTGTAAATTACACTTAAACGATAAAGAGACTGCACTACAGTACTTGTCTGAGGTGAATTGAAAAATAATATTTCTTTTGTTCATTGTTACAGTACAAATATTTGTAAAAAAATAATAATATAAAGTGAGTACTGTCAACTTTGTATACTGTGTTGTAATTGAAATCAATATGTTTAAAAATGTAAAAAAACATCCAAAATGTTTAATACATTTCAATTGGTATTCTGTTGTTTAACAGTGCAATTAAAACTGCGATTAATCGTGATTTTTTTTTTTTAGTTAAGCGCATGTTAACTGCGATTAATCAACAGTAGGGCTGCCAATTAATCGTAGTTAACTCACCCGATTAACTCAAAAAAATTAATCACTATTTTAAAAATTAATCGCAGTTTTAATCACACTATTAAACAATAGAATACCAATTGAAATGTACTAAACATTTGGATGTTTTTCTGTATTTTCATATATATTGAATTCTCTGTTGTAATTGAAATCAAAGTCTATATTTTTATTACAAATATTTGCACTGTAAAAATGATAAACAAAATAAATAGTATTTTTCAATTCACCTCATACAAGTACTGTAGTGTAATCTCTTTCTTGTTTAAGTGCAGCTTACAAATGTAGATTTTCTTTTGTTACATAACTGTACTCAAAAACAAAACAATGTAAAACTCTAGAGTCTACAAATCCACTCAGACCAAAAGTTTAAGAATCTGAAGTGCCGTCCAAGCTCTGAGAGGGACATGATATGGACCACGCTTTCAGAAGTCTTCAAAGAGCAACACTCCGATGCGTAAACAACAGAACCTGAACCACTATAAAAGAAAAATCAACTTTGTGCTGATGGCATCTGACTCAGATGATGAAAATGAACATGTGTCAGTCTGCACTATTTTGGATGGCTATCAAGCAGAACTCATCATCAGCATGGATGCATGTCCTTTGGAATGGTGTTTGAAGCATGAAGGGACATATGAATCTTTAGCGCATCTGGCATATTATTATATCTTGCAATGCCGGCTTAGCTGCTACCCTGATTCACAGTCAGATACAACCTATGGTGATAACAAAATGCTTCTGGGTCAATATTATTAGGGAAGATGGAAAAGAAACTCTTGAATAACTTGTTGGGTTTAAAAATATATTGTTACACCAAGAAAAATGGTTCAAAAAATGGCTTAAATTAACTGGAGGGCAGGGCTGTCATTTGTATTTAAGTGTGAGAACTAACAACATACATTTTTGAAACATCCGATAGCTCCTTGCAGCTAAATGAAGGGAGACCAGAACTTGCATTCCTGATATTTCCAAGATGAAAAAAAAAACAGGGGAAAAAAACCCCTTATTATTATTTTTTTTAAGTGGTAAGGATTGTTCAGGCCCCTTTTATACATCATAAAGAAACAACAGTAGTTATGAGCCCAATTTTTTAAATCTTTTCAGGTCATCATTAACGAACATAAGGAAACACCTAAGAGGAGGTTATTGAGTAAACTTTTTCATTTTACTGTGCAGTGGATTTTTTGTCTGTGTTAATTTGTGTTTTGTTGTTTGTTTTTTCCCCCCTTCGTTTGATCGTGCTATTCATATAATTAATCAGTGATGGATTCAGATGCTACACTCCACCTAGCAAGTTAAAGGAAACAAAAACCAAGGACAATACTGTCCATGTTAAGAGCAGGGAAGGCAAAGCACATGCAAAGCACTCCTTTTCGTAAGTGCAGTAATGTAGGGGATTTATTTCCAGATAGATTCCTTTGCTTTCTGGGGAAGCAAACTCTGGAACAAATGTTAGCAGACAAATTGAGGAGACTTGGAGTTAACAGTGGTCTCTAGCAATTCTTGTAGAATTACAGTAAATCTGTAACTTCCCTGCCTGTTTTGCTTAGGAAACGTTTTGGGTTTTTAATGTCATTTACTGTCATCCTGAAGTGAATGAGGTATCTCTCTCAACAGCATTAATGAGAGTTCTGCACTTGCATGGAATGGACAATAAACTCCTGAGTGTATAATATGACACTCTGTACAAATGAAAATACCATAAAAATAAAAAAATCCTCTGAATTTGTAGTTTTTGGTGCATTTTGCAAGCTCTGAAGAGAAAGATATCTGAACTAATGCCAAAAAACACAGAACAACACTGGAAAATAAATGTAAAGGCCTGGCTTAGAGCCACAAAAGCCAGGGACTTTTGGGCCAAGGGCCAAAAATCCAGCATAGCCTCAGTTGAAACCATACTGCCTCGGGGGTCTGTTATGTGTTCGGATTTAATAAAACATGATGTCAAATAATGTACATTATTTGACATCATGTACTCAGCTGAAGTTTTATTTAAGTAAGACAGTCAATCAATACTTAGTGCAACACTATGCAGAATACAGAAAGAAAAACATATAAACCAAACTGAGACTGGAGAAGTTTGACACCTCACTTCACTTCCAAGTAACTCTCCGTAATTCATCTTTTATATAGGTTTCAGAGTAACAGCCGTGTTAGTCTGTATTCGCAAAAAGAAAAGGAGTACTTGTGGCACCTTAGAGACTAACCAATTTATTTGAGCATGAGCTTTCGTGAGCTACAGCTCACTTCATCGGATGCATACCGTGGAAACTGCAGCAGACTTTATATACACACAGAGATCATAAAACAATACCTCCTCCCACCCCACTGTCCTGCTGGTAATAGCTTATCTAAAGTGATCATCAAGTTGGGCCATTTCCAGCACAAATCCAGGTTTTCTCACCCCCTCACCCCCCTCCAAAAAACACACACACAAACTCACTATCCTGCTGGTAATACCTCATCCAAAGTGACCACTCTCCCTACAATGTGCATGATAATCAAGGTGGGCCATTTCCAGCACAAATCCAGGTTTTCTCACCCCCCCCCCCACCCCCATACACACACAAGCCAGCAGGAGAGTGAGTTTGTGTGTGTATGGGGGTGGGGGGGTGAGAAAACCTGGATTTGTGCTGGAAATGGCCCAACTTGATGATCACTTTAGATAAGCTATTACCAGCAGGACAGTGGGGTGGGAGGAGGTATTGTTTTATGATCTCTGTATGTATATAAAGTCTGCTGCAGTTTCCACGGTATGCATCCGATGAAGTGAGCTGTAGCTCACGAAAGCTCATGCTCAAATAAATTGGTTAGTCTCTAAGGTGCCACAAGTCCTCCTTTTCTTTTATATACTGGTTTAAAAGAAAAAAAATCCTACAAAACATTTCTTTCCCAGGGCTGACCTTGCTGAAACTTTCTTTCTCATGCTTTGATTTTATTTTGAATATTCTTACCTAATCAATAAGCCAATGACACCTATCATTAATTTGTCACTACTGAGACCATCTGTGACTCTAATTAGCTCTTAATGACTTAGCCATTAATCAGTACATTACTCAATAGCTTGCTATTACTTTGATTATAGGTAAGGCTACATTTATGTCACCGAGGTCATGGAAGTCACAGAATCTGTGATTTCCAGAGACCTCCGTGACATTCTCTGCTACAGCCACTGTGATGTTTTCTGCTTCAGCCCTAGGGGCTGCAGAGCTCTGGAGCTGGCAGCCAGCAGGGCCCTGACAGGGTTCCAGTGACAGGCCCCAGCAGGGCCAAGTGACAGACCCCTGACAGACCCTCCTCAGGGTTCCAGCGACAGGTGACAGCCTCGTGTGGTGGGAGGGGGTGGGGTAGAGGGATGTCTCCAGCGAGCAGCTGTGGGTGTCCTGTTTTCTCTTGGGGAAATATGGTCACCCCCTGCAGCTCCCAGCCACCATGGACGGAGGGGAGCCCCCACTGCAGCTTCTAGCTGCCCCAGGCGGCAGGGGAACCCCACAGCTCCCAGCCACCATGGTGGCATGGCGGGGGAAACCATGGAGCTGCCTCAGCAAAAGTCACAGACAGGTTGCGGCTTCCATGAATTTTTGTTTATTGCCCATGACCTGTCCTTGACTTTTACTAAAAATAACCATGACAAAATCTTAGCCTTAATTATAGAACACACCTATTACAAAATAGACATGGAAATTTGTCATCAGTTATCTTATCAATTATAGTGCACATTTGTAAGTATTTTTTGTTAATTATTAGTAGTCCTTCCTAGGCATCTGAACTAAGTCAGCAAGGTCAGGGTAAAAAGCAGAGTGGATAATTTAAATATAATCCTATAATCAATTAGAGACACTTATTGATCTAAAACAAAGCACTCTTTAGCATGAGAAAGCACTTTGGCTAACAGAAAGATTTCTGGGATTTTGAGGCAAAGAATCATCAGAGTTTACTATACAAAAGAATGATAAAAGATTAATACTAACAGCTCTGAGAGCAGATCCTGCAGTTATTGTATATACCAAACATACTGCAATAACTAGATCTGATCAACAAGAATCAACTTTCAGCATCCTTCTTCATTTCTTGCATTTGGGCAAGACCCAATAAATAAAGCAGACCCTCTCACTTTACTCCAACATCAATTTTTGTAGTTATTAATACTTGGAGATTTTCATAGAAGTATTTATTCTCAACATTTTTATATAGCTGCCATAGTGCGTCTTGTCAAGGCTTTTAACAGGTTTTCTTTTCATAAGTCAATGTGTAATGTACTGTTCTTGTGTATGAGTAAGTGTTGGTGCCTCTATAAGTTTCTAACCTGCAGAGAGGATACAAACTTCTGCTGCAGATCATTGATAGAGAGCTCCTTTAGCTTAAACCTGTATTTTGAAGACAGAGTCATGGTTCTGCTCCCAGCTTGCCAGGTTTGTCTGATTTAGCTACTGATTGTTTCTATAGCTTGAAGCACATGGTTTCATTAAAGTCTAGACAGTGCTCACGTAACCCACACACCTCCTGGGTGTAGTGCTCTGTACCCTCTAGTGGCCCCAAGACCAGCTGGAAATTAATAAGTCTGCTACAGACTTAGCAAAGGGCCATGTGGATTTTAGCTCATGCAGTAGAGGCTCATGCATTTAGCTCCAGAGATCCCAGGTTTGATCGCGCCCGCTGATGACTGGGGTCTGTCAGTATTACACTCAGAGCTGGTTCATATGAATGGTGAAGGTGCGATGGTGGGGGGAGAGGAGGGAGTTTTTCTTTAGAGACTTTGTATATTCACACTTAGGGATATTGGGCCACCTAGTTGTACCTAATGGTAGAACCGTCTCCAAGCAGTGTCCATTAAAGCGCTCATGCCCCCTCCACCAAGCGTCTCCGAATGTTCTGAGGGTGAGGCTATAAAAGGGAGAGCAGCACCCTCTGCTACCTCAGTCCCTTCCAACCACTTTGCCAGATGAAAATGAACCACTCCAGTCAAGTGGGATCTGGATATTTTTATCCATTCTTAGTGTCTTTTAATCATTAAGTATAGTTTATAGTTGTAGTGATAAGTATCGATAGTTGAGTGAGTTAGTTAGGTTGGGTCCAGGTTATGGCAGAACTGAAGAAAAAGAAGAAGCTGGGATTCAAGAGACGTGCTTTGTGTCTGATGTGCTTAGGAGAGAACACCTTCTGGGTAAAAAGAAAAGGAGTACTTGTGGCACCTTAGAGACTAACCAATTTATTAGAGCATAAGCTTTCGTGAGCTACAGCTCACTTCATCAGATGCATATCGTGGAAACTGCAGCAGACTTTATATATACAGAGAGATATGAACCAATACCTCCTCCCACCCCACTGTCCTGCTGGTAATAGCTTATCTAAAGTGATCATCAGGTGGGCCATTTCCAGCACAAATCCAGGTTTTCTCACCCTCCACCCCCCCCACACAAATTCATTCTCCTGCTGGTGATAGCCCATCCAAAGTGACAACTCTTTACACAATGTGCATGACAATCAAGTTGGGCTATTTCCTGCACAAATCCAGGTTTTCTCACATCCCCCCCACCCCCATACACACACAAACTCACTCTCCTGCTGAATTGGAATTCATTTGCAAATTGGATACTATTAATTTAGGCTTAAATAGAGACTTGGAGTGGCTAAGTCATTATGCAGGGTAGCCTGTTTCCTCTTGTTTTTTCCTACCCCCCCCCCCCGATGTTCTGGTTTAACTTGGATTTAAACTTGAAGAGTGGTCAGTTTGGATGAGCTATTACCAGCAGGAGAGTGAGTTTGTGTGTGTATGGGGGTGGGGGGGATGTGAGAAAACCTGGATTTGTGCAGGAAATAGCCCAACTTGATTGTCATGCACATTGTGTAAAGAGTTGTCACTTTGGATGGGCTATCACCAGCAGGAGAGTGAATTTGTGTGGGGGGGTGGAGGGTGAGAAAACCTGGATTTGTGCTGGAAATGGCCCACCTGATGATCACTTTAGATAAGCTATTACCAGCAGGACAGTGGGGTGGGAGGAGGTATTGGTTCATATTCTCTCTGTATATATAAAGTCTGCTGCAGTTTCCACGATATGCATTTGATGAAGTGAGCTGTATCTCACGAAAGCTTATGCTCTAATAAATTGGTTAGTCTCTAAGGTGCCACAAGTACTCCTTTTCTTTTTGCGAATACAGACTAACACGGCTGTTACTCTGAAACCTTCTGGGTGTTCATCTGCCAGACTTTCACATCCGGAACTTGCAGGGAGAGGCAGAACAGGTTGTAGGTGCTTCTCCTGAAGGAAGCTCTAGGGACTAAACTCTTTGGATCTGGTCATTCATCAGATACAAGGTCTGAGAGGCCAGTTTCAGCTTCTGTGACTTCCTCTAGCAAGTTGAAGCAGCTTAAGAGTTCCAGGAAATTGGAACCCTCATTGGGTTTAGCTTCAGATCTTCCTGTTTAAGCAGTCAAGTCTTTTAAAGGTAGTGCTGATAGAGAAGACCAGACTGCCTATTACAGAACCAAGGGCCACGTCCAGCTGTGTCGATTCTGAAAAAGAAGGCGGCAAGGGAAAAGATGGCCCTGGACAACAGTGTGGGGTCCCACACATCAGATTTGTCAGATCTGTCCAATTCTGACAATGCCTCTATGGTTCTGAAAACAAGGCCCGTTCCAGCTTCAGCATCAAGGACCAAAGAGAATTTTACTGGATTTTGTGCTATCCGGGACTTCAGCTCCAGCTTCGACCCCTGTTCTGGTTCTAGGTCCATCTTTGGATCTGAAAAGGACTTTTATTTTGGTGGCTGATGTACACTTTTTAGCTTCCAAGTGTTCCTCTGATCCAAGTGAAGACTGCTTCGATAGTTTCATTATTCAAAGAGGTTGGAGTCATGGGTGGACCTGGTCCTAGATTTTATAGCTTTATATTTGACCACAAAACGTGGAAGTAAATCTTAGCTGACTCCTCCTCCATTTGTTGGAGTGCCTCATGAAACCTGTCGGGGCTCTGTACTAAAAGAACAACATCATCAGCATCGTCAAGGTCTGAGAGCGAGAGATCAGCAATCTTAGTGCATATGGACCTGATGGAATGCAGCATTATGAAATCCATTGCCCATCAAAAAAGTGCCAAGACGCAGCCCTGCCTGACAGCAGATACTGATTTAAATAGTGCCGAAATCCGATTCCCCAGACATATGTGAGCAGTGGTTCTATTATGCAGCTCTCTAATCAAGTCCAGCAGAGTGCTAGGGACACCCATGCCCTTTAAAGCCTTCCATACTGTGACACTGTCAACTGAATCGAATGCAGTCTTAAGATTGACGTATGCTACATGCAGGGGCTTCCTGAACTCACTGTGTATCTCTGACAAGTGGAGGGCAAAAATGGTGTCTAATGTGGACCTGTTCCTCGTAAAGCCTAAGAGTTGGGGGCGATGCTTCCAATGTGCCTTGGAATTGCTGTTCTGAGGTGCATCAGAGAGTAACATTATGGCAATGAGTGGTTCAATTCTGCAACCCAAGCTGCCTGCATGTCGTTCAGCTATTGACTGACAATACTTTATGCAAAACGCTTGGAGCTATGTGCAGATTGTGCAACTCTCTGATGCTGCTAGATTACTGCAGAATTGCTGTTAGGCCATGATGGCACTGATATTTATGATAGACTCCTGGAGCCCACGTCCTCCTTTGATGTGGCTGTGAAGTGCCTCAACAAGTATTTTTGGGCTGGAGATTCTGTTAAATAGGAAAATGTTTTTTGAAGCTCGCCAACAGCCCAGTAAAACCATATGTGAATCTGCATGTTGTTTATGGCAGTTGGCTCGTGACTGTGAATCTGGGGACAGTATGATGATCATGCTCAGATATTTTTCCGATTTGGTGTAGTCAATGACAGCCTGAGCAAATGGCTACTGACTGAAGATGCTAAAACACTAATGTTTGATGCAGCAGTTGCTAAGAGTGAAGCATTTGAGAGGGTTTGTGCTGAAAGGGGCCCTGTCTCCCAGATTGTTGCTACCTTAAATGTCTATACTTAAATCATCAGCTGCTTCTCCTACTTCTGTCACCCAGAGTCATATGATGTTACCTACTCCCACTCTGTGGCGTCGGCAGCAAAGGTTACCAGCTTCTCACTGTTTCTGCTGTGGCACTATGGGTCACTTGGCCAATTTCCTGCCTGCCCAGCTAGGACTGCCAGGGTTGTGTGAAAGAAGGACACTTCAAGTTAGTGTGCTCTAATACTCCGGTTCACAACGATGGAAGGCCTGCAGCTCATACTGTGAATGTGGAGTTACATGAGATTTACTAAAGGAAACATCAGGGTCTCTGGTACTGTCTTCTCAGGTAGCAAGGTGCTTGAGCTGGTATCCCATATTGTGGAAACTGATGGACCATATTTGGGGCTTGGAATCAGGGAAATTCTGATTCTCCTGTCTCAGTTTACATATCTTATATTTTGGAGTATTTAACTTAAAAACTCTGATGGATTATCTAACTCATATTTGAAAGTTCATTTGGCAGGTGTCTCAGCTGACCATATTTTGGATGATGGTTAATTGCTGTCTGTGCATAATATGGCTAAAAAGTTTATGAAAGGATTACATATCCTTTAAGAAATCCTGTCCCTCTTTGGGATCTTAAATTGGTATTCTCTACACTCATGAAATCACCTTTTGAACACTTGGCTGAGTGTTGTTTGTATTATTTATTTCTGATGATGGCATTCATTATTACCATAAAGTCCACCGGAAGAGTGATTGAATTAAATGCCTTGATGTGTGATCCACCATTTACATCTTTTCATAAAGATAAGGTGGTTCTTAGCCCTAATCCCAGGTTTTAGCCAAAATGTCTTCTGAATTTCACATTAGACAATTAATTTGTTGGGGTGTTTTCCCTAATGCCTCATACTAATAAGGATAAATCTGTTTTACATATTTTGGATGTAAGAAGAGCTCTTGCATACTATTTGAATAGAACAAAATGGTGTCGAAAATCATCTGATTATTTCTCTTAGGCTAAGAGTCACATGGATTATATTTTGTTTAATCCATCTGCAAATGGTTTGGGAAAACAATGTATTGTTCAGTGTTGCACCTTACCAGAAATTGCTGTACCTACAATGGTATTCTCTCATTCCACGGAGCTGTGGCAGCACCTCTTTTCTTGCCTTAAGCAAGTCTTGGTTACTGAAACTTGCTGGGATGCAACCTGGAGTTCTGCATGCGCTTCTACTAAACATTATGCTCTTGATTTGGCTTCAAGGGCTAATGCTAGAGTTGGTAGAGTGGTGCTTTAGTCTGTATTCTGTTAAGACTCTGTTCCCTCCTCCAGGTTATTTTCAGCACTGCTTATCAAACTACCCATAAGTAGGAATATGCAGAGCCATTTGAAGAACAAATGAAGGTTTCTTACTTGTAACCAAGTTCTTTGAGATAGCTCTACACATTCATGCTTCCTACCTGCCTTTCCCTCTTTCTCAGAGTCCTTTTGTTTTGTGTCTCTGGGTTGATGGTAGAGGACACTGTGCTTCCTTGTATAGCCTCAGCGTCTCTGAACATTTTGAGGATGAGGGGAAGAATAAGAGGGGGCATGCAAGCGCTCTAATGGACACTGCTTGGAGCAGGTTCTACCATTAGGTATCACTAGATGGCGCAATACCCCAAGTGTGAATAGGCAGAGCCATCTTGAAAAACTCAATTACAAGTAAAAAGAAAAGGAGTACTTGTGGCACCTTAGAGACTAACCAATTTATTTGAGCATGAGCTTTCGTGAGCTACAGCTCACTTCATCAGATGTTTACCGTGGAAACTGCAGCAGACTTTATATACACACAGAAATCATGAAACAATACCTCCTCCCACCCCACTGTCCTGCTGGTAATAGCTTATCTAAAGTGATCAACAGGTGGGACATTTCCAGCACAAATCCAGGTTTTCTCACCCTCCACCCCCCCACACAAATTCACTCTCCTGCTGGTGCTAGCCCATCCAAAGTGACAACTCTTTACATAATCAAGTCGGGCTATTTCCTGCATAGATCAAGGTTTTCTCACATCCCCCCCACCCCCATACACACACAAACTCACTCTCCTGCTGGTAATAGCTCATCTAAACTGACCATTCTCCAGGTTTAAATCCAAGTTAAACCAGAACATCTGGGGGGGGGGGTAGGAAAAAACAAGAGGAAACAGGCTACCTTGCATAATGACTTAGCCACTCCCAGTCTCTATTTAAGCCTAAATTAATAGTATCCAATTTGCAAATGAATTCCAATTCAGCAGTTTCTCGCTGGAGTCTGGATTTGAAGTTTTTTTGTTTTAAGATAGCGACCTTCATGTCTGTGATTGCGTGACCAAATCACAGACATGAAGGTCGCTATCTTAAAACAAAAAAACTTCAAATCCAGACTCCAGCGAGAAACTGCTGAATTGGAATTCATTTGCAAATTGGATACTATTAATTTAGGCTTAAATAGAGACTGGGAGTGGCTAAGTCATTATGCAAGGTAGCCTGTTTCCTCTTGTTTTTTCCTACCCCCCCCCCCCAGATGTTCTGGTTTAACTTGGATTTAAACCTGGAGAATGGTCAGTTTAGATGAGCTATTACCAGCAGGAGAGTGAGTTTGTGTGTGTATGGGGGTGGGGGGGATGTGAGAAAACCTTGATCTATGCAGGAAATAGCCCGACTTGATTATGTAAAGAGTTGTCACTTTGGATGGGCTAGCACCAGCAGGAGAGTGAATTTGTGTGGGGGGGTGGAGGGTGAGAAAACCTGGATTTGTGCTGGAAATGTCCCACCTGTTGATCACTTTAGATAAGCTATTACCAGCAGGACAGTGGGGTGGGAGGAGGTATTGTTTCATGATTTCTGTGTGTATATAAAGTCTGCTGCAGTTTCCACGGTAAACATCTGATGAAGTGAGCTGTAGCTCACGAAAGCTCATGCTCAAATAAATTGGTTAGTCTCTAAGGTGCCACAAGTACTCCTTTTCTTTTTGCGAATACAGACTAACACGGCTGTTCCTCTGAAACCTGTCAATTACAAGTAAGTAACCTTTGTTTAGTCCCATGGGTTGGGGTTGAGCTTAGGGAATGTATCCAGAACTGATATGTATTTGTGGAGGAAGTTTGAGAGTCGTGGATGGAGCTTTCTCTTCTCCTCCTGTTTCACAGGAAACTGTGTCCCCCATCCAGGACCATGATGAAAGGGGAAAAAATATTCCCCAGGGTGCTCTTGGGTTAGTACAATGCAGCTTGTACTTGATATCACATGGCAACAGAACATGAGTAGCAAACGTACCAGCATTTCAACCAGTCATTGGTGGGATGGAGGACCCCTGAAGCTGTGGTTTTATCAGAACCAGCTCTGCCATTGTTGCACATACACAATAAACACATTTGCTAATATTGTTTGCCAGATATTTTTGGTAAACCTTCTAAGTCCCACCTCTACACCGGAGTGTGGCAACCTGGGGCTAAAATATCACCTTCTGTTCAGAAATGCCCAGAAGTGGAAGAGCTGAGGGTAAAAATGTAAAGTTAACATATTATCCTGTCTTGCAGTTTTCCCTTCCACTCTTCTGTGCCGTGCAGATAAGAAGAGAGCCTGGTTCGTAGTAATTTAAATTTTCTTAGTATCTGAGAGAATAGAAAAAAGGATTACAAGGGAGAGAAAGTGAATGAAACCTGGAAACAAACAATTAGCAAACAGCAGGCAGGTTACTAACAAAAGAGCTGGCCAGTTTACACTTCATTTCTCTTTTTCTTTCACTGTTTTTTGACGTTTCACTACAGCGCACAAAGTGCTCAATCATGCCTTCTCTCAGGCTGAGCTTTGCTAGCTGAGGGGAGAAGGTGCATCGCATCAGTGTCAGGAGGTATTATGCCTCCTGGGCACTATGGGGTTGGGGAGGAGCACATTAGGCTCTAATCCTTCCCCCAGCATAGCTTTGCTTGCATGTTGTGAGGGGGAAGAGGAGAGGAAGAGAAGGGATATGGGTTCCACCTTTGTCCTGCTTTGACACACCTACTCTGAAGTCACTGCTGGCAGCACTAGTGTTGCTCCCTCCTGAGTGTATGGAGCTACATTTTGGTTTCCTCTTGCTTAGGTCACTGTGGGATAGTGCATCAATGCATGGAAACTTATGATTTTGAGCTTCTTGCTTTTCTTCTTCTTTTTCTTTCTTTTGTTCCACATGTGGAACCCCCATTGAAATCAATAAGAGTTTTGTTTGCAGCAAGGCTGTTGAGCTTGGGAGCTAGAGCCATAAATGTTTAGGGACCTTGAATGTTAGTGGCCAAATAAAAAGAAGAATGTAGAAAAATATACATATATGCACCTGTAGTTCAGCTCCCTATACTGGAGACAAGGAGGAATGAGCCTGCCACCCAATTTTTATCAGGAATTAAGCCTGTAGTGGCCTTCAACTCAAACCAATGTTTTGGAACTTTTGGATGTGTATTAAAGTGAGTTATGTGACCTGGCTCTGCATATGCCTCTTAGAGCCCCAGTGCTAAGGGGGGGGGGTTAAATAGAAATCTATTTAAAGCATTAATCATCAATATGTTAACAAACATCTTGTAGCAAACTCCATAGGCTCTGGCAGGCTGACTAGTTAAATGTGTTTGAGTTCAGGAGGGTACAGTTTGACATTTATGGAGGCTGTGTTCAGATTCAGAAAGTTTAACAGGTACCAAAGCAACAGCCTCAAAGTACTATTTACAAAGCAAAGTAAGAACACCAACATGCACATTTACCATAAATGCATGGATCCTGTTCTGGACTTTTTCCTCTGTGTCCTACTTTCCCCTCTCTTACTGAAATAAGTAATGGGAGTACAATCTAGCTTAGTGCAATTTAATTGTACAGTATTTCATTCATGCAACTGTCTCAGTGTATACTAGTAATGTAAAATTATGTTACAACAAGCAGGTGGAGAATAGGTAGAGACAGGAGAATAGAAGAAATATAATGATCTAGTAAGGGTATATGCCCAGGTGGAGAACTGATACAGTGATCTGGAGGCTGGGAAGAGCCAGTTGGATATGAGAGAGACAAAGAGTTTGTAAAAGAAAGCACTGATGACTGAAGTCATCAGCCAGGCCCAGTCTTGATATATCAAAATATGGTTTGTCAACAAGCCAACACTTTGATGGTAGGAATAAAAGTTCAGACTTTAGCTTTTCTATCAGATCTTTGGCAGACAGGTTTATCTTCCCAAGCCTACAGTGTCTGGTTATTATACTTTCAGTAGCGTATTATGTATGAAGAATTAAATAATGCTACTAGAATTTTGTACAAACACACATTCTCCAGAACTATATTCAGAAGCAAAAGGTGTTTTTGTTGTTGTTTTTGAACTGCCAAGCAAGGAGGAATGCCCTTCACCAAGTTCATAAGACCTTCTGTGCCACTTAAGCCCTACTTTTGTATGGAACAAATAGACCAGTCTCATATGGGAGTATGTGCATCATCAGTGCACTGGGAAGAGACTGGGCTGCACACCAGCTCTGAATGGGCAAACATAGAAGAGCCAACAGATGGGCCACAGGATCTGCAGTTTCACAGATTCAGTACCCCAGAAATCTCATGTAGCATCTGCAGAGGAGTAATGGCCATTACCCCATCTTATAGACTGGAATAATGACAGTAGACAGTTTGGCTTGCAGTTCGAAGATCTTCCCGCAGGTGGGTGGATGGTTTCCATACATCCACCTCAAGAGATTTTACTTTACAAAGCCCAATTACACTGGCTTTGCGTGGGAAGAGGGCCATTTCACCCTGAGCAAACAGGTAGTCTGATGTGGCAGAAAGCTGCCACCCACAGCTTACATCTCCACCCTAATCGTGAACATCCAACCTGCAGTCTTATCTCCTACCATGTTTATTACTTGGTTTTATGTTTAGTGTAGGGTTTGTTGGGCCTTCATAAATTACATTGTCCTTAGTTCTATACGTGGATTTATTTTATGTGTAAATATGTGAGGTATCGGTTTGCAAATGACGTCAGTGAGATTTTTTCTGTAAAGTTATGTGACTGGATTATCTATGTTGTTAGTGATTGACCTAAATTTGGTAGTTTCAATCCTGTAATTTCTACAGGAGAGTTATTTTGCTTGTGCCTTGCTGTGTTGAATTTAAGGCTGCATGTTGATCATTCATGGTGAAGGTGGAGAGAGATGCCCTCTGAGTGGTAGAAGAGAGGTAGTTGAATTCAGAAGAAGTGATGAGCTGAGTGTCCATGAGATATTGAATGATATATTTTCAAATTTCCTTCTTGTTTACATATTGTACTGGCAATATTTGCATAATTGAAAGTTAACAAAGTTTGTGTTCGTTATGGAATTTGCCAGCTTTTTCAATAAACATGTATTGGTGCTAGTTATTTGCATGATGAGTCATTATCAGTGTTGATATGTATTTCCCTGTGAGCCGATGTTTCCCCTCTCCACCCCTATTCAGTTCCACAGAAGTGAACTTCTTCCCCACCCCCAACCCCCCACCCCCCGTGATCCCCATACCCTAGGTCCACTTGCATGGTTTCCTCCATGCTTACATTTTCGCTTATGGTCCCTCACCTCACGCAGCCTTGTTCCTCCATCTTGCCCCACAACATGCCCCATTCATACTACATTCAGCTTTTAAATGTTCATGTGTGTCCGCATTGCTACGTATTAACATATAAAAGCTGAAGTAGGGGGGCAGAGTGGGGAGCAAGGGGTGTGTAAGGGGAACATAATGACGAGAAGGGCTATAGAAAAGAATAAGGAAACTATGTGGACTGTTGGAGATGTGGGGGCTCAGAGCCATGTGCGGGCACACCAGGCAAACAGGGAAACGGAGCATTGGTCTGTAGAAGGCCAAGGCAGCATCAGCAATGTTGAGGAGCGACACGTGGAGGTAATCAGGGAGGGCATGGAGCAAGTAGTATGCATGCAGCACTGGAGGATAAATTGGGGCTTGACTAGAGTGGGGTTAGGTTGGGAGAAGCAGAGGGAACAAGAGATTGATTTTCACAGATCACCTCTAGAAAATCTTGCCAGTCAGTAGGAGAGGAATATACCCACCAGTACACGGCTGTTAACACTTAAAATAGTTGTTGTTAGACATCAAAGAAGAAGCTATTCTTAGAATTCTTATAACTAGACTTGGTCATCTCTTCAAAGTAACTGTGTGTAAATTGTCTCAAAATTCCAAGGATGGAATCTGCTGGGGAAAAGCAGCTTCAAAGCAGTAATTGCTTTGTTAAAACCAGTCTCCTTGCTGCCCGGTTCTTTCTCACCAATTGCTACGGAAATGGTTATATACATGCATAATTGCAAATGCTTTCAAGATTATGCTAGACAAAAATATTGTTCTTGCTTTTTTTAAAACTTGTCAGACATATTTTTTTTCCAAATATGTCTGGTAATAAACAGTTAGACACAGCAGTCCTGCATAGAAGAATAAGTATACTGGCTTGGAATTAGAGTCATAAATCTCCACTAACCAGTCCTGTGATCTGATTTATTTTCTTATGTCTCCTGTACACAGCATAGGAAAATTGGTGTTGATTACCTTGATAGGGACAGGAAGAGTTCTTGGCCCCGATATAACAATTGGGCAGGAGCACAGTGTTTCACCTTCTGCTAAAATAGGTATTATACACTGCTGAGCAAAACTTTAGCTGTAATGGGCTATTAGTCTAATATGTCATCACAAATTCTCCTCTACTGACTTAGTATGTGTGAGTGAACCGCAATAACCTCTGGTAGCTGCCCACTGAAACAATAGGGGACTTACTGGTACTGTTGTTTAGAATTCCCCTTTAGCCCTGTGGGAGAGGTCTGTGTTTTTATAGATGGAAAAACACGGCTTCTGTTCTTCAGCTCCCTATGTGCATGATTAATATAATTATATTGTGTAATATATATAGTAATTAATTAATTATAGGGCAAGATTGTACACTGCCCATACATAGTATAGATTGGAGTAAAGATTCCCACCTTCCTGGTCCCAGTTAGAGCTACCCAAATCATAGCTCCAAAACTTGTGGGAGCACAAGGGATGCACAGATGTCCAGCCCTCACTGGACCTTGGTATAAAAGGAGGTAAATCTGTCTCTCATTGTGGTGTATTGATCAGCACAACTGGGCAGAGGGGGATATGTGTTGCACCTTTAAAGAGGTGCATCACAAATGACTTCCTCAGCCTCTCTGAGGCACAGTATCAGCTGGTACTCCCAACGGGGCGGTGTACATGCACACAGCCCCTTACTATGGGCTGGTTACTAAGATCCCAGTCTGGGCCATTGTAATTTAGTAATTTTTATCTCGAACATATGGATTCTGTAACTGTCCCCTATTTCAAGGCATGGGTACAGCCACAAATAACAGCCAATATTTTCAAATATCACATTGAGTTAGTAGGGTTCTAGTTCAAGCTTTTAAAGATTTAGAGAAATGTAAAACTTTTTAAAATATAAGTCTGTATAGCTCAAGAAAAATACCAGTTGCATTTACTAGTGCATGTAGAGCTGGTTGGGAATTTTTCAATAAATTGTTTTTTTGTTGTTGAGAAATGCCAATTTGTCAAAATTAGAACTGTTTGCAAAAGAGGGCCAGGCTCCACACGTTTCCCAACTTGAAAAAAGTCCAGAACAAAAGGTCTGAAATTGTTGAAATGAAACATTTCGACCTGTTTGAAATGAAAAATTCCAGTGTATTGGTTTGAAACGGCTTTTTGTTTAGAATTTTAAGCTAATTAGACTAAAAATAGGTTAAAAAGGGTAAAATCCAAATGTTTCTAAATTATCCAAACAAAACTATTTTGACCCAAAATGAGAACAAAATCAGTTTTTTCTGTTTATGTATATTTTTGAGATTTTTGATTTTTCACCCTGATTTGAGATGGGGCGAAAAAAATGTTGAACTCTCAAAAATATTCACAGAATGCAAAAACCATTTCCCATCCAGCTCTAATTGCACACTGGAGAACTGTACAACTAAATCGTAGTGAATAATGTGAACACTAGGAAAAAATACATTTCTGATTTCTTGTCCCTACGCAGCTTAGATTTCAAATTTGATTGTCTAACAAGACAATTTAGTGCTCCCAATTGTAATGAAGTGAACTTATTCTCTCAGGTAGATTAAAATGAAATATGTTGCTGCTGTGATTGTCTAAAGACCTTTCTCTGCGTTCTTCTTGTTCTCATTTTTATCCTCTTGCTTTAAGTATGTTGCATCTTCATGTGATCTTATGTTTATTAAAATGACTCCAGAACTATAAATTAATTTGCCACTGCCACCACCACCCCGAGACTGAGAGTTATGGCTGAGAGTATATAATAATTTTGAGAATCAAACAAAAATACTAATGAGTAAATAATTGTGTAGCCGTCCGTCTGGATTGCAGTCTAAACCTGATCCTACAGAATAGCACCAGTCTAGTGCTTCATGGTGCTGACTGCTGTTGAGCGCTCAACGTGACTGTCTATGAACATGTTTTGTCCCTAGTCACCTATCACGCCAATGGAAGATGGACTGATGGGGCTGGAAAATGCCTAAACTTGGCCCATTCACTTATATCTGCATCAAACCCTGGAGAATGCTTCACTGCATATACATGTGTGGGCTCTTTTGATTAAGTTGAATGTGGAAATCTCATGGTTCTACCAATGCAGTGTAACAAGACCATGGGGATAATATTTCCATCAAGATAAAAATATTCTGAAATGCTGATGGTGTGGTGATTAAAACCTTTGTAAAACATGCATATGCACTATCATTTGTTGTAGATTTGATGGTATTTATGTGTAATTCAAGGCCACTCTCCTTTTCTTTCCTCCATTTAATATTGGTGTAAACTGGTTTGTACATTGCCATAGTAGGTCAGGTTTTTTTTATCACTATGCCTCTGTTTGTAGTCAAAGCACTGAACCCTTGTTAATAGTGGTTGCTGTACCCTGGTGAAAGGTGTGTCTATATGTCGAAAGGCAATTTCGGACATATAGATTTTTTTTTTGTAGTCTTTATCTCTAAGGATACAGATATATTTATCTCTTTTTAAATTTGTCATCCCTAAGCATAAGATTTTGAATGTAAAAGCCAGGGTGGCCTTACTGATGTGAGTTCCAGCATAGCACTTTCCAGTTTTTGCAAAGCCCCAGGCAGCAGTCATCAATCTGACTGAAGTTTTCTTAAGTCCATCTTGAAATACAGTGTCCCCACAAAGATGCCTGCCTTGATCTCTCTTATGAATGCCCCTAACTTGGGTTTTGTCTGCCCATGAATGCGTTTCTGCAATATGTTTTCAACAGGTAGCAATCAAATGATAATTTTTGTTCATTGCCTTCAGTGCTCAGGACTGACTAGCAGCTCAGCTTACATGGTGGATAGTGATGAAATAACTTGCATTTACCTCAAAGCAACAGGAAGAGCTTGAAGTTGCCATTGTCTTCTGGGACTTTAATAAAATTTGAAAATGCTTTTCAAATTAATTTTCATACTCTTTCAGCAAGGGATAAACTTTTTGGGAATCTGGAATAGCAAGGCTGTGGTTGATGGATTGCAGAGCAGAAACACCATGAGGGGTATCTTGTCTAAACATGACCTGCATACAATTTGAACAACAGCCCATACTCATTACTGCATCATCTAAATTTAGGCCAATCAGTTTTGATTAAAACTTTTCATCTTTAATTCCCACCACTCCTGAAGCTATTTTCATTCCCTCTGTGATATCATCACCTGTCCCAGATTCCAATTCTGCTATGTCAGCAAAGGGAATTTGAAGGACAAGAATCTAAGAATACTGAGATATTATCATTTTATGAACACTGTATGGGATTCAGTCAGTGAGGTGAAGTTATTGAATATTTTATTATAAGACCTTCCTGTGTGAATGCATTGATCTAGATTACAGGGGGGCAGTGTGAAGAACAAAGAGGAAGTCAAAGAGGAAGCAACCTCTGATCAAATTAATGGGGATTGGGGATCAATTACAAGACAATGGCATACTTCCAGGTTCCGGCTGCAGTTAAACAGCTGTTCCGTTAATGCTGAGAACAAAGAAATCAAAAGAATTCTAAAAACCCTTGTCAGGAGAAGAAGGGTGAGTCAGTTGTCAGGTTCAGTTCCTAGTGAGAACAGACTAGGGACACAGGGCCTGGGGGAATGTCAGAAAGCAACAGAGGTCTTCCCAGGAAATGGTAAGACTCTGGCAAAAACAGGCTGGTGTATAGATTGGTTTGTATTTTTTAATATCTTGTTTACTCATTAAAAGCTTTTGGTTCTAAATAAATAATATAAATAATACTTTGCTTTAAGGAAGCTGTCTGATCACTGGTTACCAATATTATTTCTCCCAGAGGAAACAGAACTGCAGGGTCTGAACCTAAGTCAGCCCTGCTGAGCTACCCATGGTTAGTACCAGGGGACTGCAGCCCAAGTCCTGATCTGAGAGTGGGGAAATTGTGTGATTCCACCGCAAGATGGAGGTGACAGAAAGAGGCCTGAGACCTGAAAGGTGCACATGAAGAGACCAGGAGGGGTCAGAGGTGGTTACCGCAGGACCTTTGACAAGGAAGTATAAAGCTTTCTCATCCCGCCCAAATCTGACTGACTCTTCTCCACTACAGTCCTGCCATTGGATCCACAGCAGCACAGTAATAAAACTAGCTTTCTATGGACCTTTTTAGATGTTTCCCTAAGAGACTTTGCAGTCACCTCTAGTATAATTTTTCACACTGTGGCTTTTAGTGTAGCATGATCCAAGGCATTGTTTCGGTAACTGACATAAACTAGGCCCATCTCTCTCCCTTCTGGCTGGCAGCTATCTCTATTGCTCTGCTCAGTCCCCCTCTTTCTGAACTAGCCCTTCCAACTGGCAGATTAGTTCTGTTGCTTTGCTCAGACCCTTCTCTTTCCATAACCCCTAAGCTAGCAGCTAGGTAACTTTACTCCATTCCCTCCCAACTCCTCCAGCTGCCCTCCCTTTGACTGGCATCTGAGTCCTACTGTGGCTGATATTACTCAGTACACCCAGTCTCTCCTGTCTGTCTTTTTGCATTGGGCAGGAAACCTGGCATGTCTACTTGCACACACAGTACTTCTGCTTGCCCTAGATTTCTGAACAGTAAGATTTTCCCACACTGATCATTTATTTTGCCTCTTTTCCCCTTGTACTTGAACTGTTTACAAGTTTAGTTTTCTCAAATTTATTTGTTTAAAATTTATTCACCACATAATTAGTACCAGTAATTCTTCAGCTGGAGATTGTCTGCAAGCAGTTCACTGCAAATCCATGACATTCATAATTTGTGTGGTGGTGGTTAGTTTTGATTGATCACATCCATTGCATATTATTTCTGTTCTCTGAAGGGTAGAGCCAATCTTAGAATCGAATTGCCAGTGTGATTATTCTTCTTTATAAATTCATTTTTGGTGAATACTCCCTAGTACTTAAAATGTATGGTTTCTGTGAATATTCCTGCTAGTAAATTCATTTGTAGAAAGCAAACACAAAAAGGATGTGACGACACAGCCAAGCAAACTTAATTTTTAATTTGAGCAAGTATTTACAGAATTCTCTTTCTAGTAATTCTCCCGGCTTTAGTACAAGAACTCTCAGCCAGATACACAAGGAGAGGAGAGGGTGTCATCCTTGCACCTTCCATTAGCTTTAAAGGGAGTTATTCAACTAGCGTGCTACACATAGGGCTAAAATTTGTTCTAAGATGAACAGACATGGTTCTCACCGAGGGTGCATACCTTTGAGGATAAAGTGAGGCCCATGGGAGCAGAGTATATAATACCCATTTTGCATAACTTTTCCTCCAAGCAAAATAACTCTCAATAGCTTCCATTGTGCTCATAGTTGTTTTGCTAGGCCCTGTGCAGTATCAGTGCATTGACTTATGCTTCCCATAATGTGGGCCATTTATATTTCATTTATTCGAATTTGAAGTCAAAAGTCTAGGCTTTTTGCCAAGCCCTAGAAATGTCATCAGAAGCCTTTTGACAATTGGATCCTACTGTATGTTGAGTTCATATACTGATGAAAAGTAGGGCAATGGTAATTTTTTTTAAAACCACTCACATCCATTCCTGCTGGAGATGTACTTGATTTATGGCCCTGGACCTTAATAGTGGTCAAAACTCTATTTTAAAATTATTTAAGAAACCCTCCTGTCTCCTTCCCCAAAACCTGCACTGTGTGTAATGGGTTTATAAAACCTGTAAGGTTCATATAATGACTAAATGGTGTGTGTAACATGTTGTCCCCTTCTTTGGGTTACTGTGGTAACATCACACAATTATAGGATGATCAGTGGGTCCATTTATGTCTACAAAATGCTTAGCACATTATGAACATTACCAGAAATAAATAAGAAGTAATTAATTGGAAACAAGCCCCTCCAATAAGAGTGCTTGTTTGAGAAAGGACTATGTAAATATCCCAGGATGTAGGTTAAATATATGGCTCTCCTATACATGCCCCTCACCACACACATGCAGTGGGTGAAAAATTCCAAATTCAAGTCTTCACAGATTGTGGGCTTAAGTCCAGGGCTAACTTTAAATTTTTTACAACAGAAATGATGTAGATAATTGTACATAACAGTAACACATGGTTTTCTAGCAAAGCCACATCTAGAAAGGCCTACATTTAAAGATTGGGCTGACACAGTTTTTCCACTTTGCCAGCCAAATGAATGTGGTTGAAGCGTGCCATACATAACTGCAGCAGCCTGAGGATTAAGAATAAAAACTCTGCTAAACTCTTTGCAGTGTGAGCATCAGAAAATTGGAAGGCCAGGGTACGTCTGAGATAGTAAGCCCCATCTGATTTCATATGTCCAAGAACATAATCTAATTCAGTGAAGTATTGGACTTAAAGCACCCTTATTTATTGGGAAGGTGTTTGCAATTTAGTGGTATTATCTTTCATTAATTTCTTATTTCTACTTGGTAGAAGCCAGAGAACAAGGATATATCCTATTAAAACTTGCATGGACAGCACACCTCTGTGGAACAGCATACGCCTCCGGTGCTCTTCTGCATATCACCCCATTCCCAAAGCACTTACTCCATAGACTGCAGCCATAGGGGGGTGGGGGTGGGAAATATAGGGGAGTGTAAAAACACACAACTGTGCAGTTTTAAATGCCCTTCTAAGCCGTTAAACCTCAGAATTAAACCTCAGAATGAATTGCATGATATTGAATACATTTTAGACATATAATGTTAAACACATTCTGTAATCAAATTGATCAGTCTGAGGTATAATAGAGTGTACCTTTACATATCTTGAGGGGAGGGGGATGGACTTTGAGAGACAGAACACTGCTGAGTAGCTTTGTTACCCTCTGAGTATGTGCAGTTTGCACTCCCCTTTCCTCACTCTGCCCCAGCTGCTTGGTCATGTTTTTTGTCACAAATGGCATGTGCTGCAGTAAGTATAATTGGCATTACTGAAACTTGGTGGGGCAATGCACGTGACTGGAATGTTAACATTCACGGGCTACAACCTGTTTCAAGTGGATATAGTGGGTAGCAAAGATGGAGATGGCACTCACTGTTCCTGATTTAACTGCACCTCTGGTGTCCTCAAGGGTAACCCCCCTTTGGGCTCAGGCCTCTAGCTATCATTTGTCTTGGAGCAGAGTCCTGTAACTCACTCCCTCCAGACCTGGATCTTAGGCTGTAGAATCCTGCAATCACAGATAACTGTGATTATCTCAGCAGGTCTGACTTTAGTTCAACACCTATAGTCCCATTCTCTCCGGGACAACAACAAGGTTAACCAGTGATTAGCCAACTTTCATAAAGCAAAGTACTGTTTATTCAGAACAAAAGCATTACAGAGAAAACATATCTTAAAAAACAGCTTGTATGCAGGTGTAGCTTACCAAGCCATCATCCATCTTCCACATGAATATCCTGATAGGAATAAATGTCTAGATAGGCACCTAACTGCTTTTGTGTAAGTCCCAGTTCTTCTTTGAGTGGTGGTCCCAATGGGTATCTTACACATGGGTATGCATGGTGTCATGCACCCGAGTCTGGAAATTCTTAACAAGCGGTGTCCATTGGCCCACACATACACAGTTGTTCTCATGGTGCTCCAGACTGAGAGCATAAGAGTACAGGTCAATGCCTCTCCAGTTCCTTTTTATTATTGCATGGCCCTAGTCAGAATTGTGTGTTCACAGATCTCTCTAGCTTCTTCTTTATAGCCTGTAAATAGATACTGTGAATGAAAAGGAATACTTGTGGCACCTTAGAGACTAACCAATTTATTTGAGCATAAGCTTTTGTGAGCTACAGCTCACTTCATCGGATGCATACTGTGGAAAGTGTAGAAGATCTTTTTATACACACAAAACATGAAAAAATACCTCCCCCCACCCCACTCTCCTGCTGGTAATAGCTTATCTAAAGTGATCACTCTCCTTACAATGTGTATGATAATCAAGGTGGGCCATTTCCAGCACAAATCCAGCAGGAGAATGGGTTTGTGGGGGGGGGGGGGTGAGAAAACCTGGATTTGTGCTGGAAATGGCCCAACGTGATTATCATAAACATTGTAAGGAGAGTGATCACTTTGGATGTTCAAATAAATTGGTTAGTCTCTAAGATGCCACAAGTACTCCTTTTCCTTTTGCGAATACAGACTAACACGGCTGTTACTCTGAAACCTATATTAGTATAGTTAGAGTTTTTATAGAATAGTTAGTACAGTTTGTTTTTCCCCTTGCTGGGGAGTACCTGTCCATGGTCTGGGACTATGATCAAGAATTGCATCTCTTACCCTTGCTCCTTCTCCATGAGCAATGACCATAAACGCTGCCTCTACTGTTTGGGTGAGATGAATATCTCTGCAATATGCAGCATCTGTCACTCATTTCCCCTGCAAACATACAAAGCTCATGAGCTTCAGTTGGGGAAGCACCTTATGGAGAAGACTGAGACCTCATTCTGATCTAGGCCAGAGAGGCCCCCTTGCCCTCTGTCATAAATATAAAGGGAAGGGTAAACATCTTTAAAATCCCTCCTGGCCAGAGGAAAAACCCTTTCACCTGTAAAGGGTTAAGAAGCTAGGATAACCTTGCTGGCACCTGACCAAAATGAGCAATGAGAAGACAAGATACTTTCAAAAGCTGGAGGGGGGGGGGGGGGGGAGAAACAAAGGCTCTCTCTGTCTGTGTGATGATTTTGCCGGGGGCAGAATAGGAATGGAGTCTTAGAACTTAGTAAGCAATCTAGCTAGATATGCATTAGATTCTGACTCCTTTAAATGGCTGAGAAAATAAGATGTGCTGAATGGAATGTAGATTCCTGTTTTTGTGTCTTTTTGTAATCTTAAGGTTTTGCCTAGAGGGATTCTCTGTGTTTTGAATCTAATTACCCTGTAAGGTATTTACCATCCTGATCTTACAGAGCTGATTCTTTTACTTTTTGTTTAATTAAAATTCTTCTTTTAAGATCCTGATTGCTTTTTCATTGTTCTTAAAATCCAAGCGTTTGGGTCTGTGTTCACCTGTGCAAATTGGTGAGGATTTTTATCAAGCCTTCCCCAGGAAAGGGGGTGTAGGGCTTGGGGGGACATTTTGGGGGGAAGATGTCTCCAAATGGGCTCTTTCCCTGTTCTTTGTTTAATATGCTTTGTGGTGGCACCATAGGGTTCAAGGACAAGGCAAAGTTTGTACCTTGAGGAAGTTTTTAACCTAAGCTGGTAAGAATAAGCTTAGGGGGTTTTTCATGCAGGTCCCCACATCTGTACCCTAGAGTTCAGAGTGGGGAAGGAACCTTGACAGCCCCGTAGACTGTCCAACTGACAAGCAGCACCTTACCGAGTACGAGGTTGGGAGTAAAGCCTAGCACTGCTAAGCCCAAAGACTCATCCACAGAGTTAGGGGCACTCTCAGGGTTACAAGGACAGATCCCCATCAGGTCTGTTCCTACAAGAAGAGATCCCTCCACATACAGGGCAGGTGGGCCTTTTGGTGTAGGTCCCAAGAGCTCAGGACTGCACAAGACCCCTCCATACAGAAGGATAAAGCGCAAAAGAATGAGGATCTGTCAGTTCCATTGCAGGCTCCAACTCCTAAATATCAAAATTGGCATCCACTGGCTCCATCCAAGAATGTTGGACCGTATTCTTTGGTAGTAGCAGCCAATCCATTGAAGGACCAGCTGCTCACAATGTCTTGGGATACATCAGAACCGTCAGTCCCAACCACCAGAATGCCCTGACCACCAGGACCTATTTGACACTTACATCTCTCTGAATTATATCTTTATCCCTTACTCTCAGTCCCCTCTCCTCTCTGGCCCAGTCCTTCTGAGGGACATTGCTGAGGACGAAACTACTTCAGTAACACAGGAAACTTCTCTGCCTCGACCCCACGAGTGGAGCGAGAGCATGTTTCCAACTTGGACGAGTCTGATGCTCTGGCTGGTCCTTTATCTCCTCACAGAGAGATGAGTTCTGACAGGGACTGGGAGATCCAAACCAGATATGACTTTCCAGGGACTGCCAGTACCCAGTGCCATGGGGTCCACCTCAACCAGTCAACCCCGATAATAGGCCTACTGGGGTCTGTGGGACGCATATGGCAGATATCCTGGGTCCGTCCACAAATCCTACGAGACTTCTCCCACTTCCATCTGCTGGTTCCATCTGAGTATGAGGAGGAGGAAACTGATACAGATCCACAGGTGCCGACAGTACTGACTGGGATCTGTCTCATCCTTGTCTCCAGGCAAAGCAATTACTCCATCCAGCACCCAACTCACTGGTGGTGCAGGCAGCTACAGACACAGCAAGGTCACAACATCCTAAGACCATCTCAGCTGACAAGAACTCAGAGACTGGACCTTTTGGGAAGAAAGGTATTCTCCTCTTTGAGCCTGCAGTTCCATATTGCTAATTATCAGGCCTTATTAGTAATATATGTTTTCATTACACAAGATTACCTGTAAATATGGTTTTGTAGGTTTGGATATTTTTTTAAAAATGGGATAGAAAATGTAAGTCTGAAATCGTTTATAGCACTGGTATAGCAGTACTGGAGAAAGACAACTATTCTCTGCAGTAAAAGAAATGGGGATTAGATTATAGCAGTAGAGAAAAAGCTACTGAAGAAAATTAATTTGAATTTATAGTAGTTTTCTTTTCCACAGATCATTTTGCACATCTGGCTGGAACCAGATTTAATTGCTTGGACTCTGTTACTTGCAGCTATATTTTGTTTACCAAGTTAACTGGCTAAACCTTCAGTATGCTCACAAAGTACCCATTACATTTTCCCACCCTTCCTAGCGGTGGACAAAATCATGAGATTGCATTCTGCACAGAAGTTGAAGGCAAAGACCTTTTAAAGCAAAAAAATAATTAATTAATTATAAGTCATGCTTGGTGATCTGAGGAGGGAAACAGTCAGCGAGGTTACAGGCATTTGCAACGAAAGGCAAAATTTAACCAATGAGCTGGGTTGGAAAACAATTGAACAAAAACCAGAATGTATATTATGTACATTTTTGCTTTGTCTTCCATTTGAATTTTTTGTTCAAGTTGGGGTTCAGCTCTTGGGCTCTCCTTGATTATTTTTAAAGCAATATTTTAATGCTAAATTCTCCTTGGCTACAAAATGGAGTCCCACTGACTTTAAAGGGAGTTATAGTTCTGTGATCTTGATGTTGTAAATATGTATATATGTTGTAGGTGGAGCTGGTAGCACCATCTGTTATGAAGGTTGCCCAACATTTCCCATTACGAAGACCTTGTTTCAGTTGCTCCTGATTTTGCCAAACTTTAACTGTTCAAGCTGAAATTTTCCATGCAAGGTGTCTGCATCAGGCTAAATTTTTTAAGAAATTTCAGCTATAACAGTTTGGCCATTTTCATGAATGAAGCTAGGGGAAAAAACACATTGTTTTGTTAAAAAATGTTAAAAAATTCTTGAAACCTTTTCTTTGAAGCATGGATTTGAAATTTGACTGGGGCATGGCCTTTGTGTGAGGGATGTGCCTTTTTCCATCCATGTGAAGCTCTGCATAAATTTGGCCAAGTTATAAGCATTTGAAAAACTGCAGTTTGCACATGCTTAGTAGAGACTCTTTAGTTTTAGCAGCTCAAAGTCTCAAAGATTCTGTCCACACCGGGCATGATCTAGTTTGGTGCAGCAGGAAGCTGAGCAGGACTTTCCCTGCCGTTACAGCTCAGGGTTGCTCAGTGGTCCCCAAACTCTTTACCTCACGCCTCCCCTCACTTCTGTCCATGCCCTGTCCCCCAGGGCATGGACAGGAGTAAGAGGGCTGAGGCTGGGGTCACAGCTGGGGGTGGGAGGGGAGCCTTGGCCTGGGGTTGAGGCCAGCGGCCAGGGCCCCAGGCACAGGGCAGAGAGGTAAGCTGGGTGGCACTCCCTCCCTGCCCCCTATGGGGGCCAGCCTGGGCCCCAGCTGTGCCCTCTGAATGTTCCTCTATGCCCCCCTAGAGAGGCGCACCCCACAGTTTGGGGACCTCTGCTGTAGGCTGTGCTGGGCCCAGGCACCTGAACTGAGAACAAAAAGCTTATTTCTCCTGTACTCTCAATGACCACCTGCTGGGCCCTGGCAGTGTGGAGGTGGAGCCTGCCTGATTCCAGTACAGACGGGACAACAGCCAAACCTATGGGAGGGGTGGGTTGATTCAGTGGAAACAAGGAGTCTGCGAGGGGAGGGGAGGGAAAGAAAATGGAAACTGGGAGTTCAATCTGGCAGGGGAAGTGCGGGAGAGGTAAACTTAGACTGGGAGTTGGAGTGGGGGTACTGGGTTTGGCTGGGCAAGGAGATGAACTGAGATGTGAAGTCTGAGGAGGGGGGATTAGAGCCAGTGCGCTCTGTGAAGTCTTACCAGTGGTTAGGGAAGGGTTAACAGAATAATCCAATAGTCTCATAATACAGTTTTCATAAAGGATATGAAGATTTACCTACCTTTAGTATTTGTTAGTGTATCAATGGGTAGGTGATGCTTTCTGGTGTTATACAGACAATATTGAGACTTTTGAGAGTTACGGCTCCAGTGATTCTTCTTGCACTTGTATCTCTTACATTAAGCTGACTAACTCCCACGAAAAATTCCAGTCCACACGCCAAAGGCTATTCTCAGGTATGCCTGTCAATGGAGTTGACAGGGCTAATAGAGCAGATTTGGTGTATTTTGAAATAAACAATGTTTTTTGTTTTTTTACAATTCTAGCTTAAAGGTAACTGCATTTTAGTTATTTATCACTGTGTACCACAGCTATTTTAGTGCCTGCTACTTATGAGAAAGGAGTAACAGATGTTTTTAATGTTTGCTTATCTCTAACCCAAATTACATTTACAGTCTTGTCTGGAACGCTGAGGAAACAAGATAATGTGTATTTTAGTCTTACAGTCTCTTCACTTAGCCCAAACATAACTCACTCCAGAGACGCTCGATAAATTGCAGTAATGAGCCTCAAAAAGGACACACAGAGAGAGAAGGAACACATATGGCAAGTGCCGCAGAGTGTAGCGGATGGCAAGGGGAGAAGCCTGGCCCTCCTTGTGCCGTGGTGTTGGTGCTGCTGCTGGTTGTAATAGTTGCTGTTTGTATTACATTTGCATCTGAAGGACACTGTGAGGATCTGGCCCCTTTGTTACAGGGGCTGCACAGACATATAGTACAACAGCTGAGAGATGTACTAAGTATTTGCAATCTGGATTAAGACAATATGCAATGGGTGTTTTTAGCATACAATGGAAGAGTTGAGGGAGGGAAAATGGGAACAGCAATGGGACCACAGGCTTACAGAGACCAATTAAGCACCTCAGCTTCCCTATCAGTACAATGGGGATAATAATACTTTCCCACTTATCCCCTAAGGCCATTGTGAGAATAAATTAGTTATATGTTCAAAGCATTGTTTGAGCATTAAAGTGCTGTAAAAATGAGAAATACCAATAATACCCTTACTTTTACATTTAGTCATCCATTTGCCTGTGCTAAATCTCAAATATTAAAATCTGTTGTGTGAGAGGATTACGAAGGGATCTTTTATTGATCATACTCTCCCTTTCCCACAAAAAAAAAATTGTTATGGGTTTTGTCTACTTGATTGTTTTTGAGATATCTTGTTTGTTTGTTGTATTTGGTCCTGGGAGAATGCAGGGGGGCTGCATCTGGGAGTCTGGCACTTTTTTTTTAGTTTAAAAAAATTAACCATATAGACCACAGGCTGTATATCTGTGGTCCATATGCTAGAAATAGTAGTCTTGTCATCAAAGGCCTCATTAACTGTTTTTTCGCCCTATGCCAGCACACAAAACCGTTATTGCTCACATCAATAACCACATATAGTCCCCACGAGCTGCTATTGAACTATAGGCCTGTATTGTTTCCTTTATATTTGTAAATAAACATCAGGACCAAGACTCTTTGATGCAATAGCTTGCACCAGTGAAACAAAGCTTCCCTAAAGCTATTTTAACTCACCAGTGGAGTATTCCCCTTACTCAAAGGAATGCCCAGGAGGCCTATCTTATCCTATCCAGGTTCGTGTACTGTCTTCATCACTATAGAATCTGAGTGCCTTCCAGTAGTGAATTAAGTGATGTGACCAACATCTGTCATATGTGATTTGTTCTTTCTCTCATCCTCTCCCCAGGGGAGAAGTATATGTTTAGTGTAGTGTTTTGATGTGGTTGTGGCTCCTTTGTCTCTAAATTGGACTGTGGGGCTGGCCCAGGAACCCAAGGGTCTACAAGGTTTAATGGTGATTTAAAGCCCCATTTACACCCCTCATCCATTTTCCTGAGCTGTGCTGAGCATGGTCCTAAGACGCTGGAACAAAAGCTACATGAAAGTAAGGAAATAAATGAAATATAAGAGCAGTATGAACAAAAAGAATAATTTGTGTTGCATTAATAAACTTCTCCTGGTATCTGAATAAGTCTTTTGTTCATAAAATAAGAAAAACAAACCAAATAGTTGTTAATGTATTTATTTTATTACTTATTAATTACTTTGGAGTAGGAGCTGGACTGTGATTTTAGGGGGGGTAGAATGTATTTCAATGTTAAACAAGTAAAATAGCATCACAAATCATTTGATTAAAAACTATAAAAAAAATTCCATTGCAATGGAATTGGACCCAAAAAGCAAGGTTATGATGAGACTCCAAATACTGAATTTTAACAGCAAGAACTAAATTTAATTTCCATCAAGCGCATGTGTCTTGGGGGGAAAAGTATTGGGAATACAGTCATTTCAGTTGCCACTTCTGAGACATAATAATTGTGGGGTGAATCTTGTAAAAATGAGCAAGCCCCAAGAAAATCCATTAAAACACAAGGAAGTTGAGGCAGGAATCTTTAGGCTCACTATGCTAGTAGGGTAAGTCAGTGGTATATTTGTTAACTCCTGTCTCTGCTCCACCAACAATACCAGTCTGGTTCCCATTTTTGCAAAAATTTCCAGAAAGCACCTTCACACTTGTTCCCATGCTGCAGCTCCTGCATGAGAGGAGCTCTCCATAAATAACTGAAAAGGCACCTCATTATTCTTTGTTAAATCCCTCCTTAAAACATTCCTCTGCTGTGATTTCAATAAAAAAGCTCAACAGCTGGTATACTAGGACTACTGCTTATCACACTGATCATTATCTCATTGTTTCCTTGTGTTCTTATTTGTCTGTTGTATCCACCTGTTGTCTTTCTTCTGTCTAGATTTTAGCTATTAAGGAATTTGGGATGGGGAACTGTCTGTTTAATAAATGCTTGTAAGAGTTGTAAGCCAAGAAATATGAGATCAAACCAACACACTATCATTATTTCAATATGACTCCTCTATTCTTAGCAATCCAGTGATATATTTGTTTAATGCATGACCAAGGAGTGTCGACATTAAACTAATAGGTGCTGATAGTAAGCTACTGCTTAAGAACACAGGGAGTACTAAGTTATATTTTGTACTAAGGCACTATACATATTAACAAGAAAACATTCTATGAATACATTTAGAAGCAAGAGGAAGGCCAAGGACAGGGTAGGTCCGTGGGTGGGATGGAACAACAACAGAAATTGTGGAAATGACAGAAATGCTAAATGACTTTTTTTGTTTCAGTTTTCACCAAAAAGTTTAGTAGCAATTGGACATGTAACTTAATGAATGCCAGCGAACATGAGGTAGGATCAGAGGCTAAACTAGGGAAAGAACAGGTTAACAATTACTTGGACAAGTTAGATGTCTTCAAGTCACCAGGGCCTGATTAAATACATTCTAGAATACTCAAGGAGCTGACTGAGGAGATATCTGAGCCATTAGCAATTATCTTTGAAAAGTCATGGAAGACAGGAGACATTCCAGAAGACTGGAAAAGGGCAAATATAGTGCCAAACCATAAAAAGGGGAATAAGGACAAGTTGGGGAATTACAGACCAGTCAGCTTCACTTCAGTACCTGGAAAGATAACAGAGAAAATAATGAAGCAATCAGTTTGCAGACACCTAGAAGATAAGAAAAAGAGTACTTGTGGCACCTTAGAGACTAACCAATTTATTTGAGCATAAACTTTCGTGAGCTACAGCTCACTTCATCGGATGCACACTGTGGAAACTGCAGAAGACATTATATACACAGAGACCATGAAACAATACCTCGTCCCACCCCACTCTCCTGCTGGTAATAGCTTATCTAAAGTGATCACTCTCCTTACAAAGTGTATGATAATCAAGGTGGGCCATTTCCAGCATAAATCCAAGTTTAACCAGAACGTCTGGAGGGTGGGGGGTAGGAAAAAACAAGGGGAAATAGGCTACCTTGCATAATGACTTAGCCACTCCAGTCTCTATTTAAGTCTAAATTAATAGTATCCAATTTGCAAATGAATTCCAATTCAGCAGTTTCTCACTGGAGTCTGGATTTGAAGTTTTTTTGTTGTAAGATAGCGACCTTCATGTCTGTGATTGCGTGACCAGAGAGATTGAAGTGTTCTCCGACTGGTTTATGAATGTTATAATTCTTGACATCTGATTTGTGTCCATTTATTCTTTACGTAGAGACTGTCCAGTTTGACCAATATACATGGCAGAGGGGCATTGCTGGCAGATGATGGCATATATCACATTGGTGGATGTGCAGTTGAACGAGCCTCTGATAGTGTGGCTGATGTTATTAGGCCCTGTGATGGTGTCCCCTGAATAGATATGTGGACACAGTTGGCAACGGGCTTTGTTGCAAGGATAGGTTCCTGGGTTAGTGGTTCTGTTGTGTGGTATGTGGTTGTTGGTGAGTATTTGCTTCAGGTTGGGGGGCTGTCTGTAGGCAAGGTCTGGCCTGTCTCCCAAGATTTGTGAGAGTGTTGGGTCATCCTTCAGGATAGGTTGTAGATCCTTAATAATGCGTTGGAGGGGTTTTAGTTGGGGGCTGAAGGTGATGGCTAGTGGCATTCTGTTATTTTCTTTGTTAGGTCTGTCCTGTAGTAGGTGACTTCTGGGAACTCTTCTGGCTCTATCAATCTGTTTCTTCACTTCCGCAGGTGGGTATTGTAGTTGTAAGAATGCTTGATAGAGATCTTGTAGGTGTTTGTCTCTGTCTGAGGGGTTGGAGCAAATGCGGTTGTATCGCAGAGCTTGGCTGTAGACGATGGATCGTGTGGTGTGGTCAGGGTGAAGGCTGGAGGCATGTAGGTAGGAATAGCGATCAGTAGGTTTCCGATATAGAGTGGTGTTTATGTGACCATTGTTTATTAGCACTGTAGCGCCCAGGAAGTGGATCTCTTGTGTGGACTGGACCAGGCTGAGGTTGATGGTGGGATGGAAATTGTTGAAATCATGGTGGAATTCCTCAAGGGCTTCTTTTCCATGGGTCCAGATGATGAAGATGTCATCAATATAGCGCAAGTATGCAAGGTAGCCTATTTCCCCTTGTTTTTTCCTACCCCCCCCCCCCACAGACGTTCTGGTTAAACTTGGATTTATGCTGGAAATGGCCCACCTTGATTATCATACACATTGTAAGGAGAGTGGTCAGTTTGGATGAGCTATTGCCAGCAGGAGAGTGAGTTTGTGTGTGGGGGGGGGGGTGAGAAAACCTGGATTTGTGCTGGAAATGGCCCACCTTGATTATCATGCACATTGTAGGGAGAGTGGTCACTTTGGATGAGCTATTACCAGCAGGAGAGTGAGTTTGTGTGTGTGTGTTTTGGAGGGTGAGGGGGTGAGAAAACCTGGATTTATGCTGGAAATGGCCGACCTTGATTTTCATACACATTGTAAGGAGAGTGGTCACTTTGGATAAGCTATTACCAGCAGGAGAATGAGTTTGTGTGTGCGGGGGCGGATGGTGAAAAAACCTGGATTTATGCTGGAAATGGCCCACCTTGATTATCATACACAGTGTAAGGAGAGTGATCACTTTAGATAAGCTATTACCAGCAGGAGAGTGGGGTGGGAGGAGGTATTGTTTCATGGTCTCTGTGTATATAATGTCTTCTGCAGTTTCCACAGTATGCATCCGATGAAGTGAACTGTAGCTCACGAAAGCTTATGCTCAAATAAATTGGTTAGTCTCTAAGGTGCCACAAGTACTCCTTTTCTTTTTGCAAATACAGACTAACACAGCTGTTACTCTGAAACCTAGAAGATAAGGTGATAAGTAACGATCAGCATGGGTTTGTCAACAAAATGATTAAAGGTCTAGAAAACATGACCTATGAGGGAAGATTGAAAAAACTGGGTTTGTTTAGTCTAGAAAAGAGAAGACTGAGAGGGGACATGATAACAGTTTTCAAGTACATAAAAGGTTATTGCAAGGAGGAGTGAGAAGATGTGTTCTCCTTAACCTCTGAGGATAGGCCAAGTAGCAATGGGCTTAAATTGCACCAAGGCCATTTAGGTTGGACATTAGGAAAAACTTCCTAACTGTCAGGTTGGTTAAGCACTGCAATGAATTGCCTAGGGAGGTTGTGGAATCTCTGTCATTGGAGATTTTTAAGAGCAGGTTAGACAAATACCTGTCAGGAATGGTCTAGATAATACTTAGTCCTGATTTGAGTCCAGGGAACTGGACTAGAATACTTCTCGAGGTTCCTTCCAGTCCTGTGATTCTACAAGTCTAATGTGGCTTCTCTCTGACTCCTCCCAGATCCCCATAGAGCATACCTCTATTTCTGGTGTTTATGAATTTCTATCGAGATCTGCTATGGCATAATACCAAGTAGAAAATTATAGCTAGCAGCTGGGCTTTTGAGAATGGATTTGTGCAAAAGTACTATCCTTCTGGTCATTCTGTGTGCATAAGCTGTGGGAGCATATTGTCCTATCCCAGTAAAGAAGGCAATCTCCAGAAACCTCTCCCTAGCCAGTGTCTGATATCAGGACTGGCATCAAGGCACTCCTAATTCTGGTCCTCACAACTACTGCCTGATGACTTTGGGCTAGTCACTTAACCACTCTGCTTTCATTTTCCAGCCTATGAAATACGAATTATAATTAGGCATTGTCCTGACCTACCTCCCAGAAATGAACACCCATTCTTTGTCCCCTGAATTTGAAGGTAGGAACTTTCAGCCTGTGCCTACCTTGTAATATAATGGATTGAACGAAAACCCTAGATCTAAAAGCTACCAAACTTTAGG